>NC_136633.1:30789447-32045448 GCF_933228915.1 Telmatherina bonti
ACCTGGAGAAGGTGTTCGACCGTGTCCACTGGGGACTCCTGTGGGGGGTACTCCGGGAGTATGGGGTACCGGACCCCCTTGTACGAGCTGTCCGGTCCCTGTACGACAGGTGTCAGAGCTTGGTCCACATTGCCGGTAGTAAGTCGGATTCGTTTCCGGTGAGGGTTGGACTCCGCCAAGGCTGCCCTTTATCCCCGATTCTGTTCATAACTTATATGGACAGAATTTCTAGGTGCAGCCGAGGTGTTGAGGGGATCCGGCTTGGTGGCCTCAGGATTGGGTCCCTGCTTTTTGCAGATGACGTGGTCCTGTTGGCTTCATCTGGTCGTGATCTCCAGCTCTCACTTGAGCGATTCGTGGCCGAGTGTGAAGCGGCCGGGATGGGAATCAGCACCTCCAAATCTGAGACCATGGTCCTCAGCCGGAATAGGGTGGATAGGGTGTTCCAGGCACGTCCCTCTGGGAGGAGACCCCGGGGAAGACCCAGGACACGCTGGAGGGATTACATCTCTCGGCTGGCCTGGGAACGCCTCGGGATCCCCCCCCGCAGAGTTGGCGAATATGGCTGGGGAGAGGGAAGTCTGGGCTTCCCTGCTTAGGCTGCTGCCCCCACGACCCGACCCCGGATAAGCGGCAGAAGATGGAGATGGAGATGGAAATTGATTTTCTGGATGCTCTATTCTGCTGGGCAAATTTACTTTGCCAAGGGAAGCATCATAGATATAATGCTCCCCTTGATATTCTGGATTTTAATTTTATTTTTTTAATTTATTTTGCATAATTGTTTGAATTACAAAGTTTGTACTCCTGGACTGGAGAGGACAGAAGAGGGACAGAAGAAGGGGGGGGGGGGGGGGGGGGGGCAGCAGAGCCCCCCCACGGTCAGGGGGAACAGGCCCCAACAGGCTCCACTGGGCACCAACCACCCAGGGCAAACAGAATGCGGGCCCCAGGACGCCAAGAGCCCGAAGGCAACCCCCCCACCCCCATAGGCAGAAGGTACAGCCCACGACAATGGAGAGCCAGGACACCCAGACCGCCACTGAATGGCAGCCAGGTCACGCCCCAGTGCACCGGCCGTGCTCCCCAGGCACCAAGGCCCTTTCACCCCTCCCACACACACACACACACACACACACACACACACACACACACACACACACACACACTCACACTCACACACACACACACACACACTCATATATGTGCACACACATTCCCTTCCTACACACACACACACACACACACGATCTATCCTGTTGCCTACAGACAACCCATCTCGCACTCCCCCGCTCCTCTGCCCCCCACCCCATTCACACCCCATAACATCCCACCTCACACGCTCCCCTCGGCACACCCTCGCACTCATCATGCACCTCCTACTCAGTCCCCATCCACACACACTTATATGAGACAGCTAAAGCAAGCACTGATGTCTGGGTTACAACCATGCATAGCCGACTTTATCAGAAAACATGACGTTAATCATGCAACAGGAACTCTGACAAAGTGCATGAATTGGGCGCAGCACGCTCAAACTGTTATTCGAGAGAAGAAATCTCAGAAGAATCTCACAACTGGATCAATTTTTGTGAGTGAAACAAACTGTGTAGAACAGCCACAAGTGTTCTATACAGGGCCACCAACCAGAGGTTGGATAGGAAAAGGCAGGGGGAAAAGACGAAATCAGTTTGGGAGAGACTTGGAGTGCTGGAGATGCGGCCGGAAAGGTCACATGGCCAGGAACTGCAGGGTCCACCCAACTGAATTCAATAGACCGTCCCCACATGACTCATCAGGACATGATGACATGTGAAAAACACAGGAAGCTCCAGAGAAGCAGCGAGGATCTGTCTGCATTGTAGACCTCTCTGCAGCAGAAATACTGTTTTTTGACCAAAGCATGAAGAGAAAACCAATGTTAACACTCAAAGTAAATGGCAAGAAAATTTACTTTTTATGTGATACAGGAGCAGATAACTCAGTCTTGAATACCAGAGTGCCAGGTCTAACTTTATCAGACGAAAAAATTTTCTGTCAGTCAGCAAATGGCCAGCTCAGCTTACAACACATGACAGATCCACTATGGTTCAAGGAGCCAGAGTCAAATAAAGCAGTGCAATGTTCTGCAATGTATGCTCCAGAATGCCCAATAAATTTGATAGGTAGGGATTTATTACAGAAATGAGAGATTTCAGTCATTCCCACTAGTCATGGCATGGTTGCAGTCTGTGGAAGAGAAAGTAAGGATGGATTTTTTCATCAGAGCATCAGAATCACACGTTTATTGGTCTTTAGATATTTCACAGAAGGACAATTCACATGCCTCACTTGAGTTAATTCAATTAGCAGAAGAACGCCAACAGACAGCTCATGACACTCATAAACCAACAGAGTTAAACGTCACTCTTAGATTTAAAGAGGAATCAGGGCCTGACCCCACTTATGAGATGCAAGTTCAAGATTTAGGTCCTCAGAAAATCACAGTGCAGACACTTTATGTGGACTCCTTAGGAAATTCAGGATGTAGTGTGATAATCTGACCTGAAGCTCAGAGTTTATTCAGAGGGGAAAATGTTCTACATCTCTCACTCACCAAGCAGCCAGGTTCCACTTGGCAGGAAGTAGGTCACATGATTGCACAGGGAGACGAGCAGGAGCACTGGCAGCCAGATGAAAAGGGGGGTGGGAGGTTAACAGGAAAAGACAGATGTATCGGAAACGCTTGGGGTGGGTTTTCAATGCAACTCCTCAGACACACTTGGAAGAACCCAGCTGTTCTACAGCAGAGTGATATTTGGTGGATTTAAATCTATACCCTGAGTTAAAAGGAATTCCAGAAACTTTGTGGACAAAAGGGAAAACTGATGTAGGGTTGTTGACCACAGCTCAGCCAGTTGTCATAAAACCCAAAACAGATGATAGGCCAAGAATCAGACAGTACCCCTTAAAGCCAGATGCAGTTGAAGGACTCAGACCGGTCATATAGGATGTGAAAAAGACGGGAATTATATAAGAAAATGCAGACGTGTGTTGCAGTTCTCCAATCTTCCCAGTTAGGAAAGTGGATGGAAGTTGGAGACCTGTACAAGATCTTAGAGCAGTGAATGCAGCAGTAGGGAGTCGTGCTCCAAACGTCCCTGATCCACACATGGTTCTTCACAATTTGAAACCTTCACAGAAATTTTTCACATTATGCAATTTAGGTAATGCATTTCTATCAATTTCGGTATCAGAAGAGTCCAGAGGTTGGTTCAGGTTTACATTTGAAGGAAAACAGTACACATTTACTAGATTACCACAGGGTTTTTGTGATTCTCCAACTATTTTTTCAGCAGCCATCCAAAACTGTTTGGCTGGATTTAAAGTCCCCGCCCATTCACAGGTAATTTCCTACATCAATGATATCACCGTAGCTGCAAACTGCAAAGAAAACTGTGGAGAAACGTTACTCAAACTTCTCCGATTCTTAGCTGATACCGGAAACAAAGTCTCACTCAAAAAACTACAGTGGGTAAAAGAGGAAGTGAAGTTCTTAGGCCGTTTAATAAGTGGTGAAGGGAGAAGACTGTGTGAAGACAGAAAGGATGCGATATTAAACGCACCACAAGCAGTGACCAAGAAACAAATGATGCAGTTTCTTGGTCTGTGTAATTTTTGTCGAGCTTGGATTCCTAACTATGCAGAAATTATTCAACCCCTATTGGCTATAACATACGAGCAGCCAAAGTCCATGTCAGATGTGCTGACCTGGACTCCAGAGTCCTTACAGGCTTTACAGGATCTGAAACTAGCTATGACAAGTTCTATGGTTCAGAGTTTGCCTGATTACTCAAAGCCATTTATTCAAACTGGGGACTGTAAAGGAAATTTCATGACTTCAATGTTAGCTCAGGAACATGGAGGAAAACTAAAACCCATAGGGTTTTATTCAAAAAGACTTGATCCCATGTCAAATGTGTTACCTCTGTATGTGAACGTTGTTTGTGTCGCAGAATTGGGGGTACAAGCAACAGCTGAAATTGTCTTGTTTCATCCATTAACATTATTAGTCCCTCACAAGGTGGAAATTCTTCTCATGCAAACAAAAATGACTTTTCTGTCACCAGCTAGACATTTACCTTTAGTTGCCACATTATTGTCTCAGCCACATTTGACAATAAAACGCTGTAAAACTGTAAATTCAGCAACATTGATTCTGTCTGAGGAAGATGGTGAAAAACATGACTGCCAAGCTTTAATGGAGAGATTGTGCAAGCCCAGACCTGATCTGCATGATACACCTCTTAGTTATGGTCTGGTCTTCTATGTTGATGGGTCTAGTTCTAAAGATCTTCGGGACAGACAGCGAACGGGTTTTGATGTTGTTACACAAAAAGAAATTATGAAAGCTGTCAGTCAGCACAAGTGACAGAAATAATAGCCTTAACACAAGCATGTAAACAAGCTGAGGGAAAATCAGTTACGATCTATACAGATAGCCAATTTCCTTTTGCAACCTTACATTTTTTTTGCAGCTCAGTGGGAGTGTAGAGGGATGGTAACATCATCTGGAAAGCCGGTTCAGCATGCATCGTTGATAACAGACCTATTAAAAGCAGTATGTTGCCAGAGAAGATTGCTGTCTGCAAATGCTCAGCTCATACGTCCAGAGTCCACAGTCTAAAAACATTGTATACAGAGAGTCAGCATACACACATTGATGTTTCGATCATTAAAGACATGCAGCAAAACGCACCCACATCTGAGAAGCAGCTGTAGTTAACTGCAGGAGCTGAGCTGAAGGATGATGGTTATGTTATTCAAAACAAACCTGTGTTACCAAAAAGCCTTTTTAAAACTGCAGCTATATTCAGCCATGGTCCAGCACATGTTGCTACAGCTATTATAAATGATATTGTGTCAAGATATTTTTATGCTTTTGGTTTTGTTTCTTTTTCAAAGAATTTTTGCAGAGCTTGTCCTATTTGTCATAAACACAATTCTCAGGGAAATGTCAGACCAAAGTCTCATTTTACAAGTAAAGTCATTTCTGAAATTGCTGTTAATTTAGGAATTACCTTAAAAAACCACTGTTCATATCATCCACAATCTGCAGGGTTGGTTGAACGAACAAACTATACTATAAAGCTTAGGTTACCTAAAACAACGGAACACACAGGACATAATTGAATTGATTGTTTAGACTTAGTTAAACTGTATATGCGTATCACGCCTACAGATGGAAATGGACTGAACCCTTTGAAATTGTGTATGGAAGAGCTTTTAAACTGCCAATGTTTGGGGATAATGAAGCTATGGCCGACCAAGAAAACACATTAGCAGATTAGATGATACAAATGTTTAAGAATAAATCTGTTGTTAAAAGCAATGATCTGCCAGTCTGTTCTCCTTCTCTGCAGCAACCATCGGTCTTGGCCCCTGGGGATTTAGTCCAGGTACACATTCTCAAGCGGAAATGTTGGGCTTCTCTGAGATGGGCAGGTCCATTCCGTGTCTTACTCGCAACCTCCACCGCTGTAAAACTTGAAGGTAAACCTTCCTGGACTCATGCATTGCATGTGAAGCGTGTGTTTCAGTTCCCAGCCCAAATGGAGGACGCTGACTAGAGTCTTACCTAACATGGCAGGAATGACTGTGTGGCACACCTGAGAAAACTCTCCTCTGTGGAGGATCGAGTACTGGAAGTGTGATCTAACTGTGTTTTACAGGGCGGTGGACTCAGGGGGACCTGTCCCATGGAGAAGAGCCGTGAAGAACCGTATCTGGACATTTCCTCTTGGAGGTTCGGAGTCGGTATCTGTAGAAAAGTTGAGCTAAGGATTTTCCCTTAGTAGATCCAAATTGAAGTGCTAATGTGTTTTGGAGGTCCTGTGTTCATTTATTCATGGCCTATTCACCCCATCTAATGGATAACTTTGTGTACTGCATAGCCACATGTGTTTCTTTGCAAGATGGCCAAAGTAATGAAAAAAACAAACAAAAAAAAAAACACTTGGCCTACTACCATGTATAAAAATAATATAATGTCACTTTCGAAAATGCTATGGCAAGTGAAAGGCGACTGATGTTGACATAACTTGTGTATTTTTCTGTCAAGATGGGGGAATGTTGGGAATTTCAGTTGTTATAATATTTTCAGTTCATATGATGGTCATCTTTTATTGTGTTACATTGATGTTCTTCATTAATCCTCATGTACAAGTTAAAAGTTTTCCTCTGTGTGCTGTTTGGATAAGCAGGACATTCCAGTGAGTTGCAAGGTCAGAGTGGTCTGACCAAATTTGATAAACATTCGGTTCCTATCAGAATGGTATCTTTAAAAAGAGCACACATACGCATTGGACGTTTGAACCAAGCAAAACACACACACACACACACACACACACACACACACACACACACACACACACACACACACACACACACACTGAATTGTATAAACTTGTATGAATGTCACGTGGTATCTTTCAATAAATGGCTTGGAGGTTTTTTGAAGCTCAGGCTTCTGAGATGAGCCTCCTTGCAAGTTGAACAAGATCGTCTCGTCTGGCTTCCTTCTTATTTAATGAGAATTATGTTAAGATGTTAAAGGGTTTAAACTTAACAGACACGCACCCCTCTTCTCACCCCCAGTTCACTCACTCCCTTATTTATCAGCACACACACCCCATCCCACAAATATACCCAACCACACCTCAAATCATCCACTCCTCCCTACACACATGCACCTCAACTCACCTTTCCATCTCCATTCATACACTACCCCCTATATGTGCCTACACCTCCCGTCCCGTCCGTCACCCTCTACACCCCACTTGCATACTCCCCCTTTATTTGCGCACACCCCATTGCGCACTCCCCCACCCCACCTCCACTCTACCCAGACAAACCTCCCCCATCTCTTTTCTCTTACATTCCATCCGCAACTTAATCCATTCGCTCCCGCACGCCCTCATCTCTCCTTCCTAACATGTCCCGTGGGGGATGCCCCTGGGGGGAGCAGAGATCAGTAAGGCCTGATCAGTGCCACCAAGGCTACCGCCCACCACCTCAAGCGCCCCCCTGCCATCCCCCAGACACAGCCGACTCTTTTTGAAAGAGCAAAAATATGCAAAAAAATCTTCCTTGCAACACACCCTCCGAACTGGCATGAAATCCTCAGAAATAAAAAAACTAATTTGAGGTAATATCTATGTGAGAAGACTTTGTACTTTAAAAAAATCAAGATAGCAGGTCAGAGCTACTACAATTTGCTGCCAACAGACGGCGCAATCTAGAATAGAATAGACTAATTTATTTAAAAGTTGTTCCTTATCCTGTCGCTTCTGGTACAGTATACTGTCATCTAATTCCAGCTTATAAAATTCTCAAAGCAATAAAGGAATTTCTGATGGAGGAGTTCCAATTCGGCGTCTGTTTGCGGACATTCCCCATAGGGAAGATGGAAGAGTGCATCTGCATCCAAATTCTGCCGACCAGCTCTGTACTGCAACTTAAAGGAAAATGTCAACAAGGCAGCCAGCCATCGATGGCTAGTAGCATCTAACTTAGCTGAAGTTAGGACATATTTTAAAGGCTTGTTGTCAGTCACCACTGTAAACTCAGCACCGTACAGATGGTCTTAAAAAATTTTCTGTCACGCTCCATTTCAGTGCTAGGAATTCCAGTTTATGAGAGGATAACGTCTTTCACTTGGAGATAATCCTCTGCTGGCGAAAGCGATCACTCGCAGAGTTCCTTCTTGCTCTTGATAAAGTGCAGCACCCAATCCACTGATACTAGCATCTGTATGGAGAATATATGGAAGTTTTGGGTCGGCAAACCCCAGAACAGGTGCATTGGTGAGTTTTTCAATCAAGGTAGTAGTAAATAGTAGTAAAAGAAAATTGACACTCAGGACTAGGACTCCACCTAAAAACCAAAAGGTTGCTTTAGGTCACTTTGGTATTGGTAACACCCTGAGGCATTCTGTTAAACTCCAAGAATCCTAGGGGCGTAACAAATTGCACTCCCAGAAGGCAGGATGAAGACACTTCCTGTCAGACTTTCCACCAATCAGGGAGGAAAGCTACAAGTACCTGGGCATATAACAGGGGAATGGCAACAATGAAGAAGTCACAAGGAAAGCTGCCACAGCTACATACCTGCAGCGAGTAAGGCAAGAACTGAGAATTCCGCTCAATGGCAAGAACAAGATCCGGGCAATTAACAGCTACGCCCTGCCAGTGATCCGATACCCTGCTGGGATAATAAGCTGGCAAAAGGAGGAAGCTCAGACTGCGGATGTCAAAACATGGAAGCTGCTCACCCTACATGGAGGGTTCCACCCCAAGTCCAGTGTCCAGCGACTATACACTAAGAGCAAAGAAGAGGGCCGGGGACTAGTGAGCATCAAGGCCACTATCCAAGATGAAACATCCAAGCTCCATGAATACATCAGGAAGAGGGCACCGAGGGATGAAGCACTTAGTGAATGTTTCAGACAATGGAGTCTGGTGGAACATGAGATGGAAGAACCATCATGGGAGGAAAAGCCCCTGCATGGGATGTACCACCGGCAGATCACCGAAATATAAACAAGTCCTATCAATGGCTGGAGAGGGCTGGACTGAAGGACAGCACAGAGTCACTTATCATGGCATCACAGGAGCAGGTCCAGATCTACCAGAGCCATCGAGGCCCAGATCTACCATACCAGGCATGATCCCAGGTGCAGACTATGCCAAGAAGCCGTAACCAAGTAGCTGGCATTGTGTACAGGAACATCTGTGCTGACTATGGACTGGTTTACAGGACCTGGCGTTCACAGGGCCTGACATTTACAGGACCTGACGTTTACGTGACCTGGTGTTTACGGGACCAGGTGTTTACGGGACTTGACGTTTACGGGACTTGACATTTACAGGACCTCACGTTTACATGACCTCACATTTACATGACCTGGTGTTTACGGGACTTGACGTTTACGGGACCTTGCATTTACGGGACCTTGCATTTAGGGGACCTGGCGTTTACGGGACCTGACGTTTACGGGACCTGGCGTTTACGGGACCTGACGTTTACGGGACCTGACGTTTACAGGACCTGACCTTTAGGGGACCTGGCGTTTACGGGACCTGACGTTTACGGGACCTGGCGTTTATGGGACCTGACGTTTACGGGACCTGGTGTTTACGGGACCTGGTGTTTACGGGACCTGACGTTTACGGGACCTGGCGTTTACGGGACCTTGGGTTTACGGGACCTGACATTTACGGGACCTGACGTTTACAGGATCTGGCGTTTATGGGACCCGCCGTTTACGGGACCTGACGTTTACGGGACCTGGCGTTTACGAGACCTGACATTTACGGGACCTGACGTTTACGGGACCTGACGTTTACAGGACCTGGCGTTTACGGGACCTGACGTTTACGGGACCTGACGTTTACGGGACCTTGCATCTAGGGGACCTGACGTTTACAGGACCTGGCGTTTACGGGACCTGACGTTTACGGGACCTGACATTTACGGGACCTTGCATTTAGGGGACCTGACGTTTATGGGACCTGATGTTTACGGGACCTGACGTTTACAGGACCTGGCGTTTACGGGACCTGGCGCTTATGGGACCTGGCGTTTACGGGATCTGACGTTTACGGGACCTGACGTTTACGGGACCTGACGTTTACTGGACGTGGCGTTTACGGGACCTGACGTTTACGGGACCTTGCATTTAGGGGACCTGACGTTTAAGGGACCTGGTGTTTACGGGACCTGACGTTTACAGGACCTGGCGTTTATGGGACCTGACGTTTACGGGACCTGACGTTTACGGGACTTGACGTTTACGGGACCTTGCATTTAGGGGACCTGACGTTTAAGGGACCTGATGTTTACGGGACCTGACGTTTACAGGACCTGGCGTTTACGGGACTTGACGTTTACGGGACCTGAAGTTTACGGGACTTGACGTTTACGGGACCTGACGTTTACGGGACCTGGCGTTTACGGGACCCGGCGTCTGCGGGACCTGACGTTTACGGGACCTTGCATTTAGGGGACCTGACATTTACGGGACCTGGCGTTTACGGGACCTGACGTTTACGGGACTTTGCATTTAGGGGACCTGACGTTTACGGGACCTGATGTTTACGGGACCTGACGTTTACAGGACCTGGCGTTAACAGGACCTGACGTTTACGGGACCTGGCGTTTACGGGACCTGACATTTACGGGACCTGACGTTTACGGGACCTGGCGTTTACGGGACCTGGCGTTTACGGGACCTGACGTTTATGGGACCTGATGTTTACGGGACCTGGCCTTTACGGGACCTGACGTTTACGGGACCTGACGTTTACGGGACCTGACGTTTACGGGACCTGGCGTTTACGGGACCTGACGTTTACGGGACCTGGCGTTTACGGGACCTGGCGTTTACGGGACCTGACGTTTATGGGACCTGGCGTTTACAGGACCTGATGTTTACAGGACCTGACGTTTACGGGACCTGGCGTTTACGGGACCTGACGTTTACGGGACCTGGCGTTTACGGGACCTGGCGTTTACGGGACCTGACGTTTATGGGACCTGGCGTTTACAGGACCTGATGTTTACAGGACCTGACGTTTACGGGACCTGACGTTTACGGGACCTGACGTTTACGGGACCTGGCGTTTACGGGACCTGGCGTTTACGGGACCTGACGTTTATGGGACCTGATGTTTACGGGACCTGGCCTTTACGGGACCTGACGTTTACGGGACCTGACGTTTACGGGACCTGACGTTTACGGGACCTGGCGTTTACGGGACCTGACGTTTACGGGACCTGGCGTTTACAGGACCTGATGTTTACAGGACCTGGCGTTTACGGGACCTGGCGTTTACGGGACCTGACGTTTACGGGACCTGACGTTTATGGGACCTGGCGTTTACGGGACCTGGCGTTTACGGGACCTGACGTTTATGGGACCTGGCGTTTACAGGACCTGATGTTTACAGGACCTGGCGTTTACGGGACCTGGCGTTTACGGGACCTGACGTTTACGGGACCTGGCGTTTACAGGACCTGATGTTTACAGGACCTGACGTTTACGGGACCTGACGTTTACGGGACCTTGCATTTAGGGGACCTGGCGTTTACAGGACCTGGTGTTTACGGGACCTGACGTTTACGGGACCTGGTGTTTACGGGACCTGGCGTTTACGGGACCTGACGTTTATGGGACCTGGCGTTTACAGGACCTGATGTTTACAGGACCTGACGTTTACGGGACCTTGCATTTAGGGGACCTGGTGTTTACAGGACCTGGCGTTTACGGGACCTGGCGTTTACAGGACCTGGCGTTTACGGGACCTGACGTTTACGGGACCTGGTGTTTACGGGACCTGGCTTCAGCAAACACAGCGTCTGCTTGAAGCAACCTTTTCTCGAAGATGAGCAGGGTTCGTCACGCTGTCCAGGCTGCAGTTCTGCATCAGCACTGAATAACTTGGGAAATGGGCTTGAACGTGACACACGTGCTGCACAGGAGATCTTGTAACTCTACGATTGGACACCAGAGACATCTCATATTCCTTTGTTTCAGTGTAAATCCGCTTTTCCTCCCACAGCTGAGTGATGCAACGCTGACAAGCTCCGTTTTTCCTGTTAAAGGAAAGGAAAAGGACAACATGAGCTTATTTCCCTGTAATCATCTGGCTTGTGTAAACTTTATCTAAATTCAGGATGAACACAGTTAGATGTGAACTCTGCACACTGAACAGACTCCCAAATGTCTCAGCCTGCCTCTAATGAAGCGTCAGAGAGCTGCCAAGTACCACACGTCTGGATGACAACGGTTCATGTTCAGCTTCTTCTCTGCATGTGTGGGTTTCAGGGTGAACTGGGTTCACAGTGGAATCTTCCTGACTCTGCGCTGGTTTCCAATAAAGAATCATGTCTGCTTTTAATGCAGAAGATCACTTTTTCATCCCAGTCCCCAGCAAATAGAGATTCCTTTTAAATGTGTAAGTGAAGGTGTAAATGTTCGCAGAAATGTTCCTCAGACTTTGTTTCCTGTTGCCAGCAGGATGTTGTTTTCCTTCTAAAGGTAAGAAAACATGACGTGGCTAAATCATTGTTTTTGTTTAAAATGTACTCAACGTCCAACGTTTTTGGACCTGATGTTGTTTCATGTGATGTGAATCTTCTAGGAGGTGTTTCTGGTCTGATGAGGCAAACATGCGCTTTTCTCGTGCACGTGGGAAGACGTTTCCATGGCGAGGTGAAACTCCTCACACCACAGCGACAGTTCACGCAGGACGAAGGAGCTCCAAGGACGGAGCTGCTGTCCTCCTCCAGTCACTGATCCGCCCCGCGAGGCCCCATTTTCCCGCAGAAACCCACTCCCACGTCACGGAACACGGCTGTAATGGCCGCCTCTGGCCAGCAGGGGGCGGCAGTGCGCTGCGAAGGGAGCAAGGCGCGCGCAGCAACGTGAGCATGCACGTGCATGACAACCTTTTCTCCACTCCAGTAAAAATATCAACAAGTCCATGTAAATGATTGTGAGAGAAAAATTCTGCAGGTTTTATAAAAATACTGAAATAAAATTAAAAAAACAAACAAAAAACTGATCGATTATCGATCAATCAGCTGTTTTAACACATCCGGCAGTGTGTGGAGCAGTATCGATTATTGATCCAGGGGCTGCGAGCTGCTGCGTGTGTGCGCGTGATGGAGGTGCGGGAACCCCCCCACCCCCGACCGGAAGCGCGGGTTCATGCGTGCACGTCGCGCGACGGCGGATGAGGAACACATGAAGAGCATCAGCTGTGGGCCTGGATGTCAGGATCTACTGGTTTAATCTGCGCTACTGGGAAGTGTGGGGGAGATCTACTGGGTTAATCTGCGCTACTGGGAAGTGTGGGGGAGATCTACTGGTTTAATCTGCGCTACTGGGAAGTGTGGGGGAGATCTACTGGTTTAATCTGCGCTACTGGGAAGTGTGGGGGAGATCTACTGGGTTAATCTGCGCTACTGGGAAGTGTGGGGGAGATCTACTGGGTTAATCTGCGCTACTGGGAAGTGTGGGGGAGCTGTGGTGGGAATGGGATTTGCCCCCACCTGCTGGGCACCGTGATGCTGGAAGGTAAGATCATCCTTCCTGACGTTTCTCTGCCATCTTCATCCTTTTACAGAGCATCACGTGATTATTGATCAGCGTGGCGATGATCCCTGATCGCGTTTCTGGACCAGCATATTGATCATTTCCTGATCATTTCCCGGTCTGACCAGCATATTGATCATTTCCTGATCATTTCCCGGTCTGACCAGCATATTGATCATTTCCTGATCATTTCCCGGTCTGACCAGCATATTGATCATTTCCTGATCATTTCCCGGTCTGACCAGCATATTGATCATTTCCTGATCATTTCCCGGTCTGACCAGCATATTGATCATTTCCTGATCATTTCCCGGTCTGACCAGCATATTGATCATTTCCTGATCATTTCCCGGTCTGACCAGCATATTGATCATTTCCTGATCATTTCCCGGTCTGACCAGCATATTGATCATTTCCTGATCATTTCCCGGTCTGACCAGCATATTGATCATTTCCTGATCATTTCCCGGTCTGACCAGCATATTGATCATTTCCTGATCATTTCCCGGTCTGACCAGCATATTGATCATGTCCCGGAGTGTGTTGGGTGTGAGTGTGTGTTCTGAGCCCATTTCTGGAGGTGAAACAGGGATGTGAGCAGGAAGCGGAGCTCCAGTCGTGACCAGCAGAAACCAGGATGGAGCCGTGCGGGAGGAACCGCACCTTCACGCTCCTCTTCACGCGCTGAAAACATGTCGGACTGCTCACCAAAAACGGCTCGCGCGCTTCCTAACAGCTGGAAACTCGTCTCTATTGTCGGAAAGAGGATCGATGGTCCAGATGCGCGAGGACACGCCCAGACCGTTCAGGCTCGATCAGAAACCTTTCAGTTTGATTGATTCCAGCTTTATTTAAACATCTTCGGAGTTTTTCTTTTTCTTTTTTTTTTTTTTTACATTAATTATCAATAAAATGAATTATTTTTACGGCAAATAATCCCGGGTTTCTGCTGGAAGTCTTAAGGACCTCTAGGTGTCCCGCGGACCTCCGTTTGGTCCCCGGGAGGAGGTGATGAAGGCTGAATCAGCCTCCTCATCCTCCCCTCGGTGCGAGCAGGTTATAAATATCCCTGTGGACAGGACTGGCTTCTGCGGCTGCGCAGGAACCGTGACTGCTCATTTGCGGAAAATCTGACGGATCTTCATCAACATGGCGGCGGATCGTCTCCCAGCCCGGATCAGCAAGGTAGGTTCGATCCCCGGCATCGATCCCTGATCCCCTGGAGCCGCTAGTCTTCAGCATGTCGGCGGAAACGTCCTCAGACTGTTTCAGGTGACCGTTTAATGCAACAGGTGTGTTAGAATGCAGCATGCTGCTACTGCGCATGTCTGCGGAGGTTTGAGCAACACAGGTGGGTTTTCAGCATCTAGAGACGATTTACTGCTTTTCATTCAGGAGTTTCCACCTGTTTCACCCAGTCGTCTTCATCCTCACCGAGTCGTCTTCATCCTCACCGAGTCCTCCTCTTCATCCTCACCCAGTCGTCTTCATCCTCACCGAGTCGTCTTCATCCTCACCGAGTTGTCCTCTTCATCCTCACCGAGTCCTCCTCTTCATCCTCACCGAGTCGTCTTCATCCTCACCGAGTCGTCCTCTTCATCCTCACCGAGTCGTCTTCATCCTCACCGAGTCGTCTTCATCCTCACCGAGTTGTCCTCTTCATCCTCACCGAGTCCTCCTCTTCATCCTCACCGAGTCGTCTTCATCCTCACCGAGTCCTCCTCTTCATCCTCACCGAGTCCTCCTCTTCATCCTCACTGAGTCCTCCTCTTCATCCTCACCCAGTCGTCTTCATCCTCACCGAGTCGTCCTCTTCATCCTCACCGAGTCGTCTTCATCCTCACGAGTCGTCTTCATCCTCACCGAGTCGTCTTCATCCTCACCGAGTCCTCCTCTTCATCCTCACCCAGTCGTCTTCATCCTCACCGAGTCGTCTTCATCCTCACCGAGTCCTCCTCTTCATCCTCACCCAGTCGTCTTCATCCTCACCGAGTCGTCTTCATCCTCACCGAGTTGTCCTCTTCATCCTCACCGAGTCCTCCTCTTCATCCTCACCGAGTCGTCTTCATCCTCACCGAGTCCTCCTCTTCATCCTCACCGAGTCCTCCTCTTCATCCTCACCCAGTCGTCTTCATCCTCACCGAGTCGTCTTCATCCTCACCGAGTTGTCCTCTTCATCCTCACCGAGTTGTCCTCTTCATCCTCACCGAGTCCTCCTCTTCATCCTCACCGAGTCCTCCTCTTCATCCTCACCGAGTCCTCCTCTTCATCCTCACCGAGTCGTCTTCATCCTCACCGAGTCCTCCTCTTCATCCTCACCGAGTCCTCCTCTTCATCCTCACCGAGTCGTCTTCATCCTCACCGAGTCGTCCTCTTCATCCTCACCGAGTCGTCCTCTTCATCCTCACCGAGTCCTCCTCTTCATCCTCACCGAGTCCTCCTCTTCATCCTCACTGAGTCGTCTTCATCCTCACCGAGTTGTCTTCATCCTCACCACGTCCTCTTCATCCTCACCGAGTCGTCCTCTTCATCCTCACCGAGTCGTCTTCATCCTCACCGAGTCGTCTTCATCCTCACCGAGTCCTCCTCTTCATCCTCACCCAGTCGTCTTCATCCTCACCGAGTCGTCTTCATCCTCACCGAGTCCTCCTCTTCATCCTCACCGAGTCGTCTTCATCCTCACCGAGTCGTCTTCATCCTCACCGAGTTGTCCTCTTCATCCTCACCGAGTCGTCTTCATCCTCACCGAGTCGTCCTCTTCATCCTCACCGAGTCCTCTTCATCCTCACCGAGTCCTCTTCATCCTCACCGAGTCGTCTTCATCCTCACCGAGTCGTCTTCATCCTCACCGAGTCCTCCTCTTCATCCTCACCGAGTCCTCCTCCTCATCCTCACCGAGTCGTCCTCTTCATCCTCACCGAGTCCTCCTCTTCATCCTCACCGAGTCCTCTTCATCCTCACCGAGTCCTCCTCTTCATCCTCACCGAGTCCTCTTCATCCTCACCGAGTCGTCTTAATCCTCACCGAGTCCTCCTCTTCATCCTCACCGAGTCCTCTTCATCCTCACCGAGTCCTCCTCTTCATCCTCACCGAGTCCTCTTCATCCTCACCGAGTCGTCTTAATCCTCACCGAGTCCTCCTCTTCATCCTCACCGAGTCGTCTTCATCCTCACCACGTCCTCTTCATCCTCACCGAGTCGTCCTCTTCATCCTCACCGAGTCGTCCTCTTCATCCTCACCGAGTCGTCTTCATCCTCACCGAGTCGTCTTCATCCTCACCACATCCTCTTCATCCTCACAGAGTCGTCCTCTTCATCCTCACCGAGTCCTCTTCATCCTCACGAGTCGTCTTCATCCTCACGAGTCGTCTTCATCCTCACCGAGACGTCCTCTTCATCCTCACCGAGTCGTCTTCATCCTCACCGAGTCCTCTTCATCCTCACCGAGTTGTCTTCATCCTCACCGAGTTGTCTTCATCCTCACCGAGTCCTCTTCATCCTCACCGAGTTGACCTGTTCATCCTTACCGAGTCCTCCTCTTCATCCTCACCGAGTCGACTTCATCCTCACCACGTCCTCTTCATCCTCACCGAGTCGTCCTCTTCATCCTCACCGAGTCGTCCTCTTCATCCTCACCGAGTCGTCCTCTTCATCCTCACTGAGTCGTCTTCATCCTCACCACGTCCTCTTCATCCTCACCGAGTCGTCCTCTTCATCCTCACCGAGTCGTCCTCTTCATCCTCACTGAGTCGTCTTCATCCTCACCACGTCCTCTTCATCCTCACCGAGTCGTCCTCTTCATCCTCACCGAGTCGTCTTCATCCTCACTGAGTAGTCCTCTTCATCCTCACCACGTCCTCTTCATCCTCACAGAGTCGTCCTCTTCATCCTCACCGAGTCCTCCTCTTCATCCTCACCGAGTCCTCTTCATCCTCACCGAGTCGTCTTCATCCTCACCGAGTCCTCCGCTTCATCCTCACGAGTCGTCTTCATCCTCACGAGTCCTCTTCATCCTCACCGAGTCGTCCTCTTCATCCTCACCGAGTCGTCTTCATCCTCACCGAGTCCTCTTCATCCTCACCGATTTGTCTTCATTCTCACCGAGTTGTCTTCATCCTCACCGAGTCCTCTTCATCCTCACCGAGTTGACCTCTTCATCCTTACCGAGTCCTCCTCTTCATCCTCACCGAGTCGACTTCATCCTCACCACGTCCTCTTCATCCTCACCGAGTCGTCTTAATCCTCACCGAGTCGTCCTCTTCATCCTCACTGAGTCGTCTTCATCCTCACCACGTCCTCTTCATCCTCACCGAGTCGTCCTCTTCATCCTCACCGAGTCGTCTTCATCCTCACCGAGTCGTCCTCTTCATCCTCACCACGTCCTTTTCATCCTCACCGAGTCGTGTTCATCTTCACCGAGTCGTCTTTATCCTCACCGAGTCGTCTTCATCCTCACCACATCCTCTTCATCCTCACCGAGTCGTCCTCTTCATCCTCACCGAGTCCTCTTCATCCTCACCGAGTCGTCTTCATCCTCACCGAGTCCTCCGCTTCATCCTCACGAGTCGTCTTCATCCTCACCGAGTCGTCCTCTTCATCCTCACCGAGTCGTCTTCATCCTCACCGAGTCGTCTTCATCCTCACCGAGTCCTCTTCATCCTCACCGAGTTGACCTCTTCATCCTTACCGAGTCCTCCTCTTCATCCTCACCGAGTCGACTTCATCCTCACCACGTCCTCTTCATCCTCACCGAGTCGTCCTCTTCATCCTCACCGAGTCCTCTTCATCCTCACCGAGTCGTCCTCTTCATCCTCACCGAGTCGTCTTCATCCTCACAAGTCCTCTTCATCCTCACCGAGTCGTCCTCTTCATCCTCACCGAGTCGTCTTCATCCTCACCGAGTCGTCTTCATCCTCACCGAGTTGACCTCTTCATCCTTACCGAGTCCTCCTCTTCATCCTCACCGAGTCCTCTTCATCCTCACCGAGTCCTCCTCTTCATCCTCACCGAGTCGTCTTCATCCTCCCCGAGTTGTCTTCATCCTCACGAGTCCTCCTCTTCATCCTCACCGAGTCGTCTTCATCCTCACCGAGTCGTCTTCATCCTCACCGAGTCGTCTTCATCCTCACGAGTCCTCTTCATCCTCACTGAGTCGTCTTCATCATTACCGAGTCCTCCTCTTCATCCTCACCGAGTCTTCCTGTTCATCCTCACCGAGTCGTCTTCATCACGAGTCCTTTTCATCCTCACCGAGTCGTCTTAATCCTCACCGAGTCCTCCTCTTCATCCTCACCGAGTCGTCTTCATCCTCACCGAGTCCTCCTCTTCATCCTCACCGAGTCGTCTTCATCCTCACCGAGTCCTCCTCTTCATCCTCACCGAGTCGTCTTCATCCTCACCGAGTCCTCCGCTTCATCCTCACCGTGTCGTTTTCATCCTCACGAGTCCTCCTCTTCATCCTAACCGAGTCGTCTTCATTCTCACCGAGTTGTCTTCATCCTCACCTAGTCCTCCGCTTCATCCTCACCGAGTCATCTTCATCCTCACCGAGTCCTATTCATCCTCACGAGTCCTCCTCTTCATCCTCACCGAGTCGTCTTTATTCTCACCGAGTTGTCTTCATCCTCACTTAGTCCTCCGCTTCATCCTCACCGAGTCCTCTTCATCCTCACCGAGTCCTCTTCATCCTCACCGAGTCCTCCTATTCATCCTCACGAGTCCTCCTCTTCATCCTCATCGAGTCCTCTTCATCCTCACCGAGTCCTCTTCATCCTCACCGAGTCGTCTTCATCCTCACCGAGTCGTCTTCATCATCACCGAGTCGTCTTCATCCTCACCGAGTCGTCTTCATCCTCACCGAGTCGTCTTCATTCTCACCGAGTCCTCTTCATCCTCACCGAGTCGTCTTCATCCTCACCGAGTCCTCTTCATTCTCACCGAGTCCTCTTCATCCTCACCGAGTCCTCTTCATTCTCACCGAGTCCTCTTCATCCTCACCGAGTCCTCTTCATCCTCACCGAGTCGTCTTCATCCTCACCGAGTCCTCCTCTTCATCCTCACCGAGTCCTCCTCTTCATCATCACCGAGTCGTCTTCATCCTCACCGAGTCGTCTTCATCCTCACCGAGTCATCTTCATTCTCACCGAGTCCTCTTCATCCTCACCGAGTCGTCTTCATCCTCACCGAGTCGTCTTCATCCTCACCGAGTCGTCTTCATCCTCACCGAGTCCTCTTCATTCTCACCGAGTCGTCTTCATCCTCACCGAGTCGTCTTCCTCCTCACTGAGTCATCTTCATTCTCACCAAGTCCTCTTCATCCTCACCGAGTCGTCTTCATCCTCACCGAGTCGTCTTCATCCTCACCGAGTCCTCTTCATTCTCACCGAGTCCTCTTCATCCTCACCGAGTCGTCTTCATCCTCACCGAGTCCTCTTCATTCTCACCGAGTCCTCTTCATCCTCACCGAGTCGTCTTCATCCTGACCGAGTCGTCTTCATCCTCACCGAGTCCTCTTCATTCTCACCGAGTCCTCTTCATCCTCACCGAGTCGTCTTCATCCTCACCGAGTCCTCTTCATCCTCACCGAGTCGTCTTCATCCTCACCGAGTCGTCTTCATCCTCACCGAGTCCTCTTCATTCTCACCGAGTCCTCTTCATCCTCACCGAGTCCTCTTCATCCTCACCGAGTCGTCTTCATCCTCACCGAGTCGTCTTCATCCTCACCGAGTCGTCTTCATCCTGACCGAGTTGTCCTATTCTATTCTATTCTATTCTGCAGCCATTTAGATGCTTTTATCCAAAGCGACTTACATATGAGAGTGAGAACAACACAAGCATGAAATCAATCATAGGAAGGTGATGGTGGACTGTCCAGTTGGACGCATAGCTACAGGCTTTTTTTATGTCTCCCTTCCCATCCCATAATACCATCTATGTTATAATACAAAGAATTAATACCATAAAGTTTGTTGCAAAGAACTGGGCTAAGTTCTCCAACTTTCCAACAAATACAGCTAAACTAAGTGTTGAAGTTCTCCTTGAAGAACTGAGTCTTCAGCTGGGTCTGAAAGTAGACAGGGACTCTGCAGAGCGGACCGAGTTTGGGAGATCATTCCACCATCGTGGAACAACAGAGGAAAAGAGTCTGGCTGGTGATTTAGTCCCACGTTGTGGTGGTAACACGAGGCGTCTTTCACTGGTGGAACGTAGCTGTGGAGAGGGAGTGGAGGTCTGGATTAGGGAGTGAAGGTAGACGGGAGATGTACCTGAACCAACAGCTGAGTCGTTTGTTCTGTCAGGTACGTCTGATTCTCTTGATGTTGTGGAGAGCATATCGGCAGTCCTCTTCATCATCACCGAGTCGTCCTCTTCGTCATCACCGAGTCGTCCTCTTCATCAGGACTTTCCAGCACCGTGTCTTTGCCAGAGATGCTGGCTCGTGATTGGCTGGTTAACAGGAAGTAGAAGAGATTGATGGACTACACCTCAGCGTGACTTGGTGGAGGAAAAATGTGGCGACATGAAGGTGTCCTGGTTTGTGGTGTAGAGAACCGTCAGATTGTCTCGACAGACCGTCTCTCTACAGACCGTCTCTCTACAGACCGTCTCTCTCCAGACCGTCTCTCTGCAGACCGTCTCTCTCTACAGACCGTCTCTCTACAGACCGTCTCTCTGCAGACCGTCTCTCTGCAGACCGTCTCTCTACAGACCGTCTCTCTCTACAGACCGTCTCTCTGCAGACCGTCTCTCTACACACCGTCTCTCTGCAGACCGTCTCTCTGCAGACCGTCTCTCTGCAGACCGTCTCTCTACAGACTGTCTCTCTACAGACCGTCTCTCTGCAGACCGTCTCTCTGCAGACCGTCTCTCTGCAGACCGTCTCTCGACAGACCGTCTCTCTACAGACCGTCTCTCTACAGACCGTCTCTCTACAGACCGTCTCTCTCCAGACCGTCTCTCTGCAGACCGTCTCTCTGCAGACCGTCTCTCTGCAGACCGTCTCTCTACAGACCGTCTCTCTGCAGACCGTCTCTCTACAGACCGTCTCTCTACAGACCGTCTCTCTCTACAGACCGTCTCTCTGCAGACCGTCTCTCTACACACCGTCTCTCTACAGACCGTCTCTCTCTACAGACCGTCTCTCTACAGACCGTCTCTCTACAGACCGTCTCTCTCCAGACCGTCTCTCTCTCCAGACCGTCTCTCTCTGCAGACCGTCTCTCTGCAGACCGTCTCTCTACACACCGTCTCTCTACAGACCGTCTCTCTCTACAGACCGTCTCTCTACAGACCGTCTCTCTACAGACCGTCTCTCTACAGACCGTCTCTCTCTACAGACCGTCTCTCTACAGACCGTCTCTCTACAGACCGTCTCTCTCCAGACCGTCTCTCTCTCCAGACCGTCTCTCTCTCCAGACCGTCTCTCTGCAGACCGTCTCTCTGCAGACCGTCTCTCTACAGACCGTCTCTCTACAGACCGTCTCTCTCCAGACCGTCTCTCTGCAGACCGTCTCTCTGCAGACCGTCTCTCTACAGACCGTCTCTCTGCAGACCGTCTCTCTACAGACCGTCTCTCTGCAGACCGTCTCTCTGCAGACCGTCTCTCTGCAGACCGTCTCTCTGCAGACCGTCTCTCTACAGACCGTCTCTCTGCAGACCGTCTCTCTGCAGACCGTCTCTCTACAGACCGTCTCTCTGCAGACCGTCTCTCTGCAGACCGTCTCTCTACAGACCGTCTCTCTGCAGACCGTCTCTCTACAGACCGTCTCTCTGCAGACCGTCTCTCTGCAGACCGTGATGCTTGGGACTTCCCGCCTCCGTTCTCGTGGCGATGAGATATTTATTGTAAATGATTCTGAGGTGCAGATCAGGAATCTCAGAACGTGATAAAAGGTTTTGACGTGAAGTCCTTCCAGCAGCTTCAGGTCTTCTGGGAACATCTGGCTCTCCGTCTCCACGCCCTGACGTATGAAAATGAGCACGTTTGTTTCAAACAACACCTCAACGTTAGCATGGTTTTTACCGCACACCTCCAGCAGAGGGCAGTGCAGCGCTCAGATGTCACCGAACCGCAGGTATATCCCAGTCCAACAGTTCTGCTCCCTCACGTCCGATTCAGACGTGGTCATGTGTCGCCATTCTCACTCTTCTATTTCATACTTTACATTGCCATGGTTACTCAGTTTATCCACTAGGGGCAGTGCTGAGTCCTGTTCAGTTGCGAACGCATCGCTATAAAGGTGTTTACAATCATCCAGAAACACCAGAAGAAGAGGAAAAACATTTTTTTTAGCTGTAGCGTATTCTCTTTAACGTTAATCCGTGATACAATGTCTGAGTGACAGTGGGTGTTTATTATTAACCCAGCCCTAAATGTGTCATACGGTCAGGCAGGGAATACCGTAATATGACAATGATATTTGTCTAATAACAGATAACCATCAGTCTCAGAATACGCTTACTGTATGTTCTCGTCAGAGGGAACAAATCACTTCCTTAAAGATCGATCACACTACCACGACTTCTTAAAATATAACACACTTTAATAATAACCACACCGGTTAAAATCATCAGGCACAAATGAAATGAATCAGATAAACCAGAATTAGCGTCAGCAAGCATCAAATAACAACAAAAATGTAAAATAAAATGTTTAAAGGTAAAGTTATGTCAGCAGTTACACGCTTGAACAACTAGGAAGGTTGGAAAGATGGTTAGTCTAATGAAATGAACTAGTCTTATATGAGGGTAGACTATCAGGCGGATACCGCGGGGGGGGGGGGGGGGGGGTTAGAAAGGGAAGCTTCTGCTAAAACACCAGCTGGTGATCGGAGACAGTGGAATTATGGGTCGGCCTTCCTTCAGCGCCTCGGTGGTCGACAACCCGATCCGCTTAGCCAGTAGACAAGGACTCAGTGGTCGGCCTGATACTTGTCCAAAGGGGACCTCCACAGAAGTCAGGAGCCGCCTGGAACTGCCTGGAACTGCCTGGAACCGCCTGGAACTGCCTGGAACCACCTGGAACTGCCTGGAACCGCCCGGAACCGCCTGGAACCGCCTGGAACTGCCTGGAACCGCCTGGAACTGCCTGGAACCGCCTGGAACTGCCTAGAACCGCCTGGAACCACCTGGAACTGCCTGGAACCTCCTGGAACTGCCTGGAACTGCCTGGAACCGCCTGGAACTGCCTGGAACTGCCTAGAACCGCCTGGAACCACCTGGAACTGCCTAGAACCGCCTGGAACCTCCTGGAACCTCCTGGAACTGCCTGGAACTGCCTGGAACTGCCTGGAACCTCCTGGAACTGCCTGGAACCGTCCGGAACTGCCTGGAACCTCCTGGAACTGCCTGGAACTGCCTAGAACCGCCTGGAACTGCCTGGAACTGCCTAGAACCGCCTGGAACTGCCTGGAACTGCCTGGAACCGCCTGGAACTGCCTGGAACCTCCTGGAACTGCCTGGAACCTCCTGGAACTGCCTGGAACCGCCCGGAACCTCCTGGAACTGCCCGGAACCGCCCGGAACCTCCTGGAACTGCCCGGAACCGCCCGGAACTGCCTGGAACCGCCCGGAACCGCCCGGAACTGCCTGGAACCGCCCGGAACCGCCCGGAACTGCCTGGAACCGCCCGGAACTGCCTGGAACCGCCTGGAACTGCCTGGAACCGCCTGGAACTGCCTGGAACTGCCTGGAACCGCCTGGAACTGCCTGGAACCACCTGGAACTGCCTGGAACCGCCCGGAACCGCCTGGAACCGCCTGGAACTGCCTGGAACCGCCTGGAACTGCCTGGAACCGCCTGGAACTGCCTAGAACCGCCTGGAACCACCTGGAACTGCCTGGAACCTCCTGGAACTGCCTGGAACTGCCTGGAACCGCCTGGAACTGCCTGGAACTGCCTAGAACCGCCTGGAACCACCTGGAACTGCCTAGAACCGCCTGGAACCTCCTGGAACCTCCTGGAACTGCCTGGAACTGCCTGGAACTGCCTGGAACCTCCTGGAACTGCCTGGAACCGTCCGGAACTGCCTGGAACCTCCTGGAACTGCCTGGAACTGCCTAGAACCGCCTGGAACTGCCTGGAACTGCCTAGAACCGCCTGGAACTGCCTGGAACTGCCTGGAACCGCCTGGAACTGCCTGGAACCTCCTGGAACTGCCTGGAACCTCCTGGAACTGCCTGGAACCGCCCGGAACCTCCTGGAACTGCCCGGAACCGCCCGGAACCTCCTGGAACTGCCCGGAACCGCCCGGAACTGCCTGGAACCGCCCGGAACCGCCCGGAACTGCCTGGAACCGCCCGGAACCGCCCGGAACTGCCTGGAACCGCCCGGAACTGCCTGGAACCGCCTGGAACTGCTTGGAACCGCCTGGAACTGCCTGGAACCGCCCGGAACTGCCTGGAACCGCCCGGAACCGCCTGGAACCGCCCGGAACCGCCTGGAACCGCCTGGAACTGCCTGGAACCGCCTGGAACTGCCTGGAACCGCCTGGAACTGCCTGGAACCGCCCGGAACTGCCTGGAACCGCCTGGAACTGCCTGGAACTGCCTGGAACCGCCCGGAACCGCCTGGAACTGCCCGGAACCGCCTGGAACTGCCTGGAACCGCCTGGAACTGCCTGGAACCGCCTGGAACCGCCCGGAACCACCTGGAACTGCCTGGAACCGCCTGGAACTGCCTGAAACCGCCTGGAACTGCCTGGAACCGCCTGGAACTGCCTGGAACCGCCCGGAACCGCCTGGAACTGCTTGGAACCGCCTGGAACTGCCTGAAACCGCCTGGAACTGCCTGGAACCGCCTGGAACCGCCTGGAACCGCCCGGAACTGCCTGGAACCGCCTGGAACTGCCTGGAACCGCCTGGAACCGCCCGGAACCGCCTGGAACCGCCCGGAACCGCCTGGAACTGCCTGGAACCGCCTGGAACTGCCTGGAACCGCCTGGAACCGCCCGGAACCGCCTGGAACTGCCTGGAACTGCCTGGAACCGCCTGGAATTGCCTGGAACCGCCTGGAACTGCCCGGAACCGCCCGGAACCGCCCGGTTCGGCGTCTGAAGCTGGACCCAACTCTGATTAGAATCCACGGATGCCGGCAAAGTCTTGGGATGGTTGGACCGGTAACGTTCGGGTCGTCCTGGGATGGTTGGACCGGTAACGTTCGGGTCGTCCTGGGATGGTTGGACCGGTAACGTTCGGGTCGTCCTGGGATGGTTGGACCGGTAACGTTCGGGTCGTCCTGGGATGGTTGGACCGGTAACGTTCGGGTCGTCCTGGGATGGTTGGACCGGTAACGTTCGGGTCGTCCTGGGATGGTTGGACCGGTAACGTTCGGGTCGTCCTGGGATGGTTGGACCGGTAACGTTCGGGTCGTCCTGGGATGGTTGGACCGGTAACGTTCGGGTCGTCCTGGGATGGTTGGACCGGTAACGTTCGGGTCGTCCTGGGATGGTTGGACCGGTAACGTTCGGGTCGTCCTGGGATGGTTGGACCGGTAACGTTCGGGTCGTCCTGGGATGGTTGGACCGGTAACGTTCGGGTCGTCCTGGGATGGTTGGACCGGTAACGTTCGGGTCGTCCTGGGATGGTTGGACCGGTAACGTTCGGGTCGTCCTGGGATGGTTGGACCGGTAACGTTCGGGTCGTCCTGGGATGGTTGGACCGGTAACGTTCGGGTCGTCCTGGGATGGTTGGACCGGTAACGTTCGGGTCGTCCTGGGATGGTTGGACCGGTAACGTTCGGGTCGTCCTGGGATGGTTGGACCGGTAACGTTCGGGTCGTCCTGGGATGGTTGGACCGGTAACGTTCGGGTCGTCCTGGGATGGTTGGACCGGTAACGTTCGGGTCGTCCTGGGATGGTTGGACCGGTAACGTTCGGGTCGTCCTGGGATGGTTGGACCGGTAACGTTCGGGTCGTCCTGGGATGGTTGGACCGGTAACGTTCGGGTCGTCCTGGGATCGTTGGACCGGTAACGTTCGGGTCGTCCTGGGATGGTTGGACCGGTAACGTTCGGGTCGTCCTGGGATGGTTGGACCGGTAACGTTCGGGTCGTCCTGGGATGGTTGGACCGGTAACGTTCGGGTCGTCCTGGGATCGTTGGACCGGTAACGTTCGGGTCGTCCGTACGTTGCAGTCTCGGGGAGGCCGGACTGTGACTTGATGATGTCTCAGAAACAAAAAGTTGTTCGGCCAGAATTGGTTTTCTGGTGCTGAGCGGTCGAGCTAGCGGACGTACTGTAATAAAAAACGAACACGGCGACGGAGAAAAAGTGAAATGAAAGAAGAGTAAAAGAACCAAGAGGAAAACGAACAAAGAAATGAAATAAAGAAGAGAGCGGAGATGTGTGGTTAAATTTGCCGTCGCTCTGGGGCGGAGTTTAGATTATCCAATCAGAGCGCAGGGGTCAGGACATGGGGTCTGAAGGTTTGTTAAAAATACTACGTTCCTTTCACCCAAAACGCCAGCAGGGATAGGCTCCAGCTTCCCCGCGACCCTGAATGGGATTTAGTGGTTTAGAAAATGAATGAATGAAAGTTCTTACTTTGAGTCAGAGTCGTCAATAACAGCAGCATATAATGTTAATCACGGGGTATTTAATCAGCCTGAAATGCATATCTCAACCTGTCCGAGGGGGTCTGCTAGATGGCGCCATTGCTCCATCCAAGGAATCACAGAAATTAACTAACTTGCTAACTTCTGTGGATTTCACATCTGAAAAACAATCAAAGTCTTGGATTAATTTAGAAAGGAAGAAGAGTCCATTTATCCAGGTGTGCTGAGGATACATCCAGTATTTTATACAGTTTTAGAGTTCAGAGCTTGAAGGTCCTGCTCTGGAATCTGGTCTCTGTGTGCTGTGGATACAGAGGGACCTCCTGGTTGATGGACAACAGGCTCTTACCAGGGTCCACAGTCTGTCTGTGTCGACATTTCCTACCAGGAACAGGATAAAACCAGCAGGGTTCCTGGTTTAACGTGGAGGTCTGTCTGCCGGATTGAGATGGATCTGATGGCCTCCATGGATCTCTGTGTCGGAGACATGTGGACGGACTTCCTTTGAAAGAGAAAATCCTGAGTTCTGATCTGGTCCTGGGGTCAGTCCGGCCTTGGGAGGTTGCTACATGGCTTTCTTCTTCTTCTTCAAGTATTTATTATTTGGCGGTTTCTGCATCATCCACTTGTTCTTCTTCTTCTCTGGTTTGTGCTTGTCTCTGGTTGTGTTGCAGCTGCGCAACTCAACGCTGCCCCCAGTGGTTTCTGGTGGTATTGTTCTGTTTCCTGCGTCATGTGACGGCTAAGCTTGAACGTACGAAACTGTCGGTCTGTATCCGTCGTCTGCGTCCAGCGTAAACACAGACGACACAAACGGCGAAACGTTCAGCTGAAAGACGTCCTGCTCGGACATGACAGAGGATTTTTTATTCTAAATGTACAAACGAGGTGTAAAATATGAAATGTGATTTAAAACAAGCCCAAAGTGAAAAGATTTCTCCTTTATAAAAGAACCAGAAGCAGTTTTGTTCCACGTCGCGTTCTTCAGTCCTTCTCTAAACTGACGTCAGTCCTGTAATCTTCTCATGGAAAGAGTGAAAATGTTCATAAAGCACGTTTCCACCTCCTAGCCTCCCCGCGCTTCATGGAGCAGATTAAAATGGTGTTCATCGTCGGCCTGTCAGAAGGAGCATGGTGGCTGTTTTTGTGAGGCGGTTGTTTCTCCCAGAAGGAGCTGGGAAACACCGGCGTGTTTGTCTGGTTTCTCACCAGTTCCTGTGGGAACGGGACGAGCCTGGTGGTTGTGAAGGCGCCGCCGTCGAGGATCTGGCTGCTGGTCGTCTTCGTAACGCCGTTTCTTTCCTTATGAGACGAATAGAAACCGGTCCGATTACACACAATTATCTGCTAATATTTCAGCACCTGGGAGGAAAATATGTTTAAAAAACAGGAAAAAAAATAAAGTTTCCATCAAAATAATTCAGTTTATTTCTTTACTTTGACTTTTGGTTTTCAAATGTTTTAATGTAAAATATTAAGTATAAATTGATATAAAACTGCAGTCAGAACACTATGGAAGCTTGGTATTAATTTATTTATCATGTAATAATGAAAACTAGTCATCATCTAATTAATAAAATGATACATTTCCAATTTAATAATTAGAAATTAAATTTGAAATGAAGAGTAAAAATTTATGGACAGTATTTGGATTTTCTTTCCATTAGATCAAGTTTACACAGAAATATTCTCTCTTGGTTCAGTTTAGCTTCTTCCAATATTTCCAATAAAATTTCTTTATTAACCGTGATGTGAAATTATTTTATATGGTCTTATTAAAACAACAGAAGATAAATGTTTTTCCCACAGTAAAGGTGTTTTATTGTTATTTTACATAACACATGGAAATTTGTAATTATACCTGTAATTTTTCTTTTTCATTTTCAAAAGGAAGGGAAATCGGTTAAACAGTGCTAAGATGTGTTTTATTAGCAGTACTAGAGGCCAGTAAATCATTTTATTTGCAGTTAGATAAATATTTTTACAGTATTTGGGAACTTTTGTGCCACTTGGTCAGGTTTACACCACAATCTTTTAGGTTTAGGAATTAAAACTGCTTTAGTTTAGATGATATTTGTTGAAAATTATTATTTTTCCAATTTGTTTTCACTAAAATGAAACAAAAAAAAAAACCAAAAACACGTATTATAATTTTTATGTGAAATATAAAAAGTAGACATGCAATGTTTTTAACAACCAGGCTACTTTATTTCTATTTCACATTCGACATGAACATGCAGTTATCTCCATCATCTTATTTACTTGTTTTAATAAAATGCAGCCGAAACGGTAAATAATAAGAATGTTTGCAGAGCTAGATGCTGCTACTTTAGCATTTTACAGCCTCCATCTTAGCTTCGTCATTACACTTCACAAATTCTGGTTTATTGTCATCGGAAAAACAAAACAAAGTATGTTTTATTTTACCTTGTGAGTCCTTTTCATCGGTCTGCAGTTATAAAACTGCAAACGTCAGACTGTTGTCACACAGAGCGGCTCTCAGGATGGTGTTAGTCACTCTGAACCGTTAGCATGCATAATGCGCTCCTTTCAAAGGTTTCCTGCCTTCCAGATGTCTGGATTACACGTCTATCAGACCTGCTGACATGTTACGCCTCAGAAAAAGAGTTTTTACTGGAGATGTGAAGACAACAAAGGTCTGAGTTCTTCTGGCAGAAACCAGACTGAATCAGACATGAAGCCTCGAGCAGCAAAACATCAACATGAAGATGTCACTTTTTTTTAAAAAAATGATTAAATGTAAAAAATGACCCATTCTCAGATTTTCCATGAAAATAATCCCTCGGTGCCATAAAATGACAGACACCTTTGTCTCTTTTATGATGTGCTGATTTATGAATATGCTAATTAGCCCAACCATCACCAGAGCGACTTTCATGCAACCCTCCCCTCACTTAGATTCTGCATGTGTCTGAAAGTCTGCAACATACTCCGAGCTTCTTCTGCTTTTTATAAGTATGGAGGTAGATCGACGTGTTCGAGAAACAATCCAGGAATGAAAACGATTCGGTTCTGTTGGACAAATCCACTGCCTCGTGAAAGTCAGGATAATTATGCACTGAAATCACCTTCTGAACTTTTTACTGCATTGCGTTGGCGTGCCGAGACTGAAGCTGGAAATTAGCTTCAGCTGTAAACCAGCATCCTTTTATTTATTAAATTACATATATTGACCCTTTTCTGAAAAGATAAAAATGTGGTCTATAACTGGTCTCTGGTTGCCAACGTGCGAGCCCAGTCTTAGTGCTAGCTGCTAATGTTAGAGGTTACAGTCTTAGTGCTAGCTGCTAATGTTAGAGGTTACAGTCTTAGTGCTAGCTGCTAATGTTAGAGGTTACAGTCTTAGTGCTAGCTGCTAACGTTACAGGTTACAGTCTTAGTGCTAGCTGCTAACGTTAGAGGTTACGGTCTTAGTGCTAGCTGCTAACATTAGAGGTAACAGTCTTAGTGCTAGCTACTAATGTTAGAGGTTACAGTCTTAGTGCTAGCTGCTAATGTTAGAGGTTACAGTCTTAGTGCTAGCTGCTCACGTTTGAGGTTACAGTCTTAGTGCTAGCTGCTAACATTAGAGGTTACAGTCTTAGTGCTAGCTGCTAATGTTACAGGTTACAGTCTTAGTGCTAGGTGCTAACGTTAGAGGTTACGGTCTTAGTGCTAGCTGCTAACGTTAGAGGTTACAGTCTTAGTGCTAGCTGCTAACGTTAGAGGTTACGGTCTTAGTGCTAGCTGCTAACGTTAGACGTTACGGTCTTAGTGCTAGCTGCTAATGTTAGTGGTTACAGACTTAGTGCTAGCTGCTAACGTTAGAGGTTACAGTCTTAGTGCTAGCTGCTAATGTTAGTGGTTACAGACTTAGTGCTAGCTGCTAACGTTAGAGGTTACAGTCTTAGTGCTAGCTGCTAACGTTAGAGGTAACAGTCTTATTGCTAGCTGCTAACATTAGAGGTTACAGTCTTAGTGCTAGCTGCTAATGTTAGAGGTTACAGTCTTAGTGCTAGCTGCTAACGTTAGAGGTTACAGTCTTAGTGCTAGCTGCTAACGTTAGAGGTTACAGTCTTAGTGCTAGCTGCTAACGTTAGAGGTTACAGTCTTAGTGCTAGCTGCTAACGTTAGAGGTTACAGTCTTAGTGCTAGCTGCTAACGTTAGAGGTTACAGTCTTAGTGCTAGCTGCTAACATTAGAGGTTACAGTCTTAGTGCTAGCTGCTAACGTTAGAGGTTACAGTCTTAGTGCTAGCTGCTAACATTAGAGGTTACAGTCTTAGTGCTAGCTGCTAACGTTAGAGGTTACAGTCTTAGTGCTAGCTGCTAATGTTAGAGGTAACAGTCTTAGTGCTAGCTGCTAACGTTAGAGGTTACAGTCTTAGTGCTAGCTGCTAATGTTAGAGGTAACAGTCTTAGTGCTAGCTGCTAACATTAGAGGTTACAGTCTTAGTGCTAGCTGCTAATCTTAGAGGTAACAGTCTTAGCACTAGCTGCTAATGTTAGAGGTTACAATCTTAGTACTAGCTGCGAATGCGAGAGGGGATTTGCTGAATGCTCTGAAGGAAAAGGGATCCCTGACTCACTAAATGCTTCCTGAATTGATTTAGACACATTATAAAGAAGGTAATTTTGTTATAAATGATAAATGTCTCTGAACTCATCTGCAAATAAACCACAAAAGCCTAAATACTTTCCTTCATGCCATTAATGGTGAGAAGCATTCTGTTACTAGCATGATATCTGCTGATACAAATGGATGAAATGATGTCTGCTGATACAGATGGATGAAATGATATTTGCTGATACAGGTGGATGAAATGATATCTGCTGATACAGGCGGATGAAATGATATCTGCTGATACAGGTGGATGAAATGATATTTGCTGATACAGGTAGATGAAATGATATCTGCTGATACAGGTGGATGAAATGATATTTGCTGATACAGGTAGATGAAATTATATTTGCTGATACAGGTGGATGAAGTGATATCTGCTGATACAGGCGGATGAAATAATATCTGCTGATAAAGGCGGATGAAATGATATCTGCTGATACAGGCGGATGAAATGATATCTGCTGATACAGGCGGATGAAATGATATCTGCTGATACAGGCGGATGAAATGATATCTGCTGATACAGGCGGATGAAATGATATCTGCTGATACAGGCGGATGAAATGATATCTGCTGATACAGGCGGATGAAATGATATCTGCTGATACAGATGGATGAATTGATATCTGCTGATACAGGTGAATGAAATGATATCTGCTGATACAGGTGAATGAAATGATATCTGCTGATACAGATGGATGAATTGATATCTGCTGATACAGGTGGATGAAATGATATCTGCTGATACAGGCGGATGAAATGATATCTGCTGATACAGGTGGATGAAATGATATCTGCTGATACAGGTGGATGAAATGATATCTGCTGATACAGGTGGATGAAATGATATCTGCTGATACAGGCGGATGAAATGATATCTGCTGATACAGATGGATGAAATGATATCTGCTGATACAGGTGGATGAAATGATATCTGCTGATACAGGTGGATGAAATGATATCTGCTGATACAGGTGAATGAAATGATATCTGCTGACACAGGTGGATGAAATGATATCTGCTGATACAGGCGGATGACATGATATCTGCTGATACAGGTGTATGAAGTGATATCTGCTGATACAGGCGGATGAAATGATATCTGCTGATACAAGCGGATGAAATGATATCTGCTGATACAGATGGATGAATTGATATCTGCTGGTACAGGTAGATGAAATGATATTTGCTGATACAGGTGGATGAAGTGATATCTGCTGATACAGGCGGATGAAATGATATCTGCTGATACAGGCGGATGAAATGATATCTGCTGATACAGGCGGATGAAATGATATCTGCTGATACAGGTGAATGAAATGATATCTGCTGATACAGGCGGATGAAATGATATCTGCTGATACAGGCGGATGAAATGATATCTGCTGATACAGGTGGATGAAATGATATCTGCTGATACAGATGGATGAAATGATATCTGCTGATACAGGCGGATGAAATGATATCTGCTGATACAGGTGGATGAAGTGATATCTGCTGATACAGATGGATGAATTGATATCTGCTGATACAGGCGGATGAAATGATATCTGCTGATACAGGTGGATGAAATGATATCTGCTGATACAGGTGGATGAAATGATATCTGCTGATACAGATGGATGAAATGATATCTGCTGATACAGGTGGATGAAATGATATCTGCTGATACAGATGGATGAAATGATATCTGCTGATACAGGTGGATGAAATGATATCTGCTGATACAGGTGGATGAAATGATATCTGCTGATACAGATGGATGAAATGATATCTGCTGATACAGATGGATGAAATGATATCTGCTGATACAGATGGATGAAGTGATATCTGCTGATACAGGTGGATGAAGTGATATCTGCTGATACAGATGGATGAAATGATATCTGCTGATACAGGTGGATGAAATGATATCTGCTGATACAGATGGATGAAATGATATCTGCTGATACAGATGGATGAAATGATATCTGCTGATACAGGTGGATGAAATGATATCTGCTGATACAGATGGATGAAGTGATATCTGCTGATACAGATGGATGAAATGATATCTGCTGATACAGGTGGATGAAATGATATCTGCTGATACAGATGGATGAAATGATATCTGCTGATACAGGTGGATGAAATGATATCTGCTGATACAGGTGGATGAAGTGATATCTGCTGATACAGATGGATGAAATGATATCTGCTGATACAGATGGATGAAGTGATATCTGCTGATACAGATGGATGAAATGATAACTGCTGATACAGGCGGATGAAATGATATCTGCTGATACAGGTGGATGAAATGATAACTGCTGATACAGGCGGATGAAATGATATCTGCTGATACAGGTGGATGAAATGATATCTGCTGATACAGGTGGATGAAATGATATCTGCTGATACAGGTGGATGAAATGATATCTGCTGATATAGGTGGATGAAATGATATCTGCTGATACAGGTGGATGAAATGATATCTGCTGATACAGATGGATGAAATGATATCTGCTGATACAGATGGATGAAATGATATCTGCTGATACAGATGGATGAAATGATAACTGCTGATACAGGTGGATGAAATGATATCTGCTGATACAGATGGATGAAATGATATCTGCTGATACAGATGGATGAAATGATATCTGCTGATACAGATGGATGAAATGATAACTGCTGATACAGGCGGATGAAATGATATCTGCTGATACAGGTGGATGAAATGATATCTGCTGATACAGATGGATGAAATGATATCTGCTGATACAGGTGGATGAAATGATATCTGCTGATACAGATGGATGAAATGATATCTGCTGATACAGGTGGATGAAATGATAACTGCTGATACAGTGTAATGAAACACTTTTATTTATTTTGCAGGATCGTAGGAAGTCGGCAAATAATGAACACACAAACTCTCTGCCCAATGATTAACTCAGCGTTTTATTAACCTTGCAGCACATCGGTTAAGGCACTTTTCAGTTCCCAGCTCTTACCGTAACACGGATAGGTTGGGGAGCCCACAACCCCGGTAGAGAGTGCCAAAACCAGCTGGGCGTCCTGATCAGAATAGACCCGCAGCAGGCTCCACCGAAGTCCGGGACTTCCCCGCTTTAATACCCCTCATTCTGCAACATAACGTGGGAGCGCTAGGGAGGTGGTCAACCATCCCCACACACACACACACACACACCATGAGACCATCACTTTTGTTGTTTCACACGCAGCAGTTTACCTTCTTCAGTGATATAAGCAAGCAGCTCTGCAAAACAGGATTCTCTTCCCACGACACCATTGAATGAGGGCACACAACATCACCATTGAAGTTCATACTTCATACAGATACTCCTTGTTTCCATCCCTCTTCCTCTGCAGCTCTCCTCCCCAGCTGAGCCCCTCGCTGCCCTCTGAAGAAGCAGGATGACAAGATGGCACAGCTGCTTGTACCGCCCGGACCTGACAGCTTCCGCCCCTTCGTCCCCGAGTCTCTGGCCGCCATCGAGAGGTGCATCGCTGAGGAGGAGGCCCGGAGACCTCGGGCGGAGCGCCGCAGCGACAGCGACGATGAAAACGGGCCCAAGCCCAACAGTGACCTGGAGGCGGGGAAATCTCTTCCCTTCATCTATGGGGACATCCCTCCACACCTGGTGTCCACCCCTCTGGAGGACCTGGACCCCTACTACAGCAATCAGAAGGTCTGTTCTCGTCTCACTGCTTCAGATCCTTTCTGAGAGAAATTTCCCAGATAAACCCTCTGAGGAAAACTCTGACGGTGCCAGCCTGCATGACTCATGCACTGAATCATGAAAACTACCCGTCTGCGCTCTCATCACTGGTGTTAGTAAAGGTTTGGAAACGTGGATGTTTGGGAGCTGCAGGCTCAGCGCTAGCTGAAAGCGTTGGCTAACATGCAGGCTTGGCATTAGCTGCTAACATGACAACCCAGTTTTAGCCTGAAATAAGAGCCGTCTGTCTCATGACAGTTACGTCTGAAGTCAGGCTGGTGATGTTTAGCGTGTGAAGAGGTCTGCTGAATGCACCTAGGCGCCCCCATGCTAATGCTGCAGTTTGCTTATGATGGATGAAGTTAATGTCGGCTTTGTTCTGCTGCACAAAGCTGAAACCTGTTAAACTGGACGATGGCTGCGCCGACTGCAGCTGTGTAAACTTCAGGGTCTTTTCACTGCAGGTGTTCACATTCATTTGTTTTATTAGAAAAATACTCAAAATAAATGTTTTCAAGTTCAGTTCTTGACTTTTATAGAGAATAAACTGCAAATATACTGTAAAAAAGACCTTTCAAGTCCCTTGTTTTACAAATCAACCCAACAGTTTAACACATATTTTACTCTGATGATATTTCTGACATATATTTAAACTGCTGATGTAGCATTTTGAAGACACATGAAAATAAAGTAAAAACAGTTTTATAACTGTAAAAGAAAATATCAGGAAAATAAAAGCAAGTAGACCAGAATGGGACATGATATCCTCGTCTCAACCACTGTTCTCCTGATAGAAACCAGTAGAATGCTACAAAACAAACAAAAATATACTAAACTCAACATTAAAAATGCTGAATAAACTGTACTCATACGGTGCTTTTTCTAGTTACATGCTGACAGCTCACAGTGCTTTTAGATGACATGTCCCATAAATCACGAACTTATTTTCCTCCTGAGCTGTAGCCTCATAGACACAGAGCTAGCAAGAAGCCCAGACTTTTGCTACGTTTACATGGGAGTTTTAATTCCTCTTTAATTACAAATAAAAGTTCCGCTTTAAACTTATGAAAAACGACCATGTAAACAATTCCTAATACAGATTTCTATTTAGAATTAAATTCCGATGTAAGTGTCTGTTTTATTCCAATTTTAATCCCGAACTATTTAATTCCTCTGTCATGTAAACCTTCATTCTGCTCTAAGTTAACTCCGGTCGTTCTGAGCATGCTTGTTACCTTGTCCTGTCCCGATGACGTTGCCTCCCGTGTTCGGTGGTCTATCTTTCTTCTCCTTCTCAGTTGCTGCAGAAAGTCAAGTAGTATGCTGGTGTTGAGCTGCTACTTCACATTTAGAATAAAAATAGCGGTGAAACTGGTTCTTGTTATGTAGTTTTACAAGTTACGACTGAAAAGATGAGAAGCAGGGAGCCAACTTTGTTTATTTCCGGTATACGTCATACGTCACGTGCACCCTCTGTCCAATCAGAACCCTTCCCAACCCGTCATCTAAAGATGTCTGATGTTCCACCAGGTATCTGTTGGAGCCACGTCTCCAGTGGGGGGGACACGGCCCCCAGTGCTCCCATCACTATGGATACTACTGTTGCTTCCACCCTCCAGGCCTTCTCCAGGTCTTCCTTGAGGCCTTGGTACTTCTCCAGTTTCTCCTTTTTCCTGATATTTCCATCATTGGGGATGGATCCATCGATCACTACGGCTTTCCTCTGCTGCTTCCCCATGATCACTATGTCCGCTTGGTTGGCCACCACCATTTTATCTGTCTGGATCTGGAAGTCCCAGAGGATCTTAGTCCTCTCATTCTCCACCACCTTGGGGGGAGTTTCCCACTGAGACTAAGGGGTCTCCAGTCCATATTCTGTACAGATGTTCCTGTACACTATGCCGGCTACTTGGTTATGGCGCTCCATGTATTCTTTGCCTGCCAGTATCTTGCACCCTGCTGTGAGGTGCTGGATTGTTTCAGGGGCTCCTTTGCATAGTCTGCACCTGGGATCCTGCCTGGTCTGGTAGATCTGGGATCCTGTCTGGTCTGGTAGATCTGGGATCCTGCCTGGTCTGGTAGATCTGGGATCCTGCCTGGTCTGGTAGATCTGGGATCCTGCCTGGTCTGGTAGATCTGGGATCCTGTCTGGTATGGTAGATCTGGGATCCTGCCTGGTCTGGTAGATCTGGGATCCTGTCTGGTCTGGTAGATCTGGGATCCTGTCTGGTCTGGTAGATCTGGGATCCTGCCTGGTCTGGTAGATCTGGGACCCTGCCTGGTCTGGTAGATCTGGGATCCTGTCTGGTCTGGTAGATCTGGGATCCTGCCTGGTCTGGTAGATCTGGGATCCTGCCTGGTCTGGTAGATCTGGGATCCTGCCTGGTCTGGTAGACCTGGGATCCTGCCGGGTCTGGTAGATCTGGGATCCTGTCTGGTCTGGTAGATCTGGGATCCTGTCTGGTCTGGTAGATCTGGGATCCTGTCTGGTCTGGTAGATCTGGGATCCTGCCTGGTCTGGTAGATCTGGGATCCTGCCTGGTCTGGTAGATCTGGGATCCTGTCTGGTCTGGTGGATCTGGGATCCTGCCTGGTCTGGTAGATCTGGGATCCTGCCTGGTCTGGTAGACCTGGGATCCTGCCTGGTATGGTAGATCTGGGATCCTGTCTGGTCTGGTAGATCTGGGATCCTGCCTGGTATGGTAGATCTGGGATCCTGCCTGGTATGGTAGATCTGGGATCCTGCCTGGTATGGTAGATCTGGGATCCTGTCTGGTCTGGTAGATCTGGGATCCTGTCTGGTATGGTAGATCTGGGATCCTGCCTGGTCTGGTAGATCTGGGATCCTGCCTGGTCTGGTAGATCTGGGATCCTGTCTGGTCTGGTAGATCTGGGATCCTGTCTGGTCTGGTGGATCTGGGATCCTGCCTGGTCTGGTAGATCTGGGATCCTGCCTGGTCTGGTAGACCTGGGATCCTGCCTGGTATGGTAGATCTGGGATCCTGCCTGGTGTGGTAGATCTGGGATCCTGCCTGGTATGGTAGATCTGGGATCCTGCCTGGTATGGTAGATCTGGGATCCTGCCTGGTATGGTAGATCTGGGATCCTGTCTGGTCTGGTAGATCTGGGATCCTGTCTGGTATGGTAGATCTGGGATCCTGCCTGGTATGGTAGATCTGGGATCCTGTCTGGTATGGTAGATCTGGGATCCTGCCTGGTATGGTAGATCTGGGACCCTGCCTGGTCTGGTAGATCTGGGACCCTGCCTGGTCTGGTAGATCTGGGATCCTGTCTGGTCTGGTAGATCTGGGATCCTGCCTGGTCTGGTAGATCTGGGATCCTGCCTGGTCTGGTAGATCTGGGATCCTGCCTGGTCTGGTAGATCTGGGATCCTGCCTGGTCTGGTAGACCTGGGATCCTGCCGGGTCTGGTAGATCTGGGATCCTGTCTGGTCTGGTAGATCTGGGATCCTGTCTGGTCTGGTAGATCTGGGATCCTGTCTGGTCTGGTAGATCTGGGATCCTGCCTGGTCTGGTAGATCTGGGATCCTGCCTGGTCTGGTAGATCTGGGATCCTGTCTGGTCTGGTGGATCTGGGATCCTGCCTGGTCTGGTAGACCTGGGATCCTGTCTGGTCTGGTAGATCTGGGATCCTGTCTGGTCTGGTGGATCTGGGATCCTGCCTGGTATGGTAGACCTGGGATCCTGCCTGGTATGGTAGATCTGGGATCCTGTCTGGTATGGTAGATCTGGGATCCTGCCTGGTCTGGTAGACCTGGGATCCTGCCTGGTATGGTAGATCTGGGATCCTGTCTGGTATGGTAGATCTGGGATCCTGCCTGGTATGGTAGATCTGGGATCCTGCCTGGTATGGTAGATCTGGGATCCTGTCTGGTCTGGTAGATCTGGGATCCTGCCTGGTCTGGTAGATCTGGGATCCTGCCTGGTCTGGTAGATCTGGGATCCTGTCTGGTCTGGTAGATCTGGGATCCTGTCTGGTCTGGTAGATCTGGGATCCTGTCTGGTATGGTAGATCTGGGATCCTGCCTGGTCTGGTAGATCTGGGATCCTGCCTGGTATGGTAGACCTGGGATCCTGCCTGGTATGGTAGATCTGGGATCCTGTCTGGTATGGTAGATCTGGGATCCTGCCTGGTCTGGTAGATCTGGGATCCTGCCTGGTATGGTAGATCTGGGATCCTGTCTGGTATGGTAGATCTGGGATCCTGCCTGGTCTGGTAGATCTGGGATCCTGCCTGGTCTGGTAGATCTGGGATCCTGCCTGGTATGGTAGACCTGGGATCCTGCCTGGTCTGGTAGATCTGGGATCCTGCCTGGTCTGGTAGATCTGGGATCCTGTCTGGTCTGGTAGATCTGGGATCCTGTCTGGTCTGGTGGATCTGGGATCCTGTCTGGTCTGGTGGATCTGGGATCCTGCCTGGTCTGGTAGATCTGGGATCCTGCCTGGTCTGGTAGATCTGGGATCCTGCCTGGTCTGGTAGACCTGGGATCCTGCCTGGTCTGGTAGATCTGGGATCCTGCCTGGTCTGGTAGATCTGGGATCCTGCCTGGTCTGGTAGATCTGGGATCCTGTCTGGTCTGGTGGATCTGGGATCCTGCCTGGTCTGGTAGATCTGGGATCCTGCCTGGTATGGTAGATCTGGGATCCTGCCTGGTCTGGTAGACCTGGGATCCTGCCGGGTCTGGTAGATCTGGGATCCTGCCTGGTATGGTAGACCTGGGATCCTGCCTGGTCTGGTAGACCTGGGATCCTGCCTGGTCTGGTAGATCTGGGACCCTGCCTGGTCTGGTAGATCTGGGACCCTGCCTGGTCTGGTAGATCTGGGATCCTGTCTGGTCTGGTAGATCTGGGATCCTGCCTGGTCTGGTAGATCTGGGATCCTGCCTGGTCTGGTAGATCTGGGATCCTGCCTGGTCTGGTAGATCTGGGATCCTGTCTGGTCTGGTAGATCTGGGATCCTGTCTGGTCTGGTAGATCTGGGATCCTGCCTGGTCTGGTAGATCTGGGATCCTGCCTGGTTTGGTAGATCTGGGACCCTGCCTGGTCTGGTAGATCTGGGATCCTGTCTGGTCTGGTAGATCTGGGATCCTGCCTGGTATGGTAGATCTGGGATCCTGTCTGGTCTGGTGGATCTGGGATCCTGCCTGGTCTGGTGGATCTGGGATCCTGCCTGGTATGGTAGATCTGGGATCCTGCCTGGTTTGGTAGATCTGGGATCCTGCCTGGTCTGGTAGATCTGGGATCCTGCCTGGTCTGGTAGATCTGGGATCCTGTCTGGTCTGGTAGATCTGGGATCCTGTCTGGTCTGGTAGATCTGGGATCCTGTCTGGTCTGGTAGATCTGGGATCCTGCCTGGTCTGGTAGATCTGGGATCCTGCCTGGTTTGGTAGATCTGGGACCCTGCCTGGTCTGGTAGATCTGGGATCCTGTCTGGTCTGGTAGATCTGGGATCCTGCCTGGTCTGGTAGACCTGGGATCCTGTCTGGTCTGGTAGATCTGGGATCCTGTCTGGTATGGTAGATCTGGGATCCTGCCTGGTATGGTAGATCTGGGATCCTGTCTGGTCTGGTAGATCTGGGATCCTGTCTGGTATGGTAGATCTGGGATCCTGCCTGGTCTGGTAGATCTGGGATCCTGCCTGGTATGGTAGATCTGGGATCCTGCCTGGTATGGTAGATCTGGGATCCTGTCTGGTCTGGTAGATCTGGGATCCTGTCTGGTCTGGTAGATCTGGGATCCTGTCTGGTCTGGTAGATCTGGGATCCTGCCTGGTCTGGTAGATCTGGGATCCTGTCTGGTCTGGTGGATCTGGGATCCTGCCTGGTCTGGTGGATCTGGGATCCTGCCTGGTATGGTAGATCTGGGATCCTGCCTGGTCTGGTAGATCTGGGATCCTGCCTGGTATGGTAGACCTGGGATCCTGCCTGGTCTGGTAGACCTGGGATCCTGCCTGGTTTGGTAGATCTGGGATCCTGCCTGGTCTGGTAGATCTGGGACCCTGCCTGGTCTGGTAGATCTGGGATCCTGTCTGGTCTGGTAGATCTGGGATCCTGCCTGGTCTGGTAGATCTGGGATCCTGCCTGGTCTGGTAGATCTGGGATCCTGTCTGGTCTGGTAGATCTGGGATCCTGTCTGGTCTGGTAGATCTGGGATCCTGTCTGGTCTGGTAGATCTGGGATCCTGCCTGGTCTGGTAGATCTGGGATCCTGCCTGGTTTGGTAGATCTGGGACCCTGCCTGGTCTGGTAGATCTGGGATCCTGTCTGGTCTGGTAGATCTGGGATCCTGCCTGGTATGGTAGATCTGGGATCCTGTCTGGTCTGGTGGATCTGGGATCCTGCCTGGTCTGGTGGATCTGGGATCCTGCCTGGTATGGTAGATCTGGGATCCTGCCTGGTCTGGTAGACCTGGGATCCTGCCGGGTCTGGTAGATCTGGGATCCTGCCTGGTCTGGTAGATCTGGGATCCTGCCTGGTCTGGTAGATCTGGGATCCTGCCTGGTTTGGTAGATCTGGGACCCTGCCTGGTCTGGTAGATCTGGGATCCTGTCTGGTCTGGTAGATCTGGGATCCTGCCTGGTATGGTAGATCTGGGATCCTGCCTGGTCTGGTAGACCTGGGATCCTGCCTGGTCTGGTAGATCTGGGATCCTGCCTGGTCTGGTAGATCTGGGATCCTGCCTGGTTTGGTAGATCTGGGATCCTGCCTGGTCTGGTAGATCTGGGACCCTGCCTGGTATGTTAGATCTGGGATCCTGCCTGGTCTGGTAGACCTGGGATCCTGCCGGGTCTGGTAGATCTGGGATCCTGCCGGGTCTGGTAGATCTGGGATCCTGTCTGGTCTGGTAGATCTGGGATCCTGTCTGGTCTGGTAGATCTGGGATCCTGCCTGGTCTGGTAGATCTGGGATCCAGCCTGGTCTGGTAGATCTGGGACCCTGCCTGGTATGGTAGATCTGGGACCCTGCCTGGTCTGGTAGATCTGGGACCCTGCCTGGTATGGTAGACCTGGGATCCTGCCTGGTATGGTAGATCTGGGATCCCGCCTGGTGTGGTAGATCTGGGATCCTGCCTGGTATGGTAGATCTGGGATCCTGCCTGGTATGGTAGATCTGGGATCCTGCCTGGTATGGTAGATCTGGGATCCTGTCTGGTCTGGTAGATCTGGGATCCTGTCTGGTATGGTAGATCTGGGATCCTGCCTGGTATGGTAGATCTGGGATCCTGTCTGGTCTGGTAGATCTGGGATCCTGTCTGGTATGGTAGATCTGGGATCCTGCCTGGTCTGGTAGATCTGGGATCCTGCCTGGTATGGTAGATCTGGGATCCTGCCTGGTATGGTAGATCTGGGATCCTGTCTGGTCTGGTAGATCTGGGATCCTGTCTGGTCTGGTAGATCTGGGATCCTGTCTGGTCTGGTAGATCTGGGATCCTGCCTGGTCTGGTAGATCTGGGATCCTGCCTGGTCTGGTAGATCTGGGATCCTGTCTGGTCTGGTGGATCTGGGATCCTGCCTGGTCTGGTGGATCTGGGATCCTGCCTGGTATGGTAGATCTGGGATCCTGCCTGGTCTGGTAGACCTGGGATCCTGCCGGGTCTGGTAGATCTGGGATCCTGCCTGGTCTGGTAGATCTGGGATCCTGCCTGGTCTGGTAGATCTGGGATCCTGCCTGGTTTGGTAGATCTGGGACCCTGCCTGGTCTGGTAGATCTGGGATCCTGCCTGGTTTGGTAGATCTGGGATCCTGCCTGGTCTGGTAGATCTGGGATCCTGCCTGGTCTGGTAGATCTGGGATCCTGCCTGGTCTGGTAGATCTGGGATCCTGTCTGGTCTGGTGGATCTGGGATCCTGCCTGGTCTGGTAGATCTGGGATCCTGTCTGGTATGGTAGATCTGGGACCCTGCCTGGTCTGGTAGATCTGGGATCCTGTCTGGTCTGGTAGATCTGGGATCCTGCCTGGTATGGTAGATCTGGGACCCTGCCTGGTCTGGTAGATCTGGGACCCTGCCTGGTATGGTAGACCTGGGATCCTGCCTGGTATGGTAGATCTGGGATCCTGCCTGGTCTGGTAGATCTGGGATCCTGCCTGGTCTGGTAGATCTGGGATCCTGCCTGGTCTGGTAGATCTGGGATCCTGTCTGGTCTGGTAGATCTGGGATCCTGCCTGGTCTGGTAGACCTGGGATCCTGCCTGGTCTGGTAGATCTGGGATCCTGTCTGGTATGGTAGACCTGGGATCCTGCCTGGTCTGGTAGATCTGGGATCCTGTCTGGTATGGTAGATCTGGGATCCTGTCTGGTCTGGTAGATCTGGGATCCTGCCTGGTCTGGTAGACCTGGGATCCTGCCTGGTCTGGTAGATCTGGGATCCTGTCTGGTCTGGTAGATCTGGGATCCTGTCTGGTCTGGTAGATCTGGGATCCTGTCTGGTATGGTAGATCTGGGATCCTGTCTGGTATGGTAGATCTGGGATCCTGCCTGGTATGGTAGATCTGGGATCCTGTCTGGTATGGTAGATCTGGGATCCTGTCTGGTATGGTAGATCTGGGATCCTGTCTGGTATGGTAGATCTGGGATCCTGCCTGGTATGGTGGATCTGGGATCCTGCCTGGTCTGGTAGATCTGGGATCCTGCCTGGTATGGTAGATCTGGGATCCTGCCTGGTCTGGTAGATCTGGGATCCTGCCTGGTTTGGTAGATCTGGGATCCTGCCTGGTTTGGTAGATCTGGGATCCTGCCTGGTGTGGTAGATCTGGGATCCTGCCTGGTATGGTGGATCTGGGATCCTGCCTGGTATGGTGGATCTGGGATCCTGCCTGGTCTGGTAGATCTGGGATCCTGCCTGGTTTGGTAGATCTGGGATCCTGTCTGGTATGGTAGATCTGGGATCCTGTCTGGTCTGGTAGATCTGGGATCCTGCCTGGTTTGGTAGACCCTCTCCAGACATTGATAGGACTTGTTTATATCGGCCACTTCGGTGATCTGCCGGTGGTACATCCCATGCAGAGGCTTTTCCTCCCATGATGGTTCTTCTATCACGTGTTCCTCCAGACTCCATTGTCTGAGACGTTCACTAGGTGCTTCATCCCTCGGTGCCCTCTTCCTGATGTATCGTGGAGCTTGGATGTTTCACCTTGGATAGTGGCCTTGATGCTCACCAGTCCCCGGCCCCCTTCTTTCTGCTTAGTGTCTAGTCGCTGGACACTGGACTTCCCTGTTCTGACATCCGTGGTCTGAGCTTCCTCCTTTGGCCGGCTTATTATCCCAGCAGGGTATCGGATCACTGGCAGGGCGTAGCTGTTAACTGCCCGGATCTTGTTCTTGCCATTGAGCTGTCTTCTCAGTACTTGCCTCAGTCGCTGCAGGTATGTAGCTGTGGCAGCTTTCCTTATGACTTCTTCATGGTTGCCATTCGCCTGTGTTATGCCCAGGTACTTGTAGCTTTCCTCTACATCTGTTATCCTGCCCTCTGGGAGTGCAATGTCCTCCGTATGGATTACCTTCCCTCTCTTTGTGATCATCCGCCCACATTTCTCCAGTCCGAATGACATTCCGATGTCCCTGCTGTAGATCCTGGTGGTGTGGATCAGTGAGTCGATGTCCCGCTCACTCTTAGCGTACAGCTTGATGTCATCCATGTACAGGAGGTGGCTGATGGTGGTTCCATTCCTGAGTCGGTATCCATAGCCAGTCTTGTTGATTAGTTGGCTTAGAGGGTTCAGGCCTATGCAGAACAGCAGCAGGGACAGGACATCTCCTTGGTATATGCCACATTTGATGGAGGCTTGCGTTACTGGCTTGAAGTTGGCGTCTAGGGTGTTCTGCCACAGTCTCATTGAGTTTGCAACGAAGGTCCTTATGCTGCCGTTGATCTTGTACAGCTTCAGACATTCCAGGATCTATGTGTGTGGCATCAAGTCGTAGACTTTCCAGTAATCAATCCAGGCGGTGGTTCCTCTGCCAATGCCTTTCTGTGTCTCTGCCATGTATTGATCCATGTGCCCACTTACCTTAGCCGCTATGATGCCTGACAGGAGCTTCCATGTCGTGGAGAGATAGATATCTATATCTATCTATCTATCTATCTATCTATCTATCTATCTATCTATCTATCTATCTATCTATCTATCTATCTATCTATATATATATATGTGTGTGTGTGTATATATGTGTGTATATATATATATATATATGTGTATGTATATATATATATATATATATATATATACATACACATATATATATATATATATATATATACATATATATATATGTGTATATATATATATATATGTATATATATATATACATATATATATACATATATATATATATATACATATATATATATGTGTATATATATATATATATATATATATATATATATATATATATATATATATATATATATATGTATATATATATATATGTATATATATATATGTGTATGTATGTATATATATATGTATATATATATATGTGTATGTATATATATATATATATATATATATATATATATATATATATATATATATATATATATATATATATCATAGAAACAAACTCTCCAAAACAGTGGTAACCTTGTAGTTCAAGAACATCCCCCCCTCCTCCTAGCAGTAGCATATAGATAAAAATATGCTTTGATTGCTGATTTTTTTTAATTTTATGTTTGAAACCAAAACTCAAAAAACATTTGTAGTTATGTAGCTAACAACCTTGATAGCTAGAGAATGCTAACAGTAGCCACGTAGCTAATAAGTGGCCCCGATAGCTAAAGATTTCTAATAGCCCTCCCTTCCAAAAAACATGCAGGCCTTTAATCTACTCTGTACATAGAGAAAGTCCACACTGAGTGTGCTAATCTGTTAGCATAACGGCCTGTTTAAACGAGCTATTTTTAGACACAGGTTTGCCTAAACAGATTGGTGCATTAGCGTCTTGTCTTTCAGTCATGCTGTTTCAACAAGCCAAGCCTTTAAAGTCAAGGCCAAGAGAAATGCTGAATGCTAATTTGAGCTGCAGTACCACTTAAGCTAATGTGTCAGAAACATATCCCTCGTAGCGTTTGACTCTGGAACAACAACCACACACCTTGATCACTGCTGGCCGCATGACGGCAGACATACTGTCATCAGGAGGTTATTAAAACAAGGCTTGTTTGGTGCAGACTTAACGTTTTCTGTCTTTTCTTTCAGACCTTCATAGTGTTGAATCGAGGGAAGGCCATCTTCCGTTTCAATGCCACTTCTGCCTTGTACATCCTGAGCCCCTTCAACCCTCTAAGGAGGATAGCTATTAGAGTTTTGGTGCACTCATATCCTTTCAGGTTGCAGCTTGATTCAGATGAACCGGTGTATCAGGGAGACCTAACGCCTTGTCTGGCTTGCAACAGTAAATTTACACGGTTTAACAGTTACTGATGAACAACCTTCCGCCATGACTGCAGGGATTTGTGTGATTGTGCTCCTTGACTCTGTTCCTACGATGTTCAGCATGTTGATCATGTTCACCATCCTGACCAACTGTACGTTCATGACCCTGAGTAATCCCCCAGACTGGGCCAAGAATGTAGAGTAAGTACCCAGATATCCCTCTCTTTCTGTCAGTGCAGACACATCTCATCTCTTATCCTGGGATAGTAGGACCTAGTTGATGTAGCCTTACAGGAAAACCACGTGCACATGCGTTTTTGGAACATTTGTATGCGATCCACGAGTGACTCACATGTGAAGAACGTGAAAGCCACATGTAAATGACGTGTGTATTGGTAGGACAAGCACCGTGTCAGCAGAATGAGGGGCTGGAAGCAACAAGGTTGAGATTTACTGCTGCATTCACATCACCTGCAGAAGCTAAGTCAGTATGTCTCCTGGTGTGTTTTTAATTTCCTCTCCGTGTTGTTTATCAGGTACACATTCACAGGGATTTACACCTTCGAGTCCCTCATAAAGATCCTGGCTCGCGGCTTCTGTGTGGGGAAGTTCACTTTCCTGCAGGACCCGTGGAACTGGCTGGATTTCAGTGTTATACTCATGGCGTAAGTATGATGACAAGCGTGGTTAGCATCATCTTAACATGAGCTGGCACAGATTAAGCAGCCAAACGCTGCCCAGCAGCGCGTTAAGTCCTGCTGAAAGAGAGAAGAAGAGAGTTGAGGAGAGCTAGTAGGAAAGCTTGGATCTCATAATGGATGCGAGCCCCTAAAGCTCGGAGTATCTTGGCCTATATATGTTTCCCGCTTCAGTGAGTCCAGCTACGCTAAGCCAAGCCTTCAGCGCTACAGTCTTCTGTTGTTGATGTGAAGGAATAACTCATGATGATACTGCTGTAATTTCTGTGTGACAGGTTGATGTGTCTGGATGTTTTGTAGTAACTGTGCATTTAATCCTGCAGGTATATAACAGAGTTTGTAAACCTAGGCAATGTTTCCGCTCTGCGCACATTCAGAGTTTTGCGAGCTTTGAAAACTATCTCGGTAATTCCAGGTAAGGCTGCTACCTGCCATTTGTTCTCTGTGCGTGACTGTTTGCCATTCCCTCCTCTCCCACCCCCGCCCCCCCTTCCCGTGACCCTCCTTTCGTCTCGTCACGCCTCGTGTGTGGTACCCCCCCCACCCCCCAACCTTCCCTCCCCCCCCTCCCTCCCCCTCCCTTCCTTGCAGATATGTCACAGAGTTTGTGGACCTGGGCAATGTCTCAGCACTGCGAACCTTCAGGGTTCTGCGGGCCCTGAAAACAATATCAGTCATCCCAGGTGAGAGGGCCACCAAGGCCCGTAGGGTAACTGAAATGCTAACGGCTAACTGGCGTTTCGCTAACATCCCCCTTCCCCCCCCCCCCCCCCCCCCCCCCCCCCGTCTCCCCCCTCAGCTCATCTCACTGTAGCTAAGCCTGACAGCGCTACATGCTAACGCCCCTCATGCTGCCTTGGTCCCAAGGCCAGTAAAAGCTGGAATCTGACTCCAATCTACACAGATTGACAGGATTCTGGGCTTTTAGACGCATCCTTTAAGGCAGAATTCTTTTTGGTTGAAATCTATTCTTGCCTTGTGAGCCTTACAAGTAGATTTTTGTGCACTGTTTTTTTTTCCTTTTTGCATGAGACATTGCAAAAGCCGATTTTCTTGTGGCAAGGTCTTGTGTTGGGTTCCTCCTTATCGTGTTTTCCTGTGCATGTCCTGTTCAGTGTTGTGTGTTGTCATGGGAACATGATATGGTGAGTGGTGGTTGGGTAATCGTATTCTGCACATAAAGTAACTCACATTGCAAAGTAACAAAAAGCCTCCAGGACACTGACAGATGACAGATTGTAGCTGTAACATGTGAAGCTGGATCTAAAAGAAATCTGCTCGTCTCTGTTTTGTGGCAGTGCTAACCCAGTGCTAACCCAGTGCTAACCCAGTGCTAGCAGTGCCTGCACATCTGGGCTTTTACTGTGTAGAGGAGGCCTCATGATGGACGGACTGTGAGGAAAATACAGCATTAAAATAAGCATCAATATTGACAGAAACATGTGACACTAACTTTACAATCGCTTTCAATTGGCTTGAAACAACAAAGCTAAGCTAATTAGGCTAGCTAGCAAGGTGGCCCTTCTACGTCATTAAGGACTTTTTTTGGTCTATTCAGATAAGAGGATTTTTGTAATTTATTCGTGCATCACTCAACATGTTCGTGATACCCAAAGAAGGTGAAAAAGTTTATTTCTGTGTGAATGTCCACAGAGAAGCGTCTCCAGATGAAAATGGGACTTTCCCTCTCTTTGACTGGAACATTTAAACGTGCAGCCACTGTCTGCCATCGTTCTCACTTTCCTGCTAAAGACGTGACGCTGGACATTTACACGGACATCCCAGCTTTGACCTTGGATGTTTATTAGTGCCTGTGAAAATCTAGTGAAGCGAGCAACAAGCTCGGATGTTGTGAAGGCTTGTAAACAGGCGGCATCTTCTGGAGACTCTGGAGAAGGAAGGAAATCCGTTGTTCTCTTTACGTGCTAAACGTTGCCAAACATCAATGCCACATAATTTTTTCAATTCCTTTCAACTTTATTTGTACAGCGCCACTTCACAACAATGAAGTCTCAGGACACTTTACATCCACATCATTTCGAGCCAATTCATACATTTCCTATAATAGAAACCAACTGATTGCATCGAGTCATAACTTGGATCCAATCCTCCATCCTGAGCTGCACGAGGCGACAGTGGGAAGGAAAAAACTCCCCTTTAACAGGAAGAAAACAAGCGTCCTTTACGTTGGCGTGGTTGTTGGACAGTATGTCCGCAGGCCGACAGCGCAGAGCTCAGAGCTTCAGACTCACCTACTTACAGGTGTGGCTCCACATGGACGAGCGCTGCTGCCTGGACTCTGGCTACTGCACACAAAAGGGCTGCCATGAGCTGTTGAGGTGATTTTCTAACCAGATATAACAGCAGATGAGAATAAGCAGTGAAATGTTGCTGAAATGTCTGAAAACATGAAAGAGATCGCAGAATGCATGCAGACAATGCATCCGTGATTAACCCTTAAAACTTCACGGATCTCTCCATTCGCTTTCGCTGATACCGACAATACTTCCCCATCAGGACCAGCAGTGTGGAACTGGGATGGTCATGTGACCCTCCAGCTGGTCATGTGACCCTCCAGCTGGTCTACGGAGGTTTTCCAGCGTTTCTATCCGTCCAGGAGGTCTACAATCCAGATGTCGTGTTTATTCAGAGACTCTAGATGGTAAATCCACCATTATTTATCACATCTTCATCACCATCACTACCATGTTGCTAAGAGACCTCTATTTCCACCTGGACATGATGATGAAGACACTTCCTGTCAGACTTTCCACCAATCAGAGAGCTTAAACTGACGGTAACGTCCAATCAGGAGCAGCCAAAGATCAACAAGTGATGAGAAAAGCAGGAAAATAATGATCCTCTATGGCTGGAATAAAGCCAAGAAGACGTTTGGGATGCAGCTGAGGTGGAGGTGCTGCAGTGAGGACAGCAGGTAGATAGTAGCAGGAAGACGTGGGAATGAGTCTTTATGCTGCTTTATCTGTTCATACGTTCATTTTATATAATTTTAGCCTCAGAATCTGACGGCTGAGGCTGTCCTGAAAAACCGAGCTGCTTCAAGCAAAAGAAAGCGGATTAAAAACAATGATATCCTGGAGTTTTAAGGGTTAATGTACATGCTACACAGGGCATGATAAACATCCATTTCTCTGGTAGTTTATCAGTGACTAGCAGTGATCTGTGTTAATCTGGCTCCGGTATGACCCTCATACAGGAACCTTCACTGCATTCCTCATGGCTACCTGCTCCTGTAAACTCATGTTAGCAGCTTTTTCTCTGTAAGCCAGTGGCTGTAATTAGCAGACATTAATCATCCTGCACCGTCCTTGTCCCACCCCGCCTCCCCGCTCCCGTTTCAGGCTTGAAGACCATCGTCGGAGCCCTGATCCAGTCGGTGAAGAAGCTGTCGGATGTGATGATTCTCACCGTCTTCTGCCTCAGCGTCTTCGCCCTCATCGGCCTGCAGCTCTTCATGGGCAACCTGAGGCAGAAGTGTGTGCGAACGGTGGTTGGCGGCAACGCCACCAACAGCACCAACATCACCATGGATGACAGCTTCTATATAAACTCCACGAACTCCATGTTCCAGCTCAACGCCACAGCGGACGCCTTCAACTGGACGGAGTACATCAGCGATGAGCGTAAGAGCTGTGAAAGTGTCCCTCCATGTCTGCAGCAGGGTTAACCAGGGTCAGTTTAGCGCCAGATGGCGTGAGTCAGATACCGGCAACTTGGCAGGCAGACATGCATCAGGATGCTGTGTTTGGCGAGGAGGGGGGGTGTAGACACTGTCTGCTGCCATGATAGGGAGTGACAGAGATGGCTGGGAGCTCTAGCAAGGCCTGGTGGAACAAACTAGGTAAATGTGGCGGATAATCGCCACAACACCAGCCTTCATCATTCTCCTGCAGCCTTGGAGTGTGAGTCACTGACCGACAGCTGCAGACACCACGAGCTGAAGGCGAGACGGCGACACGGAGCTGATTAAAGCTGCGTTATCACCATTATGTTGTTCCTGACAGATGTTAGAAGGAGCCGTCAGTTCTCCTCCCCGGCGTCGGCTCGTCCTCCTTGACTGTGTGTCTCCTCCCCTTTAGGTAACTACTACTACCTCCCCGGGCGTAGGGATGCGCTGCTCTGTGGGAATGGAAGTGGTGCTGGGTAAGACATCTTGTTGTAAAATCTGTTTGCAAAGCTTGAGCATGTGCAGTGACTGTCCACATTTACCACCGTGCTGAACGATTACAACCGCTGTTCGACCTCACCTGCGCTTTATGTGTTCAGGTCAGTGCTAACCCAGGGATGTTGAATTTTGGCCCTGCAGGGCCGCTGTCCTTCAGGTTTTGGATGCTTTGTTGACATTTCAACAACACCAATCCAACAGCTAAAGTTCTGCACAAGAACCCATTCATTTGAGACAGGTGTTTTGAACTAGAGAAACTTGTAAAACCTGCAGGACAGGCTAACCAGCTACCTTGCTAACTGGCTACCAGGCTACCAGGCTAACAACTATCTGGCTACCAAGCTAATCAGCGATCTAGCTACCAAGCTACCAGGCTAACTGGCTATCTGGCTACCAGGCTATCTTATTGGTTAGCTTGGTAGCCAGATAGCCAGCTAATCGATTAACCTGGTAGCCACATAACGACAATATGAGTAAATTTAGAAAACAAAGGAATGAGGAATGTTTGTCTGTTTTGAATGCACAACTTTTTTTTTATGACAAAAACATAATAATTTCTTATTGGTTGTTTTCATCCAGTAATACCAAACAGTGTCCAATACACGAAATGCAAAGTTTCGTTCACAACAGCTTTGTGTTTTCTAAAGACTCTGTCCGGAGGGCTTTGTGTGCGTCAAAGCGGGTCGTAACCCGGACTACGGCTATACGAGCTTCGACACCTTCAGCTGGGCCTTCCTGTCCCTGTTCCGACTCATGACGCAGGACTTCTGGGAAAACCTCTACCAGCAGGTTGGGAGATAAAGTTTGCTCTACGTGTCAGAGTGTTGTGTAATATACACATAAAAACAGTCGGGTGAAGAGGGGGGCGGAGCTTCAGCTGATCACCACCTGGTGGTGAGTTGGCTCAGATGGTGGGGGAGGAAGCCGGTCAGATCTGGCAGGCCCAAACGTGTTGTGAGGGTCTGCTGGGAACGTCTGGCTGAGTCCCCTGTCAGAGCGAGCTTCAACTCCCACCTTCAGCAGAGCTTCAACCATGTCCCGAGTGAGGCGGGGGACATTGAGTCTGAATGGACTGTGTTCCGTGCCTCGATTGCTGAGGCGGCCAGCCGGAACTGTGGCTGTAAGGTCGTTGGTGCCTGTCATGGCGGTAATCCCAGGACTCGTTGGTGGACACCAGCAGTGAGGGATGCCGTCAAGCTGAAGAAGGAGTCCTATCGGGCCTTCTTGGCCTGTGGGACTCTGGAGGCAGCTGATGGGTACCGACGGGCTAAGCGGCATGCGGCTTCGGCTGTTGCCGAGGCAAAATCTCGGGCATGGGAGGAGTTCGGCGAGGCCATGGAGAAAGACTTCCGGACGGCTTCGAGGAGATTCTGGTCCACCATCCGGCGGCTCAGGAGGGGGAAACAGTGCTCCGTCAATACTGTGTACAGTGGAGATGGGGTGCTGCTGACCTCAACTCGGGGCGTTGTGGGTCGGTGGAGGGAATACTTCGAAGACCTCCTCAATCCTACCAACACGTCTTCCCATGAGGAAGCAGAGCTGGTGGACTCAGGGGTGGACTCTCCTATCTCTGGGGCTGAAGTCGCTGAGGTGGTCAAAAAGCTCCTTGGCGGCAAGGCCCCGGGGGTGGATGAGATCCGCCCAGAGTTCCTTAAGGCTCTGGATGCTGTGGGGCTGTCCTGGCTGACACGCCTCTGCAGCATCGCGTGGACATCGGGGACAGTACCGCTGGATTGGCAGACTGGGGTGGTGGTCCCCCTTTTTAAGAAGGTGGACCGGAGGGTGTGTTCCAATTACAGGGGAATCACACTCCTCAGCCTCCCTGGTAAGCCGAGGTGTTGAGGGGATCCGGCTTGGTGGCCTCAGGATTGGGTCCCTGCTTTTTGCAGATGACGTGGTCCTGTTGGCTTCATCTGGTCGTGATCTCCAGCTCTCGCTTGAGCGATTCGCGGCCGAGTGTGAAGCGGCTGGGATGAGAATCAGCACCTCCAGATCTGAGACCATGGTTCTCAGCCGGAATAGGGTGGATTGCCCTCTCCGGGTCGGGAGTCAGGTCCTGCCTCAAGTGGAGGAGTTTAACTATCTCGGGGTCTTGTTCACGAGTGAGGGAAGGATGGAGCGTGAGATGGACAGACGGATCGGTGCGGCGTCTGCAGTAATGCGGACTCTGCGCCGGTCTGTTGTGGTGAAGAAGGAGCTGAGCCAGAAGGCGAAGCTCTCGATTTACCAGTCGATCTACGTTCCTACCCTCACCTATGGTCATGAGCTGTGGGTCGTGACCGAAAGAAGGAGATCTCGTATACAGGCGGCTGAAATGAGTTTCCTCCGCAGGGTGGCCGGGCTCTCCCTTAGAGATAGGGTGAGGAGCTCGGTCATCCGGGAGGAGATCAGAGTAGAGCCGCTGCTCCTCCGCATGGAGAGGAACCAGTTGAGGTGGCTCGGGCATCTGGTCAGGATGCCTCCTGGACCTCCCTGGTGAGGTGTTCCAGGCACGTCCCTCTGGGAGGAGACCCCGGGGAAGACCCAGGACACGCTGGAGGGATTATATCTCTCGGCTGGCCTGGGAACGCCTCGGGATCCCCCCGCAGAGTTGGCAAATGTGGCTGGGGAGAGGGAAGTCTGGGCTTCCCTGCTTAGGCTGCTGCCCCCGCGACCCGACCCCGGATAAGCGGCAGAAGATGGATGGATAGAAAAACAGTCATCTGATCAACTTAAACCAGTATTTTAAAGAAGAAGTGAGACATTTTACTCTCATTCTGGATTTCTTTTGGATGGATTTTGTGTTTTCATGACTGATTGTTCCACCATGCTGCTGCAATGGATGCATGTTCTGCATCGTCTTGCTGAAATCTGCAAAGCCTTCCCGGAAAGCAAATGTCTGGATTTGATGCACACAAGCAAAGCATTTAAAGTGGCAAACAGAAAAGCATGTGATACTGTATGATACTGTCCGGTACACTGTGATACTACACGATAAGCTATATTATACGATTCAGATGATTGCCATCTTTAATTCTGAGACTCTGCCTCTTGGAAGTGCTCTCTTTCCATCCAGCCATGTTTCTGACTTGTTAATGACTTTTTTGTCCTGCAGTTTCTGATTTATACCAAAACGTTTCCATTTTTCTGTTTCCTCTTGGCTACTACTGCCAACAGATTCAGTTTGGGAACATTTTAAAAGATAATGAAGTGTTTAACTTTCAGTGTTCCTTGTGTTCTGTTGTTACTTAAATATGATGAGATTTCCAAATGATTCCACTCTGGAAATAGTGTCTGTTTTCGTTGCCTTGCTGTGTGGGGGTTCCCAGCTTTTTGTCTTTGTTCCCACCATACAGAGATTCCTTCTGATTCTCAGAATCTGCTGATGATGGTGTTACATGCAGTAGATGTGGGATATTCAAGGTTTTTCCTCATTTTCAGAGCCCACTTGTCTCGGATCGGTGAAACTGTCCATCACTCCATCTGCATTTAGTTTTTATTTACATTTTTCACACCCTGCTTGTAAAAGTTGTAGTTTCAGTATTTTCTCTCTTAGTGAGATGAAGCCTGTTCTACAGCATCCCATCTCTGTGATATTACGATGACTCAACTGGCGGTGTTGTCCTCTGCTTCAGACTCTGCGGGCCGCCGGGAAGCCCTACATGATCTTCTTCGTACTGGTCATATTCCTGGGATCCTTCTACCTGGTCAACCTGATCTTGGCCGTGGTGGCCATGGCCTATGACGAGCAGAACCAGGCCACCATCGAGGAGGCTCAGCGGAAGGAGGAGGAGTTTCAGGCCATGCTGGAGCAGCTGAAGAGGCAGCAGGAGGAGGCACAGGCAGGGTTTCTCTTTTATTCCTTCAGTGAAATAAAAACACAGGCAAGCAGCCGTCCAGGGTTGTAAATGCTGAGCTAACAGGTATGTTTGGTGGGATCTGATTTGTTTGTTGACCATAAAAAATACTCTAAAGGAGGCTGATGGTTTGACTGAGAGACGGTGTTGCCATGGAAACGGTGGGATTTATTATCATGGATGACTGACACCTCCAACTGCCTTAATTCTTGGTGTGACAGATCCAACAGGGTGTTGGAGAGATTCCTCACAGATTTTCCTCCATAGTGAACAGAAAAAGAAAAATAGCTGGGCTCCAAAAAACACTGGAAAAAAAACCCAGAAAATTACAGTGAAATTAAATATTGCAGTTTATATTTTCACACAAAATCTTTTGCTTGAATGTTCAATGAAAAGATGGGCACATATCATAAATGGCATGTCGGTACTTTAACGTGCCTTGCTTCAGGCCTCACGGCGTCTGTCACCACCTTTGGTTCAGGTTAGCATGTTTGTGTAATGAATGCTAGCAAAGGTTGGCTGAGGTGGATCGGGCTGGGCGTAGAGACAGCTTTTGGTTTGTGTCTCGTATAATTTTATAACAAGCAGCTTATGGTTACGTAACTGAAAAACATGAACCAAACTAATTTCTGTGAGAGCGTCCGCAGTGCTAGTTAGTGTGAGCAATAATTAGCAAAAGGTGGCGTCTAAGATCTGTGGAGTTGTCAACAAAGCTGCCCCTTCAGTGCTTCTTACCGCGGGTGAAAAATGGCGCCCAAACTTTGTAGGGTGACTAAAACGGCCCTTTTAGCACTAGTTAGCATTAGCATCAGTTAACATTAGCACTAGTCAAGAAAAAAATTGTGCCAAAATTCTATGGATTTCTCCCTAATTAGCTTTTGTGCTAATTAGCCTTAGCGTGCAGGTTTTTCCGCTCCATAAAAGCAGTGTTAGCCTGATAAATGTTAGCATGAGCTAACGTTTTCAGTCATTTAACATCGACTGAATCAAGGTTGTTTATTTGTGGCGTGAACATGGAGTCAGCAGAGACGCCGTCAATAAAAACGGGAGAGGAATAAAAAGACATCCGGTTCCTGGCGGAACAACGGTGCAATGCTGCTATAATCATGTAAAAACGGGACTCGTGGTAAATCTGACATCGTTGCCATGTGCATCCTGATTGGTGGATCATCAGTGTCATCAGTTCTGCTCTTTTAGACCTCTCTCCATCTCCGCTCCTGGCTTTAGATGGTTTAACCTCGTCTTATGAGGCTCCTTCAGACGTGTAAGTCCTCTTGTGGACGCGGTGAAAAACCTTCGTCCTGGATGTTTACCGACTCTAAAGCTCGTCCTTCTGCTGGATGACCAGATTCATGTGCAGAAGGCTGGGTTAGGAGGAAGTGATCGTGTCAGTGCTGTTTGTCGTCTTTCTGAAGCTTCTCATCTCATCATCGACACAACGAAGCTCATTAAAGTCACAAATGTTTGGTTTTTGGATGAAAACATCCAGACGTCTATTTTTAGATGGCGTCTGGGGCTCATTTAGACATTTGCAGAGCGTCTTGCTGCTTCCCTCGGCTGCCGGGCTCTCTGGGTTGCCATGACAACTGTGTTTGTGCTCTGGTTGGTTGGCAGGTTGCCGCGGCAGCAGCCACGGAGAGCGGCGAGTACAGCGAGAGAGGGGGCCCCACCTCCGAGTCGTCCTCGGGGACGTCAAAGCTCAGCTCCAAGAGCGCCAAGGAGCGACGCAACAGGCGGAAGAAGAGGAAGCAGAGGGAGGAGGAGGAGGAGAGGGGCGTCCGGGACAAGTTCCACAAGTCCGAGTCTGAAGACAGCATCAGGAGGTCCACCTTCCGCTTCTCCGTCGATGCCAATCGGCTTTCTTATGAGAAAAGATGCTCCTCACCTAACCAGGTAAATCCGGCCCATTCTGGTCTGAAATGTACAAAAACTTTATTCAACCGCGAAAGGAAAACAGAAGTTTTAAATAAACCCAGAATGCAGATGACAAAATACAGACGTACGAGCGACTGCAGCCAGGATCCGATCTGCGCTAGAACCAAGAACTGGACCGAGCTGGCTCTCAGGAGGACACACTGACAGCAGGACAGTCTGGGGGTCCTGGTCCGGTTTCAGAAAGATGTCCCACCTTCCTTTGGTGTGGTTTGTGTTCACATTGGACCCAGTGGAACCAATCCTGATCGACAGCGTGACCGAGTCTCTGCAGGGCGAAGCTCCAACAGAAACACCTTTATCAGACAAAAACTACAGATTTAATGTCATGCAGGTGGATTTTATTTATTTCTACTTCCTTGGTCCAAAGCCGAGTGTTCATACAGCAGAAACAGATCGTACTGGGCCTGGAAGACCACCAGGGTCCGGTTAAAGAGGACCAGGTCCGGTTAAAGAGGACCAGGGTCCGGTTAAAGAGGACCAGGGTCCGGTTAAAGAGGACCAGGGTCCGGTTAAAGAGGACCAGGGTCCGGTTAAAGAGGACCAGGGTCCGGTTAAAGAGGACCAGGTCCTGTTAAAGAGGACCAGGGTCCGGTCAAAGAGGACCAGGGTCCGGTCAAAGAGGACCAGGGTCCGGTTAAAGAGGACCGGGTCCTGTTAAAGAGGACCAGGGTCCGGTCAAAGAGGACCAGGGTCCGGTTAAAGAGGACCAGGTCCTGTTAAAGAGGACCAGGGTCCGGTTAAAGAGGACCAGGGTCCGGTTAAAGAGGACCAGGGTCCGGTTAAAGAGGACCAGGTCCTGTTAAAGAGGACCAGGGTCCGGTCAAAGAGGACCAGGGTCCGGTCAAAGAGGACCAGGTCCTGTTAAAGAGGACCAGGGTCCGGTCAAAGAGGACCAGGGTCCGGTCAAAGAGGACCAGGTCCGGTTAAAGAGGACCAGGTCCGGTTAAAGAGGACCAGGGTCCGGTTAAAGAGGACCAGGGTCCGGTTAAAGAGGACCAGGGTCCGGTTAAAGAGGACCGGGTCCGGTTAAAGAGGACCAGGTCCTGTTAAAGAGGACCAGGGTCCGGTTAAAGAGGACCAGGGTCCGGTTAAAGAGGACCAGGGTCCGGTTAAAGAGGACCAGGGTCCTGTTAAAGAGGACCAGGGTCCTGTTAAAGAGGACCAGGTCCTGTTAAAGAGGACCAGGGTCCGGTTAAAGAGGACCAGGGTCCGGTCAAAGAGGACCAGGGTCCGGTCAAAGAGGACCAGGGTCCGGTCAAAGAGGACCAGGTCCGGTTAAAGAGGACCAGGGTCCGGTTAAAGAGGACCAGGGTCCGGTTAAAGAGGACCAGGGTCCGGTTAAAGAGGACCAGGGTCCGGTCAAAGAGGACCAGGGTCCGGTCAAAGAGGACCAGGGTCCTGTTAAAGAGGACCAGGGTCCTGTTAAAGAGGACCAGGTCCTGTTAAAGAGGACCAGGGTCCGGTCAAAGAGGACCAGGTCCGGTCAAAGAGGACCAGGGTCCGGTCAAAGAGGACCAGGGTCCGGTCAAAGAGGACCAGGTCCGGTTAAAGAGGACCAGGGTCCGGTTAAAGAGGACCAGGGTCCGGTTAAAGAGGACCAGGGTCCGGTTAAAGAGGACCAGGTCCTGTTAAAGAGGACCAGGGTCCGGTCAAAGAGGACCAGGGTCCGGTCAAAGAGGACCAGGTCCGGTTAAAGAGGACCAGGGTCCGGTTAAAGAGGACCAGGTCCGGTCAAAGAGGACCAGGGTCCGGTCAAAGAGGACCAGGTCCGGTTAAAGAGGACCAGGGTCCGGTTAAAGAGGACCAGGGTCCGGTTAAAGAGGACCGGGTCCGGTTAAAGAGGACCAGGGTCCGGTTAAAGAGGACCAGGGTCCGGTTAAAGAGGACCAGGGTCCGGTTAAAGAGGACCAGGGTCCGGTTAAAGAGGACCAGGGTCCGGTTAAAGAGGACCAGGGTCCTGTTAAAGAGGACCAGGGTCCTGTTAAAGAGGACCAGGTCCTGTTAAAGAGGACCAGGGTCCGGTCAAAGAGGACCAGGGTCCGGTCAAAGAGGACCAGGGTCCTGTTAAAGAGGACCAGGGTCCTGTTAAAGAGGACCAGGTCCTGTTAAAGAGGACCAGGGTCCGGTTAAAGAGGACCAGGGTCCGGTTAAAGAGGACCAGGTCCGGTCAAAGAGGACCAGGGTCCGGTCAAAGAGGACCAGGTCCGGTTAAAGAGGACCAGGGTCCGGTTAAAGAGGACCAGGGTCCGGTTAAAGAGGACCGGGTCCGGTTAAAGAGGACCAGGGTCCGGTTAAAGAGGACCAGGGTCCGGTTAAAGAGGACCAGGGTCCGGTTAAAGAGGACCAGGGTCCGGTTAAAGAGGACCAGGGTCCGGTTAAAGAGGACCAGGGTCCTGTTAAAGAGGACCAGGGTCCTGTTAAAGAGGACCAGGGTCCGGTCAAAGAGGACCAGGGTCCGGTCAAAGAGGACCAGGGTCCTGTTAAAGAGGACCAGGGTCCTGTTAAAGAGGACCAGGTCCTGTTAAAGAGGACCAGGGTCCGGTCAAAGAGGACCAGGGTCCGGTCAAAGAGGACCAGGGTCCGGTCAAAGAGGACCAGGGTCCGGTCAAAGAGGACCAGGTCCGGTTAAAGAGGACCAGGGTCCGGTTAAAGAGGACCAGGTCCGGTCAAAGAGGACCAGGGTCCGGTCAAAGAGGACCAGGTCCGGTTAAAGAGGACCAGGGTCCGGTTAAAGAGGACCAGGGTCCGGTTACAGAGGACCAGGGTCCGGTTAAAGAGGACCAGGTCCGGTCAAAGAGGACCAGGTCCGGTTAAAGAGGACCAGGGTCCGGTTAAAGAGGACCAGGGTCCGGTTAAAGAGGACCAGGGTCCGGTTGTAGGACCTGGTCCAGAAAGTAGTCCCCGTCTTTTACACGGGACTTGAACCAGGGAACTGTGGTACCAGAAAGTCTGAGCCAGTCTTTCAGACGGCGTTCTGGTTGATCGTGTACCAAACCTTCCTCTTCCAGTCTCTGCTGAGTGTCCGCGGATCCCTCTTCTCCCCCCGGAGGAACAGTCGCGCCAGCCTCTTCAGCTTCCGAGGCCGAGCCCGGGACATGGGCTCGGAGAACGACTTCGCCGATGACGAGCACAGCACCTTCGAGGAGAACGACAGCCGGCGGGGCTCCTTGTTCCTGCCTCGCCGCCTGGAGCGCCGCTGCAGCGCCGTCAGCCAGACCAGCCTGGGGGCGCCGCGGATCATGCTACCGGCCAACGGGAAGATGCACTGCGCCGTAGACTGCAACGGCGTGGTGTCGCTGGTCGGTGGAACTTCTGTAACAACCTCTCCTGTAGGTCTCCTGCTGCCTGAGGTGACTCAACTCTTCCATGGTTTATTTTCCCACCAACATCCGTTGACTTCCCTCACTTCCCATCTCTTTGTTTCCATGTTACGTAAACGTGACGAAAAACAGGCGCATGCTTGAGTCACTGATTACATCAGGCAACCAGCTTCTCTTCAAAGTATTTCATAAATATTTTGAGCTGAATGAAGTTTTCCTTTTTTCTAAAAGGGAACAACAACGGATACGGAGTTGAAGAAGCGCAGGTCGGGTTTCCTGCAGCCGTCCATGGACTATCTGGAAGAACCAGGAGCCCGGCAGAGAGCCTTGAGCGTGGCCAGTATCCTCACCAACACCATGGAAGGTCAGAATGCAACAAGACCTCTGGGTCTTCATCAGGCCTGGCCGTCCATCTACATGCAGATTTAGTTTTTTAAACGTAAAACGTCTGCGAAGCAGGACGAGAACGTTTTCTGTCATTTCTTTGTCTTCGACGTAATAAATGTGACTTCAGTTTGATGAGCGGATCAGGGTTACCATACGCGTGTGGAAATGGACACGCATGTACCAGCTTACTCTGATAATGAGAAATACTGATTTTTCCCTTCCAGATACTTGGAATTAAATGCTTGCTGGTTTTAAAGATCCACTCTGATCTGAAAGTTGGAATTAATATGTAAAGTGAGAAATATATAAATCTATCAAATTTAAAAAAATGGAAATCAAGAATGAAAATATATGAAGATATCAGTACTTTTTGGTTTGAAAAACTGCATTTTAAAAATTTTCAGGTTCATAATATAAAATTATTCAAATAATAAATGAAATAAAACAAATTATCAATGTTTTTCTACAAAAACATTTCATATGTATAAAATATAAACAACAAGAAATAGAAATAAATTTGAATTGAATAAAAATATGATGAAAATAAAACATTTTCATAATGAAATTTTAAAAAAATGTATAATTAAAATGATAAATTTAAGAATATGATCACATTAATGGATGTTTTTCTTTTCTATAATCACATTCTACTATGTGAGAATGGCTCGCTAGCTCGCTAGCTTCATGCCATCCATCACGCTAGTGAGAGAGCTCGCTAGAATAAAACACAGAATGGAAATTGAACATAAAAGTATGTACCTTAGGCTAAATATTTTTTTAAACTACTTATTTTTGTCAAGATATTTCAGATTCTTCAATCAGTGTCAACATCTCAATGTAACAGTACTTGTAAAATGACTTTTTTGCACTGAAACAAAGAAAAAAAGAGTAGTTCACCGTATCTGTGGTGATGTTAGTTCCTGCTTCAGATCAGGTCATGCTGCAGGTGAAAAAACCTGAACTAAAATCAGTTTGACACACCTGAAACCCCCTATAGGTTTGTAACGGTGGAACTGCGTGAACAGTTCTTCCTTCTCTTCCAGAGCTGGAAGAATCGAGGCAGAAGTGCCCTCCATGCTGGTACAGATTTGCCAACACTTGTCTGATCTGGGATTGTTGTCCTGCATGGCTGAAAATCAAAGAGGTGGTCAGCATGGTGGTCATGGACCCGTTTGTGGATCTCACCATAACCATCTGCATTGTTCTTAACACTCTCTTCATGGCCATGGAGCATTACCCCATGACGAAAGAATTCGATAACGTCCTCTCGGTCGGAAACCTGGCAAGTGTCACGATTCACCTAGATTTAAAAGTTCTGTGGAAATTAGTCTCATGGTGCAGATTTGGATGTAGCTTTTTGTCTTTCTCCTCTGCAGGTGTTCACAGGCATCTTCACAGCAGAGATGTGCTTCAAGATCATCGCCCTGGATCCTTACTATTACTTCCAGCAGGGCTGGAACATCTTCGATGGCATTATTGTTAGTCTCAGTCTGATGGAGCTCGGCTTGGCCAATGTTGAAGGCCTGTCTGTGCTCAGGTCCTTTAGATTGGTAAGACAATCCACTAATCATCAAAAGACACAATATAAGAAGATGTTGTGGAATGTCTGCTAAAAGCACCATTTTACACATCCCAGATACCTTCACCTGGCTTATGCCCACATTCAGTCCTCCAATTATCCAGTTACAGACCAAATTCCAGTTCAAATTATCTAAAATACTTCAACAAAACAGACATTTTATTTTATCAACACATTCTTCCTGAGATTTTAACCTTGCAGTAGTGTTATTGAAGAAGCAATGAAGGAATGCTACACTTCTTCTTCTTTTTGCTGCATTTAACTTTGACTCCAAAAGAGCAGTTTTGAGTTAATTTCACTCCACATATGTAAAACTCTGGATGCAGATCACTCCTCCCTGAGCCGTCACCTTATCGTGGTGGAGGGGTTTGTGCATCCTGAAGATCCTAGCAGCTATGTTGTCGGGGGCTTTATGCCCCTGGTAGGGTCACCCATGGCAAACAGGTGTCTAGGGGAGGGACCAGACCAAGCACGGCTCAAAGACCTCTATGATGAACAGAAACCTGGGCATAAATGTTCCCTTGCCCGAACGCGGGTTACCGGGACCGCCCTCTGAAGGCAGGCCTGGGGGTGGGGCACGAGAGCGGGCGTCTGGTGGCCGGGCCTTCGCCCATGGGGCCCGGTCGGGCTCAGCCCGAAAGGGTTACATGGGCCCCACCTCCCGTGGGCTCACCATCTGCGGGAGGAGCCGTAGGGGTCGGGTGCAATGTGAGCTGGGCGGCAGCAAGGGGCGGGGACCCTGGCTGTCTGATCCCCGGCTGCAGAAGCTGGCTCTAGGGACGTGGAACGTCACCTCTCTGGTGGGGAAGGAGCCTGAGCTTGTGCGCGAGGTTGAGCGGTTCCGACTAGATATAGTTGGACTCACCTCGACGCATGGCTTGGGCTCTGGAACCAGAACCCTCGAGAGGGGCTGGACCTTCTTCCACTCTGGAGTTGCTCATGGTGAGAGGCGCCGAGCAGGTGTGGGCATTCTCATCAGCCCCCAGCTTGGTGCCTGCACGTTGGGGTTTACCCCGGTGGATGAAAGGGTAGTTTCCCTCCGCCTCCGGGTGGGGGGACGGGTCCTGACTGTTGTCTGTGCTTATGCGCCGAACAGCAGTTCAGAGTACCCACCCTTTCTGGAGTCCTTGGAGGGAGTGCTGGAGGGTGCTCCTTCTGGGGACTCCATTGTTCTGCTGGGGGGCTTCAATGCTCACGTGGGCAAAGACAGTGAGACCTGGAGGGGAGGGGAGTGATTGGGAGGCATGGTCCCCCCCCTCTGAACCCAAATGGTGTTTTGTTATTGGACTTCTGTGCTCGTCATGGATTGTCTATAACGAACACCATGTTCCAACATAAGAGTGTCCATATGTACACCTGGCATCAGGACTCCCTGGGCCGCAGTTCGATGATGGATTTCGTAGTCGTATCGTCGGACCTGCGGCCACATGCCTTGGACACTCGGGTGAAGAGGGGGGCGGAGCTTCAACTGATCACCACCTGGTGGTGAGTTGGCTCAGATGGTGGGGGAGGAAGCCGGTCAGATCTGGCAGGCCCAAACGTGTTGTGAGGGTCTGCTGGGAACGTCTGGCTGAGTCCCCTGTCAGAGCGAGCTTCAACTCCCACCTTCAGCAGAGCTTCAACCATGTCCCGAGTGAGGCGGGGGACATTGAGTCCGAATGGGCTGTGTTCCGTGCCTCTATTGCTGAGGCGGCCAGCTGGAGCTGTGGCTGTAAGGTCGTTGGTGCCTGTCGTGGCGGTAATCCCAGGACTCGTTGGTGGACACCAGCAGTGAGGGATGCCGTCAAGCTGAAGAAGGAGTCCTATCGGGCCTTCTTGGCCTGTGGGACTCTGGAGGCAGCTGATGGGTACCGGCGGGCTAAGCGGCATGCGGCTTCGGCTGTTGCCGAGGCAAAAACTCGGGCATGGGAGGAGCTCGGCGACGCCATGGAGAAAGACTTCCGGACGGCTTCGAGGAGATTCTGGTCCACCATCCGGCGGCTCAGGAGGGGGAAGCAGTGCTCCATCAATACTGTGTACAGTGGAGATGGGGAGCTGCTGACCTCAACCCGGGACGTTGTGGGTCGGTGGAAGGAATACTTCGAAGACCTCCTCAATCCTACCAACACGTCTTCCCATGAGGAAGCAGAGCTGGGGGACTCAGGGGTGAACTCTCCTATCTCTGGGGCTGAAGTCGCTGAGGTGGTCAAAAAGCTCCTTGGCGGCAAGGCCCCGGGGGTGGATGAGATCCGCCCGGAGTTCCTTAAGGCTCTGGATGCTGTGGGGCTGTCCTGGCTGACACGCCTCTGCAGCATCGCGTGGACATCGGGGACAGTGCCGCTGGATTGGCAGACTGGGGTGGTGGTCCCCCTTTTTAAGAAGGGGGACCAGAGGGTGTGTTCCAATTACAGGGGAATCACACTCCTCAGCCTCCCTGGTAAGGTCTATTCAGGGGTCCTGGAGAGGAGGGTCCGCCGGATAGTCGAATCCCGGATTGAGGAGGAGCAGTGTGGTTTTCGTCCTGGTCACGGAACAGTGGACCAGCTCTATACCCTCTTTGGGGTCCTGGAGGGGGCATGGGAGTTTGCCCAACCAGTCTACATGTGCTTTGTGGACCTGGAGAAGGCGTTCGACCGTGTCCCCCGGGGGCTCCTGTGGGGGGTACTCCGGGAGTATGGGGTACCGGACCCCCTTGTACGAGCTGTCCGGTCCCTGTACGACAGGTGTCAGAGCTTGGGCCACATTGCCGGTAGTAAGTCGGATTCGTTTCCGGTGAGGGTTGGACTCCGCCAAGGCTGCCCTTTATCACCGATTCTGTTCATAACTTATATGGACAGAATTTCTAGGTGCAGCCGAGGTGTTGAGGGATCCGACTTGGTGGCCTCAGGATTGGGTCCCTGCTTTTTGCGGATGACGTGGTCCTGTTGGCTTCATCTGGTCGTGATCTCCAGCTCTCGCTTGAGCGATTCGCGGCCGAGTGTGAAGCGGCTGGGATGAGAATCAGCACCTCCAAATCTGAGACCATGGTCCTCAGCCGGAATAGGGTGGATTGCCCTCTCCGGGTCGGGAGTCAGGTCCTGCCTCAAGTGGAGGAGTTTAACTATCTCGGGGTCTTGTTCACAAGTGAGGGAAGGATGGAGCGTGAGATGGACAGACGGATCGGTGCGGCGTCTGCAGTAATGCGGACTCTGCGCCGGTCTGTTGTGGTGAAGAAGGAGCTGAGCCAGAAGGCGAAGCTCTCGATTTACCAGTCGATCTACGTTCCTACCCTCACCTATGGTCATGAGCTGTGGGTCGTGACCGAAAGAACCAGATCTCGTATACAGGCGGCTGAAATGAGTTTCCTCCGCAGGGTGGCCGAGCTCTCCCTTAGAGATAGGGTGAGGAGCTCGGTCATCCGGGAGGAGATCAGAGTAGAGCCGCTGCTCCTCCGCATGGAGAGGAACCAGTTGAGGTGGCTCGGGCATCTGGTCAGGATGCCTCCTGGACCTCCCTGGTGAGGTGTTCCAGGCACGTCCCTCTGGGAGGAGACCCCGGGGAAGACCCAGGACACGCTGGAGGGATTATATCTCTCAGCTGGCCTCAAGCATCGCGTAGGCCGAAAAGCATGATGCTGTAAGTGTTCTCACCACCTGGACTTAGAATTGCAGAAATCTCACAAGCTCGCTCGGACAACTGGACCAGCCAACACTCCTTCCTGCTGGCATGTCGGGTCATCTACGGTCTTCCATGCGCTGAAGCGGAAACACATCCGACTTAGTGACTGCATTCATCTCACGGAAGTCTGTGCAGAACCGGGAATGTGTTATCAGACTTAGACGGGCTCTGCAATGCGCCTCTTTGTGTTAATCTCGTAAAAACATCACCCACGTCAACGTCACGCTCGATGAGATGCGTTTGAGAGGGAATGTCGCCAAATAAACCTGGAAAGGATGGAATGACATCAGCCAAATCCTCTTGCATCATTTCTGGCGAATGCCCAAGCAAAGAGCACGAATCCTGCATGATTCTTAAACTTTGCGCTGCCCCTGGAATGTAGCAGAACCTGGCAAACCTGACCGTCTTTGATAGTCACGAGTGTACGCAGTGCGTTTGTATAAAGTGGGAAAGGGTCTGTTGTTAGCTAAGAAATGTCTGAATGTGTCAAGTTATTTTACAGATTCACAAATTTCTGTTTTGTGTGGATTCAAACACACCCAGAGTTTATAAATCACACACTTTGGTAATTTCAATCAATCAAATCAAAATCAAAGATACTTTATTCATCCCCGAGGGGAAATTCAGAGTTCAAGCCAGCTTGTCCAAGGTCAGACATGCAGACATGTAACATTTATGACAAAAGAGTAATACAGAACCAAGCTGAAGCTCAGGCTGTGCAGCTAGTTTACCAGCGCTGCCTTACAAGATAAGAACAGAGATACATTAGGATCACAAGGGGGGTTAAGGAAAAAAAAAAGGTCATGTAACTCCAGACATACAGAGAAAAAAAACCTCATACACTGAAGCACAAACTAAAACAAGACACACAAAGTCCAGGGAGGCGGTGAGTCATGAGGAAGGGGACTGGGTGTGGATGAGGAGGGGGGACAGAGCGTCTATGAACATCTCTTCTTCTGTTCTCACGGGGGGGTTGCACCGGCCCAAGGCTGCTGGGAACCCGAATCCAGATATAATTGTTGTTTGGGTTCCAGGCGAGGAAAAAAATTTGCCCTTGGTCTTGAGTCCATAGCAGGTCTCAGGCTGGCAGCTCCAGACGGCCGAATGGGGGGGGGGGGGGGGTGTCAATTTCCACCAATTCTAGCAGACATCTTCTCCATGTTGTTATCAATTCTGTGGACCAGCTCTGGGACCGCGGCCAGATGCCCAGTTTGGGCCAGACTGGCATCCTGCTTACGGTCAAGTCTGGTCAGCGCAAGTCTGCGCACTGCTAGCCCGGCACATACCGTTACAGAATTCAGGCAACCTGCCAGTTGTTGCCAGAATCTCACGGGTCTTCAGGTAGATCAGAACTCCACCAGCGCCAATCAACAGAATCCCGATCACCAATAATCCAAAGATGTAAACATCCTCCATGTCCTCAGAGGACAGAACCACCAGACACATCGGTCTCCACCTGGCCCATGGGTCCTGAACGTATCCAGCTGGAAGCGTCCCCTCAGGACATGCAGGCTCCCCTCTGCCCGATCTTCGGGTTGAGAAAATGTGATCAATTGCGTTGAGAGACCAGCTGATCAGATCCATGATGTAAAAATTTGAGGAAATAGATGTAAGAAGAGGCTCTGAGTTTGACAGGACAAGTACCAGGCCAGAGTGGGAGGGAGGGGAGGAAACAGGAGCAAAAGAGAGAAGCGTCTGCCTTCGCTGAGAGCAGGAGTGGAAGAAGCCATACTTGTTTTACGACATTGACGTTATAGCTGTTTCGTACTCTTTTAACGAATATTGGCTGAACTTCCTGTACTTTCCGTTTCCCCGCAGCTGAGGGTCTTCAAACTAGCCAAGTCCTGGCCCACGCTGAACATGCTGATCAAGATCATCGGTAACTCGGTCGGTGCTCTGGGCAACTTGACCCTGGTCCTGGCCATCATCGTCTTCATCTTCGCTGTGGTGGGCATGCAGCTGTTTGGGAAGAGCTACAAGGAGTGTGTCTGTAAGATTTCTGACACCTGCGAGCTGCCGCGCTGGCACATGCATGACTTTTTCCACTCCTTCCTCATCGTCTTCCGAGTGCTGTGCGGCGAGTGGATCGAGACCATGTGGGACTGCATGGAGGTGGCAGGACAGACCATGTGCCTCATCGTCTTCATGATGGTCATGGTCATTGGAAACCTGGTGGTACGATGCCATTCCCTAGTGGGGATGTTGGGGAAGTTCTGCCTCTGGTGAGATGCTTCGTTCACTAGTTTTTTCTCTTCCTTAGGTCTTGAATCTCTTCCTTGCTCTTCTTCTGAGCTCGTTCAGTGCAGACAACCTGGCAGCAACTGATGAAGACAGCGAGATGAACAACCTGCAGATCGCCGTCGGACGCATACAGAGAGGCTTCTCGTTTATGAAAAACGCAATGCGGCAGTTCCTCCAGAGCGTCTGCTTTGGTGGAGGCGGGAAGGGCTCTGGTATGGCCGAGGAGAGCAAACCCCTGGACGAGCTGCACAGCAACGGCAAAGGCAACTGCATCCCCAACCACACCATGGAGATCACCAAGGACTCCAGCGGGGTCTACATGATGGAGGGCAATGGAAGGCCAGGAGGAGGGCTGGTGCTGGCGGTGGGTGGGGACGCTGAGGTGAAGTATCCGCAGGAGGACTGTGACTACATGTCCTTTATTCACAACCCCAGCCTGACGGTGACGGTGCCCATCGCCGTGGGTGAGTCAGACTTTGAGAACCTGAACACTGAAGATTTCAGCAGCGATTCGTCGGATGTGGAGGGCAGCAAAGAGGTAAAGACTTTCTGACGTAACGCTCTTCTGACTCCGTTTTCATGCATCACTCGTTGCGACTGAGAAAATCTGATGTAGTTTCGCTGCAGAATGAGAAACGTCCGTAACAAACTGACTGATTTACCTCCGTTCAACGCAGCTGACTGTTGGGACGTATGTTTGCATGTGTTTTAGAGGAATTTCCAGAAGTTACAGAACTGTGCAATTGTCACTTCTTTACGTTTTGTTTTGTGTCGAGAAACAGGAAGTAGTTCAAATTTTTATATTCGCTTTGACTTCATAGATCCTTGGACCCGGTGTGGACCTGCGAGGACAAGCGCTTTAGTTGTCTTCAGCAACATGTCTCCAGCTTTCTCTCAGCAAGGTCCTGCTAATGTTTCGTTATTAGCTTCCAGTTTTCATCCAGTCACGCCCCGTAATTTATCTTTAACTTTAGTATCTGCTTGTTTTATGCAGCATAGAGCTTGTTTTTAAACAAATTGGACCTGAATGTCGATAATTCTTCCTGGACAAGTCATTAACAGCGAATGTCTAAGCTAGGTCCGGTCCACAAAGACTCCAGGAACAGTTCTCCAGGATCCTTGAAGGAATTTCCAAAACTTTTCTGTGGATATTTTGTCTTTTGGTCCATGTTCTGTCCAGATGATCCAAAACTGATGTTCAGGTCCTGGTTCTGGGTTGGATCCGTCCCTCCTTCGGACCCGTTCAGGTCCTGGTTTTGGGGAGGATCCGTCCCTCCGTCGGACCCGTTCGGGTCCTGGTTCTGGGTTGGATCTGTCCCTCCGTCGGACCCGTTCGGGTCCTGGTTTTGGGTGGATCCGTCCCTCCGTCGGACCCATTCGGGTCCTGGTTCTGGGTTGGATCTGTCCCTCCGTCGGACCCGTTCGGGTCCTGGTTCTGGGTTGGATCCGTCCCTCCGTCGGAGCCGTTCAGGTCCTGGTTTTGGGTGGATCCGTCCCTCCGTCGGACCCGTTCGGGTCCTGGTTTTGGGGAGGATCCGTCCCTCCGTCGGACCCGTTCGGGTCCTGGTTCTGGGTTGGATCTTTCCCTCCGTCGGACCCGTTCAGGTCCTGGTTTTGGGGAGGATCCGTCCCTCCTTCGGACCCGTTCAGGTCCTGGTTTTGGGGAGGATCCGTCCCTCCGTCGGACCCGTTCAGGTCCTGGTTTTGGGGAGGATCCGTCCCTCCGTCGGACCCGTTCGGGTCCTGGTTCTGGGTTGGATCTGTCCCTCCGTCGGACCCGTTCCGGTCCTGGTTGTGGGTGGATCCGTCCCTCCGTCGGACCCGTTCGGGTCCTGGTTCTGGATTAGATCCGTCCCTCCGTCGGACCCGTTCGGGTCCTGGTTCTGGGGAGGATCCGTCCCTCCATCGGACCTGTTCAGGTCCTGGTTTTGGGTGGATCCGTCCCTCCGTCGGACCCATTCGGGTCCTGGCTCTGGATTAGATCCGTCCCTCCGTCGGACCCGTTCGGGTCCTGGTTCTGGATTAGATCCGTCCCTCCATCGGACCTGTTCAGGTCCTGGTTTTGGGTGGATCCGTCCCTCCGTCGGACCCGTTCGGGTCCTGGTTCTGGGGTGGATCCGTCCCTCCGTCGGACCCGTTCGGGTCCTGGTTTTGGGGAGGATCCGTCCCTCCGTCGGACCCGTTCAGGTCCTGGTTTTGGGGAGGATCCGTCCCTCCGTCGGACCCGTTCAGGTCCTGGTTTTGGGGAGGATCCGTCCCTCCGTCGGACCCGTTCGGGTCCTGGTTCTGGATTAGATCCGTCCCTCCGTCGGACCCGTTCGGGTCCTGGCTCTGGATTAGATCCGTCCCTCCATCGGACCCGTTCGGGTCCTGGCTCTGGATTAGATCCGTCCCTCCATCGGACCCGTTCGGGTCCTGGTTTTGGGGAGGATCCGTCCCTCCGTCGGACCCGTTCGGGTCCTGGTTTTGGGGAGGATCCGTCCCTCCGTCGGACCCGTTCGGGTCCTGGTTCTGGATTAGATCCGTCCCTCCATCGGACCCGTTCGGGTCCTGGTTTTGGGGAGGATCCGTCCCTCCGTCGGACCCGTTCGGGTCCTGGTTCTGGATTAGATCCGTCCCTCCATCGGACCCGTTCGGGTCCTGGTTTTGGGGAGGATCCGTCCCTCCGTCGGACCCGTTCGGGTCCTGGTTCTGGATTAGATCCGTCCCTCCGTCTGACCCGTTCGGGTCCTGGTTTTGGTGAGGATCCGTCCCTCCGTCGGACCCGTTCGGGTCCTGGTTCTGGATTAGATCCGTCCCTCCATCGGACCCGTTCGGGTCCTGGTTCTGGATTAGATCCGTCCCTCCGTCGGACCCGTTCGGGTCCTGGTTCTGGATTAGATCCGTCCCTCCGTCGGACCCGTTCGGGTCCTGGTTCTGGATTAGATCCGTCCCTCCGTCGGACCCGTTCAGGTCCTGGTTTTGGGGAGGATCCGTCCCTCCGTCGGACCCGTTCGGGTCCTGGTTTTGGGGAGGATCCGTCCCTCCGTCGGACCCGTTCGGGTCCTGGTTCTGGGGTGGATCCGTCCCTCCGTCGGACCCGTTCGGGTCCTGGTTCTGGATTAGATCCGTCCCTCCGTCGGACCCGTTCGGGTCCTGGTTTTGGTGAGGATCCGTCCCTCCGTCGGACCCGTTCGGGTCCTGGTTCTGGATTAGATCCGTCCCTCCATCGGACCCGTTCGGGTCCTGGTTCTGGATTAGATCCGTCCCTCCGTCGGACCCGTTCGGGTCCTGGTTTTGGGGAGGATCCGTCCCTCCGTCGGACCCGTTCGGGTCCTGGTTCTGGATTAGATCCGTCCCTCCGTCGGACCCGTTCGGGTCCTGGTTCTGGATTAGATCCGTCCCTCCGTCGGACCCGTTCGGGTCCTGGTTCTGGATTAGATCCGTCCCTCCGTCGGACCCGTTCGGGTCCTGGTTCTGGATTAGATCCGTCCCTCCGTCGGACCCGTTCGGGTCCTGGTTCTGGATTAGATCCGTCCCTCCATCGGACCCGTTCGGGTCCTGGTTTTGGGGAGGATCCGTCCCTCCGTCGGACCCGTTCGGGTCCTGGTTTTGGGGAGGATCTGTCCCTCCGTCGGACCCGTTCGGGTCCTGGTTCTGGGGAGGATCTGTCCCTCCGTCGGACCCGTTCGGGACCTGGTTCTGGATTAGATCCGTCCCTCCATCGGACCCGTTCGGGTCCTGGTTTTGGGGAGGATCCGTCCCTCCGTCGGACCCGTTCGGGTCCTGGTTCTGGATTAGATCCGTCCCTCCATCGGACCCGTTCGGGTCCTGGTTTTGGGGAGGATCCGTCCCTCCGTCGGACCCGTTCGGGTCCTGGTTCTGGATTAGATCCGTCCCTCCGTCGGACCCGTTCCGGTCCTGGTTCTGGATTAAATCCGTCCCTCCATCGGACCCGTTCGGGTCCTGGTTCTGGATTAGATCCGTCCCTCCGTCGGACCCGTTCGGGTCCTGGTTTTGGGGAGGATCCGTCCCTCCATCGGACCCGTTCGGGTCCTGGTTCTGGATTAGATCCGTCCCTCCATCGGACCCGTTCGGGTCCTGGTTCTGGATTAGATCCGTCCCTCCGTCGGACCCGTTCGGGTCCTGGTTCTGGATTAGATCCGTCCCTCCGTCGGACCCGTTCGGGTCCTGGTTCTGGATTAGATCCGTCCCTCCATCGGACCCGTTCGGGTCCTGGTTCTGGATTAGATCCGTCCCTCCGTCGGACCCGTTCGGGTCCTGGTTTTGGGGAGGATCCGTCCCTCCATCGGACCCGTTCGGGTCCTGGTTCTGGATTAGATCCGTCCCTCCGTCGGACCCGTTCGGGTCCTGGTTCTGGATTAGATCCGTCCCTCCGTCGGACCCGTTCGGGTCCTGGTTCTGGATTAGATCCGTCCCTCCGTCGGACCCGTTCGGGTCCTGGTTCTGGATTAGATCCGTCCCTCCGTCGGACCCGTTCGGGTCCTGGTTCTGGATTAGATCCGTCCCTCCATCGGACCCGTTCGGGTCCTGGCTCTGGATTAGATCCGTCCCTCCATCGGACCCGTTCGGGTCCTGGTTTTGGGGAGGATCCGTCCCTCCATCGGACCCGTTCGGGTCCTGGTTTTGGGGAGGATCCGTCCCTCCGTCGGACCCGTTCGGGTCCTGGTTCTGGGGTGGATCCGTCCCTCCGTCGGACCCGTTCGGGTCCTGGTTCTGGATTAGATCCGTCCCTCCGTCGGACCCGTTCGGGTCCTGGTTTTGGTGAGGATCCGTCCCTCCGTCGGACCCGTTCGGGTCCTGGTTCTGGATTAGATCCGTCCCTCCATCGGACCCGTTCGGGTCCTGGTTTTGGGGAGGATCCGTCCCTCCGTCGGACCCGTTCGGGTCCTGGTTCTGGATTAGATCCGTCCCTCCGTCGGACCCGTTCGGGTCCTGGTTTTGGGGAGGATCCGTCCCTCCATTGGACCCGTTCGGGTCCTGGTTCTGGATTAGATCCGTCCCTCCGTCGGACCCGTTCGGGTCCTGGTTTTGGGGAGGATCCGTCCCTCCGTCGGACCCGTTTGGGTCCTGGTTCTGGATTAGATCCGTCCCTCCGTCGGACCCGTTCGGGTCCTGGTTTTGGGGAGGATCCGTCCCTCCATCGGACCCGTTCGGGTCCTGGTTCTGGATTAGATCCGTCCCTCCATCGGACCCGTTCGGGTCCTGGTTCTGGATTAGATCCGTCCCTCCGTCGGACCCGTTCGGGTCCTGGTTTTGGGGAGGATCCGTCCCTCCGTCGGACCCGTTCGGGTCCTGGTTCTGGATTAGATCCGTCCCTCCATCGGACCCGTTCGGGTCCTGGTTCTGGATTAGATCCGTCCCTCCGTCGGACCCGTTCGGGTCCTGGTTTTGGGGAGGATCCGTCCCTCCATCGGACCCGTTCGGGTCCTGGTTTTGGGGAGGATCCGTCCCTCCATCGGACCCGTTCGGGTCCTGGTTCTGGATTAGATCCGTCCCTCCGTCGGACCCGTTCGGGTCCTGGTTCTGGATTAGATCCGTCCCTCCGTCGGACCCGTTCGGGTCCTGGTTCTGGATTAGATCCGTCCCTCCATCGGACCCGTTCGGGTCCTGGCTCTGGATTAGATCCGTCCCTCCATCGGACCCGTTCGGGTCCTGGTTTTGGGGAGGATCCGTCCCTCCATCGGACCCGTTCGGGTCCTGGTTTTGGGGAGGATCCGTCCCTCCGTCGGACCCGTTCGGGTCCTGGTTTTGGGGAGGATCCGTCCCTCCGTCGGACCCGTTCGGGTCCTGGTTTTGGGGAGGATCCGTCCCTCCGTCGGACCCGTTCGGGTCCTGGTTCTGGGGTGGATCCGTCCCTCCGTCGGACCCGTTCGGGTCCTGGTTCTGGATTAGATCCGTCCCTCCGTCGGACCCGTTCGGGTCCTGGTTTTGGTGAGGATCCGTCCCTCCGTCGGACCCGTTCGGGTCCTGGTTCTGGATTAGATCCGTCCCTCCATCGGACCCGTTCGGGTCCTGGTTTTGGGGAGGATCCGTCCCTCCGTCGGACCCGTTCGGGTCCTGGTTCTGGATTAGATCCGTCCCTCCGTCGGACCCGTTCGGGTCCTGGTTTTGGGGAGGATCCGTCCCTCCATTGGACCCGTTCGGGTCCTGGTTCTGGATTAGATCCGTCCCTCCGTCGGACCCGTTCGGGTCCTGGTTTTGGGGAGGATCCGTCCCTCCGTCGGACCCGTTTGGGTCCTGGTTCTGGATTAGATCCGTCCCTCCGTCGGACCCGTTCGGGTCCTGGTTCTGGATTAGATCCGTCCCTCCGTCGGACCCGTTTGGGTCCTGGTTCTGGATTAGATCCGTCCCTCTGTCGGACCCGTTCGGGTCCTGGTTCTGGATTAGATCCGTCCCTCTGTCGGACCCGTTCGGGTCCTGGTTCTGGATTAGATCCGTCCCTCCGTCGGACCCGTACGGGTCCTGGTTTTGGGGAGGATCCGTCCCTCCGTCGGACCCGTTCGGGTCCTGGTTCTGGATTAGATCCGTCCCTCCGTCGGACCCGTTCGGGTCCTGGTTCTGGATTAGATCCGTCCCTCCATCGGACCCGTTCGGGTCCTGGTTTTGGGGAGGATCCGTCCCTCCATCGGACCCGTTCGGGTCCTGGTTTTGGGGAGGATCCGTCCCTCCATCGGACCCGTTCGGGTCCTGGTTCTGGATTAGATCCGTCCCTCCATCGGACCCGTTCGGGTCCTGGTTTTGGAGAGGATCCGTCCCTCCGTCGGACCCGTTCGGGTCCTGGTTCTGGATTAGATCCGTCCCTCCGTCGGACCCGTTCGGGTCCTGGTTTTGGGGAGGATCTGTCCCTCCGTCGGACCCGTTCGGGTCCTGGTTCTGGATTAGATCCGTCCCTCCATCGGACCCGTTCGGGTCCTGGTTTTGGGGAGGATCCGTCCCTCCGTCGGACCCGTTCGGGTCCTGGTTCTGGATTAGATCTGTCCCTCCATCGGACCCGTTCGGGTCCTGGTTTTGGGGATGATCCGTCCCTCCGTCGGACCCGTTCGGGTCCTGGCTCTGGATTAGATCCGTCCCTCCGTCGGACCCGTTCGGGTCCTGGTTCTGGATTAGATCCGTCCCTCCGTCGGACCCGTTCGGTTCCTGGTTTTGGGGAGGATCCGTCCCTCCATCGGACCCGTTCGGGTCCTGGTTCTGGATTAGATCCGTCCCTCCATCGGACCCGTTCCGGTCCTGGTTTTGGGCAGGATCCGTCCCTCCGTCGGACCCGTTCAGGTCCTGGTTCTGGATTAGATCCGTCCCTCCATCGGACCCGTTCGGGTCCTGGTTCTGGATTAGATCCGTCCCTCCGTCGGACCCGTTCGGGTCCTGGTTCTGGATTAGATCCGTCCCTCCATCGGACCCGTTCGGGTCCTGGTTCTGGGGTGGATCCGTCCCTCCGTTGGACCCGTTCGGGTCCTGGTTCTGGATTAGATCCGTCCCTCCATCGGACCCGTTTGGGTCCTGGTTCTGGATTAGATCCGTCCCTCCGTCGGACCCATTCGGGTCCTGGTTCTGGATTAGATCCGTCCCTCCGTCGGACCCGTTCGGGTCCTGGTTTTGGGGAGGATCTGTCCCTCCGTCGGACCCGTTCGGGTCCTGGTTCTGGATTAGATCCGTCCCTCCATCGGACCCGTTCGGGTCCTGGTTTTGGGGAGGATCCGTCCCTCCGTCGGACCCGTTCGGGTCCTGGTTCTGGATTAGATCTGTCCCTCCATCGGACCCGTTCGGGTCCTGGTTTTGGGGATGATCCGTCCCTCCGTCGGACCCGTTCGGGTCCTGGCTCTGGATTAGATCCGTCCCTCCGTCGGACCCGTTCGGGTCCTGGTTCTGGATTAGATCCGTCCCTCCGTCGGACCCGTTCGGTTCCTGGTTTTGGGGAGGATCCGTCCCTCCATCGGACCCGTTCGGGTCCTGGTTCTGGATTAGATCCGTCCCTCCATCGGACCCGTTCCGGTCCTGGTTTTGGGCAGGATCCGTCCCTCCGTCGGACCCGTTCAGGTCCTGGTTCTGGATTAGATCCGTCCCTCCATCGGACCCGTTCGGGTCCTGGTTCTGGATTAGATCCGTCCCTCCGTCGGACCCGTTCGGGTCCTGGTTCTGGATTAGATCCGTCCCTCCATCGGACCCGTTCGGGTCCTGGTTCTGGGGTGGATCCGTCCCTCCGTTGGACCCGTTCGGGTCCTGGTTCTGGATTAGATCCGTCCCTCCATCGGACCCGTTCGGGTCCTGGTTCTGGATTAGATCCGTCCCTCCGTCGGACCCATTCGGGTCCTGGTTCTGGATTAGATCCGTCCCTCCGTCGGACACGTTCGGGTCCTGGTTCTGGATTTGATCCGTCCCTCCGTCGGACCCGTTACGGTCCTGGTTTTGGGGAGGATCCGTGCCTCCATCGGACCCGTTACGGTCCTGGTTCTGGGGAGGATCCGTCCCTCCGTCGGACCCGTTCGGGTCCTGGTTCTGGATTAAATCCGTCCCTCCATCGGACCCGTTCGGGTCCTGGTTCTGGATTTGATCCGTCCCTCCGTCGGACCCGTTACGGTCCTGGTTTTGGGGAGGATCCGTGCCTCCATCGGACCCGTTCGGGTCCTGGTTCTGGATTAAATCCGTCCCTCCATCGGACCCGTTCGGGTCCTGGTTCTGGATTTGATCCGTCCCTCCGTCGGACCCGTTACGGTCCTGGTTTTGGGGAGGATCCGTGCCTCCATCGGACCCGTTCGGGTCCTGGTTCTGGATTAAATCCGTCCCTCCATCGGACCCGTTCGGGTCCTGGTTCTGGATTAGATCCGTCCCTCCATCGGACCCGTTCAGGTCCAAGTTCTGGATTAGATCCGTCCCTCCATCGGACCCGTTCGGGTCCTGGTTCTGGATTAGATCCGTCCCTCCGTCGGACACGTTCGGGTCCTGGTTCTGGATTAGATCCGTCCCTCCATCGGACCCGTTCGGGTCCTGGTTTTGGGTGGATCCGTCCCTCCGTCGGACCCGTTCGGGTCCTGGTTCTGGATTAGATCCGTCCCTCCGTCGGACCCGTTCGGGTCCTGGTTCTGGATTAGATCCGTCCCTCCATCGGACCCGTTCGGGTCCTGGTTCTGGATTAGATCCGTCCCTCCATCGGACCCGTTCGGGTCCTGGTTTTGGGGAGGATCCGTCCCTCCATCGGACCTGATCGGGTCCTGGTTTTGGGGAGGATCCGTCCCTCCGTCGGACCCGTTCGGGTCCTGGTTCTGGGTTGGATCCGTCCCTCCGTCGGACCCGTTCGGGTCCTGGTTCTGGATTAGAACCGTCCCTCCGTCGGACCCGTTCGGGTCCTGGTTCTGGATTAGATCCGTCCCTCCGTCGGACCCGTTCGGGTCCTGGTTCTGGATTAGATCCGTCCCTCCGTCGGACCCGTTCGGGTCCTGGTTCTGGATTAGATCCGTCCCTCCGTCTGACCCGTTCGGGTCCTGGTTCTGGATTAGATCCGTCCCTCCGTCGGACCCGTTCGGGTCCTGGTTCTGGATTAGATCCGTCCCTCCGTCGGACCCGTTCGGGTCCTGGTTCTGGATTAGATCCGTCCCTCCGTCTGACCCGTTCGGGTCCTGGTTCTGGATTTTTTCCGTCCCTCCGTCGGACCCGTTCGGGTCCTGGTTTTGGGTGGATCCGTCCCTCCGTCGGACCCGTTCGGGTCCTGGTTCTGGATTAGATCCGTCCCTCCGTCGGACCCGTTACGGTCCTGGTTTTGGGGAGGATCCGTCCCTCCATCGGACCCGTTCGGGTCCTGGTTTTGGGGAGGATCCGTGCCTCCATCGGACCCGTTCGGGTCCTGGTTCTGGATTAGATCCGTCCCTCCATCGGACCCGTTCGGGTCCTGGTTCTGGATTAGATCCGTCCCTCCATCGGACCCGTTCAGGTCCAAGTTCTGGATTAGATCCGTCCCTCCATCGGACCCGTTCGGGTCCTGGTTCTGGATTAGATCCGTCCCTCTGTCGGACCCGTTCGGGTCCTGGTTCTGGATTAGATCCGTCCCTCCGTCGGACCCGTTCGGGTCCTGGTTTTGGGGAGGATCCGTCCCTCCATCGGACCCGTTTGGGTCCTGGTTCTGGATTAGATCCGTCCCTCCGTCGGACCCGTTCGGGTCCTGGTTCTGGATTAGATCCGTCCCTCCGTCGGACCCATTCGGGTCCTGGTTTTGGGGACGATCCGTCCCTCCATCGGACCCGTTCGGGTCCTGGTTCTGGATTAGATCCGTCCCTCCGTCGGACCCGTTCGGGTCCTGGTTTTGGGGACGATCCGTCCCTCCATCGGACCCGTTCGGGTCCTGGTTCTGGATTAGATCCGTCCCTCCGTCGGACCCGTTCGGGTCCTGGTTTTGGTGAGGATCCGTCCCTCCATCGGACCCGTTCGGGTCCTGGCTCTGGATTAGATCCGTCCCTCCATCGGACCCGTTCGGGTCCTGGTTCTGGATTTGATCCGTCCCTCCGTCGGACCCGTTACGGTCCTGGTTTTGGGGAGGATCCGTGCCTCCATCGGACCCGTTCGGGTCCTGGTTCTGGATTAAATCCGTCCCTCCATCGGACCCGTTCGGGTCCTGGTTCTGGATTTGATCCGTCCCTCCGTCGGACCCGTTACGGTCCTGGTTTTGGGGAGGATCCGTGCCTCCATCGGACCCGTTCAGGTCCAAGTTCTGGATTAGATCCGTCCCTCCATCGGACCCGTTCGGGTCCTGGTTCTGGATTAGATCCGTCCCTCCGTCGGACACGTTCGGGTCCTGGTTCTGGATTAGATCCGTCCCTCCATCGGACCCGTTCGGGTCCTGGTTTTGGGTGGATCCGTCCCTCCGTCGGACCCGTTCGGGTCCTGGTTCTGGATTAGATCCGTCCCTCCGTCGGACCCGTTCGGGTCCTGGTTTTGGGGAGGATCTGTCCCTCCGTCGGACCCGTTCAGGTCCTGGTTTTGGGGAGGATCTGTCCCTCCGTCGGACCCGTTCGGGTCCTGGTTCTGGATTAGATCCGTCCCTCCATCGGACCCGTTCGGGTCCTGGTTTTGGGGAGGATCTGTCCCTCCGTCGGACCCGTTCAGGTCCTGGTTTTGGGGAGGATCTGTCCCTCCGTCGGACCCGTTCGGGTCCTGGTTCTGGATTAGATCCGTCCCTCCATCGGACCCGTTCGGGTCCTGGTTCTGGATTAGATCCGTCCCTCCGTCGGACCCGTTCAGGTCCTGGTTTTGGGGAGGATCCGTCCCTCCATCGGACCCGTTCGGGTCCTGGTTCTGGATTAGATCCGTCCCTCCGTCGGACCCGTTCGGGTCCTGGTTCTGGATTAGATCCGTCCCTCCGTCGGACCCGTTCAGGTCCTGGTTTTGGGGAGGATCTGTCCCTCCGTCGGACCCGTTCAGGTCCTGGTTTTGGGGAGGATCTGTCCCTCCGTCGGACCCGTTCGGGTCCTGGTTCTGGATTAGATCCGTCCCTCCATCGGACCCGTTCGGGTCCTGGTTTTGGGGAGGATCCGTCCCTCCGTCGGACCCGTTCGGGTCCTGGCTCTGGATTAGATCCGTCCCTCCGTCGGACCCGTTCGGGTCCTGGTTCTGGATTAGATCCGTCCCTCCATCGGACCCGTTCGGGTCCTGGTTTTGGGTGGATCCGTCCCTCCGTCGGACCCGTTCGGGTCCTGGTTCTGGATTAGATCCGTCCCTCCGTCGGACCCGTTACGGTCCTGGTTTTGGGGAGGATCCGTCCCTCCATCGGACCCGTTCGGGTCCTGGTTTTGGGGAGGATCCGTGCCTCCATCGGACCCGTTCGGGTCCTGGTTCTGGATTAGATCCGTCCCTCCATCGGACCCGTTCGGGTCCTGGTTCTGGATTAGATCCGTCCCTCCATCGGACCCGTTCGGGTCCTGGTTTTGGGGAGGATCCGTCCCTCCATCGGACCTGATCGGGTCCTGGTTTTGGGGAGGATCCGTCCCTCCGTCGGACCCGTTCGGGTCCTGGTTCTGGGTTGGATCCGTCCCTCCGTCGGACCCGTTCGGGTCCTGGTTCTGGATTAGAACCGTCCCTCCGTCGGACCCGTTCGGGTCCTGGTTCTGGATTAGATCCGTCCCTCCGTCGGACCCGTTCGGGTCCTGGTTCTGGATTAGATCCGTCCCTCCGTCGGACCCGTTCGGGTCCTGGTTCTGGATTAGATCCGTCCCTCCGTCTGACCCGTTCGGGTCCTGGTTCTGGATTAGATCCGTCCCTCCGTCGGACCCGTTCGGGTCCTGGTTCTGGATTAGATCCGTCCCTCCGTCGGACCCGTTCGGGTCCTGGTTCTGGATTAGATCCGTCCCTCCGTCTGACCCGTTCGGGTCCTGGTTCTGGATTTTTTCCGTCCCTCCGTCGGACCCGTTCGGGTCCTGGTTTTGGGTGGATCCGTCCCTCCGTCGGACCCGTTCGGGTCCTGGTTCTGGATTAGATCCGTCCCTCCGTCGGACCCGTTACGGTCCTGGTTTTGGGGAGGATCCGTCCCTCCATCGGACCCGTTCGGGTCCTGGTTTTGGGGAGGATCCGTCCCTCCGTCGGACCCGTTCGGGTCCTGGTTCTGGATTAGATCCGTCCCTCCATCGGACCCGTTCAGGTCCAAGTTCTGGATTAGATCCGTCCCTCCATCGGACCCGTTCGGGTCCTGGTTCTGGATTAGATCCGTCCCTCTGTCGGACCCGTTCGGGTCCTGGTTCTGGATTAGATCCGTCCCTCCGTCGGACCCGTTCGGGTCCTGGTTTTGGGGAGGATCCGTCCCTCCATCGGACCCGTTTGGGTCCTGGTTCTGGATTAGATCCGTCCCTCCGTCGGACCCGTTCGGGTCCTGGTTTTGGGGAGGATCCGTCCCTCCATCGGACCCGTTTGGGTCCTGGTTCTGGATTAGATCCGTCCCTCCGTCGGACCCGTTCGGGTCCTGGTTCTGGATTAGATCCGTCCCTCCGTCGGACCCATTCGGGTCCTGGTTTTGGGGACGATCCGTCCCTCCATCGGACCCGTTCGGGTCCTGGTTCTGGATTAGATCCGTCCCTCCGTCGGACCCGTTCGGGTCCTGGTTTTGGGGACGATCCGTCCCTCCATCGGACCCGTTCGGGTCCTGGTTCTGGATTAGATCCGTCCCTCCGTCGGACCCGTTCGGGTCCTGGTTTTGGTGAGGATCCGTCCCTCCATCGGACCCGTTCGGGTCCTGGCTCTGGATTAGATCCGTCCCTCCATCGGACCCGTTCGGGTCCTGGTTCTGGATTTGATCCGTCCCTCCGTCGGACCCGTTACGGTCCTGGTTTTGGGGAGGATCCGTGCCTCCATCGGACCCGTTCGGGTCCTGGTTCTGGATTAAATCCGTCCCTCCATCGGACCCGTTCGGGTCCTGGTTCTGGATTTGATCCGTCCCTCCGTCGGACCCGTTACGGTCCTGGTTTTGGGGAGGATCCGTGCCTCCATCGGACCCGTTCAGGTCCAAGTTCTGGATTAGATCCGTCCCTCCATCGGACCCGTTCGGGTCCTGGTTCTGGATTAGATCCGTCCCTCCGTCGGACACGTTCGGGTCCTGGTTCTGGATTAGATCCGTCCCTCCATCGGACCCGTTCGGGTCCTGGTTTTGGGTGGATCCGTCCCTCCGTCGGACCCGTTCGGGTCCTGGTTCTGGATTAGATCCGTCCCTCCGTCGGACCCGTTCGGGTCCTGGTTTTGGGGAGGATCTGTCCCTCCGTCGGACCCGTTCAGGTCCTGGTTTTGGGGAGGATCTGTCCCTCCGTCGGACCCGTTCGGGTCCTGGTTCTGGATTAGATCCGTCCCTCCATCGGACCCGTTCGGGTCCTGGTTTTGGGGAGGATCTGTCCCTCCGTCGGACCCGTTCAGGTCCTGGTTTTGGGGAGGATCTGTCCCTCCGTCGGACCCGTTCGGGTCCTGGTTCTGGATTAGATCCGTCCCTCCATCGGACCCGTTCGGGTCCTGGTTCTGGATTAGATCCGTCCCTCCGTCGGACCCGTTCAGGTCCTGGTTTTGGGGAGGATCCGTCCCTCCATCGGACCCGTTCGGGTCCTGGTTCTGGATTAGATCCGTCCCTCCGTCGGACCCGTTCGGGTCCTGGTTCTGGATTAGATCCGTCCCTCCGTCGGACCCGTTCAGGTCCTGGTTTTGGGGAGGATCTGTCCCTCCGTCGGACCCGTTCAGGTCCTGGTTTTGGGGAGGATCTGTCCCTCCGTCGGACCCGTTCGGGTCCTGGTTCTGGATTAGATCCGTCCCTCCATCGGACCCGTTCGGGTCCTGGTTTTGGGGAGGATCCGTCCCTCCGTCGGACCCGTTCGGGTCCTGGCTCTGGATTAGATCCGTCCCTCCGTCGGACCCGTTCGGGTCCTGGTTCTGGATTAGATCCGTCCCTCCATCGGACCCGTTCGGGTCCTGGTTTTGGGTGGATCCGTCCCTCCGTCGGACCCGTTCGGGTCCTGGTTCTGGATTAGATCCGTCCCTCCGTCGGACCCGTTACGGTCCTGGTTTTGGGGAGGATCCGTCCCTCCATCGGACCCGTTCGGGTCCTGGTTTTGGGGAGGATCCGTGCCTCCATCGGACCCGTTCGGGTCCTGGTTCTGGATTAGATCCGTCCCTCCATCGGACCCGTTCGGGTCCTGGTTCTGGATTAGATCCGTCCCTCCATCGGACCCGTTCGGGTCCTGGTTTTGGGGAGGATCCGTCCCTCCATCGGACCTGATCGGGTCCTGGTTTTGGGGAGGATCCGTCCCTCCGTCGGACCCGTTCGGGTCCTGGTTCTGGGTTGGATCCGTCCCTCCGTCGGACCCGTTCGGGTCCTGGTTCTGGATTAGAACCGTCCCTCCGTCGGACCCGTTCGGGTCCTGGTTCTGGATTAGATCCGTCCCTCCGTCGGACCCGTTCGGGTCCTGGTTCTGGATTAGATCCGTCCCTCCGTCGGACCCGTTCGGGTCCTGGTTCTGGATTAGATCCGTCCCTCCGTCTGACCCGTTCGGGTCCTGGTTCTGGATTAGATCCGTCCCTCCGTCGGACCCGTTCGGGTCCTGGTTCTGGATTAGATCCGTCCCTCCGTCGGACCCGTTCGGGTCCTGGTTCTGGATTAGATCCGTCCCTCCGTCTGACCCGTTCGGGTCCTGGTTCTGGATTTTTTCCGTCCCTCCGTCGGACCCGTTCGGGTCCTGGTTTTGGGTGGATCCGTCCCTCCGTCGGACCCGTTCGGGTCCTGGTTCTGGATTAGATCCGTCCCTCCGTCGGACCCGTTACGGTCCTGGTTTTGGGGAGGATCCGTCCCTCCATCGGACCCGTTCGGGTCCTGGTTTTGGGGAGGATCCGTCCCTCCGTCGGACCCGTTCGGGTCCTGGTTCTGGATTAGATCCGTCCCTCCATCGGACCCGTTCAGGTCCAAGTTCTGGATTAGATCCGTCCCTCCATCGGACCCGTTCGGGTCCTGGTTCTGGATTAGATCCGTCCCTCTGTCGGACCCGTTCGGGTCCTGGTTCTGGATTAGATCCGTCCCTCCGTCGGACCCGTTCGGGTCCTGGTTTTGGGGAGGATCCGTCCCTCCATCGGACCCGTTTGGGTCCTGGTTCTGGATTAGATCCGTCCCTCCGTCGGACCCGTTCGGGTCCTGGTTCTGGATTAGATCCGTCCCTCCGTCGGACCCATTCGGGTCCTGGTTTTGGGGACGATCCGTCCCTCCATCGGACCCGTTCGGGTCCTGGTTCTGGATTAGATCCGTCCCTCCGTCGGACCCGTTCGGGTCCTGGTTTTGGGGACGATCTGTCCCTCCATCGGACCCGTTCGGGTCCTGGTTCTGGATTAGATCCGTCCCTCCGTCGGACCCGTTCGGGTCCTGGTTTTGGTGAGGATCCGTCCCTCCATCGGACCCGTTCGGGTCCTGGCTCTGGATTAGATCCGTCCCTCCATCGGACCCGTTCGGGTCCTGGTTCTGGATTTGATCCGTCCCTCCGTCGGACCCGTTACGGTCCTGGTTTTGGGGAGGATCCGTGCCTCCATCGGACCCGTTCGGGTCCTGGTTCTGGATTAAATCCGTCCCTCCATCGGACCCGTTCGGGTCCTGGTTCTGGATTTGATCCGTTCCTCCGTCGGACCCGTTACGGTCCTGGTTTTGGGGAGGATCCGTGCCTCCATCGGACCCGTTCAGGTCCAAGTTCTGGATTAGATCCGTCCCTCCATCGGACCCGTTCGGGTCCTGGTTCTGGATTAGATCCGTCCCTCCGTCGGACACGTTCGGGTCCTGGTTCTGGATTAGATCCGTCCCTCCATCGGACCCGTTCGGGTCCTGGTTTTGGGTGGATCCGTCCCTCCGTCGGACCCGTTCGGGTCCTGGTTCTGGATTAGATCCGTCCCTCCGTCGGACCCGTTCGGGTCCTGGTTTTGGGGAGGATCTGTCCCTCCGTCGGACCCGTTCAGGTCCTGGTTTTGGGGAGGATCTGTCCCTCCGTCGGACCCGTTCGGGTCCTGGTTCTGGATTAGATCCGTCCCTCCATCGGACCCGTTCGGGTCCTGGTTTTGGGGAGGATCTGTCCCTCCGTCGGACCCGTTCAGGTCCTGGTTTTGGGGAGGATCTGTCCCTCCGTCGGACCCGTTCGGGTCCTGGTTCTGGATTAGATCCGTCCCTCCATCGGACCCGTTCGGGTCCTGGTTCTGGATTAGATCCGTCCCTCCGTCGGACCCGTTCAGGTCCTGGTTTTGGGGAGGATCCGTCCCTCCATCGGACCCGTTCGGGTCCTGGTTCTGGATTAGATCCGTCCCTCCGTCGGACCCGTTCGGGTCCTGGTTCTGGATTAGATCCGTCCCTCCGTCGGACCCGTTCAGGTCCTGGTTTTGGGGAGGATCTGTCCCTCCGTCGGACCCGTTCAGGTCCTGGTTTTGGGGAGGATCTGTCCCTCCGTCGGACCCGTTCGGGTCCTGGTTCTGGATTAGATCCGTCCCTCCATCGGACCCGTTCGGGTCCTGGTTTTGGGGAGGATCCGTCCCTCCGTCGGACCCGTTCGGGTCCTGGCTCTGGATTAGATCCGTCCCTCCGTCGGACCCGTTCGGGTCCTGGTTCTGGATTAGATCCGTCCCTCCATCGGACCCGTTCGGGTCCTGGCTCTGGATTAGATCCGTCCCTCCATCGGACCCGTTCGGGTCCTGGTTTTGGGGAGGATCCGTCCCTCCATCGGACCTGATCGGGTCCTGGTTTTGGGGAGGATCCGTCCCTCCGTCGGACCCGTTCGGGTCCTGGTTCTGGATTAGATCCGTCCCTCCCTCGGACCCGTTCGGGTCCTGGTTTTGGGGAGGATCCGTCCCTCCATCGGACCTGATCGGGTCCTGGTTTTGGGGAGGATCCGTCCCTCCGTCGGACCCGTTCGGGTCCTGGTTCTGGATTAGATCCGTCCCTCCGTCGGACCCGTTCGGGTCCTGGTTCTGGATTAGATCCGTCCCTCCGTCGGACCCGTTCGGGTCCTGGTTCTGGATTAGATCCGTCCCTCCGTCGGACCCGTTCGGGTCCTGGTTCTGGATTAGATCCGTCCCTCCGTCGGACCCGTTCGGGTCCTGGTTCTGGATTAGATCCGTCCCTCCGTCGGACCCGTTCGGGTCCTGGTTTTGGGGAGGATCTGTCCCTCCGTCGGACCCGTTCAGGTCCTGGTTTTGGGGAGGATCTGTCCCTCCGTCGGACCCGTTCAGGTCCTGGTTCTGGATTAGATCCGTCCCTCCATCGGACCCGTTCGGGTCCTGGTTCTGGATTAGATCCGTCCCTCCATCGGACCCGTTCGGGTCCTGGTTTTGGGGAGGATCTGTCCCTCCGTCGGACCCGTTCGGGTCCTGGCTCTGGATTAGATCCGTCCCTCCGTCGGACCCGTTCGGGTCCTGGTTCTGGATTAGATCCGTCCCTCCGTCGGACCCGTACGGGTCCTGGTTTTGGGGAGGATCCGTCCCTCCGTCGGACCCGTTCGGGTCCTGGTTCTGGATTAGATCCGTCCCTCCGTCGGACCCGTTCGAGTCCTGGTTTTGGGGAGGATCCGTCCCTCCGTCGGACCCGTTCGGGTCCTGGTTCTGGATTAGATCCGTCCCTCCATCGGACCCGTTCGGGTCCTGGTTCTGGATTAGATCCGTCCCTCTGTCGGACCCGTTCGGGTCCTGGTTCTGGATTAGATCCGTCCCTCCGTCGGACCCGTTCGGGTCCTGGTTTTGGGGAGGATCCGTCCCTCCATCGGACCCGTTTGGGTCCTGGTTCTGGATTAGATCCGTCCCTCCGTCGGACCCGTTCGGGTCCTGGTTCTGGATTAGATCCGTCCCTCCGTCGGACACGTTCGGGTCCTGGTTCTGGATTAGATCCGTCCCTCCGTCGGACCCGTTCGGGTCCTGGTTTTGGTGAGGATCCGTCCCTCCATCGGACCCGTTCGGGTCCTGGCTCTGGATTAGATCCGTCCCTCCATCGGACCCGTTCGGGTCCTGGTTCTGGATTAGATCCGTCCCTCCGTCGGACCCGTTCGGGTCCTGGTTTTGGGGAGGATCTGTCCCTCCGTCGGACCCGTTCAGGTCCTGGTTTTGGGGAGGATCTGTCCCTCCGTCGGACCCGTTCGGGTCCTGGTTCTGGATTAGATCCGTCCCTCCATCGGACCCGTTCGGGTCCTGGTTCTGGATTAGATCCGTCCCTCCGTCGGACCCGTTCAGGTCCTGGTTTTGGGGAGGATCTGTCCCTCCGTCGGACCCGTTCGGGTCCTGGTTCTGGATTAGATCCGTCCCTCCGTCGGACCCGTTCGGGTCCTGGTTTTGGGGAGGATCTGTCCCTCCGTCGGACCCGTTCAGGTCCTGGTTTTGGGGAGGATCTGTCCCTCCGTCGGACCCGTTCGGGTCCTGGTTCTGGATTAGATCCGTCCCTCCATCGGACCCGTTCGGGTCCTGGTTCTGGATTAGATCCGTCCCTCCGTCGGACCCGTTCAGGTCCTGGTTTTGGGGAGGATCCGTCCCTCCGTCGGACCCGTTCAGGTCCTGGTTTTGGGGAGGATCTGTCCCTCCGTCGGACCCGTTCGGGTCCTGGTTTTGGGGAGGATCTGTCCCTCCGTCGGACCCGTTCAGGTCCTGGTTTTGGGGAGGATCTGTCCCTCCGTCGGACCCGTTCGGGTCCTGGTTCTGGATTAGATCCGTCCCTCCGTCGGACCCGTTCAGGTCCTGGTTTTGGGGAGGATCCGTCCCTCCGTCGGACCCGTTCAGGTCCTGGTTTTGGGGAGGATCTGTCCCTCCGTCGGACCCGTTCGGGTCCTGGTTCTGGATTAGATCCGTCCCTCCATCGGACCCGTTCGGGTCCTGGTTTTGGGGAGGATCCGTCCCTCCGTCGGACCCGTTCGGGTCCTGGCTCTGGATTAGATCCGTCCCTCCGTCGGACCCGTTCGGGTCCTGGTTCTGGATTAGATCCGTCCCTCCATCGGACCCGTTCGGGTCCTGGCTCTGGATTAGATCCGTCCCTCCATCGGACCCGTTCGGGTCCTGGTTTTGGGGAGGATCCGTCCCTCCATCGGACCTGATCGGGTCCTGGTTTTGGGGAGGATCCGTCCCTCCGTCGGACCCGTTCGGGTCCTGGTTCTGGGTTGGATCCGTCCCTCCGTCGGACCCGTTCGGGTCCTGGTTCTGGATTAGATCCGTCCCTCCCTCGGACCCGTTCGGGTCCTGGTTTTGGGGAGGATCCGTCCCTCCATCGGACCTGATCGGGTCCTGGTTTTGGGGAGGATCCGTCCCTCCGTCGGACCCGTTCGGGTCCTGGTTCTGGATTAGATCCGTCCCTCCGTCGGACCCGTTCGGGTCCTGGTTCTGGATTAGATCCGTCCCTCCGTCGGACCCGTTCGGGTCCTGGTTCTGGATTAGATCCGTCCCTCCGTCGGACCCGTTCGGGTCCTGGTTCTGGATTAGATCCGTCCCTCCGTCGGACCCGTTCGGGTCCTGGTTCTGGATTAGATCCGTCCCTCCGTCGGACCCGTTCGGGTCCTGGTTTTGGGGAGGATCTGTCCCTCCGTCGGACCCGTTCAGGTCCTGGTTTTGGGGAGGATCTGTCCCTCCGTCGGACCCGTTCAGGTCCTGGTTTTGGGGAGGATCTGTCCCTCCGTCGGACCCGTTCGGGTCCTGGTTCTGGATTAGATCCGTCCCTCTATCGGACCCGTTCGGGTCCTGGTTTTGGGGAGGATCTGTCCCTCCGTCGGACCCGTTCGGGTCCTGGCTCTGGATTAGATCCGTCCCTCCGTCGGACCCGTTCGGGTCCTGGTTCTGGATTAGATCCGTCCCTCCGTCGGACCCGTACGGGTCCTGGTTTTGGGGAGGATCCGTCCCTCCGTCGGACCCGTTCGGGTCCTGGTTCTGGATTAGATCCGTCCCTCCGTCGGACCCGTTCGAGTCCTGGTTTTGGGGAGGATCCGTCCCTCCATCGGACCCGTTCGGGTCCTGGTTCTGGGGTGGATCCGTCCCTCCGTCGGACCCGTTCGGGTCCTGGTTCTGGATTAGATCCGTCCCTCCGTCGGACCCGTTCGGGTCCTGGTTCTGGATTAGATCCGTCCCTCCGTCGGACCCGTTCGGGTCCTGGTTCTGGATTAGATCCGTCCCTCCGTCGGACCCGTTCGGGTCCTGGTTCTGGATTAGATCCGTCCCTCCGTCGGACCCGTTCGGGTCCTGGTTCTGGATTAGATCCGTCCATCCATCGGACCCGTTCGGGTCCTGGTTCTGGATTAGATCCGTCCCTCCGTCGGACCCGTTCGGGTCCTGGTTCTGGATTAGATCCGTCCCTCCGTCGGACCCGTTCGGGTCCTGGTTTTGGGGAGGATCCGTCCCTCCGTCGGACCCGTTCGGGTCCTGGTTCTGGATTAGATCCGTCCCTCCGTCGGACCCGTTCGGGTCCTGGTTCTGGATTAGATCCGTCCATCCATCGGACCCGTTCGGGTCCTGGTTCTGGATTACATCCGTCCCTCCATCGGACCCGTTCGGGTCCTGGTTTTGGGGAGGATCCGTCCCTCCATCTGACCCGTTCGGGTCCTGGTTCTGGATTAGATCCGTCCCTCCGTCGGACCCGTTCGGGTCCTGGTTCTGGATTAGATCCGTCCCTCTGTCGGACCCGTTCGGGTCCTGGTTCTGGATTAGATCCGTCCATCCATCGGACCCGTTCGGGTCCTGGTTCTGGATTAGATCCGTCCATCCATCGGACCCGTTCGGGTCCTGGTTCTGGATTAGATCCGTCCCTCCGTCGGACCCGTTCGGGTCCTGGTTTTGGGGAGGATCCGTCCCTCCGTCGGACCCGTTCGGGTCCTGGTTCTGGATTAGATCCGTCACTCCGTCGGACCCGTTCGGGTCCTGGTTCTGGATTAGATCCGTCCCTCCGTCGGACCCGTTCGGGTCCTGTTTCTGGATTAGATCCGTCCCTCCGTCGGACCCGTTCGGGTCCTGGTTCTGGATTAGATCCGTCCCTCCGTCGGACCCGTTCGGGTCCTGGTTCTGGATTAGATCCGTCCCTCCGTCGGACCCGTTCGGGTCCTGGTTCTGGATTAGATCCGTCCCTCCATCGGACCCGTTCGGGTCCTGGTTCTGGATTAGATCCGTCCCTCCGTCGGACCCGTTCGAGTCCTGGTTTTGGGGAGGATCCGTCCCTCCGTCGGACCCGTTCGGGTCCTGGTTCTGGATTAGATCCGTCCCTCCATCGGACCCGTTCGGGTCCTGGTTCTGGATTAGATCCGTCCCTCCGTCGGACCCGTTCGGGTCCAAGTTCTGGATTAGATCCGTCCCTCCATCGGACCCGTTCGGGTCCTGGTTTTGGGGAGGATCCGTCCCTCCATCGGACCCGTTCGGGTCCTGGTTCTGGATTAGATCCGTCCCTCCGTCGGACCCGTTCGGGTCCAAGTTCTGGATTAGATCCGTCCCTCCATCGGACCCGTTCGGGTCCTGGTTTTGGGGAGGATCCGTCCCTCCGTCGGACCCGTTCGGGTCCTGGTTCTGGATTAGATCCGTCCCTCCGTCGGACCCGTTCGGGTCCTGGTTCTGGATTAGATCCGTCCCTCCATCGGACCCGTTCGGGTCCTGGTTTTGGGGAGGATCCGTCCCTCCGTCGGACCCGTTCGGGTCCTGGTTCTGGATTAGATCCGTCCCTCCGTCGGACCCGTTCGGGTCCTGGTTCTGGATTAGATCCGTCCCTCCATCGGACCCGTTCGGGTCCTGGTTCTGGATTAGATCCGTCCCTCCGTCGGACCCGTTCGGGTCCTGGTTCTGGATTTTATCCGTCCCTCCGTCGGACCCGTTCGGGTCCTGGTTTTGGGTGGATCCGTCCCTCCGTCGGACCCGTTCGGGTCCTGGTTCTGGATTAGATCCGTCCCTCCGTCGGACCCGTTCGGGTCCTGGTTTTGGGTGGATCCGTCCCTCCGTCGGACCCGTTCGGGTCCTGGTTCTGGATTAGATCCGTCCCTCCGTCGGACCCGTTCGGGTCCTGGTTCTGGATTAGATCCGTCCCTCCGTCGGACCCGTTCGGGTCCTGGTTCTGGATTAGATCCGTCCCTCCATCGGACCCGTTCGTGTCCTGGTTCTGGGGTGGATCCGTCCCTCCGTTGGACCCGTTCGGGTCCTGGTTCTGGATTAGATCCGTCCCTCCATCGGACCCATTCGGGTCCTGGTTCTGGATTTGATCCGTCCCTCCATCGGACCCGTTACTGTCCTGGTTTTGGGGAGGATCCGTCCCTCCATCGGACCCGTTCGGGTCCTGGTTCTGGATTAGATCCGTCCCTCCGTCGGACCCGTTCGGGTCCTGGTTCTGGATTAGATCCGTCCCTCCATCGGACCCGTTCAGGTCCAAGTTCTGGATTAGATCCGTCCCTCCATCGGACCCGTTCGGGTCCTGGTTCTGGATTAGATCCGTCCCTCCATCGGACCCGTTCGGGTCCTGGTTTTGGGTGGATCCGTCCCTCCGTCGGACCCGTTCGGGTCCTGGTTTTGGGTGGATCCGTCCCTCCGTCGGACCCGTTCGGGTCCTGGTTCTGGATTAGATCCGTCCCTCCATCGGACCCGTTCGGGTCCTGGTTCTGGATTAGATCCGTCCCTCCATCGGACCCGTTCAGGTCCAAGTTCTGGATTAGATCCGTCCCTCCATCGGACCCGTTCGGGTCCTGGTTCTGGATTAGATCCGTCCCTCTGTCGGACCCGTTCGGGTCCTGGTTCTGGATTAGATCCGTCCCTCCGTCGGACCCGTTCGGGTCCTGGTTCTGGATTAGATCCGTCCCTCCATCGGACCCGTTCGGGTCCTGGTTTTGGGTGGATCCGTCCCTCCGTCGGACCCGTTCGGGTCCTGGTTTTGGGTGGATCCGTCCCTCCGTCGGACCCGTTCGGGTCCTGGTTCTGGATTAGATCCGTCCCTCCGTCGGACCCGTTCGGGTCCTGGTTCTGGATTAGATCCGTCCCTCCGTCGGACCCGTTCGGGTCCTGGTTCTGGGTTGGATCTGTCCCTCCGTCGGACCCGTTTGGGTCCTGGTTCTGGATTAGATCCGTCCCTCCGTCGGACCCGTTCGGGTCCTGGTTCTGGATTAGATCCGTCCCTCCATCGGACCCGTTCGGGTCCTGGTTTTGGGTGGATCCGTCCCTCCGTCGGACCCGTTCGGGTCCTGGTTCTGGATTAGATCCGTCCCTCCATCGGACCCGTTCGGGTCCTGGTTTTGGGTGGATCCGTCCCTCCGTCGGACCCGTTCGGGTCCTGGTTCTGGATTAGATCCGTCCCTCCGTCGGACCCGTTCGGGTCCTGGTTTTGGGTGGATCCGTCACTCCGTCGGACCCGTTCGGGTCCTGGTTCTGGATTAGATCCGTCCCTCCGTCGGACCCGTTCGGGTCCTGGTTCTGGATTAGATCCGTCCCTCCGTCGGACCCGTTCGGGTCCTGGTTTTGGGGAGGATCCGTCCCTCCGTCGGACCCGTTCGGGTCCTGGTTTTGGGGAGGATCCGTCCCTCCGTCGGACCCGTTCGGGTCCTGGTTTTGGGGAGGATCCGTCCCTCCGTCGGACCCGTTCGGGTCCTGGTTCTGGATTAGATCCGTCCCTCCGTCGGACCCGTTCGGGTCCTGGTTCTGGATTAGATCCGTCCCTCCGTCGGACCCGTTCGGGTCCTGGTTCTGGATTAGATCCGTCCCTCCATCGGACCCGTTCGGGTCCTGGTTCTGGATTAGATCCGTCTCTCCGTCTGACCCGTTCGGGTCCTGGTTCTGGATTTTATCCGTCCCTCCGTCGGACCCGTTCGGGTCCTGGTTTTGGGTGGATCCGTCCCTCCGTCGGACCCGTTCGGGTCCTGGTTCTGGATTAGATCCGTCCCTCCGTCGGACCCGTTCGGGTCCTGGTTTTGGGTGGATCCGTCCCTCCGTCGGACCCGTTCGGGTCCTGGTTCTGGATTAGATCCGTCCCTCCGTCGGACCCGTTCGGGTCCTGGTTCTGGATTAGATCCGTCCCTCCGTCGGACCCGTTCGGGTCCTGGTTCTGGATTAGATCCGTCCCTCCGTCGGACCCGTTCGGGTCCTGGTTCTGGATTAGATCCGTCCCTCCGTCGGACCCGTTCGGGTCCTGGTTCTGGGTTGGATCCGTCCCTCCGTTGGACCCGTTCGGGTCCTGGTTTTGGGGAGGATCCGTCCCTCCATCGGACCCATTCGGGTCCTGGTTCTGGATTAGATCCGTCCCTCCGTCGGACCCGTTCGGGTCCTGGTTTTGGGGAGGATCCGTCCCCCCATCGGACCCGTTCGGGTCCTGGTTCTGGATTAGATCCGTCCCTCCATCGGACCCGTTCGGGTCCTGGTTCTGGATTAGATCCGTCCCTCCATCGGACCTGTTCAGGTCCTGGTTTTGGGGAGGATCCGTCCCTCCGTCGGACCCGTTCAGGTCCAAGTTCTGGATTAGATCCGTCCCTCCATCGGACCCGTTCGGGTCCTGGTTCTGGATTAGATCCGTCCCTCCGTCGGACCCGTTCGGGTCCTGGTTCTGGATTAGATCCGTCCCTCCGTCGGACCCGTTCGGGTCCTGGTTCTGGATTAGATCCGTCCCTCCATCGGACCCGTTCGGGTCCTGGTTTTGGGTGGATCCGTCCCTCCGTCGGACCCGTTCGGGTCCTGGTTCTGGATTAGATCCGTCCCTCCATCGGACCCGTTCGGGTCCTGGTTTTGGGTGGATCCGTCCCTCCGTCGGACCCGTTCGGGTCCTGGTTCTGGATTAGATCCGTCCCTCCGTCGGACCCGTTCGGGTCCTGGTTTTGGGTGGATCCGTCACTCCGTCGGACCCGTTCGGGTCCTGGTTCTGGATTAGATCCGTCCCTCCGTCGGACCCGTTCGGGTCCTGGTTCTGGATTAGATCCGTCCCTCCGTCGGACCCGTTCGGGTCCTGGTTTTGGGTGGATCCGTCCCTCCGTCGGACCCGTTCGGGTCCTGGTTTTGGGGAGGATCCGTCCCTCCGTCGGACCCGTTCGGGTCCTGGTTTTGGGGAGGATCCGTCCCTCCGTCGGACCCGTTCGGGTCCTGGTTCTGGATTAGATCCGTCCATCCATCGGACCCGTTCGGGTCCTGGTTCTGGATTAGATCCGTCCCTCCATCGGACCCGTTCGGGTCCTGGTTTTGGGTGGATCCGTCCCTCCGTCGGACCCGTTCGGGTCCTGGTTCTGGATTAGATCCGTCCCTCCATCGGACCCGTTCGGGTCCTGGTTTTGGGTGGATCCGTCCCTCCGTCGGACCCGTTCGGGTCCTGGTTCTGGATTAGATCCGTCCCTCCATCGGACCCGTTCGGGTCCTGGTTTTGGGTGGATCCGTCCCTCCGTCGGACCCGTTCGGGTCCTGGTTTTGGGTGGATCCGTCACTCCGTCGGACCCGTTCGGGTCCTGGTTCTGGATTAGATCCGTCCCTCCGTCGGACCCGTTCGGGTCCTGGTTCTGGATTAGATCCGTCCCTCCGTCGGACCCGTTCGGGTCCTGGTTTTGGGGAGGATCCGTCCCTCCGTCGGACCCGTTCGGGTCCTGGTTTTGGGGAGGATCCGTCCCTCCGTCGGACCCGTTCGGGTCCTGGTTCTGGATTAGATCCGTCCCTCCATCGGACCCGTTCGGGTCCTGGTTCTGGATTAGATCCGTCCCTCCATCGGACCCGTTCGGGTCCTGGTTCTGGATTAGATCCGTCTCTCCGTCTGACCCGTTCGGGTCCTGGTTCTGGATTTTATCCGTCCCTCCGTCGGACCCGTTCGGGTCCTGGTTCTGGGTGGATCCGTCCCTCCGTCGGACCCGTTCGGGTCCTGGTTTTGGGTGGATCCGTCCCTCCGTCGGACCCGTTCGGGTCCTGGTTCTGGATTAGATCCGTCCCTCCGTCGGACCCGTTCGGGTCCTGGTTCTGGATTAGATCCGTCCCTCCGTCGGACCCGTTCGGGTCCTGGTTCTGGATTAGATCCGTCCCTCCGTCGGACCCGTTCGGGTCCTGGTTCTGGATTAGATCCGTCCCTCCGTCGGACCCGTTCGGGTCCTGGTTCTGGGTTGGATCCGTCCCTCCGTCGGACCCGTTCGGGTCCTGGTTCTGGATTTGATCCGTCCCTCCGTCGGACCCGTTCGGGTCCTGGTTTTGGGGAGGATCCGTCCCTCCGTCGGACCCGTTCGGGTCCTGGTTCTGGATTAGATCCGTCCCTCCGTCGGACCCGTTCGGGTCCTGGTTCTGGATTAGATCCGTCCCTCCGTCGGACCCGTTCGGGTCCTGGTTCTGGATTAGATCCGTCCCTCCGTCGGACCCGTTCGGGTCCTGGTTCTGGATTAGATCCGTCCCTCCGTCGGACCCGTTCGGGTCCTGGTTCTGGATTAGATCCGTCCCTCCGTCGGACCCGTTCGGGTCCTGGTTCTGGATTAGATCCGTCCCTCCGTCGGACCCGTTCGGGTCCTGGTTCTGGATTAGATCCGTCCCTCCGTCGGACCCGTTCGGGTCCTGGTTCTGGATTAGATCCGTCCCTCCGTCGGACCCGTTCGGGTCCTGGTTTTGGGTGGATCCGTCCCTCCGTCGGACCCGTTCGGGTCCTGGTTCTGGATTAGATCCGTCCCTCCGTCGGACCCGTTCGGGTCCTGGTTCTGGATTAGATCCGTCCCTCCATCGGACCCGTTCGGGTCCTGGTTTTGGGGAGGATCCGTCCCTCCGTCGGACCCGTTCGGGTCCTGGTTCTGGATTAGATCCGTCCCTCCGTCGGACCCGTTCGGGTCCTGGTTCTGGATTAGATCCGTCCCTCCGTCGGACCCGTTCGGGTCCTGGTTTTGGGGAGGATCCGTCCCTCCGTCGGACCCGTTCGGGTCCTGGTTCTGGGGAGGATCCGTCCCTCCGTCGGACCCGTTCGGGTCCTGGTTCTGGATTAGATCCGTCCCTCCGTCGGACCCGTTCGGGTCCTGGTTTTGGGGAGGATCCGTCCCTCCATCGGACCCGTTCGGGTCCTGGTTCTGGGGAGGATCCGTCCCTCCGTCGGACCCGTTCGGGTCCTGGTTCTGGATTAGATCCGTCCCTCCCTCGGACCCGTTCGGGTCCTGGTTTTGGGGAGGATCCGTCCCTCCGTCGGACCCGTTCGGGTCCTGGTTCTGGATTAGATCCGTCCCTCCGTCGGACCCGTTCGGGTCCTGGTTCTGGATTAGATCCGTCCCTCCGTCGGACCCGTTCGGGTCCTGGTTCTGGATTAGATCCGTCCCTCCGTCGGACCCGTTCGGGTCCTGGTTCTGGATTAGATCCGTCCCTCCATCGGACCCGTTCGGGTCCTGGTTCTGGATTAGATCCGTCCCTCCGTCGGACCCGTTCGGGTCCTGGTTCTGGATTAGATCCGTCCCTCCGTCGGACCCGTTCGGGTCCTGGTTTTGGGTGGATCCGTCCCTCCGTCGGACCCGTTCGGGTCCTGGTTCTGGATTAGATCCGTCCCTCCGTCGGACCCGTTCGGGTCCTGGTTCTGGATTAGATCCGTCCCTCCGTCGGACCCGTTCGGGTCCTGGTTCTGGATTAGATCCGTCCCTCCGTCGGACCCGTTCGGGTCCTGGTTTTGGGTTGGATCCGTCCCTCCGTCGGACCCGTTCGGGTCCTGGTTCTGGATTAGATCCGTCCCTCCGTCGGACCCCTTCGGGTCCTGGTTCTGGATTAGATCCGTCCCTCCGTCGGACCCCTTCGGGTCCTGGTTCTGGATTAGATCCGTCCCTCCGTCGGACCCGTTCGGGTCCTGGTTTTGGGTTGGATCCGTCCCTCCGTCGGACCCGTTCGGGTCCTGGTTTTGGGTTGGATCCGTCCCTCCGTCGGACCCGTTCGGGTCCTGGTTCTGGATTAGATCCGTCCCTCCGTCGGACCCGTTCAGGTCCTGGTTCTGGATTAGATCCGTCCCTCCGTCGGACCCCTTCGGGTCCTGGTTCTGGATTGGATCCGTCCCTCCGTCGGACCCGTTCGGGTCCTGGTTCTGGATTAGATCCGTCCCTCCGTCGGACCCCTTCGGGTCCTGGTTCTGGATTAGATCCGTCCCTCCGTCGGACCCGTTCGGGTCCTGGTTCTGGATTAGATCCGTCCCTCCGTCGGACCCGTTCGGGTCCTGGTTCTGGATTAGATCCGTCCCTCCGTCGGACCCGTTCGGGTCCTGGTTCTGGATTAGATCCGTCCCTCCGTCGGACCCGTTCGGGTCCTGGTTCTGGATTAGATCCGTCCCTCCGTCGGACCCGTTCGGGTCCTGGTTCTGGATTAGATCCGTCCCTCCATCGGACCCGTTCGGGTCCTGGTTCTGGATTAGATCCGTCCCTCCGTCGGACCCCTTCGGGTCCTGGTTCTGGATTAGATCCGTCCCTCCGTCGGACCCGTTCGGGTCCTGGTTTTGGGTTGGATCCGTCCCTCCATCGGACCCGTTCGGGTCCTGGTTCTGGATTAGATCCGTCCCTCCGTCGGACCCGTTCGGGTCCTGGTTCTGGATTAGATCCGTCCCTCCGTCGGACCCGTTCGGGTCCTGGTTTTGGGGAGGGTCCGTCCCTCCGTCGGACCCGTTCGGGTCCTGGTTCTGGATTAGATCCGTCCCTCCATCTGACCCGTTCGGGTCCTGGTTTTGGGGAGGATCCGTCCCTCCGTCGGACCCGTTCGGGTCCTGGTTCTGGATTAGATCCGTCCCTCCGTCGGACCCGTTCGGGTCCTGGTTCTGGATTAGATCCGTCCCTCCGTCGGACCCGTTCGGGTCCTGGTTCTGGATTAGATCCGTCCCTCCGTCGGACCCGTTCGGGTCCTGGTTCTGGATTAGATCCGTCCCTCCATCTGACCCGTTCGGGTCCTGGTTTTGGGTGGATCCGTCCCTCCGTCGGACCCGTTCGGGTCCTGGTTTTGGGTGGATCCGTCCCTCCGTCGGACCCGTTCGGGTCCTGGTTCTGGATTAGATCCGTCCCTCCGTCGGACCCGTTCGGGTCCTGGTTCTGGATTAGATCCGTCCCTCCGTCGGACCCGTTCGGGTCCTGGTTCTGGATTAGATCCGTCCCTCCATCTGACCCGTTCGGGTCCTGGTTTTGGGGAGGATCCGTCCCTCCGTCGGACCCGTTCGGGTCCTGGTTCTGGATTAGATCCGTCCCTCCGTCGGACCCGTTCGGGTCCTGGTTCTGGATTAGATCCGTCCCTCCATCTGACCCGTTCGGGTCCTGGTTTTGGGGAGGATCCGTCCCTCCGTCGGACCCGTTCGGGTCCTGGTTCTGGATTAGATCCGTCCCTCCGTCGGACCCGTTCGGGTCCTGGTTCTGGATTAGATCCGTCCCTCCGTCGGACCCGTTCGGGTCCTGGTTCTGGATTAGATCCGTCCCTCCGTCGGACCCGTTCGGGTCCTGGTTCTGGATTAGATCCGTCCCTCCGTCGGACCCGTTCGGGTCCTGGTTCTGGATTAGATCCGTCCCTCCGTCGGACCCGTTCGGGTCCTGGTTTTGGGTGGATCCTACCTTCATCAAACCTGCTTCTGCTGATCTTCCGTCCAGTTCTTGGGTCAGCCATCTTGAAGCCCCGTTTCCATGGAGACAAGTTCTAAGGAGACTTCGTCGAGCAGCAGATGGACCAGTTGAAGGTCCGGATGGATCTGTTGGGTCCTGGTTCAGGACTTCAGACCCTGCAGACAGTTTTTGGTGCCGACTGTCCCTCCGTCCTCCACGTGTCCAGTTCTGCTGCGATGTGAGGAGTCTCCAGCTCGTGTTGCTGCTGAAATCCTGGAAAACCTGGAAGACCTTCGGAGAACCTGGAGACCTGTTGAGTGGGACCAGGAAGAAAGAACTGACAGGATCAACTTGCACAGTTCTGTAAGACGAAGCATTCGGCTCGTTCTGCTGGGTCTTCTGTCATGGTGGGTGTGGAGCAAATCCCCCGTCATCTATAAGTCGCCACGGTGGTCCGTCTGTCGACGCCGTCAGGGCCGGTCTCTACTTCCTGTAGCCGGGCGAAGCGAACCCTGCAGCGTCACGCCGTGCTTTCGCTGCATCTGTTTTCTCTGAGGCGAAGCGGTGCTGGAGGAGCAGATTGGAGGTGATGTTCTGGCTTCTTGGTGTGCATGACTCACTTTGTTTAACCCCCGTTTGTTATTGCAGCTGTTTCTCAGACGCTCAGGCTTTTCAGTGAGAAGAGAATTGTAAGATCACTTTATTGTACCATAGCACTAACCATGAGGACTGCCTTTGCCATCTACAGACAAACATGTTTTTTCTCATTCCTTCAATGGATTGCCCATTTTTGTTCTTTGCCTGGTCTGCCCTCCGCCCCCCCTTTGCTTTCTACCCTCCCTTTTCCCCGTACGGCAGCACCCCCCCCCCCCCCACCTCTGAACATCAGGCTGTATTGCAGTTCCAAACCATTAGGAATGAACAGCTCCACCCTGTTTTGTTTTTGACGCCATTGCTTGGTTTTGACTTGGTTTTGGGACTTGATTGGCATCTGACACGTGAGAATGAAGGAAGAGAGGAAGTGGAGGAGACTGAAGAGGGAAGGACGAATGAATTTAGGGAGAAAATTCATTTGACCCCAGCACACCAGCCTGAATGACCTGAATGAAAGAGGAATGATGAAAGAATCTTTTACATAAATATTTTCATTATTCTTCAACCAGAACAAATGATGACGATGATTTTTGCAGGGTTGCAAAAGTGATGACTCATTGTTGATTTATGCTGAATCATCTGAAACTGGTTTCTGCCAGCGGGTCTGGCTCGGGGTGGGTCGTTTCCACAGCAACCGTTCCTTCGTCTGGTAGGCGGGGCATTCGCCAGACAGCGTGTTGGCTAACAGATGGCGTGAAGTCATAACGGTGTGATGTCATAACGGTGTGATGTCATACGATGTGATGTCATAACGATGTGATGTCATAACGGTGTGATGTCATACGATGTGATGTCATAACGGCGTGATGTCATACGGTGTGATGTCATAGCGGTGTGATATCATAGCGGTGTGATGTCATAACGGTGTGATGTCATAGCGGCGTGATGTCATACGGTGTGATGTCCATACGGTGTGATGTCATAGTGGCGTGATGTCCATACGGTGTGATGTCATGCGGTGTGATGTCATGCGGTGTGATGTCATAACGGTGTGATGTCATACAGCGTGATGTCATACGGTGTGATGTCATACGGTGTGATGTCCATACGGTGTGATGTCATAACGGTGTGATGTCATAGCGGTGTGATGTCATACAGCGTGATGTCATAACGGTGTGATGTCATAACGGTGTGATGTCATACAGCGTGATGTCATAGCGGTGTGATGTCATAACGGTGTGATGTCATAGCGGCGTGATGTCATACAGCGTGATGTCATACGGTGTGATGTCATACGGTGTGATGTCCATACGGTGTGATGTCATAACGGTGTGATGTCATAGCGGTGTGATGTCATACAGCGTGATGTCATAACGGTGTGATGTCATAACGGTGTGATGTCATACAGCGTGATGTCATAGCGGTGTGATGTCATAACGGTGTGATGTCATAGCGGCGTGATGTCATACAGTGTGATGTCATAGCGGTGTGATGTCATACAGCGTGATGTCATACAGCGTGATGTCATAGTGGCGTGATGTCATAGCGGTGTGATGTCATAGCGGTGTGATGTCATACGGTGTGATGTCCATACGGTGTGATGTCATAACGGTGTGATCTCATAGCGGTGTGATGTCATAGCGGTGTGATGTCATAGCGGCGTGATGTCATACGGTGTGATGTCCATACGGTGTGATGTCATAGCGGTGTGATGTCATAGCGGTGTGATGTCCATACGGTGTGATGTCATAACGGTGTGATGTCCATACGGTGTGATGTCATAACGGTGTGATGTCCATACGGTGTGATGTCATAACGGTGTGATGTCCATACGGTGTGATGTCATAGCGGTGTGATGTCATAACGGTGTGATGTCATAGCGGTGTGATGTCCATACGGTGTGATGTCATAGCGGTGTGATGTCATAGCGGTGTGATGTCATAGCGGCGTGATGTCATACGGTGTGATGTCCATACGGTGTGATGTCATAACGGTGTGATGTCATAACGGTGTGATGTCCATACGGTGTAATGTCCATACGGTGTGATGTCATAACGGTGTGATGTCATAGCGGCGTGATGTCATGCGGTGTGATGTCATAGCGGCGTGATGTCATGCGGTGTGATGTCATAGTGGCGTGATGTCATAGCGGTGTGATGTCATAACGGTGTGATGTCATAACGGTGTGATGTCATAGCGGCGTGATGTCATAGCGACGGGATGTCATAGCGACGGGATGTCATAGCGACGGGATGTCATAGCGACGGGATGTCATAGCGACGGGATGCCTTCCGAGACACTGGAAAAAGGAGAAGAAATTACGATGAATATGATTTTTTTAAATGTTTTTATGTGTTAATATTAACTTTATATTTGATAAATATTAAATTTAATTTTCATATATTATTTTTTAAAATCAATCATTTCCTTCATCAATAAATCTTCCTTTTTCCCTCTCTTTTGTTTTTTCTGCTTCATTTGTTTTATTTGGTTTTGCTTCATTTTCCTGTTTCTGTATTTTTTCTTTTTTTATATTTTCAATTATTTCTTTATGTTTTGTCATTTATCTTTCTTTATTTTCTTATTTTATTTATTCTTTTTATTTGACTTATTTCATTTCTTTTTTTTTTCTTTTGTGATCTTTTTTTTTTGTTTTTCTTTGCCACCTGGCTATTTGGGAATTAAATATAATGTACGATGATGACCTGGTAAGAAAGCGCACATGAAACATCAGGCTCTTTCTTTTCAGCTCCACGCAACAATAAATCCATCGTCTATCTGAGCTGCATCCACACCAGTCCTTTTAATTAATGAACTGATGCAGAGTAAAGAAGCGAAAAGCAGGAAGCGGACTACAAGCAAAGGGCATTGTGGGTAAACATATCAAAAACATTGTTTTATGAACATTAGTTCTTAATACCGAATTGCACAAAAAGTGACCGTGTACTGCAGCGTGTCGAGCTCCACCCGGCAGTGTTGGATCGGTAAGATTAGAAACTGGACAGAAGGCTCCTGAAAGCATAGGGCGGGTCTGATGGGACATTGAGGCAGCCGTTCTAGCTTTAGCCTGTGGAAATGCTAAAAGAAGTTCGTTTACGCAGGAGCTGTTTGTTCTGCTTCCATACATCGTGCAGTTTGTTCAGAAATCTTTAGCGCCACGGTGAAGTTTTGCTCGCAGCGTCATAGCAGCCGGACCGACATGCTGGATATCTACCAGCTTCTCTCGCAGCTCATGCTGGACAGAGTCTGATGAAACCCCAGTGGGTTTGACCACAAAAACCAGCGAAACAACAGAAATTCATTCTTGCTCCATGGTTTACTTGCGGCAAACAAGCTGTTGATCAGTCAGTATGGCAGATTTTCTTCTTCTTTCTTCTTAGACGGCAGTCGTTTCGGTAAAATATTGCCCTCTAGCAAGCAGTTGTTGTAAATATGTGTTTTCTAAATACAGCCTCTTTCAATATTCTGCTCCTACAAGCTTTAAGCTTCAAAATGGCAAAAAAATCATTTTAAACCTGCTGTAAATGCACCAAATTATTATGAATAAGCTATCTGTTACTCCCTTTTGTATCACTGCAACTATCTGACATTTTTATAGAAAGGTCAAACTTGCAACAAAATCCACAAGATAAGTTATAAATCTTCTTAAAAGCCTCTTATATTCCACTCCCAGGTGAGGTAAAATGGGGTTGTCTCTGCTAAAGAAGAGCAAGAAAGTGGGAGGAAAAAGCACCCTTCCAGTAAAGGATGCACTTGCGAGCAGCATGCTTCCATCATTCCCATGCCGTATTAGCTGGGTCCCACGGCAATCAGGGCTGCTGCACTGTCTAGGATGACATGTTCCAAGACTTCCCGCACCGGACCGATGAAACATGAGGCCAACAAAAACATGTTTTCCTGAAGAAAAACAGACAGGAGGCCTCATGTTGGCAAAAAGTCTCAGTCTATGCAGATGATGCTTTAGTATTAATTACAAAAATTAAACCTTCTGCAGTTTCAGAGAAGTTTTGGCAGGGTTCAAAATTCAACAATACAACATTAACATCAGGAACACTTGTCTTTTCATGTCCTTTTACATGTCACTGAGAAGAAGGACAAAACCCATTCAGACCTTTATTCAGTCCTGAATGTTTTCTGGGTATTCCCGGGTGCCATTTAGTGCTCTTCCAATGAGATTATAAAAACAAGACCACATGCTGTCTTATAAACAGTGCACAGTACTGGTTTTTGCTGGTAAGCTAATGTGGTTATCCGTCTACTCCAACACAAACAGAAGAAGCTTGTACACCGCTTTCAAGGAATGGAAATGTGTTTTCATGTCCCTGAGGAAAATGTTTCTGCAGCTGGATTTGGGTCGGTTGTATGTTTGAGGGTGGGAAAAGAACTAGCTTTTGGGAAATGTTAGAGATAACATAGAAACTGATCTGGGGTCATTTTTTCAGTGGACATGAAAATACCAAAGCACATGTTCTGCTTGGTACAATTTCAGGCTTGGATTGATAATGCACTGGAATATTGCATGCACTCTTCCTCGAACTGAGGCCACATCAAACGTACCCACAGTGCATCTCTGTAACACCAACATCCTTCTGCTACATAATCTGATTTGAACCATCAGATAAAACTAAAACCAAAGCCTGTAGGTACATTTGATCGATGCTGCATGCCATGATGATACAATCATGATGACTTTAGAGCCCAACCCTGAGCTATTTCAGTGCCAACTCTCCTCATAAAGGTATACAATTGTGGCACTGGAGTACATGTGAATGGAGAACGAGCTCAGACGGTTGGCTTCTACAACCACTGAACTGAACCACTGTTTTTCTTTGCACTGTGCTGTAAATGCCCCATCTTATTTTCCCCGTGCAGAAGCTTGACGTAGAACCCCAGCCTCTGAGCTCATCGGAGGGGAGCACAGTTGATATTCAACCCCCAGGAGATGGGGTTGATTCAGTGGAGCTAGAACCAGAGGAGTCGCTGGACCCAGAGGCCTGCTTCACAGAGGGTGAGAAAGGGGGAGGCCTAAAGTCAAACGAACACCAAGATGGGAAGAAAATAATTAGCTATGTTACAAAACTGAAGAAAAAAGGGTCCACCTTACTATTACCAGGTTAGACCTCCTTTTTCCTTAAAACTACCGTAACTCTTAAAACTGCAAGAGGAACGGTAGTGGTTAACTGTGATGGTCATGTGACCCTCCAGCTGGTTCATGGAGGTTTTCCAGCGTTTCTATCCATCCAGGAGGTTTACAATCCAGACAGAAAGCTTAGTGTTTATTCAAAGACTACATCGGGGATTATCTAGACCTCTTGGGCCAGGTTTTCAGTATGTTGCTGCTCTAACACACCTGACTTAAATTAAATGGATCCAACAGCCTGTAAAATTCTTTCCAATGACTAATTAATTCAAGTTGGCATCTTTGAACAGGGACACAGTAAAAACCTGCAGGAAACTTGCCCGAGGTTTGGGTTTGGTGATACCTGCTCTATGTGGTAACTCCACAGTATTCAATGGTGACACCATTACTGATCACATTTTCATTCTGAAAAAGTCACCATCACTACCATGTTGCTAAGAGACCTCTATTTCCACCTGGACATGATGATGAAGACACTTCCTGTCAGACTTTCCACCAATCAGAGAGCTTAAACTGACGGTAACGTCCAATCAGGAGCAGCCAAAGATCAACAAGTGATGAGAAAAGCAGGAAAATAATGATCCTCTATGGCTGGAATAAAGCCAGGAAGACGTTTGGGATGCAGCTGAGGTGGAGGTGCTGCAGTGAGGATAGCAGGTAGATAGTAGCAGGAAGACGTGTGGAAACATGGAGACAGTTTCTGTTGTTTGTTTCAATTTCAATATTTTTCACCTGAAAGCCAAGACCCTCGACATGCAGCTCTTTTCACCAGATGTATTTCCTTTTTCTTCCATCTCTAACCCCACGTCTGCAGGCTGTGTAAGCAGGTTCCAGTGCTGTCAGATCAGCGAAGAGGGAGGAAAGTATAAAAGCTGGTGGACACTCAGGAAAACCTGCTTCATCATCGTGGAGCACAACTGGTTTGAATCCTTTATCATCTTCATGATTCTGCTCAGCAGTGGAGCTCTGGCAAGTGGCTTCTCTTAAAGTCTGCAAAGCAATTTTCTGTTGAAAGATGTCCAAAATGTTCACCTTTTAGTAGTAGTCCTTTTTTGATCCTCCATAAATGACGTAAATATTAATTTGTGATTTATTTAAGGCCTATCTGACAGTTTTCACTAATTGAATGTATTATTTCTCAGGCGTTTGAGGATATTTACATCGAACAGCGGCGGACGATCAAAACAGTGTTGGAGTATGCAGACAAGGTCTTCACCTATGTCTTCATCCTGGAAATGCTGTTGAAATGGGTGGCTTATGGCTTTGTCAAGTACTTCACCAATGCTTGGTGCTGGCTTGACTTCCTCATCGTAGATGTACGTATATTATGTATTTATAATTGGCTTGAGAAGATCAGACAGAAACTAAGTTTTAGTAAGTTTAGTATAAAAATGACATTTTCCAATGTAATCTTTCCTTTCTGAGCAACATGCTGGCCCTGGACCTTGCCCTGATCATAAGTCTTTACAGACTTGGATATAATAAAACTTCCTCACCCGACCATCTTCCCCCACATACATCTACCATTTTCAAAAAACATCAGAGACTTTGACTTCAGAAGTCAGAAATGGTCTTTATTAGTCTTAACTTTTACTAACAACCGCCCAAGCATTTTAATGGAACACAGTAACATGCTAACTTAGACACGTTAGACATGGTTACCTAGAGAACTGTTAGACAGCGCTAACATAAACAAGCTGACTTAAAAATGCTAATGTAGACAGCACATTAACTGAAACAAACTAGCTTGGAAATGCTAACTCTCAAGTCTAGATTAGACACACTAATTTAGACATGCTAACTTAGAGAGCGTACTAACTTGGAAGCCACTAACTTGGACAAGGTAGCTTAGATACGCTGTTAGACATGCTAACTTATAGAGCGTACTAACTTGGAAGCCGCTAACTTGGACAAGGTAGCTTAGATACGCTGTTAGACATGCTAACTTAGATGTACTAACTTCAAGGTCAGTCCAACATTTTATCTTAACCATGCTTCATCTGCTGATTTTCCCTCCAACCAAATGCATACAAGGGTGATTTAAAAGGGAGAAATAATCCACCAAACACATATTTCCCCATGTGACAGTGAAGTTAATTTGACTGCAAGTTATTTTCATATTTATTTTCACAAATTTCAAACTACTCCTTTACAAGTGAAAAATGTTTTGTTTTATTCTTTAGTTCATTATTAAATGGCTACAAACTTTTGAATTTTTTTCTCCCAACTCATCACTAGTACATGATTAACCTCCTTTCTTTTCTCATCTTCCCCCTGTATTTGTCTGATATTTTCTTCTCTCAGGTGTCCTTGGTCAGCCTCATAGCAAACGCACTGGGTTACTCTGAGCTCAGCGCCATCAAATCACTGAGGACCTTGCGAGCCCTCCGGCCCCTTAGGGCTCTCTCTCGGTTTGAAGGCATGAGGGTAAGAACATGAAGAGAAACATCGACAGATTTAGTAAAACAAAAAGTTTATGGGCGAGCTAAAAACTTTCCTTTATCTTAATTTAAACCACCAGATGCTTCCACAAGCTTAAACATCCCAGATGGTTCTTGGTCTTTAGGCTAGTGTTGGCTTCATGTTTACACATGTGCTGTAGAATACCATCAATATTGATCAATAGACTCCTATATGCTTCTTTTCTGTACGTAAATAGGTATCTCTGTATCCAATATTGTTAAACGTTGCTGCGTAATATAATAAATAAGTTTTGTTGGTGTAGATGTTCAGGATATTACATCCCCTAAAGGGGAATACAGAGTTCATAGCTCAGTTCTGAGATTAACTCAGACAATAGCAATCGTTAACTGTGGATGCTAGCAGCATGGTTATAAAACTGTAACTATAAATGCTAGCAGCATGACAATATCGCAATGAATGCTAGCAGCATGACAACATCACTAACTACGAATGCTAGGAACGTGGCTATATCATTAACAATGATTGATAGCAGCATGACAATGTCACTAACTATAAATACTAGCACCAAGGCTATATCACTAACTATGAATGCTAGCAGCACGGTTATAAAACTGTAACTATGAACGCTAGCAGCATGACAATATCACTAACTATGAATGATAGCAGCATGACAATATTACTAACTATGAATTCTAGCAGCATGACAATATTACTAACTATGAATGATAGCAGCATGACAATATTACTAACTATGAATTCTAGCAGCATGACAATATCACTAACTATGAATGATAGCAGCATGACAATATTACTGACTATAAGTGCTAGCACCATGGCTATATCATTAACTATGAATGCTAGCAGCATGGTTATAAAACTGTCACTATGAACGCTAGCAGCATGACAATATCACTAACTATGAACGCTAGCAGCATGACAATATCACTAACTATGAATGCTAGCAGCATTACAATATAATTAGCTATGAATGCTAGCAGCATGACAATATCACCAACTATAAATGCAAGCAGCAAGACGATATCACTAACTATGAATGCTAGCAGCAAGACAATATCATTAACTATGAATGTTAGGAGCATGACAATATCACTAACTATGAATGCTAGCAGCATGACAAGATCAATAACTATGAATGCTAACAGCATGACAATATCATTAGCTATGAATGCTAGCAGCATGACAATATTATTAGTTATGAATGCTAGCAGCATGACAATATCACTAACTATGAATGCTAGCAGCATGACAATATCACTAACTATAAATGCTAGCAGCAAGACGATATCAGTAACTATAAATGCTAGCACCATAGCTATATCATTAACTAAGAATGCTAGCAGCATGGTTATAAAACTGTCACTATGAACGCTAGCAGCATGACAATATCACTAACTATGAATGATAGCAGCATGATAATATCACTAACTATGACTGCTAGCAGCATGACAATATCACTAACTATGAATGCTAGCACCATGGCTCTATCAATAGCTATGAATGCTAGCAGCAAGGTTATAAAACTGTCACTATGAACGCTAGCAGCAGGACAATATCACTAACTATGAATGATAGCAGCATGATAATATCACTAACTATGACTGCTAGCAGCATGACAATATCACTAACTATGAATGCTAGCAGCATGACAATATCACAAACTATAAATGCTAGCAGCAAGACGATATCACTAATTATGCATGCTAGCAGCATGACAATATCACTAACTATGAATGCTAGCAGCATGACAATATCACTAACTATAAGTGCTAGCACCATGGCTATATCATTAACTATGAATGCTAGCAGCATGGTTATAAAACTGTCACTATGAACGCTAGCAGCATGACAATATCACTAACTATGAATGCTAGCAGCATGACAATATCACTAACTATAAATGCTAGCAGCATGACAATATCACTAACTATGAATGCTAGCAGCAAGACGATATCACTAACTATTAATGCTAGCAGCATAACAATATAATTAGCTATGAATGCTAGCAGCATGACAATATCACCAACTATAAATGCTAGCAGCATGACAAAATCACTAACTATGAATGCTAGCAGCATGACAATATAACTAACTATGAATGCTAGCAGCATGACAATATCATTAGGTATGAATGCTAACAGCATGACAATATCACTAACCATGAATGCTAGCAGCATGACAATATCATTAGGTATGAATGCTAACAGCATGATAAGATCACTAACTATGAATGCTAGCAGCATGACAATATCACTAACTATAAATGCTAGCAGCAAGACGATATCACTAACTATGAATGCTAGCAGCATAACAATATAATTAGCTATGAATGCTAGCAGCATGACAATATCACCAACTATAAATGCTAGCAGCCTGACAATATCACTAACTATGAATGCTAGCAGCATGACAATATAACTAACTATGAATGCTAGCAGCATGACAATATCATTAGGTATGAATGCTAACAGCATGACAATATCACTAACCATGAATGCTAGCAGCATAACAATATCATTAGCTATAAATGCTAGCAGCATTGGGATATCACTAGCTATGAATGCTAGGAACATGGCTATATCATTAACAATGATTGCTGGCAGCATGACAATATCACTAACAATAAATGCTAACACCATGGCAATATCATTAACTATTAATGATAGCACCATGGCTATATAACTGTAACTGAATGATAGCAGCATGACTGTATTGATGTAACTGTAACTATGCTGCCAACATGGCTATATTACTGACTATATTTACTAGCCAAATTAAAGGACAAATGAGACCTTGACAGTGATGTTTGACAACCATAAGACTGCATATTTTTATTTACGTACACAAAGGAGCATCACACTGATTATTATTGAATTTAATTGTTAAAAATGTTTAAAAAAAAATTGAAGACATAAAATATTTTGTCCTGCAGAAACAAACCTGCTGACTGCTAGCTTGTGATATAGCTAATGAAATGTTCACTTTATAATGTCATTTTTACATATAAAGCCACTACTCCATGCTAACTGGTGCTCTGCTGGGGAAATATTACAGTATTTTTAGTTTTTCTGATTTATCAGATTTAATGGTTGTGGCAGAAAATCTAGCTTGCTTTAGATTCTGCATGTATCAACTTATGTGAAAATATCTTTCCTTGCAATTCAACATTGTTCTTCTATCTGCATGACTTTCTTCATATTGTGTCAATGGATTACTGTATATAGCTGTTCTCAGGCTTTGCTTTCTCTGATATTGCTTGTGTGGTGCCTTTGATCTGTAATTTTTTTCTTTGTTGTGTGTCTTTTTTTCATTTACAGTCAAACAAAATGTTGTGACTTCATCCCGCCTCTCTCAGGTTTTTTTCTGTTTTGCTTTTTTATCTATCAAATGTTAACTTTTTCACCTTTTCACCTTCTTCCTTTCAACTGTCATGTTGTTAAATTCTCATTGGGGGTTAAGTTTGCATAGAAAAAGTTTTAAATACAGCCCTAAATAATAGATTTTAAGAAATGATCATATGAATAAATAATAGTAGATCACAGTTCAAACCTAATTTAGCTTAAGGTTTTGTCCTGAAAGCATTCATTTTTATGCCTCAAATGCCCTGTTTAAGAACAGCTAAGTGACTGTAATAAATGTAATTTAATGAGCACCGAGCCTGAGTTTAAATGTGCGCTCTGACCTCTTCAGGTTGTGGTGAACGCCCTGCTGGGTGCCATCCCCTCCATCATGAACGTTCTCCTGGTCTGCCTCATCTTCTGGCTGATCTTCAGTATCATGGGCGTCAACCTGTTTGCAGGGAAGTACTACTACTGTGTCAACACCACCACAGACGAGGTCTTTCCCATCAGTGTTGTCAACAACAAGACCGAATGCATGAATCTGGCCAACGAAAGCGGTCGCTGGAAGAATGTCAAGATCAACTTTGACAATGTTGGGGCCGGTTATCTGGCTCTGCTACAAGTGGTGAGTTACTGGCAACACATTACATGTCACATTAACAAACAAAAACAGTTAACACACATTCTGGAAAGACATGAGGTATATTATAAGCCAAACCTTGTTGAATAATTATTCATTTAATCAAATAAATCCATTAAACTCACAAGTAGATTTCAGTGATCCCATGCTAGTGAGACTTACTGATGCTTAGTGAGATGTAAACATTGATAAAAATGAAAGGTTTTCTGTGTCACTTCCATCCAAAGTGACCTTGTCTCTCAGAGATAATGCCAAATTCCCATGTTTATATTTATAATTGGATTAAATTCCACTGTAAACATTTTAGCTTATTACCTCTCACATTAGCAGCTAACACTGAGACAGTGGGCTCTCGCATAAGTCGGTACTGCCAGAACCGTTCGTTAGCTCTCACATTAGCAGCTAACTCTAACACCGTCTGTACTCGGCAATAAATCACATTTCACAATGGTAAATTTAGACAACGATGCATGTGTTAGATCAGATTTTTATTGTAAACTGATTACTATGAGATGTCAGATTTTAATGACATCTCATATATATTTGATGTATTTCAATGTTTAATGTTTTATAAAATAATTGTGATATTTACACAACACCAAAGTTTCTTGAATATTATTTAATGAATTCCTTTTATATGCTTTATTTGGCAGAGGAGATGGATGTTTCATGAAAACATGTCTTTATTTTCTTTTCTTAGGCTACATTTAAGGGTTGGATGGACATCATGTACGCAGCTGTGGACTCTCGAGATGTACGTTTTTTTTTTTATTAATAGACAACATAGTGAAATGATCTGTGTGCTGAAATGTGTGCTGTGTGCTTCCAGGTGGAAGAGCAGCCTGAGTACGAGGTTAACCTGTACATGTACCTCTACTTCGTCATCTTCATCATCTTTGGCTCCTTCTTCACGCTCAACCTCTTTATTGGTGTCATCATAGACAACTTCAACCAGCAGAAGAAAAAGATAAGTTGCATTTCCTGACTGTATTTATGACATGTTCGGTCCCATCAAGGTCCAAGCCTTTACATAAAGGTCTGCAAACATCCGTTAAGGTCTGTAATAGTCCATAAACTTCCAATCCTTTACGTAAAGGTCCAAATCTTTACATAATTGTCTGTAAACGTCTGAAAAGGTCTGTAATGGTCTGTAAAGGTCCGAGCCTCTACGTAAAGGTCTGTAAAGGTCCGAGCCTCTACGTAAAGGTCTGTAAAGGTCCGAGCCTCTACGTAATGGTCTGTAAAGGTCCGAGCCTCTACGTAATGGTCTGTAAAGGTCCGAGCCTCTACGTAAAGGTCTGTAAAGGTCCGAGCCTCTACGTAAAGGTCTGTAAAGGTCCGAGCCTCTACGTAAAGGTCTGTAAAGGTCCGAGCCTCTACGTAAAGGTCTGTAAAGGTCCGAGCCTCTACGTAAAGGTCTGTAAAGGTCCGAGCCTCTACGTAAAGGTCTGTAAAGGTCCGAGCCTCTACGTAAAGGTCTGTAAAGGTCCGAGCCTCTACGTAATGGTCTGTAAAGGTCCGAGCCTCTACGTAAAGGTCTGTAAAGGTCCGAGCCTCTACGTAAAGGTCTGTAAAGGTCCGAGCCTCTACGTAATGGTCTGTAAAGGTCCGAGCCTCTACGTAATGGTCTGTAAAGGTCCGAGCCTCTACGTAAAGGTCTGTAAAGGTCCGAGCCTCTACGTAATGGTCTGTAAAGGTCCGAGCCTCTACGTAAAGGTCTGTAAAGGTCCGAGCCTCTACGTAAAGGTCTGTAAAGGTCCGAGCCTCTACGTAATGGTCTGTAAAGGTCCGAGCCTCTACGTAAAGGTCTGTAAAGGTCCGAGCCTCTACGTAAAGGTCTGTAAAGGTCCGAGCCTCTACGTAAAGGTCTGTAAAGGTCCGAGCCTCTACGTAAAGGTCTGTAAAGGTCCGAGCCTCTACGTAAAGGTCTGTAAAGGTCCGAGCCTCTACGTAAAGGTCTGTAAAGGTCCGAGCCTCTACGTAATGGTCTGTAAAGGTCCGAGCCTCTACGTAAAGGTCTGTAAAGGTCCGAGCCTCTATGTAAAGGTCTGTAAAGGTCCGAGCCTCTACGTAAAGGTCTGTAAAGGTCCGAGCCTCTACGTAAAGGTCTGTAAAGGTCCGAGCCTCTACGTAAAGGTCTGTAAAGGTCCGAGCCTCTACGTAAAGGTCTGTAAAGGTCCGAGCCTCTACGTAAAGGTCTGTAAAGGTCCGAGCCTCTACGTAATGGTCTGTAAAGGTCCGAGCCTCTACGTAATGGTCTGTAAAGGTCCGAGCCTCTACGTAATGGTCTGTAAAGGTCCGAGCCTCTACGTAAAGGTCTGTAAAGGTCCGAGCCTCTACGTAAAGGTCTGTAAAGGTCCGAGCCTCTACGTAAAGGTCTGTAAAGGTCCGAGCCTCTACGTAAAGGTCTGTAAAGGTCCGAGCCTCTACGTAAAGGTCTGTAAAGGTCCGAGCCTCTACGTAAAGGTCTGTAAAGGTCCGAGCCTCTATGTAAAGGTCTGTAAAGGTCCGAGCCTCTACGTAAAGGTCTGTAAAGGTCCGAGCCTCTACGTAAAGGTCTGTAAAGGTCCGAGCCTCTACGTAAAGGTCTGTAAAGGTCCGAGCCTCTACGTAAAGGTCTGTAAAGGTCCGAGCCTCTACGTAATGGTCTGTAAAGGTCCGAGCCTCTACGTAATGGTCTGTAAAGGTCCGAGCCTCTACGTAAAGGTCTGTAAAGGTCCGAGCCTCTACGTAAAGGTCTGTAAAGGTCCGAGCCTCTACGTAAAGGTCTGTAAAGGTCCGAGCCTCTACGTAAAGGTCTGTAAAGGTCCGAGCCTCTACGTAATGGTCTGTAAAGGTCCGAGCCTCTACGTAAAGGTCTGTAAAGGTCCGAGCCTCTACGTAAAGGTCTGTAAAGGTCCGAGCCTCTACGTAAAGGTCTGTAAAGGTCCGAGCCTCTACGTAAAGGTCTGTAAAGGTCCGAGCCTCTACGTAAAGGTCTGTAAAGGTCCGAGCCTCTACGTAAAGGTCTGTAAAGGTCCGAGCCTCTACGTAAAGGTCTGTAAAGGTCCGAGCCTCTACGTAAAGGTCTGTAAAGGTCCGAGCCTCTACGTAAAGGTCTGTAAAGGTCCGAGCCTCTACGTAAAGGTCTGTAAAGGTCCGAGCCTCTACGTAAAGGTCTGTAAAGGTCCGAGCCTCTACGTAAAGGTCTGTAAAGGTCCGAGCCTCTACGTAAAGGTCTGTAAAGGTCCGAGCCTCTACGTAATGGTCTGTAAAGGTCCGAGCCTCTACGTAAAGGTCTGTAAAGGTCCGAGCCTCTACGTAATGGTCTGTAAAGGTCCGAGCCTCTACGTAATGGTCTGTAAAGGTCCGAGCCTCTACGTAATGGTCTGTAAAGGTCCGAGCCTCTACGTAAAGGTCTGTAAAGGTCCGAGCCTCTACGTAAAGGTCTGTAAAGGTCCGAGCCTCTACGTAAAGGTCTGTAAAGGTCAAATCCTTTATATAGAGGGCTGTAAAGATCCATCCTGTATGTAAATGTCTGTAAACTTCCAAACCTTTATGTAGAGGTCTGTATAATCCAAGCCTTTATGTAAAGGGCTGTAAAGGTCCAACCTTTCCATCAAGGTCTGTAAAGCTCAAAGCCTTTTCGTAAAGGCATGGAAAGGTCCACTCCTTTAAATAGAGGTTTGTAACGAACTAAGCCTGTATGTCTTTACATAATGGTCCATAAACTGAGGACATACATTAGATTTAATTATTAGTTATGGCTTGTCAGTTAGTGTGTCCTCTATCGTGGATTTAGCCATATCAGACCACTACTGTGTGTTTTTTAACGTCACCAGTTTTAACCAGCAGGGGGCCCCAGTGAGAACCGTTAGGAAACGATGTATTACTTCTGAAGTGGCTGAGAATTTTATTGAAATTTTATACCAAACACCTTCTGAGATCTTACCTGCTTCCTGCGATTCAGTTGTTAATCAGTTTAATAATAGATTAAAATCAGCAATTGATACAGCAGCTCCACTTGTATTAAAAACCGTAAAAACCAAACTGAAGCCACCGTGGAGAACTGAAGAAACAAAAGAGCTGAAACAAAACTGCAGGAGAGCAGAAAGACGATGGAGAAAAACTAAACTTGTAGTGCACTATGAAATCCTGCGTGATCACCTAAGAATATATAGTAACACAATAAAACAGGCAAGAACTGATCACTTCTCAAAACTCATAACTGTCAATAAAAGTAATCCAAAGTTCCTTTTTAAAACCATTGATATTTTAATAAACACTGGTTTTAATAAGTCCTCCATGCAACCATCACAAACAGCATGTGAGGACTTTGCAGACCACTTCAGAAGTAAGATCAATGCTATCAGATCCGGTCTTTTATCTAAATGCAGTGTTGATTTTAACAGATCTGAAGCATTGTTTTTACCCGAGGAGAAGCTGGAGAGTTTTGTCCTGGTTGATACAAAGATGCTTGGTCGAGTTTTCTCCCAGCTGAACCCAACAACCTGCCTTTTAGACCCCATTCCCACATCACTGTTCAAGACATTTTATGGCTTCTTTGAGTCTGAGTTTTTACTTATAATAAATTACTCTCTTCAGACGGGTGTCTTCCCCACCGCCTTTAAAACAGCGGTGCTGAAGCCCCTTCTGAAGAACAGTAATCTGGATCCCAACATTCTTGATAACTACAGACCTGTATCCAACTTGCCCTTTCTTAGTAAAAGTTGCTTTTATTCAGCTAAATGAGTTTTTAAACAGGAATAATATCTTAGAAAAATGTCAGTCTGGTTTTAGGACAAACCACAGTACTGAGACGGCCCTTTTAAAGATTGTGAATGATCTAAGAGGCAATCTGGATGCACACAAACTTTCTGTCCTGGTGCTGCTGGATCTCAGTGCCGCTTTCGATACAGTAGACCACCAGATTTTATTAAACAGACTCAGATGTCTGGTGGGCCTCTCAGGTACTGTTTTAAAATGGTTTTACTCCTATCTCACAGATCGACAGTTTTTTATAAGTATGGAGACATGCTCCTCAAAGACCCATAAAATAAAATGTGGGGTTCCCCAAGGATCAATTTTAGGCCCATTACTTTTTAACCTGTATATGTTGCCACTTGGAGACGTCATCAGGAGACACGGCATTGATTTTCATAGCTATGCTGATGATACACAGCTTTACATCGCCGTGTCTCCTGATGACCTGGAGCCAGTTAACACCCTTTTAAACTGTATTTTAGATATAAAGTCATGGATGGCAGAGAACTTCTTCCAGCTCAACCAGGACAAGACTGAAGTTTTAATCATCGGTCCTGAAGAGATGAGAGAGATAATTTCATGCAAACTGCAGAGTTTTAAATCCTCCCAGTGTGTACGAAATCTGGGTGTTATTTTTGAATCATGAGCTGAATTTTGTTCAACATATCAGAAATGTTACAAAGACAGGATTTTATCATCTTAAAAACATCGCCAGAGTCCGCCCATTTCTCTCTCTTGCCAGCATGGAGGTACTAATGCATACTTTTATTTCTAGTAGACTAGACGACTGTAATGCCCTGCTCTCTGGTCTTCCCAAAAAGAGTATTTCTAGTTTACAACGACTGCAGAACTCGGCGGCACGAGTTCTGACAAGGACCAGGGGGCGGGAACACATTACACCAGTTTTAAAGTCGCTGCATTGGCTCCCCGTGCAATTCAGGATTGATTTTAAGGTTCTTTTAGTGGTTTATAAATGTCTTAATGGTCTTGGTCCTTCTTATTTATCTGATCTGTTTTTAAGGTATGAACCCTCGCGGACCCTGAGGTCCTCAGGTACCGGCCTTTTAGTTCTTCCTAAAGTTCGTACCGAAACATATGGCGAGGCCACATCTCAGTATTACGGGCCTCGCCTATGGAACAGCCTGCCTGAGGGCCTCAGGGCTGCAGAACCTGTTGATGTTTTTAAAAAAACGCTGAAGACCTTTTTAGTTTAGCTTTTAACTAAGTTTTAACATTCTTATATTAACCCATATTTATTCTTCTTTTGAGTTAGTTTTATTTACTTATATATTTTATATATTGATTTACATCTTTTTAGTTAATTTGATTTATTTATATATTTATTTACATATAAGTATAGATTTTATTATTTTATTATTTTTCAATGGATTTTACTTTTGTTTAGTTATCAGTCCAGCTCTCTCCTCATTGGGGTCCTCTTCACCAGGGGCTGCCCCTGCTGACTGCATGGGTGTTGCAGTGGGGGCTGTCCCTGTCTGGTGGGTTGGGATCCAGCGCTGCAGCCTTACGGTTGTAGCGTGGGTCCTGTCTGCCCGGACCCAGGTGGCCCCCATGGTGATGGCCTGGGTGGTCTTGGTTGGGGGTAGCCCTTTGTGTAGAGGCTCCCTGAGAATATCGTTTCCTTATCTGGTGCACATCTGGTGCAAATGCACCTGGCCATTCATCTTCTTTTAACTGTTACAGGGCTGATAGGGCATGGGTGAGGGTGGTTGTGGGTGGGTGAAAGGGGATGGTTATGTGTGTTAGTGTTTTATCTATTTTTATCTATTTTGATGTAAATTGTTTTATAATGTAAAGCACTTTGTATTGTTTTTAAGCACGAAAAGTGCTATATAAATAAAGTTTGATTTGATTTGATAAAGGCCTGTAATGGTCTGCAAAGGTCCAGTCCTTTATATTGAGGTCTGTAACAATCCAAGCCTGTATGTAAAGGTCTGTAAGAGTCCAAACCTTTATATAGAGGTCTGTATAAATCCAATCCTTTTACATAAAGGTTTGTAAAGGACCAAGATTTTACTTAGAGGTCTGCAAAGGTCCAAGCCTTTATGTGAAGATCTGTACATGTCTGATTTTTTTGTAGGGGTCTGTATAGGTCCAATCCTGTACATAGATGTCTGTAAAGATCCAAGCCTTTATGTAGTTGTCTATAAAGGTCCAAGGCTTTATGTAAAGGTCTGTTAAAGTCCAACCCTTAGCTTATAAGTCTGTAAAGATACAAGCCTTTACATACAGGTCTGTTTAAATCCAAGCTTTCTTGTAGAGGTCTGCAAAGGTCCAAGCTTTGACATCAAGGTTTTTAAAAGTCAAAGCGTTTATGTAAAGGTCTGTAAGCCTTTGCATAAAGGGTCGTAAAGTTCCAAGTCTTTACGAAAAGGTCCGTAAAGGTCCATGCTGTTCTGGGACCTGAGGTCGATGGATGTGTTCTGATTTAAGATGATGTTTAAGAAGATGCAGCCACATATTCTCTGTCCGGACTATAGGCCAGTAAGACTACAGTGATGATCAAATGTGAAGCGAGGTTTTATGTGTTAGTTGTGTGACGTTTAGTTTTGGATAAAACTGGAAAAATGTAAGATTTCAACAGCTCCTTACCTATTTGTAGAAAACTCCCGACACATCAACCAATCAGAAAATCCTTCGATGCATCTGGTTGCTGAGGGAATTTTGGACGTGCTGGCTCCTGGTAGATAGGAGGAGCAACATACCCTGGACATGTCCTATGTGGACATGTCCAACCTATCCTGTATCCTGTATCCTGTCTGTCTTTCAGTGGATAGGAAGTAGTTTCTGAACTTGAAATAATACTTGATAGGAATCTTCTGGTGATAAAATTAGATGAAACTATCGAGTCCAGAAGGTTCCACTTCCAGATTATCTAATATTTATCTAATATTTAAGGGCATTTAACCACAGGGTCCATGTTATATTGATCTAATGTATAAAACTGGATATTTGCTGATATCACAGCGTATTGATGTATTGTTAGGCCCTCATAAAACTCTGTTTTGTTCTTGGTAAATCTGCATCGATCATAAAAACAATAACATCTCAGAACATCGAGCTGGTATCCATTTAGCTATATAAAGAAGCCACATCGGTGTCCATTTTTAAGACACATTTTATGACCTGGGATTTGACCCAGCATGAGACTCTGTTTTTTTCTCCTCTTTTTTAAAAATAGTTTTTAATTTATTTCATTTTTATTATTTTGTCTCTTATGGTTTTACTGCTATTATTCAGATATCACTCTGCACTTTCTAAATGTCTTACTTCTTTGTTCAGCACTTTGTTGCAGCTGGCATTGTTCTAAAGGGCTTTTTAAATAAAGTTGAGTGGAGTTTAATTCTGCGCTGCAGCAAAGAAAATCCAGCAGGTATCAGTTCTGCATCACTTGATGTAAACACTAGATAATGAAACATCTGAAAGAGAGATTAAGCTGAAGCTAGCTGCTGTTGTAGGAGATGAAGACCAGAATAATGATCATCTGTTGCGCGGTGACGACAACCTGCTGCTGCTTTCAGGATCACCGAGGCAGCATGAGTCACCCAGAAACATCCTGCTGCTCTCAGACATGCAGCATCACGGCAGACGGTCTGGGCAGGTAGAGGCCAACAAGTGGGACTGGCAGCACCCGTGATGGGGGAAAGCATAGGGGGGAGGAGGACGTGGGAAGAGGAAGAAACGTGGGGGAGGAAGCAGTGTAGGAAGAAGGGTTGGGGGGGGCAGAGATGCAGGGTGAGGAGGCACGACTGAGGAGAAGACATAACGGGGGAAGAAGAGGCGTAGGAGGTGGAGGAGGTAGGGGGGAAGAAGATGTAGCCTGCCTGGGACAGTATGGCCTCGCAGCCCAAGTATCAGGCAGATGGTTGCTTGGTGTTGGCAGCAGTCGTCCCAGCAGACGCATGATGCTTCTGAAGTCATGCTGACACAGCAGAGGTGTCAAACGCACGGCTCGGGGGCCAAAATGTGTCTGTCAGAGGGTCCGATCTGGCCCCCCACGCGGAATTTGGTCAAAGTCTAATTCCAAATGTAAAACAATAATGAAATAAATGTAATTAAATGGTTTATGGTTTTATTGTTTATGTCCTTTTAGTATTTCATGGTTTTGTGCAAAACGTGTAAAACATGTAGACAAAACTGTTTTACTTTCCTGCTGTTTTTGTTTGAGTGTTCAGACTATTCAGCTGCATCCAGACCAGGAGAAAATTCCCAGTTTAAGCATTTTGTATCTGGTGGCATCATATCATATAGTATCCTCAAGTATCGTATGGTGTCCGACTGTATGGTATCCTCTAGTATCGTATAGTGTCCGACTGTATGGTATCCTCTAGTATCGTATAGTGTCCGACTGTATGGTATCCTCTAGTATCGTATAGTGTCCTACTGTATGGTATCCTCTAGTATCGTATAGTGTCCGACTGTATGGTATCCTCTAGTATCGTATAGTGTCCTACTGTATGGTATCCTCTAGTATCGTATAGTGTCCGACTGTATGGTATCCTCGAGTATCGTATAGTGTCCTACTGTATGGTATCCTCTAGTATCGTATAGTGTCCTACTGTATGGTATCCTCGAGTATCGTATAGTGTCCTGTCACGAGAGCAGTGGATATGTGGTGTGGACCCAAACGCGGAGACGAGGGAGCAGGGATGCAGGTTCAAGACTGATTTTTTTTTTTTTAACCCAGGAAACTAAGAACAGACAAACTAACTGAGGTACAAAATGATCCAGCAAACAAGGAGTGAACCTGAGTGGTATAAATACCCAGGAAAGCCAAACAAGAAACAGGTGAAGCAATTAACAAAATGAACCCAGGTGAACTCAATAACAGGAAATCAATGAAGCTAAACAAGAACCGAGGGAACTAAACAGGAAAAACTAAAAAATAAAACAGGAACCCCGAAAACAAAGCAAAGGCAAAAACCCAAATCATGACAGTGTCCAACTGTATGGTATCCTGAAGTATCGTATAGTGTCCTACTCTATAGTATCCTCTAATATCGTGTAGTGTCCTACTGTATGGTATCCTCCAGTATCGTATAGTGTCCTACTGTATGGTATCCTCTAGCATCGTATCGTGCCCTACTTTATGGTATCCTCTAGTATCGTATAATGTCATACTGTATGGTATCTTCGAGTATCGCAGAGTGTCCGACTGTATGGTATCCTCTAGTATCGTAAAGTGTCCGACTGTATGGTTTCCTCTAGTATTGTATAGTGTCCTACTCTATGGTATCCTCGCGTATGGTATAGTGTCCTACTGTATGGTATCCTCTAGTATTGTATAGTGTCCTACTGTATGGTATCCTCGAGTATCGTATAGTGTCCTACTGTATGGTATCCTCGAGTATCGTATAGTGTCCTACTGTATGGTATGCTTTAGTATCGTATAGTGTCCTACTGTATGGTATCCTCGAGTAACGCATCGTGTCCGACTGTATGGTATCCTCTAGTATTGTATAGTGTCCTACTGTATGGTATCCTCCAGTATCGTATAGTGTCCTACTGTATGGTATCCTCGAGTATTGTATAGTGTCCTACTGTATGGTATCCTCTAATATCGTATAGTGTCCTACTGTATGGTATGCTCCAGTATCGTATAGTGTCCTACTGTATGGTATCCTCTAGCATCGTATCGTGCCCTACTTTATGGTATCCTCTAGTATCGTATAGTGTCCTACTGTATGGTATCGTATAGTGTCCTACTGTATGGTATCCTCTAGTATCGTATAGTGTCCTACTGTATGGTATCCTCTAGTATCGTATATTGTCCGACTGTATGGCATCCTCTAATATCGTATAGTGTCCTACTGTATGGTATGCTCCAGTATCGTATAGTGTCCTACTGTATGGTATCCTCTAGCATCGTATCGTGCCCTACTTTATGGTATCCTCTAGTATCGTATAATGTCATACTGTATGGTATCCTCTAGTATCGTAAAGTGTCCGACTGTATGGTTTCCTCTAGTATTGTATAGTGTCCTACTCTATGGTATCCTCGCGTATGGTATAGTGTCCTACTGTATGGTATCCTCGAGTATCGTATAGTGTCCTACTGTATGGTATCCTCGAGTATCGTATAGTGTCCTACTGTATGGTATCCTTTAGTATCGTATAGTGTCCTACTGTATGGTATCCTCTAGTAACGCATCGTGTCCGACTGTATGGTATCCTTAGGTATCGTCTAGTGTCCAACTGTATGGTATCCTCTAGTATCGTATAGTGTCCTACTCTATGGTATCCTCTTGTATCGTATAGTGTCCTACTGCATGGTATCCTCTAATATCGTATAGTGTCCTACTGTATGGTATCCTCCAGTATCGTATAGTGTCCTACTGTATAGTATCCTCTAGCATCGTATCGTGCCCTACTTTATGGTATCCTCTAGTATCGTATAATGTCATACTGTATGGTATCTTCGAGTATCGCAGAGTGTCCGACTGTATGGTATCCTCTAGTGTCGTAAAGTGTCCGACTGTATGGTATCCTCGAGTATGGTATAGTGTCCTACTCTATGGTATCCTCTAGTATCGTATAGTGTCCTACTGTATGGTATCCTGAAGTATCGTATTGTGTCCTACTGTATGGTATCCTCGAGTAATGCATCGTGTCCGACTGTATGGTACCCTTAGGTATCGTATAGTGTCCAGCTGTATGGTATCCTCTAGCATCGTATAGTGTCCTACTGTATGGTATCCCTTAGTATCGCATAGTGTCCGACTGTATAGTATCCTCTAGTATCGTATAGTGTTCTACTGTATGGTATCCTCGCGCATCGCACAGTGTCCGACTGTATGGTATCCTCTAGTATCGTATGGTGTCCTACTGAATGGTATCCTCTAGCATCGTATATTGTGCTACTGTATGGTATCCTCCAATATCGTATTGTGTCCTTCTGTATGATATCCTCTAGTATCGTATAGTGTCCTACTGTATGATATCCTCCTGTATCGTATAGTGTCCTACTGAATCATATCCTCCTGTATCGTATAGTGTCCTACTGTATGGTATCCTCGAGTATCGTATAGTGTCCTACTGAATGATATCCTCCTGTATCGTATAGTGTCCTACTGTATGGTATCCTCGAGTATCGTATAGCGTCCGACTGTATGGTATCCTCTAATATCGTATAGTGTCCCACTGTATGGTATCCTCCAGTATCGTATAGTGTCCTACTGTATGGTATCTTCTAGCATCGTATCGTGCCCTACTTTATGGTATCCTCTAGTATCGTATAGTGTCCGACTGTATGGTAACGTCTTGTATATTATAGTGTCCTACTGCATGGTATCCTCGAGTATCGTATAGTGTCCTACTGTATGGTATCCTCGAATATCGTATAGTGTCCTACTGTATGGTATCTTTTAGTATCGTATAGTGTCCTACTGTATGGTATCCTCGAGTAACGCATTGTGTCCGACTGTATGGTACCGATTGGTATCGTATAGTGTCCTACTATATGGTATCCTCTTGTATCGTATAGTGTCCTACTGAATGGTATCCTCCAGTATCGTATAGTGTCCTACTGTATGGTATCCTCGCGCATCGCACAGTGTCCGACTGTATGGTATCCTCTAGTATCGTATAGTGTCCTACTGAATGATATCCTCCAGTATCGTATAGTGTCCTACTGTATGGTATCCTCGAGTATTGTATAGCGTCCGACTGTATGGTATCCTCTAATATCGTATAGTGTCCCACTGTATGGTATCCTCCAGTATCGTATAGTGTCCTACTGTATGGTATCTTCTAGCATCGTATCGTGCCCTACTTTATGGTATCCTCTAGTATCGTATAGTGTCCTACTGCATGGTATCCTCGAGTATCGTATAGTGTCCTACTGTATGGTATCCTCGAGTATCGTATAGTGTCCTACTGTATGGTATCTTTTAGTATCGTATAGTGTCCTACTATATGGTATCCTCGAGTAACGCATTGTGTCCGACTGTATGGTACCGATTGGTATCGTCTAGTGTCCAACTGTATGGTATCCTCTAGTATCGTATAGTGTCCTACTATATGGTATCCTCTTGTATCGTATAGTGTCCTACTGAATGGTATCCTCCAGTATCGTATAGTGTCCGACTGTATGGTATCCTCCAGTATCATATAGTGTCCTACTGTATGGTATCCTCTAGCATCGTATCGTGCCCTACTTTATGGTATCCTATAGTATCGTATAATGTGATACTGTATGGTATCTTTGAGTATCGCAGAGTGTCCGACTGTATGGTATCCTCTAGTATCGTAAAGTGTCCGACTGTATGGTATCCTCGAGTATGGTATAGTGTCCTACTCTATGGTATCCTCTAGTATCGTATAGTGTCCTTCTGTATGGTATCCTCGAGTATCGTATAGTGTCCTACTGTATGGTATCCTCGAGTATCGCATAGTGTCCGACTGTATGGTATCCTTTAGTATCGTATAATGTCCTACTGTATGTTATCCTCAAGTATCGCGTAGTGTCCGACTGTATGGTATCTTCTCGTATTGTATAGTGTCTAACTGTATGGTCTCCTCGAGTATCGCATCGTGTCCGACTGTATGGTATCCTCTAGTATCGTATAGTGTCCTACTGTATGGTATCCTCTCGTATCGTATAGTGTCCTACTGTATGGTATCCCCGAGTATCCCATAGTGTCCGACTGTATGGCATCCTCTAGTATCATATAGTGTCCTTCTGAATGGTATCCTCTAGTATCGTATCGTGTCCTACTGTATGGTATCCTCGAGTATCGTATAGTGTTCTACTGTATGGTATCCTCAAGTATCGTATAGTGTCCTACTGTATGGTATCTTTTAGTATCGTATAGTGTCCTACTGTATGGTATCCTCGAGTAACGCATTGTTTCCGACTGTATGGTACCGATTGGTATCGTCTAGTGTCCAACTGTATGGTATCCTCTAGTATCGTATAGTGTCCTACTATATGGTATCCTCTTGTATCGTATAGTGTCCTACTGAATGGTATCCTCCAGTATCGTATAGTGTCCTACTGTATGGTATCCTCAAGTATCGTATAGTGTCCGACTGTATGGTATCCTCCAGTATCATATAGTGTCCTACTGTATGGTATCCTCTAGCATCGTATCGTGCCCTACTTTATGGTATCCTCTAGTATCGTATAATGTGATACTGTATGGTATCTTTGAGTATCGCAGAGTGTCCGACTGTATGGTATCCTCTAGTATCATATAGTGTCCTTCTGAATGATATCCTCTAGTATCGTATCGTGTCCTACTGAATGGTATCCTCTAGCATCGTATCTTGTCCTACTGTATGATATCCTCTAGCATCGTATATTTTCCTACTGTATGGTATCTTCCACTATCGTAAAGTGTCCTACTGTATGGTATCATCCTGTATCACATGGTGTAATTTAGTATTGTACAGTATGATATCCTGTCCATGTGGTATTGTATCCGATAGAATTGTATGGTAGCCGGCTCTGTATGGTATCCTCGCGTATCGCACAGTGTCCGACTGTATGGTATCCTCTAGTATCGTATGGTTTCCTACTGTATGGTATCCTCTAGTATCGTATAGTGTCCTACTGAATGGTATCCTCTAGCATCGTACATTGTCCTACTGTATGGTATCCTCGAGTATCGTATAGTGTCCTACTCTATGGTTTCCTCTTGTATCGTATAGTGTCCTTCTGAAAGGTATCCTGCAGTATCGTATAGTGTCCTACTGTATGGTATCCTCGAGTATCGTATAGTGTCCGACTGTATGGTATCCTCTAATATCGTGTAGTGTCCTACTGTATGGTATCCTCCAGTATCGTTTAGTGTCCTACTGTATGGTATTCTCTAGCATCGTATCGTGCCCTACTTTATGGTATCCTCTACTATCGTATAATGTCATACTGTATGGTATCTTCGAGTATCGCAGAGTGTCCGACTGTATGGTATCCTCTAATATCGTATAGTGTCCTACTGTATGTTATCCTCGAGTACTGTATAGTGTCCTTCTGTATGGTATCCTCGAGTATCGTATCGTGTCCTACTGTATGGTATCCCTTAGTATCGCATAGTGTCCGACTGTATGGTATCCTCTAGTATCGTATAGTTTTCTACTGTATGGTATCCTCGCGCATCGTATAGTGTCCGACTGTATGGTATCCTCTAGTATCGTATGGTGTCCTACTGTATGGTATCCTCTAGTATCGTATAGTGTCCTACTGAATGGTATCCTCTAGCATCGTATATTGTCCTACTGTATGGTATCTTCCAGTATCGTAAAGTGTCCTTCTGTATGATATCCTCTAGCATCGTAATGTGCCCTACGGTATGGTATCCTCGAGTATCATATAGTGTTCGACTGAATGGTTTCCTCTAGTATCGTAAAGTGTCCGACTGTATGGTATCCTCTCGTATCGTATAGTGTCCTAATGTATGGTATCCTTAGGTATCGTATAGTGTCCAACTGTATGGTATCCTCTAGTATCGTATAGTTTCCTACTGTATGGTATCCTCTTTTATCGTATAGTGTCCTACCGAATGATATCCTCCAGTATCGTATAGTGTCCTACTGTATGGTATCCTCGAGTATCGTGTAGTGTCCTACTGTATGGTATCCTCTAATATCGTATAGTGTCCTACTGTATGGTATCCTCTAGCATCGTATTGTGCCCTACTTTATGGTATCCTCTAGTATCGTATAATGTCATACTGTATGGTATCTTCGAGTATCGCAGAGTGTCCGACTGTATGGTATCCTCGAGTATTGTATAGTGTCCTACTCTATGGTATCCTCTAGTATCGTATAGTGTCCTACTGTATGGTATCCTGAAGTATCGTATTGTGTCCTACTGTATGGTATCCTCGAGTAATGCATCGTGTCCGACTGTATGGTACACTTAGGTATCGTATAGTGTCCAACTGTATGGTATCCTCTAGCATCGTATAGTGTCCTACTGTATGGTATCCCTTAGTATCGCATAGTGTCCGACTGTATAGTATCCTCTAGTATCGTATAGTGTTCTACTGTATGGTATCCTCGCGCATCGCACAGTGTCCGACTGTATGGTATCCTCTAGTATCGTATGGTGTCCTACTGAATGGTATCCTCTAGCATCGTATATTGTGCTACTGTATGGTATCCTCCAATATCGTATAGTGTCCTTCTGTATGATATCCTCTAGTATCGTATAGTGTCCTACTGTATGGTATCCTCTTGTATCGTATAGTGTCCTACTGAATGATATCCTCCTGTATCGTATAGTGTCCTACTGTATGGTATCCTCGAGTATCGTATAGCGTCCTACTGTATGGTATCCTCTAATATCGTATAGTGTCCCACTGTATGGTATCCTCCAGTATCGTATAGTGTCCTACTGTATGGTATCTTCTAGCATCGTATCGTGCCCTACTTTATGGTATCCTCTAGTATCGTATAGTGTCCGACTGTATGGTAACGTCTTGTATATTATAGGGTCCTACTGTATGGTATCCTCGAGTATCGTATAGTGTCCTACTGTATGGTATCCTCGAATATCGTATAGTGTCCTACTCTATGGTATCTTTTAGTATCGTATAGTGTCCTACTGTATGGTATCCTCGAGTAACGCATTGTGTCCGACTGTATGGTACCGATTGGTATCGTATAGTGTCCTACTATATGGTATCCTCTTGTATCGTATAGTGTCCTACTGAATGGTATCCTCCAGTATCGTATAGTGTCCTACTGTATGGTATCCTCGCGCATCGCACAGTGTCCGACTGTATGGTATCCTCTAGTATCGTATAGTGTCCTACTGAATGATATCCTCCAGTATCGTATAGTGTCCTACTGTATGGTATCCTCGAGTATTGTATAGCGTCCGACTGTATGGTATCCTCTAATATCGTATAGTGTCCCACTGTATGGTATCCTCCAGTATCGTATAGTGTCCTACTGTATGGTATCTTCTAGCATCGTATCGTGCCCTACTTTATGGTATCCTCTAGTATCGTATAGTGTCCTACTGCATGGTATCCTCGAATATCGTATAGTGTCCCACTGTATGGTATCCTCGAGTATCGTATAGTGTCCTACTGTATGGTATCTTTTAGTATCGTATAGTGTCCTACTACATGGTATCCTCGAGTAACGCATTGTGTCCGACTGTATGGTACCGATTGGTATCGTATAGTGTCCAACTGTATGGTATCCTCTAGTATCGTATAGTGTCCTACTATATGGTATCCTTTTGTATCGTATAGTGTCCTACTGAATGGTATCCTCCAGTATCGTATAGTGTCCGACTGTATGGTATCCTCCAGTATCATATAGTGTCCTACTGTAGGGTATCCTCTAGCATCGTATCGTGCCCTACTTTATGGTATCCTCTAGTATCGTATAATGTGATACTGTATGGTATCTTTGAGTATCGCAAAGTGTCCGACTGTATGGTATCCTCTAGTATCGTAAAGTGTCCGACTGTATGGTATCCTCAAGTATTGTATAGTGTCCTACTCTATGGTATCCTTTAGTATCGTATAGTGTCCTACTGTATGGTATCCTCGAGTATCGTATAGTGTCCGACTGTATGGTATCCTTTAGTATCGTATAGTGTCCTGCTGTATTGTATCCTCGAGTATCGCATAGTGTCCGACTGTATGGTATCCTTTAGTATCGTATAATGTCCTACTGTATGGTATCCTCATGTATCATATATTGTCCGACTGTATGGTACCCTCGAGTATCGCATCGTGTCCGACTGTATGGTACCCTCTAGTATCGTACAGTGTCTGACTGTATTTTATCCTTTAGTATCGTATAGTGTCCTACTGTATCGTACCCTGAGGTATCGTATAGTTTCCAACTGTATGGTATCCTCTATTATCGTATAATGTCCTATTGTATGTTATCCTCGAGTATCGTATTGTGTCCTACTGTATGGTATCCTCGAGTAACGCATCGTGTCCGACTGTATGGTACCCTTAGGTATCGTATAGTGTCCTACTGTATGGTATCCTTTAGTATGGTATAGTGTCCTACTGTATGGTATCCTCGAGTATCGTTTAGTGTCCGACTGTATGGTATCCTCTAATATCGTATAGTGTCCGACTGTATGGTATCCTCGAGTATGGTATAGTGTCCTACTGTATGGTATCCTCTAGTATCGTATAGTGTCCTTCTGTATGGTATCCTCGAGTATCGTATAGTGTCCTACTGTATGGTATCCTCGAGTATCGCATAGTGTCCGACTGTATGGTATCCTTTAGTATCGTATAATGTCCTACTGTATGTTATCCTCAAGTATCGCGTAGTGTCCGACTGTATGGTATCTTCTCGTATTGTATAGTGTCTAACTGTATGGTCTCCTCGAGTATCGCATCGTGTCCGACTGTATGGTATCCTCTAGTATCGTATAGTGTCCTACTGTATGGTATCCTCTCGTATCGTATAGTGTCCTACTGTATGGTATCCCCGAGTATCCCATAGTGTCCGACTGTATGGCATCGTCTAGTATCATATAGTGTCCTTCTGAATGGTATCCTCTAGTATCGTATCGTGTCCTACTGTATGGTATCCTCGAGTATCGTATAGTGTTCTACTGTATGGTATCCTCAAGTATCGTATAGTGTCCTACTGTATGGTATCTTTTAGTATCGTATAGTGTCCTACTGTATGGTATCCTCGAGTAACGCATTGTTTCCGACTGTATGGTACCGATTGGTATCGTCTAGTGTCCAACTGTATGGTATCCTCTAGTATCGTATAGTGTCCTACTATATGGTATCCTCTTGTATCGTATAGTGTCCTACTGAATGGTATCCTCCAGTATCGTATAGTGTCCTACTGTATGGTATCCTCAAGTATCGTATAGTGTCCGACTGTATGGTATCCTCCAGTATCATATAGTGTCCTACTGTATGGTATCCTCTAGCATCGTATCGTGCCCTACTTTATGGTATCCTCTAGTATCGTATAATGTGATACTGTATGGTATCTTTGAGTATCGCAGAGTGTCTGACTGTATGGTATCCTCTAGTATCATATAGTGTCCTTCTGAATGATATCCTCTAGTATCGTATCGTGTCCTACTGAATGGTATCCTCTAGCATCGTATCTTGTCCTACTGTATGATATCCTCTAGCATCGTATATTTTCCTACTGTATGGTATCTTCCACTATCGTAAAGTGTCCTACTGTATGGTATCATCCTGTATCACATGGTGTAATTTAGTATTGTACAGTATGATATCCTGTCCATGTGGTATTGTATCCGATAGAATTGTATGGTAGCCGGCTCTGTATGGTATCCTCGCGTATCGCACAGTGTCCGACTGTATGGTATCCTCTAGTATCGTATGGTTTCCTACTGTATGGTATCCTCTAGTATCGTATAGTGTCCTACTGAATGGTATCCTCTAGCATCGTACATTGTCCTACTGTATGGTATCCTCGAGTATCGTATAGTGTCCTACTCTATGGTTTCCTCTTGTATCGTATAGTGTCCTTCTGAAAGGTATCCTGCAGTATCGTATAGTGTCCTACTGTATGGTATCCTCGAGTATCGTATAGTGTCCGACTGTATGGTATCCTCTAATATCGTGTAGTGTCCTACTGTATGGTATCCTCCAGTATCGTATAGTGTCCTACTGTATGGTATCCTCTAGCATCGTATCGTGCCCTACTTTATGGTATCCTCTACTATCGTATAATGTCATACTGTATGGTATCTTCGAGTATCGCAGAGTGTCCGACTGTATGGTATCCTCTAATATCGTATAGTGTCCTACTGTATGTTATCCTCGAGTACTGTATAGTGTCCTTCTGTATGGTATCCTCGAGTATCGTATCGTGTCCTACTGTATGGTATCCCTTAGTATCGCATAGTGTCCGACTGTATGGTATCCTCTAGTATCGTATAGTTTTCTACTGTATGGTATCCTCGCGCATCGTATAGTGTCCGACTGTATGGTATCCTCTAGTATCGTATGGTGTCCTACTGTATGGTATCCTCTAGTATCGTATAGTGTCCTACTGAATGGTATCCTCTAGCATCGTATATTGTCCTACTGTATGGTATCTTCCAGTATCGTATAGTGTCCTTCTGTATGATATCCTCTAGCATCGTAATGTGCCCTACTGTATGGTATCCTCGAGTATCATATAGTGTTCGACTGAATGGTTTCCTCTAGTATCGTAAAGTGTCCGACTGTATGGTATCCTCTCGTATCGTATAGTGTCCTAATGTATGGTATCCTTAGGTATCGTATAGTGTCCAACTGTATGGTATCCTCTAGTATCGTATAGTTTCCTACTGTATGGTATCCTCTTTTATCGTATAGTGTCCTACCGAATGATATCCTCCAGTATCGTATAGTGTCCTACTGTATGGTATCCTCGAGTATCGTATAGTGTCCAAGTGTATGGTATCCTCTAATATCGTATAGTGTCCCAATGTATGGTATCCTCCAGTATCGTATAGTGTCCTACTGTATGGTATCTTCTAGCATCGTATTGTGCCCTACTTTATGGTATCCTCTAGTATCGTATATTGTCATACTGTATGGTATCTTTGAGTATCGCAGAGTGTCCGACTGTATGGTATCCTCTACTATCGTAAAGTGTCCGACTGTATGGTATCCTCAAGTATTGTATAGTGTCCTACTCTATGGTATCCTTTAGTATCGTATAGTGTCCTTCTGTATGGTATCCTCGAGTATCGTATAGTGTCCTACTGTATTGTATCCTCGAGTATCGCATAGTGTCCGACTGTATGGTATCCTTTAGTATCGTATAATGTCCTACTGTATGGTATCCTCAAGTATCATATATTGTCCGACTGTATGGTACCCTCGAGTATCGCATCGTGTCCGACTATATGGTACCCTCTAGTATCGTACAGTGTCTGACTGTATTTTATCCTTTAGTATCGTATAGTGTCCTACTGTATCGTACCCTGAGGTATCGTATAGTGTCCAACTGTATGGTATCCTCTATTATCGTATAGTGTCCTATTGTATGTTATCCTCGAGTATCGTATAGTGTCCTACTGTATGGTATCCTCGAGTAACGCATCGTGTCCGACTGTATGGTACCCTTAGGTATCGTATAGTGTCCTACTGTATGGTATCCTTTAGTATCGTATAGTGTCCTACTGTATGGTATCCTCGAGTATCGTTTAGTGTCCGACTGTATGGTATCCTCTAATATCGTATAGTGTCCGACTGTATGGTATCCTCGAGTATGGTATAGTGTCTTACTGTATGGTATCCTCTAGTATCGTATAGTGTCCTTCTGTATGGTATCCTCGAGTATCGTATAGTGTCCTACTGTATGGTATCCTCGAGTATCGCATAGTGTCCGACTGTATGGTATCCTTTAGTATCGTATAATGTCCTACTGTATGTTATCCTCAAGTATCGCATAGTGTCCGACTGTATGGTATCTTCTCGTATTGTATAGTGTCTAACTGTATGGTCTCCTCGAGTATCGCATCGTGTCCGACTGTATGGTATCCTATAGTATCGTATAGTGTCCTACTGTATGGTATCCTCTCGTATCGTATAGTGTCCTACTGTATGGTATCCTCGAGTATCCCATAGTGTCCGACTGTATGGCATCCTCTAGTATCATATAGTGTCCTTCTGAATGGTATCCTCTAGTATCGTATCGTGTCCTACTGTATGGTATCCTCTAGCATCGTATATTGTCCTACTGTATGATATCCTCCAGTATCGTATAGTGTCCTACTGTATGGTATCCTCGAGTATCGTATAGCGTCCGACTGTATGGTATCTTCTAGCATCGTATAGTGTCCGACTGTATGGTAACGTCTTGTATATTATAGTGTACTACTGCATGGTATCCTCGAGTATCGTATAGTGTTCTACTGTATGGTATCCTCAAGTATCGTATAGTGTCCTACTGTATGGTATCTTTTAGTATCGTATAGTGTCCTACTGTATGGTATCCTCGAGTAACGCATTGTTTCCGACTGTATGGTACCGATTGGTATCGTCTAGTGTCCAACTGTATGGTATCCTCTAGTATCGTATAGTGTCCTACTATATGGTATCCTCTTGTATCGTATAGTGTCCTACTGAATGGTATCCTCCAGTATCGTATGGTTTCCTACTGTATGGTATCCTCTAGTATCGTATAGTGTCCTACTGAATGGTATCCTCTAGCATCGTATATTGTCCTACTGTATGGTATCCTTGAGTATCGTATAGTGTCCTACTCTATGGTTTCCTCTTGTATCGTGTAGTGTCCTTCTGAAAGGTATCCTGCAGTATCGTATAGTGTCCTACTGTATGGTATCCTCGAGTATCGTATAGTGTCCGACTGTATGGTATCCTCTAATATCGTGTAGTGTCCTACTGTATGGTATCCTCCAGTATCGTATAGTTTCCTACTGTATGGTATCCTCTAGCATCGTATCGTGCCCTACTTTATGGTATCCTCTAGTATCGTATAATGTCATACTGTATGGTATCTTCGAGTATCGCAGAGTGTCCGACTGTATGGTATCCTCTAATATCGTATAGTGTCCTACTGTATGTTATCCTCGAGTACTGTATAGTGTCCTTCTGTATGGTATCCTCGAGTATCGTATCGTGTCCTACTGTATGGTATCCTCTAGTATCGTATAGTGTCCTACTGTATGGTATCCTCGAGTAACGCATCGTGTCCGACTGTATGGTACCCTTAGGTATCGTATAGTGTCCTACTGTATGGTATCCTTTAGTATCGTATAGTGTCCTATTGTATGGTATCCTCGAGTATCGCATCGTGTCCGACTGTATGGTATCCCTTAGTATCGCATAGTGTCCGACTGTATGGTATCCTCTAGTATCGTATAGTTTTCTACTGTATGGTATCCTCGCGCATCGCATAGTGTCCGACTGTATGGTATCCTCTAGTATCGTATGGTGTCCTACTGTATGGTATCCTCTAGTATCGTATAGTGTCCTACTGAATGGTATCCTCTAGCATCGTATATTGTCCTACTGTATGGTATCTTCCAGTATCGTATAGTGTCCTTCTGTATGATATCCTCTAGCATCGTAATGTGCCCTACTGTATGGTATCCTCGAGTATCATATAGTGTTCGACTGAATGGTTTCCTCTAGTATCGTAAAGTGTCCGACTGTATGGTATCCTCTCGTATCGTATAGTGTCCTAATGTATGGTATCCTTAGGTATCAAATAGTGTCCAACTGTATGGTATCCTCTAGTATCGTATAGTTTCCTACTGTATGGATTCCTCTTGTATCGTATAGTGTCCTACCGAATGATATCCTCCAGTATCGTATAGTGTCCTACTGTATGGTATCCTCGAGTATCGTATAGTGTCCAAGTGTATGGTATCCTCTAATATCGTATAGTGTCCCAATGTATGGTATCCTCCAGTATCGTATAGTGTCCTACTGTATGGTATCTTCTAGCATCGTATTGTGCCCTACTTTATGGTATCCTCTAGTATCGTATAATGTCATACTGTATGGTATCTTTGAGTATCGCAGAGTGTCCGACTGTATGGTATCTTCTCGTATTGTATAGTGTCTAACTGTATGGTCTCCTCGAGTATCGCATCGTGTCCGACTGTATGGTATCCTCTAGTATCGTATAGTGTCCTACTGTATGGTATCCTCTCGTATTGTATAGTGTCCTACTGTATGGTATCCTCGAGTATCCCATAGTGTCCGACTGTATGGTATCCTCTAGTATCATATAGTGTCCTTCTGAATGGTACCCTCTAGTATCGTATCGTGTCCTACTGTATGGTATCCTCTAGCATCGTATATTGTCCTACTGTATGATATCCTCCAGTATCGTATAGTGTCCTACTGTATGGTATCCTCGAGTATCGTATAGCGTCCGACTGTATGGTATCTTCTAGCATCGTATCGTGCCCTACTTGATGGTATCCTCTAGTATCGTATAGTGTCCGACTGTATGGTAACGTCTTGTATATTATAGTGTCCTACTGCATGGTATCCTCGAGTATCGTATAGTGTTCTACTGTATGGTATCCTCAAGTATCGTATAGTGTCCTACTGTATGGTATCTTTTAGTATCGTATAGTGTCCTACTGTATGGTATCCTCGAGTAACGCATTGTTTCCGACTGTATTGTACCGATTGGTATCGTCTTGTGTCCAACTGTATGGTATCCTCTAGTATCGTATAGTGTCCTACTATATGGTATCCTCTTGTATCGTATAGTGTCCTACTGAATGGTATCCTCCAGTATCGTATAGTGTCCTACTGTATGGTATCCTCGAGTATCGTATAGTTTCCGACTGTATGGTATCCTCCAGTATCATATAGTGTCCTACTGTATAGTATCCTCTAGCATCGTATCGTGCCCTACTTTATGGTATCCTCTAGTATCGTATAATGTGATACTGTATGGTATCTTTGAGTATCGCAGAGTGTCCGACTGTATGGTATCCTCTAGTATCATATAGTGTCCTTCTGAATGGTATCCTCTAGTATCGTATCGTGTCCTAGTGTATGGTATCCTCTAGCATTGTATATTGTCCTACTGTATGATGTCCTCTAGCTTCGTATATTGTCCTACTGTATGGTATCTTCCACTATCGTAAAGTGTCCTACTGTATGGTATCATCCTGTATCACATGGTGTAATTTAGTATTGTACAGTATGATATCCTGTCCATGTGGTATTGTATCCGATAGAATTGTATGGTAGCCGGCTCTGTATGGTATCCTCGCGTATCGCACAGTGTCCGACTGTATGGTATCCTCTAGTATCGTATGGTTTCCTACTGTATGGTATCCTCTAGTATCGTATAGTGTCCTACTGAATGGTATCCTCTAGCATCGTATATTGTCCTACTGTATGGTATCCTCGAGTATCGTATAGTGTCCTACGCTATGGTTTCCTCTTGTATCGTATAGTGTCCTTCTGAAAGGTATCCTGCAGTATCGTATAGTGTCCTACTGTATGGTATCCTCGAGTATCGTATAGTGTCCTACTGTATGGTATCCTCTAATATCGTGTAGTGTCCTACTGTATGGTATCCTCCAGTATCGTATAGTGTCCTACTGTATGGTATCCTCTAGCATCGTATCGTGCCCTACTTTATGGTATCCTCTAGTATCGTATAATGTCATACTGTATGGTACCTTCGAGTATCACAGAGTGTCCGACTGTATGGTATCCTCTAATATCGTATAGTGTCCTACTGTATGTTATCCTCGAGTACTGTATAGTGTCCTTCTGTATGGTATCCTCGAGTATCGTATCGTGTCCTACTGTATGGTATCCTCTAGTATAGTATAGTGTCCTACTGTATGGTATCCTCGAGTAACGCATCGTGTCCGACTATATGGTACCCTTAGGTATCGTATAGTGTCCTACTGTATGGTATCCTTTAGTATCGTATAGTGACCTATTGTATGGTATTATCGAGTATCGCATCGTGTCCGACTGTATGGTATCCCTTAGTATCGCATAGTTTCCGACTGTATGGTATCCTCTAGTATCGTATAGTTTTCTACTGTATGGTATCCTCGCGCATCGTATAGTGTCCGACTGTATGGTATCCTCTAGTATCGTATGGTGTCCTACTGTATGGTATCCTCTAGTATCGTATAGTGTCCTACTGAATGGTATCCTCTTGCATCGTAATGCGCCCTACTGTATGGTATCCTCGAGTATCATATAGTGTTCGACTGAATGGTTTCCTCTAGTATCGTAAAGTGTCCGACTGTATGGTATCCTCTAGTATCGTATAGTTTCCTACTGTATGGTATCCTCTTGTATCGTATAGTGTCCTACCGAATGATATCCTCCAGTATCGTATAGTGTCCTACTGTATGGTATCCTCGAGTATCGTATAGTGTCCAAGTGTATGGTATCCTCTAATATCGTATAGTGTCCCAATGTATGGTATCCTCCAGTATCGTATAGTGTCCTACTGTATGGTATCTTCTAGCATCGTATTGTGCCCTACTTTATGGTATCCTCTAGTATCGTATAGTGTCCTACTGTATGGAGGTGACTGGTTCTGTCCATGAACCAGCAGATGCAACAGTGTCATTTAAGTTTAGAAACCCATGTTAATAAATATTTAACTAAATACGACATTTTAGCATTGATTATTGTCTATTTTTTACCTCCCCCATGTGGCAGTGGAAAGCTTAAACATGTAGTTGTGCATTTGTGAGAACTGTTTAAAAGTGCTACACAGCCCCACACTTGCATATTTAATTTGTAATATTACATTCAGAATAAATTGTGCAGACGTTTAACAGGCAGTCGTATTTGTGTTATTGGTGCCAAAACTCTGAAAAAAGAAATAAAAGAATCTGAGAATGTGATTATAACCATTTTTTCCTCTTTTTCCTTTACTTGGGAGGTCAAGACATCTTCATGACAGAAGAACAGAAGAAATACTACAACGCCATGAAGAAGCTAGGTTCCAAGAAACCACAAAAACCGATTCCACGGCCAACTGTAAGACCCCACTCTGACCGATCAGTTCTTAACAGATTAAAATAATGGTGTCAAATGATTAACGCTTTCCTGTCTCTTGCCTCCTCCTGCTTCCAGAATGCTTTTCAAGGCTGTGTCTTTGACTTCATCACAAAGCAGGCCTTTGACATTGTAATCATGATACTAATCTGCCTTAACATGGTGACCATGATGGTAGAGACGGACGACCAGACCAAACAAATGGACATGATCCTGTACCGGATCAATCTGGTCTTCATTGTGCTCTTCACTGGGGAGTGTGTGTTGAAGATGATATCTCTGCGTCACTACTACTTCACCATCGGTTGGAACATATTTGATTTTGTGGTGGTGATCCTGTCTATTGTAGGTGAGGACATCTTTAGGGTGCTTTGACTTTCTGTTGGACTGTTGGAAACAATCTCTGAATTGTTGTATTTCTCTTCCAGGTATGTTTTTATCTGAAGTTATTGAGAAGTACTTTGTGTCTCCGACGCTGTTCCGAGTGATCCGACTGGCCCGAATTGGCCGCATCCTTCGCCTTATCAAAGGTGCCAAAGGCATCCGGACGCTTCTCTTTGCCTTAATGATGTCGCTGCCTGCCCTGTTCAACATCGGCCTTCTGCTCTTTCTGGTTATGTTCATCTATGCCATCTTCGGCATGTCCAACTTTGCTTATGTCAAGAGGGAAGCCGGAATCGACGACATGTTCAATTTTGAGACCTTTGGGAACAGTATGATCTGTTTGTTTCAGATTACCACCTCAGCGGGGTGGGATGGGCTTCTTGCACCCATCCTGAACAAGCGAGAGCCTGACTGTGACAGCCAGATGGAGCATCCAGGCAACTTGTACAAAGGGAACTGTGGTAACCCGTCAGTAGGCATCTTCTTCTTTGTCAGCTACATCATTATCTGCTTCCTCATCGTGGTCAACATGTACATCGCCGTTATTCTGGAGAACTTCAGCGTGGCAACAGAGGAAAGTGCCGAGCCGCTGAGCGAGGATGATTTTGAGATGTTTTATGAAGTTTGGGAGCGTTTTGATCCTGATGCTACTCAGTTTATGGAGTACAGCAAACTGTCTGACTTTGCAGATGCTCTGGATCCTCCTCTGCGCATGCCCAAGCCCAATATGACCCAGCTCATCTCTATGGACCTGCCGATGGTGAGCGGTGAACGCATTCACTGCCTCGACATCCTGTTTGCATTCACCAAGCGAGTGTTGGGCGAAGGGGGGGAGATGGACGTGTTACGTGGACAAATGGAGGAACGCTTCATGGCCTCCAACCCCTCTAAGGTGTCTTACGAGCCTATCACCACTACACTACGCCGCAAACAGGAGGAAATGTCGGCCATCGTTATCCAGAGGGCTTTCCGCCACTACATGATCCGCCTGGCCATGAAAAAGGCCTCTGCTCTCTACAAGGAACAGCTGAAGGACGGCCTTCGCGACCCGGACAAGGACGTGATGGTTATCAGCAAGTTCAACGAAAACTCCACCTCCGATAAGACAGACATGACTCCATCCACGGCCTCCCCGCCCTCCTACAACAGTGTGACTAAATCCGACAAGGACAAATACGAAAACGAAAATAGAGAAAAAGAAAACAAAGGAAAAGACTTGAAAGACAGAAAGAAATAAACTTAAAAAATGGAGCAAAAAACTGACAATGCATCAGAGGGGTGGGAAATTTGTTTACAGCTTCTGGAGGGGTTAGCTGGATGTGTGCTAGTCTGTAGGAGATGAATGCTGTGCAGGAAAAGCCTAGAACGGGAATACAGCTGTGGTAAATACAAGTACGTGGGATACTCCAGCAGACACTGCCTCTCTGCAAAACGCTTGTGATTTTCCTTTTGGTTGTTGTTAGTATCTGACACACGAGTGTACTGTTAAGTTGTCTGTAGCTAGTGCTGCTGCTAATATAAATCCAGTGTCTTGAATTTAACAATAGCTGTATCACTTAGTGTTCATTTTCCTTTTTGGTTTCATTCTTCTTTTTTCATGGAGAAGAATGTTTTCTACTTTCTCGTGTCATTATTTGAGAATGTCCACTGCTTTCACTGATGTAAAATCACCAAGGGCAGACTTAAGTCAATGCTGGAAACCACAACCATCTGCAACCGGTACAGTGCAGGTTCAGTGTTGAAACACTCATGGTTCAGACAGTATACGAAGCTGAAACACGCCGCCCAAGTGCAACAAAGAGATACTCGTCGCTGTCTAATCGGTGTTTGTTTAAAGCTTTCTATCTGGACTGCAACGTTCCTGTTTCAGTAGGAAAATCTGTCTACAGACAGAGAAGCTGAATGTATGCAAGCTGGAGGAATGAGACACATTTAAAGAAACTTGGGAATTGTTCCTGGTGGCTTTTTTGCCAAGATTTTAATGACACCATTTGCACCACTCGTCTGCCTGTAAAGGCTGTAATCCATATAAAAGTAAAGACCAGGGAAGTAATCTCTCGAGATGCACCAATCTGTTTTCCCCAAGATTCCAAGACCCAAACATCAGACTGTTGATGTGATCCGAGTGCCTCTTTTTTTAAGCTTAAACGTAAAATCTAGATGATGCTTGTCAAATGCACGAGCTCGCAGTTAGGTGTAACTGCATGATTTTTTCTCAGCAAGTGGAGATATTTGTAGAACAGTCCTTTTAAGGTTTGCAAAGCTTTCAACGAGATAGTTTGATAAAACAGAATCACTAAAAGGGATCGAACACTCACCTGCTGAAAGCCTTCGCTCAGTTTTATTTGCTCTAGTGTAAAGTTCTGTGCAGAATAATAGCACAACGGGATGGTGGGTGTTCCCAAGAGTTGAAAAGTTGAGCGAGTTGTTTTCTTCTTATCAAGAAAGCAGACTGGTTTGGGCCAGATCTGGCCCACGTTTGGCAGGTATGCTTCAGTTCCACACTGGTGTTGTGTGGGCCACATGTGGTCCAGATATCACTTAGTGGCTTGGACCTGGATTGCGGCAAGTATTTTGTGGGCCAAAAATGATCAGAATAGGGAAGGTCACATTGGGACCACGCATTTTATGCTATCTAGATGGTGGTGGGCATCTTGGATATAAAAAAAAAAAGTGAGGGGCTTGCAGCTAAGTTTCAGCCAGTAAAGAGACTTTATCTGTGCTGCTCCTTGTGCTAATTCTTGCTGGTTAGCTATCAGGCAGTGATTCTGAATGTGTTGTGTGATATTTTCATATCTCTGCTTTAAGCTGTTGTCTTCACATTGTTGTCATCTGAGATATAAAAAAATGAAGGACCACCAACCAATTTTCAGCCAATAAAAGGAAACAACTTTTTCTTTGCTGCTGCCTGTACTAATTCTTGCCAACCAACAACTTCAGATTTGTATCAGACAGAGATGCCAAACATGTTTTTGGATACTTAAGTGTATTTTTTTTAAATAACTGTCTTCACATTGGTCAGGATTTGCAACATTTATAGAGAGGAAGGACAGCCAACCAACCTTTAGGCAAGGAAAGAGAAGGCTTAAACTGTACCGCTGTCTATGTTAATTCTGGCTAGTTAGCCAGACAACAGCAGCAGATTCTTGTCAGGAATTGTTACTAAATGTGATATTTTAGCGCTTCTAGGTTTTAAATGATTGTCTTTACATCATTCAACTTGTCATCTGAGATAAACAAAGGAATGATCAGCAACCAACTTTCAGTCAGTAAAATTAAAAGACTTTTTCTTTTTGCCACCTTTGCTAATTCTTGATAGTTAGCTAGCTAACAACAATAGACTGGTATCAGGAACTGATAATGAACCTGCTATGGGGAGATTTAAGTGTTTGTGTTTTGAATTGTCTTCACATTGTTCAGGATTTGCTATAGGACAAACAACTACCAATGTTCAGCCACTTGAAGGAGGAGGGTTCATTGGTGCTGCTGCCCAGGCTAATTCTGTTTTGTTAGCCTGCTAACAAAAACAGATGCTAAATGTGTTTTGACATTTTAGTACTGTTTGTATGTGTTGTCTTTATATTGTTCAAGATTTGGCATCAAAGATGTAAGAAAGGTAAAACACAGCCAACCACAACTAGCCAGAAGAAAGATGAGACCTGATTGGTGCTGTTGTCTATGCTAACTCTTGCTAGTTAGCCTAACAGGAGTTTACCATGAGGCATTAATGATGAATGTGTGGATAAATGTTTTATTTTTTTTGTGTGTAAATTGTTGTCTTTACTTGTTGATTGTGTAACAAGAGGCGGGACACGTCAATCAAAAGTTATCATTGAAGGTGGGCTGATGAAATATGTTGTATGGGCGAGAAGTGGACCAGATGTGTTGCGAATACCAGGAAGTACTCTGTGAAATGCATGTATTTGGATAAGTTTAGACAGCCACATTCACCCTATTCCCTATTCACCCAATGTCATCATTAGGGATCGATTTTGGCCAAAGAACATGAAATGTAGCTGAGGAAGCATCCAATGTTACATCTGTACAAACCTAAAAGTCAGTGACCAGCATGTTGGACTCGATTTGGAGGGTTAAATATACTGGTATGGTACAAAAACAGGGTGAAAAGATTAAGTAAATGTGCCAATACTGCCCTTGAGATGGAATATATCCTGTACTTTGGTGTAAAGATGGCTTCCCCTTCATTTAGCTTTCCTGTATATGTGACTGATGGAAACTTTGTGTGTCTTACACCTGCTGATGAGAAACAACAGTCTGTTCCAGGAGTGGAATCAGTCTTCTCATCTGACTCATGGCAGCAAAGTAATGAAGCCAGTTTCCCCGCCGCCCATCTTTTAAGGTGATGTTGAAGCCTGCTGTTGTGTTGCAGTGTCTCCTCCCCATCCACACCTCCTCATGACGCCCACAGCTCCTGTAAAGAAAATGTCTACAAGTAATGAAATAATAAAAAGACCACTGTCTTTCTAATGCTTTCAACCTAGAACATGACAATATATCACATATAAAGGTTATATATCACAGATGTTTGTACGCCATCCATGTCGTTTAAATTGAGAAGCGAGTGGTTTCGATGTAGTTGTTTGGTTTGTAAATATTCTAGCTATTTGGGCCCACAGTATGCATCACACTTACATTTGATGTAAGAGCACTTTTTATCCCCACTGCTATGTAAAACCACATGTGGCGGTCATACATGTAACCGTGCGAGGGGTTTGTATGTATGTAAATGTACGGCAGATTGGGAGCATGTGTGAATCTGGGCTCCGTGGGTCGCTTTTGTTCTACCAACTAATTCTAAATAACATTTTTACTGTAGATATGTGTGCATTTTTCCAGTCTTCAGGTTTGATTTACATTTTTTTCTAGACAAATTTGTTTGTTTTTTTGCATTGTAACATGATGAAACACATGTATGGTCCCCATATCTGTAGATACAAACCACAAAGCAATCCGTAGCCACCTCTCATTGCGCTTGTAGTGTTTTAGTGAACTGCATGCTGGAAGTGACTACTGTCCACTCATATGCTAATATAATTTTAAAACCAAAAGAATAAAGGACATATTTTTTGTAAATGCCTTATTTTCTCTCCTTCCTTTCCTATGATGATTGCTTTACAAGTTGAACAGGATCATTCATGTGATTCAAGGTTATGTTACATTTGACTGTGTATCAATTTGCAAAATGTGAGAAGTGACTTTTTTTCTTTTTGTTACAACCAAAGATGTGGCAACAAAACAGAATCTAGTTTCCAAAATAAACATATTTTGGGAAGCACATTTTGCATGCCAGATGCATTCATTTGGAGGTGGAGAAGACGAGGCATGTGGCTTAAACAGACGCTTTCCGCCCAGCACCAGTCCGTTATCCAGGCAGATATGTCCAACGTCTCTCTGTTGAAAGGTGAAAGGGGCTGGAAAGATGTCTGTAATGATGTAGAAAAGACATTTGTGTAAAAGAATCCTTCCACTGCTTGTACCTGAACATTCAACATGTGGTCAAAAGGTGGAAAATTTTAATTTATTCACCAGGCTTTGTAAGAACTGAGCCAAGAGAAAGTAGGTGGTCCTGACATGGAGCCTTGTGGAACCCCACAAGGCTGAAAGTACATGTGTACTATGTTTACACCTTCATATTTATAGATTACATATTTATAGAGTACACATACTAAAATGATTGCCTACCGTATTTACTCACCCATCTAAATAAGAGAGTCCAGGTGTTCCCACCTCTTCCAGGTGTATAAGATCCAGCACCTGGGTATGCAGACTGGGATGGAACCAGTCCAACGAGCCCAGTGGGAAGTTTGCTCCACAGTCAGCTGTCGGCGCTTTCATGACGAAGCTGAAGCAGCGGAGAACGGAGCAGCTCAGACAGGAAGAGGTGGCCGTGGGCAGTTCGCAGAGGGAGCTCGGAAGTCATGTGGTCTTCAGATTAGCTACCCAAACAGCTTGGTGGCTGGTTTCCATGGTGACCTGCTGCATCTGGGCCAAACATCACCAGGTGCAGAGCGTTGATGGATCTAGAGCAGTGGAAACGTGTTCTCTGTCACACAATCTGATGGAAGAGTCTGGGTTTGGCGGTTGCCAGGACAACGGTACCGGTTTGACCGCATTGTGCCCGGTGGTAAGTTTGGAGGATGGTCTGGGGGTGGTCTTCAGAGTCCGGGCTGGGAACCTTTGTTCCAGTGGAAGGAACTCTGAATGCTTCCATGTTCCTGACTGTTAGGACCAGGTTGGAGATGTTCATTCCTGTTCCAGCACGACTGCACGCCACAAAGCTCCATGGCGACAGGATGAGCCAGTGTGGTGCGGTAGAACCTCACTGGTCTGGACAGAACCGGAACATACAGCGGAGACGGCGAGCTAGGACTTCTGGTTCCCCACCAGGGTCTGACCTAACAGGTGTGTCTCTGACCCAACAGATGTGTCTCTGACCCAACAGATGTGTGTCTGACCCGACAGGTGTGTCTCTGACCCAACAGATGTGTGTCTGACCCGACAGGTGTGTCTCTGACCCAACAGATGTGTGTCTGACCCGACAGGTGTGTCTCTGACCCAACAGATGTGTGTCTGACCCGACAGGTGTGTCTCTGACCCAACAGATGTGTCTCTGACCCGACAGGTGTGTCTCTGACCCGACAGGTGTGTCTCTGACCTGACAGGTGTGTCTCTGACCTGACAGATGTGTCTCTGACCCAACAGATGTGTCTCTGACCCGACAGGTGTGTGTCTGACCCGACAGGTGTGTCTCTGACCCAACAGATGTGTCTCTGACCCGACAGGTGTGTCTCTGACCCGACAGGTGTGTCTCTGACCCGACAGATGTGTCTCTGACCCGACAGATGTGTCTCTGACCCGACAGGTGTGTCTCTGACCCGACAGGTGTGTCTCTGACCCGACAGATGTGTCTCTGACCCAACAGGTGTGTCTCTGACCCGACAGGTGTGTCTCTGACCCGACCGGGTGTCTCTGACCTGACAGGTGTGTGTCTGACCCAACGGGTGTGTCTCTGACCCAACAGGTGTGTCTCTGACCCGACAGGTGTGTCTCTGACCCAACAGGTGTGTCTCTGACCCGACCGGCTGTCTCTGACCTGACAGGTGTGTGTCTGACCCGACAGGTGTGTCTCTGACCCAACAGGTGTGTCTCTGACCCGACAGGTGTGTGTCTGACCTGACAGGTGTGTGTCTGACCCAACAGGTGTGTCTGACCTGACAGATGTGTGTCTGACCCGACAGGTGTGTCTCTGACCCGACAGGTGTGTGTCTGACCTGACAGATGTGTCTCTGACCCGACAGGTGTGTCTCTGACCCGACAGATGTGTCTCTGACCCGACAGGTGTGTGTCTGACCCGACAGATGTGTCTCTGACCCGACAGGTGTGTGTCTGACCTGACAGGTGTGTGTCTGACCCAACAGGTGTGTCTCTGACCCGACAGGTGTGTCTCTGACCCAACAGGTGTGTCCCTGACCTGACAGGTGTGTGTCTGACCCGACAGGTGTGTCCCTGACCTGACAGGTGTGTCTCTGACCCAACAGGTGTGTCCCTGACCTGACAGGTGTGTCTCTGACCCGACAGGTGTGTCTCTGACCCGACAGGTGTGTCCCTGACCCAACAGGTGTGTCTCTGACCCAACAGATGTGTCTCTGACCCGACCGGCTGTCTCTGACCTGACAGGTGTGTGTCTGACCCAACAGGTGTGTCTCTGACCCGACAGGTGTGTCTCTGACCCGACAGGTGTGTCCCTGACCCGACAGGTGTGTCTCTGACCTGACAGGTGTGTGTCTGACCCGACAGATGTGTGTCTGACCTGACAGGTGTGTGTCTGACCCGACAGATGTGTGTCTGACCCGACAGGTGTGTGTCTGACCCGACAGATGTGTGTCTGACCCGACAGGTGTGTGTCTGACCCGACAGGTGTGTCTCTGACCCGACAGGTGTGTGTCTGACCCGACAGGTGTGTCTCTGACCCGACAGGTGTGTCTCTGACCCGACAGATGTGTGTCTGACCCGACAGATGTGTGTCTGACCCGACAGATGTGTCTCTGACCCGACAGGTGTGTCTCTGACCCGACAGGTGTGTGTCTGACCCGACAGATGTGTCTCTGACCCGACAGATGTGTGTCTGACCCGACAGATGTGTGTCTGACCCGACAGATGTGTCTCTGACCCGACAGATGTGTCTCTGACCCGACAGATGTGTGTCTGACCCGACAGATGTGTCTCTGACCCGACAGGTGTGTCTCTGACCCGACAGATGTGTGTCTGACCCGACAGATGTGTGTCTGACCCAACAGATGTGTGTCTGACCCAACAGATGTGTCTCTGACCCGACAGATGTGTGTCTGACCCGACAGGTGTGTCTCTGACCCGACAGATGTGTCTCTGACCCGACAGGTGTGTGTCTGACCCGACAGGTGTGTGTCTGACCCGACAGGTGTGTGTCTGACCCGACAGATGTGTGTCTGACCCGACAGATGTGTGTCTGACCCGACAGATGTGTGTCTGACCCGACAGGTGTGTCTCTGACCCGACAGATGTGTCTCTGACCCGACAGGTGTGTGTCTGACCCGACAGGTGTGTGTCTGACCCGACAGATGTGTGTCTGACCCGACAGATGTGTCTCTGACCCGACAGATGTGTGTCTGACCCGACAGGTGTGTCTCTGACCCGACAGATGTGTCTCTGACCCGACAGGTGTGTGTCTGACCCGACAGGTGTGTCTCTGACCCGACAGATGTGTCTCTGACCCGACAGATGTGTGTCTGACCCGACAGATGTGTCTCTGACCCGACAGATGTGTGTCTGACCCGACAGGTGTGTCTCTGACCCGACAGATGTGTCTCTGACCCGACAGATGTGTGTCTGACCCGACAGGTGTGTCTCTGACCCGACAGATGTGTGTCTGACCCGACAGATGTGTGTCTGACCTGACAGGTGTGTCTCTGGACGGTCAGCTTTCCCAGGAAGCTGTCCTGGATCCTGAGGATGAAGAACTGAATCCACGTGAAGGTGGAGGAACCAGTTCTGTCTCAGCTGAAACACGCTACATGTAAATATTTATTTTATTCGTCTGTGAATGAAGGAGTCCTCTGTGTGCGCACGGCGCCTCTGTCTGGGAGTGAAGCTGCTGTTTTGCCAGACAGGAAGGAGACGGAGGTGAAAAGCTGCCACAACCCCCACCCTGCCAGCATTTCTTCCTCCTGTTGCCTAGCAACCGAACATCACAGCTCCGCTGCCGCAGATCGATCAGCAGCTTTCTGAGCTTGCTTACCCACAATACTTTGCAAATAGAAAGACAAACAACCCCCCAACCCCTCACACACACACACACACACACACACACACACACACACACACACACACACACCCTTCCCTTCCACACACACACACACACACACACACACACACACACACACACACACCCTCCAGGTCTATAAGAGGCGGCGGCAGGGGAGATGATGGTGTTTGTAATGAGCCATGAGGAGATACATCAACTGTCTGGTCAGCGACTGAAAGCTTCCTGCCTCGCCCAGACTGCCGTCGCTCCGGGCTCAGCAGCGCCCCCTGCAGGACGATCCATGCTGGAGCACCGGGGGGGGGGGTTCTGATGAAACACACCTTTATTCCCGGCAGGACTTGCAGGCTGTTGTCAGCGAGATGAAGCGGGGGACAGATGCTCAGTCACAGGTTGTCACCAGGCTGTGAAATGTAATAAACAGCTAATGACGTCAGAAGAGATGATTTACCTCCCTCCTGCTGGATGATGTCAGCTCTGAGGGACATGGAGCCATCTGCTGGCAGGAAACCAGCCTGTTAAAGGTCTGCCTGTCCATCCATCCATTCGGACAGGACGCTGTGGAGCTGAACGTCCATGCTCACCACAACTCAGCAGCTTTTACACAGATTTCCAAACGATTCTGCAGGATTTCACCTCATAAAACATTTAATCTGATTTCTATTCAATATGGAAAAGCTCCCTGGTAAAGCTGAAGGTAAACATCATGTTCAGCAACTCCAGTCTCCATCATGTTCATGTTCCCTCCACACGCCTCATCACCAGACATGAACATGTGACAGTAAACATGTTGTGGCTTCAGTCTGGTCACCTGCTGGATGAGGGGGGGGGCTTATGCAGCTTGTAGAGAGTTCTACTGGACGGGGGAGGGGCTTATGCGGCTTGTAGAGAGTTCTGCTGGACGGGGGAGGGGCTTATGCGGCTTGTAGAGAGTTCTGCTGGACGGGGGAGGGGCTTATGCGGCTTGTAGAGAGTTCTGCTGGACGGGGGAGGGGCTTATGCGGCTTGTAGAGAGTTCTGCTGGACGGGGGAGGGGCTTATGCGGCTTGTAGAGAGTTCTACTGGACGGGGGAGGGGCTTATGCAGCTTGTAGAGAGTTCTACTGGACGGGGGAGGGGCTTATGCGGCTTGTAGAGAGTTCTACTGGACGGGGGAGGGGCTTATGCGGCTTGTAGAGAGTTCTACTGGACGGGGGAGGGGCTTATGCGGCTTGTAGAGAGTTCTGCTGGACGGGGGAGGGGCTTATGCGGCTTGTAGAGAGTTCTACTGGACGGGGGAGGGGCTTATGCGGCTTGTAGAGAGTTCTACTGGACGGGGGAGGGGCTTATGCGGCTTGTAGAGAGTTCTACTGGACGGGGGAGGGGCTTATGCGGCTTGTAGAGAGTTCTACTGGACGGGGGAGGGGCTTATGCGGCTTGTAGAGAGTTCTACTGGACGGGGGAGGGGCTTATGCGGCTTGTAGAGAGTTCTACTGGACGGGGGAGGGGCTTATGCGGCTTGTAGAGAGTTCTACTGGACGGGGGAGGGGCTTATGCGGCTTGTAGAGAGTTCTACTGGACGGGGGAGGGGCTTATGCGGCTTGTAGAGAGTTCTACTGGACGGGGGAGGGGCTTATGCGGCTTGTAGAGAGTTCTACTGGACGGGGGAGGGGCTTATGCGGCTTGTAGAGAGTTCTACTGGACGGGGGAGGGGCTTATGCGGCTTGTAGAGAGTTCTACTGGACGGGGGAGGGGCTTATGCGGCTTGTAGAGAGTTCTACTGGACGGGGGAGGGGCTTATGCGGCTTGTAGAGAGTTCTACTGGACGGGGGAGGGGCTTATGCGGCTTGTAGAGGGTTCTACTGGACGGGGGAGGGGCTTATGCGGCTTGTAGAGAGTTCTACTGGACGGGGGAGGGGCTTATGCGGCTTGTAGAGAGTTCTACTGGACGGGGGAGGGGCTTATGCGGCTTGTAGAGGGTTCTACTGGACGGGGGAGGGGCTTATGCGGCTTGTAGAGAGTTCTACTGGACGGGGGAGGGGCTTATGCGGCTTGTAGAGAGTTCTACTGGACGGGGGAGGGGCTTATGCGGCTTGTAGAGAGTTCTACTGGACGGGGGAGGGGCTTATGCGGCTTGTAGAGAGTTCTACTGGACGGGGGAGGGGCTTATGCGGCTTGTAGAGAGTTCTACTGGACGGGGGAGGGGCTTATGCGGCTTGTAGAGAGTTCTACTGGACGGGGGAGGGGCTTGGTTGTCACTTTTTGTTTGAGTCACTAGATGCTCTGAAAAATGGTAAATATAGCACTAAAGTTGCTACATTTTTAGCAGAAGTCCACAGTGTGCATCAGTGTAATCGGTGTAACAGGAAATTGTGCTCTGACAAATGTTTCACGATTGAATGTGCTAATTTTTTAACACAATCATTTTTCTTCATTGAACAGTTGTCAATAATATGTCGAAGTCCCACCCCGGGCTGCACGGTGCACAGTGATTAGCACTGTGGCCTCACAGCAAGAGGTTGCTGGTTTGATCCTCAGCTGGGGAGATGCTTGGTCAGTGGCCTTTCTGGAGTTTGCTTGTTCTCCCCGTGTATATGTCGGTTCTCTCCAGGTACTTTGGCTTCCTCCCACCATCCAAAGACATGCATGTTGGGTAAACTGGTTACTGTAAATCGCCCCTAGGAGTGAGTGGTTGTGTGTCTCTGTGTGGCCCTGCGATGGACTGGCGGGCTGTCCAGGGTGTACCCTGCCTTTCGTAGACCGTGGGATAGGCTCCAGCTTCCCCGCAACCATTCATCGGACTAAGAGGTTAGGATGAATGAATGAATGAAGTCCCACTCCAAATATATGTGTGTATGTGTGTATTAGCTGCAACTGCAACCGTAATGCAGGTTTCAGCAAATAGTTAAATCTTCCTATTTGAAACTTCATTAGATCACATTGATCCTGTTTAATGACATGAAAAATTGTAAATAATGAAGACAACATCTGTAGAGTTTAAAATGAGTAAAGAACGTTTAAAAGGTGCAGGTGCAGTATTTCTGTAACACATTTGAACATAACTTTATTAACTTGTTATTGTCATTGTTATATGCACATCATAAGAAAAGGTTAATACACCCTGATTGGAGGGTTGAAATTTAGCTTGGAACACTTTTCTAAGTACAGTTCTGAGTAGATGCAGATAGTATCGGACCGATACCCAACACTGCTATCAGTATCAACATTTCTGCTGAAATAAACTGATGATATGAAGCAGAATAAAACTTCGATTGATTTGAAGCTGCATTTCTGTTTTAATTAAACCAATGAGGAGTTCAGATTGACTTTCTGCATCTAATGAACGAAAACAGGAAAAACTTGTGGTTGGAATTTTCATGTTTATTCAACATCGAGTAGCGAGCGTTCTAAGTTTCAGACAACAACGTAGCTTCAATATTCACAGCTGATGATTATCCTGCGTTGAATTGGTTTGACTGTTGACTACTGAGCAGTCAACGCATTCAACCCAACAGCTACCAGTATGGTGAAAAAGGGGCTAAAAACAGCAGAAAATATTGCTCATGTGTTGGCCGTGGTTCATAAAATGTTTATAATTCCACAGACGTAGCTAGCCATGATACATGCGATATTAAATAGGAACCACTGACAGCAACAGGAAGACGGCAGCACAACAGAAATAAGGAAAGCCAACACTCGTAAAACTTTGATTGTTTTTCTCTTTTACAGATACCAGCCTCAAGCAGAAAACATGCGGTAAGGGTCAAGGACTTTACAACACAGCATATGTATGTTTGAGTAGTTACAAGGTAATTTCCAGGGAAACTGCAGGGGCGGAGCTAGAGCGGTAAACTCTGATTGGACATTCCAGTTTAAAGTAGATTTTAAATTATTCACCGTTTTAAAAATACCAACTACAAATTTCTAAAAGAGATTTTGTTCCTGTGAAAGTAATGCTACTAATGTCAAGACTGTGAAAAGAATGTTAGCATGAAGCTACATAGCGGTGCTGATCTGTTTCTGTACTAGCACTAGCTTAGTTCAGGGCTAACGTGGGCAAAACTGAGGTTTACAATCCAGACACAACATGTAGTGTTTTTCCAGAGACTCTAGATGGTAAATCCACCATTACTTATCACAAACAGTGCGTGTTTTATGTGTGTTTTAGATGTTACAGAATGATGTGCAGATGAGAAAAAGCTTGGTCACAGCTGATCTATGTGTTATTTCTACAAATTTCTGGTTGCTCTTTATGCTGCTTTATCTATTCATACATTCATTTTACATCATTTTGGCCTCAGAATCTGACAGCTGAGGCTGAAAACATCACGTCTGTGTGGAAACATCACATCTGCATGGAAACATCATGTCACCATGGAAACATCACGTCACCATGGAAACATCACGTCTGCATGGAAACATCACGTCTGCATGGAAACATCTTGTCTCTATGGAAACATCACGTCACCACGGAAACATCACGTCACCATGGAAACGTCACGTCTGCATGGAAACGTCACATCTCCATGGAAACGTCACGACTGCATGGAAACATCATGACTGCATGGAAATGTCACGTCACCATGGAAACATCACGTCTGCATGGAAACATCTAGTCTCTAAGGACACATCACGTCACCATGGAAACGTCATGTCTGCATGGAAACATCTCGTCATCATGGAAACATCACATCTCGATGGAAACATCATGTCATCATGTAAACATCACGTCTGCATGGAAACATCACATCACCATGGAAACGTCATGACTGCATAGAAATGTCACGTCTGCATGGAAACATCATGTCTGCATGGAAACGTTACGACTGCATGGAAACATCATGACTGCATGGAAATGTCACATCACCATGGAAACATCACGTCTCCATGGAAACATCATGTCTGTATGGAAACATCACGTGTGCGTGCCCTAACTGGGATTAAAATGATTTGACTTATATTTATTTAGAGTAGTTTGTTGTTTAGGGGTTATCGTAAACAGGAGGCTAGCATGGATGCTAGTTGATTTTAAGTAACATAAACATATCCTGTAATCAGCCTGATTATGTAGAGGCAGAAATTGGTATAAAGTAGAAAGAGGGGAGATTTCCGACACCCCCACCCCAGGCCACCCCACACTAAGAGGTCTAGCTCCGCCCCTGAAACATGGTTTCACATCATGGTTTGATGCTGGTCTTTTGTCTTTTGAAACAAGCTGAGCTTTTTCTGATGTTGTGTGCAACTTGTTGCTCTTTGGAAGTGCACTTATCCAGAGTGTGTCACTTATCCAGTCAGTCACTTATTCAGAGTTGGTCACTTATCCAGTCAGTCACTTATTCAGAGTCCATCACTTATCCAGAGTACGTCACTTTTCCAGAGTACGTCACTTATCCAGAGTTGGTCTCTTATCCAGAGTACGTCACTAATCCAGTCAGTCACTTATCCAGAGTCCATCACTTATCCAGAGTTGGTCTCTTAGCCAGAGTACGTCACTTATCCAGTCAGTCACATATCCAGAGTACGTCACTTATCCAGTCAGTCACATATCCAGAGTACGTCACTTTTCCAGAGTCACTCACTTATCCAGAGAATGTCACTGATCCAATTAGTCACTTATCCATTCAGTCACTTATCCAGAGTCCGTCACTTATGCAGAGTCGGTCCCTTATTCAGAATAAGTCACTTATCCAGAGTCCGTCACTTATCCAGAGTCCGTCACTTATCCAGAGTACGTCACTTTTCCAGAGTACGTCACTTATCCAGAGTCCGTCACTTATCCAGTGTCGGTCACTTATCCAGTCAGTCACTTATCCAGAGTACGTCACTTAATCAGAGTCCGTCACTTATCCAGAGTAGGTCCCTTTTCCAGAGTCGGTCCCTTTTCCAGAGTCCGTCACTTATCCAGAGTATGTCACTTAAAAAGAGTCCGTCACTTATCCAGAGTCCGTCACGTATCCAGAGTCGGTCCCTTTTCCAGGGTCGGTCCCTTTTCCAGAGTCGGTCACTTATCCAGAGTCGGTCCCTTATCCAGAGTTGGTCACTTATCCAGTCAGTCACTTATCCAGAGTCGGTCACTTATCCAGAGTCGGTCCCTTATCCAGAGTCGGTCACTTATCCAGAGTCCGTCACTTATCCAGAGTCGGTCCCTTTTCCAGAGTCCGTCACTTTTCCAGAGTCGGTCACTTATCCAGACTCGGTCACTTATCCAGAGTCCGTCACTTATCCAGAGTCGGTCCCTTTTCCAGCGTCGGTCTCTTATCCAGACCCAGTCACTTGTCCAGAGTTGGTCCCTTATCCAGAGTCGGTCCATTTTCCAGAGCCGGTCACTTATCCAGACTTGGTCACTTATCCAGAGTCCGTCACTAATTCAGAATCAGTCACTTTTCCAGATTCGGTCACTTATCCAGAGTCGGTCCCTTTTCCAGAGTCGGTCACTTATCCAGAGTCGGTCACTTATCCAGAGTCAGTCCCTTATCCAGAGTCCGTCACTTATCCAGAGTCGGTCCCTTTTCCAGAGTCAGTCCCTTATCCAGAGTCCGTCACTTATCCAGAGTCGGTCCCTTTTCCAGAGTCGGTCCCTTTTCCAAAGTCGGTCACTTATCCAGACTCGGTCACTTATCCAGAGTCGGTCACTTATCCAGAGTCAGTCACTTATCCAGAGTCCATCACTTATTCAGAATCAGTCACTTTTCCTGATTCGGTCACTTATCCAGAGTCGATCACTTATCCAGAGTACGTCACTTAATCAGAGTCTGTCACTTATCCAGAGTAGGCCCCTTTTACAGAGTCCGTCCCTTTTGCAGAGTCGGTCCCTTATCCAGAGTCCGTCCCTTTTCCAGAATTGGTCACTTATCCAGAGTCCGTCACTTATCCAGAGTCGGTCACTCATCCAGTCAGTCACTTAACCAGAGTCCGTCACTTATCCAGACTCGGTCAGTTATCCAGTCAGTCACTTATCCAGCGAACGTCACTTAATTAGAGTCCGTCACTTATCCAGAGTAGGTCCCTTTTCCAGACTCGGTCACTTATCCAGAGTCCGTCACTTATCCAGAGTCCGTCACTTATCCAGAGTCGGTCCCTTTTCCAGACTCGGTCACTTTTCCAGACTCCGTCACTTATCCAGACTCGGTCACTTATCCAGTCAGTCACTTATCCAGAGTACGTCACTTAATCAGAGTCCGTCACTTATCCAGAGTAGGTCCCTTTTCCAGAGTCGGTCCCTTTTCCAGAGTCCGTCACTTATCCAGAGTATGTCACTTAAACAGAGTCCGTCACTTATCCAGAGTCCGTCACGTATCCAGAGTCGGTCCCTTTTCCAGGGTCGGTCCCTTTTCCAGAGTTGGTCACTTATCCAGTCAGTCACTTATCCAGAGTCGGTCACTTATCCAGAGTCGGTCCCTTATCCAGAGTTGGTCACTTATCCAGACACGGTCACTTATCCAGAGTCCGTCACTTATCCAGAGTCGGTCACTTATCCAGAGTCCGTCACTTATCCAGAGTCGGTCCCTTTTCCAGAGTCCGTCACTTTTCCAGAGTCGGTCACTTATCCAGACTCGGTCACTTATCCAGAGTCCGTCACTTATCCAGAGTCGGTCCCTTTTCCAGAGTCGGTCACTTATCCAGACCCAGTCACTTATCCAGAGTCGGTCACTTATCCAGAGTCGGTCCCTTATCCAGAGTTGGTCACTTATCCAGTCAGTCACTTGTCCAGAGTTGGTCCCTTATCCAGAGTCGGTCCATTTTCCAGAGCCGGTCACTTATCCAGACTTGGTCACTTATCCAGAGTCCGTCACTAATTCAGAATCAGTCACTTTTCCAGATTCGGTCACTTATCCAGAGTCGGTCCCTTTTCCAGAGTCGGTCACTTATCCAGAGTCGGTCACTTATCCAGAGTCGGTCACTTATCCAGAGTCGGTCCCTTTTCCAGAGTCGGTCCCTATTCCAGATTCGGTCACTTATCCAGAGTCCGTCACTTATCCAGAGTCGGTCCCTTTTCCAGAGTCCGTCACTTTTCCAGAGTCGGTCACTTATCCAGACTCGGTCACTTATCCAGAGTCCGTCACTTATCCAGAGTCGGTCCCTTTTCCAGCGTCGGTCACTTATCCAGACCCAGTCACTTGTCCAGAGTTGGTCCCTTATCCAGAGTCGGTCCATTTTCCAGAGCCGGTCACTTATCCAGACTTGGTCACTTATCCAGAGTCCGTCACTAATTCAGAATCAGTCACTTTTCCAGATTCGGTCACTTATCCAGAGTGGGTCCCTTTTCCAGAGTCGGTCACTTATCCAGAGTCGGTCACTTATCCAGAGTCAGTCCCTTATCCAGAGTCCGTCACTTATCCAGAGTCGGTCCCTTTTCCAGAGTCAGTCCCTTATCCAGAGTCCGTCACTTATCCAGAGTCGGTCCCTTTTCCAGAGTCGGTCCCTTTTCCAAAGTCGGTCACTTATCCAGACTCGGTCACTTATCCAGTCAGTCACTTATCCAGAGTACGTCACTTAATCAGAGTCCGTCACTTATCCAGAGTAGGTCCCTTTTCCAGAGTCGGTCCCTTTTCCAGAGTCCGTCACTTATCCAGAGTATGTCACTTAAACAGAGTCCGTCACTTATCCAGAGTCCGTCACGTATCCAGAGTCGGTCCCTTTTCCAGGGTCGGTCCCTTTTCCAGAGTCGGTCACTTATCCAGAGTCGGTCCCTTATCCAGAGTTGGTCACTTATCCAGTCAGTCACTTATCCAGAGTCGGTCACTTATCCAGAGTCGGTCCCTTATCCAGAGTTGGTCACTTATCCAGACACGGTCACTTATCCAGAGTCCGTCACTTATCCAGAGTCGGTCACTTATCCAGAGTCCGTCACTTATCCAGAGTCGGTCCCTTTTCCAGAGTCCGTCACTTTTCCAGAGTCGGTCACTTATCCAGACTCGGTCACTTATCCAGAGTCCGTCACTTATCCAGAGTCGGTCCCTTTTCCAGAGTCGGTCACTTATCCAGACCCAGTCACTTATCCAGAGTCGGTCACTTATCCAGAGTCGGTCCCTTATCCAGAGTTGGTCACTTATCCAGTCAGTCACTTGTCCAGAGTTGGTCCCTTATCCAGAGTCGGTCCATTTTCCAGAGCCGGTCACTTATCCAGACTTGGTCACTTATCCAGAGTCCGTCACTAATTCAGAATCAGTCACTTTTCCAGATTCGGTCACTTATCCAGAGTGGGTCCCTTTTCCAGAGTCGGTCACTTATCCAGAGTCGGTCACTTATCCAGAGTCAGTCCCTTATCCAGAGTCCGTCACTTATCCAGAGTCGGTCCCTTTTCCAGAGTCAGTCCCTTATCCAGAGTCCGTCACTTATCCAGAGTCGGTCCCTTTTCCAGAGTCGGTCCCTTTTCCAAAGTCGGTCACTTATCCAGACTCGGTCACTTATCCAGAGTCCATCACTTATTCAGAATCAGTCACTTTTCCTGATTCGGTCACTTATCCAGAGTCGATCACTTCTCCAGAGTACGTCACTTAATCAGAGTCTGTCACTTATCCAGAGTAGGCCCCTTTTACAGAGTCGGTCCCTTATCCAGAGTCCGTCCCTTTTCCAGAGTCGGTCCCTTATCCAGAGTCCGTCCCTTTTCCAGAATTGGTCACTTATCCAGAGTCCGTCACTTATCCAGAGTCGGTCACTTATCCAGAGTCAGTCCCTTATCCAGAGTCCGTCACTTATCCAGAGTCGGTCCCTTTTCCAGAGTCAGTCCCTTATCCAGAGTCCGTCACTTATCCAGAGTCGGTCCCTTTTCCAGAGTCGGTCCCTTTTCCAAAGTCGGTCACTTATCCAGAGTCAGTCACTTATCCAGAGTCCATCACTTATTCAGAATCAGTCACTTTTCCTGATTCGGTCACTTATCCAGAGTCGATCACTTCTCCAGAGTACGTCACTTAATCAGAGTCTGTCACTTATCCAGAGTAGGCCCCTTTTACAGAGTCGGTCCCTTATCCAGAGTCCGTCCCTTTTCCAGAGTCGGTCCCTTATCCAGAGTCCGTCCCTTTTCCAGAATTGGTCACTTATCCAGAGTCCGTCACTTATCCAGAGTCGGTCACTCATCCAGTCAGTCACTTAACCAGAGTCCGTCACTTATCCAGACTCGGTCAGTTATCCAGTCAGTCACTTATCCAGCGAACGTCACTTAATTAGAGTCCGTCACTTATCCAGAGTAGGTCCCTTTTCCAGACTCGGTCACTTATCCAGAGTCCGTCACTTATCCAGAGTCCGTCACTTATCCAGAGTCGGTCCCTTTTCCAGACTCGGTCACTTATCCAGACTCCGTCACTTATCCAGACTCGGTCACTTATCCAGTCAGTCACTTATCCAGAGTACGTCACTTAATCAGAGTCCGTCACTTATCCAGAGTAGGTCCCTTTTCCAGAGTCGGTCCCTTTTCCAGAGTCCGTCACTTATCCAGAGTATGTCACTTAAACAGAGTCCGTCACTTATCCAGAGTCGGTCACTTATCCAGAGTCGGTCCCTTATCCAGAGTTGGTCACTTATCCAGTCAGTCACTTATCCAGAGTCGGTCACTTATCCAGAGTCCGTCACTTATCCTGAGTTGGTCACTTATCCAGACACGGTCACTTATCCAGAGTCCGTCACTTATCCAGAGTCGGTCACTTATCCAGAGTCCGTCACTTATCCAGAGTCGGTCCCTTTTCCAGAGTCCGTCACTTTTCCAGAGTCGGTCACTTATCCAGACTCGGTCACTTATCCAGAGTCCGTCACTTATCCAGAGTCGGTCCCTTTTCCAGAGTCGGTCACTTATCCAGACCCAGTCACTTATCCAGAGTCGGTCACTTATCCAGAGTCGGTCCCTTATCCAGAGTTGGTCACTTATCCAGTCAGTCACTTGTCCAGAGTTGGTCCCTTATCCAGAGTCGGTCCATTTTCCAGAGCCGGTCACTTATCCAGACTTGGTCACTTATCCAGAGTCCGTCACTAATTCAGAATCAGTCACTTTTCCAGATTCGGTCACTTATCCAGAGTCGGTCCCTTTTCCAGAGTCGGTCACTTATCCAGACTCGGTCACTTATGCAGAGTCCGTCACTTATCCAGAGTCGGTCCCTTTTCCAGCGTCGGTCACTTATCCAGACCCAGTCACTTGTCCAGAGTTGGTCCCTTATCCAGAGTCGGTCCATTTTCCAGAGCCGGTCACTTATCCAGACTTGGTCACTTATCCAGAGTCCGTCACTAATTCAGAATCAGTCACTTTTCCAGATTCGGTCACTTATCCAGAGTCGGTCCCTTTTCAGGAGTCGGTCACTTATCCAGAGTCGGTCACTTATCCAGAGTCAGTCCCTTATCCAGAGTCCGTCACTTATCCAGAGTCGGTCCCTTTTCCAGAGTCGGTCCCTTTTCCAAAGTCGGTCACTTATCCAGACTCGGTCACTTATCCAGAGTCGGTCACTTATCCAGAGTCAGTCACTTATCCAGAGTCCATCACTTATTCAGAATCAGTCACTTTTCCTGATTCGGTCACTTATCCAGAGTCGATCACTTATCCAGAGTACGTCACTTAATCAGAGTCTGTCACTTATCCAGAGTAGGCCCCTTTTACAGAGTCGGTCCCTTATCCAGAGTCTGTCCCTTTTCCAGAGTCGGTCCCTTATCCAGAGTCCGTCCCTTTTCCAGAATTGGTCACTTATCCAGAGTCCGTCACTTATCCAGAGTCGGTCACTCATCCAGTCAGTCACTTAACCAGAGTCCGTCACTTATCCAGACTCGGTCAGTTATCCAGTCAGTCACTTATCCAGCGAACGTCACTTAATTAGAGTCCGTCACTTATCCAGAGTAGGTCCCTTTTCCAGACTCGGTCACTTATCCAGAGTCCGTCACTTATCCAGAGTCCGTCACTTATCCAGAGTCGGTCCCTTTTCCAGACTCGGTCACTTATCCAGACTCCGTCACTTATCCAGACTCGGTCACTTATCCAGTCAGTCACTTATCCAGAGTACGTCACTTAATCAGAGTCCGTCACTTATCCAGAGTAGGTCCCTTTTCCAGAGTCGGTCCCTTTTCCAGAGTCCGTCACTTATCCAGAGTATGTCACTTAAACAGAGTCCGTCACTTATCCAGAGTCCGTCACGTATCCAGAGTCGGTCCCTTTTCCAGGGTCGGTCCCTTTTCCAGAGTCGGTCACTTATCCAGAATCGGTCCCTTATCCAGAGTTGGTCACTTATCCAGTCAGTCACTTATCCAGAGTCGGTCACTTATCCAGAGTCGGTCCCTTATCCAGAGTTGGTCACTTATCCAGACACGGTCACTTATCCAGAGTCCGTCACTTATCCAGAGTCGGTCACTTATCCAGAGTCCGTCACTTATCCAGAGTCGGTCCCTTTTCCAGAGTCCGTCACTTTTCCAGAGTCGGTCACTTATCCAGACTCGGTCACTTATCCAGAGTCCGTCACTTATCCAGAGTCGGTCCCTTTTCCAGAGTCGGTCACTTATCCAGACCCAGTCACTTATCCAGAGTCGGTCACTTATCCAGAGTCGGTCCCTTATCCAGAGTTGGTCACTTATCCAGAGTTGGTCACTTATCCAGTCAGTCACTTGTCCAGAGTTGGTCCCTTATCCAGAGTCGGTCCATTTTCCAGAGCCGGTCACTTATCCAGACTTGGTCACTTATTCAGAGTCCGTCACGAATTCAGAATCAGTCACTTTTCCAGATTCGGTCACTTATCCAGAGTCGGTCCCTTTTCCAGAGTCGGTCACTTATCCAGAGTCGGTCACTTATCCAGAGTCGGTCACTTATCCAGAGTCGGTCCCTTTTCCAGAGTCGGTCCCTATTCCAGATTCGGTCACTTATCCAGAGTCGGTCACTTATCCAGAGTCAGTCACTTATCCAGAGTCAGTCCCTTATCCAGAGTCCGTCACTTATCCAGAGTCGGTCCCTTTTCCAGAGTCGGTCCCTTTTCCAAAGTCGGTCACTTATCCAGACTCGGTCACTTATCCAGAGTCGGTCACTTATCCAGAGTCAGTCACTTATCCAGAGGCCATCACTTATTCAGAATCAGTCACTTTTCCTGATTCGGTCACTTATCCAGAGTCGATCACTTATCCAGAGTACGTCACTTAATCAGAGTCGGTCCCTTATCCAGAGTCCGTCCCTTTTCCAGAATTGGTCACTTATCCAGAGTCCGTCACTTATCCAGAGTCGGTCACTCATCCAGTCAGTCACTTAACCAGAGTCCGTCACTTATCCAGACTCGGTCAGTTATCCAGTCAGTCACTTATCCAGCGAACGTCACTTAATTAGAGTCCGTCACTTATCCAGAGTAGGTCCCTTTTCCAGAGTCCGTCACTTATCCAGAGTCGGTCCCTTTTCCAGAGTCGGTCCCTTTTCCAGGGTCGGTCCCTTTTCCAGACTCGGTCACTTATCCAGACTCGGTCACTTATCCAGACTCGGTCAGTTATCCAGTCAGTCACTTATCCAGCGAACGTCACTTAATTAGAGTCCGTCACTTATCCAGAGTAGGTCCCTTTTCCAGACTTGGTCACTTATCCAGAGTAGGTCCCTTTTCCAGACTCGGTCACTTATCCAGAGTCCGTCACTTATTCAGAATCAGTCACTTATCCAGAGTCCGTCACTTATCCAGTCCGTCACTTATCCAGAGTCCGTCACTTATTCAGAATCAGTCACTTATCCAGAGTCCGTCACTTGTCCAGAGTCCGTCACTTTTCCAGAGTCCGTCACTTATCCAGAGTAGGTCCCTTTTCCAGAGTCCGTCACTTATCCAGAGTCCGTCACTTATCCAGAGTCGGTCCCTTTTCCAGAGTCGGTCCCTTTTCAAGACTCGGTCACTTATCCAGACTCGGTCACTTATCCAGAGTCCGTCCCTTTTCCAGAGTCGGTCCCTTATCCAGAGTCCGTCCCTTTTCCAGAATTGGTCACTTATCCAGAGTCCGTCACTTATCCAGAGTCGGTCACTCATCCAGTCAGTCACTTAACCAGAGTCCGTCACTTATCCAGACTCGGTCAGTTATCCAGTCAGTCACTTATCCAGCGAACGTCACTTAATTAGAGTCCGTCACTTATCCAGAGTAGGTCCCTTTTCCAGACTCGGTCACTTATCCAGAGTCCGTCACTTATCCAGAGTCCGTCACTTATCCAGAGTCGGTCCCTTTTCCAGACTCGGTCACTTATCCAGACTCCGTCACTTATCCAGACTCGGTCACTTATCCAGTCAGTCACTTATCCAGAGTACGTCACTTAATCAGAGTCCGTCACTTATCCAGAGTAGGTCCCTTTTCCAGAGTCGGTCCCTTTTCCAGAGTCCGTCACTTATCCAGAGTATGTCACTTAAACAGAGTCCGTCACTTATCCAGAGTCCGTCACGTATCCAGAGTCGGTCCCTTTTCCAGGGTCGGTCCCTTTTCCAGAGTCGGTCACTTATCCAGAGTCGGTCCCTTATCCAGAGTTGGTCACTTATCCAGTCAGTCACTTATCCAGAGTCGGTCACTTATCCAGAGTCCGTCACTTATCCTGAGTTGGTCACTTATCCAGACACGGTCACTTATCCAGAGTCCGTCACTTATCCAGAGTCGGTCACTTATCCAGAGTCCGTCACTTATCCAGAGTCGGTCCCTTTTCCAGAGTCCGTCACTTTTCCAGAGTCGGTCACTTATCCAGACTCGGTCACTTATCCAGAGTCCGTCACTTATCCAGAGTCGGTCCCTTTTCCAGAGTCGGTCACTTATCCAGACCCAGTCACTTATCCAGAGTCGGTCACTTATCCAGAGTCGGTCCCTTATCCAGAGTTGGTCACTTATCCAGTCAGTCACTTGTCCAGAGTTGGTCCCTTATCCAGAGTCGGTCCATTTTCCAGAGCCGGTCACTTATCCAGACTTGGTCACTTATCCAGAGTCCGTCACTAATTCAGAATCAGTCACTTTTCCAGATTCGGTCACTTATCCAGAGTCGGTCCCTTTTCCAGAGTCGGTCACTTATCCAGACTCGGTCACTTATCCAGAGTCCGTCACTTATCCAGAGTCGGTCCCTTTTCCAGCGTCGGTCACTTATCCAGACCCAGTCACTTGTCCAGAGTTGGTCCCTTATCCAGAGTCGGTCCATTTTCCAGAGCCGGTCACTTATCCAGACTTGGTCACTTATCCAGAGTCCGTCACTAATTCAGAATCAGTCACTTTTCCAGATTCGGTCACTTATCCAGAGTCGGTCCCTTTTCAGGAGTCGGTCACTTATCCAGAGTCGGTCACTTATCCAGAGTCAGTCCCTTATCCAGAGTCCGTCACTTATCCAGAGTCGGTCCCTTTTCCAGAGTCGGTCCCTTTTCCAAAGTCGGTCACTTATCCAGACTCGGTCACTTATCCAGAGTCGGTCACTTATCCAGAGTCAGTCACTTATCCAGAGTCCATCACTTATTCAGAATCAGTCACTTTTCCTGATTCGGTCACTTATCCAGAGTCGATCACTTATCCAGAGTACGTCACTTAATCAGAGTCTGTCACTTATCCAGAGTAGGCCCCTTTTACAGAGTCGGTCCCTTATCCAGAGTCTGTCCCTTTTCCAGAGTCGGTCCCTTATCCAGAGTCCATCCCTTTTCCAGAATTGGTCACTTATCCAGAGTCCGTCACTTATCCAGAGTCGGTCACTCATCCAGTCAGTCACTTAACCAGAGTCCGTCACTTATCCAGACTCGGTCAGTTATCCAGTCAGTCACTTATCCAGCGAACGTCACTTAATTAGATTCCGTCACTTATCCAGAGTAGGTCCCTTTTCCAGACTCGGTCACTTATCCAGAGTCCGTCACTTATCCAGAGTCCGTCACTTATCCAGAGTCGGTCCCTTTTCCAGACTCGGTCACTTATCCAGACTCCGTCACTTATCCAGACTCGGTCACTTATCCAGTCAGTCACTTATCCAGAGTACGTCACTTAATCAGAGTCCGTCACTTATCCAGAGTAGGTCCCTTTTCCAGAGTCGGTCCAATTTCCAGAGTCCGTCACTTATCCAGAGTATGTTACTTAAACAGAGTCCGTCACTTATCCAGAGTCCGTCACGTATCCAGAGTCGGTCCCTTTTCCAGGGTCGGTCCCTTTTCCAGAGTCGGTCACTTATCCAGAATCGGTCCCTTATCCAGAGTTGGTCACTTATCCAGTCAGTCACTTATCCAGAGTCGGTCACTTATCCAGAGTCGGTCCCTTATCCAGAGTTGGTCACTTATCCAGACACGGTCACTTATCCAGAGTCCGTCACTTATCCAGAGTCGGTCACTTTTCCAGAGTCCGTCACTTATCCAGAGTCGGTCCCTTTTCCAGAGTCCGTCACTTTTCCAGAGTCGGTCACTTATCCAGACTCGGTCACTTATCCAGAGTCCGTCACTTATCCAGAGTCGGTCCCTTTTCCAGAGTCGGTCACTTATCCAGACCCAGTCACTTATCCAGAGTCGGTCACTTATCCAGAGTCGGTCCCTTTTCCAGCGTCGGTCACTTATCCAGACCCAGTCACTTGTCCAGAGTTGGTCCCTTATCCAGAGTCGGTCCATTTTCCAGAGCCGGTCACTTATCCAGACTTGGTCACTTATCCAGAGTCCGTCACTAATTCAGAATCAGTCACTTTTCCAGATTCGGTCACTTATCCAGAGTCGGTCCCTTTTCAGGAGTCGGTCACTTATCCAGAGTCGGTCACTTATCCAGAGTCAGTCCCTTATCCAGAGTCCGTCACTTATCCAGAGTCGGTCCCTTTTCCAGAGTCGGTCCCTTTTCCAAAGTCGGTCACTTATCCAGACTCGGTCACTTATCCAGAGTCGGTCACTTATCCAGAGTCAGTCACTTATCCAGAGTCCATCACTTATTCAGAATCAGTCACTTTTCCTGATTCGGTCACTTATCCAGAGTCGATCACTTATCCAGAGTACGTCACTTAATCAGAGTCTGTCACTTATCCAGAGTAGGCCCCTTTTACAGAGTCGGTCCCTTATCCAGAGTCTGTCCCTTTTCCAGAGTCGGTCCCTTATCCAGAGTCCATCCCTTTTCCAGAATTGGTCACTTATCCAGAGTCCGTCACTTATCCAGAGTCGGTCACTCATCCAGTCAGTCACTTAACCAGAGTCCGTCACTTATCCAGACTCGGTCAGTTATCCAGTCAGTCACTTATCCAGCGAACGTCACTTAATTAGATTCCGTCACTTATCCAGAGTAGGTCCCTTTTCCAGACTCGGTCACTTATCCAGAGTCCGTCACTTATCCAGAGTCCGTCACTTATCCAGAGTCGGTCCCTTTTCCAGACTCGGTCACTTATCCAGACTCCGTCACTTATCCAGACTCGGTCACTTATCCAGTCAGTCACTTATCCAGAGTACGTCACTTAATCAGAGTCCGTCACTTATCCAGAGTAGGTCCCTTTTCCAGAGTCGGTCCAATTTCCAGAGTCCGTCACTTATCCAGAGTATGTTACTTAAACAGAGTCCGTCACTTATCCAGAGTCCGTCACGTATCCAGAGTCGGTCCCTTTTCCAGGGTCGGTCCCTTTTCCAGAGTCGGTCACTTATCCAGAATCGGTCCCTTATCCAGAGTTGGTCACTTATCCAGTCAGTCACTTATCCAGAGTCGGTCACTTATCCAGAGTCGGTCCCTTATCCAGAGTTGGTCACTTATCCAGACACGGTCACTTATCCAGAGTCCGTCACTTATCCAGAGTCGGTCACTTTTCCAGAGTCCGTCACTTATCCAGAGTCGGTCCCTTTTCCAGAGTCCGTCACTTTTCCAGAGTCGGTCACTTATCCAGACTCGGTCACTTATCCAGAGTCCGTCACTTATCCAGAGTCGGTCCCTTTTCCAGAGTCGGTCACTTATCCAGACCCAGTCACTTATCCAGAGTCGGTCACTTATCCAGAGTCGGTCCCTTATCCAGAGTTGGTCCCTTATCCAGAGTTGGTCACTTATCCAGTCAGTCACTTGTCCAGAGTTGGTCCCTTATCCAGAGTCGGTCCATTTTCCAGAGCCGGTCACTTATCCAGACTTGGTCACTTATCCAGAGTCCGTCACTAATTCAGAATCAGTCACTTTTCCAGATTCGGTCACTTATCCAGAGTCGGTCCCTTTTCCAGAGTCGGTCACTTATCCAGAGTCGGTCACTTATCCAGAGTCGGTCACTTATCCAGAGTCGGTCCCTTTTCCAGAGTCGGTCCCTATTCCAGATTCGGTCACTTATCCAGAGTCGGTCACTTATCCAGAGTCAGTCACTTATCCAGAGTCAGTCCCTTATCCAGAGTCCGTCACTTATCCAGAGTCGGTCCCTTTTCCAGAGTCGGTCCCTTTTCCAAAGTCGGTCACTTATCCAGACTCGGTCACTTATCCAGAGTCGGTCACTTATCCAGAGTCAGTCACTTATCCAGAGGCCATCACTTATTCAGAATCAGTCACTTTTCCTGATTCGGTCACTTATCCAGAGTCGATCACTTATCCAGAGTACGTCACTTAATCAGAGTCGGTCCCTTATCCAGAGTCCGTCCCTTTTCCAGAATTGGTCACTTATCCAGAGTCCGTCACTTATCCAGAGTCGGTCACTCATCCAGTCAGTCACTTAACCAGAGTCCGTCACTTATCCAGACTCGGTCAGTTATCCAGTCAGTCACTTATCCAGCGAACGTCACTTAATTAGAGTCCGTCACTTATCCAGAGTAGGTCCCTTTTCCAGAGTCCGTCACTTATCCAGAGTCGGTCCCTTTTCCAGAGTCGGTCCCTTTTCCAGGGTCGGTCCCTTTTCCAGACTCGGTCACTTATCCAGACTCGGTCACTTATCCAGACTCGGTCAGTTATCCAGTCAGTCACTTATCCAGCGAACGTCACTTAATTAGAGTCCGTCACTTATCCAGAGTAGGTCCCTTTTCCAGACTTGGTCACTTATCCAGAGTAGGTCCCTTTTCCAGACTCGGTCACTTATCCAGAGTCCGTCACTTATTCAGAATCAGTCACTTATCCAGAGTCCGTCACTTATCCAGTCCGTCACTTATCCAGAGTCCGTCACTTATTCAGAATCAGTCACTTATCCAGAGTCCGTCACTTGTCCAGAGTCCGTCACTTTTCCAGAGTCCGTCACTTATCCAGAGTAGGTCCCTTTTCCAGAGTCCGTCACTTATCCAGAGTCCGTCACTTATCCAGAGTCGGTCCCTTTTCCAGAGTCGGTCCCTTTTCAAGACTCGGTCACTTATCCAGACTCGGTCACTTATCCAGAGTCCGTCCCTTTTCCAGAGTCGGTCCCTTATCCAGAGTCCGTCCCTTTTCCAGAATTGGTCACTTATCCATAGTCCGTCACTTATCCAGAGTCGGTCACTCATCCAGTCAGTCACTTAACCAGAGTCCGTCACTTATCCAGACTCGGTCAGTTATCCAGTCAGTCACTTATCCAGCGAACGTCACTTAATTAGAGTCCGTCACTTATCCAGAGTAGGTCCCTTTTCCAGACTCGGTCACTTATCCAGAGTCCGTCACTTATCCAGAGTCCGTCACTTATCCAGAGTCGGTCCCTTTTCCAGACTCGGTCACTTATCCAGACTCCGTCACTTATCCAGAGTTGGTCACTTATCCAGTCAGTCACTTATCCAGAGTACGTCACTTAATCAGAGTCCGTCACTTATCCAGAGTAGGTCCCTTTTCCAGAGTCGGTCCCTTTTCCAGAGTCCGTCACTTATCCAGAGTATGTCACTTAAACAGAGTCCGTCACTTATCCAGAGTCCGTCACGTATCCAGAGTTGGTCCCTTTTCCAGGGTTGGTCCCTTTTCCAGAGTCGGTCACTTATCCAGAGTCGGTCCCTTATCCAGAGTTGGTCACTTATCCAGTCAGTCACTTATCCAGAGTCGGTCACTTATCCAGAGTCGGTCCCTTATCCAGAGTTGGTCACTTATCCAGACTCGGTCACTTATCCAGAGTCCGTCACTTATCCAGAGTCGGTCACTTATCCAGAGTCCGTCACTTATCCAGAGTCGGTCCCTTTTCCAGAGTCCGCCACTTTTCCAGAGTCGGTCACTTATCCAGACTCGGTCACTTATCCAGAGTCTGTCACTTATCCAGAGTCGGTCCCTTTTCCAGAGTCGGTCACTTATCCAGACCCAGTCACTTATCCAGAGTCGGTCCCTTATCCAGAGTCGGTCCCTTATCCAGAGTTGGTCACTTATCCAGTCAGTCACTTGTCCAGAGTTGGTCCCTTATCCAGAGTCGGTCCATTTTCCAGAGCCGGTCACTTATCCAGACTTGGTCACTTATCCAGAGTCCGTCACTAATTCAGAATCAGTCACTTTTCCAGATTCGGTCACTTATCCAGAGTCGGTCCCTTTTCCAGAGTCGGTCACTTATCCAGAGTCGGTCACTTATCCAGAGTCGGTCACTTATCCAGAGTCGGTCCCTTTTCCAGAGTCGGTCCCTATTCCAGATTCGGTCACTTATCCAGAGTCGGTCACTTATCCAGAGTCAGTCACTTATCCAGAGTCAGTCCCTTATCCAGAGTCCGTCACTTATCCAGAGTCGGTCCCTTTTCCAGAGTCGGTCCCTTTTCCAAAGTCGGTCACTTATCCAGACTCGGTCACTTATCCAGAGTCGGTCACTTATCCAGAGTCAGTCACTTATCCAGAGTACGTCACTTAATCAGAGTCCGTCACTTATCCAGAGTAGGTCCCTTTTCCAGAGTCGGTCCCTTTTCCAGAGTCCGTCACTTATCCAGAGTATGTCACTTAAACAGAGTCCGTCACTTATCCAGAGTCCGTCACGTATCCAGAGTTGGTCCCTTTTCCAGGGTCGGTCCCTTTTCCAGAGTCGGTCACTTATCCAGAGTCGGTCCCTTATCCAGAGTTCGTCACTTATCCAGTCAGTCACTTATCCAGAGTCGGTCACTTATCCAGAGTCGGTCCCTTATCCAGAGTTGGTCACTCATCCAGAGTCGGTCACTTATCCAGAGTCCGTCACTTATCCAGAGTCGGTCACTTATCCAGAGTCCGTCACTTATCCAGAGTCGGTCCCTTTTCCAGAGTCCGTCACTTTTCCAGAGTCGGTCACTTATCCAGACTCGGTCACTTATCCAGAGTCCGTCACTTATCCAGAGTCGGTCCCTTTTCCAGAGTCGGTCACTTATCCAGACCCAGTCACTTATCCAGAGTCGGTCACTTATCCAGAGTCGGTCCCTTATCCAGAGTTGGTCACTTATCCAGTCAGTCACTTGTCCAGAGTTGGTCCCTTATCCAGAGTCGGTCCATTTTCCAGAGCCGGTCACTTATCCAGACTTGGTCACTTATCCAGAGTCCGTCACTAATTCAGAATCTGTCACTTTTCCAGATTCGGTCACTTATCCAGAGTCGGTCCCTTTTCCAGAGTCGGTCACTTATCCAGAGTCGGTCACTTATCCAGAGTCGGTCACTTATCCAGATTCGGTCCCTTTTCCAGAGTCGGTCCCTATTCCAGATTCGGTCACTTATCCATAGTAGGTCACTTATCCAGAGTCAGTCACTTATCCAGAGTCAGTCCCTTATCCAGAGTCCGTCACTTATCCAGAGTCGGTCCCTTTTCCAGAGTCGGTCCCGTTTCCAAAGTCGGTCACTTATCCAGACTCGGTCACTTATCCAGAGTCGGTCACTTATCCAGAGTCAGTCACTTATCCAGAGTCCATCACTTATTCAGAATCAGTCACTTTTCCTGATTCGGTCACTTATCCAGAGTCGATCACTTATCCAGAGTACGTCACTTAATCAGAGTCTGTCACTTATCCAGAGTAGGCCCCTTTTACAGAGTCGGTCCCTTATCCAGAGTCCGTCCCTTTTCAGAGTCGGTCCCTTATCCAGAGTCCGTCCCTTTTCCAGAATTGGTCACTTATCCAGAGTCCGTCACTTATCCAGAGTCGGTCACTCATCCAGTCAGTCACTTAACCAGAGTCTGTCACTTATCCAGACTCGGTCAGTTATCCAGTCAGTCACTTATCCAGCGAACATCACTTAATTAGAGTCCGTCACTTATCCAGAGTAGGTCCCTTTTCCAGACTCGGTCACTTATCCAGAGTCGGTCACTTATCCAGAGTCCGTCACTTATCCAGAGTCGGTCCCTTTTCCAGACTCGGTCACTTATCCAGACTCCGTCACTTATCCAGACTCGGTCAGTTATCCAGTCAGTCACTTATCCAGAGTACGTCACTTAATTAGAGTCCGTCACTTATCCAGAGTAGGTCCCTTTTCCAGAGTCCGTCACTTATCCAGAGTACGTCACTTAAACAGAGTCCGTTACTTATCCAGAGTCCGTCACTTATCCAGAGTCGGTCCCTTTTCCAGAGTCGGTCCCTTTTCCAGGGTCGGTCCCTTTTCCAGACTCGGTCACTTATCTAGACTCGGTCACTTATCCAGACTCGGTCAGTTATCCAGTCAGTCACTTATCCAGCGAACGTCACTTAATTAGAGTCCGTCACTTATCCAGAGTAGGTCCCTTTTCCAGACTCGGTCACTTATCCAGAGTCCGTCACTTATTCAGAATCAGTCACTTATCCAGAGTCCGTCACTTATCCAGTCCGTCACTTATCCAGAGTCCGTCACTTATTCAGAATCAGTCACTTATCCAGAGTCCGTCACTTGTCCAGAGTCCGTCACTTTTCCAGAGTCCGTCACTTATCCAGAGTAGGTCCCTTTTCCAGAGTCCGTCACTTATCCAGAGTCCGTCACTTGTCCAGAGTCGGTCCCTTATCCAGAGTTGGTCACTTATCCAGAGTCCGTCACTTATCCAGAGTTGGTCCCTTATCCAGAATTGGTCACTTATCCAGTCAGTCACTTATCCAGAGTCCGTCACTTATTCAGAATCAGTCTCTTTTCCAGAGTGGGTCACTCATCCAGAGTCGGTCACTTATCCAGAGTCGGTCCCTTTTCCAGAGTCGGTCACTTATCCAGTCAGTCACTTATCCAGAGTCGGTCACTTATCCAAAGTCGGTCCCTTATCCAGAGTTGGTCACTTATCCAGACTCGGTCACTTATCCAGAGTCCGTCACTTATCCAGAGTCGGTCACTTATCCAGAGTCCGTCACTTATCCAGAGTCGGTCCCTTTTCCAGAGTCCGTCACTTTTCCAGAGTCGGTCACTTATCCAGACTCGGTCACTTATCCAGAGTCCGTCACTTATCCAGAGTCGGTCCCTTTTCCAGAGTCGGTCACTTATCCAGACCCAGTCACTTATCCAGAGTCGGTCCCTTATCCAGAGTCGGTCCCTTATCCAGAGTTGGTCACTTATCCAGTCAGTCACTTGTCCAGAGGTGGTCCCTTATCCAGAGTCGGTCCATTTTCCAGAGCCGGTCACTTATCCAGACTTGGTCACTTATCCAGAGTCCGTCACTAATTCAGAATCAGTCACTTTTCCAGATTCGGTCACTTATCCAGAGTCGGTCCCTTTTCCAGAGTCGGTCACTTATCCAGAGTCGGTCACTTATCCAGAGTCGGTCACTTATCCAGAGTCGGTCACTTTTCCAGAGTCGGTCCCTATTCCAGATTCGGTCACTTATCCAGAGTCAGTCACTTATCCAGAGTCAGTCCCTTATCCAGAGTCCGTCACTTATCCAGAGTCGGTCCCTTTTCCAGAGTCGGTCCCTTTTCCAAAGTCGGTCACTTATCCAGACTCGGTCACTTATCCAGAGTCGGTCACTTATCCAGAGTCAGTCACTTATCCAGAGTACGTCACTTATCCAGAGTCAGTCACTTATCCAGAGTAGGTCCCTTTTCCAGAGTCGGTCCCTTTTCCAGAGTCCGTCACTTATCCAGAGTATGTCACTTAAACAGAGTCTGTCACTTATCCAGAGTCCGTCACGTATCCAGAGTCGGTCCCTTTTCCAGGGTCGGTCCCTTTTCCAGAGTCGGTCACTTATCCAGAGTCGGTCCCTTATCCAGAGTTCGTCACTTATCCAGTCAGTCACTTATCCAGAGTCGGTCACTTATCCAGAGTACGTCACTTATCCAGAGTTGGTCACTTATCCAGACTCGGTCACTTATCCAGAGTCCGTCACTTATCCAGAGTCCGTCACTTATCCAGAGTCCGTCACTTATCCAGAGTCGGTCACTTATCCAGAGTCCGTCACTTATCCAGAGTTGGTCACTTATCCAGAGTACGTCACTTATCCAGAGTCCGTCACTTATCCAGAGTCGGTCACTTATCCAGACTCGGTCACTTATCCAGAGTCCGTCACTTATCCAGAGTACGTCACTTATCCAGAGTTGGTCACTTATCCAGACTCGGTCACTTATCCAGAGTCCGTCACTTATCCAGAGGCGGTCACTTATCCAGACTCGGTCACTTATCCAGAGTCCGTCACTTATCCAGAGTCGGTCCCTTTTCCAGAGTCGGTCCCTTTTCCAAAGTCGGTCCCTTATCCAGAGTTGGTCACTTATCCAGACTCGGTCACTTATCCAGAGTCCGTCACTTATCCAGAGTCCGTCACTTATCCAGAGTCCGTCACTTATCCAGAGTCGGTCCCTTTTCCAGAGTCCGTCACTTTTCCAGAGTCGGTCACTTATCCAGACTCGGTCACTTATCCAGAGTCCGTCACTTATCCAGAGTCGGTCCCTTTTCCAGAGTCCGTCACTTATCCAGACCCAGTCACTTATCCAGAGTCGGTCACTTATCCAGAGTCGGTCCCTTATCCAGAGTTGGTCACTTATCCAGTCAGTCACTTGTCCAGAGTTGGTCCCTTATCCAGAGTCGGTCCATTTTCCAGAGCCGGTCACTTATCCAGACTTGGTCACTTATCCAGAGTCCGTCACTAATTCAGAATCAGTCACTTTTCCAGATTCGGTCACTTATCCAGAGTCGGTCCCTTTTCCAGAGTCGGTCACTTATCCAGAGTCGGTCACTTATCCAGAGTCGGTCACTTATCCAGATTCGGTCCCTTTTCCAGAGTCGGTCCCTATTCCAGATTCGGTCACTTATCCATAGTAGGTCACTTATCCAGAGTCAGTCACTTATCCAGAGTCAGTCCCTTATCCAGAGTCCGTCACTTATCCAGAGTCGGTCCCTTTTCCAGAGTCGGTCCCTTTTCCAAAGTCGGTCACTTATCCAGACTCGGTCACTTATCCAGAGTCGGTCACTTATCCAGAGTCAGTCACTTATCCAGAGTCCATCACTTATTCAGAATTAGTCACTTTTCCTGATTCGGTCACTTATCCAGAGTCGATCACTTATCCAGAGTACGTCACTTAATCAGAGTCTGTCACTTATCCAGAGTAGGCCCCTTTTACAGAGTCGGTCCCTTATCCAGAGTCCGTCCCTTTTCCAGAATTGGTCACTTATCCAGAGTCCGTCACTTATCCAGAGTCGGTCACTCATCCAGTCAGTCACTTAACCAGAGTCTGTCACTTATCCAGACTCGGTCAGTTATCCAGTCAGTCACTTATCCAGCGAACGTCACTTAATTAGAGTCCGTCACTTATCCAGAGTAGGTCCCTTTTCCAGACTCGGTCACTTATCCAGAGTCGGTCACTTATCCAGAGTCCGTCACTTATTCAGAGTCGGTCCCTTTTCCAGACTCGGTCACTTATCCAGACTCCGTCACTTATCCAGACTCGGTCAGTTATCCAGTCAGTCACTTATCCAGAGTACGTCACTTAATTAGAGTCCGTCACTTATCCAGAGTAGGTCCCTTTTCCAGAGTCCGTCACTTATCCAGAGTACGTCACTTAAACAGAGTCCGTTACTTATCCAGAGTCCGTCACTTATCCAGAGTCGGTCCCTTTTCCAGAGTAGGTCCCTTTTCCAGACTCGGTCACTTATCCAGAGTCCGTCACTTATTCAGAATCAGTCACTTATCCAGAGTCCGTCACTTATCCAGTCCGTCACTTATCCAGAGTCCGTCACTTATTCAGAATCAGTCACTTATCCAGAGTCCGTCACTTGTCCAGAGTCCGTCACTTTTCCAGAGTCCGTCACTTATCCAGAGTAGGTCCCTTTTCCAGAGTCCGTCACTTATCCAGAGTACGTCACTTGTCCAGAGTCGGTCCCTTATCCAGAGTTGGTCACTTATCCAGAGTCCGTCACTTATCCAGAGTTGGTCCCTTATCCAGAATTGGTCACTTATCCAGTCAGTCACTTATCCAGAGTCCGTCACTTATTCAGAATCAGTCTCTTTTCCAGAGTGGGTCACTCATCCAGAGTCGGTCACTTATCCAGAGTCGGTCCCTTTTCCAGAGTCGGTCACTTATCCAGACTTGGTCACTTATCCAGAGTCCGTCACTTATCCAGAGTCGGTCCCTTTTCCAGAGTTGGTCACCTATCCAGACTCGGTCACGTATCCAGAGTCCGTCACTTATCCAGAGTCGGTCACTTATCCAGAGTCCGTCACTTATCCAGAGTCGGTCACTTATCCAGAGTCGGTCCCTTATCCAGAGTTGGTCACTTATCCAGACTCGGTCACTTATCCAGAGTCCGTCACTTTTCCAGTATCGGTCCCTTTTCCAGAGTCGGTCACTTATCCAGAGTACATCACTTGTCCAGAGTACGTCACTTATCCAGTGAGTCACTTATCCAGAGTCTGTCACTTATCCAGAGTCCGTCACTTTTCCAGAGTCCGTCACTTATCCAGAGTCCGTCAATTATCCAGAGTCGGTGACTTATCCATAGTAGGTCACTTATCCAGAGTCGGTCCCTTATCCAGAGTCCGTCCCTTTTCCAGAGTCGGTCACTTATCCAGAGTCCGTCACTTATCCAGAGTCGGTCACTTATCCAGAGTCCGTCAATTTTCAAGAGTCGGTCCCCTTTCCATAGTCGGTCACTTATCCAGTCAGTCACTTATCCAGAGTCGGTCCCTTTTCCAGAGTCGGTCACTTATCCAGAGTTGGTCACTTATCCAGTCAGTCACTTATCCAGAGTCGGTCCCTTTTCCAAAGTCGGTCACTTATCCAGACTCGGTTACTTATTCAGAGTCCGTCACTTATCCAGAGTTGGTCACTCATCCAGAGTCCGTCACTTATCAAGAGTCGGTCCCTTATCCAGAGTTGGTCACTTATCCAGTCAGTCACTTATCCAGAGTCCGTCACTTATCCAGAGTCGGTCCCTTATCCAGAGTTGGTCACTTATCCAGTCAGTCACTTATCCAGAGTCGGTCCCTTTTCCAAAGTCGGTCACTTATCCAGACTCGGTCACTTATCCAGAGTCCGTCACTTATCCAGAGTCCGTCACTTTTCCAGAGTCCGTCACTTATCCGGATTCCGTCACTTATCCAGAATCGGTGACTTATCCATAGTAGGTCACTTATCCAGAGTCGGTCAGTTATCGAGAGTATGTCACTTATCCAGAGTCCGTCCCTTTTCCAGAGTCGGTCCCTTATCCAGAGTCCGTCACTTATCCAGAGTCGGTGACTTATCCAGAGTAGGTCACTTATCCAGACTTGGTCACTTATCCAGAGTCGGTCACCTATTCAAAATAAGCCACTTATCCAGAGTCGGTCACTTATCCAGAGTATGTCACTTATCCAGAGTCGGTCCCTTATCCAGAGTACGTCACTTATTCAGAATCAGTCACTTATCCAGAGTCGGTCAATTATCCAGAGTACGTCACTTAATCAGAGTCCGTCACTTATCCAGAGTAGGTTCCTTTTCCAAAGTAGGTTCTTTTTCCAGAGTCGGTCCCTTTTCCAGAGTCCGTCACTTATCCAGAGTCCGTCACTTATCCAGAGTCCGTCACTTATCCAGAGAAAGTCCCTTTTCCAGAGTCCGTCACTTATTCAGAATCAGTCACTTATTCAGAGTACGTCACTTAATCAGAGTCCGTCACTTATCCAGAGTAGGTTCCTTTTCCAGAGTCGGTCCCTTTTCCAGAGTCGGTCACTCATCCCGTCAGTCACTTATCCAGAGTCGGTTCCTTTTCCAGAGTCGGTCACTTATCCAGACTCGGTCACTTATCCAGAGTCCATCACTTATCCAGAGTCGGTCACTTATCCAGAGTCCGTCACTTGTCCAGAGTCGGTCCCTTATCCAGAGTTGGTCACTTATCCAGTCATTCACTTATCCAGAGTCGGTCACTTATTCAGAATCAGTCGCTTTTCCAGATTTGATCACTCATCCAGAGTCGGTCACTTATCCAGAGTCCGTCACTTATCCAGAGTCGGTCCCTTTTCCAGAGTCGGTCACTTATCCAGACTCGGTCACGTATCCAGAGTCCGTCACTTATCCAGAGTCAGTCCCTTATCCAGAGTCCATCACTTATTCAGAATCAGTCACATTTCCAGATTCGGTCACTTATCCAGAGTCGGTCACTTTTCCAGAGTACGTCACTTAATCAGAGTCCGTCACTTATCCAGAGTAGGTCCCTTTTCCAGAGTCGGTCCCTTATCCAGAGTCCGTCCCTTTTCCAGAGTCGGTCACTTATCCAGAGTCCGTCACTTATCCAGAGTCGGTCCCTTACCCAGAGTCGGTCCCTTTTCTAGAGTCGGTCACTTATCCAGACTTGGTCACTTATCCAGAGTCCGTCACTTTTCCAGAATCGGTCCCTTTTCCAGAGTCGGTCACTAATCCAGAGTACATCACTTGTCCAGAGTACGTCACTTATCCAGTGAGTCACTTATCCAGAGTCCGTCACTTATTCAGAATCAGTCACTTGTCCAGAGTCGGTAACTTATCCAGAGTCGGTCACTTATCCAGAGTCGGTCCCTTTTCCAGAATCGGTCACTTATCCAGACTTGGTCACTTGTCCAGAGTACGTCACTTATCCAGTCAGTCACTTATCCAGAGTCCGTCCCTTATCCAGAGTCCGTCACTTATCCAGAGTCCGTCACTTATCCAGAGTCCGTCACTTATCCAGAGTCAGTCCCTTATCCAGAGTCCATCACTTATTCAGAATCAGTCACATTTCCAGATTCGGTCACTTATCCAGAGTCGGTCACTTTTCCAGAGTACGTCACTTAATCAGAGTCCGTCACTTATCCAGAGTAGGTCCCTTTTCCAGAGTCGGTCCCTTATCCAGAGTCCGTCCCTTTTCCAGAGTCGGTCACTTATCCAGAGTCCGTCACTTATCCAGAGTCGGTCCCTTACCCAGAGTCGGTCCCTTTTCTAGAGTCGGTCACTTATCCAGACTTGGTCACTTATCCAGAGTCCGTCACTTTTCCAGAATCGGTCCCTTTTCCAGAGTCGGTCACTAATCCAGAGTACATCACTTGTCCAGAGTACGTCACTTATCCAGTGAGTCACTTATCCAGAGTCCGTCACTTATTCAGAATCAGTCACTTGTCCAGAGTCGGTAACTTATCCAGAGTCGGTCACTTATCCAGAGTCGGTCCCTTTTCCAGAATCGGTCACTTATCCAGACTTGGTCACTTGTCCAGAGTACGTCACTTATTCAGTCAGTCACTTATCCAGAGTCCGTCCCTTATCCAGAGTCCGTCACTTATCCAGAGTCCGTCACTTATCCAGAGTCCGTCACTTATCCAGAGTCCGTCACTTTTCCAGAGTCCGTTACTTATCCAGATTCCGTCCCTAATCCAGAATCGGTGACTAATCCATAGTAGGTCACTTATCCAGAGTCGGTCAGTTATCCAGAGTATGTCACTTATCCAGAGTCCGTCCCTTTTCCAGAGTCGGTCCCTTATCCAGAGTCCGTCACTTATCCAGAGTCGGTGACTTATCCAGAGTAGGTCACTTATCCAGACTTGGTCACTTATCCAGAGTCGGTCACCTATTCAGAATAAGTCACTTATCCAGAGTCGGTCACTTATCCAGAGTATGTCACTTATCCAGAGTCGGTCCCTTATCCAGAGTACGTCACTTATTCAGAATCAGTCACTTATCCAGAGTCGGTCACTTATCCAGAGTACGTCACTTAATCAGAGTCCGTCACTTATCCAGAGTAGGTTCCTTTTCCAGAGTCGGTACCTTTTCCAGAGTCCGTCACTTATCCAGAGTCCGTCACTTATCCAGAGTCGGTCCCTTTTCTAGAGTCGGTCACTTAGCCAGACTCGGTCACTTATCCAGAGTCCGTCACTTTTCCAGAATCGGTCCCTTTTCCAGAGTCGGTCACTTATCCAGAGTCCGTGACTTATCCATAGTAGGTCACTTATCCAGAGTCCTTCACTTTTCCAGAGTCGGTCACCTATTCAGAATAAGTCACTTATCCAGAGTCGGTCATTTATCCAGAGTACGTCACTTATCCAGTCAGTCACTTATCCAGAGTCCGTCACTTTTCCAGAGTCAGTAAGTTTTCCACCGTCGGTCACTTATTCAAAGTCCGTCACTTATCCAGAGTTGGTCACTCATCCAGAGTCCGTCACTTATCCAGAGTCGGTCCCTTTTCCAGACTCGGTCACTTATCCAGAGTCCGTCACTTATCCAGAGTCCGTCACTTTTCCAGAGTCAGTAACTTTTCCACAGTCGGTCACTTATTCAGAGTCCGTCACTTATCCAGAGTTGGTCACTCATCCAGAGTCCGTCACTTATCCAGAGTCGGTCCCTTATCCAGAGTTGGTCACTTATCCAGTCAATCACTTATCCAGAGTCGGTCCCTTTTCCAGAGTCGGTCACTTATCCAGAGTTGGTCACTTATCCAGTCAGTCAATTATCCAGAGTCGGTCCGTTTTCCAAAGTCGGTCACTTATCCAGACTCGGTCACTTATTCAGAGTCCGTCACTTATCCAGAGTTGGTCACTCATCCAGAGTCCGTCACTTATCCAGAGTCGGTCCCTTATCCAGAGTTGGTCACTTATCCAGTCACTCACTTATCCAGAGTCCGTCACTTATCCAGAGTAGGTCCCTTTTCCAGAGTCCGTCACTTATCCAGAGTCGGTGACTTATCCAGAGTCGGTCACTTATCCAGAGTCGGTCCCTTATCCAGAGTCCGTCACTTATCCAGAGTCCGTCACTTATCCAGACTTGGTCACTTGTCCAGAGTACGTCACTTATCCAGTCAGTCACTTATCCAGAGTCGGTCACTTATCCAGAGTCGGTCACTTATCCAGAGTCCGTCACTTATCCAGAGTCCGTCACTTATCCAGAGTCCGTCACTTATCCAGACTTGGTCACTTGTCCAGAGTACGTCACTTATCCAGTCAGTCACTTATCCAGAGTCCGTCCCTTATCCAGAGTCCGTCACTTATCCAGAGTCCGTCACTTTTCCAGAGTCCGTTACTTATCCAGATTCCGTCACTTATCCAGAATCGGTGACTTATCCATAGTAGGTCACTTATCCAGAGTCGGTCACTTATCCAGACTCGGTCACTTATCCAGAGTCCGTCACTTATCCAGAGTCCGTCACTTATCCAGAGTCCGTCACTTATCCAGACTTGGTCACTTGTCCAGAGTACGTCACTTATCCAGTCAGTCACTTATCCAGAGTCCGTCCCTTATCCAGAGTCCGTCACTTATCCAGAGTCCGTCACTTTTCCAGAGTCCGTTACTTATCCAGATTCCGTCACTTATCCAGAATCGGTGACTTATCCATAGTAGGTCACTTATCCAGAGTCGGTCACTTATCCAGAGTATGTCACTTATCCAGAGTCCGTCCCTTTTCCAGAGTCGGTCCCTTATCCAGAGTCCGTCACTTATCCAGAGTCGGTGACTTATCCAGAGTAGGTCACTTATCCAGAGTCGGTCACCTATTCAGAATAAGTCACTTATCCAGAGTCGGTCACTTATCCAGAGTATGTCACTTATCCAGAGTCGGTCCCTTATCCAGAGTACGTCACTTATTCAGAATCAGTCACTTATCCAGAGTCGGTCACTTATCCAGAGTACGTCACTTAATCAGAGTCCGTCACTTATCCAGAGTAGGTTCCTTTTCCAGAGTCGGTACCTTTTCCAGAGTCCGTCACTTATCCAGAGTCCGTCACTTATCCAGAGTCGGTCCCTTTTCTAGAGTCGGTCACTTAGCCAGACTCGGTCACTTATCCAGAGTCCGTCACTTTTCCAGAATCGGTCCCTTTTCCAGAGTCGGTCACTTATCCAGAGTCCGTGACTTATCCATAGTAGGTCACTTATCCAGAGTCCTTCACTTTTCCAGAGTCGGTCACCTATTCAGAATAAGTCACTTATCCAGAGTCGGTCATTTATCCAGAGTACGTCACTTATCCAGTCAGTCACTTATCCAGAGTCCGTCACTTTTCCAGAGTCAGTAAGTTTTCCACCGTCGGTCACTTATTCAAAGTCCGTCACTTATCCAGAGTTGGTCACTCATCCAGAGTCCGTCACTTATCCAGAGTCGGTCCCTTTTCCAGACTCGGTCACTTATCCAGAGTCCGTCACTTATCCAGAGTCCGTCACTTTTCCAGAGTCAGTAACTTTTCCACAGTCGGTCACTTATTCAGAGTCCGTCACTTATCCAGAGTTGGTCACTCATCCAGAGTCCGTCACTTATCCAGAGTCGGTCCCTTATCCAGAGTTGGTCACTTATCCAGTCAATCACTTATCCAGAGTCGGTCCCTTTTCCAGAGTCGGTCACTTATCCAGAGTTGGTCACTTATCCAGTCAGTCAATTATCCAGAGTCGGTCCGTTTTCCAAAGTCGGTCACTTATCCAGACTCGGTCACTTATTCAGAGTCCGTCACTTATCCAGAGTTGGTCACTCATCCAGAGTCCGTCACTTATCCAGAGTCGGTCCCTTATCCAGAGTTGGTCACTTATCCAGTCACTCACTTATCCAGAGTCCGTCACTTATCCAGAGTAGGTCCCTTTTCCAGAGTCCGTCACTTATCCAGAGTCGGTGACTTATCCAGAGTCGGTCACTTATCCAGAGTCGGTCCCTTATCCAGAGTCCGTCACTTATCCAGAGTCCGTCACTTATCCAGACTTGGTCACTTGTCCAGAGTACGTCACTTATCCAGTCAGTCACTTATCCAGAGTCGGTCACTTATCCAGAGTCGGTCACTTATCCAGAGTCCGTCACTTATCCAGAGTCCGTCACTTATCCAGAGTCCGTCACTTATCCAGACTTGGTCACTTGTCCAGAGTACGTCACTTATCCAGTCAGTCACTTATCCAGAGTCCGTCCCTTATCCAGAGTCCGTCACTTATCCAGAGTCCGTCACTTTTCCAGAGTCCGTTACTTATCCAGATTCCGTCACTTATCCAGAATCGGTGACTTATCCATAGTAGGTCACTTATCCAGAGTCGGTCACTTATCCAGACTCGGTCACTTATCCAGAGTCCGTCACTTATCCAGAGTCCGTCACTTATCCAGAGTCCGTCACTTATCCAGACTTGGTCACTTGTCCAGAGTACGTCACTTATCCAGTCAGTCACTTATCCAGAGTCCGTCCCTTATCCAGAGTCCGTCACTTATCCAGAGTCCGTCACTTTTCCAGAGTCCGTTACTTATCCAGATTCCGTCACTTATCCAGAATCGGTGACTTATCCATAGTAGGTCACTTATCCAGAGTCGGTCACTTATCCAGAGTATGTCACTTATCCAGAGTCCGTCCCTTTTCCAGAGTCGGTCCCTTATCCAGAGTCCGTCACTTATCCAGAGTCGGTGACTTATCCAGAGTAGGTCACTTATCCAGACTTGGTCACTTATCCAGAGTCGGTCACCTATTCAGAATAAGTCACTTATCCAGAGTCGGTCACTTATCCAGAGTATGTCACTTATCCAGAGTCGGTCCCTTATCCAGAGTACGTCACTTATTCAGAATCAGTCACTTATCCAGAGTCGGTCACTTATCCAGAGTACGTCACTTAATCAGAGTCCGTCACTTATCCAGAGTAGGTTCCTTTTCCAGAGTCGGTACCTTTTCCAGAGTCCGTCACTTATCCAGAGTCCGTCACTTATCCAGAGTCGGTCCCTTTTCTAGAGTCGGTCACTTATCCAGACTCGGTCACTTATCCAGAGTCCGTCACTTTTCCAGAATCGGTCCCTTTTCCAGAGTTTTGTCACTAATCCAGAGTACATCACTTGTCCAGAGTACGTCACTTATCCAGTGAGTCACTTATCCAGAGTCTGTCACTTATCCAGAGTCAGTCACTTTTCCATCGTCCGTCACTTATCCAGAGTCCGTCACTTATCCAGAGTCCTTCACTTTTCCAGAGTCGGTCACCTATTCAGAATAAGTCACTTATCCAGAGTCGGTCATTTATCCAGAGTACGTCACTTATCCAGTCAGTCACTTATCCAGAGTCCGTCACTTATCCAGAGTCGGTCCCTTTTCCAGACTCGGTCACTTATCCAGAGTCCGTCACTTTTCCAGAGTCGGTCACTTTTCCAGAGTCGGTCACTTATCCAGAGTCGGTCCCTTTTCCAGAGTCGGTCACTTATCCAGAGTTGGTCACTTATCCAGTCAGTCAATTATCCAGAGTCGGTCCGTTTTCCAAAGTCGGTCACTTATCCAGACTCGGTCACTTATTCAGAGTCCGTCACTTATCCAGAGTTGGTCACTCATCCAGAGTCCGTCACTTATCCAGAGTCGGTCCCTTATCCAGAGTTGGTCACTTATCCAGTCACTCACTTATCCAGAGTCCGTCACTTATCCAGAGTAGGTCCCTTTTCCAGAGTCCGTCACTTATCCAGAGTCGGTGACTTATCCAGAGTCGGTCACTTATCCAGAGTCGGTCCCTTATCCAGACTCGGTCACTTATCCAGAGTCCGTCACTTATCCAGAGTCCGTCACTTATCCAGAGTCCGTCACTTATCCAGACTTGGTCACTTGTCCAGAGTACGTCACTTATCCAGTCAGTCACTTATCCAGAGTCCGTCCCTTATCCAGAGTCCGTCACTTATCCAGAGTCCGTCACTTTTCCAGAGTCCGTTACTTATCCAGATTCCGTCACTTATCCAGAATCGGTGACTTATCCATAGTAGGTCACTTATCCAGAGTCGGTCACTTATCCAGACTCGGTCACTTATCCAGAGTCCGTCACTTATCCAGAGTCCGTCACTTATCCAGACTTGGTCACTTGTCCAGAGTACGTCACTTATCCAGTCAGTCACTTATCCAGAGTCCGTCCCTTATCCAGAGTCCGTCACTTATCCAGAGTCCGTCACTTTTCCAGAGTCCGTTACTTATCCAGATTCCGTCACTTATCCAGAATCGGTGACTTATCCATAGTAGGTCACTTATCCAGAGTCGGTCACTTATCCAGAGTATGTCACTTATCCAGAGTCCGTCCCTTTTCCAGAGTCGGTCCCTTATCCAGAGTCCGTCACTTATCCAGAGTCGGTGACTTATCCAGAGTAGGTCACTTATCCAGACTTGGTCACTTATCCAGAGTCGGTCACCTATTCAGAATAAGTCACTTATCCAGAGTCGGTCACTTATCCAGAGTATGTCACTTATCCAGAGTCGGTCCCTTATCCAGAGTACGTCACTTATTCAGAATCAGTCACTTATCCAGAGTCGGTCACTTATCCAGAGTACGTCACTTAATCAGAGTCCGTCACTTATCCAGAGTAGGTTCCTTTTCCAGAGTCGGTACCTTTTCCAGAGTCCGTCACTTATCCAGAGTCCGTCACTTATCCAGAGTCGGTCCCTTTTCTAGAGTCGGTCACTTATCCAGACTCGGTCACTTATCCAGAGTCCGTCACTTTTCCAGAATCGGTCCCTTTTCCAGAGTTTTGTCACTAATCCAGAGTACATCACTTGTCCAGAGTACGTCACTTATCCAGAGTCAGTCACTTTTCCATCGTCCGTCACTTATCCAGAGTCCGTCACTTATCCAGAGTCCTTCACTTTTCCAGAGTCGGTCACCTATTCAGAATAAGTCACTTATCCAGAGTCGGTCATTTATCCAGAGTACGTCACTTATCCAGTCAGTCACTTATCCAGAGTCCGTCACTTATCCAGAGTCGGTCCCTTTTCCAGACTCGGTCACTTATCCAGAGTCGGTCACTTATCCAGAGTCCGTCACTTTTCCAGAGTCAGTAACTTTTCCACAGTGGGTCACTTATTCAGAGTCCGTCACTTATCCAGAGTTGGTCACTCATCCAGAGTCCGTCACTTATCCAGAGTCGGTCCCTTATCCAGAGTTGGTCACTTATACAGTCAGTCACTTATCCAGAGTCGGTCAGTTATCCAGAGTATGTCACTTATCCAGAGTCCGTCACTTATCCAGAGTCGGTGACTTATCCAGAGTAGGTCACTTATCCAGACTTGGTCACTTATCCAGAGTCGGTCACCTATTCAGAATAAGTCACTTATCCAGAGTCGGTCACATATCCAGAGTATGTCACCTATCCAGAGTCGGTCCCTTATCCAGAGTACGTCACTTATTCAGAATCAGTCACTTATCCAGAGTCGGTCACTTATTCAGAGTACGTCACTTAATCAGAGTCCGTCACTTATCCAGAGTAGGTTCCTTTTCCAGAGTCGGTCCCTTTTCCAGAGTCCGTCACTTATCCAGAGTCCGTCACTTATCCAGAGTCCGTCACTTATCCAGAGTAGGTCCCTTTTCCAGAGTCCGTCACTTATCCAGAGTCCGTCACTTATCCAGAGTCGGTCCCTTTTCCAGAGTCGGTCCCTTTTCCAGAGTCGGTCACTTATCCAGAGTCCGTCACTTATCCAGAGTCCGTCACTTATCCAGACTCGGTCACTTATCCAGAGTCCGTCACTTATCCAGAGTCCGTCACTTATCCAGAGTCCGTCACTTATCCAGAGTCGGTGACTTATCCAGAGTAGGTCACTTATCCAGAGTTGGTCACTTATCCAGAGTCGGTCACCTACTCAGAATAAGTCACTTATCCAGAGTCCGTCACTTATCCAGAGTTGGTCCCTTATCCAGAGTTGGTCACTTATCCAGTCAGTCACTTATCCAGAGTCCGTCACTTATTCAGAGTCGGTCCCTTTTCCAGAGTCGGTCACTTATCCATAGTAGGTCACTTATCCAGAGTCGGTCCCTTATCCAGAGTACGTCACTTATCCAGAGTCGGTGACTTATCCAGAGTAGGTCACTTATCCAGACTTGGTCACTTATCCAGAGTCGGTCACCTATTCAGAATAAGTCACTTATCCAGAGTCGGTCACTTATCCAGAATATGTCACCTATCCAGAGTCGGTCACTTATTCAGAGTACGTCACTTAATCAGAGTCGGTCACTTATCCAGAGTCGGTCCCTTTCCCAGAGTCCGTCACTTATCCAGATTCCGTCACTTATCCAGATTCCGTCACTTATCCAGAATCGGTGACTTATCCATAGTAGGTCACTTATCCAGAGTCGGTCAGTTATCCAGAGTACGTCACTTATCCAGAGTCGGTCACTTATCCAGAGTACGTCACTTATCCAGAGTATGTCACTTATCCAGAGTACGTCACTTATCCAGAGTCGGTCCCTTATCTAGAGTCCGTCACTTATCCAGAGTACGTCACTTATCCATAGTAGGTCACTTATCCAGAGTCGGTCAGTTATCCAGAGTATGTCACTTATCCAGAGTACGTCACTTATCCAGAGTCGGTCCCTTATCTAGAGTCCGTCACTTATCCAGAGTACGTCACTTATCCAGAGTCGGTCACTTATCCAGAGTCGGTCACTTATCCAGAGTCGGTCACTTATCCAGAGTCGGTCACTTATCCAGAGTACGTCACTTATCCAGAGTCGGTCACTTATCCAGAGTACGTCACTTATCCAGAGTCGGTCCCTTATCTAGAGTCGGTCACTTATCCAGAGTCCGTCACTTATTCAGACTGAGAGGTGAATTTTTTACTCCAGATTTCCCAACATGACTTCTATCATCAGACTGCGGCTGCTCTCTGAGCGTTATGTCAGGCCTCTGCAGGCCTGGTTGACGCTCGGTTTGTTTCCCCAGTCTGTGGGGGGACGTCTGCTGACCGGGGCAGTTCCCCACATCCCCCAGCGGGTGCAGTGTTCCTCTCACGGGGGTCTGCAACTGAGCAGATCTGAGGCGTCATGGAGATGCTCTGCTGTCCTGTCTGGCTGTGGAAGTCTGGGCTGATCTCAGCTTCCAGGGCGGACTCCACCGAGGGGAGGATGATGCTGTCAGAGAGGAAGGCTCGGGGGTCGTTCATGGGCCGGTCTGGTTGGTAGGGGGCGCTGTGGAGGGGATTTCTGAGGTTCACCAGTGTGCTGGAAGAGTAACTCAGCACAGAGGGGAGAGGAACAGAGTACGGTGGAGGGTTTAGTTCATTTAACGGACAATCCCAGTCTTCTTCGTCTTCCTCATCTTCATTGTCATCGTCATCATCCTCATCATCATCATCATCATCGTCGTCCTCGTCATCATCTCCCTCCTCGGGGTCGAACGTTTCCAGGCTGTGTGTGCTGCAGTCCGACAGTCCGCTGCAGACACTGCTGCCATCCTCATCCTCATAAGCTTCATCCTCCTCCTCCTCCTCATCTTCCTCCTCCTCCTCATCCTCTTCTTCCTCCTCTTCATCCAGATGTGAATCCGTGTTACTTGTACTCTGGAGGTGCATGATGGGATTGTGCGGTAGGCTCATCAGCGGAGACGACAGGTTCGGCTGCTGCTGGATCAGGGAGGCGTTGCCGTGGTAACCGTTGCCATTGGTTACGAGCGGCTGGTGCTGCTCTGGCGGCGGATACTGTGGCTCGCAGCTCTTCTCCAGCTCTAGCTTCATGATGGTGTGCAGGAAGTGGGTGCGGACCCGGACCGGGTTGAACTCCAGCCGTCCGGTGACGTTGCTGCAGCCGTCCTTCGTGCAGCCGCAAGGGAAGGACATGCGGTCCACCTGCGGGAACATCTCACGTTACACACCGACACGCGCTGCTCAGGCACCAGCTGCTGCTCCCGGCATCATTACTACACGTTAAAACGCTGCACAACCAACAGATTCATGTAAAAACTTGCAGATATTTTCCATGTTCTACCACAACTTGTTCAGTCACATAAAACCAAGATAAATACAGTCAAGAGGGAAAATATGATGAAAAGGCTCAAATAAATAATAAACTTAAATATTTCTGTTGTGAGATGAAATTCTAGTTGCTGCCTGAAATCTGTGACTTGAAGTTAAACTGAATAATTATAGAACTACAGGTCAGCCTGTTGTTGTTTAGTCTCATTTTAAAAGATATAGAAATAATATTTATTCTTTATTCTTAATCAGTGATTTAATGTTTTTATTATTGTGTTGTTATAACTGTATATATGATAGATGACACATCAGGATCCTGAGACATTTCGCATCACTTTACGGTAGAAACCAGGCCTCCTCTGTTGAAGCGACACGAAGCCTTCAGAATAAAAGAGTAGAATTTCCTGTCTGTCTATTAAACAGTTATGGTTAAATTACAAATTTTTTTTATTTATTTATTTTTTTTTTACATTTTTGTGGTTATTTATTTGGAATTTAATAAGGTCCCTGTGATGGAGTGGCAAGCTATCCAGGGTGTACCCTGCCTTTCGCCCAAAGCCGGCTGGGATAGGCTCCAGCTTCCCCGCGACCCTGAATTGGTTTAAGCGGTTTGGGAAATGAATGAACAAGGTGAAACGGCTTTAACGGCGATGATATATTTGTGTTTAATCTCGACTTCTCGTAACCAGTCAGCTCATTGTAACTGTTGACATGCAGGCATGTGTGCTCCGCCTGTTGCCTGAAGATTCCACAAGGGGGCGCTTCAGAGGCCAGATCCCATGGCTGAATTTGTTATGATAAACATGTGACAACAAAGGAGGTTTGTGATTGGCTGTTTTTAAGCACAGTGAGTTTTTATGGCCTAAACTTTATACAGTGAGAAAAAAAAGAAAAAAATAACATAATAAATTTATCTGATTTGAAATAAAATACATAATTTAAAAAATGTTAATATAAAATTAAATAAATAGATAAAATATCGTTAACTGGAAAAAATCTAATAATATTTTTTTTTTTTTTTTTTTAAAGAAAACTTAAGTAAATAAAATTAAATAGATAAACAGACAAAGAATGTCTGATCAAGTTTAAAGCAGAATAATCATTGTTTATAATTCTGGCAAATATTTCTACTCCACACAGAAACAACACGTTAGTATTATAGTCGGGCCTCACCACGCTGCCATTTACCTGGCACTTAATGCCGGCCAGGCTACAGGCACAGGTCTCTGGGTCACATCTCCCCCGGCAGCGACACCCACACTCCTCCCTGGACATCCGCAGGGCTCGCAGCTCGTTCTTCTCCTCCACGTCGATGCATCGGACCCCCGAGGCCCGCAGGAGGGCACGGCGCCTCCTGGTGGTCAGAGGCTGAAGGAAGAAGTAATCGTCCACCTCCGTGTTGTCGACGTCCAGGTCGTCTTCGGAGATGTCATCGAGCGTGAGAGAATCCGCCTCCACCGATGACACCGTCCCGTTCTTCGTCAGCTGGAAGTCAGAAAAGTAAGTCAGCAGCAAGGTGTGGAGAAAACGTTCCGCCGAGCAGAAGGAAGCCACTGACTTTGAGTTTTATGGCATTGAGTTTCTCCTCCTTCAGATGATCCCTCAGCATGTTCCGATGGCTTCGTTTCTGCTCCATGTCAAACTCTCTGAGTGTGAAGCGCTTCACGCCGCTGTGGCGTGGCGACATCCCCAGGGTGCTGCCGCCCTGTGTGGGCACGCTGGTGAAGCCCTGCCGCCGACTGAAGTAGTACACCGTGACGCTCTCAAAGTGCACGTTGCGACCACAAAGTCGCTTCGCATGGCGCTGGAGAGAAGCTGACAGTCAGACACGCATCATTAGAATATTGACCTCGCGGACAACAAGGAGGGATTGACAGAAAAACATGCCCAAAATATAAACTATACGCCAAACATGTGAACTACATACCAAACATGTGAACCACACACCAAAGGTGAACTATATGCCTAACATGTGAACTGCACGCCAAACATGTGAACTACACGCCAAACATGCGAACTACGTGCTAAACATGAACGACACGCCAAACATGTGAACTATATACCAAACATGTGAACTACACGCCAAACAGGTGGAGTATATGCCAAACATGTGAAATATACGCCAAACATGTGAACTACACGCCAAACGTGAACTACTCGCCAAACATGTGAACTAAACGCCAAACATGTGAACTACATACCAAACGTCAACTTTATGCCAAACAGGTGAACTACACGCCAAACATGTGAACTACACGCCAAACATGTAAACTTTATGCGAAACATGTAAACTACACGCCAAACATGTGAACTACACGCCAAACAGGTGAAGTATATGCCAAACATGTGAACTACACGCCAACATGTAAACTACATGCCAAACATGTGAACTATATGCCAAACATGTGAACTACACACCAAACATGTGAACTACACGCCAAAAAGGTGAAGTATATGCCAAACATGTGAACTACACGCCAACATGTGAACTACACGCCAAACATGTGAACTATATGCCAAACATGTGAACTACACACCAAACATGTGAACTATATGCCAAACATGTGAACTACACACCAAACATGTGAACTATATGCCAAGCATGTGAACGACACGTCAAACATATAAACTACACGCCAACATGTGAACTACACGCCAAAATTGTGAACTACATGCCAAACATGTGAACTACATGCCAAACATGTGAACTACACACCAAACATGTGAACTATATGCCAAACATGTGACCTATATGCCAAACATGTGAAATACATGCCAAACGTGAACTATATGCAAAACATGTGAACTAAATGCCAAACATGTGAACTACACGACAAACATGTGACCTATATGCCAAACTTGTGAACTACACGCCAAACGTGAACTACACGCCAAACATGTGAACTACATGCCAAACATGTGAACTATATGCCAAGCATGTGAACTACACGCCACACATGTGAACTACACGCCAAACGTGAACTACACACCAAACATGTGAACTACACGCCAAATATGTGAACTACATGCCAAACATGTGAACTACATGTCAAACAAGTGAACTACACACCAAACATGTGACCTACATGCCAAACATGTGAACTATATGTCAAACATGTGAGCTACATGCCAAACAGGTGAAGTATATGCCAAACATGTGAACTACACACCAAACAGGTGAAGTATATGCCAAACATGTGAACTACATGCCAAACATCTGAACTATATGCCAAACGTGAACTACACGGCAAACGTGAACCACACGCCAAACATGTGAACTATATGCCAAACATGTGAACTACATGCCAAATATGTGAACTACATGCCAAACATGTGAGCTACTCGCCAAGCATGTGAACGACACGCCAAACATGTGAACTACACGCCAACATGTGAACTACTCGCCAAACATGTGAACTACACGCCAAACATGTGAACTACACGCCACACATGTGAACTACACGCCAAACGTGAACTACACACCAAACATGTGAACTACACGCCAACATGTGAACTACACGCCAAACATGTCAACTATATGCCAAACATGTGAACTACACACCAAACATGTGAACTATATGCCAAACATGTGAACTACACACCAAACATGTGAACTACACGCCAACATGTGAACTACACGCCAAACATGTGAACTACACGCCAAACATGTGAACTACATGCCAAACATGTGAACTACACACCAAGCATGTGAACTATATGCCAAACATGTGACCTATATGCCAAACATGTGAACTACATGCCAAACGTGTGAACTATATGCCAAACATTTGAACTAAATGCCAAACATGTGAACTACACGCCAAACATGTGAACTATATGCCAAACATGTGAACTACACGCCAAACATGTGAACTACACACCAAACGTGAACTATACGCCAAACATGTGACCTATATGCCAAACTTGTGAACTACACGCCAAACGTGAACTACACGCCAAACATGTGAACTACATGCCAAACATGTGAACTATATGCCAAGCATGTGAACTACACGCCAAACATGTGAACTACACGCCAAACGTGAACTACACACCAAACATGTGAACTATATGCCAAACATGTGAACTACACACCAAATATGTGAACTACACGACAAACATGTGAACTACACGCCAAACAGGTGAAGTATATGCCAAACATGTGAACTACACGCCAACATGTAAACTACATGCCAAACATGTGAACTATATGCCAAACATGTGAACTACACACCAAACATGTGAACTACACGCCAAAAAGGTGAAGTATATGCCAAACATGTGAACTACACGCCAACATGTGAACTACACGCCAAACATGTGAACTATATGCCAAACATGTGAACTACACACCAAACATGTGAACTATATGCCAAACATGTGAACTACACACCAAACATGTGAACTATATGCCAAGCATGTGAACGACACGTCAAACATATAAACTACACGCCAACATGTGAACTACACGCCAAAATTGTGAACTACATGCCAAACATGTGAACTACATGCCAAACATGTGAACTACACACCAAACATGTGAACTATATGCCAAACATGTGACCTATATGCCAAACATGTGAAATACATGCCAAACGTGAACTATATGCAAAACATGTGAACTAAATGCCAAACATGTGAACTACACGACAAACATGTGACCTATATGCCAAACTTGTGAACTACACGCCAAACGTGAACTACACGCCAAACATGTGAACTACATGCCAAACATGTGAACTATATGCCAAGCATGTGAACTACACGCCACACATGTGAACTACACGCCAAACGTGAACTACACACCAAACATGTGAACTACACGCCAAATATGTGAACTACATGCCAAACATGTGAACTACATGTCAAACAAGTGAACTACACACCAAACATGTGACCTACATGCCAAACATGTGAACTATATGTCAAACATGTGAGCAACATGCCAAACAGGTGAAGTATATGCCAAACATGTGAACTACACACCAAACAGGTGAAGTATATGCCAAACATGTGAACTACATGCCAAACATCTGAACTATATGCCAAACGTGAACTACACGGCAAACGTGAACCACACGCCAAACATGTGAACTATATGCCAAACATGTGAACTACATGCCAAACATGTGAACTACATGCCAAACATGTGAGCTTCTCGCCAAGCATGTGAACGACACGCCAAACATGTGAACTACACGCCAACATGTGAACTACTCGCCAAACATGTGAACTACACGCCAAACATGTGAACTACACGCCACACATGTGAACTACACGCCAAACGTGAACTACACGCCAAACATGTGAACTATATGCCAAACATGTGAACTACACACCAAACATGTGAACTATATGCCAAACATGTGAACTACACACCAAACATGTGAACTACACGCCAACATGTGAACTACACGCCAAACATGTGAACTACACGCCAAACATGTGAACTACATGCCAAACATGTGAACTACACACCAAGCATGTGAACTATATGCCAAACATGTGACCTATATGCCAAACATGTGAACTATATGCTAAACGTGTGAACTATATGCCAAACATTTGAACTAAATGCCAAACATGTGAACTACACGCCAAACATGTGAACTATATGCCAAACATGTGAACTACACGCCAAACATGTGAACTACACACCAAACGTGAACTATACGCCAAACATGTGACCTATATGCCAAACTTGTGAACTACACGCCAAACGTGAACTACACGCCAAACATGTGAACTACATGCCAAACATGTGAACTATATGCCAAGCATGTGAACTACACGCCAAACATGTGAACTACACGCCAAACGTGAACTACACACCAAACATGTGAACTATATGCCAAACATGTGAACTACACACCAAATATGTGAACTACACGACAAACATGTAAACTTTATGCGAAACATGTGAACTACATGCCAAACATCTGAACTATATGCCAAACGTGAACTACACGGCAAACGTGAACGACACGCCAAACATGTGAACTACACGCCAAATATGTGAACTACATGCCAAACATGTGAACTACATGTCAAACAAGTGAACTACACACCAAACATGTGAACTACATGCCAAACATGTGAACTATATGTCAAACATGTGAGCTACATGCCAAACAGGTGAAGTATATGCCAAACATGTGAACTACACACCAAACAGGTGAAGTATATGCCAAACGTGAACTACACGGCAAACGTGAACCACATGCCAAACATGTGAACTATATGCCAAACATGTGAACTACATGCCAAATATGTGAACTACATGCCAAACATGTGAGCTACTCGCCAAGCATGTGAACGACACGCCAAACATGTGAACTACCTGCCAAACATGTGAATTACAAGCCAAACGTGAACTAAACACCAAACATGTGACCTATATGCCAATCATGTGAACTACACGCCAAACATGTAAACTATATGCCAAACATGTGAACTACACGCCAAACGTGAACTACACGCCAGACATGTGAACTACATGCCAAACATGTGTACTATATGCCAAACATGTGAACTACATGCCAAACATGTGAACTACATGCCAAACATGTGAACTACACGCCAAACATGTAAACTTTATGCGAAACATGTGAACTACACCCCAAACATGTGAGCTATATGCCAAACATGTGAACTACACGCCAAACAGGTGAAGTATATGCCAAACATGTGAACTACATGCCAAACATGCGAACTATATGCCAACATGTGAACTACATGCCAAAAATGTGAACTACACACCAAACAAGTGAACTATATGCCAAACATGTGAACTACACGCCAAACAGGTGAAGTATATGCCAAACAGGTGAAGTACATGCCAAACATGTGAACTACATGCCAAACATGTGAACTACACACCAAACATGTGAACTATATGCCAAACATGTGAACTACATGCCAAACATGCGAACTATATGTCAACATGTGAACTACATGCCAAAAATGTGAACTACACACCAAACAAGTGAACTATATGCCAAACATGTGAACTACACGCCAAACAGGTGAACTACACACCAAACATGCGAACTATATGCCAACATGTGAACTACATGCCAAAAAATGTGAACTACACACCAAACAAGTGAACTATATGCCAAACATGTGAACTACACGCCAAACAGGTGAAGTACATGCCAAACATGTGAACTACATGCCAAACATGTGAACTACACACCAAACATGTGAACTATATGCCAAACAGGTGAAGTATTTGCCAAACATGTGAACTACATGCCAAACGTGAACTATATGCCAAACATGTGAACTACATGCCAAACATGTGAACTACACGCCAAACTTGTGAACTATATGCCAAACATATGAATTACATGCCAAACGTGAACTACACGCCAAAATCATGTGAACTATATGCCAAGCATGTGAACGACACGTCAAACATATAAACTACACGCCAAAATGTGAACTACACGCCAAACATGTGAACTACATGCCAAACATGTGAACTACATGCCAAACATGTGAACTACACACCAAACATGTGAACTATATGCCAAACATGTGACCTATATGCCAAACATGTGAACTACACGCCAAACATGTGAACTATATGCCAAACATGTGAACTACACGCCAAACTTGTGAACTACACGCCAAACGTGAACTACACGCCAAACATGTGAACTACATGCCAAACATGTGAACTATATGCCAAGCATGTGAACTACACGCCAAACATGTGAACTACACGCCAAACATGTGAACTATATGCCAAACATGTGAACTACACACCAAACATGTGAACTATATGCCAAACATGTGAACTACACACCAAACATGTGAACTATATGCCAAGCATGTGAACGACACGTCAAACATATAAACTACACGCCAACATGTGAACTACACGCCAAACATGTGAACTACACGCCAAACATGTGAACTACATGCCAAACATGTGAACTACACACCAAACATGTGAACTATATGCCAAACATGTGACCTATATGCCAAACATGTGAACTACATGCCAAACGTGAACTATATGCCAAACATGTGAACTAAATGCCAAACATGTGAACTACACGCCAAACATGTGAACTATATGCCAAACATGTGAACTACACGCCAAACATGTGAACTACATACCAAACGTGAACTATACGCCAAACATGTGACCTATATGCCAAACTTGTGAACTAAACGCCAAACGTGAACTACACGCCAAACATGTGAACTACTCGCCAAACATGTGAACTATATGCCAAGCATGTGAACTACACGCCAAACATGTGAACTACACGCCAAACATGTGAACTACACACCAAACATGTGAACTACACGCCAACATGTGAACTACACGCCAAACATGTGAACTATATGCCAAACATGTGAACTACACACCAAACATGTGAACTATATGCCAAACATGTGAACTACACACCAAACATGTGAACTACACGCCAACATGTGAACTACACGCCAAACATGTGAACTACACGCCAAACATGTGAACTACATGCCAAACATGTGAACTACACACCAAACATGTGAACTATATGCCAAACATGTGACCTATATGCCAAACATGTGAACTACATGCCAAACGTGTGAACTATATGCCAAACATTTGAACTAAATGCCAAACATGTGAACTACACGCCAAACATGTGAACTATATGCCAAACATGTGAACTACACGCCAAACATGTGAACTACACACCAAACGTGAACTATACGCCAAACATGTGACCTATATGCCAAACTTGTGAACTACACGCCAAACGTGAACTACACGCCATACATGTGAACTACATGCCAAACATGTGAACTATATGCCAAGCATGTGAACTACACGCCAAACATGTGAACTAAACGCCAAACGTGAACTACACACCAAACATGTGAACTATATGCCAAACATGTGAACTACACACCAAATATGTGAACTACACGACAAACATGTAAACTTTATGCGAAACATGTGAACTACATGCCAAACATCTGAACTATATGCCAAACGTGAACTACATGGCAAACGTGAACGACACGCCAAACATGTGAACTACACGCCAAATATGTGAACTACATGCCAAACATGTGAACTACATGTCAAACAAGTGAACTACACACCAAACATGTGAACTATATGCCAAACATGTGAACTATATGTCAAACATGTGAGCTACATGCCAAACAGGTGAAGTATATGCCAAACATGTGAACTACACACCAAACAGGTGAAGTATATGCCAAACATGTGAACTACACGTATATGCGAAACATGTGAACTACATGCCAAACATCTGAACTATATGCCAAACGTGAACTACACGGCAAACGTGAACCACACGCCAAACATGTGAACTATATGCCAAACATGTGAACTACATGCCAAATATGTGAACTACATGCCAAACATGTGAGCTACTCGCCAAGCATGTGAACGACACGCCAAACATGTGAACTACACGCCAACATGTGAACTACTCGCCAAACATGTGAACTACACGCCAAACATGTGAACTACCTGCCAAACATGTGAATTACAATCCAAACGTGAACTCAACACCAAACATGTGACCTATATGCCAATCATGTGAACTACACGCCAAACATGTAAACTATATGCCAAACATGTGAACTACACGCCAAACGTGAACTACACGCCAGACATGTGAACTACATGCCAAACATGTGTACTATATGCCAAACATGTGAACTACATGCCAAACATGTGAACTACATGCCAAACATGTGAACTACACGCCAAACATGTAAACTTTATGCGAAACATGTGAACTACACCCCAAACATGTGAGCTACATGCCAAACATGTGAACTACACACCAAACGTGAACCACACACCAAAAATGTGAACTATTTGCCAAACATGTGAACTACACGCCAAACAGGTGAAGTATATGCCAAACATGTGAACTACATGCCAAACATGCGAACTATATGCCAACATGTGAACTACATGCCAAAAATGTGAACTACACACCAAACAAGTGAACTACATGCCAAACATGTGAACTACACGCCAAACAGGTGAAGTATATGCCAAACAGGTGAAGTACATGCCAAACATGCGAACTATATGCCAACATGTGAACTACATGCCAAAAATGTGAACTACACACCAAACAAGTGAACTATATGCCAAACATGTGAACTACACGCCAAACAGGTGTACTACACACCAAACATGCGAACTATATGCCAACATGTGAACTACATGCCAAAAAAAGTGAACTACACACCAAACAAGTGAACTATATGCCAAACATGTGAACTACACGCCAAACAGGTGAACTACACGCCAAACTTGTGAACTATATGCCAAACATATGAATTACATGCCAAACGTGAACTACACGCCAAAATCATGTGAACTATATGCCAAGCATGTGAACGACACGTCAAACATATAAACTACACGCCAACATGTGAACTACACGCCAAACATGTGAACTACACGCCAAACATGTGAACTATATGCCAAACATGTGAACTACACACCAAACATGTGAACTATATGCCAAACATGTGACCTATATGCCAAACATGTGAACTACATGCCAAACGTGAACTATATGCCAAACATGTGAACTAAATGCCAAACATGTGAACTACACGCCAAACATGTGAACTATATGCCAAACATGTGAACTACACGCCAAACATGTGAACTACACACCAAACGTGAACTATACGCCAAACATGTGACCTATATGCCAAACTTGTGAACTACACGCCAAACGTGAACTACACGCCAAACATGTGAACTACATGCCAAACATGTGAACTATATGCCAAGCATGTGAACTACACGCCAAACATGTGAACTACACGCCAAACGTGAACTACACACCAAACATGTGAACTACACGCCAACATGTGAACTACACGCCAAACATGTGAACTATATGCCAAACATGTGAACTACACACCAAACATGTGAACTATATGCCAAACATGTGAACTACACACCAAACATGTGAACTATATGCCAAGCATGTGAACGACACGTCAAACATATGAACTACACGCCAACTTGTGAACTACACGCCAAACATGTGAACTACACGCCAAACATGTGAACTACATGCCAAACATGTGAACTACACACCAAACATGTGAACTATATGCCAAACATGTGACCTATATGCCAAACATGTGAACTACATGCCAAACGTGAACTATATGCCAAACATGTGAACTAAATGCCAAACATGTGAACTACACGACAAACATGTGAACTATATGCCAAACATGTGAACTACACGCCAAACATGTGAACTACACACCAAATACGTGAACTATACGCCAAACATGTGACCTATATGCCAAACTTGTGAACTACACGCCAAACGTGAACTACACACCAAACATGTGAACTACATGCCAAACATGTGAACTATATGCCAAGCATGTGAACTACACGCCAAACGTGAACTACACACCAAACATGTGAACTATATGCCAAACATGTGAACTACACACCAAATATGTGAACTACACGACAAACATGTAAACTTTATGCGAAACATGTGAACTACATGCCAAACATCTGAACTATATGCCAAACGTGAACTACACGGCAAACGTGAACGACACGCCAAACATGTGAACTACACGCCAAATATGTGAACTACATGCCAAACATGTGAACTACATGTCAAACAAGTGAACTACACACCAAACATGTGAACTACATGCCTAACATGTGAACTATATGTCAAACATGTGAGCTACATGCCAAACAGGTGAAGTATATGCCAAACATGTGAACTACACACCAAACAGGTGAAGTATATGCCAAACATGTGAACTACACGTATATGCGAAACATGTGAACTACATGCCAAACATCTGAACTATATGCCAAACGTGAACTACACGGCAAACGTGAACCACACGCCAAACATGTGAACTATATGCCAAACATGTGAACTACATGCCAAATATGTGAACTACATGCCAAACATGTGAGCTACTCGCCAAGCATGTGAACGACACGCCAAACATGTGAACTACACGCCAACATGTGAACTACTCGCCAAACATGTGAACTACACGCCAAACATGTGAACTACCTGCCAAACATGTGAATTACAAGCCAAACGTGAACTAAACACCAAACATGTGACCTATATGCCAATCATGTGAACTACATGCCAAACATGTAAACTATATGCCAAACATGTGAACTACACGCCAAACGTGAACTACACGCCAGACATGTGAACTACATACCAAACATGTGTACTATATGCCAAACATGTGAACTACATGCCAAACATGTGAACTACACGCCAAACATGTAAACTTTATGCGAAACATGTGAACTACACCCCAAACATGTGAGCTATATGCCAAACATGTGAACTACACACCAAACGTGAACCACACACCAAAAATGTGAACTATTTGCCAAACATGTGAACTACACGCCAAACAGGTGAAGTATATGCCAAACATGTGAACTACATGCCAAACATACGAACTATATGCCAACATGTGAACTACATGCCAAAAATGTGAACTACACACCAAACAAGTGAACTATATGCCAAACATGTGAACTACACGCCAAACAGGTGAAGTATATGCCAAACAGGTGAAGTACATGCCAAACATGTGAACTACATGCCAAACATGTGAACTACACACCAAACATGTGAACTATATGCCAAACATGTGAACTATATGCCAAACATGTGAACTACATGCCAAACATGCGAACTATATGCCAACATGTGAACTACATGCCAAAAATGTGAACTACACACCAAACAAGTAAACTATATGCCAAACATGTGAACTACACGCCAAACAGGTGAACTACACACCAAACATGCGAACTATATGCCAACATGTGAACTACATGCCAAAAAATGTGAACTACACACCAAACAAGTGAACTATATGCCAAACATGTGAACTACACGCCAAACAGGTGAAGTACATGCCAAACATGTGAACTACATGCCAAACATGTGAACTACACACCAAACATGTGAACTATATGCCAAACAGGTGAAGTATTTGCCAAACATGTGAACTACATGCCAAACGTGAACTATATGCCAAACATGTGAACTACATGCCAAACATGTGAACTACACGCCAAACTTGTGAACTATATGCCAAACATATGAATTACATGCCAAACGTGAACTACACGCCAAAATCATGTGAACTATATGCCAAACTTGTGAACTACACACCAAACATGTAAACTACACGCCAAACATGTAAAACCACACGCCTAACATGTTAACTACATGTTTGGAAATATGCCTGTAACAACCAGGACATATTGATCAGGTTGTTCACGGCAAACCGAACTGATTGACTGGAATGAAGTGACAGAACCTTAGAGACTAGGAGGAGGAATGGCGTCATGAGGAGAACCAAGAGGTGTTCCACCTGGAACCTGATTTCAGGCAAAATTTCTGCTTTTCTGCCTGGAATATCTATTGTGTTTACTTTCTGTTTACCACACCTGTACTTCCTGTTTACCACATCTGTACTTCCTTTTTACCACATCTGGTACTTCCTGTTTACCACACCTGGTACTTTCTGTTTACCACACCTTTACTTCCTTTTTACCACATCTGGTACTTCCTGTTTACCACACCTGTACTTCCTGTTTACCACACCTGGTACTTCCTGTTTACCACACCTGTACTTCCTGTTTACCACACCTGGTACTTCCTGTTTACCACACCTGTACTTCCTGTTTACTACACCTGGTACTTCCTGTTTACCACACCTGTACTTCCTGTTTACTACACCTGGTACTTCCTGTTTACCACACCTGGTACTTCCTGTTTACCACACCTGTACTTCCTGTTTACCACACCTGGTACTTCCTGTTTACCACACCTGTACTTCCTGTTTACCACACCTGGTACTTCCTGTTTACCACATCTGTACTTCCTGTTTACCACACCTGTACTTCCTGTTCACTACACCTGGTACTTCCTGTTTACCACACCTGTACTTCCTGTTTACCACACCTGTACTTCCTGTTTACCACACCTGGTACTTCCTGTTTACCACACCTGTACTTCCTGTTTACCACACCTGGTACTTCCTGTTTACCACACCTGTACTTCCTGTTTACCACACCTGTACTTCCTGTTTACCACACCTGGTACTTCCTGTTTACCACACCTGTACTTCCTGTTTACCACACCTGGAACGTTCTGTGTTCCAGACAAGCCAAATAAATAATAAATGTAAAAATACAAACAGAAACGATAAACGAATCGAAACGACCATCCTGGAACAAACGTCACCAGAAACAGGAGAGTTTCCCCCGCTTTCAGGCTCGTTCATCAGAGACTAGAGCTCTTCTCCATCACCGCGGTTACCATGGTAACTTGTGTCTCTCCAGCTGCGTTGGTCATGGTAACTAGGGCTGGTGTCTGTCCAGTCACCATGGTAACTGGGGATGGGAACTGATGAGAGGTTGTTGTTATCAATGCAGTTATCAGCTCTGGGTATTGATCAGGTCTCTTATCGGTTCTGGACCCAGTTTTCTGTGACCAAACAAGAACAACAGGCCATCAAAACATAGATATAGAAAACATGTCTTCAAAAGTTTGAGTTTGGAACCTTTGTCGACTCCATGTGAACAATGTAAAAATCTTTTGGATCATTAACATTTTCTAACTGCTGGATGTAAAACTGCAGATGTGCTCTGACAACTGGAGAGTAAAAATCCACCTGTAGAAACTAAACTCCAGGTATGTTAATAATCATACGTGACTATCAGCTCTTCATGGGCGCGTTTCGGTGTCGCTGCTTCCCATCGGAATAAACTGGAACATACGATGGAATCTAGGAACTCTCTAGGCTCACCGTCCAGAATCCCAGAGGGGATGGAGTGGTTGAGACTGTCGCTGCTGTTGCCGCTGTCGCTGCAGGAAACCTCGTCATCATCAGAGCCCTGCAAGGACAGGTAAGGGGGCGGTCCCTCCTGGAGCTTCCTCTTCAGGATCCCACTCATCGTCCCACTGGACAAACCTGCAGAACACAGACGCTCAAAGTTTGTGTTCATCTTTCTCATTCTGCTTTTACGGCTATGTACCTTGCTCTTTTAGAGCTGATGGATTAACTGACTTAGTAACCATGGCAACGTGTGGAAGTATGAGGATGGAGTCGCAACACGCATTGAAACGACAGTCCTCGTTTACGTAAGGCTCGGCTACATATGTGTTCATACCTGCTGAAACAGCCATGCTGGAGGTCACCACAAGGGGGAGCGCACAGCACATTGGATTTACAGACATTTCCATAAACAACTTTTTACCAGTCTGTTGCTAATGTTAAGGCAGGGTTGTTTGTTGCTGAGCAACAGGGAGCAACAATCGTAAAGATGCTGTCCTTTGCAAACGAGGTCTGAGAAACAAATATCTGTTGTCGTGTTCACCTGCGACCTCTAATCCCGTCTTCATCCTCCAGCGTTCAGTCAATGTTCATCTCGTTCAACATGTTACCTTGACTCAGCGCGAGAAGCTAACGTGCCACACGAAATGCTATGTAGCTGCCATGATGCGTACACAGACACGTTGCAAACAGCGAGTAATTCGCAGCCTTGTGTGGATCTTAACACGTGTGTATTCAAATCCCTGTGTGCCGTCACCACCTGAGGATTGGCTCTACTCACCACACCCCTCTTCCCTGCCTGCTGATTGGACAGTTGTCCAGCCTATTAACAACGCTGCAGCGACATTGGCGGGAGATTTAAACCGGCTGCAGCTGTGAACTCACTGGCAACTGTTTGGCACAGACAGTCTGCCCTTAGACTGCAACCTGTGGGGTTTCAGTGTGTACTTCTGTTGTTGTTGTTGGTGGTGGTGGTAATTTGAGTCGATTTTGTTTCTGTGTTTAAAAACTGCTTGGTTTTGTGATTCTTCCAGCAGTGTTAAAACTGGTTGGTTTAGTGTTCTCTGTTTATTTCTCTTGCTAAGTAGTTTTTTTTGTTTTCATAGCTAAAGTAAAGCCCTTTTGGCTCCTCTTTCTGTTGCATTTATAAACAGTGTTTTGTTAAAGTTAGAATGTGTTGGGCTTGTAAGTATTTTGGTTGTATTTGTATATGGTACTTTTGGCTTTTAAGCATAGCTATTGGAGCTGCTTCATTTTCTGTTTGCTTTAGTTCAGCAGACCAGTTTCTGTTTCACACATTTTTGTGCCTTGTTTCCTTTTCTTTTTGTACTGGATGGTTTTTGTTTTATAGCTGTCCTTTTTTTTATGCAGCTACACTTAGCCCAGCACTCGTAATATTGCCACCTCTCTATTCCCATCTCCACTTTTAATAATAAATTCTCAGAAATTCACATATTAACAGCTGTCTGCAGTTCTCATTTGTTACGCTTCACATCCCCTTGCAGAGTTGGGACGTAACAGAAAGTGACGAAGGATCTTTACGATTTGTACGATTCATGCGATCTCTGCAATCGTGCTTTCAAACAGCTTTTAATACGTTGGATTGTTTGTAATAAATGCCTTTTCTGAGACTTTTCATTATCTTTATGTTGAAAATAGAACTCGTAAAAACCCTGTTTAACCCGTTCTGATACTGGTCTGCTGCCCCCTGGTGGACGCCTTTTACATTACATTAATATAATATAACACAGCAATTAACATTGAATATTTGCAAATGATTTATATTTATTTATTTCTATTTTTATTGTACTTCTTTAATTAAATCATAGTTAATTATTATAATTAAAATGTAATTAATCAAGTAATTTGAATTTTATTGTGTTATTATTTTTATTATAAATACATTTTGACAAAAGACCAAGTTTTGACTTTGGTTATAAAAAATGAGAATTTTCTGCCCATTACATGTCGTGTCAGTCTTAAAGGGTTAAGATTAGATGATTATTTGGATTTTTTAAACTCTTTATTATTCCCATGTGTGTTTGCTAAAGTGACCATAATCGTGACCCCCCTCATTTATAATTAATAACTAAATAATTTAATATTTAATATTTGTGTGGAGTAACAGACTTTTTTTTGTTTCGTTAAATCTTAGTTTAATTTTTAAATGTGAAGCTGTTTTTATATGTCAGGACTGTACAGAAACGTCCTGCAGGGTGTGATCACCGCCCTCCACCCCCGGGTTGCCATGGCGACGTTTGCAGCCTTAACGATGCTTTGCGAACCCAGAATCCTGTGTTGAACTCAGGAGGAGTTTTCAAACCGCTGATTGTCCAGAAGCTTCTCATGGACGCGTGTCTTCAACCAGTTCTCTGAACTTTGGAGGTGATGAGTTGGAGAGGAGGTGAAGGTTACATCACCTGCAGCAGGGCTGAAGCCTGGACCGGAGTTTGACTCTGTTTTTGTCTCTTCTGTCGCCAAGTCTCTCTGGCGCTCCTCATCTCCCAGGAAAGCTTCCTTCCTAACTAACTGTCTGCATCTCCATCCTGGGAGTATTCTGGCCTGTCTGGTTTGCTGGCTTTCAGAAAAAGGAACCATCAGACCAGTAAAGTCTCCATCGCCCCCTCCAGGAGGACGGTCTCCTGCTCCCATGCCTCTATACCGGCACAACATGCAGAAACCTGCTCATACGCCTGCATGCACATGCACATCTCCAGCACTCACAGGAGGACGTCTCAGCACCATCATGTGACGTAATTAAAGCTGTCGGTACCGACCTGATCCTCCTTGTCCTGCGACTCCCTCTGCAGCAGCCTCAGCCTCGCCTCGCCATGTGTGGTGATGATGCGGTGAGCGCTGCCATGATGCCTCCTCTCTCTGCAGCACAGCAGCTCTGCCTCCGTCTCATGCCTTCTCCCTCTGCAGCCTCATGCCGTCAGCAACCCCTTCCCTTCCTCTTCCCTCACAAAGACCTGTCAGCTCAGAGCTGCTGCCGGCTGGAAGCGCTGAGGCTCGACTGAAGCAGGGGCTGGCAGATCCCAGGGAATGGTGAGGGGGAGGGGATCTGCTGGGATGGAAACACACAAAAGCACGCAGAAGTTTCCCAACCTTTACAAGTTGTTCTTCTCCATCCAGCAGAGGAAATACTGTGTAAATGTGAGCTGGGTGGGGGGTCCTGGCCCCACTGACACAGCCTCCATGTTGAAAGAGGCGCGACATGGACACGACTTTGACCTTCTCTTGTCCTGCAAACCAGGGACATCCAGGTTCTGGATGTTTCCTGCTGCTGATGTAGAACTTCTACATGTGGGAAAGTTCTGCAGTATTTGACCCAAAGGGAGCAGATACAGGTTCACCAGAAGTGGTCCGAGGACCGGACTTTGAGGGACTCCACCGATCAGGTTCATCTCATTTCATTTTAGTATTTACACCGTTAACCGGTTACCTCCTGACCGTACGTCGTGTCTCCAGGTAGCGGAAGTCCAGTTCATCGTGTTTAATCAGTTTGTTTTACTAAAAACTGTTTAGAGTCTAAATTTAGCTTCTGAGCGTTGCTGCGAGAAGATGACAGGACTGTTACCATAGAAACCGTTTCAGTCGTGTTAGCAATTAGCATAGGGACAGTATGGTGTCAATACTTCAAACCACAAATATTAGTCAAAATACCAGATTCAATACTTGTATCAATAACAATCGATTGATACAAAATATTACTTTTTTTTCTGAGCTTTATTGTGATTTTACTAAAATTTACTTTGTTGCTTTGTCCTTTAAAGCTGGGGTAGGTAATGTTGGGGGGCTAGCACCCTGTCGTGGCTCCTCCCCTTTCATGGCTCCTCCCCCTCTGGTTCTGCTCCTTGCGTGATCCGAGGCTTTTTTATTCGCAGCTTTTTCCACCAACGATTTTCTCTTTCTCGGCTGTTTAGCAGGAGGAGGCAAATAAACCGAGCCGGGTCGGGAAATCCTTCCTGCATTTTCTCAGCCATGTTTGCCTTCCGAGTTTCTTCTTCACTACTTTGTATTTTCATCCTAACACGCTGTTTATATGCAGGGTGTGGCTATCAGGTATGCACTGCTGGAGGGGGAGGAGGGGAGCCGGGAGAAGAAGCTACGAAATATAAGAAATGAAGAACTCCATTTGGGTGGGAACGTTTGGATTGGTCAGAGTTTTTACAGATTTACAGTAAACTGAGGGGTCTAACTATATTTCTTATTGTTCATTATTACAGAATGTATAGACTACTATCAGGACGAGGAACCGCTTCACCCAGAGGAACATGTCTCTCAGAGGACCTGCTGGAGATTTAAGTCCTTCTTGAGTCGTTTGCTCACAGCAGGTACTTTTAAGTATTATGTTTTTAACACTTTTAACATTTTGATTTGTTTTAAAGTGTTTGTGTGGTGATCTTGGTAAACTGCAGCACTTGCATCATGTAGAACATGAACATGAATTCATTTTTCTGCTTTCTGTGCACCGTCTGTAACGTGTTTTTATGTCTTGCGTATAAAACATGCGGTGAAATAAAGTTGGTTCTGTCTGGTAATGAGCTGATTTAAAATGACCATTTACAGATTTATGTCTATAGAAGTTCTACAACAAGAAGCGTAAAATAAAACTGAATAATTATAAAACACCTTGAGGCGTGTGAACAGAAACCTAGATGCAGAATTGGATTATAAGATGTTTATTATCATACATAGACTTATCTGTATGAATGAGCAGAAGTGACTGATCCACCCAGCGCCTACCTACAAGTCCATAAACATGTTGCTATAGCAATGCCAGACCCTGAATGTTCTGTCCTTGTTATTGTAGTGCAGTCTGCAGAGTGTTCTACGTCAGCGTTTCCTTCCTGATTACAGCGCAGACAACGTGGAAGCTGCTGTGGATCCATGGAAACACAGAGGGAAGGTTTGATGCTCAAACCTGGTTTTCCAGATTCTTCCAGACTTTTATCTTTCCAGGTTTTCTGCTCGTTGTTGCCCTCCTTGCTCCTGGTAAGGATGGAGAGGCAATGCAACCCTTTCAATCAGCTTCCATGGCAACCAGCCACAGTGGGGAGGAGGGAGGTGCTCAGGAGGAGGTGGAGGAGGCAGCTGGAGGGGTTGTAGGGAGGTGGGGGCTGGGATGTGGCTCAGGCATGAACAGAGCTGGAAGAGATGGAGTTTTTCACAGCGAGTGTGCTTAGAAATCCCAACACTGGCTGAAACTGGTCAGAAAATTTAACCTGAAAAGGATTTCTTCAGCTGAGCATGAAATCACTCAAACATATTTTATAATTTCATGTCTGCAAGAATAAAGCACCTGAAGGATCTAAATTTACACAAAACTATTAAAATAATTAGAAATATTCTCTAAAACGGTGCTGAAGTTATTCAGTTTATTAAGCTTTTAGTGGCCTTAAAGACTGTTTACCTGTGATGCTGCACAGCTGAGAGTTATAGCATCTAGATCTTCATCTAGTCCATCGCTACGCCCAGATTTGTGGCTTGGTTGGTGGCTTTCGGGTCCCAGGCCATCACTACAGTCAGATTTCTGGCCTGCTTGGTGGTTTTTAGGTCCTAATCCATCGCTACCCCTAGATTTCTGGCCTGATTGGTGGTTTTTAAGTCCCAGGCCATCACTACAGTTAGATTTCTGGCCTGGTTGGTGGTTTTTAGGTCCTAATCCATCGCTACCCCTAGATTTCTGGCCTGATTGGTGGTTTTTAAGTCCCAGGCCATCACTACAGTTAGATTTCTGGCCTGGTTGGTGGTTTTTAAGTCCCAGGCCATCACCACTGTTAGATTTCTGGCCCGGTTGGTGGTTTTTAGGTCCCAGTCCATGCCCAGATTTTTCAATTCAATTCAACTTTATTTATATAGTGTCAAATCACGGCAATGCCATCTCAAGACGCTTTACAGACAGAGGGGAAAACATAATGAAGGCCAATTCATAACAGCCTATATAAGGAAACCAACAGATTGAGTTGGAGAGAGAGAAAAAGAGAAAGAAGCTCAGTGTATCAGGAAATGTCCCTCAGCAGATTTCTGGCATGGGTGGCGGTCTTTAGAACCCAGTCCATCGCTACGCCCAGATTTCTGGCCTGGTTGGCGGTTTTTAGATCCCAGTCCATCGCTAACCTCAGATCTCTGGCCTTGTTGGTGGTTTTTAGATCCTAGTCCATCGCTACAGCAATATTAATGGTCAGAGTGGTGGTTTTTAAGTCCCAGTCCATCACTACGCCCAGATTTCTGGGATGGTTGGTGGTTTTTAAGTCCCAGTCCATCACTACGCCCAGATTTCTGGGATGGTTGGTGGTTTTTAGGTTCCAGTCCATCACTAAAGTCAGATTACTGGCCGGGTTGGTGATTTTTAGGTCCCAGTCCATCACGACAGCCAGATTTCTGGCCTGATAGGTGGTTTTTAGATCCCTGTCCTTTGCTACACGCAGATTTCTGGCCTGGTTGTTGGTTTTTGGATCCTAGTCCATCGCTACGCTGAGATATCTGGCCTGGTTGGTGGTCCTCACGTCCCAATCCATCACTACGCCCAGATTTCTGGCCTGGTTGGTGGATTTTAGGTCCCAGTCCATCACTACAGCAAGATTAATGGCCTGGTTGGTTATGCCCATATTTTTGGCCTGGTTGTGTCATGATTTCTGCTTTGCCCTTAACAAGCTGCTGTCTTCCCCTGCCTGATTGCAGATTATCTTCACCTGTGCTGCTGTCTATTTAACTCCTGCCCTTGATCTGTCTTTTTTTTTTTTTTTTTTTTTTTTTTTTTTTTTTACAGCCTTGAAGCGTAGTTCATGAGGCTGTTCCTGAGAAAGTACCTGGTCCTGATGACCAGAATAAAAAGACCACCTTCAAAACCATCATTTTTACAATAAATCTTTTTCCACCTATATTGTTGGGATCGTAATCCTTACAGGATGGTGGTTTTTAGGTCCAAGTCCATCAATACAGCCAGATTTCTGGCTTGGTTGGTGGTTGTTAAGTCCGAGTCCATTGCTAACCCCATATTTCTGGCCTGGTTGTTGGTTTTTAGGTTCCCAGTCCATCGGTAACTCCAGATTTCTGGCCTTGTTGGTGGTTTTTAGGTCCCAGTCCATCACGATAGATAGATATCTGGCCTGATTGGTGGTTTTTAGGTCCCAGTCCATTGTTACCCCCAGATTTGTTGCTTGGTTTTCGGGTCCCAGGCCATCACTTCAGTCAGATTTCTGGCCTGTTTGGTGGTTTTCAGGTCCCAATCCATCACTACGCCCAGATTTCTGGTCTTGTTGGTGGTTTTCAGGTCCCAGTCCATCACTACGCCCAGATTTCTGGCCTGATTTGTGGTTTTCAGGTCCTTGTCCATCAGTACACCCAGATTTCTGGCTTGTTTGGTGGTTTGTAGGTTCCAGTCCATCACTACACCCACATTTCTGGCTTGGTTGGTGGTTTTTAGGCTTCCAGTCCATCACTACGCCCAGATTTCTGGCCCGGTTGGTGTTTATTTGGTCCCAGTCCATCGCTACGCCCAGATTTCTGGCCTGGTTGGTGGTTTTTCGGTTCAAGTACATCGCTAACCCCAGATTTCTGGCCTGGTTGGTGGTTTTTAGGCTTCCAGTCCATCACTACGCCCAGACTTCTGGCCTGGTTGGTGGTTTTCGGTCCGAGTACATCGCTAACCCCAGATTTCTGGCTTGGTTGGTGGTTTTTCGGTCCCAGTCCATTGCTAAAGCAAAATAATGGCCCGGTTGTTGGTTTTCAGGTTCAAGTACATCGCCCCCCCCGATTTGTGGCTTGGTTGGTGGCTTTCGGGTCCCAGGCCATCACTACAGTTAGATTTCCGGCCTGGTTGGTGGTTTTTAGGTCCTAATCCATTGCTACGCCTAGATTTCTTGCTTGGTTGGTGGTTTTTAAGTCCGAGTCCATCACTAACCCCATATTTCTGGCCTGGTTGTTGGTTTTTATGTCCCAGTCCATCACGATGCACAGATTTCTGGCCTGGTTGGTAGTTTTTAGATCCTAGTCCATCGCTAACCCCAGATTTCTGGCCTTATTGGCGGTTTTCAGGTCCTAGTCCATCAGTACACCCAGATTTCTGGCTTGGTTGGTGGTTTGTAAGTTCCGGTTGATCACTACACCCAGATTTCTGGCTTGGTGGGTGGTTTTTTCGGTCCCAGTCCATCGCTAAAGCTAAATAATGGCCCGGTTGGTGGTTTTCAGGTTCAAGTCCATCGCTACCCCCAGATTTGTGGCTTGGTTGGTCGTTTTCGGGTCCCAGGCCATCACTACAGTTAGATTTCTGGCTTGGTTGGTTGTTTTTAAGTCCTAGTCCATCGCTAACCCCATATTTCTGGCTTGGTTGGTGCTTTTCGGTTCCAGTCCATCGCTACAGCAAGATTAACGGCCTGGTTGGTGGTTTTCAGGTCCCATGCCATCTCTACATCCAGATTTCTGGCCTGTTTAGTGGTTTTCAGATCCCAGTCCATCACTACGCCCAGATTTCTGGCCCTGTTGGTGGTTCTTAGGTACCAGTCCATCGCTACGCCCAGATTTCTGGCCTGGTTGGTGGTTTTTCGGTCCTAGTCCATCACTATGCCTAGATTTCTGGCCTTGTTGGTGGTTTTCAGGTCCCAGTCCATCACTACACCCAGATTTCAGGCTTGGTTGGTGGTTTTTAGGTTCCAGTCCATCACTACACCCAGAGTTCTGGCTTGATTGGTGTTTTTTAGGCTTACAGTCCATCACTACGCCCAGATTTCTGGCCTGGTTGATGGTTTTTTTGGTCCCAGTCCATCCCTTCAGCAAGATTAATGGCCCGGTTGGTGGTTTTCAGGTTCCAGTCCATCGCGACGCCCAGATTTCTGGCCTGGTTGGTGGTTTTCGGTCCGAATACATCGCGAACCCCAGATTTCTGGCCTGGTTGGTTGTTTTTAGATTCCAGTCCATCACTACGCCCATATTTCTGGCCTGGTTGGTGGTTGTTCGGTTCCAGTCCATCGCAACAGCAAGATTAATGGCCCGGTTGGTGGTTTTCAGGATCCATTCCATTGCTACGCACGGATTTCTGGGATGGTTTGTGGTTCTTATGTCCCAGTCCATCGCTACAGCCAGATTAACGGCCGTTTTTCCGTCCCAGTCCATCGCTACCCCCAGATTTGTGGCTTGGTTGGTGGTTTTCGGGACCCAGGCCATCACTACAGTTAGATTTCTGGTCTGGTTGGTGGTTTTTATGTCCCAGTCCAACGATGACCACAGATTTCTGGCCTGGTTGGTGGTTTTTCGATTCCAGGCCATTGCTACGCCCAGATTTCTGGCCCGGTTGCTGGTTTTTATGTCCCAGTCCATCGCTACAGCAAGATTTCTGGCCTGGTTGGTGCTTTTCAGTTCCAGTCCATCGCTACAGCAAGATTAATGGCCTGGTTGGTTGTTTTCAGGTCCCATGCCATCTCTACAGACACATTTCTGGCCTGTTTAGTGGTTTTTAGATCCCAGTCCATCACTACCCCCAGATTTGTGGCTTGGTTGGTGGTTTTCGGGTCCCAGGCAATCACTACAGTCAGATTTGTGGCCTGTTTGGTGGTTTTCAGGTCCCAATCCATCACTACGCTTAGATTTCTGGCCTGGTTGGTAGTTTTTAGGTCCTAGTCCATTGCTAACCCCAGATTTCTGGCCTGATTGGCGGTTTTCAGGTCCTAGTCCATCAGTGCACCCAGATTTCTGGCTTGGTTGGTGGTTTGTAAGTTCCGGTCGATCACTACACCCAGATTTCTGGCTTGGTGGGTGGTTTTTCGGTCCCAGTCCATTGCTAAAGCTAAATAATGGCCCGGTTGGTGGTTTTCAGGTTCAAGTCCATCGCTACCCCCAGATTTGTGACTTGGTTGGTCGTTTTCGGGTCCCAGGCCATCACTACAGTTAGATTTCTGGCTTGGTTGGTGGTTTTTAGGTCCCAGTCCATCGCTAACCCCAGATTTCTTGCCCAGCTGGTGGTTTTTAGGTCCCAGTCCATCGCTGTGCCTAGATTTCTGGCCAGGTTGGTGGCTTTTGTCCGAATCGATCGCTAACCCCAGAGTTCTGGCCTGGTTGGTGGTTTTTCCGATTCCAGGCCATTGCTACGCCCAGATTTCTGGCCCGGTTGCTGGTTTTTATGTCCCAGTCCATCGCCACAGCAAGATTAATGGCCTGGTTCATGGTTTTTAGGTCCCAGTCCATCGATACGCCCAGATTTCTGGCCTGGTTGGTGGTTTTTAGGTACTAGTCCATCGCTATGACCAGATTTATGGCCTGGTTGGTGCTTTTTGATCCCAGTCTATCGATATACACAGATTTCTTGTCTGGTTGTTGGTTTTCAGGTCCCAGTCCATCATTATGCCTAGAGTTCTGGCCTGGTTGGTGGGTTTTTCAGTCCCAGTCCATCAGTACACCTAGATTTCTGGCTTGGTTGGTGGTTTGTAGGTTCCAGTCCATCACTACACCCAAAATTCTACCTCGATTGGTGTTTTTTAGGCTTCCAGTCCATCACTACGCCCAGATTTCTGGCCTGGTTGATGGTTTTTCGGTCCCAGTCCATCCCTTCAGCAAGATTAATGGCCCGGTTGGTGGTTTTCAGGTCCCATGCCATCTCTACAGCCAGATTTCTGGCCTGTTTAGTGGTTTTCAGGTCCTAGTCCATCACTACGTCCAGATTTCTGGCCTGGTTGGTGATTCTTAGGTACCAGTCCATCGCTACGCCAGGATTTCTGGCCTGGTTGGTGGTTTTTCGGTCCTAGTCCATCACTACGCCCAGATTTCTGGCCTTGATGGTGGTTTTTCGGTCCTAGTCCATCACTATGCCCAGATTTATGCCCTTGTTGGTGGTTTTCATGTTCCAGTCCATCGCTACGACCAGATTTCAGGCCTGATTGGTGGTTTTTCGGTCCGAGTACATCGCTAACCCCAGATTTCTGGCCTGCTTGGTAGTTTTTAGGCTTCCAGTCCATCACTACGCCCAGATTTCTGGGATGGTTGGTGGTTTTTATGCCCCAGTCCATCGCTTCAGCAAGATTAATGGCCCGGTTGGTGGTTTTCAGGTTCCAGTCCATCGCTACGCCCAGATTTCTGGCCTGGTTGGTGGTTTTTATGTCCCAGTCCAACGCTAACCCCAGATTTCTGGCTTGGTCGGTGGTTTTTTGGTCCCAGTCCATCGCTGTGCCTAGATTTCTGGCCTGCTTGGTAGTTTTTAGGCTTCCAGTCCATCACTACGCCCAGATTTCTGGGATGGTTGGTGGTTTTTATGCCCCAGTCCATCGCTTCAGCAAGATTAATGGCCCGGTTGGTGGTTTTCAGGTTCCAGTCCATCGCTACGCCCAGATTTCTGGCCTGGTTGGTGGTTTTTATGTCCCAGTCCAACGCTAACCCCAGATTTCTGGCTTGGTCGGTGGTTTTTTGGTCCCAGTCCATCGCTGTGCCTAGATTTCTGGCCTGGTTGGTGGCTTTCGGTCCGAGTCCATCACTAACCCCAGAGTTCTGGCCTGGTTGGTGGTTTTTCGGTCCTAGTCCATCGCTACATGAAGATTAGTGGCCCAGTTAGTGTTTTTCAGGTCCCAGTCCATCACTACGCCCAGATTTCTGGCCTGGTTGGTGGTTTTTCGGTCCTAGTCCATCACTACGCCCAGATTTCTGGCCTTGTTGGTGGTTTTCAGGTTCCAGTCCATCGCTAATCCCAGATTTCTGGCCTGGTTGGTGGTTTTTCGGTCCTAGTCCATCACTACGCCCAGATTTCTGGCCTTGATGGTGGTTTTTCGGTCCTAGTCCATCACTATGCCCAGATTTATGCCCTTGTTGGTGGTTTTCATGTTCCAGTCCATCGCTACGACCAGATTTCTGGCCTGCTTGGTAGTTTTTAGGCTTCCAGTCCATCACTACGCCCAGATTTCTGGGATGGTTGGTGGTTTTTATGCCCCAGTCCAACGCTAACCCCAGATTTCTGGCTTGGTCGGTGGTTTTTTGGTCCCAGTCCATCGCTGTGCCTAGATTTCTGGCCTGGTTGGTGGCTTTCGGTCCGAGTCCATCACTAACCCCAGAGTTCTGGCCTGGTTGGTGGTTTTTCGGTCCCAGTCCATCGCTACATGAAGATTAGTGGCCCAGTTAGTGTTTTTCAGGTCCCAGTCCATCACTACGCCCAGATTTCTGGCTTGGTCGGTGGTTTTTTGGTCCCAGTCCATCGCTGTGCCTAGATTTCTGGCCTGGTTGGTGGCTTTCGGTCCGAGTCCATCACTAACCCCAGAGTTCTTGCCTGGTTGGTGGTTTTTCGGTCCCAGTCCATCGCTACATGAAGATTAGTGGCCCAGTTAGTGTCTTTCAGGTCCCAGTCCATCGCTACGCCCAGATTTCTGGCCTGGTTGGTGGTTTTTCGGTCCTAGTCCATCACTACGCCCAGATTTCTGGCCTTGTTGGTGGTTTTCAGGTTCCAGTCCATCGCTATGCCCAGATTTCTGCCCTGGTTGGTGGTTTTTATGTCCCAGTCCAACGATTACCACAGATTTATGGCCTGGTTGGTAGTTTTTCGATTCCAGGCCATTGCTACGCCCAGATTTCTGGCCTGGTTGCTGATTTTTATTTCCCAGTTCATCGCTACAGCAAGAATAATGGCCTGGTTCATGGTTTCTTGGTCCCAGTCCATCGCTACAGCCAGAATAATGGTCTGGATTGTGGTTTTTAGTTCCCAGTCCATCGATACGCCCAGATTTATGGCCTGGTTGGTTGTTTTCAGGTCCAATGCCATCTCTACAGCCAGATTTCTGGCCTGTTTAGTGGTTTTCAGGTCCCAGTCCATCACTACGCCCAGATTTCTGGCCCTGTTGGTGGTTCTTAGGTACCAGTCCATCGCTACGCCCAGATTTCTGGCCTGGTTGGTGGTTTTTCGGTCCTAGTCCATCACTACGCCTAGATTTCTGGCCTTGTTGGTGGTTTTCAGGTTCCAGTCCATCACTACACCCAGAGTTCTGGCTTGATTGGTGTTTTTTAGGCTTACAGTCCATCACTACGCCCAGATTTCTGGCCTGGTTGATGTTTTTTTGGTCCCAGTCCATCCCTTCAGCAAGATTAATGGCCCGGTTGGTGGTTTTCAGGTTCCAGTCCATCGCGACGCCCAGATTTTCGGCCTGGTTGGTGGTTTTCGGTCCGAATACATCGCGAACCCCAGATTTCTGGCCTGGTTGGTTGTTTTTAGATTCCAGTCCATCGCTACGCCCATATTTCTGGCCTGGTTGGTGGTTGTTCAGTTCCAGTCCATCGCAACAGCAAGATTAATGGCCCGGTTGGTGGTTTTCAGGATCCATTCCATTGCTACGCACGGATTTCTGGGATGGTTGGTGGTTCTTATGTCCCAGTCCATCGCTACAGCCAGATTAATGGCCGTTTTTCCGTCCCAGTCCATCGCTACCCCCAGATTTGTGGCTTGGTTGGTGGTTTTCGGGACCCAGGCCATCACTACAGTTAGATTTCTGGTCTGGTTGGTGGTTTTTATGTCCCAGTCCAACGATGACCACAGATTTCTGGCCTGGTTGGTGGTTTTTCGATTCCAGGCCATTGCTACGCCCAGATTTCTGGCCCGGTTGCTGGTTTTTATGTCCCAGTCCAACGCTACAGCAAGAATAATGGTCTGGATTGTGGTTTTTAGTTCCCAGTCCATCGATACGCCCAGATTTCTGGCCTGGTTGGTGGTTTTAAAGTCCTAGTCCATCACTACACCCAGATTTCTGGCCTGGTTGGTGCTTTTCAGTTCCAGTCCATGGCTACAGCAAGATTAATGGCCTGGTTGGTTGTTTTCAGGTCCCATGCCATCTCTACAGACACATTTCTGGCCTGTTTAGTGGTTTTTAGATCCCAGTCCATCACTACCCCCAGATTTGTGGTTTGGTTGGTGGTTTTCGGGTCCCAGGCAATCACTACAGTCAGATTTGTGGCCTGTTTGGTGGTTTTCAGGTCCCAATCCATCACTACGCTTAGATTTCTGGCCTGGTTGGTAGTTTTTAGGTCCTAGTCCATTGCTAACCCCAGATTTCTGGCCTGATTGGCGGTTTTCAGGTCCTAGTCCATCAGTGCACCCAGATTTCTGGCTTGGTTGGTGGTTTGTAAGTTCCGGTCGATCACTACACCCAGATTTCTGGCTTGGTGGGTGGTTTTTCGGTCCCAGTCCATTGCTAAAGCTAAATAATGGCCCGGTTGGTGGTTTTCAGGTTCAAGTCCATCGCTACCCCCAGATTTGTGACTTGGTTGGTCGTTTTCGGGTCCCAGGCCATCACTACAGTTAGATTTCTGGCTTGGTTGGTGGTTTTTAGGTCCCAGTCCATCGCTAACCCCAGATTTCTTGCCCAGCTGGTGGTTTTTAGGTCCCAGTCCATCGCTGTGCCTAGATTTCTGGCCAGGTTGGTGGCTTTTGTCCGAATCGATCGCTAACCCCAGAGTTCTGGCCTGGTTGGTGGTTTTTCCGATTCCAGGCCATTGCTACGCCCAGATTTCTGGCCCGGTTGCTGGTTTTTATGTCCCAGTCCATCGCCACAGCAAGATTAATGGCCTGGTTCATGGTTTTTAGGTCCCAGTCCATCGATACGCCCAGATTTCTGGCCTGGTTGGTGGTTTTTAGGTACTAGTCCATCGCTATGACCAGATTTATGGCCTGGTTGGTGCTTTTTGATCCCAGTCTATCGATATACACAGATTTCTTGTCTGGTTGTTGGTTTTCAGGTCCCAGTCCATCATTATGCCTAGAGTTCTGGCCTGGTTGGTGGGTTTTTCAGTCCCAGTCCATCAGTACACCTAGATTTCTGGCTTGGTTGGTGGTTTGTAGGTTCCAGTCCATCACTACACCCAAAATTCTACCTCGATTGGTGTTTTTTAGGCTTCCAGTCCATCACTACGCCCAGATTTCTGGCCTGGTTGATGGTTTTTCGGTCCCAGTCCATCCCTTCAGCAAGATTAATGGCCCGGTTGGTGGTTTTCAGGTCCCATGCCATCTCTACAGCCAGATTTCTGGCCTGTTTAGTGGTTTTCAGGTCCTAGTCCATCACTACGTCCAGATTTCTGGCCTGGTTGGTGATTCTTAGGTACCAGTCCATCGCTACGCCAGGATTTCTGGCCTGGTTGGTGGTTTTTCGGTCCTAGTCCATCACTACGCCCAGATTTCTGGCCTTGATGGTGGTTTTTCGGTCCTAGTCCATCACTATGCCCAGATTTATGCCCTTGTTGGTGGTTTTCATGTTCCAGTCCATCGCTACGACCAGATTTCAGGCCTGATTGGTGGTTTTTCGGTCCGAGTACATCGCTAACCCCAGATTTCTGGCCTGCTTGGTAGTTTTTAGGCTTCCAGTCCATCACTACGCCCAGATTTCTGGGATGGTTGGTGGTTTTTATGCCCCAGTCCATCGCTTCAGCAAGATTAATGGCCCGGTTGGTGGTTTTCAGGTTCCAGTCCATCGCTACGCCCAGATTTCTGGCCTGGTTGGTGGTTTTTATGTCCCAGTCCAACGCTAACCCCAGATTTCTGGCTTGGTCGGTGGTTTTTTGGTCCCAGTCCATCGCTGTGCCTAGATTTCTGGCCTGGTTGGTGGCTTTCGGTCCGAGTCCATCACTAACCACAGAGTTCTGGCCTGGTTGGTGGTTTTTCGGTCCTAGTCCATCGCTACATGAAGATTAGTGGCCCAGTTAGTGTTTTTCAGGTCCCAGTCCATCACTACGCCCAGATTTCTGGCCTGGTTGGTGGTTTTTCGGTCCTAGTCCATCACTACGCCCAGATTTCTGGCCTTGTTGGTGGTTTTCAGGTTCCAGTCCATCGCTATGCCCAGATTTCTGGCCTGGTTGGTGGTTTTTCGGTCCTAGTCCATCACTATGCCCAGATTTCTGGCCTTGATGGTGGTTTTTCGGTCCTAGTCCATCACTATGCCCAGATTTATGCCCTTGTTGGTGGTTTTCATGTTCCAGTCCATCGCTACGACCAGATTTCTGGCCTGCTTGGTAGTTTTTAGGCTTCCAGTCCATCACTACGCCCAGATTTCTGGGATGGTTGGTGGTTTTTATGCCCCAGTCCAACGCTAACCCCAGATTTCTGGCTTGGTCGGTGGTTTTTTGGTCCCAGTCCATCGCTGTGCCTAGATTTCTGGCCTGGTTGGTGGCTTTCGGTCCGAGTCCATCACTAACCCCAGAGTTCTGGCCTGGTTGGTGGTTTTTCGGTCCCAGTCCATCGCTACATGAAGATTAGTGGCCCAGTTAGTGTTTTTCAGGTCCCAGTCCATCGCTACGCCCAGATTTCTGGCCTGATTGGTGGTTTTTCGGTCCTAGTCCATCACTACGCCCAGATTTCTGGCCTTGTTGGTGGTTTTCAGGTTCCAGTCCATCGCTATGCCCAGATTTCTGCCCTGGTTGGTGGTTTTTATGTCCCAGTCCAACGATTACCACAGATTTATGGCCTGGTTGGTAGTTTTTCGATTCCAGGCCATTGCTACGCCCAGATTTCTGGCCTGGTTGCTGATTTTTATTTCCCAGTTCATCGCTACAGCAAGAATAATGGCCTGGTTCATGGTTTCTCGGTCCCAGTCCATCGCTACAGCAAGAATAATGGTCTGGATTGTGGTTTTTAGTTCCCAGTCCATCGATACGCCCAGATTTATGGCCTGGTTGGTTGTTTTCAGGTCCCATGCCATCTCTACAGCCAGATTTCTGGCCTGTTTAGTGGTTTTCAGGTCCCAGTCCATCACTACGCCCAGATTTCTGGCCCTGTTGGTGGTTCTTAGGTACCAGTCCATCGCTACGCCCAGATTTCTGGCCTGGTTGGTGGTTTTTCGGTCCTAGTCCATCACTACGCCTAGATTTCTGGCCTTGTTGGTGGTTTTCAGGTTCCAGTCCATCACTACACCCAGAGTTCTGGCTTGATTGGTGTTTTTTAGGCTTACAGTCCATCACTACGCCCAGATTTCTGGCCTGGTTGATGGTTTTTTTGGTCCCAGTCCATCCCTTCAGCAAGATTAATGGCCCGGTTGGTGGTTTTCAGGTTCCAGTCCATCGCGACGCCCAGATTTTCGGCCTGGTTGGTGGTTTTCGGTCCGAATACATCGCGAACCCCAGATTTCTGGCCTGGTTGGTTGTTTTTAGATTCCAGTCCATCGCTACGCCCATATTTCTGGCCTGGTTGGTGGTTGTTCAGTTCCAGTCCATCGCAACAGCAAGATTAATGGCCCGGTTGGTGGTTTTCAGGATCCATTCCATTGCTACGCACGGATTTCTGGGATGGTTGGTGGTTCTTATGTCCCAGTCCATCGCTACAGCCAGATTAACGGCCGTTTTTCCGTCCCAGTCCATCGCTACCCCCAGATTTGTGGCTTGGTTGGTGGTTTTCGGGACCCAGGCCATCACTACAGTTAGATTTCTGGTCTGGTTGGTGGTTTTTATGTCCCAGTCCAACGATGACCACAGATTTCTGGCCTGGTTGGTGGTTTTTCGATTCCAGGCCATTGCTACGCCCAGATTTCTGGCCCGGTTGCTGGTTTTTATGTCCCAGTCCAACGCTACAGCAAGAATAATGGTCTGGATTGTGGTTTTTAGTTCCCAGTCCATCGATACGCCCAGATTTCTGGCCTGGTTGGTGGTTTTAAAGTCCTAGTCCATCACTACACCCAGATTTCTGGCCTGGTTGGTGCTTTTCAGTTCCAGTCCATGGCTACAGCAAGATTAATGGCCTGGTTGGTTGTTTTCAGGTCCCATGCCATCTCTACAGACACATTTCTGGCCTGTTTAGTGGTTTTTAGATCCCAGTCCATCACTACCCCCAGATTTGTGGTTTGGTTGGTGGTTTTCGGGTCCCAGGCAATCACTACAGTCAGATTTGTGGCCTGTTTGGTGGTTTTCAGGTCCCAATCCATCACTACGCTTAGATTTCTGGCCTGGTTGGTAGTTTTTAGGTCCTAGTCCATTGCTAACCCCAGATTTCTGGCCTGATTGGCGGTTTTCAGGTCCTAGTCCATCAGTGCACCCAGATTTCTGGCTTGGTTGGTGGTTTGTAAGTTCCGGTCGATCACTACACCCAGATTTCTGGCTTGGTGGGTGGTTTTTCGGTCCCAGTCCATTGCTAAAGCTAAATAATGGCCCGGTTGGTGGTTTTCAGGTTCAAGTCCATCGCTACCCCCAGATTTGTGACTTGGTTGGTCGTTTTCGGGTCCCAGGCCATCACTACAGTTAGATTTCTGGCTTGGTTGGTGGTTTTTAGGTCCCAGTCCATCGCTAACCCCAGATTTCTTGCCCAGCTGGTGGTTTTTAGGTCCCAGTCCATCGCTGTGCCTAGATTTCTGGCCAGGTTGGTGGCTTTTGTCCGAATCGATCGCTAACCCCAGAGTTCTGGCCTGGTTGGTGGTTTTTCCGATTCCAGGCCATTGCTACGCCCAGATTTCTGGCCCGGTTGCTGGTTTTTATGTCCCAGTCCATCGCCACAGCAAGATTAATGGCCTGGTTCATGGTTTTTAGGTCCCAGTCCATCGATACGCCCAGATTTCTGGCCTGGTTGGTGGTTTTTAGGTACTAGTCCATCGCTATGACCAGATTTATGGCCTGGTTGGTGCTTTTTGATCCCAGTCTATCGATATACACAGATTTCTTGTCTGGTTGTTGGTTTTCAGGTCCCAGTCCATCATTATGCCTAGAGTTCTGGCCTGGTTGGTGGGTTTTTCAGTCCCAGTCCATCAGTACACCTAGATTTCTGGCTTGGTTGGTGGTTTGTAGGTTCCAGTCCATCACTACACCCAAAATTCTACCTCGATTGGTGTTTTTTAGGCTTCCAGTCCATCACTACGCCCAGATTTCTGGCCTGGTTGATGGTTTTTCGGTCCCAGTCCATCCCTTCAGCAAGATTAATGGCCCGGTTGGTGGTTTTCAGGTCCCATGCCATCTCTACAGCCAGATTTCTGGCCTGTTTAGTGGTTTTCAGGTCCTAGTCCATCACTACGTCCAGATTTCTGGCCTGGTTGGTGATTCTTAGGTACCAGTCCATCGCTACGCCAGGATTTCTGGCCTGGTTGGTGGTTTTTCGGTCCTAGTCCATCACTACGCCCAGATTTCTGGCCTTGATGGTGGTTTTTCGGTCCTAGTCCATCACTATGCCCAGATTTATGCCCTTGTTGGTGGTTTTCATGTTCCAGTCCATCGCTACGACCAGATTTCAGGCCTGATTGGTGGTTTTTCGGTCCGAGTACATCGCTAACCCCAGATTTCTGGCCTGCTTGGTAGTTTTTAGGCTTCCAGTCCATCACTACGCCCAGATTTCTGGGATGGTTGGTGGTTTTTATGCCCCAGTCCATCGCTTCAGCAAGATTAATGGCCCGGTTGGTGGTTTTCAGGTTCCAGTCCATCGCTACGCCCAGATTTCTGGCCTGGTTGGTGGTTTTTATGTCCCAGTCCAACGCTAACCCCAGATTTCTGGCTTGGTCGGTGGTTTTTTGGTCCCAGTCCATCGCTGTGCCTAGATTTCTGGCCTGGTTGGTGGCTTTCGGTCCGAGTCCATCACTAACCACAGAGTTCTGGCCTGGTTGGTGGTTTTTCGGTCCTAGTCCATCGCTACATGAAGATTAGTGGCCCAGTTAGTGTTTTTCAGGTCCCAGTCCATCACTACGCCCAGATTTCTGGCCTGGTTGGTGGTTTTTCGGTCCTAGTCCATCACTACGCCCAGATTTCTGGCCTTGTTGGTGGTTTTCAGGTTCCAGTCCATCGCTATGCCCAGATTTCTGGCCTGGTTGGTGGTTTTTCGGTCCTAGTCCATCACTACGCCCAGATTTCTGGCCTTGATGGTGGTTTTTCGGTCCTAGTCCATCACTATGCCCAGATTTATGCCCTTGTTGGTGGTTTTCATGTTCCAGTCCATCGCTACGACCAGATTTCTGGCCTGCTTGGTAGTTTTTAGGCTTCCAGTCCATCACTACGCCCAGATTTCTGGGATGGTTGGTGGTTTTTATGCCCCAGTCCAACGCTAACCCCAGATTTCTGGCTTGGTCGGTGGTTTTTTGGTCCCAGTCCATCGCTGTGCCTAGATTTCTGGCCTGGTTGGTGGCTTTCGGTCCGAGTCCATCACTAACCCCAGAGTTCTGGCCTGGTTGGTGGTTTTTCGGTCCCAGTCCATCGCTACATGAAGATTAGTGGCCCAGTTAGTGTTTTTCAGGTCCCAGTCCATCGCTACGCCCAGATTTCTGGCCTGATTGGTGGTTTTTCGGTCCTAGTCCATCACTACGCCCAGATTTCTGGCCTTGTTGGTGGTTTTCAGGTTCCAGTCCATCGCTATGCCCAGATTTCTGCCCTGGTTGGTGGTTTTTATGTCCCAGTCCAACGATTACCACAGATTTATGGCCTGGTTGGTAGTTTTTCGATTTCAGGCCATTGCTACGCCCAGATTTCTGGCCTGGTTGCTGATTTTTATTTCCCAGTTCATCGCTACAGCAAGAATAATGGCCTGGTTCATGGTTTCTCGGTCCCAGTCCATCGCTACAGCAAGAATAATGGTCTGGATTGTGGTTTTTAGTTCCCAGTCCATCGATACGCCCAGATTTATGGCCTGGTTGGTTGTTTTCAGGTCCCATGCCATCTCTACAGCCAGATTTCTGGCCTGTTTAGTGGTTTTCAGGTCCCAGTCCATCACTACGCCCAGATTTCTGGCCCTGTTGGTGGTTCTTAGGTACCAGTCCATCGCTACGCCCAGATTTCTGGCCTGGTTGGTGGTTTTTCGGTCCTAGTCCATCACTACGCCTAGATTTCTGGCCTTGTTGGTGGTTTTCAGGTTCCAGTCCATCACTACACCCAGAGTTCTGGCTTGATTGGTGTTTTTTAGGCTTACAGTCCATCACTACGCCCAGATTTCTGGCCTGGTTGATGGTTTTTTTGGTCCCAGTCCATCCCTTCAGCAAGATTAATGGCCCGGTTGGTGGTTTTCAGGTTCCAGTCCATCGCGACGCCCAGATTTTCGGCCTGGTTGGTGGTTTTCGGTCCGAATACATCGCGAACCCCAGATTTCTGGCCTGGTTGGTTGTTTTTAGATTCCAGTCCATCGCTACGCCCATATTTCTGGCCTGGTTGGTGGTTGTTCAGTTCCAGTCCATCGCAACAGCAAGATTAATGGCCCGGTTGGTGGTTTTCAGGATCCATTCCATTGCTACGCACGGATTTCTGGGATGGTTGGTGGTTCTTATGTCCCAGTCCATCGCTACAGCCAGATTAACGGCCGTTTTTCCGTCCCAGTCCATCGCTACCCCCAGATTTGTGGCTTGGTTGGTGGTTTTCGGGACCCAGGCCATCACTACAGTTAGATTTCTGGTCTGGTTGGTGGTTTTTATGTCCCAGTCCAACGATGACCACAGATTTCTGGCCTGGTTGGTGGTTTTTCGATTCCAGGCCATTGCTACGCCCAGATTTCTGGCCCGGTTGCTGGTTTTTATGTCCCAGTCCAACGCTACAGCAAGAATAATGGTCTGGATTGTGGTTTTTAGTTCCCAGTCCATCGATACGCCCAGATTTCTGGCCTGGTTGGTGGTTTTAAAGTCCTAGTCCATCACTACACCCAGATTTCTGGCCTGGTTGGTGCTTTTCAGTTCCAGTCCATGGCTACAGCAAGATTAATGGCCTGGTTGGTTGTTTTCAGGTCCCATGCCATCTCTACAGACACATTTCTGGCCTGTTTAGTGGTTTTTAGATCCCAGTCCATCACTACCCCCAGATTTGTGGTTTGGTTGGTGGTTTTCGGGTCCCAGGCAATCACTACAGTCAGATTTGTGGCCTGTTTGGTGGTTTTCAGGTCCCAATCCATCACTACGCTTAGATTTCTGGCCTGGTTGGTAGTTTTTAGGTCCTAGTCCATTGCTAACCCCAGATTTCTGGCCTGATTGGCGGTTTTCAGGTCCTAGTCCATCAGTGCACCCAGATTTCTGGCTTGGTTGGTGGTTTGTAAGTTCCGGTCGATCACTACACCCAGATTTCTGGCTTGGTGGGTGGTTTTTCGGTCCCAGTCCATTGCTAAAGCTAAATAATGGCCCGGTTGGTGGTTTTCAGGTTCAAGTCCATCGCTACCCCCAGATTTGTGACTTGGTTGGTCGTTTTCGGGTCCCAGGCCATCACTACAGTTAGATTTCTGGCTTGGTTGGTGGTTTTTAGGTCCCAGTCCATCGCTAACCCCAGATTTCTTGCCCAGCTGGTGGTTTTTAGGTCCCAGTCCATCGCTGTGCCTAGATTTCTGGCCAGGTTGGTGGCTTTTGTCCGAATCGATCGCTAACCCCAGAGTTCTGGCCTGGTTGGTGGTTTTTCCGATTCCAGGCCATTGCTACGCCCAGATTTCTGGCCCGGTTGCTGGTTTTTATGTCCCAGTCCATCGCCACAGCAAGATTAATGGCCTGGTTCATGGTTTTTAGGTCCCAGTCCATCGATACGCCCAGATTTCTGGCCTGGTTGGTGGTTTTTAGGTACTAGTCCATCGCTATGACCAGATTTATGGCCTGGTTGGTGCTTTTTGATCCCAGTCTATCGATATACACAGATTTCTTGTCTGGTTGTTGGTTTTCAGGTCCCAGTCCATCATTATGCCTAGAGTTCTGGCCTGGTTGGTGGGTTTTTCAGTCCCAGTCCATCAGTACACCTAGATTTCTGGCTTGGTTGGTGGTTTGTAGGTTCCAGTCCATCACTACACCCAAAATTCTACCTCGATTGGTGTTTTTTAGGCTTCCAGTCCATCACTACGCCCAGATTTCTGGCCTGGTTGATGGTTTTTCGGTCCCAGTCCATCCCTTCAGCAAGATTAATGGCCCGGTTGGTGGTTTTCAGGTCCCATGCCATCTCTACAGCCAGATTTCTGGCCTGTTTAGTGGTTTTCAGGTCCTAGTCCATCACTACGTCCAGATTTCTGGCCTGGTTGGTGATTCTTAGGTACCAGTCCATCGCTACGCCAGGATTTCTGGCCTGGTTGGTGGTTTTTCGGTCCTAGTCCATCACTACGCCCAGATTTCTGGCCTTGATGGTGGTTTTTCGGTCCTAGTCCATCACTATGCCCAGATTTATGCCCTTGTTGGTGGTTTTCATGTTCCAGTCCATCGCTACGACCAGATTTCAGGCCTGATTGGTGGTTTTTCGGTCCGAGTACATCGCTAACCCCAGATTTCTGGCCTGCTTGGTAGTTTTTAGGCTTCCAGTCCATCACTACGCCCAGATTTCTGGGATGGTTGGTGGTTTTTATGCCCCAGTCCATCGCTTCAGCAAGATTAATGGCCCGGTTGGTGGTTTTCAGGTTCCAGTCCATCGCTACGCCCAGATTTCTGGCCTGGTTGGTGGTTTTTATGTCCCAGTCCAACGCTAACCCCAGATTTCTGGCCTTGATGGTGGTTTTTCGGTCCTAGTCCATCACTATGCCCAGATTTATGCCCTTGTTGGTGGTTTTTATGTCCCAGTCCAACGATTACCACAGATTTATGGCCTGGTTGGTAGTTTTTCGATTTCAGGCCATTGCTACGCCCAGATTTCTGGCCTGGTTGCTGATTTTTATTTCCCAGTTCATCGCTACAGCAAGAATAATGGCCTGGTTCATGGTTTCTCGGTCCCAGTCCATCGCTACAGCAAGAATAATGGTCTGGATTGTGGTTTTTAGTTCCCAGTCCATCGATACGCCCAGATTTATGGCCTGGTTGGTTGTTTTCAGGTCCCATGCCATCTCTACAGCCAGATTTCTGGCCTGTTTAGTGGTTTTCAGGTCCCAGTCCATCACTACGCCCAGATTTCTGGCCCTGTTGGTGGTTCTTAGGTACCAGTCCATCGCTACGCCCAGATTTCTGGCCTGGTTGGTGGTTTTTCGGTCCTAGTCCATCACTACGCCTAGATTTCTGGCCTTGTTGGTGGTTTTCAGGTTCCAGTCCATCACTACACCCAGAGTTCTGGCTTGATTGGTGTTTTTTAGGCTTACAGTCCATCACTACGCCCAGATTTCTGGCCTGGTTGATGGTTTTTTGGTCCCAGTCCATCCCTTCAGCAAGATTAATGGCCCGGTTGGTGGTTTTCAGGTTCCAGTCCATCGCGACGCCCAGATTTTCGGCCTGGTTGGTGGTTTTCGGTCCGAATACATCGCGAACCCCAGATTTCTGGCCTGGTTGGTTGTTTTTAGATTCCAGTCCATCGCTACGCCCATATTTCTGGCCTGGTTGGTGGTTGTTCAGTTCCAGTCCATCGCAACAGCAAGATTAATGGCCCGGTTGGTGGTTTTCAGGATCCATTCCATTGCTACGCACGGATTTCTGGGATGGTTGGTGGTTCTTATGTCCCAGTCCATCGCTACAGCCAGATTAATGGCCGTTTTTCCGTCCCAGTCCATCGCTACCCCCAGATTTGTGGCTTGGTTGGTGGTTTTCGGGACCCAGGCCATCACTACAGTTAGATTTCTGGTCTGGTTGGTGGTTTTTATGTCCCAGTCCAACGATGACCACAGATTTCTGGCCTGGTTGGTGGTTTTTCGATTCCAGGCCATTGCTACGCCCAGATTTCTGGCCTGGTTGCTGGTTTTTATGTCCCAGTCCAACGCTACAGCAAGAATAATGGTCTGGATTGTGGTTTTTAGTTCCCAGTCCATCGATACGCCCAGATTTCTGGCCTGGTTGGTGGTTTTAAAGTCCTAGTCCATCACTACACCCAGATTTATGGCCTGGTTGGTGCTTTTCAGTTCCAGTCCATGGCTACAGCAAGATTAATGGCCTGGTTGGTTGTTTTCAGGTCCCATGCCATCTCTACAGACACATTTCTGGCCTGTTTAGTGGTTTTTAGATCCCAGTCCATCACTACCCCCAGATTTGTGGTTTGGTTGGTGGTTTTCGGGTCCCAGGCAATCACTACAGTCAGATTTGTGGCCTGGTTGGTGGTTTTTAGGTACTAGTCCATCGCTATGACCAGATTTATGGCCTGGTTGGTGCTTTTTGATCCCAGTCTATCGATATACACAGATTTCTTGTCTGGTTGTTGGTTTTCAGGTCCCAGTCCATCATTATGCCTAGAGTTCTGGCCTGGTTGGTGTGTTTTTCAGTCCCAGTCCATCAGTACACCTAGATTTCTGGCTTGGTTGGTGGTTTGTAGGTTCCAGTCCATCACTACACCCAAAATTCTATCTCGATTGGTGTTTTTTAGGCTTCCAGTCCATCACTACGCCCAGATTTCTGGCCTGGTTGATGGTTTTTCGGTCCCAGTCCATCCCTTCAGCAAGATTAATGGCCCGGTTAGTGGTTTTCAGGTCCCATGCCATCTCTACAGCCAGATTTCTGGCCTGTTTAGTGGTTTTCAGGTCCTAGTCCATCACTACATCCAGATTTCTTGCCTGGTTGGTGATTATTAGGTACCAGTCCATCGCTACGCCAGGATTTCTGGCCTGGTTGGTGGTTTTTCGGTCCTAGTCCATCACTACGCCCAGATTTCTGGTCTGGTTGGTGGTTTTTATGTCCCAGTCCAACGCTACATGAAGATTAGTGGCCCAGTTAGTGTTTTTCAGGTCCCAGTCCATCACTACGCCCAGATTTCTGGCCTGGTTGGTGGTTTTTCGGTCCTAGTCCATCACTACGCCCAGATTTCTGGCCTTGTTGGTGGTTTTCAGGTTCCAGTCCATCGCTATGCCCAGATTTCTGGCCTGGTTGGTGGTTTTTCGGTCCTAGTCCATCACTATGCCCAGATTTCTGGCCTTGATGGTGGTTTTTCGGTCCTAGTCCATCACTATGCCCAGATTTATGCCCTTGTTGGTGGTTTTCATGTTCCAGTCCATCGCTACGACCAGATTTCAGGCCTGATTGGTGGTTTTTCGGTCCGAGTACATCGCTAACCCCAGATTAATGGCCCGGTTGGTGGTTTTCAGGTTCCAGTCCATCGCTACGCCCAGATTTCTGGTCTGGTTGGTGGTTTTTATGTCCCAGTCCAACGCTAACCCCAGATTTCTGGCTTGGTCGGTGGTTTTTTGGTCCCAGTCCATCGTTGTGCCTAGATTTCTGGCCTGGTTGGTGGCTTTCGGTCCGAGTCCATCACTAACCCCAGAGTTCTGGCCTGGTTGGTGGTTTTTCGGTCCCAGTCCATCGCTACATGAAGATTAGTGGCCCAGTTAGTGTTTTTCAGGTCCCAGTCCATCACTACGCCCAGATTTCTGGCCTGGTTGGTGTTTTTTAGGCTTCCAGTCCATCACTACGCCCAGATTTCTGGCCTGGTTGATGGTTTTTCGGTCCCAGTCCATCCCTTCAGCAAGATTAATGGCCCGGTTCGTGGTTTTCAGGTCCCATGCCATCTCTACAGCCAGATTTCTGGCCTGTTTAGTGGTTTTCAGGTCCTAGTCCATCACTACATCCAGATTTCTTGCCTGGTTGGTGATTATTAGGTACCAGTCCATCGCTACGCCAGGATTTCTGGCCTTGTTGGTGGTTTTTCGGTCCTAGTCCATCACTACGCCCAGATTTCTGGCCTTGATGGTGGTTTTTCGGTCCTAGTCCATCACTACGCCCAGATTTCTGGCCTTGATGGTGGTTTTTCGGTCCTAGTACATCGCTAACCCCAGATTAATGGCCCGGTTGGTGGTTTTCAGGTTCCAGTCCATCGCTACGCCCAGATTTCTGGTCTGGTTGGTGGTTTTTATGTCCCAGTCCAACGCTAACCCCAGATTTCTGGCTTGGTCGGTGGTTTTTTGGTCCCAGTCCATCGCTGTGCCTAGATTTCTGGCCTGGTTGGTGGCTTTCGGTCCGAGTCCATCACTAACCCCAGAGTTCTGGCCTGGTTGGTGGTTTTTCGGTCCCAGTCCATCGCTACATGAAGATTAGTGGCCCAGTTAGTGTTTTTCAGGTCCCAGTCCATCACTACGCCCAGATTTCTTGCCTGGTTGGTGGTTTTTCGGTCCTAGTCCATCACTACGCCCAGATTTCTGGCCTTGTTGGTGGTTTTCAGGTTCCAGTCCATCGCTATGCCCAGATTTCTGCCCTGGTTGGTGGTTTTTATGTCCCAGTCCAACGATTACCACAGATTTCTGGCCTGGTTGGTAGTTTTTCGATTCCAGGCCATTGCTACGCCCAGATTTCTGGCCTGGTTGCTGGTTTTTATGTCCCAGTCCATCGCTACAGCAAGATTAATGGCCTGGTTCATGGTTTCTCGGTCCCAGTCCATCGCTACAGCAAGAATAATGGTCTGGATTGTGGTTTTTAGTTCCCAGTCCATCGATACGCCCAGATTTATGGCCTGGTTGGTTGTTTTCAGGTCCCATGCCATCTCTACAGCCAGATTTCTGGCCTGTTTAGTGGTTTTCAGGTCCCAGTCCATCACTATGCCCAGATTTCTGGCCTTGTTGATGGTTCTCAGGTCCCAGTCCATCACTACGCCCAGACTTCTGGCCTTGTTGGTGGTTTTTCGGTGATAGTCCATCAGCACAGCCAGATTTCTGGCTTGGTTGGTGGTCTTTAGGTTCCAGTCCATATCTACAACCACAGTTCTGGCCTGGTTGATGGTTTTTATGTCCCAGTCCATAGGTATATCAAGATTAGTGCCCCGGTTATTGGTTTTCAGGTTCAAGTCTATTGCTACGTTTTTTTTGCTGGTTTTTTCGGTTCCAGTCCTTCACTACGCCTAGATTTCTGGCCTGGTTGGTGGTTTTTCGGTCCTATTCCATCAGTACACCTATATTTCTGGACTGGTTGGTGGTATTTCAGTCCCAGCACATTGCTACAGCAAGATTGATGGCCCGTTTGGTGGTTTTAAGGTTCCAGTCCATCACTACAGTCAGATTAACGGCCTGGTTGGTGGTTTTTTGGTCCCACTCCATCGCTACCCCCAGATTTGTGGCTTGGGTGGTGGTTTTCAGGTCCCAGGCCATCACTACAGTTAGATTTCTGGCCTGGTTTGTGTTTTTTAGGTCCTAGTCCATCGCTACAGCAAGATTAATGGCCCGTTTGGTGGTTTTCAGGTTCCAGTCCATCGCTACAGCCAGATTAACGGCCTGGTTGGTGGTTTTTTGGTCCCAGTCCATCGCTACCCCCAGATTTGTGGCTTCGGTGGTGGTTTTCGGGTCCCAGGCCATCACTATAGTTAGATTTCTCGCCTGGTTTGTGTTTTTTAGGTCCTAGTCCATCGCTAACCCCAGATTTCTGGCCTGGTTGGTGGTTTTCAGGTCCTAGTCCATCAGTATACCCAGATTTATGGCTTGGTTGGTGGTTTGTAGGGTCCCAGTCCATCACTACGCCCAGATTTCTGGCTTGGTTGGTGGTTTTCAGGCTCCCAGTCCATCGCTATGCCCAGATTTCTGGCCTGGTTGGTGTTTTTCTTGTCCCATTCCAACGCTAACCCCAGATTTCTGGCTTGGTTGTTGGTTTTTTCGGTTCCAGTCCATCACTACGCCTAGATTTCTGGCCTGGTTAGTGGTTTTGCGGTCCTAGTCCATCAGTACACCTAGATTTCATGCCCGGTTGGTGGTTATTCGGTCCCAGCCCATCGCTACAGAAAGATTAATGGCCCGGTTGGTGGTTTTCAGGTTCCAGTCCATTGCTACGCCCAGATTTCTGGCATGGTTGGTGGTTTTCGGGTCCCAGGCCATCACTACAGTTAGATTTTTTGCTAGGTTGGTGGTTTTCGGTCCGAATACATCGCTAACCGCCGATTTCTGGCCTGGTTGGTGGTTTTTAGATTCCAGTCCATCACTATGCCCAGATTTCTGCCCTGGTTGGTGGTTTTTATTCCCCAGTCCATCGCTTCAGCAAGATTAATGGCCCAGTTGGTGGTTTTCAGGTTCCAGTCCATTGCTATGCCCAGATTTCTGGCCTGGTTGGTAGTTTTTTGATTCCAGGCCATTGCTACGCCCAGATTTCTGGCCCGGTTGCTGGTTTTTATGTCCCAGTCCATCGCTACAGCAAGAATAATGGTCTGGATTGTGGTTTTTAGTTTCCAGTCCATCGATACGCCCAGATTTATGGCCTGGTTGGTGGTTTTCAGGTCCCATGCCATCTCTACAGCCAGATTTCTGGCCTTGTTGGTGGTTTTCAGGTCCCAGTCCATCACTATGCCCAGATTTCTGGCCTTGTTGATGGTTCTCAGGTCCCAGTCCATCACTACGCCCAGACTTCTGGCCTTGTTGGTGGTTTTTCGGTGATAGTCCATCAGCACACCCAGATTTCTGGCTTGGTTGGTGGTTTTTAGGTTCCAGTCCATATCTACAACCACAGTTCTGGCCTGGTTGATGGTTTTTATGTCCCAGTCCATCGCTATATCAAGATTAGTGCCCCGGTTATTGGTTTTCAGGTTCAAGTCTATTGCTACGTTTTTTTTGCTGGTTTTTTCGGTTCCAGTCCTTCACTACGCCTAGATTTCTGGCCTGGTTGGTGGTTTTTCGGTCCTATTCCATCAGTACACCTATATTTCTGGACTGGTTGGTGGTATTTCAGTCCCAGCACATTGCTACAGCAAGATTGATGGCCCGTTTGGTGGTTTTAAGGTTCCAGTCCATCACTACAGTCAGATTAACGGCCTGGTTGGTGGTTTTTTGGTCCCACTCCATCGCTACCCCCAGATTTGTGGCTTGGGTGGTGGTTTTCAGGTCCCAGGCCATCACTACAGTTAGATTTCTGGCCTGGTTTGTGTTTTTTAGGTCCTAGTCCATCGCTACAGCAAGATTAATGGCCCGTTTGGTGGTTTTCAGGTTCCAGTCCATCACTACAGTCAGATTAGTGGCCTGGGTGGTGGTTTTTCAGTCCCAGTCTATCGCTACAGCCAGATTAACGGCCTGGTTGGTGGTTTTTTGGTCCCAGTCCATCGCTACCCCCAGATTTGTGGCTTCGGTGGTGGTTTTCAGGTCCCAGGCCATCACTATAGTTAGATTTCTCGCCTGGTTGGTGGTTTTTAGGTCCTAGTCCATCGCTAACCCCAGATTTCTGGCCTGGTTGGTGGTTTTCAGGTCCTAGTCCATCAGTATACCCAGATTTATGGCTTGGTTGGTGGTTTGTAGGGTCCCAGTCCATCACTACGCCCAGATTTCTGGCTTGGTTGGTGGTTTTCAGGCTCCCAGTCCATCGCTATGCCCAGATTTCTGGCCTGGTTGGTGTTTTTCTTGTCCCATTCCAACGCTAACCCCAGATTTCTGGCTTGGTTGTTGGTTTTTTAGGTTCCAGTCCATCACTACACCTAGATTTCTGGCCTGGTTAGTGGTTTTGCGGTCCTAGTCCATCAGTACACCTAGATTTCATGCCCGGTTGGTGGTTATTCGGTCCCAGCCCATCGCTACAGAAAGATTATTGGCCCGGTTGGTGGTTTTCAGGTTCCAGTCCATTGCTACGCCCAGATTTCTGGCATGGTTGGTGGTTTTCGGGTCCCAGGCCATCACTACAGTTAGATTTCTTGCTAGGTTGGTGGTTTTCGGTCCGAATACATCGCTAACCGCCGATTTCTGGCTTGGTTGGTGGTTTTTATTCCCCAGTCCATCGCTTCAGCAAGATTAATGGCCCAGTTGGTGGTTTTCAGGTTCCAGTCCATTGCTATGCCCAGATTTCTGGCCTGGTTGGTGGTTTTTATGTCCCAGTCCAACGATTACCACAGATTTCTGGCCTGGTTGGTAGTTTTTCGATTCCAGGCCATTGCTACGCCCAGATTTCTGGCCTGGTTGCTGGTTTTTATGTCCCAGTCCATCGCTACAGCAAGAATAATGGTCTGGATTGTGGTTTTTAGTTTCCAGTCCATCGATACGCCCAGATTTATGGCCTGGTTGGTGGTTTTCAGGTCCCATGCCATCTCTACAGCCAGATTTCTGGCCTTGTTGGTGGTTTTCAGGTGACAGTCCATCACTATGCCCAGATTTCTGGCCTTGTTGATGGTTCTCAGGTCCCAGTCCATCACTACGCCCAGACTTCTGGCCTTGTTGGTGGTTTTTTGGTGATAGTCCATCAGCACACCCAGATTTCTGGCTTGGTTGGTGGTTTTTAGGTTCCAGTCCATATCTACAACCACAGTTCTGGCCTGGTTGATGGTTTTTATGTCCCAGTCCATCGCTATATCAAGATTAGTGCCCCGGTTATTGGTTTTCAGGTTCAAGTCTATTGCTACGCCCAGATTTCTGGCCTGGTTGGTGGTTTTTATATCCCAGTCCAACGCTGACCACAGATTTCTGGCCTGGTTGTTGGTTTTTTCGGTTCCAGTCCTTCACTACGCCTAGATTTCTGGCCTGGTTGGTGGTTTTTCGGTCCTATTCCATCAGTACACCTATATTTGTGGCCTGGTTGGTGGTATTTCAGTCCCAGCACATTGCTACAGCAAGATTGATGGCCCGTTTGGTGGTTTTAAGGTTCCAGTCCATCACTACAGTCAGATTAACGGCCTGGTTTGTGTTTTTTAGGTCCTAGTCCATCGCTAACCCCAGATTTCTGGCCTGGTTGGTGGTTTTCAGGTCCCAGTCCATCAGTATACCCAGCTTTCTGGCCTGGTTGCTTTTTTTTCGGTCCCAGTCCATCGTTACAGCAAGATTAATTGCCCGGTTGGTGGTTTTTAGATTCCAGTCCATCGCTACGCTCAGATTTCTTGCCTGTTTGGTGGTTATTTGGTCCCTGTCCATCGCTACGCCCAGATTTCTGGCCTGGTTGGTCGTTTTCGGTCCGAGTACATCGCTAACCCCAGATTTCTGGCCTGGTTGGTGGTTTGTTGGTCCCAGTCCATCGCTACGCCCAGATTTCTGGCCTGGTTGGTGATTTGTAAGTTCCAGTCCATCACTACACCAGGATTTCTGGCTTGGTTGGTGGTTTTTAGGTTTTCATTCCATCACTACGCCCAGATTTCTGGCCCGGTTGGTGGTTTTGAGGTTCCAGTCCATCACTACACCCAGATTTCTGGCTTTGTTGGTGTTTTTTAGGATTCCAGTTCATCACTACACCTAGATTTCTGGCCTGGTTGGTGGTTTTTCGGTCCTAGTCCAACGCTAACCCCAGATTTCTGGCTTGGTTGTTGGTTTTTTTAGGTTCCAGTCCATCACTACGCCTAGTTTTCTGGCCTGGTTGGTGGTTTTTCGGTCCTAGTCCATCAGTACACCTAGATTTCTGGCCTAGTTCGTGGTTTTTCGGTCCCAGCCCATCGCTACATCAAAATTAATGACCCGGTTGGTGGTTTTCAAGTTGCAGCTCATTGCTACGCCCAGATTTCTGGCCTGGTTGGTGGTTTTTAGGTACCAGTCCATCGCTACGCCCAGATTTCTGGCCTGGTTGGTGGTTTTTCTATCCTAGTCCATCTGTAAACCCAGATTTTTGGCTCGGTTAGTGGTTTTTAGGATCCAGTCCATCACTACACCCAGATTTCTGGCTTTGTTGGTGTTTTTTAGGCTTCCAGTCCATCACTACGCCCAGATTTCTGGCCTGGTTGGTGGTTATTTGGTCCCAGTCCATCGCTACGCCCAGATTTCTGGCCTAGTTGGTGGTTTTCGGTCCGAGTACATCGCTAACCCCAGATTTCTGGCCTGGTTGGTGGTTTTTAGGCTTTCATTCCATCACTACGCCCAGATTTCTGGCCCGGTTGGTGGTTTTTCTATCCAAGTCCATCTGTAAACCCAGATTTCTGGCTCGGTTGGTGGTTTTTAGGTCCCAGTCCATCACTACGCCCAGATTTCTGGCCTGGTTGGTGGTTTTTCTATCCTAGTCCATCTGTAAACCCAGATTTTTGGCTCGGTTACTGGTTTTTCCGCTTTCAGTCCATCACTACGCCCAGATTTCTGGCCTGGTTGGTGGTTATTTGGTCCCTGTCCATCGCTACGCCCAGATTTCTGGCCTGGTTGGTGGTTTTCAGTCCGAGTACATCACTACGCCCAGATTTCTGGCCTGGTTGGTGGTTATTTGGTCCCAGTCCATTGCTACGCCCAGATCTCTGGCCTGGTTGGTGGTTTTCGGTCCGAGTACATCACTAACCCCAGATTTCTGGCCTGGTTGGTGGTTTTTAGGCTTTCATTCCATCACTACGCCCAGATTTCTGGCCCGGTTGGTGGTTTTTCTATCCAAGTCCATCTGTAAACCCAGATTTCTTGCTCGGTTGGTGGTTTTTAGGTCCCAGTCCATCACTACGCCCAGATTTCTGGCCTGGTTGGTGGTTTTTCTATCCTAGTCCATTTGTAAACCCAGATTTTTGGCTCGGTTACTGGTTTTTCCGCTTTCAGTCCATCACTACTCCCAGATTTCTGGCCTGGTTGGTGGTTATTTGGTCCCTGTCCATCGCTACGCCCAGATTTCTGGCCTGGTTGGTGGTTTTCAGTCCGAGTACATCGCTAACCACAGATTTCTGGCCTGGTTGTTGGTTTTTTCGGTTCCAGTCCTTCACTACGCCTAGATTTCTGGCCTGGTTGGTGGTTTTTCGGTCCTATTCCATCAGTACACCTATATTTGTGGCCTGGTTGGTGGTATTTCAGTCCCAGCACATTGCTACAGCAAGATTGATGGCCCGTTTGGTGGTTTTAAGGTTCCAGTCCATCACTACAGTCAGATTAACGGCCTGGTTTGTGTTTTTTAGGTCCTAGTCCATCGCTAACCCCAGATTTCTGGCCTGGTTGGTGGTTTTCAGGTCCCAGTCCATCAGTATACCCAGCTTTCTGGCCTGGTTGCTTTTTTTTCGGTCCCAGTCCATCGCTACAGCAAGATTAATTGCCCGGTTGGTGGTTTTTAGATTCCAGTCCATCGCTACGCTCAGATTTCTTGCCTGTTTGGTGGTTATTTGGTCCCTGTCCATCGCTACGCCCAGATTTCTGGCCTGGTTGGTCGTTTTCGGTCCGAGTACATCGCTAACCCCAGATTTCTGGCCTGGTTGGTGGTTTGTTGGTCCCAGTCCATCGCTACGCCCAGATTTCTGGCCTGGTTGGTGATTTGTAAGTTCCAGTCCATCACTACACCAGGATTTCTGGCTTGGTTGGTGGTTTTTAGGTTTTCATTCCATCACTACGCCCAGATTTCTGGCCCGGTTGGTGGTTTTGAGGTTCCAGTACATCACTACACCCAGATTTCTGGCTTTGTTGGTGTTTTTTAGGATTCCAGTTCATCACTACACCTAGATTTCTGGCCTGGTTGGTGGTTTTTCGGTCCTAGTCCAACGCTAACCCCAGATTTCTGGCTTGGTTGTTGGTTTTTTTAGGTTCCAGTCCATCACTACGCCTAGTTTTCTGGCCTGGTTGGTGGTTTTTCGGTCCTAGTCCATCAGTACACCTAGATTTCTGGCCTAGTTCGTGGTTTTTCGGTCCCAGCCCATCGCTACATCAAAATTAATGACCCGGTTGGTGGTTTTCAAGTTGCAGCTCATTGCTACGCCCAGATTTCTGGCCTGGTTGGTGGTTTTTAGGTACCAGTCCATCGCTACGCCCAGATTTCTGGCCTGGTTGGTGGTTTTTCTATCCTAGTCCATCTGTAAACCCAGATTTTTGGCTCGGTTAGTGGTTTTTAGGATCCAGTCCATCACTACACCCAGATTTCTGGCTTTGTTGGTGTTTTTTAGGCTTCCAGTCCATCACTACGCCCAGATTTCTGGCCTGGTTGGTGGTTATTTGGTCCCAGTCCATCGCTACGCCCAGATTTCTGGCCTAGTTGGTGGTTTTCGGTCCGAGTACATCGCTAACCCCAGATTTCTGGCCTGGTTGGTGGTTTTTAGGCTTTCATTCCATCACTACGCCCAGATTTCTGGCCCGGTTGGTGGTTTTTCTATCCAAGTCCATCTGTAAACCCAGATTTCTGGCTCGGTTGGTGGTTTTTAGGTCCCAGTCCATCACTACGCCCAGATTTCTGGCCTGGTTGGTGGTTTTTCTATCCTAGTCCATCTGTAAACCCAGATTTTTGGCTCGGTTACTGGTTTTTCCGCTTTCAGTCCATCACTACGCCCAGATTTCTGGCCTGGTTGGTGGTTATTTGGTCCCTGTCCATCGCTACGCCCAGATTTCTGGCCTGGTTGGTGGTTTTCAGTCCGAGTACATCACTACGCCCAGATTTCTGGCCTGGTTGGTGGTTATTTGGTCCCAGTCCATTGCTACGCCCAGATCTCTGGCCTGGTTGGTGGTTTTCGGTCCGAGTACATCACTAACCCCAGATTTCTGGCCTGGTTGGTGGTTTTTAGGCTTTCATTCCATCACTACGCCCAGATTTCTGGCCCGGTTGGTGGTTTTTCTATCCAAGTCCATCTGTAAACCCAGATTTCTTGCTCGGTTGGTGGTTTTTAGGTCCCAGTCCATCACTACGCCCAGATTTCTGGCCTGGTTGGTGGTTTTTCTATCCTAGTCCATCTGTAAACCCAGATTTTTGGCTCGGTTACTGGTTTTTCCGCTTTCAGTCCATCACTACGCCCAGATTTCTGGCCTGGTTGGTGGTTATTTGGTCCCTGTCCATCGCTACGCCCAGATTTCTGGCCTGGTTGGTGGTTTTCAGTCCGAGTACATCGCTAACCACAGATTTCTGGCCTGGTTGTTGGTTTTTTCGGTTCCAGTCCTTCACTACGCCTAGATTTCTGGCCTGGTTGGTGGTTTTTCGGTCCTATTCCATCAGTACACCTATATTTGTGGCCTGGTTGGTGGTATTTCAGTCCCAGCACATTGCTACAGCAAGATTGATGGCCCGTTTGGTGGTTTTAAGGTTCCAGTCCATCACTACAGTCAGATTAACGGCCTGGTTGGTGGTTTTTTGGTCCCACTCCATCGCTACCCCCAGATTTGTGGCTTGGGTGGTGGTTTTCAGGTCCCAGGCCATCACTACAGTTAGATTTTTGGCCTGGTTTGTGTTTTTTAGGTCCTATTCCATCGCTACAGCAAGATTGATGGCCCGTTTGGTGGTTTTAAGGTTCCAGTCCATCACTACAGTCAGATTAACGGTTTGGTTGGTGGTTTTTTGGTCCCACTCCATCGCTACACCCAGATTTGTGGCTTGGGTGGTGGTTTTCAGGTCCCAGGCCATCACTACAGTTAGATTTCTGGCCTGGTTTGTGTTTTTTAGGTCCTAGTCCATCGCTAACCCCAGATTTCTGGCCTGGTTGGTGGTTTTCAGGTCCTAGTCCATCAGTATACCCAGATTTATGGCTTGGTTGGTGGTTTGTAGGGTCCCAGTCCATCGCTAACCCCAGATTTCTGGCCTGGTTGGTGGTTTTCAGGTCCTAGTCCATCAGTATACCCAGATTTATGGCTTGGTTGGTGGTTTGTAGGGTCCCAGTCCATCACTACGCCCAGATTTCTGGCTTGGTTGGTGGTTTTCAGGCTCCCAGTCCATCGCTATGCCCAGATTTCTGGCCTGGTTGGTGTTTTTCTTGTCCCATTCCAACGCTAACCCCAGATTTCTGGCTTGGTTGTTGGTTTTTTAGGTTCCAGTCCATCACTACGCCTAGATTTCTGGCCTGGTTAGTGGTTTTGCGGTCCTAGTCCATCAGTACACCTAGATTTCATGCCCGGTTGGTGGTTATTCGGTCCCAGCCCATCGCTACAGAAAGATTAATGGCCCGGTTGGTGGTTTTCAGGTTCCAGTCCATTGCTACGCCCAGATTTCTGGCATGGTTGGTGGTTTTCGGGTCCCAGGCCATCACTACAGTTAGATTTCTTGCTAGGTTGGTGGTTTTTGGTCCGAATACATCGCTAACCGCCGATTTCTGGCCTGGTTGGTGGTTTTTATTCCCCAGTCCATCGCTTCAGCAAGATTAATGGCCCAGTTGGTGGTTTTCAGGTTCCAGTCCATTGCTATGCCCAGATTTCTGGCCTGGTTGGTGGTTTTTATGTCCCAGTCCAACGATTACCACAGATTTCTGGCCTGGTTGGTAGTTTTTCGATTCCAGGCCATTGCTACGCCCAGATTTCTGGCCTGGTTGCTGGTTTTTATGTCCCAGTCCATCGCTACAGCAAGAATAATGGTCTGGATTGTGGTTTTTAGTTTCCAGTCCATTGATACGCCCAGATTTATGGCCTGGTTGGTGGTTTTCAGGTCCCATGCCATCTCTACAGCCAGATTTCTGGCCTTGTTGGTGGTTTTCAGGTGCCAGTTCATCACTATGCCCAGATTTCTGGCCTTGTTGATGGTTCTCAGGTCCCAGTCCATCACTACGCCCAGACTTCTGGCCTTGTTGGTGGTTTTTTGGTGATAGTCCATCAGCACACCCAGATTTCTGGCTTGGTTGGTGGTTTTTAGGTTCCAGTCCATATCTACAACCACAGTTCTGGCCTGGTTGATGGTTTTTATGTCCCAGTCCATCGCTATATCAAGATTAGTGCCCCGGTTATTGGTTTTCAGGTTCAAGTCTATTGCTACGCCCAGATTTCTGGCCTGGTTGGTGGTTTTTATATCCCAGTCCAACGCTGACCACAGATTTCTGGCCTGGTTGTTGGTTTTTTCGGTTCCAGTCCTTCACTACGCCTAGATTTCTGGCCTGGTTGGTGGTTTTTCGGTCCTATTCCATCAGTACACCTATATTTGTGGCCTGGTTGGTGGTATTTCAGTCCCAGCACATTGCTACAGCAAGATTGATGGCCCGTTTGGTGGTTTTAAGGTTCCAGTCCATCACTACAGTCAGATTAACGGCCTGGTTTGTGTTTTTTAGGTCCTAGTCCATCGCTAACCCCAGATTTCTGGCCTGGTTGGTGGTTTTTCAGTCCCAGCCCATTGCTACAGCAAGATTAATGGCCCGTTTGGTGGTTTTCAGGTTCCAGTCCATCACTACAGTCAGATCAATGGCCTGGGTGGTGGTTTTTCAGTCCCAGTCCATCGCTACAGCCAGATTAACGGCCTGGTTGGTGGTTTTTTGGTCCCAGTCCATCGCTACCCCCAGATTTGTGGCTTCGGTGGTGGTTTTCAGGTCCCAGGCCATCACTATAGTTAGATTTCTCGCCTGGTTGGTGGTTTTTTTTGGTCCTAGTCCATCGCTAACCCCAGATTTCTGGCCTGGTTGGTGGTTTTCAGGTCCTAGTCCATCAGTATACCCAGATTTATGGCTTGGTTGGTGGTTTGTAGGGTCCCAGTCCATCACTACGCCTAGATTTCTGGCCTGTTTGGTGGTTTTCGGTCCGAGTACATCACTAACCCCAGATTTCTGGCCTGGTTGGTGGTTTTTTGGTCCCAGTCCATCACTACGCCCAGCTTTCTGGCCTGGTTGCTTTTTTTTCGGTCCCAGTCCATCGCTACAGCAAGATTAATTGCCCGGTTGGTGGTTTTTAGATTCCAGTCCATCGCTACGCTCAGATTTCTTGCCTGTTTGGTGGTTATTTGGTCCCTGTCCATCGCTACGCCCAGATTTCTGGCCTGGTTGGTCGTTTTCGGTCCGAGTACATCGCTAACCCCAGATTTCTGGCCTGGTTGGTGGTTTGTTGGTCCCAGTCCATCGCTACGCCCAGATTTCTGGCCTGGTTGGTGATTTGTAAGTTCCAGTCCATCACTACACCAGGATTTCTGGCTTGGTTGGTGGTTTTTAGGCTTTCATTCCATCACTACGCCCAGATTTCTGGCCCGGTTGGTGGTTTTGAGGTTCCAGTCCATCGCTACGCCCAGATTTCTGGCTTTGTTGGTGTTTTTTAGGATTCCAGTTCATCACTACACCTAGATTTCTGGCCTGGTTGGTGGTTTTTCGGTCCCAGTCCATCGCTACGCCCAGATTTCTGGCCTGGTTGGTGGTTTTCGGTCCGAGTACATCGCTAACCCCAGATTTCTGGCCTGGTTGGTGGTTTTTAGGCTTTCATTCCATCACTACGCCCAGATTTCTGGCCCGGTTGGTGGTTTTTCTATCCAAGTCCATCTGTAAACCCAGATTTCTGGCTCGGTTGGTGGTTTTTAGGTCCCAGTCCATCACTACGCCCAGATTTCTGGCCTGGTTGGTGGTTTTTCTATCCTAGTCCATCTGTAAACCCAGATTTTTGGCTCGGTTACTGGTTTTTCCGCTTTCAGTCCATCACTACGCCCAGATTTCTGGCCTGGTTGATGGTTATTTGGTCCCTGTCCATCGCTACACCCAGATTTCTTGTTGGTTTTTTCGGTTCCAGTCCTTCACTACGCCTAGATTTCTGGCCTGGTTGGTGGTTTTTCGGTCCTATTCCATCAGTACACCTATATTTGTGGCCTGGTTGGTGGTATTTCAGTCCCAGCACATTGCTACAGCAAGATTGATGGCCCGTTTGGTGGTTTTAAGGTTCCAGTCCATCACTACAGTCAGATTAACGGCCTGGTTGGTGGTTTTTTGGTCCCACTCTATCGCTACCCCCAGATTTGTGGCTTGGGTGGTGGTTTTCAGGTCCCAGGCCATCACTACAGTTAGATTTTTGGCCTGGTTTGTGTTTTTTAGGTCCTATTCCATCGCTACAGCAAGATTGATGGCCCGTTTGGTGGTTTTAAGGTTCCAGTCCATCACTACAGTCAGATTAACGGTTTGGTTGGTGGTTTTTTGGTCCCACTCCATCGCTACACCCAGATTTGTGGCTTGGGTGGTGGTTTTCAGGTCCCAGGCCATCACTACAGTTAGATTTCTGGCCTGGTTTGTGTTTTTTAGGTCCTAGTCCATCGCTACAGCAAGATTAATGGCCCGTTTGGTGGTTTTCAGGTTCCAGTCAATCACTACAGTCAGATTTCTGGCTTTGTTGGTGTTTTTTAGGATTCCAGTTCATCACTACACCTAGATTTCTGGCCTGGTTGGTGGTTTTTCGGTCCTAGTCCAACGCTAACCCCAGATTTCTGGCTTGGTTGTTGGTTTTTTTAGGTTCCAGTCCATCACTACGCCTAGTTTTCTGGCCTGGTTGGTGGTTTTTCGGTCCCAGCCCATCGCTACATCAAAATTAATGACCCGGTTGGTGGTTTTCAAGTTGCAGCTCATTGCTACGCCCAGATTTCTGGCCTGGTTGGTGGTTTTGAGGTACCAGTCCATCGCTACGCCCAGATTTCTGGCCTGGTTGGTGGTTTTTCTATCCTAGTCCATCTGTAAACCCAGATTTTTGGCTCGGTTAGTGGTTTTTAGGATCCAGTCCATCACTACACCCAGATTTCTGGCTTTGTTGGTGTTTTTTAGGCTTCCAGTCCATCACTATGCCCAGATTTCTGGCCTGGTTGGTGGTTATTTGGTCCCAGTCCATCGCTACGCCCAGATTTCTGGCCTGGTTGGTGGTTTTCGGTCCGAGTACATCGCTAACCCCAGATTTCTGGCCTGGTTGGTGGTTTTTAGGCTTTCATTCCATCACTACGCCCAGATTTCTGGCCCGGTTGGTGGTTTTTCTATCCAAGTCCATCTGTAAACCCAGATTTCTGGCTCGGTTGGTGGTTTTTAGGTCCCAGTCCATCACTACGCCCAGATTTCTGGCCTGGTTGGTGGTTTTTCTATCCTAGTCCATCTGTAAACCCAGATTTTTGGCTCGGTTACTGGTTTTTCCGCTTTCAGTCCATCACTACGCCCAGATTTCTGGCCTGGTTGGTGGTTATTTGGTCCCTGTCCATCGCTACACCCAGATTTCTGGCCTGGTTGGTGGTTTTCAGTCCGAGTACATCACTACGCCCAGATTTCTGGCCTGGTTGGTGGTTATTTGGTCCCTGTCCATCGCTACGCCCAGATTTCTGGCCTGGTTGGTGGTTTTCAGTCCGAGTACATCGCTAACCACAGATTTCTGGCCTGGTTGTTGGTTTTTTCGGTTCCAGTCCTTCACTACGCCTAGATTTCTGGCCTGGTTGGTGGTTTTTTGGTCCTATTCCATCAGTACACCTATATTTGTGGCCTGGTTGGTGGTATTTCAGTCCCAGCACATTGCTACAGCAAGATTGATGGCCCGTTTGGTGGTTTTAAGGTTCCAGTCCATCACTACAGTCAGATTAACGGCCTGGTTGGTGGTTTTTTGGTCCCACTCCATCGCTACCCCCAGATTTGTGGCTTGGGTGGTGGTTTTCAGGTCCCAGGCCATCACTACAGTTAGATTTTTGGCCTGGTTTGTGTTTTTTAGGTCCTATTCCATCGCTACAGCAAGATTGATGGCCCGTTTGGTGGTTTTAAGGTTCCAGTCCATCACTACAGTCAGATTAACGGTTTGGTTGGTGGTTTTTTGGTCCCACTCCATCGCTACACCCAGATTTGTGGCTTGGGTGGTGGTTTTCAGGTCCCAGGCCATCACTACAGTTAGATTTCTGGCCTGGTTTGTGTTTTTTAGGTCCTAGTCCATCGCTACAGCAAGATTAATGGCCCGTTTGGTGGTTTTCAGGTTCCAGTCAATCACTACAGTCAGATTAATGGCCTGGGTGGTGGTTTTTCAGTCCCAGTCCATCGCTACAGCCAGATTAACGGCCTGGTTGGTGGTTTTTTGGTCCCAGTCCATCGCTACCCCCAGATTTCTGGCTTCGGTGGTGGTTTTCAGGTCCCAGGCCATCACTATAGTTAGATTTCTCGCCTGGTTGGTGGTTTTTTTTGGTCCTAGTCCATCGCTAACCCCATATTTCTGGCCTGGTTGGTGGTTTTCAGGTCCTAGTCCATCAGTATACCCAGATTTATGGCTTGGTTGGTGGTTTGTAGGGTCCCAGTCCATCACTACGCCGAGATTTCTGGCCTGTTTGGTGGTTTTCGGTCCGAGTACATCACTAACCCCAGATTTCTGGCCTGGTTGGTGGTTTTTAGGTCCCAGTCCATCGCTACGCCCAGATTTCTGGCCTGGTTGGTGGTTTTCGGTCCGAAAACATCACTACGCTGAGATTTCTGGCCTGGTTGGTGGTTTTTTGGTCCCAGTCCATCACTACGCCCAGCTTTCTGGCCTGGTTGCTTTTTTTTCGGTCCCAGTCCATCGCTACAGCAAGATTTATTGCCCGGTTGGTGGTTATTTGGTCCCTGTCCATCGCTACGCCCAGATTTCTGGCCTGGTTGGTCGTTTTCGGTCCGAGTACATCGCTAACCCCAGATTTCTGGCCTGGTTGGTGGTTTGTTGGTCCCAGTCCATCGCTACGCCCAGATTTCTGGCCTGGTTGGTGATTTGTAAGTTCCAGTCCATCACTACACCAGGATTTCTGGCTTGGTTGGTGGTTTTTAGGCTTTCATTCCATCACTACGCCCAGATTTCTGGCCCGGTTGGTGGTTTTGAGGTTCCAGTCCATCACTACACCCAGATTTCTGGCTTTGTTGGTGTTTTTTAGGATTCCAGTTCATCACTACACCTAGATTTCTGGCCTGGTTGGTGGTTTTTCGGTCCTAGTCCAACGCTAACCCCAGATTTCTGGCTTGGTTGTTGGTTTTTTTAGGTTCCAGTCCATCACTACGCCTAGTTTTCTGGCCTGGTTGGTGGTTTTTCGGTCCTAGTCCATCAGTACACCTAGATTTCTGGCCTAGTTCGTGGTTTTTCGGTCCCAGCCCATCGCTACATCAAAATTAATGACCCGGTTGGTGGTTTTCAAGTTGCAGCTCATTGCTACGCCCAGATTTCTGGCCTGGTTGGTGGTTTTTAGGTACCAGTCCATCGCTACGCCCAGATTTCTGGCCTGGTTGGTGGTTTTTCTATCCTAGTCCATCTGTAAACCCAGATTTTTGGCTCGGTTAGTGGTTTTTAGGATCCAGTCCATCACTACACCCAGATTTCTGGCTTTGTTGGTGTTTTTTAGGCTTCCAGTCCATCACTACGCCCAGATTTCTGGCCTGGTTGGTGGTTATTTGGTCCCAGTCCATTGCTACGCCCAGATTTCTGGCCTGGTTGGTGGTTTTCGGTCCGAGTACATCGCTAACCCCAGATTTCTGGCCTGGTTGGTGGTTTTTAGGCTTTCATTCCATCACTACGCCCAGATTTCTGGCCCGGTTGGTGGTTTTTCTATCCAAGTCCATCTGTAAACCCAGATTTCTGGCTCGGTTGGTGGTTTTTAGGTCCCAGTCCATCACTATGCCCAGATTTCTGGCCTGGTTGGTGGTTTTTCTATCCTAGTCCATCTGTAAACCCAGATTTTTGGCTCGGTTACTGGTTTTTCCGCTTTCAGTCCATCACTACGCCCAGATTTCTGGCCTGGTTGGTGGTTATTTGGTCCCTGTCCATCGCTACGCCCAGATTTCTGGCCTGGTTGGTGGTTTTCAGTCCGAGTACATCACTACGCCCAGATTTCTGGCCTGGTTGGTGGTTATTTGGTCCCAGTCCATTGCTACGCCCAGATTTCTGGCCTGGTTGGTGGTTTTCGGTCCGAGTACATCACTAACCCCAGATTTCTGGCCTGGTTGGTGGTTTTTAGGCTTTCATTCCATCACTACGCCCAGATTTCTGGCCCGGTTGGTGGTTTTTCTATCCAAGTCCATCTGTAAACCCAGATTTCTGGCTCGGTTGGTGGTGTTTAGGTCCCAGTCCATCACTACGCCCAGATTTCTGGCCTGGTTGGTGGTTTTTCTATCCTAGTCCATCTGTAAACCCAGATTTTTGGCTAGGTTACTGGTTTTTCCGCTTTCAGTCCATCACTACGCCCAGATTTCTGGCCTGGTTGGTGGTTTTCAGTCCGAGTACATCGCTAACCACAGATTTCTGGCCTGGTTGTTGGTTTTTTGGGTTCCAGTCCTTCACTACGCCTAGATTTCTGGCCTGGTTGGTAGTTTTTCGGTCCTATTCCATCAGTACACCTATATTTGTGGCCTGGTTGGTGGTATTTCAGTCCCAGCACATTGCTACAGCAAGATTGATGGCCCGTTTGGTGGTTTTAAGGTTCCAGTCCATCACTACAGTCAGATTAACGGCCTGGTTGGTGGTTTTTTGGTCCCACTCCATCGCTACCCCCAGATTTGTGGCTTGGGTGGTGGTTTTCAGGTCCCAGGCCATCACTACAGTTAGATTTTTGGCCTGGTTTGTGTTTTTTAGGTCCTATTCCATCGCTACAGCAAGATTGATGGCCCGTTTGGTGGTTTTAAGGTTCCAGTCCATCACTACAGTCAGATTAACGGTTTGGTTGGTGGTTTTTTGGTCCCACTCCATCGCTACACCCAGATTTGTGGCTTGGGTGGTGGTTTTCAGGTCCCAGGCCATCACTACAGTTAGATTTCTGGCCTGGTTTGTGTTTTTTAGGTCCTAGTCCATCGCTACAGCAAGATTAATGGCCCGTTTGGTGGTTTTCAGGTTCCAGTCAATCACTACAGTCAGATTAATGGCCTGGGTGGTGGTTTTTCAGTCCCAGTCCATCGCTACAGCCAGATTAACGGCCTGGTTGGTGGTTTTTTGGTCCCAGTCCATCGCTACCCCCAGATTTGTGGCTTCGGTGGTGGTTTTCGGGTCCCAGGCCATCACTATAGTTAGATTTCTCGCCTGGTTGGTGGTTTTTAGGTCCTAGTCCATCGCTAACCCCATATTTCTGGCCTGGTTGGTGGTTTTCAGGTCCTAGTCCATCAGTATACCCAGATTTATGGCTTGGTTGGTGGTTTGTAGGGTCCCAGTCCATCACTACGCCCAGATTTCTGGCTTGGTTGGTGGTTTTCAGGCTCCCAGTCCATCGCTATGCCCAGATTTCTGGCCTGGTTGGTGTTTTTCTTGTCCCATTCCAACGCTAACCCCAGATTTCTGGCTTGGTGTTTGGTTTTTTAGGTTCCAGTCCATCACTACGCCTAGATTTCTGGCCTGGTTAGTGGTTTTGCGGTCCTAGTCCATCAGTACACCTAGATTTCATGCCCGGTTGGTGGTTATTCGGTCCCAGCCCATCGCTACAGAAAGATTAATGGCCCGGTTGGTGGTTTTCAGGTTCCAGTCCATTGCTACGCCCAGATTTCTGGCATGGTTGGTGGTGGTTTTCGGGTCCCAGGCCATCACTACAGTTAGATTTCTTGCTAGGTTGGTGGTTTTCGGTCCGAATACATCGCTAACCGCCGATTTCTGGCCTGGTTGGTGGTTTTTAGATTCCAGTCCATCACTATGCCCAGATTTCTGGCCTGGTTGGTGGTTTTTATTCCCCAGTCCATCGCTTCAGCAAGATTAATGGCCCAGTTGGTGGTTTTCAGGTTCCAGTCCATTGCTATGCCCAGATTTCTGGCCTGGTTGGTGGTTTTTATGTCCCAGTCCAACGATTACCACAGATTTCTGGCCTGGTTGGTAGTTTTTCGATTTCAGGCCATTGCTACGCCCAGATTTCTGGCCCGGTTGCTGGTTTTTATGTCCCAGTCCATCGCTACAGCAAGAATAATGGTCTGGATTGTGGTTTTTAGTTTCCAGTCCATCGATACGCCCAGATTTCTGGCCTTGTTGGTGGTTTTCAGGTCCCATGCCATCTCTACAGCCAGATTTCTGGCCTTGTTGGTGGTTTTCAGGTCCCAGTCCATCACTATGCCCAGATTTCTGGCCTTGTTGATGGTTCTCAGGTCCCAGTCCATCACTACGCCCAGACTTCTGGCCTTGTTGGTGGTTTTTCGGTGATAGTCCATCAGCACACCCAGATTTCTGGCTTGGTTGGTGGTTTTTAGGTTCCAGTCCATATCTACAACCACAGTTCTGGCCTGGTTGATGGTTTTTATGTCCCAGTCCATTGCTATATCAAGATTAGTGCCCCGGTTATTGGTTTTCAGGTTCAAGTCTATTGCTACGCCCAGATTTCTGGCCTGGTTGGTGGTTTTTATATCCCAGTCCAACGCTGACCACAGATTTCTGGCCTGGTTGTTGGTTTTTTCGGTTCCAGTCCTTCACTACGCCTAGATTTCTGGCCTGGTTGGTGGTTTTTCAGTCCTATTCCATCAGTACACCTATATTTGTGGCCTGGTTGGTGGTATTTCAGTCCCAGCACATCGCTACAGCAAAATTAATGACCCGGTTGGTGGTTTTCAAGTTGCAGTTCATTGCTACGCCCAGATTTCTGGCCTGGTTGGTGGTTTTTAGGTACCAGTCCATCGCTACGCCCAGATTTCTGGCCTGGTTGGTGGTTTTTAGGTCCCAGTCCATCACTACGCCCAGATTTCTGGCCTGGTTGGTGGTTTTTCTATGCTAGTCCATCTGTAAACCCAGATTTTTGGCTCGGTTACTGGTTTTTCCGCTTTCAGTCCATCACTACGCCCAGATTTCTGGCCTGGTTGGTGGTTATTTGGTCCCTGTCCATCGCTACGCCCAGATTTCTGGCCTGGTTGCTTTTTTTTCGGTCCCAGTCCATCGCTACAGCAAGATTTATTGCCCGGTTGGTGGTTTTTAGATTCCAGTCCATCGCTACGCTCAGATTTCTTGCCTGTTTGGTGGTTATTTGGTCCCTGTCCATCGCTACGCCCAGATTTCTGGCCTGGTTGGTCGTTTTCGGTCCGAGTACATCGCTAACCCCAGATTTCTGGCCTGGTTGGTGGTTTGTTGGTCCCAGTCCATCGCTACGCCCAGATTTCTGGCCTGGTTGGTGATTTGTAAGTTCCAGTCCATCACTACACCAGGATTTCTGGCTTGGTTGGTGGTTTTTAGGCTTTCATTCCATCACTACGCCCAGATTTCTGGCCCGGTTGGTGGTTTTGAGGTTCCAGTCCATCACTACACCCAGATTTCTGGCTTTGTTGGTGTTTTTTAGGATTCCAGTTCATCACTACACCTAGATTTCTGGCCTGGTTGGTGGTTTTTCGGTCCTAGTCCAACGCTAACCCCAGATTTCTGGCTTGGTTGTTGGTTTTTTTAGGTTCCAGTCCATCACTACGCCTAGTTTTCTGGCCTGGTTGGTGGTTTTTCGGTCCTAGTCCATCAGTACACCTAGATTTCTGGCCTAGTTCGTGGTTTTTCGGTCCCAGCCCATCGCTACATCAAAATTAATGACCCGGTTGGTGGTTTTCAAGTTGCAGCTCATTGCTACGCCCAGATTTCTGGCCTGGTTGGTGGTTTTTAGGTACCAGTCCATCGCTACGCCCAGATTTCTGGCCTGGTTGGTGGTTTTTATATCCCAGTCCAACGCTGACCACAGATTTCTGGCCTGGTTGTTGGTTTTTTCGGTTCCAGTCCTTCACTACGCCTAGATTTCTGGCCTGGTTGGTGGTTTTTCAGTCCTATTCCATCAGTACACCTATATTTGTGGCCTGGTTGGTGGTATTTCAGTCCCAGCACATCGCTACAGCAAAATTAATGACCCGGTTGGTGGTTTTCAAGTTGCAGTTCATTGCTACGCCCAGATTTCTGGCCTGGTTGGTGGTTTTTAGGTACCAGTCCATCGCTACGCCCAGATTTCTGGCCTGGTTGGTGGTTTTTAGGTCCCAGTCCATCACTACGCCCAGATTTCTGGCCTGGTTGGTGGTTTTTCTATGCTAGTCCATCTGTAAACCCAGATTTTTGGCTCGGTTACTGGTTTTTCCGCTTTCAGTCCATCACTACGCCCAGATTTCTGGCCTGGTTGGTGGTTATTTGGTCCCTGTCCATCGCTACGCCCAGATTTCTGGCCTGGTTGGTGGTTTTCAGTCCGAGTACATCGCTAACCACAGATTTCTGGCCTGGTTGTTGGTTTTTTCGTTTCCAGTCCATCGCTACGCCCAGATTTCTGGCCTGGTTGCTTTTTTTTCGGTCCCAGTCCATCGCTACAGCAAGATTTATTGCCCGGTTGGTGGTTTTTAGATTCCAGTCCATCGCTACGCTCAGATTTCTTGCCTGTTTGGTGGTTATTTGGTCCCTGTCCATCGCTACGCCCAGATTTCTGGCCTGGTTGGTCGTTTTCGGTCCGAGTACATCGCTAACCCCAGATTTCTGGCCTGGTTGGTGGTTTGTTGGTCCCAGTCCATCGCTACGCCCAGATTTCTGGCCTGGTTGGTGATTTGTAAGTTCCAGTCCATCACTACACCAGGATTTCTGGCTTGGTTGGTGGTTTTTAGGCTTTCATTCCATCACTACGCCCAGATTTCTGGCCCGGTTGGTGGTTTTGAGGTTCCAGTCCATCACTACACCCAGATTTCTGGCTTTGTTGGTGTTTTTTAGGATTCCAGTTCATCACTACACCTAGATTTCTGGCCTGGTTGGTGGTTTTTCGGTCCTAGTCCAACGCTAACCCCAGATTTCTGGCTTGGTTGTTGGTTTTTTTAGGTTCCAGTCCATCACTACGCCTAGTTTTCTGGCCTGGTTGGTGGTTTTTCGGTCCTAGTCCATCAGTACACCTAGATTTCTGGCCTAGTTCGTGGTTTTTCGGTCCCAGCCCATCGCTACATCAAAATTAATGACCCGGTTGGTGGTTTTCAAGTTGCAGCTCATTGCTACGCCCAGATTTCTGGCCTGGTTGGTGGTTTTTAGGTACCAGTCCATCGCTACGCCCAGATTTCTGGCCTGGTTGGTGGTTTTTCTATCCTAGTCCATCTGTAAACCCAGATTTTTGGCTCGGTTAGTGGTTTTTAGGATCCAGTCCATCACTACACCCAGATTTCTGGCTTTGTTGGTGTTTTTTAGGCTTCCAGTCCATCACTACGCCCAGATTTCTGGCCTGGTTGGTGGTTATTTGGTCCCAGTCCATCGCTACGCCCAGATTTCTGGCCTGGTTGGTGGTTTTCGGTCCGAGTACATCGCTAACCCCAGATTTCTGGCCTGGTTGGTGGTTTTTAGGCTTTCATTCCATCACTACGCCCAGATTTCTGGCCCGGTTGGTAGTTTTTCTATCCAAGTCCATCTGTAAACCCAGATTTCAGGCTCGGTTGGTGGTTTTTAGGTCCCAGTCCATCACTATGCCCAGATTTCTGGCCTGGTTGGTGGTTTTTCTATCCTAGTCCATCTGTAAACCCAGATTTTTGGCTCGGTTACTGGTTTTTCCGCTTTCAGTCCATCACTACGCCCAGATTTCTGGCCTGGTTGGTGGTTATTTGGTCCCTGTCCATCGCTACGCCCAGATTTCTGGCCTGGTTGGTGGTTTTCAGTCCGAGTACATCACTACGCCCAGATTTCTGGCCTGGTTGGTGGTTTTCGGTCCGAGTACATCACTAACCCCAGATTTCTGGCCTGGTTGGTGGTTTTTAGGCTTTCATTCCATCACTACGCCCAGATTTCTGGCCCGGTTGGTGGTTTTTCTATCCAAGTCCATCTGTAAACCCAGATTTCTTGCTCGGTTGGTGGTGTTTAGGTCCCAGTCCATCACTACGCCCAGATTTCTGGCCTGGTTGGTGGTTTTTCTATCCTAGTCCATCTGTAAACCCAGATTTTTGGCTCGGTTACTGGTTTTTCCGCTTTCAGTCCATCACTACGCCCAGATTTCTGGCCTGGTTGGTGGTTATTTGGTCCCTGTCCATCGCTACGCCCAGATTTCAGGCCTGGTTGGTGGTTTTCAGTCCGAGTACATCGCTAACCACAGATTTCTGGCCTGGTTGTTGGTTTTTTCGGTTCCAGTCCTTCACTACGCCTAGATTTCTGGCCTGGTTGGTGGTTTTTCGGTCCTATTCCATCAGTACACCTATATTTGTGGCCTGGTTGGTGGTATTTCAGTCCCAGCACATTGCTACAGCAAGATTGATGGCCCGTTTGGTGGTTTTAAGGTTCCAGTCCATCACTACAGTCAGATTAACGGCCTGGTTGGTGGTTTTTTGGTCCCACTCCATCGCTACCCCCAGATTTGTGGCTTGGGTGGTGGTTTTCAGGTCCCAGGCCATCACTACAGTTAGATTTTTGGCCTGGTTTGTGTTTTTTAGGTCCTATTCCATCGCTACAGCAAGATTGATGGCCCGTTTGGTGGTTTTAAGGTTCCAGTCCATCACTACAGTCAGATTAACGGTTTGGTTGGTGGTTTTTTGGTCCCACTCCATCGCTACACCCAGATTTGTGGCTTGGGTGGTGGTTTTCAGGTCCCAGGCCATCACTACAGTTAGATTTCTGGCCTGGTTTGTGTTTTTTAGGTCCTAGTCCATCGCTACAGCAAGATTAATGGCCCGTTTGGTGGTTTTCAGGTTCCAGTCAATCACTACAGTCAGATTAATGGCCTGGGTGGTGGTTTTTCAGTCCCAGTCCATCGCTACAGCCAGATTAACGGCCTGGTTGGTGGTTTTTTGGTCCCAGTCCATCGCTACGCCCAGATTTCTGGCCTGGTTGCTTTTTTTTCGGTCCCAGTCCATCGCTACAGCAAGATTTATTGCCCGGTTGGTGGTTTTTAGATTCCAGTCCATCGCTACGCTCAGATTTCTTGCCTGTTTGGTGGTTATTTGGTCCCTGTCCATCGCTACGCCCAGATTTCTGGCCTGGTTGGTCGTTTTCGGTCCGAGTACATCGCTAACCCCAGATTTCTGGCCTGGTTGGTGGTTTGTTGGTCCCAGTCCATCGCTACGCCCAGATTTCTGGCCTGGTTGGTGATTTGTAAGTTCCAGTCCATCACTACACCAGGATTTCTGGCTTGGTTGGTGGTTTTTAGGCTTTCATTCCATCACTACGCCCAGATTTCTGGCCCGGTTGGTGGTTTTGAGGTTCCAGTCCATCACTACACCCAGATTTCTGGCTTTGTTGGTGTTTTTTAGGATTCCAGTTCATCACTACACCTAGATTTCTGGCCTGGTTGGTGGTTTTTCGGTCCTAGTCCAACGCTAACCCCAGATTTCTGGCTTGGTTGTTGGTTTTTTTAGGTTCCAGTCCATCACTACGCCTAGTTTTCTGGCCTGGTTGGTGGTTTTTCGGTCCTAGTCCATCAGTACACCTAGATTTCTGGCCTAGTTCGTGGTTTTTCGGTCCCAGCCCATCGCTACATCAAAATTAATGACCCGGTTGGTGGTTTTCAAGTTGCAGCTCATTGCTACGCCCAGATTTCTGGCCTGGTTGGTGGTTTTTAGGTACTAGTCCATCGCTACGCCCAGATTTCTGGCCTGGTTGGTGGTTTTTCTATCCTAGTCCATCTGTAAACCCAGATTTTTGGCTCGGTTAGTGGTTTTTAGGATCCAGTCCATCACTACACCCAGATTTCTGGCTTTGTTGGTGTTTTTTAGGCTTCCAGTCCATCACTACGCCCAGATTTCTGGCCTGGTTGGTGGTTATTTGGTCCCAGTCCATTGCTACACCCAGATTTCTGGCCTGGTTGGTGGTTTTCGGTCCGAGTACATCGCTAACCCCAGATTTCTGGCCTGGTTGGTGGTTTTTAGGCTTTCATTCCATCACTACGCCCAGATTTCTGGCCCGGTTGGTGGTTTTTCTATCCAAGTCCATCTGTAAACCCAGATTTCTGGCTCGGTTGGTGGTTTTTAGGTCCCAGTCCATCACTATGCCCAGATTTCTGGCCTGGTTGGTGGTTTTTCTATCCTAGTCCATCTGTAAACCCAGATTTTTGGCTCGGTTACTGGTTTTTCCGCTTTCAGTCCATCACTACGCCCAGATTTCTGGCCTGGTTGGTGGTTATTTGGTCCCTGTCCATCGCTACGCCCAGATTTCTGGCCTGGTTGGTGGTTTTCAGTCCGAGTACATCACTACGCCCAGATTTCTGGCCTGGTTGGTGGTTATTTGGTCCCAGTCCATTGCTACGCCCAGATTTCTGGCCTGGTTGGTGGTTTTCGGTCCGAGTACATCACTAACCCCAGATTTCTGGCCTGGTTGGTGGTTTTTAGGCTTTCATTCCATCACTACGCCCAGATTTCTGGCCCGGTTGGTGGTTTTTCTATCCAAGTCCATCTGTAAACCCAGATTTCTTGCTCGGTTGGTGGTGTTTAGGTCCCAGTCCATCACTACGCCCAGATTTCTGGCCTGGTTGGTGGTTTTTCTATCCTAGTCCATCTGTAAACCCAGATTTTTGGCTCGGTTACTGGTTTTTCCGCTTTCAGTCCATCACTACGCCCAGATTTCTGGCCTGGTTGGTGGTTATTTGGTCCCTGTCCATCGCTACGCCCAGATTTCAGGCCTGGTTGGTGGTTTTCAGTCCGAGTACATCGCTAACCACAGATTTCTGGCCTGGTTGTTGTTTTTTTCGGTTCCAGTCCTTCACTACGCCTAGATTTCTGGCCTGGTTGGTGGTTATTCGGTCCTATTCCATCAGTACACCTATATTTGTGGCCTGGTTGGTGGTATTTCAGTCCCAGCACATTGCTACAGCAAGATTGATGGCCCGTTTGGTGGTTTTAAGGTTCCAGTCCATCACTACAGTCAGATTAACGGCCTGGTTGGTGGTTTTTTGGTCCCACTCCATCGCTACCCCCAGATTTGTGGCTTGGGTGGTGGTTTTCAGGTCCCAGGCCATCACTACAGTTAGATTTTTGGCCTGGTTTGTGTTTTTTAGGTCCTATTCCATCGCTACAGCAAGATTGATGGCCCGTTTGGTGGTTTTAAGGTTCCAGTCCATCACTACAGTCAGATTAACGGTTTGGTTGGTGGTTTTTTGGTCCCACTCCATCGCTACACCCAGATTTGTGGCTTGGGTGGTGGTTTTCAGGTCCCAGGCCATCACTACAGTTAGATTTCTGGCCTGGTTTGTGTTTTTTAGGTCCTAGTCCATCGCTACAGCAAGATTAATGGCCCGTTTGGTGGTTTTCAGGTTCCAGTCAATCACTACAGTCAGATTAATGGCCTGGGTGGTGGTTTTTCAGTCCCAGTCCATCGCTACAGCCAGATTAACGGCCTGGTTGGTGGTTTTTTGGTCCCAGTCCATCGCTACCCCCAGATTTGTGGCTTCGGTGGTGGTTTTCGGGTCCCAGGCCATCACTATAGTTAGATTTCTCGCCTGGTTGGTGGTTTTTAGGTCCTAGTCCATCGCTAACCCCATATTTCTGGCCTGGTTGGTGGTTTTCAGGTCCTAGTCCATCAGTATACCCAGATTTATGGCTTGGTTGGTGGTTTGTAGGGTCCCAGTCCATCACTACGCCCAGATTTCTGGCTTGGTTGGTGGTTTTCAGGCTCCCAGTCCATCGCTATGCCCACATTTCTGGCCTGGTTGGTGTTTTTCTTGTCCCATTCCAACGCTAACCCCAGATTTCTGGCTTGGTGTTTGGTTTTTTAGGTTCCAGTCCATCACTACGCCTAGATTTCTGGCCTGGTTAGTGGTTATTTGGTCCTAGTCCATCAGTACACCTAGATTTCATGCCCGGTTGGTGGTTATTCGGTCCCAGCCCATCGCTACAGAAAGATTAATGGCCCGGTTGGTGGTTTTCAGGTTCCAGTCCATTGCTACGCCCAGATTTCTGGCATGGTTGGTGGTGGTTTTCGGGTCCCAGGCCATCACTACAGTTAGATTTCTTGCTAGGTTGGTGGTTTTCGGTCCGAATACATCGCTAACCGCCGATTTCTGGCCTGGTTGGTGGTTTTTAGATTCCAGTCCATCACTATGCCCAGATTTCAGGCCTGGTTGGTGGTTTTTATTCCCCAGTCCATCGCTTCAGCAAGATTAATGGCCCAGTTGGTGGTTTTCAGGTTCCAGTCCATTGCTATGCCCAGATTTCTGGCCTGGTTGGTGGTTTTTATGTCCCAGTCCAACGATTACCACAGATTTCTGGCCTGGTTGGTAGTTTTTCGATTTCAGGCCATTGCTACGCCCAGATTTCTGGCCCGGTTGCTGGTTTTTATGTCCCAGTCCATCGCTACAGCAAGAATAATGGTCTGGATTGTGGTTTTTAGTTTCCAGTCCATCGATACGCCCAGATTTCTGGCCTTGTTGGTGGTTTTCAGGTCCCATGCCATCTCTACAGCCAGATTTCTGGCCTTGTTGGTGGTTTTCAGGTCCCAGTCCATCACTATGCCCAGATTTCTGGCCTTGTTGATGGTTCTCAGGTCCCAGTCCATCACTACGCCCAGACTTCTGGCCTTGTTGGTGGTTTTTCGGTGATAGTCCATCAGCACACCCAGATTTCTGGCTTGGTTGGTGGTTTTTAGGTTCCAGTCCATATCTACAACCACAGTTCTGGCCTGGTTGATGGTTTTTATGTCCCAGTCCATTGCTATATCAAGATTAGTGCCCCGGTTATTGGTTTTCAGGTTCAAGTCTATTGCTACGCCCAGATTTCTGGCCTGGTTGGTGGTTTTTATATCCCAGTCCAACGCTGACCACAGATTTCTGGCCTGGTTGTTGGTTTTTTCGGTTCCAGTCCTTCACTACGCCTAGATTTCTGGCCTGGTTGGTGGTTTTTCGGTCCTATTCCATCAGTACACCTATATTTGTGGCCTGGTTGGTGGTATTTCAGTCCCAGCACATCGCTACAGCAAAATTAATGACCCGGTTGGTGGTTTTCAAGTTGCAGTTCATTGCTACGCCCAGATTTCTGGCCTGGTTGGTGGTTTTTAGGTACCAGTCCATCGCTACGCCCAGATTTCTGGCCTGGTTGGTGGTTTTTAGGTCCCAGTCCATCACTACGCCCAGATTTCTGGCCTGGTTGGTGGTTTTTCTATGCTAGTCCATCTGTAAACCCAGATTTTTGGCTCGGTTACTGGTTTTTCCGCTTTCAGTCCATCACTACGCCCAGATTTCTGGCCTGGTTGGTGGTTATTTGGTCCCTGTCCATCGCTACGCCCAGATTTCTGGCCTGGTTGGTGGTTTTCAGTCCGAGTACATCGCTAACCACAGATTTCTGGCCTGGTTGGTGGTTTTTTCGGTTCCAGTCCATCGCTACGCCCAGATTTCTGGCCTGGTTGGTGGTTATTTGGTCCCTGTCCATCGCTACGCCCAGATTTCTGGCCTGGTTGTTGGTTTTTTCGGTTCCAGTCCTTCACTACGCCTAGATTTCTGGCCTGGTTGGTGGTTTTTCGGTCCTATTCCATCAGTACACCTATATTTGTGGCCTGGTTGGTGGTATTTCAGTCCCAGCACATTGCTACAGCAAGATTGATGGCCCGTTTGGTGGTTTTAAGGTTCCAGTCCATCACTACAGTCAGATTAACGGCCTGGTTTGTGTTTTTTAGGTCCTAGTCCATCGCTAACCCCAGATTTCTGGCCTGGTTGGTGGTTTTTCAGTCCCAGCCCATTGCTACAGCAAGATTAATTGCCCGTTTGGTGGTTTTCAGGTTCCAGTCCATCACTACAGTCAGATCAATGGCCTGGGTGGTGGTTTTTCAGTCCCAGTCCATCGCTACAGCCAGATTAACGGCCTGGTTGGTGGTTTTTTGGTCCCAGTCCATCGCTACCCCCAGATTTGTGGCTTCGGTGGTGGTTTTCAGGTCCCAGGCCATCACTATAGTTAGATTTCTCGCCTGGTTGGTGGTTTTTTTTGGTCCTAGTCCATCGCTAACCCCAGATTTCTGGCCTGGTTGGTGGTTTTCAGGTCCTAGTCCATCAGTATACCCAGATTTATGGCTTGGTTGGTGGTTTGTAGGGTCCCAGTCCATCACTACGCCTAGATTTCTGGCCTGTTTGGTGGTTTTCGGTCCGAGTACATCACTAACCCCAGATTTCTGGCCTGGTTGGTGGTTTTTCTTGTCCCAGTCCATCGCTACATCCAGATTTCTGGCCTGGTTGGCGGTTTTCGGTCCGAAAACATCACTACGCTGAGATTTCTGGCCTGGTTGGTGGTTATTTGGTCCCAGTCCATCGCTACGCCCAGATTTCTGGCCTGGTTGGTGGTTTTCGGTCCGAGTCCATCGCTACGCTCAGATTTCTTGCCTGTTTGGTGGTTATTTGGTCCCTGTCCATCGCTACGCCCAGATTTCTGGCCTGGTTGGTCGTTTTCGGTCCGAGTACATCGCTAACCCCAGATTTCTGGCCTGGTTGGTGGTTTGTTGGTCCCAGTCCATCGCTACGCCCAGATTTCTGGCCTGGTTGGTGATTTGTAAGTTCCAGTCCATCACTACACCAGGATTTCTGGCTTGGTTGGTGGTTTTTAGGCTTTCATTCCATCACTACGCCCAGATTTCTGGCCCGGTTGGTGGTTTTGAGGTTCCAGTCCATCACTACACCCAGATTTCTGGCTTTGTTGGTGTTTTTTAGGATTCCAGTTCATCACTACACCTAGATTTCTGGCCTGGTTGGTGGTTTTTCGGTCCTAGTCCAACGCTAACCCCAGATTTCTGGCTTGGTTGTTGGTTTTTTTAGGTTCCAGTCCATCACTACGCCTAGTTTTCTGGCCTGGTTGGTGGTTTTTCGGTCCCAGCCCATCGCTACATCAAAATTAATGACCCGGTTGGTGGTTTTCAAGTTGCAGCTCATTGCTACGCCCAGATTTCTGGCCTGGTTGGTGGTTTTTAGGTACCAGTCCATCGCTACGCCCAGATTTCTGGCCTGGTTGGTGGTTTTTCTATCCTAGTCCATCTGTAAACCCAGATTTTTGGCTCGGTTAGTGGTTTTTAGGATCCAGTCCATCACTACACCCAGATTTCTGGCTTTGTTGGTGTTTTTTAGGCTTCCAGTCCATCACTACGCCCAGATTTCTGGCCTGGTTGGTGGTTATTTGGTCCCAGTCCATCGCTACGCCCAGATTTCTGGCCTGGTTGGTGGTTTTCGGTCCGAGTACATCGCTAACCACAGATTTCTGGCCTGGTTGTTGGTTTTTTCGGTTCCAGTCCTTCACTACGCTCAGATTTCTGGCCTGGTTGGTGGTTTTTCGGTCCTATTCCATCAGTACACCTATATTTCTGGCCTGGTTGGTGGTTTTTCAGTCCCAGCCCATTGCTACAGCAAGATTAATTGCCCGTTTGGTGGTTTTCAGGTTCCAGTCCTTCACTACAGTCAGATCAATGGCCTGGGTGGTGGTTTTTCAGTCCCAGTCCATCGCTACAGCCAGATTAACGGCCTGGTTGGTGGTTTTTTGGTCCCAGTCCATCGCTACCCCCAGATTTGTGGCTTCGGTGGTGGTTTTCAGGTCCCAGGCCATCACTATAGTTAGATTTCTCGCCTGGTTGGTGGTTTTTTTTGGTCCTAGTCCATCGCTAACCCCAGATTTCTGGCTTGGTTGGTGGTTTGTAGGGTCCCAGTCCATCACTACGCCTAGATTTCTGGCCTGTTTGGTGGTTTTCGGTCCGAGTACATCACTAACCCCAGATTTCTGGCCTGGTTGGTGGTTTTTTGGTCCCAGTCCATCGCTACGCCCAGATTTCTGGCCTGGTTGGCGGTTTTCGGTCCAAAAACATCACTACGCTGAGATTTCTGGCCTGGTTGGTGGTTATTTGGTCCCAGTCCATCGCTACGCCCAGATTTCTGGCCTGGTTGGTGGTTTTCGGTCCGAGTCCATCGCTACGCTCAGATTTCTTGCCTGTTTGGTGGTTATTTGGTCCCTGTCCATCGCTACGCCCAGATTTCTGGCCTGGTTGGTCGTTTTCGGTCCGAGTACATCGCTAACCCCAGATTTCTGGCCTGGTTGGTGGTTTGTTGGTCCCAGTCCATCGCTACGCCCAGATTTCTGGCCTGGTTGGTGATTTGTAAGTTCCAGTCCATCACTACACCAGGATTTCTGGCTTGGTTGGTGGTTTTTAGGCTTTCATTCCATCACTACGCCCAGATTTCTGGCCCGGTTGGTGGTTTTGAGGTTCCAGTCCATCACTACACCCAGATTTCTGGCTTTGTTGGTGTTTTTTAGGATTCCAGTTCATCACTACACCTAGATTTCTGGCCTGGTTGGTGGTTTTTCGGTCCTAGTCCAACGCTAACCCCAGATTTCTGGCTTGGTTGTTGGTTTTTTTAGGTTCCAGTCCATCACTACGCCTAGTTTTCTGGCCTGGTTGGTGGTTTTTCGGTCCCAGCCCATCGCTACATCAAAATTAATGACCCGGTTGGTGGTTTTCAAGTTGCAGCTCATTGCTACGCCCAGATTTCTGGCCTGGTTGGTGGTTTTTAGGTACCAGTCCATCGCTACGCCCAGATTTCTGGCCTGGTTGGTGGTTTTTCTATCCTAGTCCATCTGTAAACCCAGATTTTTGGCTCGGTTAGTGGTTTTTAGGATCCAGTCCATCACTACACCCAGATTTCTGGCTTTGTTGGTGTTTTTTAGGCTTCCAGTCCATCACTACGCCCAGATTTCTGGCCTGGTTGGTGGTTATTTGGTCCCAGTCCATCGCTACGCCCAGATTTCTGGCCTGGTTGGTGGTTTTCGGTCCGAGTACATCGCTAACCACAGATTTCTGGCCTGGTTGTTGGTTTTTTCGGTTCCAGTCCTTCACTACGCTCAGATTTCTGGCCTGGTTGGTGGTTTTTCGGTCCTATTCCTTCAGTACACCTATATTTCTGGCCTGGTTGGTGGTTTTTCAGTCCCAGCCCATTGCTACAGCAAGATTAATTGCCCGTTTGGTGGTTTTCAGGTTCCAGTCCATCACTACAGTCAGATCAATGGCCTGGGTGGTGGTTTTTCAGTCCCAGTCCATCGCTACAGCCAGATTAACGGCCTGGTTGGTGGTTTTTTGGTCCCAGTCCATCGCTACCCCCAGATTTGTGGCTTCGGTGGTGGTTTTCAGGTCCCAGGCCATCACTATAGTTAGATTTCTCGCCTGGTTGGTGGTTTTTTTTGGTCCTAGTCCATCGCTAACCCCAGATTTCTGGCCTGGTTGGTGGTTTTCAGGTCCTAGTCCATCAGTATACCCAGATTTATGGCTTGGTTGGTGGTTTGTAGGGTCCCAGTCCATCACTACGCCTAGATTTCTGGCCTGTTTGGTGGTTTTCGGTCCGAGTACATCACTAACCCCAGATTTCTGGCCTGGTTGGTGGTTTTTTGGTCCCAGTCCATCGCTACGCCCAGATTTCTGGCCTGGTTGGCGGTTTTCGGTCCGAAAACATCACTACGCTGAGATTTCTGGCCTGGTTGGTGGTTATTTGGTCCCAGTCCATCGCTGCGCCCAGATTTCTGGCCTGGTTGGTGGTTTTCGGTCCGAGTCCATCGCTACGCTCAGATTTCTTGCCTCTTTGGTGGTTATTTGGTCCCTGTCCATCGCTACGCCCAGATTTCTGGCCTGGTTGGTCGTTTTCGGTCCGAGTACATCGCTAACCCCAGATTTCTGGCCTGGTTGGTGGTTTGTTGGTCCCAGTCCATAGCTACGCCCAGATTTCTGGCCTGGTTGGTGATTTGTAAGTTCCAGTCCATCACTACACCAGGATTTCTGGCTTGGTTGGTGGTTTTTAGGCTTTCATTCCATCACTACGCCCAGATTTCTGGCCCGGTTGGTGGTTTTGAGGTTCCAGTCCATCACTAAACCCAGATTTCTGGCTTTGTTGGTGTTTTTCAGGATTCCAGTTCATCACTACACCTAGATTTCTGGCCTGGTTGGTGGTTTTTCGGTCCTAGTCCAACGCTAACCCCAGATTTCTGGCTTGGTTGTTGGTTTTTTTAGGTTCCAGTCCATCACTACGCCTAGTTTTCTGGCCTGGTTGGTGGTTTTTCGGTCCCAGCCCATCGCTACATCAAAATTAATGACCCGGTTGGTGGTTTTCAAGTTGCAGCTCATTGCTACGCCCAGATTTCTGGCCTGGTTGGTGGTTTTTAGGTACCAGTCCATCGCTACGCCCAGATTTCTGGCCTGGTTGGTGGTTTTTCTATCCTAGTCCATCTGTAAACCCAGATTTTTGGCTCGGTTAGTGGTTTTTAGGATCCAGTCCATCACTACACCCAGATTTCTGGCTTTGTTGGTGTTTTTTAGGCTTCCAGTCCATCACTACGCCCAGATTTCTGGCCTGGTTGGTGGTTATTTGGTCCCAGTCCATCGCTACGCCCAGATTTCTGGCCTGGTTGGTGGTTTTCGGTCCGAGTACATCGCTACGCCCAGATTTCTGGCCTGGTTGGTGGTTTTTAGGCTTTCATTCCATCACTACGCCCAGATTTCTGGCCCTGTTGGTGGTTTTTCTATCCAAGTCCATCTGTAAACCCAGATTTCTGGCTCGGTTGGTGGTTTTTAGGTCCCAGTCCATCACTACGCCCAGATTTCTGGCCTGGTTGGTGGTTTTTCTATCCTAGTCCATCTGTAAACCCAGATTTTTGGTTCGGTTACTGGTTTTTCCGCTTTCAGTCCATCACTACGCCCAGATTTCTGGCCTGGTTGGTGGTTTTCAGTCCGAGTACATCACTACGCCCAGATTTCTGGCCTGGTTGGTGGTTATTTGGTCCCAGTCCATTGCTACGCCCAGATTTCTGGCCTGGTTGGTGGTTTTCGGTCCGAGTACATCACTAACCCCAGATTTCTGGCCTGGTTGGTGGTTTTTAGGCTTTCATTCCATCACTACGCCCAGATTTCTGGCCCGGTTGGTGGTTTTTCTTTCCAAGTCCATCTGTAAACCCAGATTTCTGGCTCGGTTGGTGGTTTTTAGGTCCCAGTCCATCACTACGCCCAGATTTCTGGCCTGGTTGGTGGTTTTTCTATCCTAGTCCATCTGTAAACCCAGATTTCTGGCTCGGTTACTGGTTTTTCCGCTTTCAGTCCATCACTACGCCCAGATTGCTGGCCTGGTTGGTGGTTATTTGGTCCCTGTCCATCGCTACGCCCAGATTTCTGGCCTGGTTGGTGGTTTTCAGTCCGAGTACATCGCTAACCACAGATTTCTGGCCTGGTTGTTGGTTTTTTCGGTTCCAGTCCTTCACTACGCTCAGATTTCTGGCCTGGTTGGTGGTTTTTCGGTCCTATTCCATCAGTACACCTATATTTGTGGCCTGGTTGGTGGTATTTCAGTCCCAGCACATTGCTACAGCAAGATTGATGGCCCGTTTGGTGGTTTTAAGGTTCCAGTCCATCACTACAGTCAGATTAACGGCCTGGTTGGTGGTTTTTTGGTCCCACTCCATCGCTACCCCCAGATTTGTGGCTTGGGTGGTGGTTTTCAGGTCCCAGGCCATCACTACAGTTAGATTTTTGGCCTGGTTTGTGTTTTTTAGGTCCTATTCCATCGCTACAGCAAGATTGATGGCCCGTTTGGTGGTTTTAAGGTTCCAGTCCATCACTACAGTCAGATTAACGGTTTGGTTGGTGGTTTTTCGGTCCCACTCCATCGCTACACCCAGATTTGTGGCTTGGGTGGTGGTTTTCAGGTCCCAGGCCATCACTACAGTTAGATTTCTGGCCTGGTTTGTGTTTTTTAGGTCCTAGTCCATCGCTACAGCAAGATTAATGGCCCGTTTGGTGGTTTTCAGGTTCCAGTCAATCACTACAGTCAGATTAATGGCCTGGGTGGTGGTTTTTCAGTCCCAGTCCATCGCTACAGCCAGATTAACGGCCTGGTTGGTGGTTTTTTGGTCCCAGTCCATCGCTACCCCCAGATTTGTGGCTTCGGTGGTGGTTTTCGGGTCCCAGGCCATCACTATAGTTAGATTTCTCGCCTGGTTGGTGGTTTTTAGGTCCTAGTCCATCGCTAACCCCAGATTTCTGGCCTGGTTGGTGGTTTTCAGGTCCTAGTCCATCAGTATACCCAGATTTATGGCTTGGTTGGTGGTTTGTAGGGTCCCAGTCCATCACTACGCCCAGATTTCTGGCTTGGTTGGTGGTTTTCAGGCTCCCAGTCCATCGCTATGCCCAGATTTCTGGCCTGGTTGGTGTTTTTCTTGTCCCATTCCAACGCTAACCCCAGATTTCTGGCTTGGTTGTTGGTTTTTTAGGTTCCAGTCCATCACTACGCCTAGATTTCTGGCCTGGTTAGTGGTTTTGCGGTCCTAGTCCATCAGTACACCTAGATTTCATGCCCGGTTGGTGGTTATTCGGTCCCAGCCCATCGCTACAGAAAGATTAATGGCCCGGTTGGTGGTTTTCAGGTTCCAGTCCATTGCTACGCCCAGATTTCTGGCATGGTTGGTGGTTTTCGGGTCCCAGGCCATCACTACAGTTAGATTTCTTGCTAGGTTGGTGGTTTTTGGTCCGAATACATCGCTAACCGCCGATTTCTGGCCTGGTTGGTGGTTTTTATTCCCCAGTCCATCGCTTCAGCAAGATTAATGGCCCAGTTGGTGGTTTTCAGGTTCCAGTCCATTGCTATGCCCAGATTTCTGGCCTGGTTGGTGGTTTTTATGTCCCAGTCCAACAATTACCACAGATTTCTGGCCTGGTTGGTAGTTTTTCGATTCCAGGCCATTGCTACGCCCAGATTTCTGGCCCGGTTGCTGGTTTTTATGTCCCAGTCCATCGCTACAGCAAGAATAATGGTCTGGATTGTGGTTTTTAGTTTCCAGTCCATCGATACGCCCAGATTTCTGGCCTGGTTGGTGGTTTTCAGGTCCCATGCCATCTCTACAGCCAGATTTCTGGCCTTGTTGGTGGTTTTCAGGTCCCAGTCCATCACTATGCCCATATTTCTGGCCTTGTTGATGGTTCTCAGGTCCCAGTCCATCACTACGCCCAGACTTCTGGCCTTGTTGGTGGTTTTTCGGTGATAGTCCATCAGCACACCCAGATTTCTGGCTTGGTTGGTGGTTTTTAGGTTCCAGTCCATATCTACAACCACAGTTCTGGCCTGGTTGATGGTTTTTATGTCCCAGTCCATTGCTATATCAAGATTAGTGCCCCGGTTATTGGTTTTCAGGTTCAAGTCTATTGCTACGCCCAGATTTCTGGCCTGGTTGGTGGTTTTTATATCCCAGTCCAACGCTGACCACAGATTTCTGGCCTGGTTGTTGGTTTTTTCGGTTCCAGTCCTTCACTACGCCTAGATTTCTGGCCTGGTTGGTGGTTTTTCGGTCCTATTCCATCAGTACACCTATATTTGTGGCCTGGTTGGTGGTATTTCAGTCCCAGCACATCGCTACAGCAAAATTAATGACCCGGTTGGTGGTTTTCAAGTTGCAGTTCATTGCTACGCCCAGATTTCTGGCCTGGTTGGTGGTTTTTAGGTACCAGTCCATCGCTACGCCCAGATTTCTGGCCTGGTTGGTGGTTTTTCTATCCTAGTCCATCTGTAAACCCAGATTTTTGGCTCGGTTAGTGGTTTTTTGGATCCAGTCCATCACTACACCCAGATTTCTGGCTTTGTTGGTGTTTTTTAGGCTTCCAGTCCATCACTACGCCCAGATTTCTGGCCTGGTTGGTGGTTATTTGGTCCCAGTCCATCGCTACGCCCAGATTTCTGGCCTGGTTGGTGGTTTTCGATCCGAGTACATCGCTAACCCCAGATTTCTGGCCTGGTTGGTGGTTTTTAGGCTTTCATTCCATCACTACGCCCAGATTTCTGGCCCGGTTGGTGGTTTTTCTATCCAAGTCTATCTGTAAACCCAGATTTCTGGCTCGGTTGGTGGTTTTTAGGTCCCAGTCCATCACTACGCCCAGATTTCTGGCCTGGTTGGTGGTTTTTCTATCCTAGTCCATCTGTAAACCCAGATTTTTGGCTCGGTTACTGGTTTTTCCGCTTTCAGTCCATCACTACGCCCAGATTTCTGGCCTGGTTGGTGGTTTTCAGGTCCCATGCCATCTCTACAGCCAGATTTCTGGCCTTGTTGGTGGTTTTCAGGTCCCAGTCCATCACTATGCCCATATTTCTGGCCTTGTTGATGGTTCTCAGGTCCCAGTCCATCACTACGCCCAGACTTCTGGCCTTGTTGGTGGTTTTTCGGTGATAGTCCATCAGCACACCCAGATTTCTGGCTTGGTTGGTGGTTTTTAGGTTCCAGTCCATATCTACAACCACAGTTTTGGCCTGGTTGATGGTTTTTATGTCCCAGTCCATTGCTATATCAAGATTAGTGCCCCGGTTATTGGTTTTCAGGTTCAAGTCTATTGCTACGCCCAGATTTCTGGCCTGGTTGGTGGTTTTTATATCCCAGTCCAACGCTGACCACAGATTTCTGGCCTGGTTGTTGGTTTTTTCGGTTCCAGTCCTTCACTACGCCTAGATTTCTGGCCTGGTTGGTGGTTTTTCGGTCCTATTCCATCAGTACACCTATATTTGTGGCCTGGTTGGTGGTATTTCAGTCCCAGCACATCGCTACAGCAAAATTAATGACCCGGTTGGTGGTTTTCAAGTTGCAGTTCATTGCTACGCCCAGATTTCTGGCCTGGTTGGTGGTTTTTAGGTACCAGTCCATCGCTACGCCCAGATTTCTGGCCTGGTTGGTGGTTTTTAGGTCCCAGTCCATCACTACGCCCAGATTTCTGGCCTGGTTGGTGGTTTTTCTATGCTAGTCCATCTGTAAACCCAGATTTTTGGCTCGGTTACTGGTTTTTCCGCTTTCAGTCCATCACTACGCCCAGATTTCTGGCCTGGTTGGTGGTTATTTGGTCCCTGTCCATCGCTACGCCCAGATTTCTGGCCTGGTTGTTGGTTTTTTCGGTTCCAGTCCTTCACTACGCCTAGATTTCTGGCCTGGTTGGTGGTTTTTCGGTCCTATTCCATCAGTACACCTATATTTGTGGCCTGGTTGGTGGTATTTCAGTCCCAGCACATCGCTACAGCAAAATTAATGACCCGGTTGGTGGTTTTCAAGTTGCAGTTCATTGCTACGCCCAGATTTCTGGCCTGGTTGGTGGTTTTTCTATCCTAGTCCATCTGTAAACCCAGATTTTTGGCTTGGTTAGTGGTTTTTAGGATCCAGTCCATCACTACACCCAGATTTCTGGCCTGGTTGGTGGTTATTTGGTCCCAGTCCATCGCTACGCCCAGATTTCTGGCCTGGTTGGTGGTTTTCGATCCGAGTACATCGCTAACCCCAGATTTCTGGCCTGGTTGGTGGTTTTTAGGCTTTCATTCCATCACTACGCCCAGATTTCTGGCCCGGTTGGTGGTTTTTCTATCCAAGTCTATCTGTAAACCCAGATTTCTGGCTCGGTTGGTGGTTTTTAGGTCCCAGTCCATCACTACGCCCAGATTTCTGGCCTGGTTGGTGGTTTTTCTATCCTAGTCCATCTGTAAACCCAGATTTTTGGCTCGGTTACTGGTTTTTCCGCTTTCAGTCCATCACTACGCCCAGATTTCTGGCCTGGTTGGTGGTTTTCAGGTCCCATGCCATCTCTACAGCCAGATTTCTGGCCTTGTTGGTGGTTTTCAGGTCCCAGTCCATCACTATGCCCATATTTCTGGCCTTGTTGATGGTTCTCAGGTCCCAGTCCATCACTACGCCCAGACTTCTGGCCTTGTTGGTGGTTTTTCGGTGATAGTCCATCAGCACACCCAGATTTCTGGCTTGGTTGGTGGTTTTTAGGTTCCAGTCCATATCTACAACCACAGTTCTGGCCTGGTTGATGGTTTTTATGTCCCAGTCCATTGCTATATCAAGATTAGTGCCCCGGTTATTGGTTTTCAGGTTCAAGTCTATTGCTACGCCCAGATTTCTGGCCTGGTTGGTGGTTTTTATATCCCAGTCCAACGCTGACCACAGATTTCTGGCCTGGTTGTTGGTTTTTTCGGTTCCAGTCCTTCACTACGCCTAGATTTCTGGCCTGGTTGGTGGTTTTTCGGTCCTATTCCATCAGTACACCTATATTTGTGGGCTGGTTGGTGGTATTTCAGTCCCAGCACATCGCTACAGCAAAATTAATGACCCGGTTGGTGGTTTTCAAGTTGCAGTTCATTGCTACGCCCAGATTTCTGGCCTGGTTGGTGGTTTTTAGGTACCAGTCCATCGCTACGCCCAGATTTCTGGCCTGGTTGGTGGTTTTTAGGTCCCAGTCCATCACTACGCCCAGATTTCTGGCCTGGTTGGTGGTTTTTCTATGCTAGTCCATCTGTAAACCCAGATTTTTGGCTCGGTTACTGGTTTTTCCGCTTTCAGTCCATCACTACGCCCAGATTTCTGGCCTGGTTGGTGGTTATTTGGTCCCTGTCCATCGCTACGCCCAGATTTCTGGCCTGGTTGGTGGTTTTTTCGGTTCCAGTCCTTCACTACGCCTAGATTTCTGGCCTGGTTGGTGGTTTTTCGGTCCTATTCCATCAGTACACCTATATTTGTGGCCTGGTTGGTGGTATTTCAGTCCCAGCCCATCGCTACAGCAAAATTAATGACCCGGTTGGTGGTTTTCAAGTTGCAGTTCATTGCTACGCCCAGATTTCTGGCCTGGTTGGTGGTTTTTAGGTACCAGTCCATCGCTACGCCCAGATTTCTGGCCTGGTTGGTGGTTTTTCTATCCTAGTCCATCTGTAAACCCAGATTTTTGGCTCGGTTAGTGGTTTTTAGGATCCAGTCCATCACTACACCCAGATTTCTGGCTTTGTTGGTGTTTTTTAGGCTTCCAGTCCATCACTACGCCCAGATTTCTGGCCTGGTTGGTGGTTATTTGGTCCCAGTCCATCGCTACGCCCAGATTTCTGGCCTGGTTGGTGGTTTTCGATCCGAGTACATCGCTAACCCCAGATTTCTGGCCTGGTTGGTGGTTTTTAGGCTTTCATTCCATCACTACGCCCAGATTTCTGGCCCGGTTGGTGGTTTTTCTATCCAAGTCCATCTGTAAACCCAGATTTCTGGCTCGGTTGGTGGTTTTTAGGTCCCAGTCCATCACTACGCCCAGATTTCTGGCCTGGTTGGTGGTTTTTCTATCCTAGTCCATCCGTAAACCCAGATTTTTGGCTCGGTTACTGGTTTTTCCGCTTTCAGTCCATCACTACGCCCAGATTTCTGGCCTGGTTGGTGGTTATTTGGTCCCTGTCCATCGCTACGCCCAGATTTCTGGCCTGGTTGGTGGTTTTCAGTCCGAGTACATCGCTAACCCCAGATTTCTGGCCTGGTTGGTGGTTTGTTGGTCCCAGTCCATCACTACGCTCAGATTTCTGGCCTGGTTGGTGGTTTTCGGTCCGAGTACATCGCTAACCCCAGATTTCTGGCCTGGTTGGTGGTTTTTAGGCTTTCATTCCATCACTACGCCCAGATTTCTGGCCCAGTTGGTGGTTTTTCTATGCTAGTCCATCTGTAAACCCAGATTTCCTGCTCGGTTGGTGGTTTTAAGGTTCCAGTTCATTGCTACGCCCAGATTTCTGGCCTGGTTGGTGGTTTTTAGGTACCAGTCCATTGCTACAAGATTAATGGCCTGGTTGGTGGTTTTCAGTTCCCATGCCATCGCTACAGCCAGACTTCTGGCCTGTTTAGTGGTTTTCAGGTCCCAGTCCATCACTACGCCCAGATTTCTGGCCTGGTTGGGGGTTTTTCTATCCTAGTCCATCTGTAAACCCAGATTTTTGGCTCGGTTAGTGGTTTTTCGGCTTCCAGTCCATCACTACGCCCAGATTTCTGGCCTGGTTGGTGGTTATTTGGTCCCTGTCCATCGCTACGCCCAGATTTCTGGCCTGGTTGGTGGTTTTCGGTCCGAGTACATCGCTAACCCCAGATTTCTGGCCTGGTTGGTGGTTTTTTGGTCCCAGTCCATCACTACGCCCAGCTTTCTGGCCTAGTTGGTTTTTTTTCGGTCCCAGTCCATCGCTACAGCAAGATTAATTGCCCGGTTGGTGGTTTTTAGATTACAGTCCATCACTACGCCCAGATTTCTGGCCTGGTTGGTGGTTTTTCTGTCCTAGTCCATCTGTAAACCCAGATTTCTGGCTCAGTTTGTGGTTTTAAGGTTCCAGTTCATTGCTACGCCCAGATTTCTGGCCTGGTTGGTGGTTTTTAGGTACCAGTCCATTGCTACAACAAGATTAACGGCCTGGTTGGTGGTTTTCAGTTCCCATGCCATCTCTACAGCCAGATTTATGGCCTGTTTAGTGGTTTTCAGGTCCCAGCCCATCACTACGCCCAGATTTCTGGCCTGGTTGGTAGTTTTTCTATCCTAGTCCATCTGTAAACCCAGATTTTTGGCTCGGTTAGTGGTTTTTAGGATCCAGTCCTTCACTACACCCAGATTTCTGGCTTGGTTGGTGTTTTTTAGGCTTCCAGTCCATCACTATGCCCAGATTTCTGGCCTGGTTGGTGGTTATTTGGTCCCGATCCATTGCTACGCCCAGATTTCTGGCCTGGTTGGTGGTTATTTGGTCCCTGTCCATCGCTACGCCCAGATTTCTGGCCTGGTTGGTGGTTTTCAGTCCGAGTACATCGCTAACCCCAGATTTCTGGCCTGGTTGGTGGTTTGTTGGTCCCAGTCCATCGCTACGCCCAGATTTCTGGCCAGGTTGGCGTTTTTCGGTCCGAAAACATCACTACGCTCAGATTTCTGGCCCAGTTGGTGGTTTTCGGTCTGAGTACATCGCTAACCCCAGATTTCTGGCCTGGTTGGTGGTTTTCGGTCCGAGTACATCGCTAACCCCAGATTTCTGGCCTGGTTGGTGGGTTTTAGGCTTTCATTCCATCACTACGCCCAGATTTCTGGCCTGGTTGGTGGTTATTTGGTCCCTGTACATCGCTACGCCCAGATTTCTGGCCTGGTTGGTGGTTTTCAGTCCGAGTACATCGCTACGCCCAGATTTCTGGCCTGGTTGGTGGTTTGTTGGTCCCAGTCCATCGCTACGCCCAGATTTCTGGCCAGGTTGGCGTTTTTCGGTCCGAAAACATCACTACGCTCAGATTTCTGGCCTGGTTTGTGGTTTTCGGTCTGAGTACATCGCTAACCCCAGATTTCTGGCCTGGTTGGTGGTTTTCGGTCCGAGTACATCGCTAACCCCAGATTTCTGGCCTGGTTGGTGGTTTTTAGGCTTTCATTCCATCACTACGCCCAGATTTCTGGCCCAGTTGGTGGTTTTTCTATGCTAGTCCATCTGTAAACCCAGATTTCCCGCTCGGTTGGTGGTTTTAAGGTTCCAGTTCATTGCTACGCCCAGATTTCTGGCCTGGTTGGTGGTTTTTAGGTACCAGTCCATTGCTACAAGATTAATGGCCTGGTTGGTGGTTTTCAGTTCCCATGCCATCGCTACAGCCAGATTTCTGGCCTGTTTAGTGGTTTTCAGGTCCCAGTCCATCACTACGCCCAGATTTCTGGCCTGGTTGGGGGTTTTTCTATCCTAGTCCATCTGTAAACCCAGATTTTTGGCTCGGTTAGTGGTTTTTCGGCTTCCAGTCCATCACTACGCCCAGATTTCTGGCCTGGTTGGTGGTTATTTGGTCCCTGTCCATCGCTACGCCCAGATTTCTGGCCTGGTTGGTGGTTTTCGGTCCGAGTACATCGCTAACCCCAGATTTCTGGCCTGGTTGGTGGTTTTCGCTCCGAGTACATCGCTAACCCCAGATTTCTGGCCTGGTTGGTGGTTTTTAGGCTTTCATTCCATCACTACGCCCAGATTTCTGGCCCAGTTGGTGGTTTTTCTATGCTAGTCCATCTGTAAACCCAGATTTCCCGCTCGGTTGGTGGTTTTAAGGTTCCAGTTCATTGCCACGCCCAGATTTCTGGCCTGGTTGGTGGTTATTTGGTCCCTGTCCATCGCTACGCCCAGATTTCTGGCCTGGTTGGTGGTTTTCAGTCCGAGTACATCGCTAACCCCAGATTTCTGGCCTGGTTGGTGGTTTGTTGGTCCCAGTCCATCGCTACGCCCAGATTTCTGGCCAGGTTGGCGTTTTTCGGTCCGAAAACATCACTACGCTCAGATTTCTGGCCTGGTTTGTGGTTTTCGGTCTGAGTACATCGCTAACCCCAGATTTCTGGCCTGGTTGGTGGTTTTCGGTCCGAGTACATCGCTAAACCCAGATTTCTGGCCTGGTTGGTGGTTTTTAGGCTTTCATTCCATCACTACGCCCAGATTTCTGGCCCAGTTGGGGGTTTTTCTATCCTAGTCCATCTGTAAACCCAGATTTTTGGCTCGGTTAGTGGTTTTTCGGCTTCCAGTCCACTACGCCCAGATTTCTGGCCTGGTTGGTGGTTATTTGGTCCCTGTCCATCGCTACGCCCAGATTTCTGGCCTGGTTGGTGGTTTTCGGTCCGAGTACATCGCTAACCCCAGATTTCTGGCCTGGTTGGTGGTTTGTTGGTCCCAGTCCATCGCTATGCCCAGATTTCTGGCCAGGTTGGCGGTTTTCGGTCCGAAAACATCACTACACTCAGCTTTCTGGCCTGGTTTGTGGTTTTTTGGTCCCAGTCCATCACTACGCCCAGCTTTCTGGCCTAGTTAGTTTTTTTTCGGTCCCAGTCCATCGCTACAGCAAGATTAATTGCCCGGTTGGTGGTTTTTAGATTCCAGTCCATCACTACGCCCAGATTTCTGGCCTGGTTGGTGGTTTTTCTATCCTAGTCCATCTGTAAACCCAGATTTCTGGCTCAGTTTGTGGTTTTAAGGTTCCAGTTCATTGCTACGCCCAGATTTCTGGCCTGGTTGGTGGTTTTTAGGTACCAGTCCATTGCTACAACAAGATTAACGGCCTGGTTGGTGGTTTTCAGTTCCCATGCCATCTCCACAGCCAGATGTATGGCCTGTTTAGTGGTTTTCAGGTCCCAGTCCATCACTACGCCCAGATTTCCGGCCTGGTTGGTAGTTTTTCTATCCTAGTCCATCTGTAAACCCAGATTTTTGGCTCGGTTAGTGGTTTTTAGGATCCAGTCCTTCACTACACCCAGATTTCTGGCCAGGTTGGTGTTTTTTAGGCTTCCAGTCCATCACTATGCCCAGATTTCTGGCCTGGTTGGTGGTTATTTGGTCCCGATCCATTGCTACGCTCAGATTTCTTGCCTGGTTGGTGGTTTTCGGTCCGAGTACATCGCTAACCCCAGATTTCTGGCCTGGTTGGTGGTTTTTAGGCTTTCATTCCATTACTCCGCCCAGATTTCTGGCCCAGTTGGTGGTTTTTCTATGCTAGTCCATCTGTAAACCCAGATTTCCCGCTCGGTTGGTGGTTTTAAGGTTCCAGTTCATTGCTACGCCCAGATTTCTGGCCTGGTTGGTGGTTTTTAGGTACCAGTCCATTGCTACAAGATTAATGGCCTGGTTGGTGGTTTTCAGTTCCCATGCCATCGCTACAGCCAGATTTCTGGCCTGTTTAGTGGTTTTCAGGTCCCAGTCCATCACTACGCCCAGATTTCTGGCCTGGTTGGGGGTTTTTCTATCCTAGTCCATCTGTAAACCCAGATTTTTGGCTCGGTTAGTGGTTTTTCGGCTTCCAGTCCATCACTACGCCCAGATTTCTGGCCTGGTTGGTGGTTATTTGGTCCCTGTCCATCGCTACGCCCAGATTTCTGGCCTGGTTGGTGGTTTTCGGTCCGAGTACATCGCTAACCCCAGATTTCTGGCCTGGTTGGTGGTTTTTTGGTCCCAGTCCATCACTACGCCCAGCTTTCTGGCCTAGTTGGTTTTTTTTCGGTCCCAGTCCATCGCTACAGCAAGATTAATTGCCCGGTTGGTGGTTTTTAGATTCCAGTCCATCACTACGCCCAGATTTCTGGCCTGGTTGGTGGTTTTTCTATCCTAGTCCATCTGTAAACCCAGATTTCTGGCTCAGTTTGTGGTTTTAAGGTTCCAGTTCATTGCTACGCCCAGATTTCTGGCCTGGTTGGTGGTTTTTAGGTACCAGTCCATTGCTACAACAAGATTAACGGCCTGGTTGGTGGTTTTCAGTTCCCATGCCATCTCCACAGCCAGATTTATGGCCTGTTTAGTGGTTTTCAGGTCCCAGCCCATCACTACGCCCAGATTTCTGGCCTGGTTGGTAGTTTTTCTATCCTAGTCCATCTGTAGACCCAGATTTTTGGCTCGGTTAGTGGTTTTTAGGATCCAGTCCTTCACTACACCCAGATTTCTGGCTTGGTTGGTGTTTTTTAGGCTTCCAGTCCATCACTATGCCCAGATTTCTGGCCTGGTTGGTGGTTATTTGGTCCCGATCCATTGCTACGCCCAGATTTCTGGCCTGGTTGGTGGTTATTTGGTCCCTGTCCATCGCTACGCCCAGATTTCTGGCCTGGTTGGTGGTTTTCGGTCCGAGTACATCGCTAACCCCAGATTTCTGGCCTGGTTGGTGGTTTTTTGGTCCCAGTCCATCACTACGCCCAGCTTTCTGGCCTAGTTGGTTTTTTTTTGGTCCCAGTCCATCGCTACAGCAAGATTAATTGCCCGGTTGGTGGTTTTTAGATTACAGTCCATCACTACGCCCAGATTTCTGGCCTGGTTGGTGGTTTTTCTATCCTAGTCCATCTGTAAACCCAGATTTCTGGCTCAGTTTGTGGTTTTAAGGTTCCAGTTCATTGCTACGCCCAGATTTCTGGCCTGGTTGGTGGTTTTTAGGTACCAGTCCATTGCTACAACAAGATTAACGGCCTGGTTGGTGGTTTTCAGTTCCCATGCCATCTCCACAGCCAGATTTATGGCCTGTTTAGTGGTTTTCAGGTCCCAGTCCATCACTACGCCCAGATTTCTGGCCTGGTTGGTAGTTTTTCTATCCTAGTCCATCTGTAAACCCAGATTTTTGGCTCGGTTAGTGGTTTTTAGGATCCAGTCCTTCACTACACCCAGATTTCTGGCTTGGTTGGTGTTTTTTAGGCTTCCAGTCCATCACTATGCCCAGATTTCTGGCCTGGTTGGTGGTTATTTGGTCCCGATCCATTGCTACGCCCAGATTTCTGGCCTGGTTGGTGGTTATTTGGTCCCTGTCCATCGCTACGCCCAGATTTCTGGCCTGGTTGGTGGTTTTCAGTCCGAGTACATCGCTAACCCCAGATTTCTGGCCTGGTTGGTGGTTTGTTGGTCCCAGTCCATCGCTACGCCCAGATTTCTGGCCAGGTTGGCGTTTTTCGGTCCGAAAACATCACTACGCTCAGATTTCTGGCCTGGTTTGTGGTTTTCGGTCTGAGTACATCGCTAACCCCAGATTTCTGGCCTGGTTGGTGGTTTTCGGTCCGAGTACATTGCTAACCCCAGATTTCTGGCCTGGTTGGTGGTTTTTAGGCTTTCATTCCATCACTACGCCCAGATTTCTGGCCCAGTTGGTGGTTTTTCTATGCTAGTCCATCTGTAAACCCAGATTTCCCGCTCGGTTGGTGGTTTTAAGGTTCCAGTTCATTGCTACGCCCAGATTTCTGGCCTGGTTGGTGGTTTTTAGGTACCAGTCCATTGCTACAAGATTAATGGCCTGGTTGGTGGTTTTCAGTTGCCATGCCATCGCTACAGCCAGATTTCTGGCCTGTTTAGTGGTTTTCAGGTCCCAGTCCATCACTACGCCCAGATTTCTGGCCTGGTTGGGGGTTTTTCTATCCTAGTCCATCTGTAAACCCAGATTTTTGGCTCGGTTAGTGGTTTTTCGGCTTCCAGTCCATCACTACGCCCAGATTTCTGGCCTGGTTGGTGGTTATTTGGTCCCTGTCCATCGCTACGCCCAGATTTCTGGCCTGGTTGGTGGTTTTCGGTCCGAGTACATCGCTAACCCCAGATTTCTGGCCTGGTTGGTGGTTTTCGGTCCGAGTACATCGCTAACCCCAGATTTCTGGCCTGGTTGGTGGTTTTTAGGCTTTCACTCCATCACTACGCCCAGATTTCTGGCCCAGTTGGTGGTTTTTCTATGCTAGTCCATCTGTAAACCCAGATTTCCCGCTCGGTTGGTGGTTTTAAGGTTCCAGTTCATTGCTACGCCCAGATTTCTGGCCTGGTTGGTGGTTATTTGGTCCCGATCCATTGCTACGCCCAGATTTCTGGCCTGGTTGGTGGTTATTTGGTCCCTGTCCATCGCTACGCCCAGATTTCTGGCCTGGTTGGTGGTTTTCAGTCCGAGTACATCGCTAACCCCAGATTTCTGGCCTGGTTGGTCGTTTGTTGGTCCCAGTCCATCGCTACGCCCAGATTTCTGGCCAGGTTGGCGTTTTTCGGTCCGAAAACATCACTACGCTCAGATTTCTGGCCTGGTTTATGGTTTTCGGTCTGAGTACATCGCTAACCCCAGATTTCTGGCCTGGTTGGTGGTTTTCGGTCCGAGTACATCGCTAACCCCAGATTTCTGGCCTGGTTGGTGGTTTTTAGGCTTTCATTCCATCACTACGCCCAGATTTCTGGCCCAGTTGGTGGTTTTTCTATGCTAGTCCATCTGTAAACCCAGATTTCCCGCTCGGTTGGTGGTTTTAAGGTTCCAGTTCATTGCTACGCCCAGATTTCTGGCCTGGTTGGTGGTTTTTAGGTACCAGTCCATTGCTACAAGATTAATGGCCTGGTTGGTGGTTTTCAGTTGCCATGCCATCGCTACAGCCAGATTTCTGGCCTGTTTAGTGGTTTTCAGGTCCCAGTCCATCACTACGCCCAGATTTCTGGCCTGGTTGGGGGTTTTTCTATCCTAGTCCATCTGTAAACCCAGATTTTTGGCTCGGTTAGTGGTTTTTCGGCTTCCAGTCCATCACTACGCCCAGATTTCTGGCCTGGTTGGTGGTTATTTGGTCCCTGTCCATCGCTACGCCCAGATTTCTGGCCTGGTTGGTGGTTTTCGGTCCGAGTACATCGCTAACCCCAGATTTCTGGCCTGGTTGGTGGTTTTCGGTCCGAGTACATCGCTAACCCCAGATTTCTGGCCTGGTTGGTGGTTTTTAGGCTTTCATTCCATCACTACGCCCAGATTTCTGGCCCAGTTGGTGGTTTTTCTATGCTAGTCCATCTGTAAACCCAGATTTCCCGCTCGGTTGGTGGTTTTAAGGTTCCAGTTCATTGCTACGCCCAGATTTCTGGCCTGGTTGGTGGTTTTTAGGTACCAGTCCATTGCTACAAGATTAATGGCCTGGTTGGTGGTTTTCAGTTCCCATGCCATCGCTACAGCCAGATTTCTGGCCTGTTTAGTGGTTTTCAGGTCCCAGTCCATCACTACGCCCAGATTTCTGGCCTGGTTGGGGGTTTTTCTATCCTAGTCCATCTGTAAACCCAGATTTTTGGCTCGGTTAGTGGTTTTTAGGATCCAGTCCTTCACTACACCCAGATTTCTGGCTTGGTTGGTGTTTTTTAGGCTTCCAGTCCATCACTATGCCCAGATTTCTGGCCTGGTTGGTGGTTATTTGGTCCCGATCCATTGCTACGCCCAGATTTCTGGCCTGGTTGGTGGTTATTTGGTCCCTGTCCATCGCTACGCCCAGATTTCTGGCCTGGTTGGTGGTTTTCAGTCCGAGTACATCGCTAACCCCAGATTTCTGGCCTGGTTGGTGGTTTGTTGGTCCCAGTCCATCGCTACGCCCAGATTTCTGGCCAGGTTGGCGTTTTTCGGTCCGAAAACATCACTACGCTCAGATTTCTGGCCTGGTTTGTGGTTTTCGGTCTGAGTACATCGCTAACCCCAGATTTCTGGCCTGGTTGGTGGTTTTCGGTCCGAGTACATCGCTAACCCCAGATTTCTGGCCTGGTTGGTGGTTTTTAGGCTTTCATTCCATCACTACGCCCAGATTTCTGGCCCAGTTGGTGGTTTTTCTATGCTAGTCCATCTGTAAACCCAGATTTCCTGCTCGGTTGGTGGTTTTAAGGTTCCAGTTCATTGCTACGCCCTGATTTCTGGCCTGGTTGGTGGTTTTTAGGTACCAGTCCATTGCTACAAGATTAATGGCCTGGTTGGTGGTTTTCAGTTCCCATGCCACCGCTACAGCCAGATTTCTGGCCTGTTTAGTGGTTTTCAGGTCCCAGTCCATCACTACGCCCAGATTTCCGGCCTGGTTGGGGGTTTTTCTATCCTAGTCCATCTGTAAACCCAGATTTTTGGCTCGGTTGGTGGTTTTTCGGCTTCCAGTCCATCACTACGCCCAGATTTCTGGCCTGGTTGGTGGTTATTTGGTCCCTGTCCATCGCTACGCCCAGATTTCTGGCCTGGTTGGTGGTTTTCGGTCCGAGTACATCGCTAACCCCAGATTTCTGGCCTGGTTGGTGGTTTTTTGGTCCCAGTCCATGACTACGCCCAGCTTTCTGGCCTAGTTGGTTTTTTTTCGGTCCCAGTCCATCGCTACAGCAAGATTAATTGCCCGGTTGGTGGTTTTTAGATTACAGTCCATCACTACGCCCAGATTTCTGGCCTGGTTGGTGGTTTTTCTATCCTAGTCCATCTGTAAACCCAGATTTCTGGCTCAGTTTGTGGTTTTAAGGTTCCAGTTCATTGCTACGCCCAGATTTCTGGCCTGGTTGGTGGTTTTTAGGTACCAGTCCATTGCTACAACAAGATTAACGGCCTGGTTGGTGGTTTTCAGTTCCCATGCCATCTCCACAGCCAGATTTATGGCCTGTTTAGTGGTTTTCAGGTCCCAGTCCATCACTACGCCCAGATTTCTGGCCTGGTTGGTAGTTTTTCTATCCTAGTCCATCTGTAAACCCAGATTTTTGGCTCGGTTAGTGGTTTTTAGGATCCAGTCCTTCACTACACCCAGATTTCTGGCTTGGTTGGTGTTTTTTAGGCTTCCAGTCCATCACTTTGCCCAGATTTCTGGCCTGGTTGGTGGTTATTTGGTCCCGATCCATTGCTACGCCCAGATTTCTGGCCTGGTTGGTGGTTATTTGGTCCCTGTCCATCGCTACGCCCAGATTTCTGGCCTGGTTGGTGGTTTTCGGTCCGAGTACATCGCTAACCCCAGATTTCTGGCCTGGTTGGTGGTTTTCGGTCCGAGTACATCGCTAACCCCAGATTTCTGGCCTGGTTGGTGGTTTTTAGGCTTTCATTCCATCACTACGCCCAGATTTCTGGCCCAGTTGGTGGTTTTTCTATGCTAGTCCATCTGTAAACCCAGATTTCCCGCTCGGTTGGTGGTTTTAAGGTTCCAGTTCATTGCTACGCCCAGATTTCTGGCCTGGTTGGTGGTTTTTAGGTACCAGTCCATTGCTACAAGATTAATGGCCTGGTTGGTGGTTTTCAGTTCCCATGCCATCGCTACAGCCAGATTTCTGGCCTGTTTAGTGGTTTTCAGGTCCCAGTCCATCACTACGCCCAGATTTCTGGCCTGGTTGGGGGTTTTTTAGGCTTCCAGTCCATCACTATGCCCAGATTTCTGGCCTGGTTGGTGGTTATTTGGTACCGATCCATTGCTACGCCCAGATTTCTGGCCTGGTTGGTGGTTATTTGGTCCCTGTCCATCGCTACGCCCAGATTTCTGGCCTGGTTGGTGGTTTTCAGTCCGAGTACATCGCTAACCCCAGATTTCTGGCCTGGTTGGTGGTTTGTTGGTCCCAGTCCATCGCTACGCCCAGATTTCTGGCCATGTTGGCGTTTTTCGGTCCGAAAACATCACTACGCTCAGATTTCTGGCCTGGTTTGTGGTTTTTCGTCTGAGTACATCGCTAACCCCAGATTTCTGGCCTGGTTGGTGGTTTTCGGTCCGAGTACATCGCTAACCCCAGATTTCTGGCCTGGTTGGTGGTTTTTAGGCTTTCATTCCATCACTACGCCCAGATTTCTGGCCCAGTTGGTGGTTTTTCTATGCTAGTCCATCTGTAAACCCAGATTTCCCGCTCGGTTGGTGGTTTTAAGGTTCCAGTTCATTGCTACGCCCTGATTTCTGGCCTGGTTGGTGGTTTTTAGGTACCAGTCCATTGCTACAAGATTAATGGCCTGGTTGGTGGTTTTCAGTTCCCATGCCATCGCTACAGCCAGATTTCTGGCCTGTTTAGTGGTTTTCAGGTCCCAGTCCATCACTACGCCCAGATTTCTGGCCTGGTTGGGGGTTTTTCTATCCTAGTCCATCTGTAAACCCAGATTTTTGGCTCGGTTAGTGGTTTTTCGGCTTCCAGTCCATCACTACGCCCAGATTTCTGGCCTGGTTGGTGGTTATTTGGTCCCTGTCCATCGCTACGCCCAGATTTCTGGCCTGGTTGGTGGTTTTCGGTCCGAGTACATCGCTAACCCCAGATTTCTGGCCTGGTTGGTGGTTTTTTGGTCCCAGTCCATCACTACGCCCAGCTTTCTGGCCTAGTTGGTTTTTTTTCGGTCCCAGTCCATCGCTACAGCAAGATTAATTGCCCGGTTGGTGGTTTTTAGATTACAGTCCATCACTACGCCCAGATTTCTGGCCTGGTTGGTGGTTTTTCTATCCTAGTCCATCTGTAAACCCAGATTTCTGGCTCAGTTTGTGGTTTTAAGGTTCCAGTTCATTGCTACGCCCAGATTTCTGGCCTGGTTGGTGGTTTTTAGGTACCAGTCCATTGCTACAACAAGATTAACGGCCTGGTTGGTGGTTTTCAGTTCCCATGCCATCTCCACAGCCAGATTTATGGCCTGTTTAGTGGTTTTCAGGTCCCAGTCCATCACTACGCCCAGATTTCTGGCCTGGTTGGTAGTTTTTCTATCCTAGTCCATCTGTAAACCCAGATTTTTGGCTCGGTTAGTGGTTTTTAGGATCCAGTCCATCACTACACCCAGATTTCTGGCTTGGTTGGTGTTTTTTAGGCTTCCAGTCCATCACTTTGCCCAGATTTCTGGCCTGGTTGGTGGTTATTTGGTCCCGATCCATTGCTACGCCCAGATTTCTGGCCTGGTTGGTGGTTATTTGGTCCCTGTCCATCGCTACGCCCAGATTTCTGGCCTGGTTGGTGGTTTTCGGTCCGAGTACATCGCTAACCCCAGATTTCTGGCCTGGTTGGTGGTTTTCGGTCCGAGTACATCGCTAACCCCAGATTTCTGGCCTGGTTGGTGGTTTTCAGTCCGAGTACATCGCTAACCCCAGATTTCTGGCCTGGTTGGTGGTTTGTTGGTCCCAGTCCATCGCTACGCCCAGATTTCTGGCCAGGTTGGCGTTTTTCGGTCCGAAAACATCACTACGCTCAGATTTCTGGCCTGGTTTGTGGTTTTCGGTCTGAGTACATCGCTAACCCCAGATTTCTGGCCTGGTTGGTGGTTTTCGGTCCGAGTACATCGCTAACCCCAGATTTCTGGCCTGGTTGGTGGTTTTCGGTCCGAGTACATCGCTAACCCCAGATTTCTGGCCTGGTTGGTGGTTTTTAGGCTTTCATTCCATCACTATGCCCAGATTTCTGGCCCAGTTGGTGGTTTTTCTATGCTAGTCCATCTGTAAACCCAGATTTCTGGCTCGGTTGGTGGTTTTAAGGTTCCAGTTCATTGCTACGCCCAGATTTCTGGCCTGGTTGGTGGTTTTTAGGTACCAGTCCATTGCTACAAGATTAATGGCCTGGTTGGTGGTTTTCAGTTCCCATGCCATCGCTACAGCCAGATTTCTGGCCTGTTTAGTGGTTTTCAGGTCCCAGTCCATCACTACGCCCAGATTTCTGGCCTGGTTGGTGGTTTTTCTATCCTAGTCCATCTGTAAACCCAGATTTTTGGCTCGGTTAGTGGTTTTTCGGCTTCCAGTCCATCACTACGCCCAGATTTCTGGCCTGGTTGGTGGTTATTTGGTCCCTGTCCATCGCTGCGCCCAGATTTCTGGCCTGGTTGGTGGTTTTCGGTCCGAGTACATCGCTAACCCCAGATTTCTGGCCTGGTTGGTGGTTTGTTGGTCCGAGTACATCGCTAACCCCAGATTTCTGGCCTGGTTGGTGGTTTTTAGGCTTTCATTCCATCTGTAAACCCAGATTTCTGGCCCAGTTGGTGCTTTTTCTATGCTAGTCCATCTGTAAACCCAGATTTCCCGCTCGGTTGGTGGTTTTAAGGTTCCAGTTCATTGCTACGCCCAGATTTCTGGCCTGGTTGGTGGTTTTTAGGTACCAGTCCATTGCTACAAGATTAATGGCCTGGTTGGTGGTTTTCAGTTCCCATGCCATCGCTACAGCCAGATTTCTGGCCTGTTTAGTGGTTTTCAGGTCCCAGTCCATCACTACGCCCAGATTTCTGGCTTGGTTGGTAGTTTTTCTATCCTAGTCCATCTGTAAACCCAGATTTTTGGCTCGGTTAGTGGTTTTTCGGCTTCCAGTCCATCACTACGCCCAGATTTCTGGCCTGGTTGGTGGTTATTTGGTCCCTATCCATCGCTACGCCCAGATTTCTGGCCTGGTTGGTGGTTTTCGGTCCGAGTACATCGCTAACCCCAGATTTCTGGCCTGGTTGGTGGTTTGTTGGTCCCTGTCCATCGCTATGCCCAGATTTCTGGCCAGGTTGGCGGTTTTCGGTCCGAAAACATCACTACACTCAGATTTCTGGCCTGGTTTGTGGTTTTTTGGTCCCAGTCCATCACTACGCCCAGCTTTCTGGCCTAGTTGGTGGTTTTTAGGTACCAGTCCATTGCTACAAGATTAATGGCCTGGTTGGTGGTTTTCAGTTCCCATGCCATCGCTACAGCCAGATTTCTGGCCTGGTTTGTGGTTTTTTGGTCCCAGTCCATCACTACGCCCAGATTTCTGGCCTGGTTGGTGGTTTTTAGGTACCAGTCCATTGCTACAAGATTAATGGCCTGGTTGGTGGTTTTCAGTTCCCATGCCATCGCTACAGCCAGATTTCTGGCCTGTTTAGTGGTTTTCAGGTCCCAGTCCATCACTACGCCCAGATTTCTGGCCTGGTTGGGGGTTTTTCTATCCTAGTCCATCTGTAAACCCAGATTTTTGGCTCGGTTAGTGGTTTTTCGGCTTCCAGTCCATCACTACGCCCAGATTTCTGGCCTGGTTGGTGGTTATTTGGTCCCTGTCCATCGCTACGCCCAGATTTCTGGCCTGGTTGGTGGTTTTCGGTCCGAGTACATCGCTAACCCCAGATTTCTGGCCTGGTTGGTGGTTTGTTGGTCCCTGTCCATCGCTATGCCCAGATTTCTGGCCAGGTTGGCGGTTTTCGGTCCGAAAACATCACTACACTCAGATTTCTGGCCTGGTTTGTGGTTTTTCGGTCCCAGTCCATCGCTACAGCAAGATTAATTGCCCGGTTGGTGGTTTTTAGATTACAGTCCATCACTACGCCCAGATTTCTGGCCTGGTTGGTGGTTTTTCTATCCTAGTCCATCTGTAAACCCAGATTTCTGGCTCAGTTTGTGGTTTTAAGGTTCCAGTTCATTGCTACGCCCAGATTTCTGGCCTGGTTGGTGGTTTTTAGGTACCAGTCCATTGCTACAACAAGATTAACGGCCTGGTTGGTGGTTTTCAGTTCCCATGCCATCTCCACAGCCAGATTTATGGCCTGTTTAGTGGTTTTCAGGTCCCAGTCCATCACTACGCCCAGATTTCTGGCCTGGTTGGTAGTTTTTCTATCCTAGTCCATCTGTAAACCCAGATTTTTGGCTCGGTTAGTGGTTTTTAGGATCCAGTCCTTCACTACACCCAGATTTCTGGCTTGGTTGGTGTTTTTTAGGCTTCCAGTCCATCACTATGCCCAGATTTCTGGCCTGGTTGGTGGTTATTTGGTCCCGATCCATTGCTACGCCCAGATTTCTGGCCTGGTTGGTGGTTTTCGGTCCGAGTACATCGCTAACCCCAGATTTCTGGCCTGGTTGGTGGTTTTTAGGCTTTCATTCCATCACTATGCCCAGATTTCTGGCCCAGTTGGTGCTTTTTCTATCCTAGTCCATCTGTAAACCCAGATATCCCGCTCGGTTGGTGGTTTTAAGGTTCCAGTTCATTGCTACGCCCAGATTTCTGGCCTGGTTGGTGGTTTTTAGGTACCAGTCCATTGCTACATGATTAATGGCCTGGTTGGTGGTTTTCAGTTCCCATGCCATCGCTACAGCCAGATTTCTGGCCTGTTTAGTGGTTTTCAGGTCCCAGTCCATCACTACGCCCAGATTTCTGGTCTGGTTGGTGGTTTTTCTATCCTAGTCCATCTGTAAACCCAGATTTTTGGCTTGGTTACTGGTTTTTTGGCTTCCAGTCCATCGCTACGCCCAGATTTCTGGCCTGGTTGGTGGTTTTCGGTCCGAGTACATCGCTAACCCCAGATTTCTGGCCTGGTTGGTGGTTTGTTGGTCCCAGTCCATCGCCACACCTAGATTTCTGGCCAGGTTGGCGGTTTTCGGTCCGAAAACATCACTACGGTCAGATTTCTGGCCTGGTTGGTGGTTTTTAGGTCCTAGTCCATCACTACAGCCAGATTTCTGATCTGGTTTATTGTTTTTAGGTCCCAGTCCATCACTACACCCAGATTTCTGGCGTTGTTGGTGGTTTTCAGGTCCCAGTCCATTGCTACACCCAGATTTCTGACCTGGTTGGTGGTTTTTATGTCCCAGTCCATCGCTATGGCCAGATTTCTGGCCTGGTTGTGTCATTATATCTGCTCTCATGATTTCTGGTCTTTAGGTTCCAGTCCATCTATAAGCCCACATGTTATTTGGGTGCAGTTTTTTTTTCTTTTTACCTCAACTTGACATGTGATTTTTTAAAAATATATTTTTACAGTTCTGTTTTCATCCTGCTCGCCTGCCTTCAAGTTCCTGTAGCAGATCCTGGAAACATGGTCTAAGGAGTACACATTCCAAAGTCCCAACCTGTTAATTCAAAACTTTTTTTCTTCTTCATTCATAAAGTGACTGTCAGGGTCTGAAGAGGATTTTAAGTAACATAGTAAAAGATATGCTGGCTGCCTTTCACACACCGGACCTGAGTTCCACTTAGGGATTCACACCAGCACAAATGTAAAAATGTAGTGAATCGTATCGATCTGGACTTTCTAAAGTATTTATTATTATGATGCAGCTTTTATGATCAACTTGTAAGACTTTCAGAAATAACCTGTTTAGGAGCTGGACTTGTCTGAAACCTAACGGGCCTACACGAGCCTGGTGGAGATGAACAGGTTTCATTTGCTTCAAAAGGACTGCAAATCCAAACAAAAAGGTGATTATTGGTTGGTCTACAGTCTCATCCCTAAACCAGGCTCCTGGAGAATCCTTCAGGTCTGAGATGATCCATCTTCATCTTTCAGAACTCGATCGAGTGTGTATGAGCAGGAAACATATAAAACTGCAGGAAGGTAGGGGGGGGGGGGGTTGGAGTTGTCTGCTTTGCATGGACAGTCCACTGCGAGATACTCTCAGTGACCAGCAGGGGACACTCCTGCTCTGCAAGAGACTTTCCAGTCAACGTTCCTGCCTGGATCTGGTCTCAGGATGGATTTCATTCTACCAGGAATGTAAAGAATGAAAATAAAATGTCTGCTGTAGTTTCTATCCTGATATGTGATGCAGCTACAGAAACACATGTCCCATTTAACCTGTCAGACCCGGACACAGAAAGCCTTTCGCAAAACAAAACCACCAGCTGGACTTTAATCGGTTTTATCTGTTAATAGGTTTTAGTGGAAACGTAAACCTGGAACCAACTGGAAGCCGAACATCTGCACAAACGGACTGAACAGTAAAAACTGGATTTACCGATTCTTCATTTCGTCCACAAGTTGGGCTCAGAAATAATAATAATTAGCAAACAGGATTCATGTTGCTGTGATTTATTTATATAAACATGACAATTCTAAAACATAAAGAAACTGAAGGTCCCAGACTGGAGGAGTCAGGGTTGTGGTGGAGGTGAGGACCCGACTGCAGGACCCGGAGCCAGGAATGGGCCCAGACAGACCCCGTCAGGGGCCCAGTCAGACGCCGTCAGGGGCCCAGTCAGACGCCGTCAGGGGCCCAGTCAGACGCCGGCTGTCTGGACAGAGAAGCTTCATGCAGTAGCAGAGAGCGACCACTAGAGGGCAGACTACTGCTGAAACCAGAGGAAAACATCACAAGCAGCAGCTTTTAATGTGACAGTCAGTTTGATGATGAAGAGGATGAAGAGGATGAGGAGGATGAGGAGGATGAGGAGGATGAGGAGGATGAAGAGGATGAAGAGGATGAGGGGGATGAAGAGGATGAAGAGGATGAGGAGGATGAAGAGGATGAAGAGGATGAGGAGGATGAGGAGGATGAGGAGGATGAAGAGGATGAGGAGGATGAGGAGGATGAAGAAGATGAGGAGGATGAAGAGGATGAAGAGGATGAAGAGGATGAGGAGGATGAGGAGGATGAAGAGGATGAGGGGGATGAAGAGGATGAAGAGGATGAGGAGGATGAAGAGGATGAAGAGGATGAGGAGGATGAAGAGGATGAAGAGGATGAGGAGGATGAGGAGGATGAAGAGGATGAAGAGGATGAGGGGGATGAAGAGGATGAAGAGGATGAGGAGGATGAAGAGGATGAAGAGGATGAGGAGGATGAAGAGGATGAGGAGGATGAAGAGGATGAGGAGGATGAGGAGGATGAGGAGGATGAAGAGGATGAAGAGGATGAGGGGGATGAAGAGGATGAAGAGGATGAGGAGGATGAAGAGGATGAAGAGGATGAGGAGGATGAGGAGGATGAGGAGGATGAGGAGGATGAAGAGGATGAAGAGGATGAAGAGGATGAGGAGGATGAGGAGGATGAGGAGGATGAAGAGGATGAGGAGGATGAAGAAGATGAGGAGGATGAAGAAGATGAGGAGGATGAAGAGGATGAGGAGGATGCTGGGACCCCGCCTGTGTGCGGCCTGCAGGAGAAGCTCCAGGTATCCATTATCCAGACCTTGACTGCAAGATTATCTGTCCTGCACCCCTCCTCCGCCTGTCCTCCACCTGTCCTCCGCCTGTCCTCCGCCCCTCCTCCGCCTGTCCTCCACCTGTCCTCCACCTGTCCTCCACCCCTCCTCCGCCTGTCCTCCGCCCCTCCTCCGCCTGTCCTCCGCCCCTCCTCCGCCTGTCCTCCACCCCTCCTCGGCCTGTCCTCCACCTGTCCTCCGCCTGTCCTCCGCCCCTCCTCCGCCTGTCCTCCACCTGTCCTCCACCTGTCCTCCACCCCTCCTCCGCCTGTCCTCCGCCCCTCCTCCGCCTGTCCTCCACCCCTCCTCCACCTGTCCTCCACCTGTCCTCCACCCGTCCTCCACCTGTCCTCCGCCCCTCCTCCGCCTGTCCTCCACCTGTCCTCCACCTGTCCTCCACCTGTCCTCCACCCGTCCTCCGCCTGTCCTCCGCCCCTCCTCCGCCTGTCCTCCACCTGTCCTCCACCTGTCCTCCACCTGTCCTCCACCCCTCCTCCGCCTGTCCTCCACCCCTCCTCCGCCTGTCCTCCACCCCTCCTCCGCCTGTCCTCCACCCGTCCTCCGCCTGTCCTCCACCCGTCCTCCACCTGTCCTCCACCCGTCCTCCACCTGTCATCCACCTGTCCTCCACCGCTCCTCCACCCGTCCTCCACCTGTCCTCCACCCATCCTTCACCCCTCCTCCACCCCTCCTCCACCTGTCCTCCACCCCTCCTCCGCCTGTCCTCCACCCCTCCTCCGCCTGTCCTCCACCCCTCCTCCGCCTGTCCTCCACCCGTCCTCCGCCTGTCCTCCACCCGTCCTCCACCTGTCCTCCACCCGTCCTCCACCTGTCATCCACCTGTCCTCCACCGCTCCTCCACCCGTCCTCCACCTGTCCTCCACCCATCCTTCACCCCTCCTCCACCCCTCCTCCACCTGTCCTCCATCTGTCCTCCACCTGTCCTCCACCCGTCCTCCACCCCTCCTCCACCCTCCTCCACCCGTCCTCCAACCCCTCCACCTGTCCTCCATCTGACCTCCGCCTATCCTCCACCCCTCCTTTGCCCGTCCTCCACCTGTCCTCCACCTGTCATCTACCCGTCCTCCACCCCGCCTCCACCCGTCCTCCACCTGTCCTCCGCCCGTCCTCCACCCATCCTCCATCTGTCCTCTGCCTGTCCTCCGCCTGTCCTCCACCTGTCCTCCGCCCGTCCTCCACCCGTCCTCCACCTGTCCTCAACCCCTCCTCCACCCGTCCTCCACCTGTCCTCCACCCGTCCTCCGCCTGTCCTCCACCTGTCCTCCGCCCCTCCTCCACCCCTCCTCCGCCTGTCCTCCGCCCCTTCGCCACCCGTCCTCCACCCCTCCTCCACCTGTCGTCCGCCCGTTGTCCACCCATCCTCCACCCCTCCTCCACCCCTCCTCCACCTGTCCTCCGCCTGTCCTCCACCTGTCCTCCCCCTGTCCTCCGCCCCTTCCCCACCCGTCCTCCACCCCTCCTGCACCTGTCCTCCACCCGTCCTCCATCCCTCCTCCGCCCATCCTCCACCTGTCCTCCACCCGTACTCCACCCGTACTCCACCTGTCCTCCACCTGTCCTCCACCCGTCCTCCACCCCTCCTCCACCCGTCCTCCACCTGTCCTCCACCCCTCCTCCACCCCTCCTCCGCCCGTCCTCCGCCCGTCCTCCATCCGTCCTCCGCCCGTCCTCCACCCGTCCTCCGCCCCTCCTCCACCCCTCCTCCGCCTGTCCTCCGCCCCTTCCCCACCCGTCCTCCACCCCTCCTCCGCCTGTCCTCCGCCCCTCCTCCACCCGTCCTCTACCTGTCCTCCACCCCTCCTCCACCCGTCCTCCAACCCTCCTCCGCCCATCCTCCACCTGTCCTCCACCCGTCCTCCACCCCTCCTCCACCTGTCCTCCACCTGTCCTCCACCCCTCCTCCACCTGTCCTCCGCCCCTCTTCCACCTGTCCTCCTACTGTCCTCAGCCCGTCCTCCGCCCCTCCTCCACCTGTCCTCCATCTGTCCTTTGCCTGTCCTCAACCCCTCCTCTGCCCGTCCTCCACCTGTCCTCCGCCTGTCCTCCACTCGTCCTCCACGCCTCCTCCACCTGTCCTCCACCCGTCCTCCACCCCTCCTCCACCTGTCCTCCATCTGTCCTCTGCCTGTCCTCTATCTGTCCGCTGCCTGTCCTCCACCCGTCCTCCGCCCATCATCTGCCCGTCCTCCACCTGTCCTCCGCCTGTCATCCACCCGTCCTCCACCCATCCTCCACCCCTCCTCCACCTGTCCTCCACCCCTCCTCCACCTGTCCTCCACAGATCCTCCACCCCTCCTCCACCTGTCCTCCTCCCCTCCTCCACCCCTCCTCCACCTGTCCTCCACAGATCCTCCACCCCTCCTCCACCCGTCCTCCACCCTTACTCCACCCGTCCTCCACCCCTCCTCCACTTGTCCTCCACCTGTCCTCCGCCCGTCCTCCACCTGTCCTCCGCCCGTCCTTCGCCCGTCCTCCACCTGTCCTCCACCCCTCCTTCACACGTCCTCCGCCTGTCCTCCACCTGTCCTCCGCCCGTCCTCCACCTGTCCTCCACCTGTCCTCCACCCCTCCTCCACCTGTCCTCCACCTGTTCTCCGCCCGTACTCCACCTGTCCTCCACCTGTCCTCCACCTGTCCTCCACCCCTCCTCCACCTGTCCTCCACCTGTCCTCCACCCGTCCTCTACCCCTCCTCCACCCGTCCTCCACCTGTCCTCCACCCCTCCTCCACCCCTCCTCCGCCCGTCCTCCGCCCGTCCTCCATCCGTCCTCCACCCCTCCTCCGCCTGTCCTCCGCCCCTTCCCCACCCGTCCTCCACCCCTCCTCCGCCTGTCGTCCGCCCGTCCTCCACCCGTCCTCCACCCCTCCTCCACCCGTCCTCTACCTGTCCTCCACCCGTCCTCCACCCCTCCTCCACCCCTCCTCCACCTGTCCTCCCCCTGTCCTCCGCCCCTTCCCCACCTGTCCTCCACCCCTCCTGCACCTGTCCTCCACCCCTCCTCCACCCGTCCTCCAACCCTCCTCCGCCCATCCTCCACCTGTCCTCCACCCCTCCTCCACCTGTCCTCCACCTGTCCTCCACCCCTCCTCCACCCCTCCTCCACCTGTCCTCCGCCCCTCTTCCACCTGTCCTCCTACTGTCCTCCGCCCGTCCTCCGCCCCTCCTCCACCTGTCCTCCATCTGTCCTTTGCCTGTCCTCCACCCCTCCTCTGCCCGTCCTCCACCTGTCCTCCACCTGTCCTCCGCCTGTCCTCCACTCGTCCTCCTAACGCCTCCTCCACCTGTCCTCCACCCGTCCTCCACCCCTCCTCCACCTGTCCTCCATCTGTCCTGTGCCTGTCCTATTTCTGTCCGCTGCCTGTCCTCCACCCGTCCTCCGCCCATCATCTGCCCGTCCTCCACCTGTCCTCCGCCTGTCATCCACCCGTCCTCCACCCATCCTCCACCCCTCCTCCACCTGTCCTCCTCCCCTCCTCCACCCCTCCTCCACCTGTCCTCCACAGATCCTCCACCCCTCCTCCACCCGTCCTCCACCCTTACTCCACCCGTCCTCCACCCCTCCTCCACCTGTCCTCCACCTGTCCTCCGCCCGTCCTCCACCTGTCCTCCGCCCGTCCTTCGCCCGTCCTCCACCTGTCCTCCACCCCTCCTTCACCCGTCCTCCGCCTGTCCTCCACCTGTCCTCCGCCCGTCCTCCACCTGTCCTCCACCTGTCCTCCACCCCTCCTCCACCTGTCCTCCACCTGTCCTCCACCCCTCCTCCACCTGTCCTCCACCTGTTCTCCGCCCGTACTCCACCTGTCCTCCACCTGTCCTCCACCCCTCCTCCACCTGTCCTCCACCTGTCCTCCACCCCTCCTCCACCCCTCCTCCACCTGTCCTCCACCTGTCCTCCACCCCTCCTCCACCCCTCCTCCACCTGTCCTCCACCTGTTCTCTGCCCGTACTCCACCTGTCCTCCACCTGTCCTCCACCTGTCCTCCACCCCTCCTCCACCTGTCCTCCACCTGTCCTCCACCCGTCCTCCACCCCTCCTCCACCCGTCCTCCACCTGTCCTCCACCCCTCCTCCACCCCTCCTCCTCCCGTCCTCCGCCCGTCCTCCATCCGTCCTCCACCCGTCCTCCACCCGTCCTCCACCTGTCCTCCGCCCATTCCCCACCCCTCCTCCACGCCTCCTCCACCTGTCCTCCACCCGTCCTCCACCCCTCCTCCACCTGTCCTCCATCTGTCCTCCGCCTGTCCTCCACCCCTCCTCCAACCCTCCTCCACCCGTCCTCCACCTGTCCTCCACCCGTTCTCCACCCCTCCTCCACCTGTCCTCCACCCATCCTCCACCCCTCCTCCACCTGTCCTCCACCCCTCCTCCACCGGTTCTCCACCTGTCTTCCACCCGTCCTCCATCTGTCCTCTGCCTGTCCTCCATCTGTCCTCCGCCTGTCCTCTGCCCGTCCTCCACCTGTCCTCCACCCCTCCTCCGCCCGTCCTCCGCCCGTCCTCCATCCGTCCTCCACCCGTCCTCCACCCATCGTCCACCCCTCCTCCACCTTTCCTCCACCCCTCCTCCACCCGTACTCCACCTGTCCTCCACCCCTCCTCCACCCGTCCTCCACCAGGCCTCTACCTGTCCTCCACCCCTCCTCCACCCGTCCTCCACCTGTCCTCCACCCGTCCTACACTCCTCCTCCACCTGTCCTCCACCTGTCCTCCACCCCTCCTCCACCTGTCCTCAACCCCTCCTCCACCGGTCCTCCACCTGTCCTCCGTCCGTCCTCCACCCCTCCTCCGCCCGTCCTCTGCCCGTCCTCTGCCCGTCCTCCACCCGTCCTCCATCTGTCCTCTGCCTGTCCTCCGCCCCTCTTCCACCTGTCCTCCGCCCGTCCTCCGCCCGTCCTCCACCCCTCCTCCACCCGTCCTCCATCTGTCCTCACCCCCTCCTCCACCGGTCCTCCACCGGTCCTCCACCTGTCCTCCATCTGTCCTTTGCCTGTCCTCCACCCCTCCTCTGCCCGTCCTCCACCTGTCCTCCACCTGTCCTCCGCCTGTCCTCCACTCGTCCTCCTAACGCCTCCTCCACCTGTCCTCCACCCGTCCTCCACCCCTCCTCCACCTGTCCTCCATCTGTCCTGTGCCTGTCCTATTTCTGTCCGCTGCCTGTCCTCCACCCGTCCTCCGCCCATCATCTGCCCGTCCTCCACCTGTCCTCCGCCTGTCATCCACCCGTCCTCCACCCATCCTCCACCCCTCCTCCACCTGTCCTCCTCCCCTCCTCCACCCCTGCTCCACCTGTCCTCCACAGATCCTCCACCCCTCCTCCACCCGTCCTCCACCCCTCCTCCACCTGTCCTCCACCTGTCCTCCGCCCGTCCTCCACCCCTCCTCCACCTGTCCTCCATCTGTCCTCTGCCTGTCCTCCATCTGTCCTCTGCCTGTCCTCCACCCCTCCTCCGCCCGTCCTCTGCCCGTCCTCTGCCTGTCCTCCAACTGTCCTCCGCCCGTCCTCTGCCCGTCCTCCACCTGTCCTCCAACTGTCCTCCGCCTGTCATCCACCCGTCCTCCACCCTTCCTCCACCCCTCCTCCACCTTTCCTCCACCCCTCCTCCACCTGTCCTCCACCTGTCCTCCACCCCTCCTCCACCTGTCGTCCGCCCATTCCCCACCCCTCCTCCACGCCTCCTCCACCTGTCCTCCACCCGTCCTCCACCCCTCCTCCACCTGTCCTCCATCTGTCCTCTGCCTGTCCTCCATCTGTCCTCCGCCTGTCCTCCACCCCTCCTCCAACCCTCCTCCACCCGTCCTCCACCTGTCCTCCACCCGTTCTCCACCCCTCCTCCACCTGTCCTCCACCCATCCTCCACCCCTCCTCCACCTGTCCTCCACCTGTCTTCCACCCGTCCTCCATCTGTCCTCTGCCTGTCCTCCATCTGTCCTCCGCCTGTCCTCCATCTGTCCTCCGCCCGTCCTCTGCCCGTCCTCCACCTGTCCTCCACCCCTCCTCTACCCCTCCTCCGCCCGTCCTCCGCCCGTCCTCCATCCGTCATCCACCCGTCCTCCACCCATCCTCCACCCCTCCTCCACCTGTCCTCCTCCCCTCCTCCACCCCTCCTCCACCTGTCCTCCACAGATCCTCCACCCGTCCTCCACCCCTCCTCCACCTGTCCTCCACCTGTCCTCCACCCGTCCTCCATCTGTCCTCTGCCTGTCCTCCATCTGTCCTCCGCCTGTCCTCCATCTGTCCTCCGCCCGTCCTCTGCCCGTCCTCCACCTGTCCTCCACCTGTCCTCCACCCCTCCTCCACCTGTCCTCCACCTGTCCTCCACCCCTCCTCCACCTGTCCTCCACCTGTTCTCCGCCCGTACTCCACCTGTCCTCCACCTGTCCTCCACCCCTCCTCCACCTGTCCTCCACCCATCCTCCACCCCTCCTCCACCTGTCCTCCACCCCTCCTCCACCGGTTCTCCACCTGTCTTCCACCCGTCCTCCATCTGTCCTCTGCCTGTCCTCCATCTGTCCTCCGCCTGTCCTCCATCTGTCCTCCGCCCGTCCTCTGCCCGTCCTCCACCTGTCCTCCACCCCTCCTCCACCCCTCCTCCGCCCGTCCTCCGCCCGTCCTCCATCCGTCCTCCACCCGTCCTCCACCCATCGTCCACCCCTCCTCCACCTGTCCACCACCCCTCCTCCACCCGTACTCCACCTGTCCTCCACCCCTCCTCCACCCGTCCTCCACCAGGCCTCCACCTGTCCTCCACCCCTCCTCCACCCGTCCTCCACCTGTCCTCCACCCGTCCTACACTCCTCCTCCACCTGTCCTCCACCTGTCCTCCACCCCTCCTCCACCTGTCCTCAACCCCTCCTCCACCGGTCCTCCACCTGTCCTCCAGCCATCCTCCGCCTGTCCTCCACCTGTCCTCTGCCCCTCCTCCACCTGTCCTCCGCCTGTCCTCCGCCCGTCCTCCACCCCTCCTCCGCCCGTCCTCTGCCCGTCCTCTGCCCGTCCTCCACCTGTCCTCCATCTGTCCTCTGCCTGTCCTCCGCCCCTCTTCCACCTGTCCTCCGCCCGTCCTCCACCCCTCCTCCACCCGTCCTCCATCTGTCCTCAACCCCTCCTCCACCCTTCCTCCACCTGTCCTCCACCCGTCCTCCGCCCGTCCTCCACCCCTCCTCGACCCGTCCTCCATCTGTCCTCACCCCCTCCTCCACCGGTCCTCCACCGGTCCTCCACCTGTCCTCCATCTGTCCTTTGCCTGTCCTCCACCCCTCCTCTGCCCGTCCTCCACCTGTCCTCCACCTGTCCTCCGCCTGTCCTCCACTCGTCCTCCTAACGCCTCCTCCACCTGTCCTCCACCCGTCCTCCACCCCTCCTCCACCTGTCCTCCATCTGTCCTGTGCCTGTCCTATTTCTGTCCGCTGCCTGTCCTCCACCCGTCCTCCGCCCATCATCTGCCCGTCTTCCACCTGTCCTCCGCCTGTCATCCACCCGTTCTCCACCCATCCTCCACCCCTCCTCCACCTGTCCTCCTCCCCTCCTCCACCCCTCCTCCACCTGTCCTCCACCTGTCCTCCGCCCTTCCTCCACCTGTCCTCCACCTGTCCTCCACCCCTCCTCCACCTGTCCTCCACCTGTCCTCCACCCCTCCTCCACCTGTCCTCCACCTGTTCTCCGCCCGTACTCCACCTGTCCTCCACCTGTCCTCCACCCCTCCTCCACCTGTCCTCCACCTGTCCTCCACCCCTCCTCCACCCCTCCTCCACCTGTCCTCCACCTTTTCTCCGCCCGTCCTCCACGCCTCCTCCACCTGTCCTCCACCCCTCCTCCACCGGTTCTCCACCTGTCCTCCACCCGTCCTCCATCTGTCCTCTGCCTGTCCTCCATTTGTCCTCCGCCTGTCCTCCATCTGTCCTCTGCCTGTCCTCCACCCCTCCTCCGCCCGTCCTCTGCCCGTCCTCCATCTGTCCTCCATCTGTCCTCCGCCCGTCCTTTGCCCGTCCTCCACCTGTCCTCCATCTGTCCTCCGCCCGTCCTCCGCCCCTACTCCACCTGTCCTCTGCCCGTCCTCTGCCTGTCCTCCACCTGTCCTCCATCTGTCCTCCGCCTGTCCTCTGCGTGTCCTCCGCCTGTCCTCCGCCCCTCTTCCACCTGTCCTCCGCCCGTCCTCCGCCCGTCCTCCACCTGTCTTCCGCCTGTCCTCCGCCCCTCCTCCACCCGTTCTCCACCCCTCCTCCACCTGTCCTCCACCCATCCTCCACCCCTCCTCCACCTGTCCTCCACCCCTCCTCCACCCGTTCTCCACCCCTCCTCCACCTGTCCTCCACCCATCCTCCACCCCTCCTCCACCTGTCCTCTACCCCTCCTCCACTGGTCCTCTACCTGTCCTCCATCTGTCCTCTGCCTGTCCTCCGCCTGTCCTCCGCCCCTCCTCCACCTGTCTTCCGCCTGTCATCTACCCGTCCTCCACCCCTCCTCCACCTTTCCTCCACCCCTCCTCCACCCGTTCTCCACCCCTCCTCCACCTGTCCTCCACCCATCCTCCACCCCTCCTCCACCTGTCCTCCACCCCTCCTCCACTGGTCCTCCACTGGTCCTCCACCCGTCCTCCGCCTGTCCTCCACCTTTCCTCCATCTGTCCTCTGCCTGTCCTCCATCTGTCCTCCGCCTGTCCTCCGCCCCTCCTCCACCCGTCCTCCGCCTGTCCTCCACCTTTCCTCCATCTGTCCTCTGCCTGTCCTCCATCTGTCCTCTGCCCGTCCTCTGCCCGTCCTCCACCTGTCCTCCATCTGTCCTCCGCCTGTCCTCCACCCCTCCTCCGCCCGTCCTCCGCCCCTCCTCCGCCCGTCCTCTGCCCGTCCTCCACCTGTCCTCCATCTGTCCTCTGCCTGTCCTCCGCCCCTCTTCCACCTGTCCTCCGCCCGTCCTCCACCCCTCCTCCACCCGTCCTCCATCTGTCCTCCACCTGTCCTCCGCCCCTCCTCCACCTGTCTTCCGCCTGTCATCTACCCGTCCTCCGCCTGTACTCCGCCCCTTCCCCACCCGTCCTCCACCCCTCCTCCACCTGTCCTCCACCCCTCCTCCACCCGTCCTCCAACCCTCCTCCACCCGTCCTCCACCACTCCTCCACCCGTTCTCCACCTGTCCTCCACCTGTCCTCCACCCATCCTCCACCCCTCCTCCACCTGTCCTCAACCCATCGTCCACCCCTCCTCCACCTGTCCTCCACCCCTCCTCCACCCGTACACCACCTGTCCTCCACCCCTCCTCCACCCGTCCTCCACCTGGCCCCCTCCTGTCCTCCACCCCTCCTCCACCCGTCCTCCACCTGTCCTCCACCCGTCCTCCACTCCTCCTCCACCTGTCCTCCACCTTTCCTCCACCCCTCCTCCACCTGTCCTCAACCCCTCCTCCACCGGTCCTCCACCTTTACTCCACCCATCCTCCGCCTGTCCTCCACCTGTCCTCCGCCCTTCCTCCACCTGTCCTCCGCCTGTCCTCCGCCCGTCCTCCACCCCTCCTCCACCTGTCCTCCGCCTGTCCTCCACCCATCGTCCACCCCTCCTCCACCTGTCTTCCACCCCTCCTCCACCCGTCCTCCACCCCTCCTCCACCCGTCCTCCACCTGTCCTCCACCCCTCCTCCACCCGTCCTCCACCTGTCCTCCACCTGTCCTCCACCCCTCCTCCACCCGTCCTCCACCTGTCCTCCACCCCTCCTCCACCTGTCCTCCACCCCTCCTCCACCTGTCCTCCACCTGTCCTCCGCCCGTCCTCCACTTGTCCTCCGCCCCTTCCCCAACCGTCCTCCACCCCTCCTCCACCTGTCCTCCGCCTGTCCTCCACCCCTCCTCCACCCCTCCTCCACCTGTACTCCACCCATCCTCCACTCCTCCTCCACCTGTCCTCGGCCCGTCCTCCGCCCCTCTTCCACCTGTCCTCCGCCCGTCCTCCGCCCGTCCTCCACCTGTCCTCCATCTGTCCTCTGCCCGTCCTCCACCTGTCCACCACCTGTCCTCCATCTGTCCTCTGCCTGTCCTCCATCTGTCCTCTGCCTGTCCTCCACCCCTCCTCTGCCCGTCCTCCACCTGTCCTCCACCTGTCCTCCGCCTGTCATCCACCCGTCCTCCACCCATCCTCCACCCCTCCTCCACCCGTCCTCCAACCCTCCTCAACCCCTCCTCCACCGGTCCTCCACCTGTCCTCCACCCATCCTCAACCCCTCCTCCACCCGTCCTCCAACCCTCCTCAACCCCTGCTCCACCGGTCCTCCACCTTTCCTCCACCCGTCCTCCGCCTGTCCTCCACCTGTCCTCAGCCCCTGCTCCACCTGTCCTCCAGCTGTCCTCCACCCGTCCTCCACCCTTCCTCCACCTGTCCTCCACCTGTCCTCCACCCCTCCTCCACCCCTCCTCCACCTGTCCTCCATCTGTCCTCTGCCTGTCCTCCATCTGTCCTCCACCCGTCCTCCACCCCTCCTCCACCTGTCCTCCACCCCTCCTCCACCCGTTCTCCACCCCTCCTCCACCTGTCCTCCACCCATCCTCCACCCCTCCTCCACCTGTCCTCCACCCCTCCTCCACCGTTTCTCCACCTGTCTTCCACCCGTCCTCCATCTGTCCTCTGCCTGTCCTCCATCTGTCCTCCGCCTGTCCTCCATCTGTCCTCCGCCCGTCCTCTGCCCGTCCTCCACCTGTCCTCCATCTGTCCTCCGCCCGTCCTCCACCCCTACTCCACCTGTCCTCTGCCCGTCCTTTGCCTGTCCTCCACCTGTCCTCCATCTGTCCTCCGCCTGTCCTCTGCGTGTCCTCCGCCTGTTCTCCGCCCCTCTTCCACCTGTCCTCCGCCCGTCCTCCACCCCTCCTCCACCCGTTCTCCACCCCTCCTCCACCTGTCCTCCACCCATCCTCCACCCCTCCTCCACCTGTCCTCTACCCCTCCTCCACTGGTCCTCCACCTGTCCTCCATCTGTCCTCTGCCTGTCTTCCGCCTGTCATCTACCCGTCCTCCACCCCTCCTCCACCTGTCCTCCACCCCTCCTCCACCCGTTCTCCACCCCTCCTCCACCTGTCCTCCACCCATCCTCCAGCCCTCCTCCACCTGTCCTCCACCCCTCCTCCACTGGTCCTCCACTGGTCCTCCACCCGTCCTCCGCCTGTCCTCCACCTTTCCTCCATCTGTCCTCTGCCTGTCCTCCATCTGTCCTCCGCCTGTCCTCCGCCCCTCCTCCACCCGTCCTCCGCCTGTCCTCCACCTTTCCTCCATCTGTCCTCTGCCTGTCCTCCATCTGTCCTCTGCCCGTCCTCTGCCCGTCCTCCACCTGTCCTCCATCTGTCCTCCGCCTGTCCTCCACCCCTCCTCCGCCCGTCCTCCGCCCCTCCTCCGCCCGTCCTCTGCCCGTCCTCTGCCCGTCCTCCACCTGTCCTCCATCTGTCCTCTGCCTGTCCTCCGCCCCTCTTCCACCTGTCCTCCGCCCGTCCTCCACCCCTCCTCCACCCGTCCTCCATCTGTCCTCCACCTGTCCTCCGCCCCTCCTCCACCTGTCTTCCGCCTGTCATCTACCCGTCCTCCGCCTGTACTCCGCCCCTTCCCCACCCGTCCTCCACCCCTCCTCCACCTGTCCTCCACCCCTCCTCCACCCGTCCTCCAACCCTCCTCCACCCGTCCTCCATCACTCCTCCACCCGTTCTCCACCTGTCCTCCACCCATCCTCCACCCCTCCTCCACCTGTCCTCAACCCCTCATCCACCGGTCCTCCACCTGTCCTCCACCCGTCCTCCGCCTTTCCTCCACCTGTCCTCCTCCCCTCCTCCACCTGTCCTCCGCCTGTCCTCCGCCCGTCCTCCACCTGTCCTCCACCCATCGTCCACCCCTCCTCCACCTGTCCTCCACCCCTCCTCCACCCGTACACCACCTGTCCTCCACCCCTCCTCCACCCGTTCTCCACCCCTCCTCCACCTGTCCTCCACCCATCCTCCACCCCTCCTCCACCTGTCCTCCACCCCTCCTCCACTAGTCCTCCACTGGTCCTCCACCCGTCCTCCGCCTGTCCTCCACCTTTCCTCCATCTGTCCTCTGCCTGTCCTCCATCTGTCCTCCGCCTGTCCTCCGCCCCTCCTCCACCCGTCCTCCGCCTGTCCTCCACCTTTCCTCCATCTGTTCTCTGCCTGTCCTCCATCTGTCCTCTGCCCGTCCTCTGCCCGTCCTCCACCTGTCCTCCATCTGTCCTCCGCCTGTCCTCCACCCCTCCTCCGCCCGTCCTCCGCCCCTCCTCCGCCCGTCCTCTGCCCGTCCTCTGCCCGTCCTCCACCTGTCCTCCATCTGTCCTCTGCCTGTCCTCCGCCCCTCTTCCACCTGTCCTCCGCCCGTCCTCCACCCCTCCTCCACCCGTCCTCCATCTGTCCTCCACCTGTCCTCCGCCCCTCCTCCACCTGTCTTCCGCCTGTCATCTACCCGTCCTCCACCTGTACTCCGCCCCTTCCCCACCCGTCCTCCACCCCTCCTCCACCCGTCCTCCACCACTCCTCCACCCGTTCTCCACCTGTCCTCCACCTGTCCTCCACCCATCCTCCACCCCTCCTCCACCTGTCCTCAACCCCTCATCCACCGGTCCTCCACCTGTCCTCCACCCGTCCTCCGCCTTTCCTCCACCTGTCCTCCTCCCCTCCTCCACCTGTCCTCCGCCTGTCCTCCGCCCGTCCTCCACCTGTCCTCCACCCATCGTCCACCCCTCCTCCACCTGTCCTCCACCCCTCCTCCACCCGTACACCACCTGTCCTCCACCCCTCCTCCACCCGTCCTCCAACCCTCCTCAACCCCTCCTCCACCGGTCCTCCACCTGTCCTCCACCCATCCTCAACCCCTCCTCCACCCGTCCTCCAACCCTCCTCAACCCCTGCTCCACCGGTCCTCCACCTGTCCTCCACCCGTCCTCCGCCTGTCCTCCACCTGTCCTCAGCCCCTCCTCCACCTGTCCTCCACCTGTCCTCCACCCGTCCTCCACCCTTCCTCCACCTGTCCTCCACCTGTCCTCCACCCCTCCTCCACCTGTCCTCCATCTGTCCTCTGCCTGTCCTCCATCTGTCCTCCACCCGTCCTCCACCCCTCCTCCACCTGTCCTCCACCCCTCCTCCACCCGTTCTCCACACCTCCTCCACCAGTCCTCCACCCATCCTCCACCCCTCCTCCACCTGTCCTCCACCCCTCCTCCACTGGTCCTCCACTGGTCCTCCACCCGTCCTCCGCCTGTCCTCCACCTGTCCTCCATCTATCCTCTGCCTGTCCTCCATCTGTCCTCCGCCCCTCCTCCACCTGTCCTCTGCCCGTCCTCTGCCCGTCCTCCACCTGTCCTCCATCTGTCCTCCGCCTGTCCTCCACCCCTCCTCCGCCCGTCCTCCGCCCCTCCTCCGCCCGTCCTCTGCCCGTCCTCTGCCCGTCCTCCACCTGTCCTCCATCTGTCCTCTGCCTGTCCTCCGCCCCTCTTCCACCTGTCCTCCGCCCGTCCTCCGCCCGTCCTCCACTTGTCCTCCGCCCCATCCCCACCCGTCCTCCACCCCTCCTCCACCTGTCCTCCACCCGTCCTCCGCCTGTCCTCCACCTGTCCTCCGCCCCTCCTCCACCTGTCTTCCGCCTGTCATCTACCCGTCCTCCGCCTGTACTCCGCCCCTTCCCTACCCGTCCTCCACCCCTCCTCCACCTGTCCTCCACCCCTCCTCCACCCGTCCTCCAACCCTCCTCCACCCGTCCTCCACCACTCCTCCACCCGTTCTCCACCTGTCCTCCACCTGTCCTCCACCCATCCTCCACCCCTCCTCCACCTGTCCTCAACCCCTCATCCACCGGTCCTCCACCTGTCCTCCACCCGTCCTCCGCCTTTCCTCCACCTCTCCTCCTCCCCTCCTCCACCTGTCCTCCGCCTGTCCTCCGCCCGTCCTCCACCTGTCCTCCACCCATCATCCACCCCTCCTCCACCTGTCCTCCACCCCTCCTCCACCCGTACTCCACCTGTCCTCCACCCCTCCTCCACCCGTCCTCCACCTGGCCCCCTCCTGTCCTCCACCCCTCCTCCACCCGTCCTCCACCTGTCCTCCACCCGTCCTCCACTCCTCCTCCACATGTCCACCTTTCCTCCACCCCTCCTCCACCTGTCCTCAACCCCTCCTCCACCGGTCCTCCACCCGTCCTCCGCCTGTTCTCCTCCTGTCCTGCGCCCCTCCTCCACCCCTCCTCCACCCGTCCTCCACCTGTCCTCCACCCGTCCTCCACCCCTCCTCCACCCCTCCTCCACCTGTCCTCCACCTGTCCTCCACCCCTCCTCCACCAGTCCTCCACCTGTCCTCCACCTGTCCTCCACCCATCCTCCACCCATCCTCCACCTGTCCTCCACCCCTCCTCGACCCGTCCTCCACCCGTCCTCCACCCCTCCTCCACCCGTCCTCCACCTGTCCTCCACCCCTCCTCCACCTGTCCTCCACCCGTCCTCCATCTGTCATCCACCTGTCCTCCACCCCTCCTCCACCTGTCCTCCATCTTTCCTCTGCCTGTCCTCCATCTGTCCTCCACCCGTCCTCCACCCCTCCTCCACCTGTCCTCCACCTGTCCTCCGCCCATCGTCTACCCCTCCTCCACCTTTCCTCCACCCCTCCTCCACCCGTCCTCCACCCCTCCTCCACCTGTCCTCCACCTGTCCTCCACTCCTCCTCCACGCCTCCTCCACCTGTCCTCCACCCCTCCTCCACCTGTCCTCCATCTGTCCTCCTTCCTGTCATCCATCTGTCCTCCGCCTGTCCTCCACCTGTCCTCCACCCGTCCTCCACCCCTCCTCCACCTGTCCTCCATCTGTCCTCTGCCTGTCCTCCATCTGTCCTCCACCCGTCCTCCACCCCTCCTCCACCTGTCCTCCACCCATCGTCTACCCCTCCTCCACCTGTCCTCCACCCCTCCTCCACCCGTCCTCCACCTTTCCTCCACCTGTCCTCCACTCCTCCTCCACCTGTCCTCCACCCCTCCTGCACCTGTCCTCCATCTGTCCTCCGCCTGTCCTCCACCTGTCCTCCACCCGTCCTCCACCCCTCCTCCGCCTGTTTTCCACCTGTCCCGCGCCCCTCCTCCACCCCTCCTCCACCCGTCCTCCACCTGTCCTCCACCCGTCCTCCACCCCTCCTCCACCTGTCCTCCACCTGTCCTCCACCCCTCCTCCACCAGTCCTCCACCTGTCCTCCACCTGTCCTCCACCCATCCTCCACCCATCCTCCACCTGTCCTCCACCCCTCCTCGACCCGTCCTCCACCCCTCCTCCACCCGTCCTCCACCTTTCCTCCACCCTTCCTCCACCCGTCCTCCACCTGTCCTCCATCTGTCATCCGCCTGTCCTCCACCCCTCCTCCACCCCTCCTCCATCTGTCCTCTGCCTGTCCTCCGCCTGTCCTCCACCTGTCCTCCGCCCCTCTTCCACCTGTCCTCCGCCCGTCCTCCGCCCGTCCTCTGCCCGTCCTCTGCCTGTCCTCCGCCCCTTCCACACCCGTCCTCCACCCCTCTTACACCTGTCCTCCACCCGTACTCCACCCCTCCTCAACCTGTCCTCCGCCTGTCATCCACCCGTCCTCCAACCCTCCTCCGCCCGTCCTCCACCTGTCCTCCACCCGTTCTCCACCCGTTCTCCACCCCTCCTCCACCAGTCCTCCACCTGTCCTCCACCCATCCTCCACCCGTCCTCCACCTGTCCTCCACCCCTCCTCTACCCGTCCTCCACCTGTCCTCCGCCTGTCCTCCGCCCCTTCCCCACCCATCCTCCACCCCTCTTCCACCTGTCCTCCGCCTGTCCTCCACCCGTCTTCCACCCCTCCTCCACCCTTCCTCCACCTGTCCTCCACCCCTCCTCCACCCGTACTCCACCTGTCCTCCACCCGTCCTCCACCCCTCCTCCACCCCTCCTCCACCCGTCCTCCACCCGTCCTCCACCTGTCCTCCACCCCTCCTCCACCTGTCCTCCACCTGTCCTCCACCCCTCCTCCACCTGTCCTCCATCTGTCCTCCGCCTGTCCTCCACCTGTCCTCCACCCGTCCTCCGCCTTTCCTCCACCTGTCCTCCTCCCCTCCTCCACCTGTCCTCTGCCCGTCCTCCGCCCGTCCTCCACCCCTCTTCCACCTGTCATCCACCCGTCCTCCAACCCTCCTCCGCCCGTCCTCCACCTGTCCTCCACCTGTCATCCACCCGTCCTCCACCCCTCCTCCACCTGTCCTCCACACCGCCTCCACCCGTGCTCCACCTGTCCTCTGCCTGTCCTCCACCTGTCCTCCGCCCGTCCTCCACCCGTCCTCCACCCCTCCTCCATCTGTCCTCTGCCTGTCCTCCGCCTGTCCTCCACCTGTCCTCCGCCCCTCTTCCACCTGTCCTCCACCTGTCCTCCACCCATCGTCTACCCCTCCTCCACCTGTCCTCCACCCCTCCTCCACCCGTCCTCCACCCGTCCTCCACCTGTCCTCCACCCCTCCTCCACCTGTCCTCCACCTGTCCTCCACCCCTCCTCCACCTGTCCTCCATCTGTCCTCCGCCTGTCCTCCACCTGTCCTCCACCTGTCCTCCACCCCTCCTCCACCTGTCCTCCACCTGTCCTCCACCCGTCCTCCACCCCTCCTCCACCCCTCCTCCACCTGTCCTCCACCTGTCCTCCACCCCTCCTCCACCAGTCCTCCACCTGTCCTCCACCTGTCCTCCACCCATCCTCCACCCATCCTCCACCTTTCCTCCACCCCTCCTCGACCCGTCCTCCACCCGTCCTCCACCCCTCCTCCACCCGTCCTCCACCTGTCCTCCACCCCTCCTCCACCCGTCCTCCACCCGTCCTCCATCTGTCATCCGCCTGTCCTCCACCCCTCCTCCGCCTGTCCTCCATCTGTCCTCTGCCTGTCCTCAGCCTGTCCTCCACCTGTCCTCCGCCCCTCTTCCACCTGTCCTCCGCCCGTCCTCCGCCCGTCCTCCACCCCTCTTCCACCTGTCATCCACCCGTCCTCCAACCCTCCTCCGCCCGTCCTCCACCTGTCCTCCACCCGTTCTCCACCCCTCCTCCACCAGTCCTCCACCTGTCCTCCACCCATCCTCCACCCGTCCTCTACCTGTCCTCCACCCCTCCTCCACCCGTACTCCACCTGTCCTCCACCCGTCCTCCACCCCTCCTCCACCTGTCCTCCACCCGTCCTCCACCTGTCCTCCACCCCTCCTCCAGCCGTCCTCCACCTGTCCTCCGCCTGTCCTCCGCCCCTTCCCAACCCATCCTCCACCCCTCTTCCACCTGTCCTCCGCCTGTCCTCCACCCGTCCTCCACCCCTCCTTTGCCCGTCCTCCACCTGTCCTCCACCTGTCATCCACCCGTCCTCCACCCCCCCTCCACCTGTCCTCCACCCCGCCTCCACCCGTGCTCCACCTGTCCTCTGCCTGTCCTCCACCTGTCCTCCGCCCGTCCTCCACCCGTCCTCCACCCCTCCTCCATCTGTCCTCTGCCTGTCCTCCGCCTGTCCTCCACCTGTCCTCCGCCCCTCTTCCACCTGTCATCCACCCGTCCTCCAACCCTCCTCCGCCCCTCCTCCACCTGTCCTCCACCCCGCCTCCACCCGTGCTCCACCTGTCCTCTGCCTGTCCTCCACCTGTCCTCCGCCCGTCCTCCACCCGTCCTCCACCCCTCCTCCATCTGTCCTCTGCCTGTCCTCAGCCTGTCCTCCACCTGTCCTCCGCCCCTCTTCCACCTGTCCTCCGCCCGTCCTCCGCCCGTCCTCCACCCCTCTTCCACCTGTCATCCACCCGTCCTCCAACCCTCCTCCGCCCGTCCTCCACCTGTCCTCCACCCGTTCTCCACCCCTCCTCCACCAGTCCTCCACCTGTCCTCCACCCATCCTCCACCCGTCCTCTACCTGTCCTCCACCCCTCCTCCACCCGTACTCCACCTGTCCTCCACCCGTCCTCCACCCCTCCTCCACCTGTCCTCCACCCTTCCTCCACCTGTCCTCCACCCCTCCTCCAGCCGTCCTCCACCTGTCCTCCGCCTGTCCTCCGCCCCTTCCCCACCCATCCTCCACCCCTCTTCCACCTGTCCTCCGCCTGTCCTCCACCCGTCCTCCACCCCTCCTTTGCCCGTCCTCCACCTGTCCTCCACCTGTCATCCACCCGTCCTCCACCCCTCCTCCACCTGTCCTCCACCCCGCCTCCACCCGTGCTCCACCTGTCCTCTGCCTGTCCTCCACCTGTCCTCCGCCCGTCCTCCACCCGTCCTCCACCCCTCCTCCATCTGTCCTCTGCCTGTCCTCCGCCTGTCCTCCACCTGTCCTCCGCCCCTCTTCCACCTGTCATCCACCCGTCCTCCAACCCTCCTCCGCCCGTCCTCCACCTGTCCTCCACCCGTTCTCCACCCCTCCTCCACCAGTCCTCCACCTGTCCTCCACCCATCCTCCACCCGTCCTCTACCTGTCCTCCACCCCTCCTCCACCCGTACTCCACCTGTCCTCCACCCGTCCTCCACCCCTCCTCCACCTGTCCTCCACCCGTCCTCCACCCCTCCTCCACCCGTCCTCCACCTGTCCTCCGCCTGTCCTCCGCCCCTTCCCCACCCATCCTCCACCCCTCTTCCACCTGTCCTCCGCCTGTCCTCCACCCGTCCTCCACCCCTCCTTTGCCCGTCCTCCACCTGTCCTCCACCTGTCATTCACCCGTCCTCCACCCCTCCTCCACCTGTCCTCCACCCCGCCTCCACCCGTGCTCCACTTGTCCTCTGCCTGTCCTCCACCTGTCCTCCGCCCGTCCTCCACCCGTCCTCCACCCCTCCTCCATCTGTCCTCTGCCTGTCCTCCGCCTGTCCTCCACCTGTCCTCCGCCCCTCTTCCACCTGTCCTCCACCTGTCCTCCACCCATCGTCTACCCCCCCCTCCACCTGTCCTCCACCCCTCCTCCACCCGTCCTCCACCCCTCCTCCACCCGTCCTCCACCTGTCCTCCACCTGTCCTCCACTCCTCCTCCACGCCTCCTCCACCTGTCCTCCACCCCTCCTCCACCTGTCCTCCATCTGTCCTCCGCCTGTCCTCCACCTGTCCTCCACCTGTCCTCCACCTGTCCTCCACCCCTCCTCCACCTTTCCTCCACCTGTCCTCCACCCGTCCTCCACCCCTCCTCCACCCCTCCTCCACCTGTCCTCCACCTGTCCTCCACCCCTCCTCCACCAGTCCTCCACCTGTCCTCCACCTGTCCTCCACCCATCCTCCACCCATCCTCCACCTGTCCTCCACCCCTCCTCCACCAGTCCTCCACCTGTCCTCCACCTGTCCTCCACCCATCCTCCACCCATCCTCCACCTGTCCTCCACCCCTCCTCGACCCGTCCTCCACCCGTCCTCCACCCCTCCTCCACCCGTCCTCCACCTGTCCTCCACCCCTCCTCCACCCGTCCTCCACCCGTCCTCCATCTGTCATCCGCCTGTCCTCCACCCCTCCTCCGCCTGTCCTCCATCTGTCCTCTGCCTGTCCTCAGCCTGTCCTCCACCCGTTCTCCACCCCTCCTCCACCAGTCCTCCGCCTGTCCTCCGCCCCTTCCCCACCCATCCTCCACCCCTCCTCCACCCGTACTCCACCTGTCCTCCACCCGTCCTGCACCCCTCCTCCACCTGTCCTCCACCCCGCCTCCACCCGTGCTCCACTTGTCCTCTGCCTGTCCTCCACCTGTCCTCCGCCCGTCCTCCACCCGTCCTCCACCCCTCCTCCATCTGTCCTCTGCCTGTCCTCCGCCTGTCCTCCACCTGTCCTCCGCCCCTCTTCCACCTGTCCTCCGCCCGTCCTCCATCCGTCCTCCGCCCCTTCCTCACCCGTCCTCCACCCGTCCTCCACCTGTCCTCAACCCCTCCTCCACCCGTCCTCCACCTGTCCTCCACCCGTCCTCTGCCTGTCCTCCACCTGTCCTCCGCCCCTCCTCCACCCCTCCTCCGCCTGTCCTCCGCCCCTTCCCCACCCGTCCTCCACCCCTCCTCCACCTGTCCTCCACCCCGCTTCCACCCGTCCTCCACCTGTCCTCTGCCTGTCCTCCACCTTTCCTCCGCCCATCCTCCACCCGTCCTCCACCCCTCTTCCATCTGTCCTCTGCCTGTCCTCCGCCTGTCCTCCACCTGTCCTCCGCCCCTCTTCCACCTGTCCTCCGCCTGTCCTCCACCTGTCCTCCCCCTGTCCTCCGCCCCTTCCCCACCCGTCCTCCACCCCTCCTGCACCTGTCCTCCGCCCCTCCTCCACCCCTCCTCCGCCTGTCCTCCGCCCCTTCCCCACCCGTCCTCCACCCCTCCTCCACCTGTCGTCCGCCCGTCCTCCACCCGTCCACCACCCCTCCTCCACCTGTCCTCCACCTGTCCTCCACCCCTCCTCCACCCGTCCTCCACCTGTCCTCCACCCGTACTCCACCCCTCCTCCACCTGTCCTCCACCCCTCCTCCACCCCTCCTCCACCCCTCCTCCGCCTGTCCTCCGCCCCTTCCCCACCCGTCCTCCACCCCTCCTCCACCTGTCGTCCGCCCGTCCTCCACCCCTCCTCCACCCCACCTCCACCTGTCCTCCGCCCGTCCTCCGCCCCTCCTCCACCTGTCCTCCACCTGTCCTCCGCCCGTCCTCCACCCGTCCTCCACCTGTCCTCCACCCCTCCTCCACCTGTCCTCCACCTGTCCTCCACTCATCCTCCACCCCTCCTCCACCTTTCCTGCGCCCCTCCTCCACCCCTCGTCCACCCGTCCTCCACCCGTCCTCCACCTGTCCTCCACCCCTCCTCCACCCGTCCTCCACCCGTCCTCCATCTGTCATCCGCCTGTCCTCCACCCCTCCTCCGCCTGTCCTCCATCTGTCCTCTGCCTGTCCTCAGCCTGTCCTCCACCTGTCCTCCGCCCCTCTTCCACCTGTCCTCCGCCCGTCCTCCGCCCGTCCTCCACCCCTCTTCCACCTGTCATCCACCCGTCCTCCAACCCTCCTCCGCCCGTCCTCCACCTGTCCTCCACCTGTTCTCCACCCCTCCTCCACCAGTCCTCCACCTGTCCTCCACCCATCCTCCACCCGTCCTCCACCTGTCCTCCACCCCTCCTCCACCCGTCCTCCACCTGTCCTCCGCCTGTCCTCCGCCCCTTCCCCACCCATCCTCCACCCCTCCTCCACCCGTACTCCACCTGTCCTCCACCCGTCCTGCACCCCTCCTCCACCTGTCCTCCACCCGTCCTCCACCTGTCCTCCACCCCTCCTCCACCCGTCCTCCACCTGTCCTCCACCTGTCATCCACCCGTCCTCCACCCCTCCTCCACCTGTCCTCCACCCCGCTTCCACCCGTCCTCCACCTGTCCTCTGCCTGTCCTCCACCTTTCCTCCGCCCATCCTCCACCCGTCCTCCACCCCTCTTCCATCTGTCCTCTGCCTGTCCTCCGCCTGTCCTCCACCTGTCCTCTGCCCCTCTTCCACCTGTCCTCCGCCTGTCCTCCACCTGTCCTCCCCCTGTCCTCCGCCCCTTCCCCACCCGTCCTCCACCCCTCCTGCACCTGTCCTCCGCCCCTCCTCCACCCCTCCTCCGCCTGTCCTCCGCCCCTTCCCCGCCCGTCCTCCACCCCTCCTCCACCTGTCGTCCGCCGTCCTCCACCCGTCCACCACCCCTCCTCCACCTGTCCTCCACCTGTCCTCCACCCCTCCTCCACCCGTCCTCCACCTGTCCTCCACCCGTACTCCACCCCTCCTCCACCTGTCCTCCACCCCTCCTCCACCCCTCCTCCGCCTGTCCTCCGCCCCTTCCCCACCCGTCCTCCACCCCTCTTCCACCTGTCCTCCTGTCCTCCACCTGTCCTCCCCCTGTCCTCCACCCCTTCCCCACCCGTCCTCCACCCCTCCTGCACCTGTCCTCCGCCCCTCCTCCACCCCTCCTCCGCCTGTCCTCCGCCCCTTCCCCACCCGTCCTCCACCCCTCCTCCACCTGTCGTCCGCCCGTCCTCCACCCGTCCACCACCCCTCCTCCACCTGTCCTACACCTGTCCTCCACCCCTCCTCCACCTGTCCTCCACCTGTCCTCCACCCGTACTCCACCCCTCCTCCACCTGTCCTCCACCCCTCCTCCACCCCTCCTCCACCCCTCCTCCGCCTGTCCTCCGCCCCTTCCCCACCCGTCCTCCACCCCTCCTCCACCTGTCGTCCGCCCGTCCTCCACCCGTCCACCACCCCTCCTCCACCTGTCCTCCACCTGTCCTCCACCCCTCCTCCACCCGTCCTCCACCTGTCCTCCACCCGTACTCCACCCCTCCTCCACCTGTCCTCCACCCCTCCTCCACCCCACCTCCACCTGTCCTCCGCCCGTCCTCCGCCCCTCCTCCACCTGTCCTCCGCCCGTCCTCCACCCGTCCTCCACCTGTCCTCCACCTGTCCTCCACCCCTCCTCCACCTGTCCTCCACCTGTCCTCCACTCATCCTCCACCCCTCCTCCACCTTTCCTGCGCCCCTCCTCCACACCTCCTCCACCCGTCCTCCACCCGTCCACCTGTCCTCCACCCCTCCTCCACCCGTCCTCAACCCGTCCTCCATCTGTCATCCGCCTGTCCTCCACCCCTCCTCCGCCTTTCCTCCATCTGTCCTCTGCCTGTCCTCAGCCTTTCCTCCACCTGTCCTCCGCCCCTCTTCCACCTGTCCTCCGCCCGTCCTCCGCCCGTCCTCCACCCCTCTTCCACCTGTCATCCACCCGTCCTCCAACCCTCCTCCGCCCGTCCTCCACCTGTCCTCCACCTGTTCTCCACCCCTCCTCCACCAGTCCTCCACCTGTCCTCCACCCATCCTCCACCCGTCCTCCACCTGTCCTCCACCCCTCCTCCACCCGTCCTCCACCTGTCCTCCGCCTGTCCTCCGCCCCTTCCCCACCCATCCTCCACCCCTCCTCCACCCGTACTCCACCTGTCCTCCACCCGTCCTGCACCCCTCCTCCACCTGTCCTCCACCCGTCCTCCACCTGTCCTCCACCCCTCCTCCACCCGTCCTCCACCTGTCCTCCACCTGTCATCCACCCGTCCTCCACCCCTCCTCCACCTGTCCTCCACCCCGCTTCCACCCGTCCTCCACCTGTCCTCTGCCTGTCCTCCACCTTTCCTCCGCCCGTCCACCACCCGTCCTCCACCCCTCTTCCATCTGTCCTATGCCTGTCCTCCGCCTGTCCTCCACCTGTCCTCCGCCCCTCTTCCACCTGTCCTCCGCCCGTCCTCCATCCATCCTCCGCCCCTTCCTCACCCGTCCTCCACCCGTCCTCCACCTGTCCTCAACCCCTCCTCCACCCGTCCTCCACCTGTCCTCCACCCGTCCTCTGCCTGTCCTCCACCTGTCCTCCGCCCCTCCTCCACCCCTCCTCCGCCTGTCCTCCGCCCCTTCCCCACCCGTCCTCCACCCCTCTTCCACCTGTCCTCCGCCTGTCCTCCACCTGTCCTCCCCCTGTCCTCCGCCCCTTCCCCACCCGTCCTCCACCCCTCCTGCACCTGTCCTCCGCCCCTCCTCCACCCCTCCTCCGCCTGTCCTCCGCCCCTTCCCCACCCGTCCTCCACCCCTCCTCCACCTGTCGTCCGCCCGTCCTCCACCCGTCCACCACCCCTCCTCCACCTGTCCTCCACCTGTCCTCCACCCATCCTCCACCCCTCCTCCACCCGTCCTCCACCTGTCCTCCACCCGTACTCCACCCCTCCTCCACCTGTCCTCCACCCCTCCTCCACCCCTCCTCCACCCGTCCTCCGCCCGTCCTCCGCCCCTCCTCCACCTGTCCTCCACCTGTCCTCCGCCCGTCCTCCACCCGTCCTCCACCTGTCCTCCACCTGTCCTCCACCCCTCCTCCACCTGTCCTCCACCTGTCCTCCACTCATCCTCCACCCCTCCTCCACCTGTCCTGCGCCCCTCCTCCACCCCTCCTCCACCCGTCCTCCACCTGTCCTCCACCCGTCCTCCACCCCTCCTCCACCTGTCCTCCACCTGTCCTCCACCCCTCCTCCACCAGTCCTCCACCTGTCCTCCACCTGTCCTCCACCCATCCTCCACCCATCCTCCACCTGTCCTCCACCCCTCCTCGACCCGTCCTCCACCCGTCCTCCACCCCTCCTCCACCCGTCCTCCACCTGTCCTCCACCCCTCCTCCACCCGTCCTCCACCTGTCCTCCATCTTTCATCCGCCTGTCCTCCACCCCTCCTCCGCCTGTCCTCCATCTGTCCTCTGCCTGTCCTCCGCCTGTCCTCCACCTGTCCTCCGCCCCTCTTCCACCTGTCCTCCGCCCGTCCTCCGCCCGTCCTCCGCCTGTCCTCCGCCCCTTCCACACCCGTCCTCCACCCCTCCTCCACCTGTCGTCCGCCCGTCCTCCACCCGTCCTCCACCCATCCTCCACCCCTCCTCCACCCGTCCTCCACCTGTCCTCCCCCCGTCCTCCACCCCTCCACCTGTCGTCCGCCTGTCCTCCACCTGTCCTCCCCCTGTCCTCCGCCTGTCCTCCACCTGTCCTCCCCCTGTCCTCCGCCCCTTCCCCACCTGTCCTCCACCCCTCCTGCACCTGTCCTCCGCCCCTCCTCCACCCCTCCTCCGCCTGTCCTCCGCCCCTTCCCCACCCGTCCTCCACCCCTCCTCCACCTGTCGTCCGCCCGTCCTCCACCCATCCACCACCCCTCCTCCACCTGTCCTCCACCTGTCCTCCACCCCGCCTCCACCCGTCCTCCACCTTTCCTCCACCCGTCCTCCACCCCTCCTCCACCTGTCCTCCACCCATCCTCCACCCCTCCTCCACCTGTCGTCCGCCCGTCCTCCACCCGTCCTCCACCCCTCCTCCACCTGTCCTCCACCCGTCCTCCATCCCTCCTCCACCCGTCCTCCACCTGTCCTCCGCCTGTCCTCCACCCCTCCTCTGCCCGTACTCCACCCGTCCTCCACCTGTCCTCCACCCGTCCTCCACCCGTCCTCCACCTGTCCTCCACTCATCCTCCACCCCTCGTCCACCTGTCCTCCACCCCTCCTTCACCCGTCCTCCGCCTGTCCTCCACCTGTCCTCCGCCCGTCCTCCACCTGTCCTCCACCTTTCCTCCACCCCTCCTCCACCTGTCCTCCACCTGTCCTCCACCCCTCCTCCACCTGTCCTCCGCCCGTCCTCCGCCCGTCCTCCACCTGTCCTCCGCCCATTCCCCACCCCTCCTCAACGCCTCCTCCACCTGTCCTCCACCTGTCCTCCACCCCTCCTCCACCCCTCCTCCGCCCGTCCTCTGCCCGTCCTCCACCTGTCCTCGGCCCGTCCTCCACCCGTCCTCCACCTGTCCTCCACCCGTCCTCCACCCGTCCTCCACCTTTCCTCCACCCGTCCTCCACCCCTCCTCCACCTGTCCTCCACCCCTCCTCCACCTGTCCTCCACCCGTCCTCCGCCCGTCCTCCGCCTGTCCTCCACCCGTCCTCCGCCCGTCCTCCACCTGTCCTCCGCCGCTTCCCCACCCGTCCTCCACCCCTCCTGCACCTTTCCTCCGCCCCTCCTCCACCCCTCCTCCGCCTGTCCTCCGCCCCTTCCCCACCCGTCCTCCACCCCTCCTCCACCTGTCGTCCGCCCGTCCTCCACCCGTCCACCACCCCTCCTCCACCTGTCCTCCACCTGTCCTCCACCCATCCTCCACCCCTCCTCCACCCGTCCTCCACCTGTCCTCCACCCCTCCTCCACCCCTCCTCCACCTGTCCTCCGCCCGTCCTCCGCCCCTCCTCCACCTGTCCTCCACCCCTCCTCCACCCGTCCTCCACCCGTCCTCCACCCGTCCTCCACCCCTCCTCCACCCCTCCTCCACCTGTCCTCCACCTGTCCTCCACCCCTCCTCCACCAGTCCTCCACCTGTCCTCCACCTGTCCTCCACCCATCCTCCACCCATCCTCCACCTGTCCTCCACCCCTCCTCGACCCGTCCTCCACCTGTCCTCCACCCATCCTCCACCCATCCTCCACCTGTCCTCCACCCCTCCTCCACACGTCCTCCACCCGTCCTCCACCTGTCCTCCATCTGTAATCCGCCTGTCCTCCACCCCTCCTCCGCCTGTCCTCCATCTGTCCTCTGCCTGTCCTCCGCCTGTCCTCCACCTGTCCTCCGCCCCTCTTCCACCTGTCCTCCGCCTGTCCTCCGCCCGTCCTCCGCCCGTCCTCCGCCTGTCCTCCGCCCCTTCCACACCCGTCCTCCACCTGTCCTACACCTGTCGTCCGCCCGTCCTCCACCCGTCCTCCATCTGTCCTCCGCCTGTCCTCCACCCCTCCTCCGCCCGTCCTCCACCTGTCCTCCATCTGTCCTCCGCCTTTCCTCCACCCCTCCTCCACCCCTCCTCCACCTATCCTCCGCCCGTCCTCCACCTGTCCTCCACCCGTTCTCCACCCCTCCTCCACCCCTCCTCCACCTGTCCTCCCCCCTCCTCCACCTGTCCTCCGCCCGTCCTCCGCCCCTCCTCCACCTGTCCTCCATCTTTCCTCCGCCTGTCCTCCACCCCTCCTCTGCCCGTCCTCCACCTGTCCTCCGCCTGTCCTCCACTCGTCCTCCACCTGTCCTCCGCCTGTCCTCCGCCTGTCCTCCACTCGTCCTCCACCCCTCCTCCACCTGTCCACCACCTGTCCTCCGCCTGTCCTCCTCCCCTCCTCCACCTGTCCTCCTCCTGTCCTCCACCCCTCCTCCACCCGTCCTCCTCCTGTCCTCCACCCGTCCTCCACTCCTCCTCCACCCGTCCTCCGCCCGTCCTCCGCCCCTCCTCCACCCCTCCTCCACCCGTCCTCCACCCGTCCTCCACCCCTCCTCCACCTGTCCTCCACCCGTCCTCCGTCTGTCCTACACCCGTCCTCCACTCGTCCTCCACCCCTCCTCCACCTGTCCACCACCTGTCCTCCGCCTGTCCTCCTCCCCTCCTCCACCTGTCCTCCTCCTGTCCTCCACCCCTCCTCCACCCGTCCTCCTCCTGTCCTCCACCCGTCCTCCTTCTGTCCTACACCCGTCCTCCACTCGTCCTCCACCCCTCCTCCACCTGTCCTCCGCCTGTCCTCCGTCTGTCCTACACCGGTCCTCCACTCGTCCTCCACCCCTCCTCCACCTGTCCTCCATCTGTCCTCCGCCTGTCGTCCACCCCTCCTCCGCCCGTCCTCTGCGCCTCCTCCACCTGTCCTCCATCTGTCCTCTGCCAGTCCTCCATCTGTCCTCCGCCTGTCCTCCACCCCTTCTCCGCCCGTCCTCCACCCGTCCTCCATCTGTCCTCTACCCGTCCTCCGCCTGTCCTCTGCCCCTCTTCCACCTGTCCTCCGCCCGTCCTCCGCCCGTCCTCCACCTGTCCTCCATCTGTCCTCTACCGGTCCTCCGCCTGTCCTCCGCCCCTTCCCCACCCGTCCTCCACCCCTCCTCCACCTGTCCTCCACCCCTCCTCCACCCGTCCTCCACCTGTCCTCCACCCCTCCTCCACCTGTCCTCAACCCATCCTCCACCCCTCCTCCACCTGTCCTCCACCCCTCCTCCACCGGTTCTCCACCTGTCCTCCACCCGTCCTCCGCCTTTCCTCCACCTGTCCTCCATCTGTCCTCCGCCTGTCCTCCACCCCTCCTCCGCCCGTCCTCCGCCCGTCCTCTGCCCGTCCTCTGCCCGTCCTCCACCTGTCCTCCATCTGTCCTCCACCCCTCCTCCACCCCTCCTCCGCCCGTCCTCCGCCCGTCCTCCACCCGTCCTCCATCTGTCCTCCGCCTGTACTCCACCCCTCCTCCGCCCGTCCTCCACCTGTCCTCCATCTGTCCTCCGCCTTTCCTCCACCCCTCCTCCACCCCTCCTCCGCCCGTCCTCCACCCCTCCTCCGCCCGTCCTCCACCTGTCCTCCGCCTGTCCTCCACCCGTCCTCCACCCGTCCTCCACCCCTCCTCCGCCCGTCCTCCGCCCGTCCTCCACCTGTCCTCCACCTGTCCTCCGCCTGTCATCCACCCGTCCTCCACCCCTCCTCCACCCCTCCTCCGCCCCTCCTCTGCCCCTCCTCCGCCCGTCCTCCGCCTGTCCTCCACCTGTCCTCCATCAGTCCGCTTCCTTTCCTCCGCCTGTCCTCCGCCCCTCCTCCACCTGTCCTCCATCTGTCCTCTGCCCGTCCTCCACCTGTCCTCCACTTTCCTCCACCCCTCCTCCACCTGCCCTCCACCCCTCCTTCAACCGTCCTCCACCCCTCCTCCACCTGTCCTCCACCTGTCCTCCGCCCGTCCTCCACCTGTCCTCCACCTGTCCTCCACCCCTCCTCCACCAGTCCTCCACCTGTCCTCCGCCCGTCCTCCACCTGTCCACCGCCCGTCCTCCGCCCCTCCTCCACCTGTCCTCCACCTGTCCTCCGCCCCTTCCCCACCCGTCCTCCACCTGTCCTCCGCCCGTCCTCCACCTGTCCACCGCCCGTCCTCGGCCCCTCCTCCACCTGTCCTCCACCTGTCCTCCGCCCGTCCTCCACCTGTCCTCCGCCTGTCCTCCACCCCTCCTCCACCTGTCCTCCGCCTGTCCTCCACCCCTCCTCCACCTGTCCTCCACCTGTCCTCCGCCCGTCCTCCACCTGTCCACCGCCCGTCCTCCGCCCCTCCTCCACCTGTCCTCCACCTGTCCTCCGCCCGTCCTCCACCTGTCCTCCGCCTGTCCTCCACCCCTCCTCCACCTGTCCTCCACCTGTCCTCCGCCCCTTCCCCACCCGTCCTCCACCCCTCCTCCACCCGTCCTCCGCCCGTCCTCCGCCCCTCCTCCACCTGTCCTCCACCTGTCCTCCGCCCGTCCTCCACCTGTCCTCCGCCTGTCCTCCACCCCTCCTCCACCCGTCCTCCACCTGTCCTCCGCCCCTTCCCCACCCGTCCTCCACCCGTTCTCCACCCCTCCTCCACTGGTCCTCCACCTGTCCTCCACCCGTCCTCCGCCTGTCCTCCGCCTGTCCTCCACCTGTCCTCCGCCTGTCCTCCATCTGTCCTCCGCCCGTCCTCCACCCGTCCTCCACCTGTCCTCCATCTGTCATCCGCCTGTCCTCCACCCCTCCTCCACCCCTCCTCCATCTGTCCTCTGCCTGTCCTCCGCCTGTCCTCCACCTGTCCTCCGCCCCTCTTCCACCTGTCCTCCGCCCGTCCTCCGCCCGTCCTCTGCCCGTCCTCTGCCTGTCCTCCGCCCCTTCCACACCCGTCCTCCACCCCTCTTACACCTGTCCTCCGCCTGTCATCCACCCGTCCTCCAACCCTCCTCCGCCCGTCCTCCACCTGTCCTCCACCCGTTCTCCACCCGTTCTCCACCCCTCCTCCACCAGTCCTCCACCTGTCCTCCACCCATCCTCCACCCGTCCTCCACCCCTCCTCTACCCGTCCTCCACCTGTCCTCCGCCTGTCCTCCGCCCCTTCCCCACCCATCCTCCACCCCTCTTCCACCTGTCCTCCGCCTGTCCTCCACCCGTCTTCCACCCCTCCTCCACCTGTCCTCCACCCCTCCTCCACCCGTACTCCACCTGTCCTCCACCCGTCCTCCACCCCTCCTCCACCTGTCCTCCACCCGTCCTCCACCTGTCCTCCACCCCTCCTCCACCCGTCCTCCACCTGTCCTCCGCCTGTCCTCCGCCCCTTCCCCACCCATCCTCCACCCCTCTTCCACCTGTCCTCCGCCTGTCCTCCACCTGTCCTCCACCCCTCCTTTGCCCGTCCTCCACCTGTCCTCCACCTGTCATCCACCCGTCCTCCACCCCTCCTCCACCTGTCCTCCACACCGCCTCCACCCGTGCTCCACCTGTCCTCTGCCTGTCCTCCACCTGTCCTCCGCCCGTCCTCCACCCGTCCTCCACCCCTCCTCCATCTGTCCTCTGCCTGTCCTCCGCCTGTCCTCCACCTGTCCTCCGCCCCTCTTCCACCTGTCCTCCACCTGTCCTCCACCCATCGTCTACCCCTCCTCCACCTGTCCTCCACCCCTCCTCCACCCGTCCTCCACCCCTCCTCCACCCGTCCTCCACCCGTCCTCCACCTGTCCTCCACCCCTCCTCCACCTGTCCTCCACCTGTCCTCCACCTGTCCTCCACCCCTCCTCCACCTGTCCTCCATCTGTCCTCCGCCTGTCCTCCACCTGTCCTCCACCTGTCCTCCACCTGTCCTCCACCCCTCCTCCACCTGTCCTCCACCTGTCCTCCACCCGTCCTCCACCCCTCCTCCACCCCTCCTCCACCTGTCCTCCACCTGTCCTCCACCACTCCTCCACCAGTCCTCCACCTGTCCTCCACCTGTCCTCCACCCATCCTCCACCCATCCTCCACCTGTCCTCCACCCCTCCTCGACCCGTCCTCCACCCGTCCTCCACCCCTCCTCCACCCGTCCTCCACCTGTCCTCCACCCCTCCTCCACCCGTCCTCCACCCGTCCTCCATCTGTCATCCGCCTGTCCTCCACCCCTCCTCCGCCTGTCCTCCATCTGTCCTCTGCCTGTCCTCAGCCTGTCCTCCACCTGTCCTCCGCCCCTCTTCCACCTGTCCTCCGCCCGTCCTCCGCCCGTCCTCCACCCCTCTTCCACCTGTCATCCACCCGTCCTCCAACCCTCCTCCGCCCGTCCTCCACCTGTCCTCCACCCGTTCTCCACCCCTCCTCCACCAGTCCTCCACCTGTCCTCCACCCATCCTCCACCCGTCCTCTACCTGTCCTCCACCCCTCCTCCACCCGTACTCCACCTGTCCTCCACCCGTCCTCCACCCCTCCTCCACCTGTCCTCCACCCGTCCTCCACCTGTCCTCCACCCCTCCTCCAGCCGTCCTCCACCTGTCCTCCGCCCCTTCCCCACCCATCCTCCACCCCTCTTCCACCTGTCCTCCGCCTGTCCTCCACCCGTCCTCCACCCCTCCTTTGCCCGTCCTCCACCTGTCCTCCACCTGTCATCCACCCGTCCTCCACCCCTCCTCCACCTGTCCTCCACCCCGCCTCCACCCGTGCTCCACCTGTCCTCTGCCTGTCCTCCACCTGTCCTCCACCCGTCCTCCACCCGTCCTCCACCCCTCCTCCATCTGTCCTCTGCCTGTCCTCCGCCTGTCCTCCACCTGTCCTCCGCCCCTCTTCCACCTGTCCTCCGCCCGTCCTCCGCCCGTCCTCCACCCCTCTTCCAACTGTCATCCACCCGTCCTCCAACCCTCCTCCGCCCGTCCTCCACCTGTCCTCCACCCGTTCTCCACCCCTCCTCCACCAGTCCTCCACCTGTCCTCCACCCATCCTCCACCCGTCCTCTACCTGTCCTCCACCCCTCCTCCACCCGTACTCCACCTGTCCTCCACCCGTCCTCCACCCCTCCTCCACCTGTCCTCCACCCGTCCTCCACCTGTCCTCCACCCCTCCTCCACCCGTCCTCCACCTGTCCTCCGCCTGTCCTCCGCCCCTTCCCCACCCATCCTCCACCCCTCTTCCACCTGTCCTCCGCCTGTCCTCCACCCGTCCTCCACCCCTCCTTTGCCCGTCCTCCACCTGTCCTCCACCTGTCATTCACCCGTCCTCCACCCCTCCTCCACCTGTCCTCCACCCCGCCTCCACCCGTGCTCCACTTGTCCTCTGCCTGTCCTCCACCTGTCCTCCGCCCGTCCTCCACCCGTCCTCCACCCCTCCTCCATCTGTCCTCTGCCTGTCCTCCGCCTGTCCTCCACCTGTCCTCCGCCCCTCTTCCACCTGTCCTCCACCTGTCCTCCACCCATCGTCTACCCCTCCTCCACCTGTCCTCCACCCCTCCTCCACCCGTCCTCCACCCCTCCTCCACCCGTCCTCCACCTGTCCTCCACCTGTCCTCCACTCCTCCTCCACGCCTCCTCCACCTGTCCTCCACCCCTCCTCCACCTGTCCTCCATCTGTCCTCCGCCTGTCCTCCACCTGTCCTCCACCTGTCCTCCACCCCTCCTCCACCTGTCCTCCACCTGTCCTCCACCCGTCCTCCACCCCTCCTCCACCCCTCCTCCACCTGTCCTCCACCTGTCCTCCACCCCTCCTCTACCAGTCCTCCACCTGTCCTCCACCTGTCATCCACCCGTCCTCCACCCCTCCTCCACCTGTCCTCCACCCCGCCTCCACCCATCCTCCACCTGTCCTCTGCCTGTCCTCCACCTTTCCTCCCCCCGTCCTCCACCCGTCCTCCACCCCTCCTCCATCTGTCCTCTGCCTGTCCTCCGCCTGTCCTCCACCTGTCCTCCGCCCCTCTTCCACCTGTCCTCCGCCCGTCCTCCATCCGTCCTCCGCCCCTTCCTCACCCGTCCTCCACCCGTCCTCCACCCGTCCTCTGCCTGTCCTCCACCTGTCCTCCGCCCCTCCTCCACCCCTCCTCCGCCTGTCCTCCGCCCCTTCCCCACCCGTCCTCCACCCCTCTTCCACCTGTCCTCCGCCTGTCCTCCACCTGTCCTCCCCCGTCCTCCGCCCCTTCCCCACCCGTCCTCCACCCCTCCTGCACCTGTCCTCCGCCCCTCCTCCACCCCTCCTCCGCCTGTCCTCCGCCCCTTCCCCACCCGTCCTCCACCCCTCCTCCACCTGTCGTCCGCCCGTCCTCCACCCGTCCACCACCCCTCCTCCACCTGTCCTCCACCTGTCCTCCACCCCTCCTCCACCCGTCCTCCACCTGTCCTCCACCCGTACTCCACCCCTCCTCCACCTGTCCTCCACCCCTCCTCCACCCCTCCTCCACCCCTCCTCCGCCTGTCCTCCGCCCCTTCCCCACCCGTCCTCCACCCCTCCTCCACCTGTCGTCCGCCGTCCTCCACCCCTCCTCCACCCCACCTCCACCTGTCCTCCGCCCGTCCTCCGCCCCTCCTCCACCTGTCCTCCACCTGTCCTCCGCCCGTCCTCCACCCGTCCTCCACCTGTCCTCCACCTGTCCTCCACCCCTCCTCCACCTGTCCTCCACCTGTCCTCCACTCATCCTCCACCCCTCCTCCACCTTTCCTGCGCCCCTCCTCCACCCGTCCTCCACCCGTCCTCCACCTGTCCTCCACCCCTCCTCCACCCGTCCTCCACCCGTCCTCCATCTGTCATCCGCCTGTCCTCCACCCCTCCTCCGCCTGTCCTCCATCTGTCCTCTGCCTGTCCTCAGCCTGTCCTCCACCTGTCCTCCGCCCCTCTTCCACCTGTCCTCCGCCCGTCCTCCGCCCGTCCTCCACCCCTCTTCCACCTGTCATCCACCCGTCCTCCAACCCTCCTCCGCCCGTCCTCCACCTGTCCTCCACCTGTTCTCCACCCCTCCTCCACCAGTCCTCCACCTGTCCTCCACCCATCCTCCACCCGTCCTCCACCTGTCCTCCACCCCTCCTCCACCCGTCCTCCACCTGTCCTCCGCCTGTCCTCCGCCCCTTCCCCACCCATCCTCCACCCCTCCTCCACCCGTACTCCACCTGTCCTCCACCCGTCCTGCACCCCTCCTCCACCTGTCCTCCACCCGTCCTCCACCTGTCCTCCACCCCTCCTCCACCCGTCCTCCACCTGTCCTCCACCTGTCATCCACCCGTCCTCCACCCCTCCTCCACCTGTCCTCCACCCCGCTTCCACCCGTCCTCCACCTGTCCTCTGCCTGTCCTCCACCTTTCCTCCGCCCATCCTCCACCCGTCCTCCACCCCTCTTCCATCTGTCCTCTGCCTGTCCTCCGCCTGTCCTCCACCTGTCCTCCACCCCTCCTCCACCCGTCCTCCACCCCTCCTCCACCTGTCGTCCGCCCGTCCTCCACCCGTCCACCACCCCTCCTCCACCTGTCCTCCACCTGTCCTCCACCCCTCCTCCACCCGTCCTCCACCTGTCCTCCACCTGTACTCCACCCCTCCTCCACCTGTCCTCCACCCCTCCTCCACCCCTCCTCCGCCTGTCCTCCGCCCCTTCCCCACCCGTCCTCCACCCCTCTTCCACCTGTCCTCCTGTCCTCCACCTGTCCTCCCCCTGTCCTCCGCCCCTTCCCCACCCGTCCTCCACCCCTCCTGCACCTGTCCTCCGCCCCTCCTCCACCCCTCCTCCGCCTGTCCTCCGCCCCTTCCCCACCCGTCCTCCACCCCTCCTCCACCTGTCGTCCGCCCGTCCTCCACCCGTCCACCACCCCTCCTCCACCTGTCCTACACCTGTCCTCCACCCCTCCTCCACCCGTCCTCCACCTGTCCTCCACCCGTACTCCACCCCTCCTCCACCTGTCCTCCACCCCTCCTCCACCCCTCCTCCACCCCTCCTCCGCCTGTCCTCCGCCCCTTCCCCACCCGTCCTCCACCCCTCCTCCACCTGTCGTCCGCCCGTCCTCCACCCGTCCACCACCCCTCCTCCACCTGTCCTCCACCTGTCCTCCACCCCTCCTCCACCCGTCCTCCACCTGTCCTCCACCCGTACTCCACCCATCCTCCACCTGTCCTCCACCCCTCCTCCACCCCACCTCCACCTGTCCTCTGCCCGTCCTCCGCCCCTCCTCCACCTGTCCTCCGCCCGTCCTCCACCCGTCCTCCACCTGTCCTCCACCTGTCCTCCACCCCTCCTCCACCTGTCCTCCACCTGTCCTCCACTCATCCTCCACCCCTCCTCCACCTTTCCTGCGCCCCTCCTCCACCCCTCCTCCACCCGTCCTCCACCCGTCCTCCACCTGTCCTCCACCCCTCCTCCACCCGTCCTCCACCCGTCCTCCATCTGTCATCCGCCTGTCCTCCACCCCTCCTCCGCCTTTCCTCCATCTGTCCTCTGCCTGTCCTCAGCCTTTCCTCCACCTGTCCTCCGCCCCTCTTCCACCTGTCCTCCGCCCGTCCTCCGCCCGTCCTCCACCCCTCTTCCACCTGTCATCCACCCGTCCTCCAACCCTCCTCCGCCCGTCCTCCACCTGTCCTCCACCTGTTCTCCACCCCTCCTCCACCAGTCCTCCACCTGTCCTCCACCCATCCTCCACCCGTCCTCCACCTGTCCTCCACCCCTCCTCCACCCGTCCTCCACCTGTCCTCCGCCTGTCCTCCGCCCCTTCCCCACCCATCCTCCACCCCTCCTCCACCCGTACTCCACCTGTCCTCCACCCGTCCTGCACCCCTCCTCCACCTGTCCTCCACCCGTCCTCCACCTGTCCTCCACCCCTCCTCCACCCGTCCTCCACCTGTCCTCCACCTGTCATCCACCCGTCCTCCACCCCTCCTCCACCTGTCCTCCACCCCGCTTCCACCCGTCCTCCACCTGTCCTCTGCCTGTCCTCCACCTTTCCTCCGCCCGTCCACCACCCGTCCTCCACCCCTCTTCCATCTGTCCTATGCCTGTCCTCCGCCTGTCCTCCACCTGTCCTCCGCCCCTCTTCCACCTGTCCTCCGCCCGTCCTCCATCCGTCCTCCGCCCCTTCCTCACCCGTCCTCCACCCGTCCTCCACCTGTCCTCAACCCCTCCTCCACCCGTCCTCCACCTGTCCTCCACCCGTCCTCTGCCTGTCCTCCACCTGTCCTCCGCCCCTCCTCCACCCCTCCTCCGCCTGTCCTCCGCCCCTTCCCCACCCGTCCTCCACCCCTCTTCCACCTGTCCTCCGCCTGTCCTCCACCTGTCCTCCCCCTGTCCTCCGCCCCTTCCCCACCCGTCCTCCACCCCTCCTGCACCTGTCCTCCGCCCCTCCTCCACCCCTCCTCCGCCTGTCCTCCGCCCCTTCCCCACCCGTCCTCCACCCCTCCTCCACCTGTCGTCCGCCCGTCCTCCACCCGTCCACCACCCCTCCTCCACCTGTCCTCCACCTGTCCTCCACCCATCCTCCACCGCTCCTCCACCCGTCCTCCACCTGTCCTCCACCCGTACTCCACCCCTCCTCCACCTGTCCTCCACCCCTCCTCCACCCCTCCTCCACCTGTCCTCCGCCCGTCCTCCGCCCCTCCTCCACCTGTCCTCCACCTGTCCTCCGCCCGTCCTCCACCCGTCCTCCACCTGTGCTCCACCTGTCCTCCACCTGTCCTCCACTCATCCTCCACCCCTCCTCCACCTGTCCTGCGCCCCTCCTCCACCCCTCCTCCACCCGTCCTCCACCTGTCCACCACCCGTCCTCCACCCCTCCTCCACCCCTCCTCCACCTGTCCTCCACCTGTCCTCCATCTTTCATCCGCCTGTCCTCCACCCCTCCTCCGCCTGTCCTCCATCTGTCCTCTGCCTGTCCTCCGCCTGTCCTCCACCTGTCCTCCGCCCCTCTTCCACCTGTCCTCCGCCCGTCCTCCGCCCGTCCTCCGCCTGTCCTCCGCCCCTTCCACACCCGTCCTCCACCCCTCCTCCACCTGTCGTCCGCCCGTCCTCCACCCGTCCTCCACCCATCCTCCACCCCTCCTCCACCCGTCCTCCACCTGTCCTCCCCCCGTCCTCCACCCCTCCACCTGTCCTCCGCCTGTCCTCCACCTGTCCTCCCCCTGTCCTCCGCCCCTTCCCCACCTGTCCTCCACCCCTCCTGCACCTGTCCTCCGCCCCTCCTCCACCCCTCCTCCGCCTGTCCTCCGCCCCTTCCCCACCCGTCCTCCACCCCTCCTCCACCTGTCGTCCGCCCGTCCTCCACCCGTCCACCACCCCTCCTCCACCTGTCCTCCACCTGTCCTCCACCCCGCCTCCACCCGTCCTCCACCTGTCCTCCACCCGTCCTCCACCCCTCCTCCACCTGTCCTCCACCCATCCTCCACCCCTCCTCCACCTGTCGTCCGCCCGTCCTCCACCCGTCCTCCACCCCTCCTCCACCTGTCCTCCACCCATCCTCCATCCCTCCTCCACCCGTCCTCCACCTGTCCTCCGCCTGTCCTCCACCCCTCCTCTGCCCGTCCTCCACCTGTCCTCGGCCCGTCCTCCACCCGTCCTCCACCTGTCCTCCACCCGTCCTCCACCCGTCCTCCACCTGTCCTCCACTCATCCTCCACCCCTCGTCCACCTGTCCTCCACCCCTCCTTCACCCGTCCTCCGCCTGTCCTCCACCTGTCCTCCGCCCGTCCTCCACCTGTCCTCCACCTTTCCTCCACCCCTCCTCCACCTGTCCTCCACCTGTCCTCCACCCCTCCTCCACCTGTCCTCCGCCCGTCCTCCGCCCGTCCTCCACCTGTCCTCCGCCCATTCCCCACCCCTCCTCAACGCCTCCTCCACCTGTCCTCCACCTGTCCTCCACCCCTCCTCCACCCCTCCTCCGCCCGTCCTCTGCCCGTCCTCCACCTGTCCTCGGCCCGTCCTCCACCCGTCCTCCACCTGTCCTCCACCCGTCCTCCACCCGTCCTCCACCTGTCCTCCACCCGTCCTCCACCCCTCCTCCACCCGTCCTCCACCCCTCCTCCACCTGTCCTCCACCCGTCCTCCGCCCGTCCTCCGCCTGTCCTCCACCCGTCCTCCGCCCGTCCTCCACCTGTCCTCCGCCCCTTCCCCACCCGTCCTCCACCCCTCCTGCACCTTTCCTCCGCCCCTCCTCCACCCCTCCTCCGCCCCTCCTCCGCCTGTCCTCCGCCCCTTCCCCACCCGTCCTCCACCCCTCCTCCACCTGTCGTCCGCCCGTCCTCCACCCGTCCACCACCCCTCCTCCACCTGTCCTCCACCTGTCCTCCACCCATCCTCCACCCCTCCTCCACCCGTCCTCCACCTGTCCTCCACCCCTCCTCCACCCCTCCTCCACCTGTCCTCCGCCCGTCCTCCGCCCCTCCTCCACCTGTCCTCCACCCCTCCTCCACCCGTCCTCCACCCGTCCTCCACCCGTCCTCCACCCCTCCTCCACCCCTCCTCCACCTGTCCTCCACCTGTCCTCCACCCCTCCTCCACCAGTCCTCCACCTGTCCTCCACCTGTCCTCCACCCATCCTCCACCCATCCTCCACCTGTCCTCCACCCCTCCTCGACCCGTCCTCCACCTGTCCTCCACCCATCCTCCACCCATCCTCCACCTGTCCTCCACCCCTCCTCCACACGTCCTCCACCCGTCCTCCACCTGTCCTCCATCTGTAATCCGCCTGTCCTCCACCCCTCCTCCGCCTGTCCTCCATCTGTCCTCTGCCTGTCCTCCGCCTGTCCTCCACCTGTCCTCCGCCCCTCTTCCACCTGTCCTCCGCCTGTCCTCCGCCCGTCCTCCGCCCGTCCTCCGCCTGTCCTCCGCCCCTTCCACACCCGTCCTCCACCTGTCCTCCACCTGTCGTCCGCCCGTCCTCCACCCGTCCTCCACCCATCCTCCACCCCTCCTCCACCCGTCCTCCACCTGTCCTCCCCCCGTCCTCCACCCCTCCACCTGTCCTCCCCCTGTCCTCCACCTGTCCTCCCCCTGTCCTCCGCCCCTTCCCCACCTGTCCTCCACCCCTCCTGCACCTGTCCTCCGCCCCTCCTCCACCCCTCCTCCGCCTGTCCTCCGCCCCTTCCCCACCCGTCCTCCACCCCTCCTCCACCTGTCCTCCACCCCGCCTCCAACCGTCCTCCACCTGTCCTCCACCCCTCCTCCACCCCTCCTCCACCTGTCGTCCGCCCGTCCTCCGCCTGTCCTCCTCCCCTCCTCCACCTGTCCTCCTCCTGTCCTCCACCCCTCCTCCACCCCTCCTCCACCCGTCCTCCGCCCGTCCTCCGCCCCTCCTCCACCCCTCCTCCACCCGTCCTCCACCCGTCCTCCACCCCTCCTCCACCTGTCCTCCACCCGTCCTCCGTCTGTCCTACACCCGTCCTCCACTCGTCCTCCACCCCTCCTCCACCTTTCCACCACCTGTCCTCCGCCTGTCCTCCTCCCCTCCTCCACCTGTCCTCCTCCTGTCCTCCACCCCTCCTCCACCCGTCCTCCTCCTGTCCTCCACCCGTCCTCCTTCTGTCCTACACCCGTCCTCCACTCGTCCTCCACCCCTCCTCCACCTGTCCTCCGCCTGTCCTCCGTCTGTCCTACACCGGTCCTCCACTCGTCCTCCACCCCTCCTCCACCTGTCCTCCATCTGTCCTCCGCCTGTCGTCCACCCCTCCTCCGCCCGTCCTCTGCGCCTCCTCCACCTGTCCTCCATCTGTCCTCTGCCTGTCCTCCATCTGTCCTCCGCCTGTCGTCCACCCCTCCTCCGCCCGTCCTCTGCGCCTCCTCCACCTGTCCTCCATCTGTCCTCTGCCTGTCCTCCATCTGTCCTCCGCCTGTCCTCCACCCCTTCTCCGCCCGTCCTCCACCCGTCCTCCATCTGTCCTCTACCCGTCCTCCGCCTGTCCTCTGCCCCTCTTCCACCTGTCCTCCGCCCGTCCTCCGCCCGTCCTCCACCTGTCCTCCATCTGTCCTCTACCGGTCCTCCGCCTGTCCTCCGCCCCTTCCCCACCCGTCCTCCACCCCTCCTCCACCCGTCCTCCACCTGTCCTCCACCCCTCCTCCACCTGTCCTCAACCCATCCTCCACCTGTCCTCCACCCCTCCTCCACCGGTTCTCCACCTGTCCTCCACCCGTCCTCCGCCTTTCCTCCACCTGTCCTCCATCTGTCCTCCGCCTGTCCTCCACCCCTCCTCCGCCCGTCCTCTGCCCGTCCTCTGCCCGTCCTCTGCCCGTCCTCCACCTGTCCTCCATCTGTCCTCCACCCCTCCTCCACCCCTCCTCCGCCCGTCCTCCGCCCGTCCTCCACCCGTCCTCCATCTGTCCTCCGCCTGTCCTCCACCCCTCCTCCGCCCGTCCTCCACCTGTCCTCCATCTGTCCTCCGCCTTTCCTCCACCCCTCCTCCACCCCTCCTCCGCCCGTCCTCCATCTGTCCTCTGCCTGTCCTCCACCCCTCCTCCGCCCGTCCTCCACCTGTCCTCCACCCGTCCTCCACCCGTCCTCCACCCGTCCTCCACCCCTCCTCCGCCCGTCCTCCACCTGTCCTCCGCCTGTCATCCACCCGTCCTCCACCCCTCCTCCACCCCTCCTCCGCCCCTCCTCTGCCCCTCCTCCGCCCGTCCTCCGCCTGTCCTCCACCTGTCCTCCATCAGTCCGCTTCCTTTCCTCCACCTGTCCTCCATCTGTCCTCTGCCCGTCCTCCACCCGTCCTCCACCTGTCCTCCACTTTCCTCCACCCCTCCTCCACCTGCCCTCCACCCCTCCTTCAACCGTCCTCCACCCCTCCTCCACCTGTCCTCCGCCCGTCCTCCACCTGTCCTCCGCCTGTCCTCCACCCTCTCCTCCACCTGTCCTCCACCTGTCCTCCGCCTGTCCTCCACCCCTCCTCCACCTGTCCTCCACCTGTCCTCCGCCCCTTCCCCACCCGTCCTCCACCTGTCCTCCGCCCGTCCTCCACCTGTCCACCGCCCGTCCTCCGCCCCTCCTCCACCTGTCCTCCACCTGTCCTCCGCCCCTTCCCCACCCGTCCTCCACCTGTCCTCCGCCCGTCCTCCACCTGTCCACCGCCCGTCCTCCGCCCCTCCTCCACCTGTCCTCCACCTGTCCTCCGCCCGTCCTCCACCTGTCCTCCGCCTGTCCTCCACCCCTCCTCCACCTGTCCTCCGCCTGTCCTCCACCCCTCCTCCACCTGTCCTCCACCTGTCCTCCGCCCGTCCTCCACCTGTCCACCGCCCGTCCTCCGCCCCTCCTCCACCTGTCCTCCACCTGTCCTCCGCCCGTCCTCCACCTGTCCTCCGCCTGTCCTCCACCTGTCCTCCACCCCTCCTCCACCTGTCCTCCACCTGTCCTCCACCTGTCCTCCGCCCCTTCCCCACCCGTCCTCCACCCCTCCTCCACCCGTCCTCCGCCCGTCCTCCGCCCCTCCTCCACCTGTCCTCCACCTGTCCTCCGCCCGTCCTCCACCTGTCCTCCGCCTGTCCTCCACCCCTCCTCCACCCGTCCTCCACCTGTCCTCCGCCCCTTCCCCACCCGTCCTCCACCCGTTCTCCACCCCTCCTCCACTGGTCCTCCACCTGTCCTCCACCCGTCCTCCGCCTGTCCTCCGCCTGTCCTCCACCTGTCCTCCGCCTGTCCTCCGCCTGTCCTCCGCCTGTCCTCCGCCCCTTCCCCACCCGTCCTCCACCCCTCCTCCACCTGTCCTCCACCCGTCCTCCACCTGTCCTCCACCCGTCCTCCACCCCTCCTCCACCCCTCCTCCACCTGTCCTCCTCCCATCCTCCACCCCTCCTCCACCTGTCCTCTGCCCGTCCTCCACCTGTCCTCCATCTGTCCTCTGCCTGTCCTCCACCCCTCCTCCGCCCGTCCTCCACCGGTCCTCCACCTGTCCTCCACCCGTCCTCCGCCTGTCCTCCACCGGTCCTCCACCTGTCCTCCGCCCCTCCTCCACCTGTCCTCCGCCTGTCCTCTGTCCGTCCTCCACCCCTCCTCCACCTGTCCTCCGCCCCTCCTCCACCTGTCCTCCACCTGTCCTCTGTCCGTCCTCCACCCCTCCTCCACCTGTCCTCCACCCATCGTCCACCCGTCCTCCACCTGTCCTCCACCCCTCCTCCACCCGTCCTCCACCTGTCCTCCACCCCTCCTCCACCCGTCCTCCACCTGTCCTCCACCCGTCCTCCACCCCTCCTCTGCGCGTCCCGGCCCCCGTGGGCAGCAGCACGGACTTCCTGCCTGCAGGTGTTCGGTTTCTCCTCCACAATGGAAACTCAATCAGGAAATGGAGCGGAGGTGGCGAGCGTGACCCCGGGCTCGGTTTCCTGCTGGCAGCAGCCTCCAGAGATCCGGATCCGCAGGTCGCCCGGCAGATCCGACAGTTCGATTCCCCAAGGAGCCGCCTGAAGCTTTAGAAGCCGGCTGCTGTGAGTACCGTACCGCCTCCTTTCAGCCGCTTTGGTTCTGCTGGTGGTTTTCCCTCCCCATGTTTTCCATGGTTCCATGGAGGCCTCTTCCTCCTGAAGGTCTCGGTGGGAACGAGGCTTCCTGCCGTCACCTGGCGGCAACGTGACACCTGGAGCCGGAGATGTCCGGGAAACGCAGGATGAACTCCGGGTTTCCCACGTTGGGCACGCTCTTATTTCAGACACATTCTGAGGGTTTTTCTGGTGGAGGAGAGGAAGACCAGCTTTTATCTGCAGAGCCGTGAGGAGCCGTTTGATTTCAGACATGTAGCTGCGTTGATTCGCTTTGTGGGGGTTTCACTCTTCAGCCTGGGAAATGGTTGTCACATCCTCCCACCTTTCAGTAGAACAACTTGTCTCCGGTCTGCTGTGCTCAGAAAGAAAGGTCAGATGTTTTTCAGCTTTTCTTTACAGAAAAACCACGAAGACAGAACTTGTGAATCACATGTGGCTGACTTGTGTTAAAACTGAGTGGAAAATACAGAAAGAGAGTCGCATCAGGTCATCTTTTCTCCCCAGCAGGAGATAAACATCAAGTCAGAAGATGAAACAGACGTTTCAGGGAAAATGTGAATATGATGCAGCAACAAGTCTGAAAAAGAAACAACGAAAGTCTGGAAAAGTAGCTGGCAAATTATTACACATAACTTCATCAGAACATTTACAGAAGTAGAAGGAGTCTCTGTATGCACAGGACTGAAGGCAGAATATTCAGGAAAAAAACTTTTAACAGCCCGACATCTTGCAAAATAGGGCTGTAATAATAATAATTAGAGGTGGGATTTAAACACATGAATTACAAATATATATATTTAGCAATTTTCAGACCCGATTCCAACTCAAGTTAAAGAAAAAGCCACAATCAAGTCTGTGTAGAAGCTGCGTAAGCCCGTCCCCCGTCCAGAAGAACTCTCTAGAAACCACATAAGCCCCTCCCCCGTCCAGAAGAACTCTCTAGAAACCACGTAAGCCCCTCCCCCGTCCAGAAGAACTCTCTAGAAGCTGCGTAAGCCCCTCCCCCGTCCAGAAGAACTCTCTACAATCTGCGTAAGCCCCTCCCCCATCCAGAAGAACTCTCTAGAAACCACTTAAGCCCCTCCCCCGTCCAGAAGAACTCTCTAGAAACCACGTAAGCTCCTCCCCCGTCCAGAAGAACTCTCTAGAAACCACGTAAGCCCCTCCCCCGTCCAGAACTATCTCTCTAGAAGCAGCGTAAGCTCCTCCCCCATGCAGAAGAACTCTCTAGAATCTGCATAAGCCCCTCCCCCGTCCAGAAGAACTCTCTAGAAACCACGTAAGCCCCTCCGCCGTCCAGAAGAACTCTCTAGAAACCACGTAAGCCCCTCCCCCGTCCAGAAGAACTCTCTAGAAGCAGCGTAAGCTCCTCCCCCATGCAGAAGAACTCTCTAGAATCTGCGTAAGCCCCTCCCCCGTCCAGAAGAACTCTCTAGAAACCACGTAAGCCCCTCCCCCGTCCAGAAGAACTCTCTAGAAACCACGTAAGCCCCTCCCCCATCCAGAAGAACTCTCTAGAAGCAGTGTAAGCCCCTCCCCCGTCCAGAAGAACTCTCTAGAAGCAGCGTAAGCCCCTCCCCCATCCAAAAGAACTCTCTCGAAGCAGTGTAAGCCCCTCCCCCGTCCAGAAAAACTCTCTAGAAGCAGTGTAAGCCCCTCCCCCGTCCAGAAGAACTCTCTAGAAGCAGCGTAAGCCCCTCCCCCGTCCAAAAAAACTCTCTAGAAGCAGCGTAAGCCCCTCCACCGTCCAGAAGAACTCTCTAGAAGCAGCGTAAGCCCCTCCCCCGTCCAGAAGAACTCTCTAGAATCTGCGTAAGCCCCTCCCCCGTCCAGAAGAACTCTCTAGAAGCAGCGTAAGCCCCTCCCCCTTCCAGAAGAACTCTCTAGAAGCTGCGTAAGCTCCTCCCCCGTCCAGAAGAACTCTCTAGAAGCTGCGTAAGCTCCTACCCCGTCCAGAAGAACTCTCTAGAAACCACGTAAGCCCCTCCCCCGTCCAGAAGAACTCTCTAGAATCTGGGTAAGCCCCTCCCCCGTCCAGAAGAACTCTCTAGAATCTGGGTAAGCCCCTCCCCCGTCCAGAAGAACTCTCTAGAAACCACGTAAGCCCCTCCCCCGTCCAGAAGAACTCTCTAGAAGCAGCGTAAGCTCCTCCCCCGTCCAGAAGAACTCTCTAGAAACCACGTAATCCCCTCCCCCATGCAGAAGAACTCTCTAGAAGCAGCGTAAGCCCCTCCCCCATCCAAAAGAACTCTCTCGAAGCAGTGTAAGCCCCTCCCCCGTCCGGAAAAACTCTCTAGAAGCAGTGTAAGCCCCTCCCCCGTCCAGAAGAACTCTCTAGAAGCAGCGTAAGCCCCTCCCCCGTCCAAAAGAACTCTCTAGAAGCAGCGTAAGCCCCTCCCCCGTCCAGAAGAACTCTCTAGAAGCAGCGTAAGCCCCTCCCCCGTCCAGAAGAACTCTCTAGAAACCACGTAAGCTCCTCCCCCATCCAGAAGAACTCTCTAGAAGCAGCGTAAGCCCCTCCCCCGTCCAGAAGAACTCTCTAGAAGCAGCGTAAGCCCCTCCCCCGTCCAGAAGAACTCTCTAGAAACCACGTAAGCCCCTCCGCCGTCCAGAAGAACTCTCTAGAAACCACGTAAGCCCCTGCCCCGTCCAGAAGAACTCTCTAGAAGCAGCGTAAGCCCCTCCCCCATCCAAAAGAACTCTCTAGAAGCAGCGTAAGCCCCTCCCCCGTCCAGAAGAACTCTCTAGAAGCAGCGTAAGCCCCTCCCCCGTCCAGAAGAACTCTCTAGAATCTGGGTAAGCCCCTCCCCCGTCCAGAAGAACTCTCTAGAATCTGTGTAAGCCCCTCCCCCGTCCAGAAGAACTCTCTAGAATCTGCGTAAGCTCCTCCCCCGTCCAGAAGAACTCTCTAGAAGCTGCGTAAGCTCCTACCCCGTCCAGAAGAACTCTCTAGAAACCACGTAAGCCCCTACCCCGTCCAGAAGAACTCTCTAGAAACCACGTAAGCCCCTCCCCCGTCCAGAAGAACTCTCTAGAATCTGGGTAAGCCCCTCCCCCGTCCAGAAGAACTCTCTAGAAACCACGTAAGCCCCTCCCCCTTCCAGAAGAACTCTCTAGAAGCAGCGTAAGCTCCTCCCCCGTCCATAAGAACTCTCTAGAAGCAGCGTAAGCCCCTCCCCCGTCCAGAAGAACTCTCTAGAATCTGTGTAAGCCCCTCCCCCGTCCAGAAGAACTCTCTAGAATCTGCGTAAGCTCCTCCCCCGTCCAGAAGAACTCTCTAGAAGCTGCGTAAGCTCCTACCCCGTCCAGAAGAACTCTCTAGAATCTGCGTAAGCCCCTCCCCCGTCCAGAAGAACTCTCTAGAATCTGCGTAAGCCCCTCCCCTTACCAGAAGAACTCTCTAGAAGCTGCGTAAGCTCCTCCCCCGTCCAGAAGAACTCTCTAGAAGCTGCGTAAGCTCCTACCCCGTCCAGAAGAATTCTCTAGAAACCACGTAAGCCCCTCCCCCGTCCAGAAGAACTCTCTAGAATCTGCGTAAGCCCCTCCCCCTTCCAGAACAACTCTCTAGAAGCTGCGTAAGCTCCTCCCCCGTCCAGAAGAACTCTCTAGAAGCTGCGTAAGCTCCTACCCCGTCCAGAAGAACTCTCTAGAAACCACGTAAGCCCCTCCCCCGTCCAGAAGAACTCTCTAGAAACCACGTAAGCCCCTCCGCCGTCCAGAAGAACTCTCTAGAAACCACGTAAGCCCCTCCCCCGTCCAGAAGAACTCTCTAGAAGCAGCGTAAGCTCCTCCCCCATGCAGAAGAACTCTCTAGAATCTGCGTAAGCCCCTCCCCCGTCCAGAAGAACTCTCTAGAAGCAGCGTAAGCTCCTCCCCCGTCCAAAAGAACTCTCTATAAGCAGCGTAAGCCCCTCCCCCGTCCAGAAGAACTCTCTAGAATCTGCGTAAGCCCCTCCCCCGTCCAGAATAACGCTCTAGAAACCACGTAAGCCCCTCCCCCGTCCAGAAGAACTCTCTAGAAACCACGTAAGCCCCTCCCCCATCCAGAAGAACTCTCTAGAAGCAGCGTAAGCCCCTCCCCCGTCCAAAAGAACTCTCTAGAAGCAGCGTAAGCCCCTCCCCCGTCCAGAAGAACTCTCTAGAAACCACGTAAGCCCCTCCGCCGTCCAGAAGAACTCTCTAGAAACCACGTAAGCCCCTCCCCCGTCCAGAAGAACTCTCTAGAAGCAGCGTAAGCTCCTCCCCCATCCAGAAGAACTCTCTAGAAGCAGCGTAAGCCCCTCCCCCGTCCAGAAGAACTCTCTAGAATCTGCGTAAGCCCCTCCCCCGTCCAGAAGAACTCTCTAGAATCTGCGTAAGCCCCTCCCCCTTCCAGAAGAACTCTCTAGAAGCTGCGTAAGCTCCTCCCCCGTCCAGAAGAACTCTCTAGAAGCTGCGTAAGCTCCTACCCCGTCCAGAAGAATTCTCTAGAAACCACGTAAGCCCCTCCCCCGTCCAGAAGAACTCTCTAGAAACCACGTAAGCCCCTCCGCCGTCCAGAAGAACTCTCTAGAAACCACGTAAGCCCCTCCCCCTTCCAGAACAACTCTCTAGAAGCTGCGTAAGCTCCTCCCCCGTCCAGAAGAACTCTCTAGAAGCTGCGTAAGCTCCTACCCCGTCCAGAAGAACTCTCTAGAAACCACGTAAGCCCCTCCCCCGTCCAGAAGAACTCTCTAGAAACCACGTAAGCCCCTCCGCCGTCCAGAAGAACTCTCTAGAAACCACGTAAGCCCCTCCCCCGTCCAGAAGAACTCTCTAGAAGCAGCGTAAGCTCCTCCCCCATGCAGAAGAACTCTCTAGAATCTGCGTAAGCCCCTCCCCCGTCCAGAAGAACTCTCTAGAAGCAGCGTAAGCTCCTCCCCCGTCCAAAAGAACTCTCTATAAGCAGCGTAAGCCCCTCCCCCGTCCAGAAGAACTCTCTAGAATCTGCGTAAGCCCCTCCCCCGTCCAGAATAACGCTCTAGAAACCACGTAAGCCCCTCCCCCGTCCAGAAGAACTCTCTAGAAACCACGTAAGCCCCTCCCCCATCCAGAAGAACTCTCTAGAAGCAGCGTAAGCCCCTCCCCCGTCCAAAAGAACTCTCTAGAAGCAGCGTAAGCCCCTCCCCCGTCCAGAAGAACTCTCTAGAAACCACGTAAGCCCCTCCGCCGTCCAGAAGAACTCTCTAGAAACCACGTAAGCCCCTCCCCCGTCCAGAAGAACTCTCTAGAAGCAGCGTAAGCTCCTCCCCCATCCAGAAGAACTCTCTAGAAGCAGCGTAAGCCCCTCCCCCGTCCAGAAGAACTCTCTAGAATCTGCGTAAGCCCCTCCCCCGTCCAGAAGAACTCTCTAGAATCTGCGTAAGCCCCTCCCCCTTCCAGAAGAACTCTCTAGAAGCTGCGTAAGCTCCTCCCCCGTCCAGAAGAACTCTCTAGAAGCTGCGTAAGCTCCTACCCCGTCCAGAAGAATTCTCTAGAAACCACGTAAGCCCCTCCCCCGTCCAGAAGAACTCTCTAGAAACCACGTAAGCCCCTCCGCCGTCCAGAAGAACTCTCTAGAAACCACGTAAGCCCCTCCCCCGTCCAGAAGAACTCTCTAGAAGCAGCGTAAGCTCCTCCCCCATGCAGAAGAACTCTCTAGAATCTGCGTAAGCCCCTCCCCCGTCCAGAAGAACTCTCTAGAAGCAGCGTAAGCTCCTCCCCCGTCCAAAAGAACTCTCTATAAGCAGCGTAAGCCCCTCCCCCGTCCAGAATAACGCTCTAGAAACCACGTAAGCCCCTCCCCCGTCCAGAAGAACTCTCTAGAAACCACGTAAGCCCCTCCCCCATCCAGAAGAACTCTCTAGAAGCAGCGTAAGCCCCTCCCCCGTCCAAAAGAACTCTCTAGAAGCAGCGTAAGCCCCTCCCCCGTCCAGAAGAACTCTCTCGAAGCAGCGTAAACCCCTCCCCCGTCCAGAAGAACTCTCTAGAATCTGCGTAAGCCCCTCCCCCGTCCAGAAGAACTCTCTAGAATCTGCGTAAGCCCCTCCCCCTTCCAGAACAACTCTCTAGAAGCTGCGTAAGCTCCTCCCCCGTCCAGAAGAACTCTCTAGAAGCTGCGTAAGCTCCTACCCCGTCCAGAAGAACTCTCTAGAAACCACGTAAGCCCCTCCCCCGTCCAGAAGAACTCTCTAGAAACCACGTAAGCCCCTCCGCCGTCCAGAAGAACTCTCTAGAAACCACGTAAGCCCCTCCCCCGTCCAGAAGAACTCTCTAGAAGCAGCGTAAGCTCCTCCCCCATGCAGAAGAACTCTCTAGAATCTGCGTAAGCCCCTCCCCCGTCCAGAAGAACTCTCTAGAAGCAGCGTAAGCTCCTCCCCCGTCCAAAAGAACTCTCTATAAGCAGCGTAAGCCCCTCCCCCGTCCAGAAGAACTCTCTAGAATCTGCGTAAGCCCCTCCCCCGTCCAGAATAACGCTCTAGAAACCACGTAAGCCCCTCCCCCGTCCAGAAGAACTCTCTAGAAACCACGTAAGCCCCTCCCCCATCCAGAAGAACTCTCTAGAAGCAGCGTAAGCCCCTCCCCCGTCCAAAAGAACTCTCTAGAAGCAGCGTAAGCCCCTCCCCCGTCCAGAAGAACTCTCTAGAATCTGGGTAAGCCCCTCCCCCGTCCAGAAGAACTCTCTAGAAACCACGTAAGCCCCTCCCCCTTCCAGAAGAACTCTCTAGAAGCAGCGTAAGCTCCTCCCCCGTCCAGAAGAACTCTCTAGAATCTGCGTAAGCCCCTCCCCCGTCCAGAAGAACTCTCTAGAATCTGCGTAAGCCCCTCCCCCTTCCAGAAGAACTCTCTAGAAGCTGCGTAAGCTCCTCCCCCATCCAGAAGAACTCTCTAGAAGCAGCGTAAGCCCCTCCCCCGTCCAGAAGAACTCTCTAGAAGCAGCGTAAGCCCCTCCCCCGTCCAGAAGAACTCTCTAGAAACCACGTAAGCCCCTCCCCCGTCCAGAAGAACTCTCTAGAAGCAGCGTAAGCCCCTCCCCCGTCCAGAAGAACTCTCTAGAAGCAGCGTAAGCCCCTCCCCCGTCCAGAAGAACTCTCTAGAAGCAGCGTAAGCCCCTCCCCCATCCAGAAGAACTCTCTAGAAGCAGTGTAAGCCCCTCCCCCGTCCAGAAAAACTCTCTAGAAGCAGTGTAAGCCCCTCCCCCGTCCAGAAGAACTCTCTAGAAGCAGCGTAAGCCCCTCCCCCGTCCAAAAGAACTCTCTAGAAGCAGCGTAAGCCCCTCCCCCGTCCAGAAGAACTCTCTAGAAGCAGCGTAAGCCCCTCCCCCGTCCAGAAGAACTCTCTAGAATCTGCGTAAGCCCCTCCCCCATCCAGAAGAACTCTCTAGAATCTGCGTAAGCCCCTCCCCCTTCCAGAAGAACTCTCTAGAAGCTGCGTAAGCTCCTCCCCCGTCCAGAAGAACTCTCTAGAAGCTGCGTAAGCTCCTACCCCGTCCAGAAGAATTCTCTAGAAACCACGTAAGCCCCTCCCCCGTCCAGAAGAACTCTCTAGAAACCACGTAAGCCCCTCCGCCGTCCAGAAGAACTCTCTAGAAACCACGTAAGCCCCTCCCCCGTCCAGAAGAACTCTCTAGAAGCAGCGTAAGCTCCTCCCCCGTCCAAAAGAACTCTCTATAAGCAGCGTAAGCCCCTCCCCCGTCCAGAATAACGCTCTAGAAACCACGTAAGCCCCTCCCCCGTCCAGAAGAACTCTCTAGAAACCACGTAAGCCCCTCCCCCATCCAGAAGAACTCTCTAGAAGCAGCGTAAGCCCCTCCCCCGTCCAAAAGAACTCTCTAGAAGCAGCGTAAGCCCCTCCCCCGTCCAGAAGAACTCTCTCGAAGCAGCGTAAGCCCCTCCCCCGTCCAGAAGAACTCTCTAGAATCTGCGTAAGCCCCTCCCCCGTCCAGAAGAACTCTCTAGAATCTGCGTAAGCCCCTCCCCCTTCCAGAACAACTCTCTAGAAGCTGCGTAAGCTCCTCCCCCGTCCAGAAGAACTCTCTAGAAGCTGCGTAAGCTCCTACTCCGTCCAGAAGAACTCTCTAGAAACCACGTAAGCCCCTCCCCCGTCCAGAAGAACTCTCTAGAAACCACGTAAGCCCCTCCGCCGTCCAGAAGAACTCTCTAGAAACCACGTAAGCCCCTCCCCCGTCCAGAAGAACTCTCTAGAAGCAGCGTAAGCTCCTCCCCCATGCAGAAGAACTCTCTAGAATCTGCGTAAGCCCCTCCCCCGTCCAGAAGAACTCTCTAGAAGCAGCGTAAGCTCCTCCCCCGTCCAAAAGAACTCTCTATAAGCAGCGTAAGCCCCTCCCCCGTCCAGAAGAACTCTCTAGAAACCACGTAAGCCCCTCCCCCGTCCAGAAGAACTCTCTAGAAGCAGCGTAAGCCCCTCCCCCGTCCAAAAGAACTCTCTAGAAGCAGCGTAAGCCCCTCCCCCGTCCAGAAGAACTCTCTAGAAGCAGCGTAAGCCCCTTCCCCGTCCAGAAGAACTCTCTAGAAGCCACATGATTCTCTACTGGAAATCAGTGCATGGACCCAGGAAGCTTCCAGAAACCAGTGTGAACCCAGTTCAGGCTGAAATCCACACATGCAGGTTAAAGCTCCATCATATGTGAAGAGGATCCAGCTGGAGAAAATGTGTCATTTGTGCATCTTGGCAGCAATTCACGAGTTTATGCTTAAAATAATAATTATTTCTCGTCTCAGACCTGGACCCTCATTTCTGATGACATTTTTCATTTTACTCACTTTACTAGCATTTTTTCTATTCTATTCTATTTTGTTCTATGCTACAGTCATTTAGATGCTTTTATCCAAAGCAACTTACATATGAGAGTGAGAACAACACAAGCAGTAGAGGACATGGAAGGAAGGTGCTGGTGGACTGTCCAGTTGGACGCAGGTCCTTCCATGAAGCTACAGGCTTTTTGTTGTTTATTTGTTGTTGTTTTTTGTTTACTCCCTTCCCATCCCATAATACCACCGATGTCACAATACAAAGAATTAATATCATCAAGTTTGTTGCAAAGAACTGGACTTGGTTCTCCAACTGTTGGTTCTTACCAACAAATACAGCTGTTCCAACAGAGGAAAAGAGTCTGGCTGGTGGTTCAGTCCCACGTTGTCGTGGTAACACGAGGCGTCTTTCCCTGGTGGAACGTAGCTGTGGCGAGGGAGTGTCGGTCTGGATTAGGGAGTGAAGGTAGACGGGAGATGTTTGACTTATTGTTTTGTAAATCAGAAGCGGAGCTTTAAATCTGAAGCTCGGGTTAGCGATGTCGTTGGACGGCCATAACGAAGAGCGATGGGTTCACATGAAGACGGCATGAAGCATGTGGTTCGCTCAGAGACTGGTGAAGGAACTCCTCCACATGAAAATAGAAAGGTGTAACTTGTGGTGACAGTGAGTCGTTGTGAAGGTCGCTGTAATGATGGCCTCTGGCCAGCGGGGGGCAGCGCAGGCTGTATGCAGCCCTGCTGTGTGAGCAGACGAGTGAATAATGAGTGTTAAACGAGCCTTTTTCCATCTATGAAGCTGTCAGATTTTCAGGATTTACATAATTAGTGTTGCGTCTCATCTGACAGGTTTGATGGAAGTAAAATGGATTTCAACAGGATGTCACGCTGCGGGATAATGCCGGTATCACCTGGGTAACAGGATAACGTGCATGCTTCCACACACAGACAGGGGCTAATTTTAGCTGGAGGACTCCAGCGCTCTGCTTTCTGACCGAGGGGTTTCTGTAAATCCAGGCGGCAACACAGGAGCTCTGGAATGTTCTGGGTTTATTTTCACGGCATGAATCATCACCTGAGCCGGCTCACTCCTGTCCTGTTGAATGGACGGAGAAGCTTGTAGATGTTTCCTGGAAGATGCTTTCGAGGCAACGTTTAGAAAAGGTGACCCCTGAACTCAGCTCCTAAATCCTCTTCTTGCCAGCTTGTTGGGTCTTTTTGCCATCTGGTTTATGGTTAACGTAAAGACTGAAAACAAACTTCTCCCACCGTTGCTGAAGTGAACATGAGATGTTAGGACTGGCCGAGTGCAGCTTCTCAGATCATCCATGTCCTCTGTGGGACCTAAAACCATGCCAGTCTCACTCCCTCCAAAACTCATGGACAGCCAGACATTTATCAGAAATCTGTCCCATGAAACATGCCAGCTCCCCGACATGAGCTCCTCCATCTGGATGGAACGTACCAAGCAGTCAGATAACAGAAGATCCTCCGTCTTCTGCCCTGAAGAGGAAAAGACTAAACCACATCTTTAAAAGGAGGGAGAGAAAAGACTCGGTCATACGTCCTGACAGAGAAGTCCCTGCAGTCGTGCTGCCTGAACGCCTGCAGGTCTGCGGCCCTTTACCGCGTATCTACAGGAGGAATCTCTGTACGCTGGGGACAGGGCTGCTGGCGATTGCCTACATTAAAACCGGAGGTTGGTCGACCGGTCATGCATCTAATTTTGAGTTTTTCTATGAGCACAAAGGATAAAAACTAGCCAGCATGTTATCTGCTGACCAGTCCCTGCTGAATATATCACCCCACTTATCGTGCATAAATGTTCACATTCAGCCTCTCATCCGGTATCCTGAGCTTCGCTCCATTGATTATCAATGCACTTAACTCAGGCTGAATTATGACACACATGCCTGAAGAGACAATAGAGGAAAAAGATGAAGCTGTAAAATATTAAAATCTGTCTGTGATTGCGCAGCTCTAAAGTAGGTCCTGATTAAGCTAATCGTCACCGAAGCATGAATGGAATTTGTTCATCAGAGCTGACCTGCTTCACCGACTAAAAGAACTCATTCTTCATGTTGTTTTTCTTTTCCCACTTATTCGCTGAATGACTAGCCCTCTCCGTCTATCTTCATCTTCATCATCCTTCCCCACGTCCTTCTCTCAGCACTCGTTCACAATGGCACTCACTGAATATAAATTACATTTCAGTCTCTTTCATCAGGCTTGCTTCCCTCTAAATGTTCCCTGACTAGTGCCAGCATCACCAGGCACTATTTTTACGTGACCACGCTCCTCCGGCTCTGTTTTCAGCCTCTCCAAATATACCTCCAGCCATAGCACTGACATCAGCTGGCGTGCCGCATGCCGAGGTCATATTCTGGGGATTTCACTCTATAATTATGTGAGTGTGTAATCCAAGCTCATGCAGGTGAACAAACAGCTATTAGCGTATGTTTAGCCGATTCAGAACTCGGCCCCATGAAGACGGCCCGTGCACGGTGATTTGACCTGCCCTTTTCACACAAAATGAAGCATTTTTGAGCGATTTCACACATCTCCTTGATAATTACTGTCAAAATAAGTTCATGTTGTTGCTCTTCCACATCGGTGAGGGAAAATAAGTTACATTACCAAAGTCTGGAGGGAAATTTGAATTCGAGTCTGAATTGTTTTGTTTACAGCAGGTTTAGAATGACGCTAAATTTGTCTGAAGCTACATGCTGTACTAAATCTTTGTTTTCCTGATGAAGTGCTTTGAAAGTATCAACTTTTCTTCTTCTACGTTCAGTCTGCAAAACTGACTCAATTTCTACTGGCAGTGGATTTTTTTATGCTAGCAGTGAGAATAAAACATGCAAACACATGCAAAACGATGCACATGTAAGCATGTTGATATATTAGCATTTATTTTACAGCTGTTTTCTGATGTTCCAGCTGCCGGTTAAAAAGAGATATTGACAAAGTTCTGCCAAGAATGTTGAGCAAAGCTAAAATTCTGAAATTTATACTTTGCTGTTAGTTAGAAAAGTCATTATAATGCTAACAATGGCAACAGAGTTGATGTTAGCTTTTCTAGCTGTAAGTGTTAGCTTTTCTGCTAATAATGATAATGCTACTACTCAAATCAGAGCGGGTTTTTAAGGCGCTTACTCCATAAATTGTTTGCAGTTAGCCAGTGCTATCATGCTAGTGCTAAACTAAAACTAAAACTTTACAGATTAGTCATCATTGGGACCATAATACTAAAAAGCTCACAAATAGTTAGCTAGCTTCTAGCTAACCATGAGCTAGTTTTTACAAGCTTGGTTGTCGGTTGGTTATTAGTACACATAAGCATGTTAGTAAGTTAAAATGATTAAATGATACCATAAATATTTTTATGATTCTTGAATCTTTTTGTCAAAACTGATTTTTGTTACCAATTTAATTTGTAGTTTATAATTTACTGTGAGTTGAGGAAGTCATGAAAATTTGGAACAAAACTAGAAAAATTGTGAAAAAAACACAGATTGAAACAAGCTTGTTTTTGTTTGACCTGGTTGGAAAATGTCGTGTGGTTCAGCCATGAGACTCCATACGCTACCAATAAAACTACAAATATACTACAAAGTATCTTATATTGTCATGATTTTTGTTGCACACTTGAACACAAACGACTCCCAAGCGTGCATGAGTGAAGAAACGTGACATCCACTTTATTTCTGTAACACAAAAACACGCACTACAACCGGTGGCTGTAGGTAATGATGTTGTTTCAGTCTCAAGGACCCCTAAGACACCTGAGATGCCTGTGTAAATTGCTCATATTAACGTGACCTCCAGAACATCTGTAGTAATTATAAGTGTATCTTCTGAATATCTGAAACTACTGAACAACTAGAGTTAAACACACATTAGAAAGAAAAATAACAATTAAGCATGTTTTCTGCAAAAAAAGGTGTGAGGGGGTGGAGGGGTTGTTCTTATCCCAGCTGTCTGTCCAGCATCCCTGCTGGTCTCCACATTTTTCCCAGCTGTCCCTGAAGGCATCCTCCTGTGCTGATGGTTTCCACCTGTGCCTCCCTCTATTTAAGCAGCAAGCCCAGATCGTCAGATTTGTCTGTTTCCAGCCTTCAGTAACTCTCATGAACACCGTGTATTCCTGCCCTGTTTCTCCTTCTCCCGAGAACCTGCCTGCCCAGCGTTTTTCCTTGTCTCTTCCCCTCGTGTGTCAACTCCATGTATGGACCTTGGACTGGATTCTGGATACTGGACGAACCCTCAATAATCCTGCGTGAGAGGAACTTCTTTTTTCCCTTCTTGGACATCTGTCCCTGGAGTTGGCTTCTCCCTGTGCGCCATTTCACTAACCCTCCTGTCGTCACCAGCCGGAACCAGTTGGGATCCTCTAAGACACAGGTGTCAAACTCCAGGCCTCGAGGGCTGGTATCCTGCAGGTTTTTGTTGTCTCCCTGCTCCAACACACCTCACAAGTTCATAATTAGGTTGACAAGAAGCTGCTGGGTCCATTTGATTTGAATCAGCTGTGTTGAACGAGGGAAACAACAAAAGCCTGCCGGATTCCGGCCCTCCAGGACTGGAGTTTGACACCCCTGCTCTAAGAGGACTTCAAGCCCTTCTTGAGTTGGCTTCCCGCTTCCTCAACCCCAGTTATTGACAATAAAATCTTTAACCAGTCCTGTGGTCTTCTGGTTCTTTTGGGTCCCATCTCCTGAGTCGTTACATATATACTCCTTTAGAGCTCATGTTCTTTGTACTTGGAGAATTCAGTCTTTTCCCTAAACCATACGACAGGACCTGATGATCCTGCTTATGTCTGCAGCTTCTTGGGCAAACACAAAGGACGGTCTGCGGTTTTAAAAGATGACCGCCATGAAAACTTCTCAGAGTAAAGGACAAAGAATCCTCGACGCTGAAGCAGTGCGAGATCCGATGACATGGTATCTTAGAGAAGGCAGTTGACTTTGAGAAGACCTTGTGAGTAAATACAGCTTCACAGAACTGCTGGCTGACTGAAACCTTCTTTGGTTTGCATTTGTCAGCTCCAAACAAAAGCTTTTCAGCCAGCGTCGCCTTGGTTTCTAAGCCTGCTTCCTGCCGAGAGCGGCAGACATGAGAGATGACGCGGTGCTGCCTTTCCAATGACATGTCATAATAAATTATTTAAACAGCCTCCAAGTGTTTGGCTCATTGTACAACACGTATGCTCTGGTGGGTCTGTGGGTGTCAAAGCATGGAGGAGAAAAGACCAGGGCTGTGTCTCATTCAGTGCATTTTCATGTTTCAGTGCGTTTACACTGACTTTTGTGCCAAAAACTCGTTGCACTGAAAGTACCCGGATGCTGCCCTAAACCCGCCCATAAATACAGTGTGGAACGATGGACACTTTGCGCACTAAATCGACGCCATTTTGCTGACGTAGCGGAAGAGGATGGACTTTCCATCAGTTTACCAGGTAAATAATGGCGGAGTTTAACGCCGGTCCAGGCGGCGATTCATTTGTATAAATGTAAGTATTAAATTATCCCGTTATGATTGTGATGTATACTGCAGCCTGACGACAGTTATGGATCTGACCATTTGTCAGACTCGGTAGTTAGCACCGTAGCTTAGCACACTGTTAGCAGTTTTTATCCGCTGTAGTGGACGTATACAGGTTATATGTGTTATAAACGATGAATGTTATAGGTTCTTTATGTTCATTCATCCTTGTTGAACGTCCAGATGAAGCATTGTGGTGTTTATAACGTAAACTATTAATACCGATATAGCGCCAGTTTTTAGAGCGCGGTCCGTTACTATGGTTACCACTGATGCCATAAATCTGCATCGTATCGTCAGATCTGAACTGCTGAGACTGAACGAGAAAATATAGATATAAAATAAACATAGTAGTGAATTTAGTTGGTTTGATTATTAGAGTGCAAAGTGTGTAACTTTCTTCTGCATGGCTCCACCTCGTCTGTCTCTGATTGAAAATCCATCGTGTGTGTGTGTGTGTGTTTAGTTTACGTTGTAGTTGGTGTCATGTAATATTTACTGAATGTTTCGTGTGTTTTGTGTATGGTAATAAATTAATAATTACAAAATATATCATATTTGAAAAATGTAAAGAGAAGTTCATTGTAGATCTTCATCATATAGAGACACACAATTTGTTTCCCATTCGCCAAATTATTTATTGTTTAGATATAAATGCAGTCATGATCTGGGGAGTAACACATCATTACCATCCTCTGCCTCTCATCAGTCTCACAGACGGTTCCTGGAGATGCTGCTGGTTCGCCTGCTGGTTGTTCCCCAGCAGACAGACCTCCACCTGGTCTCTAGGATCCTGAAAGACGGACCTCCACCTGGTCTCTAGGGTCCTGAAAGACGGACCTCCACCTGGTCTCTAGGATCCTGAAAGACGGACCTCCACCTGGTCTCTAGGATCCTGAAAGACGGACCTCCACCTGGTCTCTAGGATCCTGAAAGACGGACCTCCACCTGGTCTCTAGGATCCTGAAAGACGGACCTCCACCTGGTCTCTAGGATCCTGAAAGACGGACCTCCACCTGGTCTCTAGGATCTTGAAAGACGGACCTCCACCTGGTCTCTAGGATCCTGAAAGACGGACCTCCACCTGGTCTCTAGGATCCTGAAAGATGGACCTCCACCTGGTCTCTGGGATCCTGAAAGACGGACCTCCACCTGGTCTCTGGGATCCTGAAAGACGGACCTCCACCTGGTCTCTGGGATCCTGAAAGACGGACCTCCACCTGGTCTCTAGGATCCTGAAAGACGGACCTCCACCTGGTCTCTGGGATCCTGAAAGACGGACCTCCACCTGGTCTCTGGGATCCTGAAAGACGGACCTCCACCTGGTCTCTAGGGTCCTGAAAGACGGACCTCCACCTGGTCTCTGGGATCCTGAAAGACGGACCTCCACCTGGTCTCTGGGATCCAGAAAGACGGACCTCCACCTGGTCTCTGGGATCCTGAAAGACGGACCTCCACCTGGTCTCTGGGATCCTGAAAGACGGACCTCCACCTGGTCTCTAGGGTCCTGAAAGACGGACCTCCACCTGGTCTCTGGGATCCTGAAAGACGGACCTCCACCTGGTCTCTAGGATCCTGAAAGACGGACCTCCACCTGGTCTCTAGGATCCTGAAAGACGGACCTCCACCTGGTCTCTAGGATCCTGAAAGACTGACCTCCACCTGGTCTCTAGGATCCTGAAAGACCTCCACCTGGTCTCTAGGATCCTGAAAGACAGACCTCCACCTGGTCTCTAGGATCCTGAAAGACGGACCTCCACCTGGTCTCTAGGATCCTGAAAGACAGACCTCCACCTGGTCTCTAGGATCCTGAAAGACGGACCTCCACCTGGTCTCTAGGATCCTGAAAGACGGACCTCCACCTGGTCTCTAGGATCCTGAAAGACGGACCTCCACCTGGTCTCTAGGATCCTGAAAGACGGACCTCCACCTGGTCTCTAGGATCCTGAAAGACGGACCTCCACCTGGTCTCTAGGATCCTGAAAGACGGACCTCCACCTGGTCTCTGGGATCCTGAAAGACGGACCTCCACCTGGTCTCTGGGATCCTGAAAGACGGACCTCCACCTGGTCTCTAGGATCCTGAAAGACGGACCTCCACCTGGTCTCTAGGATCCTGAAAGACGGACCTCCACCTGGTCTCTAGGATCCTGAAAGACGGACCTCCACCTGGTCTCTAGGATCCTGAAAGACCTCCACCTGGTCTCTAGGATCCTGAAAGACGGACCTCCACCTGGTCTCTAGGATCCTGAAAGACGGACCTCCACCTGGTCTCTGAGATCATGAAAGACGGACCTCCACCTGGTCTCTGGGATCCTGAAAGACGGACCTCCACCTGGTCTCTAGGATCCTGAAAGACGGACCTCCACCTGGTCTCTAGGATCCTGAAAGACCTCCACCTGGTCTCTAGGATCCTGAAAGACGGACCTCCACCTGGTCTCTAGGATCCTGAAAGACGGACCTCCACCTGGTCTCTGGGATCCTGAAAGACGGACCTCCACCTGGTCTCTAGGATCCTGAAAGACGGACCTCCACCTGGTCTCTAGGATCCTGAAAGACGGACCTCCACCTGGTCTCTAGGATCCTGAAAGACGGACCTCCACCTGGTCTCTAGGATCCTGAAAGACGGACCTCCACCTGGTCTCTGGGATCCTGAAAGACGGACCTCCACCTGGTCTCTGGGATCCTGAAAGACGGACCTCCACCTGGTCTCTAGGATCCTGAAAGACGGACCTCCACCTGGTCTCTAGGATCCTGAAAGACGGACCTCCACCTGGTCTCTAGGATCCTGAAAGACGGACCTCCACCTGGTCTCTGGGATCCTGAAAGACGGACCTCCACCTGGTCTCTAGGATCCTGAAAGACGGACCTCCACCTGGTCTCTGGGATCCTGAAAGACGGACCTCCACCTGGTCTCTGGGATCCTGAAAGACGGACCTCCACCTGGTCTCTAGGATCCTGAAAGACGGACCTCCACCTGGTCTCTAGGATCCTGAAAGACGGACCTCCACCTGGTCTCTAGGATCCTGAAAGACGGACCTCCACCTGGTCTCTAGGATCCTGAAAGACGGACCTCCACCTGGTCTCTAGGATCCTGAAAGACGGACCTCCACCTGGTCTCTAGGATCCTGAAAGACGGACCTCCACCTGGTCTCTGAGATCATGAAAGACGGACCTCCACCTGGTCTCTGGGATCCTGAAAGACGGACCTCCACCTGGTCTCTAGGATCCTGAAAGACGGACCTCCACCTGGTCTCTAGGATCCTGAAAGACGGACCTCCACCTGGTCTCTAGGATCCTGAAAGACGGACCTCCACCTGGTCTCTGAGATCATGAAAGACGGACCTCCACCTGGTCTCTAGGATCCTGAAAGACGGACCTCCACCTGGTCTCTAAGATCCTGAAAGACGGACCTCCACCTGGTCTCTAGGATCCTGAAAGACCTCCACCTGGTCTCTAGGATCCTGAAAGACCTCCACCTGGTCTCTAGGATCCTGAAAGACCTCCACCTGGTCTCTAGGATCCTGAAAGACGGACCTCCACCTGGTCTCTAGGATCCTGAAAGACCTCCACCTGGTCTCTAGGATCCTGAAAGACGGACCTCCACCTGGTCTCTAGGATCCTGAAAGACGGACCTCCACCTGGTCTCTGGGATCCTGAAAGACGGACCTCCGCCTGGTCTCTAGGATCCTGAAAGACGGACCTCCACCTGGTCTCTAAGATCCTGAAAGACGGACCTCCACCTGGTCTCTGGGATCCTGAAAGACGGACCTCCGCCTGGTCTCTAGGATCCTGAAAGACGGACCTCCTCCTGGTCTCTGGGATCCTGAAAGACTGACCTCTACCTGGTCTCTAAGATCCTGAAAGACGGACCTCCACCTGGTCTCTGGGATCCTGAAAGACGGACCTCCACCTGGTCTCTAGGGTCCTGAAAGACGGACCTCCACCTGGTCTCTGGGATCCTGAAAGACGGACCTCCACCTGGTCTCTAGGACCCTGAAAGACTGACCTCCACCTGGTCTCTAAGATCCTGAAAGACGGACCTCCACCTGGTCTCTGGGATCCTGAAAGACGGACCTCCACCTGGTCTCTAGGACCCTGAAAGACTGACCTCTACCTGGTCTCTAAGATCCTGAAAGACGGACCTCCACCTGGTCTCTGGGATCCTGAAAGACGGACCTCCACCTGGTCTCTAGGGTCCTGAAAGACGGACCTCCACCTGGTCTCTGGGATCCTGAAAGACGGACCTCCACCTGGTCTCTAAGATCCTGAAAGACGGACCTCCACCTGGTCTCTGGGATCCTGAAAGACGGACCTCCACCTGGTCTCTAGGATCCTGAAAGACGGACCTCCACCTGGTCTCTAAGGTCCTGAAAGACGGACCTCCACCTGGTCTCTGGGATCCTAAAAGACGGACCTCCACCTGGTCTCTAGGGTCCTGAAAGACGGACCTCCACCTGGTCTCTAGGATCCTGAAAGACGGACCTCCACCTGGTCTCTAGGACCCTGAAAGACTGACCTCCACCTGGTCTCTAGGATCCTGAAAGACGGACCTCCACCTGGTCTCTAGGATCCTGAAAGACGGACCTCCACCTGGTCTCTAGGATCCTGAAAGACGGACCTCCACCTGGTCTCTAGGATCCTGAAAGACGGACCTCCACCTGGTCTCTAGGATCCTGAAAGACGGACCTCCACCTGGTCTCTAGGGTCCTGAAAGACGGACCTCCACCTGGTCTCTAGGATGCTGAAAGACGGACCTCCACCTGGTCTCTAGGATCCTGAAAGACGGACCTCCACCTGGTCTCTAGGATCCTGAAAGACAGACCTCCACCTGGTCTCTAGGATCCTGAAAGACGGACCTCCACCTGGTCTCTAGGATCCTGAGCGACGGACCTCCACCTGGTCTCTAGGATCCTGAAAGACGGACCTCCACCTGGTCTCTAGGATCCTGAAAGACGGACCTCCACCTGGTCTCTAGGATCCTGAAAGACGGACCTCCACCTGGTCTCTAGGATCCTGAAAGACGGACCTCCACCTGGTCTCTAGGATCCTGAAAGACGGACCTCCACCTGGTCTCTAGGATCCTGAAAGACGGACCTCCACCTGGTCTCTAGGATCCTGAAAGACGGACCTCCACCTGGTCTCTAGGATCCTGAAAGACGGACCTCCACCTGGTCTCTAGGATCCTGAAAGACGGACCTCCACCTGGTCTCTAGGATCCTGAAAGACGGACCTCCACCTGGTCTCTAGGATCCTGAAAGACGGACCTCCACCTGGTCTCTAGGATCCTGAAAGACGGACCTCCACCTGGTCTCTAGGACCCTGAAAGACGGACCTCCACCTGGTCTCTAGGATCCTGAAAGACGGACCTCCACCTGGTCTCTAGGACCCTGAAAGACGGACCTCCACCTGGTCTCTAGGATCCTGAAAGACGGACCTCCACCTGGTCACTAGGATCCTGAAAGACGGACCTCCACCTGGTCTCTAGGATCCTGAAAGACGGACCTCCACCTGGTCACTAGGATCCTGAAAGACCTCTCCACACACACCTGGCTTCTGACAGGCAGCAGGTGAAGCGAGCTTGCAGGTGGGTTCAGACAGGCGGCCTGAGGAGCGTCATGAGGAAGATGGACCGCTACAAGCAGGAGGAGATTCAATAAAGGATTCAATAAAATGTTTCTGTAACAACTTTGCTGCATCTCTGTGTCTGAGCATCTTCTTTACAGCATTACATTCCCTACATTATCATTTATAATCCCTTTCCTGCTGCCAGATGTGCACAGCATCAGAGTAAACACCAGTTAAAACACATGTGTTTCATGTAAAGGACATTTTTATACTGACAATATCTTTGCATATTTAAAAGCTGTTTTATTAGTGTTTTGATTTAAACTTTATGATACTAATAAGCCTGAGGGAGACATGCAGAGACACATGACAGTCTGATGTTACTTTATATAGTTAACAACTGAGATAGATCCCTCTAGTGTAGGCCATAATATATGATGATATGATACATAAAGTTATGTTTGCTGGATTTGTTCATTTATTTATTACAACTTCCTAAAAAGAATTTAGTGGGATGAACCGTCTCTGAAACGATGAGCCAACAATGAAGCGGGACTGGCAACAGGTCCGCACTCTGGGTACGTATGCAGGCGGGTCATACACGTTAGAAATAAATAAATATACGTACCAACTCATGTTCAGCCAATCGGAGGAGGATCCTTCGTCACCTTTAATGCGATGGAGTTTCATGAGAAGCAAATTCATTCTCCTAATTTAGAGCTTTGTTTTACTTTTGGCAGCAGAATAATTGTGGTCAAATGCGAGTTCGTCACCACCGGTTAGTGCTCTACGTCCATGTTCCATTTGGGACAACACTTACCCACCGTAGTGCGCACTAGAGAGAGAAGTGCGTAGTGCACACTATGCACTATGCACTAACGAACTGAGACACTGCCCATCTGAGCCACGCAGAAAAAGGCCTGGAGATGTGCATTCATTACCCGGCGATGGGGGGAGATTACCGTATCATGGAGCGGTTATCCACATGCTTCCCAGCTCCTCTGGAAAAAAAACAAACAAGCAAAGAGACAGAGTTTTACATCTTTCAGCTCATGAAGTAAATAAAACACCACCTAAGCGTATGAGTTGGGGAGTTAGTTTCAAAGATGTGTTGCCATAGCAACAGAGCCAAGAAACAAGTCATCTTCACTCAATATGAATTTAACTTGCTTCATTAAGCTGCAGAGATGCATTAATTCTTCTTTTTCGAAATTGGGAAAATGATTTACATTTATCCTCATTGTTTAAGATGTTTCCATGGAGACGTGATGTTTCTATGCAGATGTGATGTTTCCACACAGACGTGACATTTCCATGCAGACATGACGTTTCCATGCAGACATGACGTTTCCATGCAGACGTGATGTTTCCATGCAGACGTGACATTTCCAGGCAGACGTGATGTTTCCAGGCAGACGTGATGTTTCCACGCAGACGTGATGTTTCCACGCAGACGTGATGTTTCCATTCAGACGTGACGTTTCCACGCAGACGTGACATTTCCAGGCAGACGTGATGTTTCCACGCAGACGTGATGTTTCCACGCAGACGTGATGTTTCCATGCAGACGTGACATTTCCAGGCAGACGTGATGTTTCCACGCAGACGTGATGTTTCCACGCAGACGTGATGTTTCCATTCAGACGTGACGTTTCCACGCAGACGTGACTTTTCAACGCAGATGTGACGTTTCCATGCAGAACTGATGTTTCCCCGCAGACGTGGTTTCCACGCACGCATGACGTTTCCTCACAGATGTGATGTTTCCACGCAGACGTGACTTTTCCTGCAGACGTGACGTTTCCATGCAGACGTGATCTTTCCATGGAGACGTCACGTTTCCACGCAAACGTGACTTTTCATGCAGACGTGACTTTTCATGCAGACGTGACGTTTCCATGCAGACGTGACATTTCCACACAGACGTGATGTTTCCATGCAGACGTGACGTTTCCATGCAAACGTGGTGTTTCCATGCAGACGTGACGTTTCCACGCAGACGTGAGGTTTCCACGCAGACGTGATGTTTCCATGCAGACGTGATGTTTCCCCGCAGACGTGGTTTCCACGCACACATGACGTTTCCACACAGATGTGATGTTTCCACGCAGACGTGACTTTTCCTGCAGACGTAACGTTTCCATGCAGACGTGACTTTTCATGCAGACGTGACTTTTCATGCAGACGTGACGTTTCCATGCAGACGTGACATTTCCACACAGACGTGATGTTTCCATGCAGACGTGACGTTTCCATGCAGACGTGACGTTTCCATGCAGACGTAATGTTTCTATGCAGACATAATGTTTCCATGCAGACGTGACGTTTCCATGCAGACGTGACGTTTCCATGCAGACGTGATGTTTCCATGCAGACCTGATGTTTCCACGCAGACGTGACTTTCCCACGCAGACGTGACGTTTCAACGCAGACGTAAAGTTTCCATGCAGACGTGATGTTTCCATGCAGACGTGATGTTTCCGTGCAGACATGTCGTTTCAACTCAGACGTGACGTTTCCACGTAGATGTGACGTTTGCACACAGACGTGATGTTTCAACGCAAACGTGATGTTTCCATGCAGACATTACGTTTCAGCCCAGACGTGACGTTTCCATGCAGACGTGACGTTTCCACGCAAACGGTACGTTTCTATGCAGAACTGATGTTTCCACGGAGACGTGATGCTTCCACGGAGACGTGATTTTTCCAAGCAGACGTGATGTTTCAATGCAGACGTGATGTTTCCACACAGGCGTGATGTTTCCATGCAGACGTTACGTTTCAGCGCAGACGTGACGTTTCCATGCAGACGTGACGTTTCCACGCAAACGGTACGTTTCTATGCAGAACTGATGTTTCCACGGAGACGTGATGCTTCCACGGAGACGTGATTTTTCCAAGCAGACGTGATGTTTCAATGCAGACGTGATGTTTCCACACAGGCGTGATGTTTCCAGGCAGACGTGACGTTTCCACACGGACGTGTTGTTTCTATGCAGACATGATTTTTCCATGCAGACGTGACATTTTCATGCAGACTTCATGTTTCCACGCGGACGTGATGTTTCCACGCAGATGTGTTGTTTCCACGCAGACGTGATTTTTCCACGCAGATATGACGTTTCCATGCAGACGTGATGTTTCCATGCAGATGTTATGTTTCCACGCAGACGTGACGTTTCCACACAAACGGTACGTTTCTATGCAGAACTGATGTTTCCACGTAGACGTGATGTTTCCACGGAGACCTGACGTTTCCACGCAGACGTAACATTTCCACGCAGACATGATGTTTCTCTGCAGATGTGATGTTTCCATGCAGACGTGATGTTTCCACGTAGACGTGATGTTTCCACGGAGACCTGACGTTTCCACGCAGACGTAACATTTCCACGCAGACATGATGTTTCTCTGCAGATGTGATGTTTCCATGCAGACATGACATTCCCACGCAGACGTGACTTTTCAACGCAGACGTGACGTTTCCACGTAGATGTGACGTTTGCACATAGACGTGATGTTTCAACGCAAACGTGACCTTTCCATGCAGACGTTACGTTTCAGCGCAGGCGTGACGTTTCTACGTAGACGTGATGTTTCCACGCAGACGTGACGTTTCCACGGAGACGTGACGTTTCCACGGAGACGTAATTTCCACGCAGACGTGACGTTTCCACGCAGACGTGATGTTTCCACGCAGACGTGACGTTTCCACGGAGACGTGACGTTTCCACGCAGACGTGACGTTTCCACGCAGACGTGATGTTTCCACGCAGACGTGACGTTTCCACGGAGACGTGACGTTTCCACGCAGACGTGACGTTTCCACGCAGATGTGATGTTTCAACACAGATGTGATGTTTCCATGCAGACTTAACGTTTCCATGCAGATATGATGTTTCCATGCAGAGGGGACTTTTCCATATAAACGTGACGTTTCCATGCAGACGTGACGTTTCCATGCCGACGTGACATTTCCATGCAGACATGACGTTTCCATGCAGACGTGATGTTTCCATGCAGACGTGATGTTTCCACGCAGACGTTACATTCCCACGCAGACGTGACATTTTCATGCAGACGTGACGTTTCCACGCAAACGGTACGTTTCCATGCAGAACTGATGTTTCCATGGAGGCGTGACGTATCCACGCAGACGTGACGTTTACACGCAGACGTGATGTTTCTATGCAGACTTGACGTTTTCATGCAGACGTGATGTTTCCATGCAGATGTGACGTTTCCACGCAGATGTGACGTTTCCACGCAGATGTGACGTTTCGACACAGACGTGATGTTTCCATGCAGACTTAACGTTTCCATGCAGAAGTGATGTTTCCATGCAGACATGATGTTTGCACGCAGACGTGATGTTTCCATACAGACGTGAAGTTTTCATGCAGACTTGATGCTTCCATGCAGACCTGATGTTTCCACGCAGACGTGACTTTCCCACGCAGACGTGACGTTTCAACGCAGACGTAAAGTTTCCATGCAGACGTGATGTTTCCATGCAGACATGATGTTTCCGTGCAGACATGTCGTTTCAACTCAGACGTGACGTTTCCACGTAGATGTGACGTTTGCACACAGACGTGATGTTTCAACGCAAACGTGATGTTTCCATGCAGACGTTACGTTTCAGCGCAGACGTGACGTTTCCATGCAGACGTGACGTTTCCACGCAAACGGTACGTTTCTAGCCAGAACTGATGTTTCCACGGAGACGTGATGCTTCCACGGAGACGTGATTTTTCCAAGCAGACGTGATGTTTCAATGCAGACGTGATGTTTCCACACAGGCGTGATGTTTCCAGGCAGACGTGACGTTTCCACACAGACGTGTTGTTTCTATGCAGACATGATTTTTCCATGCAGACGTGACATTTTCATGCAGACTTCATGTTTCCACGCGGACGTGATGTTTCCACGCAGATGTGTTGTTTCCACGCAGACGTGATTTTTCCACGCAGATATGACGTTTCCATGCAGACGTGATGTTTCCACACAGACTTAACGTTTCCATGCAATCTTAACGTTTCCATGCAGAACTGATGTTTCCACGGAGACGTGACGTTTCCACGCAGACGTGACGTTTCCACGCAGACGTGTTGTTTCTATGCAGACGTGACGTTTCCACGCAGACGTGACTTTTCAACGCAGATGTGACGTTTCCATGCAGACGTGACGTTTCAGGGCAGACGTGACGTTTCCTTGCAGAACTGATGTTTCCATGCAGAACTGATGTTTCCCCGCAGACGTGGTTTCCACGCACACATGACGTTTCCTCACAGATGTGATGTTTCCACGCAGACGTGACTTTTCCTGCAGACGTGACGTTTCCATGCAGACGTGATGTTTCCCCGCAGACGTGGTTTCCACGCACACATGACGTTTCCACACAGATGTGATGTTTCCACGCAGACGTGACTTTTCCTGCAGACGTGACGTTTCCATGCAGACGTGATCTTTCCATGGAGACGTCACGTTTCCACGCAAACGTGACTTTTCATGCAGACGTGACTTTTCATGCAGACGTGACGTTTCCATGCAGACGTGACATTTCCACGCAGACGTGATGTTTCCATGCAGACGTGACGTTTCCATGCAGACGGGACGTTTCCATGCAGACATAATGTTTCCATGCAGACGTGACGTTTCCATGCAGACATGACATTTCCATGCAGACGTGATGTTTCCACGCAGACGTGACGTTTCCATGCAGATGTGACGTTTCCACGCAGACGTGATGTTTCTACGCAGACGTGATGTTTCCATGCAGACGTGACGTTTCAACGCAGACGTGTTGTTTCTACGCAGACTTGATGTTTCCATGCAGACGTGATGTTTCCATGCAGATGTTATGTTTCCACGCAGACGTGACGTTTCCACACAAACGGTACGTTTCTATGCAGAACTGATGTTTCCACGTAGACGTGATGTTTCCACAGAGACCTGACGTTTCCACGCAGACGTAACATTTCCACGCAGACATGATGTTTCTATGCAGATGTGATGTTTCCATGCAGACGTGACGTTTTCATGCAGACGTGACGTTTCCACGCTCATGTGACGTTTCCACGCAGATGTGACGTTTCCACACAGACGGGTGTTTCCATGCAGACTTAACGTTTCCATGCAGAAGTGATGTTTCCATGCAGACATGATGTTTGCACGCAGACGTGATGTTTCCATACAGACGTGATGTTTCCATGCAGACCTGATGTTTCCACGCAGACGTGACTTTCCCACGCAGACGTGACGTTTCAACGCAGACGTAAAGTTTCCATGCAGACGTGATGTTTCCATGCAGACGTGATGTTTCCGTGCAGACATGTCGTTTCAACTCAGACGTGACGTTTCCACGTAGATGTGACGTTTGCACACAGACGTGATGTTTCAACGCAAACGTGATGTTTCCATGCAGACGTTACGTTTCAGCGCAGACGTGACGTTTCCACGCAAACGGTACGTTTCTATGCAGAACTGATGTTTCCACGGAGACGTGATGCTTCCACGGAGACGTGATTTTTCCAAGCAGACGTGATGTTTCAATGCAGACGTGATTTTTCCACGCAGATATGACGTTTCCATGCAGACGTGATGTTTCCATGCAGATGTTATGTTTCCACGCAGACGTGACGTTTCCACACAAACGGTACGTTTCTATGCAGAACTGATGTTTCCACGTAGACGTGATGTTTCCACGGAGACCTGACGTTTCCACTCAGACGTAACATTTCCACGCAGACATGATGTTTCTATGCAGATGTGATGTTTCCATGCAGACGTGACGTTTTCATGCAGACGTGACGTTTCCACGCAGATGTGACGTTTCCACGCAAACGGTACGTTTCTATGCAGAACTGATGTTTCCACGGAGACGTGATGCTTCCACGGAGACGTGATTTTTCCAAGCAGACGTGATGTTTTCACGCAGACGTGATTTTTCCACGCAGATATGACGTTTCCATGCAGACGTGATGTTTCCATGCAGATGTTATGTTTCCACGCAGACGTGACGTTTCCACACAAACGGTACGTTTCTATGCAGAACTGATGTTTCCACGTAGACGTGATGTTTCCACGGAGACCTGACGTTTCCACGCAGACGTAACATTTCCACGCAGACATGATGTTTCTATGCAGATGTGATGTTTCCATGCAGACGTGACGTTTTCATGCAGACGTGACGTTTCCACGCAGATGTGACGTTTCCACACAGACGTAATGTTTCCATGCAGACTTAACGTTTCCATGCAGACATGATGTTTCCATGCAGAGGGGACTTTTCCATGCAAACGTGACGTTTCCATGCAGACGTGACGTTTCCATGCAGACGTGACATGTTCATGCAGACTTCATGTTTCCACGCGGACGTGATGTTTCCACGCAGATGTGTTGTTTCCACGCAGACGTGATTTTTCCACGCAGATATGACGTTTCCATGCAGACGTGATGTTTCCACACAGACTTAACGTTTCCATGCAATCTTAACGTTTTCATGCAGATGTGACGTTTCCACGCAGACGTGATGTTTCCATGCAGACGTGATGTTTCCACGCAAACGGTACGTTTCCATGCAGAACTGATGTTTCCACGGAGACGTGACGTTTCCATGCAGACGTGACGTTTCCACGCAGACGTGTTGTTTCTATGCAGACGTGACGTTTCCACGCAGACGTGACTTTTCAACGCAGATGTGACGTTTCCATGCAGACGTGACGTTTCCATGCAGACGTGACATTTTCATGCAGACTTCATGTTTCCACGCGGACGTGATGTTTCCACGCAGATGTGTTGTTTCCACGCAGACGGTACGTTTCCATGCAGAACTGATGTTTCCACGGAGACGTGACGTTTCCATGCAGACGTAATGTTTCCATGCAGACATAATGTTTCCATGCAGACGTGACGTTTCCATGCAGACGTGACGTTTCCATGCAGGCGTGATGTTTCCATGCAGACGTGACGTTTCCATGCAGATGTGATGTTTCAACGCAGACGTGATGTTTCTACGCAGACGTGATGTTTCCATGCAGACGTGACGTTTTCATGCAGACGTGGTGTTTCCATGCAGACGTGACGTTTCCACGCAGACGTGACGTTTCCACGCAGACGTGATGTTTCCATGCAGACGTGACGTTTCAATGCAGACGTGTTGTTTCTACGCAGACTTGATGTTTCCATGCAGACGTGATGTTTCCATGCAGATGTGATGTTTCCATGCAGACGTGACGTTTCAACGCAGACGTGTTGTTTCTACGCAGACTTGATGTTTCCATGCAGACGTGATGTTTCCATGCAGATGTTATGTTTCCACGCAGACGTGACGTTTCCACACAAACGGTACGTTTCTATGCAGAGCTGATGTTTCCACGGAGACCTGACTTTTCCACGCAGACGTAACATTTCCACGCAGACATGATGTTTCTATGCAGATGTGATGTTTCCATGCAGACGTGACGTTTTCATGCAGACGTGACGTTTCCACGCAGATGTGACGTTTCCACGCAGATGTGATGTTTCCACACAGACGTGATGTTTCCATGCAGACTTAACGTTTCCAAGCAGACATGATGTTTCCATGCAGAGGGGACTTTTCCATGCAGACGTGACGTTTCCATGCAGACGTGATGTTTCCATGCAGACGTGATGTTTCCATGCAGACGTAAAGTTTCCATGCAGACATAATGTTACCATGCAGACGTGACGTTTCCATGCAGACGTGACGTTTCCATGCAGACGTGACGTTTCCATGCAGACGTGATGTTTCCACGCAGACGTGACGTTTCCATGCAGATGTGACGTTTCCACGCAGACGTGATGTTTCTACGCAGACGTGATATTTCCATGCAGACGTGACGTTTCCATGCAGACGTGACGTTTCCATGCAGACGTGACATTTCCATGCAGACATGACGTTTGCATGCAGACATGACTTTTCCATGCAGACGTGACATTTCCATGCAGACATGATGATGCAGACGCGATGTTTCCACGCAGACGTGACCTTTCCACGCAGACGTGACTTGTCAGCGCAGACGTGACGTTTCCATGCAGAACTGATGTTTCCACGCAAACGTGACGTTTCCATGCAGAACTGATGTTTCCCCGCAGACGTAATGTTTCCACGCACACGTGACATTTCCACACAGACGTGATGTTTCCATGCAGACGTGACGTTTCTACGTAGACGTGATTTTTCCACGGATACGTAATTTCCACGCGGACGTGACGTTTCCACGCAGACGTGATGTTTCCACGCAGTCGTGAGGTTTCCACGGAGACGTGAGGTTTCCACGCAGACGTGACGTTTCCACGCAGATGTGATGTTTCCACACAGACGTGATGTTTCCAAGAAGACGTGATGTTTCGAAGCAGACGTGATGTTTCCATGCAGACATGATGTTTTCACGCAGATGTGATGTTTCCATGCAGACGTGATGTTTCCTCGCAGACGTGATGTTTCCAAGAAGACGTGATGTTTCGAAGCAGACGTGATGTTTCCATGCAGACATGATGTTTGCACGCAGATGTGATGTTTCCATGCAGACGTGATGTTTCCTCGCAGACGTGACATTCCCACGCAGACGTGACTTTTCAACGCAGATGTGACGTTTCCATGCAGACGTGACGTTTCCATGCAGACGTGACATTTTCATGCAGACTTCATGTTTCCACGCGGACGTGATGTTTCCACGCAGATGTGTTGTTTCCACGCAGACGTGATTTTTCCACGCAGATATGACGTTTCCATGCAGACGTGATGTTTCCACACAGACTTAACGTTTCCATGCAATCTTAACGTTTTCATGCAGATGTGACGTTTCCACACAGACGTGATGTTTCCATGCAGACGTGATGTTTCCACGCAAACGGTACGTTTCCATGCAGAACTGATGTTTCCACGGAGACGTGACGTTTCCATGCAGACGTAATGTTTCCATGCAGACATAATGTTTCCATGCAGACGTGACGTTTCCATGCAGACGTGACGTTTCCATTTAGACGTGATGTTTCCATGCAGACGTGACGTTTCCATGCAGATGTGATGTTTCAACGCAGACGTGATGTTTCTACGCAGACGTGATGTTTCCATGCAGACGTGACGTTTTCATGCAGACGTGGTGTTTCCATGCAGACGTGACGTTTCCACGCAGACGTGACGTTTCCACGCAGACGTGATGTTTCCATGCAGACGTGACGTTTCAACGCAGACGTGTTGTTTCTACGCAGACTTGATGTTTCCATGCAGACGTGACGTTTCTCTGCAGACGTGACGTTTCCATGCAGACGTGACGTTTCCATGCAGACGTGATACTTCCACGCAGACGTGACGTTTCCATGCAGATGTGACGTTTCCACGCAGACGTGATGTTTCTACGCAGACGTGATATTTCCATGCAGACGTGACGTTTCCATGCAGACGTGACGTTTCCATGCAGACGTGACATTTCCATGCAGACATGACGTTTGCATGCAGACATGACTTTTCCATGCAGACGTGACATTTCCATGCAGACATGACGTTTGCATGCAGACATGACGTTTCCATGCAGACGTGATGATGCAGACGCGATGTTTCCACGCAGACGTGACCTTTCCACGAAGACGTGACTTGTCAGCGCAGACGTGACGTTTCCATGCAGAACTGATGTTTCCACGCAAACGTGACGTTTCCATGCAGAACTGATGTTTCCCCGCAGACGTAATGTTTCCACGCACACGTGACATTTCCACACAGACGTGATGTTTCCATGCAGACGTGACGTTTCTACGTAGACGTGATTTTTCCACGGATACGTAATTTCCACGCGGACGTGACGTTTCCACGCAGACGTGATGTTTCCACGCAGTCGTGAGGTTTCCACGGAGACGTGAGGTTTCCACGCAGACGTGACGTTTCCACGCAGATGTGATGTTTCCACACAGACGTGATGTTTCCAAGAAGACGTGATGTTTCGAAGCAGACGTGATGTTTCCATGCAGACATGATGTTTGCACGCAGATGTTATGTTTCCATGCAGACGTGATGTTTCCTCGCAGACGTGATGTTTCCAAGAAGACGTGATGTTTCGAAGCAGACGTGATGTTTCCATGCAGACATGATGTTTGCACGCAGATGTGATGTTTCCATGCAGACGTGATGTTTCCTCGCAGACGTGACATTCCCACGCAGACGTGACTTTTCAACGCAGACGTGACGTTTCCACGTAGATGTGACGTTTGCACATAGACGTGATGTTTCAACGCAAACGTGATCTTTCCATGCAGACGTTACGTTTCAGCGCAGGCGTGACGTTTCTACGTAGACGTGATGTTTCCACGCAGACGTGACGTTTCCACGGAGACGTGACGTTTCCACGCAGACGTGACGTTTCCACGCAGATGTGATGTTTCAACACAGATGTGATGTTTCCATGCAGACTTAACGTTTCCATGCAGACATGATGTTTCCATGCAGAGGGGACTTTTCCATATAAACGTGACGTTTCCATGCAGACGTGACGTTTCCATGCCGACGTGACATTTCCATGCAGACATGACGTTTCCATGCAGACATTACTTTTCCATACAGACGTGATATTTCCATGCAGACATGACGTTTGCATGCAGACATGATGTTTCCATGCAGACGTGACCTTTCCACGCAGACGTGACCTTTCCACGCAGACGTGACTTGTCAGCGCAGACGTGACGTTTCCATGCAGAACTGATGTTTCCACGCAAACGTGATGTTTCCACGCAGAAGTGACGTTTCCAAGCAGTCGTTAGGTTTCCATGCAGACGTGACGTTTCCACGCAGATGTGACGTTTCCACGCAGACGTAACATTTCCACGCAGACATGATGTTTCTATGCAGATGTGATGTTTCCATGCAGACGTGACATTTTCATGCAGACGTGATGTTTCCATGCAGACGTGACGTTTCCACGCAGATGCGACGTTTCCATGCAGATGTGATGTTTCCACACAGACGTGATGTTTCCATGCAGACTTAACGTTTCCATGCAGACATGATGTTTCCATGCAGAAGGGACTTTTCCATGTAAACGTGACGTTTCCATGCAGACGAGACGTTTCCATGCAGACGTGACATTTCCATGCAGACATGACGTTTCCATGCTGACATGACTTTTCCATGCAGACGTGACATTTCCACGCAGACGTGACTTGTCAGCGCAGACGTGACGTTTCCACGCACACATGACATTTCCACACAGACGTGATGTTTCCATGCAGACGTGACGTTTCCACGCAAACGTGACGTTTCCATGCAGACATGACGTTTCCATGCAGACGGGATATTCCCACGCAGACGTGACGTTTCAACGCAGACGTGATATTCCCACGCAGACGTGACGTTTCAACACAGACGTGACATTTCCACGTAGATGTGACATTTGCACACAGACGTGATGTTTCAACGCAAACGTGAGGTTTCCATGCAGACGTTACGTTTCAGCGCAGACGTAACGTTTCCACGCAGACGTGATGTTTCCAAGAAGACGTGATGTTTCCAAGCAGACGTGATGTTTCCATGCAGACATGATGTTTGCACGCAGATGTGATGTTTCCATGCAGACGTGATTTTTCCTCGCAGACGTGACATTCCCACGCAGACGTGTTGTTTCCATGCAGACGTGACCTTTCCACGCAGACGTGACGTTTCCATGCAGAACTGATGTTTCCCCGCAGACGTGATGTTTCCACGCACACGTGACATTTCCACACAGACTTAATGTTTCCATGCAGACGTGATGTTTCCACGCAGACGTGACGTTTCCACGCAGACGTGATGTTTCTATGCAGATGTGATGTTTCCATGCCGACGTGACGTTTTCATGCAGACGTGATGTTTCCATGCAGACGTGACGTTTCCATGGAGATGTGACGTTTGCACATAGACGTGATGTTTCAACGCAAACGGGACCTTTCCATGCAGACGTTACGTTTCAGCGCAGGCGTAACATTTCCACGCAGACGTGACGTTTCAACGCAGACATGACGTTTCTATGTAGACGTGATTTTTCCACGGAGACGTAATTTCCACGCAGACGTGACGTTTCCACGCAGACGTGACGTTTCCATGCAGAGCTGATGTTTCCCCGCAGACGTAATGTTTCCACGCACACGTGACATTTCCACACAGACGTGATGTTTCCATGCAGACGTGACGTTTCCACGCAGACGTGACGTTTCCACGCAGACGTGATGTTTCTATGCAGATGTGATGTTTCCATGCCGACGTGACGTTTCCATGCAGACGTGACGTTTCCATGCAGATGTGACGTTTCCATGGAGACGTGATGTTTCCACGCAGACGTGATGTTTCCATGCAGACGTGATGTTTTCATGCAGACTCGATGTTTCCACGCAGACGTGATTTTTCCCCGCAGACGTGATGTTTTCATGCAGACTCGATGTTTCCACGCAGACGTGATTTTTCCCCGCAGACGTAGTTTCTGTGCACACGTGACGTTTCCACGCAGACGTAATGTTTCCATGCAGACGTGACGTTTCCATGCAGACGTGACGTTTCCACGCAGATGTGATGTTTCCATGCAGACTTAACGTTTCCATGCAGACATGACGTTTCCATGCAGATGTGATGTTTCAAATCAGACGTGACGTTTCCACGCAGACATGACTTTTCAGCGCAGACGTGACTTTTCCATGCAGAACTGATGTTTCCACGCCGAAGTGACGTTTCCCAGCAGTCGTGATGTTTCCATGCAGACGTGATGTTTTCATGCAGACTTGATGTTTCCACGCAGACGTGATGTTTCCACGCAGACGTGATGTTTCCTCGCAGACATGACAATTCCACGCAGATGTGACGTTTCCACACAGACGTGATGTTTCCACGCAGACGTGACGTTTCCAAGGAGACGTGACGTTTCCATGCAGAACTGATGTTTCCCCGCAGACGTAATGTTTCCACGCACACGTGACATTTCCACACAGACGTGATGTTTCCACGCAGACGTGACGTTTCCACGCAGACGTGACGTTTCCACGCAGACGTGATGTTTCTATGCAGATGTGATGTTTCCATGCCGACGTGATGTTTTCATGCAGACGTGATGTTTCCATGCAGACGTGACGTTTCCATGCAGACGTGATGTTTCCATGCAGACGTGACGTTTCCACGCAGACGTGACGTTTCCACGCAGAAGTGATGTTTCTATGCAGATGTGATGTTTCCATGCCGACGTGACGTTTCCACACAGACGTGATGTTTCTACGCAGACGTGACTTTTCATGCAGACGTGACGTTTCCATGCAGACGTGATGTTTCCATGCAGACGTGACGTTTCCACGCAAACGTGACGTTTCATGCACACGTTACGTTTCCATGCAGACGTGATGTTTCCATGCAGACGTGACGTTTCCATGCAGAACAGATATTTCCCCGCAGACGTAATGTTTCCACGCACACGTGACATTTCCACACAGACGTGATGTTTCCATGCAGACGTGACGTTTCCACGCAGACGTGACGTTTCCACGCAGACGTGATGTTTCTATGCAGATGTGATGTTTCCATGCCGACGTGACGTTTTCATGCAGACGTGATGTTTCCATGCAGACGTGACGTTTCCATGCAGACGTGACGTTTCCATGGAGACGTGACGTTTCCACTCAGACGTGATGTTTCCATGCAGACATGATGTTTTCATGCAGACTCGATGTTTCCATGCAGACGTGATGTTTCTCCGCAGACGTGGTTTCCATGCACACATGATGTTTCCACGCAGACGTGATGTTTCTACGCAGATTTGACGTTTCCATGCAGACGTGATGTTTCCACAGAAACTTAACGTTTCCACGCAGACGTAATGTTTCCATGCAGACGTAACATTTTCATGCAGACGTGACGTTTCCATGCAGACGTTATGTTTCCACGCAGATGTGATGTTTCCACACAGACGTGATGTTTCCATGCAGACTTAACGTTTCCATGCAGACGTGACGTTTCCATGCAGAACTGATGTTTCCACGCCGAAGTGACGTTTCCCAGCAGTCGTGATGTTTCCATGCAGTCGTGATGTTTCCATGCAGACGTGATGTTTTCATGCAGACTTGATGTTTCCACGCAGACGTGATGTTTCCACGCAGACGTGATGTTTCCACGCAGACATGACAATTCCACGCAGATGTGACGTTTCCACGCAGATGTGACGTTTCCACACAGACATGACGTTTCCATGAAGAACTGATGTTTCCCCACAGACGTGGCTTCCACGCACACGTGACGTTTCCATGCAGACGTGACCTTTCCACGCAGACGTGACTTGTCAGCGCAGACGTGACGTTTCCATGCAGAACTGATGTTTCCACGCAAACGTGATGTTTCCACGCAGAAGTGACGTTTCCAAGCAGTCGTTAGGTTTCCATGCAGACGTGACGTTTCCACGCAGACGTGACGTTTCCACGCAGACGTGACGTTTCCACGCAGATGTGACGTTTCCACGCAGACATAACATTTCCACGCAGACATGATGTTTCTATGCAGATGTGATGTTTCCATGCAGACGTGACGTTTCCACGCAGATGCGACGTTTCCACGCAGATGTGATGTTTCCACACAGACGTGATGTTTCCATGCAGACTTAACGTTTCCATGCAGACATGATGTTTCCATGCAGAGGGGACTTTTCCATGTAAACGTGACGTTTCCATGCAGACGAGACGTTTCCATGCAGACGTGACATTTCCATGCAGACATGACGTTTCCATGCTGACATGACTTTTCCATGCAGACATGACGTTTCCATGCCAACATGACGTTTGCATGCAGACATGACGTTTCCATGCAGACGTGATGATGCAGACGTGATGTTTCCACGCACACGTGACCTTTCCACGCAGACGTGACTTGTCAGCGCAGACGTGACGCTTCCATGCAGAACTGATGTTTCCACGCAAACGTGATGTTTCCACGCAGAAGTGACGTTTCCAAGCAGTCGTTAGGTTTCCATGCAGACGTGATGTTTCCATGCAGACGTGACGTTTCCACGCAGACGTGACGTTTCCACGCAGATGTGACGTTTCCACGCAGACGTGACGTTTCCACGCAGATGTGACGTTTCCACGCAGACGTGACGTTTCCATGCAGAACTGATGTTTCCCCGCAGACGTAATGTTTCCACGCACACGTGACATTTCCACACAGACGTGATGTTTCCATGCAGACGTGACGTTTCCACGCAAACGTTACGTTTCCATGCAGACATGACGTTTCCATGCAGACGGGATATTCCCACGCAGACGTGACGTTTCAACGCAGACGTGATATTCCCACGCAGACGTGACGTTTCAACGCAGACGTGATATTCCCACGCAGACGTGACGTTTGCACACAGACGTGATGTTTCAACGCAAACGTGAGGTTTCCATGCAGACGTTACGTTTCAGCGCAGGCGTAACGTTTCCACGCAGACGTGATATTTCCAAGAAGACGTGATGTTTCCAAGCAGACGTGATGTTTCCATGCAGATGTGATGTTTCAAATCAGATGTGACATTTCCACGCAGACATGACTTTTCAGCGCAGACGTGACGTTTCCATGCAGAACTGATGTTTCCACGCCGAAGTGACGTTTCCCAGCAGTCGTGATGTTTCCATGCAGACGTGATGTTTTCATGCAGACTTGATGTTTCCACGCAGACGTGATGTTTCCACGCAGACGTGATGTTTCCACGCAGACATGACAATTCTACGCAGATGTGACGTTTCCACGCAGATGTGACGTTTCCACGCAGACGTGACGTTTCCATGAAGAACAGATGTTTCCCCACAGACGTGGCTTCCACGCACACGTGACGTTTCCATGCAGACGTGACCTTTCCACGCAGACGTGACTTGTCAGCGCAGACGTGACGTTTCCATGCAGAACTGATGTTTCCACGCAGACGTGACGTTTCCACGCAGACGTGACGTTTCCACGCAGATGTGATGTTTCAACACAGATGTGATGTTTCCATGCAGACTTAACGTTTCCATGCAGACATGATGTTTCCATGCAGAGGGGACTTTTCCATATAAACGTGACGTTTCCATGCAGACGTGACGTTTCCATGCCGACGTGACATTTCCATGCAGACGTGATGTTTTCATGCAGACTCGATGTTTCCATGCAGACGTGATGTTTCCCCGCAGACGTGGTTTCCATGCAGACTTAACGTTTCCATGCAGACATGACGTTTCCATGCAGAACTGATGTTTCCACGCCGAAGTGACGTTTCCCAGCAGTCGTGATGTTTCCATGCAGACGTGATGTTTTCATGCAGACTTGATGTTTCCACGCAGACGTGATGTTTCCACGCAGACGTGATGTTTCCACGCAGACATGACAATTCCACACAGATGTGACGTTTCCACGCAGATGTGACGTTTCCACACAGACATGACGTTTCCATGAAGAACTGATGTTTCCCCACAGACGTGGCTTCCACGCACACGTGACGTATCCATGCAGACGTGACCTTTCCACGCAGACGTGACTTGTCAGCGCAGACGTGACGTTTCCATGCAGAACTGATGTTTCCACGCAAACGTGATGTTTCCACGCAGAAGTGACGTTTCCAAGCAGTCGTTAGGTTTCCATGCAGACGTGACGTTTCCACGCAGACGTGACGTTTCCACGCAGACGTGACGTTTCCACGCAGACGTGACGTTTCCACGCAGATGTGACGTTTCCACGCAGTCATAACATTTCCACGCAGACATGATGTTTCTATGCAGATGTGATGTTTCCATGCAGACGTGACGTTTTCATGCAGACGTGATGTTTCCATGCAGACGTGACGTTTCCACGCAGATGCGACGTTTCCATGCAGATGTGATGTTTCCACACAGACGTGATGTTTCCATGCAGACTTAACGTTTCCATGCAGACATGATGTTTCCATGCAGAGGGGACTTTTCCATGTAAACGTGACGTTTCCATGCAGACGAGACGTTTCCATGCAGACGTGACATTTCCATGCAGACATGACGTTTCCATGCTGACATGACCTTTCCATGCAGACGTGACATTTCCATGCCAACATGACGTTTGCATGCAGACATGACGTTTCCATGCAGACGTGATGATGCAGACGTGATGTTTCCACGCAGACGTGACCTTTCCACGCAGACGTGACTTGTCAGCGCAGACGTGACGCTTCCATGCAGAACTGATGTTTCCACGCAAACGTGATGTTTCCACGCAGAAGTGACGTTTCCAAGCAGTCGTTAGGTTTCCATGCAGACGTGATGTTTCCATGCAGACGTGACGTTTCCACGCAGACGTGACGTTTCCACGCAGATGTGACGTTTCCACGCAGACGTGACGTTTCCATGCAGAACTGATGTTTCCCCGCAGACGTAATGTTTCCACGCACACGTGACATTTCCACACAGACGTGATGTTTCCATGCAGACGTGACGTTTCCACGCAAACGTGACGTTTCCATGCAGACATGACGTTTCCATGCAGACGGGATATTCCCACGCAGACGTGACGTTTCAACGCAGACGTGATATTCCCACGCAGACGTGACGTTTCAACGCAGACGTGACATTTCCACGTAGATGTGACGTTTGCACACAGACGTGATGTTTCAACGCAAACGTGAGGTTTCCATGCAGACGTTACGTTTCAGCGCAGGCGTAACGTTTCCACGCAGACGTGATATTTCCAAGAAGACGTGATGTTTCCAAGCAGACGTGATGTTTCCATGCAGATGTGATGTTTCAAATCAGATGTGACATTTCCACGCAGACATGACTTTTCAGCGCAGACGTGACGTTTCCATGCAGAACTGATGTTTCCACGCCGAAGTGACGTTTCCCAGCAGTCGTGATGTTTCCATGCAGACGTGATGTTTTCATGCAGACTTGATGTTTCCACGCAGACGTGATGTTTCCACGCAGACGTGATGTTTCCACGCAGACATGACAATTCTACGCAGATGTGACGTTTCCACGCAGATGTGACGTTTCCACGCAGACGTGACGTTTCCATGAAGAACAGATGTTTCCCCACAGACGTGGCTTCCACGCACACGTGACGTTTCCATGCAGACGTGACCTTTCCACGCAGACGTGACTTGTCAGCGCAGACGTGACGTTTCCATGCAGAACTGATGTTTCCACGCAAACGTGACGTTTCCACGCAGACATGACGTTTCCACGCAGACGTGACGTTTCCACGCAGATGTGATGTTTCAACACAGATGTGATGTTTCCATGCAGACTTAACGTTTCCATGCAGACATGATGTTTCCATGCAGAGGGGACTTTTCCATATAAACGTGACGTTTCCATGCAGACGTGACGTTTCCATGCCGACGTGACATTTCCATGCAGACGTGATGTTTTCATGCAGACTCGATGTTTCCATGCAGACGTGATGTTTCCCCGCAGACGTGGTTTCCATGCACACATGATGTTTCCACGCAGACGTGACGTTTCTACGCAGATGTGACGTTTCCATGCAGACGTGATGTTTCCACAGAAACTTAACGTTTCCACGCAGACGTAATGTTTCCATGCAGACGTAACATTTTCATGCAGACGTGACGTTTCCATGCAGACGTTATGTTTCCACGCAGATGTGATGTTTCCACACAGACGTGATGTTTCCATGCAGACTTAACGTTTCCATGCAGACATGACGTTTCCATGCAGAACTGATGTTTCCACGCCGAAGTGACATTTCCCAGCAGTCGTGATGTTTCCATGCAGACGTGATGTTTTCATGCAGACTTGATGTTTCCACGCAGACGTGATGTTTCCACGCAGACGTGATGTTTCCACGCAGACATGACAATTCCACGCAGATGTGACGTTTCCACGCAGATGTGACGTTTCCACACAGACATGACGTTTCCATGAAGAACTGATGTTTCCCCACAGACGTGGCTTCCACGCACACGTGACGTTTCCATGCAGACGTGACGTTTCCACGCAGACGTGACGTTTCCACGCAGATGTGACGTTTCCACGCAGACGTGACGTTTCCACGCAGATGTGACGTTTCCACGCAGACGTGACGTTTCCATGCAGAACTGATGTTTCCCCGCAGACGTAATGTTTCCACGCACACGTGACATTTCCACACAGACGTGATGTTTCCATGCAGACGTGACGTTTCCACGCAAACGTGACGTTTCCATGCAGACATGACGTTTCCATGCAGACGGGATATTCCCACGCAGACGTGACGTTTCAACGCAGACGTGATATTCCCACGCAGACGTGACGTTTCAACGCAGACGTGATATTCCCACGCAGACGTGACGTTTGCACACAGACGTGATGTTTCAACGCAAACGTGAGGTTTCCATGCAGACGTTACGTTTCAGCGCAGGCGTAACGTTTCCACGCAGACGTGATATTTCCAAGAAGACGTGATGTTTCCAAGCAGACGTGATGTTTCCATGCAGATGTGATGTTTCAAATCAGATGTGACATTTCCACGCAGACATGACTTTTCAGCGCAGACGTGACGTTTCCATGCAGAACTGATGTTTCCACGCCGAAGTGACGTTTCCCAGCAGTCGTGATGTTTCCATGCAGACGTGATGTTTCCATGCAGACTTGATGTTTCCACGCAGACGTGATGTTTCCACGCAGACGTGATGTTTCCACGCAGACATGACAATTCTATGCAGATGTGACGTTTCCACGCAGATGTGACGTTTCCACGCAGACGTGACGTTTCCATGAAGAACAGATGTTTCCCCACAGACGTGGCTTCCACGCACACGTGACGTTTCCATGCAGACGTGACCTTTCCACGCAGACGTGACTTGTCAGCGCAGACGTGACGTTTCCATGCAGAACTGATGTTTCCACGCAGACGTGACGTTTCCACGCAGATGTGATGTTTCAACACAGATGTGATGTTTCCATGCAGACTTAACGTTTCCATGCAGACATGATGTTTCCATGCAGAGGGGACTTTTCCATATAAACGTGACGTTTCCATGCAGACGTGACGTTTCCATGCCGACGTGACATTTCCATGCAGACGTGATGTTTTCATGGAGACTCGATGTTTCCATGCAGACGTGATGTTTCCCCGCAGACGTGGTTTCCATGCAGACTTAACGTTTCCATGCAGACATGACGTTTCCATGCAGAACTGATGTTTCCACGCCGAAGTGACGTTTCCCAGCAGTCGTGATGTTTCCATGCAGACGTGATGTTTTCATGCAGACTTGATGTTTCCACGCAGACGTGATGTTTCCACGCAGACGTGATGTTTCCACGCAGACATGACAATTCCACGCAGATGTGACGTTTCCACGCAGATGTGACGTTTCCACACAGACATGACGTTTCCATGAAGAACTGATGTTTCCCCACAGACGTGGCTTCCACGCACACGTGACGTTTCCATGCAGACGTGACCTTTCCACGCAGACGTGACTTGTCAGCGCAGACGTGACGTTTCCATGCAGAACTGATGTTTCCACGCAAACGTGATGTTTCCACGCAGAAGTGACGTTTCCAAGCAGTCGTTAGGTTTCCATGCAGACGTGACGTTTCCACGCAGACGTGACGTTTCCACGCAGACGTGACGTTTCCACGCAGACGTGACGTTTCCACGCAGATGTGACGTTTCCACGCAGACATAACATTTCCACGCAGACATGATGTTTCTATGCAGATGTGATGTTTCCATGCAGACGTGACGTTTTCATGCAGACGTGATGTTTCCATGCAGACGTGACGTTTCCACGCAGATGCGACGTTTCCATGCAGATGTGATGTTTCCACGCAAACGGTACGTTTCCATGCAGAACTGATGTTTCCACGGAGACGTGACGTTTCCATGCAGACGTGACGTTTCCACGCAGACGTGTTGTTTCTATGCAGACGTGACGTTTCCACGCAGACGTGACTTTTCAACGCAGATGTGACGTTTCCATGCAGACGTGACGTTTCCATGCAGACGTGACATTTTCATGCAGACTTCATCTTTCCACGCGGACGTGATGTTTCCACGCAGATGTGTTGTTTCCACGCAGACGGTACGTTTCCATGCAGAACTGATGTTTCCACGGAGACGTGACGTTTCCATGCAGACGTAATGTTTCCATGCAGACATAATGTTTCCATGCAGACGTGACGTTTCCATGCAGACGTGACGTTTCCATTTAGGCGTGATGTTTCCATGCAGACGTGACGTTTCCATGCAGATGTGATGTTTCAACGCAGACGTGATGTTTCTACGCAGACGTGATGTTTCCATGCAGACGTGACGTTTTCATGCAGACGTGGTGTTTCCATGCAGACGTGACGTTTCCACGCAGACGTGACGTTTCCACGCAGACGTGATGTTTCCATGCAGACGTGACGTTTCAACGCAGACGTGTTGTTTCTACGCAGACTTGATGTTTCCATGCAGACGTGATGTTTCCATGCAGATGTGATGTTTCCATGCAGACGTGACGTTTCAACGCAGACGTGTTGTTTCTACGCAGACTTGATGTTTCCATGCAGACGTGATGTTTCCATGCAGATGTTATGTTTCCACGCAGACGTGACGTTTCCACACAAACGGTACGTTTCTATGCAGAGCTGATTTTTCCACGGAGACCTGACTTTTCCACGCAGACGTAACATTTCCACGCAGACATGATGTTTCTATGCAGATGTGATGTTTCCATGCAGACGTGACGTTTTCATGCAGACGTGACGTTTCCACGCAGATGTGACGTTTCCACGCAGATGTGATGTTTCCACACAGACGTGATGTTTCCATGCAGACTTAACGTTTCCAAGCAGACATGATGTTTCCATGCAGAGGGGACTTTTCCATGCAGACGTGACGTTTCCATGCAGACGTGATGTTTCCATGCAGACGTGATGTTTCCATGCAGACGTAAAGTTTCCATGCAGACATAATGTTACCATGCAGACGTGACGTTTCCATGCAGACGTGACGTTTCCATGCAGACGTGACGTTTCCATGCAGACGTGATGTTTCCACGCAGACGTGACGTTTCCATGCAGATGTGACGTTTCCACGCAGACGTGATGTTTCTACGCAGACGTGATATTTCCATGCAGACGTGACGTTTCCATGCAGACGTGACGTTTCCATGCAGACGTGACATTTCCATGCAGACATGACGTTTGCATGCAGACATGACTTTTCCATGCAGACGTGACATTTCCATGCAGACATGATGATGCAGACGCGATGTTTCCACGCAGACGTGACCTTTCCACGCAGACGTGACTTGTCAGCGCAGACGTGACGTTTCCATGCAGAACTGATGTTTCCACGCAAACGTGACGTTTCCATGCAGAACTGATGTTTCCCCGCAGACGTAATGTTTCCACGCACACGTGACATTTCCACACAGACGTGATGTTTCCATGCAGACGTGACGTTTCTACGTAGACGTGATTTTTCCACGGATACGTAATTTCCACGCGGACGTGACGTTTCCACGCAGACGTGATGTTTCCACGCAGTCGTGAGGTTTCCACGGAGACGTGAGGTTTCCACGCAGACGTGACGTTTCCACGCAGATGTGATGTTTCCACACAGACGTGATGTTTCCAAGAAGACGTGATGTTTCGAAGCAGACGTGATGTTTCCATGCAGACATGATGTTTTCACGCAGATGTGATGTTTCCATGCAGACGTGATGTTTCCTCGCAGACGTGATGTTTTCAAGAAGACGTGATGTTTCGAAGCAGACGTGATGTTTCCATGCAGACATGATGTTTGCACGCAGATGTGATGTTTCCATGCAGACGTGATGTTTCCTCGCAGACGTGACATTCCCACGCAGACGTGACTTTTCAACGCAGATGTGACGTTTCCATGCAGACGTGACGTTTCCATGCAGACGTGACATTTTCATGCAGACTTCATGTTTCCACGCGGACGTGATGTTTCCACGCAGATGTGTTGTTTCCACGCAGACGTGATTTTTCCACGCAGATATGACGTTTCCATGCAGACGTGATGTTTCCACACAGACTTAACGTTTCCATGCAATCTTAACGTTTTCATGCAGATGTGACGTTTCCACACAGACGTGATGTTTCCATGCAGACGTGATGTTTCCACGCAAACGGTACGTTTCCATGCAGAACTGATGTTTCCACGGAGACGTGACGTTTCCATGCAGACGTAATGTTTCCATGCAGACATAATGTTTCCATGCAGACGTGACGTTTCCATGCAGACGTGACGTTTCCATTTAGACGTGATGTTTCCATGCAGACGTGACGTTTCCATGCAGATGTGATGTTTCAACGCAGACGTGATGTTTCTACGCAGACGTGATGTTTCCATGCAGACGTGACGTTTTCATGCAGACGTGGTGTTTCCATGCAGACGTGACGTTTCCACGCAGACGTGACGTTTCCACGCAGACGTGATGTTTCCATGCAGACGTGACGTTTCAACGCAGACGTGTTGTTTCTACGCAGACTTGATGTTTCCATGCAGACGTGACGTTTCCATGCAGACGTGACGTTTCCATGCAGACGTGACGTTTCCATGCAGACGTGATACTTCCACGCAGACGTGACGTTTCCATGCAGATGTGACGTTTCCACGCAGACGTGATGTTTCTACGCAGACGTGATATTTCCATGCAGACGTGACGTTTCCATGCAGACGTGACGTTTCCATGCAGACGTGACATTTCCATGCAGACATGACGTTTGCATGCAGACATGACTTTTCCATGCAGACGTGACATTTCCATGCAGACATGACGTTTGCATGCAGACATGACGTTTCCATGCAGACGTGATGATGCAGACGCGATGTTTCCACGCAGACGTGACCTTTCCACGAAGACGTGACTTGTCAGCGCAGACGTGACGTTTCCATGCAGAACTGATGTTTCCACGCAAACGTGACGTTTCCATGCAGAACTGATGTTTCCCCGCAGACGTAATGTTTCCACGCACACGTGACATTTCCACACAGACGTGATGTTTCCATGCAGACGTGACGTTTCTACGTAGACGTGATTTTTCCACGGATACGTAATTTCCACGCGGACGTGACGTTTCCACGCAGACGTGATGTTTCCACGCAGTCGTGAGGTTTCCACGGAGACGTGAGGTTTCCACGCAGACGTGACGTTTCCACGCAGATGTGATGTTTCCACACAGACGTGATGTTTCCAAGAAGACGTGATGTTTCGAAGCAGACGTGATGTTTCCATGCAGACATGATGTTTGCACGCAGATGTGATGTTTCCATGCAGACGTGATGTTTCCTCGCAGACGTGATGTTTCCAAGAAGACGTGATGTTTCGAAGCAGACGTGATGTTTCCATGCAGACATGATGTTTGCACGCAGATGTGATGTTTCCATGCAGACGTGATGTTTCCTCGCAGACGTGACATTCCCACGCAGACGTGACTTTTCAACGCAGACGTGACGTTTCCACGTAGATGTGACGTTTGCACATAGACGTGATGTTTCAACGCAAACGTGATCTTTCCATGCAGACGTTACGTTTCAGCGCAGGCGTGACGTTTCTACGTAGACGTGATGTTTCCACGCAGACGTGACGTTTCCACGGAGACGTGACGTTTCCACGCAGACGTGACGTTTCCACGCAGATGTGATGTTTCAACACAGATGTGATGTTTCCATGCAGACTTAACGTTTCCATGCAGACATGATGTTTCCATGCAGAGGGGACTTTTCCATATAAACGTGACGTTTCCATGCAGACGTGACGTTTCCATGCCGACGTGACATTTCCATGCAGACATGACGTTTCCATGCAGACATTACTTTTCCATACAGACGTGATATTTCCATGCAGACATGACGTTTGCATGCAGACATGATGTTTCCATGCAGACGTGACCTTTCCACGCAGACGTGACCTTTCCACGCAGACGTGACTTGTCAGCGCAGACGTGACGTTTCCATGCAGAACTGATGTTTCCACGCAAACGTGATGTTTCCACGCAGAAGTGACGTTTCCAAGCAGTCGTTAGGTTTCCATGCAGACGTGACGTTTCCACGCAGATGTGACGTTTCCATGCAGACGTAACATTTCCACGCAGACATGATGTTTCTATGCAGATGTGATGTTTCCATGCAGACGTGACATTTTCATGCAGACGTGATGTTTCCATGCAGACGTGACGTTTCCACGCAGATGCGACGTTTCCATGCAGATGTGATGTTTCCACACAGACGTGATGTTTCCATGCAGACTTAACGTTTCCATGCAGACATGATGTTTCCATGCAGAAGGGACTTTTCCATGTAAACGTGACGTTTCCATGCAGACGAGACGTTTCCATGCAGACGTGACATTTCCATGCAGACATGACGTTTCCATGCTGACATGACTTTTCCATGCAGACGTGACATTTCCACGCAGACGTGACTTGTCAGCGCAGACGTGACGTTTCCACGCACACATGACATTTCCACACAGACGTGATGTTTCCATGCAGACGTGACGTTTCCACGCAAACGTGACGTTTCCATGCAGACATGACGTTTCCATGCAGACGGGATATTCCCACGCAGACGTGACGTTTCAACGCAGACGTGATATTCCCACGCAGACGTGACGTTTCAACACAGACGTGACATTTCCACGTAGATGTGACATTTGCACACAGACGTGATGTTTCAACGCAAACGTGAGGTTTCCATGCAGACGTTACGTTTCAGCGCAGACGTAACGTTTCCACGCAGACGTGATGTTTCCAAGAAGACGTGATGTTTCCAAGCAGACGTGATGTTTCCATGCAGACATGATGTTTGCATGCAGATGTGATGTTTCCATGCAGACGTGATTTTTCCTCGCAGACGTGACATTCCCACGCAGACGTGTTGTTTCCATGCAGACGTGACCTTTCCACGCAGACGTGACGTTTCCATGCAGAACTGATGTTTCCCCGCAGACGTGATGTTTCCACGCACACGTGACGTTTCCACGCAGACGTGATGTTTCTATGCAGATGTGATGTTTCCATGCCGACGTGACGTTTTCATGCAGACGTGATGTTTCCATGCAGACGTGACGTTTCCATGGAGATGTGACGTTTGCACATAGACGTGATGTTTCAACGCAAACGGGACCTTTCCATGCAGACGTTACGTTTCAGCGCAGGCGTAACATTTCCACGCAGACGTGACGTTTCAACGCAGACATGACGTTTCTATGTAGACGTGATTTTTCCACGGAGACGTAATTTCCACGCAGACGTGACGTTTCCACGCAGACGTGATGTTTCCACGCAGACGTGACGTTTCCCTGGAGACGTGACGTTTCCACGCAGACGTGACGTTTCCACGCAGACGTGACGTTTCCACGCAGACGTGACGTTTCCATGCAGAGCTGATGTTTCCCCGCAGACGTAATGTTTCCACGCACACGTGACATTTCCACACAGACGTGATGTTTCCATGCAGACGTGACGTTTCCACGCAGACGTGACGTTTCCACGCAGACGTGATGTTTCTATGCAGATGTGATGTTTCCATGCCGACGTGACGTTTCCATGCAGACGTGACGTTTCCATGCAGATGTGACGTTTCCATGGAGACGTGATGTTTCCACGCAGACGTGATGTTTCCATGCAGACGTGATGTTTTCATGCAGACTCGATGTTTCCACGCAGACGTGATTTTTCCCCGCAGACGTGATGTTTTCATGCAGACTCGATGTTTCCACGCAGACGTGATTTTTCCCCGCAGACGTAGTTTCTGTGCACACGTGACGTTTCCACGCAGACGTAATGTTTCCATGCAGACGTGACGTTTCCATGCAGACGTGACGTTTCCACGCAGATGTGATGTTTCCATGCAGACTTAACGTTTCCATGCAGACATGACGTTTCCATGCAGATGTGATGTTTCAAATCAGACGTGACGTTTCCACGCAGACATGACTTTTCAGCGCAGACGTGACTTTTCCATGCAGAACTGATGTTTCCACGCCGAAGTGACGTTTCCCAGCAGTCGTGATGTTTCCATGCAGACGTGATGTTTTCATGCAGACTTGATGTTTCCACGCAGACGTGATGTTTCCACGCAGACGTGATGTTTCCTCGCAGACATGACAATTCCACGCAGATGTGACGTTTCCACACAGACGTGATGTTTCCACGCAGACGTGACGTTTCCAAGGAGACGTGACGTTTCCATGCAGAACTGATGTTTCCCCGCAGACGTAATGTTTCCACGCACACGTGACATTTCCACACAGACGTGATGTTTCCACGCAGACGTGACGTTTCCACGCAGACGTGACGTTTCCACGCAGACGTGATGTTTCTATGCAGATGTGATGTTTCCATGCCGACGTGATGTTTTCATGCAGACGTGATGTTTCCATGCAGACGTGACGTTTCCATGCAGACGTGATGTTTCCATGCAGACGTGACGTTTCCACGCAGACGTGACGTTTCCACGCAGAAGTGATGTTTCTATGCAGATGTGATGTTTCCATGCCGACGTGACGTTTCCACACAGACGTGATGTTTCTACGCAGACGTGACTTTTCATGCAGACGTGACGTTTCCATGCAGACGTGATGTTTCCATGCAGACGTGACGTTTCCACGCAAACGTGACGTTTCATGCACACGTTACGTTTCCATGCAGACGTGATGTTTCCATGCAGACGTGACGTTTCCATGCAGAACAGATATTTCCCCGCAGACGTAATGTTTCCACGCACACGTGACATTTCCACACAGACGTGATGTTTCCATGCAGACGTGACGTTTCCACGCAGACGTGACGTTTCCACGCAGACGTGATGTTTCTATGCAGATGTGATGTTTCAATGCCGACGTGACGTTTTCATGCAGACGTGACGTTTCCATGCAGACGTGACGTTTCCATGGAGACGTGACGTTTCCACTCAGACGTGATGTTTCCATGCAGACATGATGTTTTCATGCAGACTCGATGTTTCCATGCAGACGTGATGTTTCTCCGCAGACGTGGTTTCCATGCACACATGATGTTTCCACGCAGACGTGATGTTTCTACGCAGATTTGACGTTTCCATGCAGACGTGATGTTTCCACAGAAACTTAACGTTTCCACGCAGACGTAATGTTTCCATGCAGACGTAACATTTTCATGCAGACGTGACGTTTCCATGCAGACGTTATGTTTCCACGCAGATGTGATGTTTCCACACAGACGTGATGTTTCCATGCAGACTTAACGTTTCCATGCAGACGTGACGTTTCCATGCAGAACTGATGTTTCCACGCCGAAGTGACGTTTCCCAGCAGTCGTGATGTTTCCATGCAGTCGTGATGTTTCCATGCAGACGTGATGTTTTCATGCAGACTTGATGTTTCCACGCAGACGTGATGTTTCCACGCAGACGTGATGTTTCCACGCAGACATGACAATTCCACGCAGATGTGACGTTTCCACGCAGATGTGACGTTTCCACACAGACATGACGTTTCCATGAAGAACTGATGTTTCCCCACAGACGTGGCTTCCACGCACACGTGACGTTTCCATGCAGACGTGACCTTTCCACGCAGACGTGACTTGTCAGCGCAGACGTGACGTTTCCATGCAGAACTGATGTTTCCACGCAAACGTGATGTTTCCACGCAGAAGTGACGTTTCCAAGCAGTCGTTAGGTTTCCATGCAGACGTGACGTTTCCACGCAGACGTGACGTTTCCACGCAGACGTGACGTTTCCACGCAGATGTGACGTTTCCACGCAGACATAACATTTCCACGCAGACATGATGTTTCTATGCAGATGTGATGTTTCCATGCAGACGTGATGTTTCCACACAGACGTGATGTTTCCATGCAGACTTAACGTTTCCATGCAGACATGATGTTTCCATGCAGAGGGGACTTTTCCATGTAAACGTGACGTTTCCATGCAGACGAGACGTTTCCATGCAGACGTGACATTTCCATGCAGACATGACGTTTCCATGCTGACATGACTTTTCCATGCAGACGTGACATTTCCATGCCAACATGACGTTTGCATGCAGACATGACGTTTCCATGCAGACGTGATGATGCAGACGTGATGTTTCCACGCAGACGTGACCTTTCCACTCAGACGTGACTTGTCAGCGCAGACGTGACGCTTCCATGCAGAACTGATGTTTCCACGCAAACGTGATGTTTCCACGCAGAAGTGACGTTTCCAAGCAGTCGTTAGGTTTCCATGCAGACGTGATGTTTCCATGCAGACGTGACGTTTCCACGCAGACGTGACGTTTCCACGCAGATGTGACGTTTCCACGCAGACGTGACGTTTCCACGCAGATGTGACGTTTCCACGCAGACGTGACGTTTCCATGCAGAACTGATGTTTCCCCGCAGACGTAATGTTTCCACGCACACGTGACATTTCCACACAGACGTGATGTTTCCATGCAGACGTGACGTTTCCACGCAAACGTTACGTTTCCATGCAGACATGACGTTTCCATGCAGACGGGATATTCCCACGCAGACGTGACGTTTCAACGCAGACGTGATATTCCCACGCAGACGTGACGTTTCAACGCAGACGTGATATTCCCACGCAGACGTGACGTTTGCACACAGACGTGATGTTTCAACGCAAACGTGAGGTTTCCATGCAGACGTTACGTTTCAGCGCAGGCGTAACGTTTCCACGCAGACGTGATATTTCCAAGAAGACGTGATGTTTCCAAGCAGACGTGATGTTTCCATGCAGATGTGATGTTTCAAATCAGATGTGACATTTCCACGCAGACATGACTTTTCAGCGCAGACGTGACGTTTCCATGCAGAACTGATGTTTCCACGCCGAAGTGACGTTTCCCAGCAGTCGTGATGTTTCCATGCAGACGTGATGTTTTCATGCAGACTTGATGTTTCCACGCAGACGTGATGTTTCCACGCAGACGTGATGTTTCCACGCAGACATGACAATTCTACGCAGATGTGACGTTTCCACGCAGATGTGACGTTTCCACGCAGACGTGACGTTTCCATGAAGAACAGATGTTTCCCCACAGACGTGGCTTCCACGCACACGTGACGTTTCCATGCAGACGTGACCTTTCCACGCAGACGTGACTTGTCAGCGCAGACGTGACGTTTCCATGCAGAACTGATGTTTCCACGCAGACGTGACGTTTCCACGCAGACGTGACGTTTCCACGCAGATGTGATGTTTCAACACAGATGTGATGTTTCCATGCAGACTTAACGTTTCCATGCAGACATGATGTTTCCATGCAGAGGGGACTTTTCCATATAAACGTGACGTTTCCATGCAGACGTGACGTTTCCATGCCGACGTGACATTTCCATGCAGACGTGATGTTTTCATGCAGACTCGATGTTTCCATGCAGACGTGATTTTTCCCCGCAGACGTGGTTTCCATGCAGACTTAACGTTTCCATGCAGACATGACGTTTCCATGCAGAACTGATGTTTCCACGCCGAAGTGACGTTTCCCAGCAGTCGTGATGTTTCCATGCAGACGTGATGTTTTCATGCAGACTTGATGTTTCCACGCAGACGTGATGTTTCCACGCAGACGTGATGTTTCCACGCAGACATGACAATTCCACGCAGATGTGACGTTTCCACGCAGATGTGACGTTTCCACACAGACATGACGTTTCCATGAAGAACTGATGTTTCCCCACAGACGTGGCTTCCACGCACACGTGACGTTTCCATGCAGACGTGACCTTTCCACGCAGACGTGACTTGTCAGCGCAGACGTGACGTTTCCATGCAGAACTGATGTTTCCACGCAAACGTGATGTTTCCACGCAGAAGTGACGTTTCCAAGCAGTCGTTAGGTTTCCATGCAGACGTGACGTTTCCACGCAGACGTGACGTTTCCACGCAGACGTGACGTTTCCACGCAGACGTGACGTTTCCACGCAGACGTGACGTTTCCACGCAGATGTGACGTTTCCACGCAGACATAACATTTCCACGCAGACATGATGTTTCTATGCAGATGTGATGTTTCCATGCAGACGTGACGTTTTCATGCAGACGTGATGTTTCCATGCAGACGTGACGTTTCCACGCAGACGTGACGTTTCCACGCAGACGTGACGTTTCCACGCAGATGTGACGTTTCCACGCAGACATAACATTTCCACGCAGACATGATGTTTCTATGCAGATGTGATGTTTCCATGCAGACGTGATGTTTCCACACAGACGTGATGTTTCCATGCAGACTTAACGTTTCCATGCAGACATGATGTTTCCATGCAGAGGGGACTTTTCCATGTAAACGTGACGTTTCCATGCAGACGAGACGTTTCCATGCAGACGTGACATTTCCATGCAGACATGACGTTTCCATGCTGACATGACTTTTCCATGCAGACGTGACATTTCCATGCCAACATGACGTTTGCATGCAGACATGACGTTTCCATGCAGACGTGATGATGCAGACGTGATGTTTCCACGCAGACGTGACCTTTCCACGCAGACGTGACTTGTCAGCGCAGACGTGACGCTTCCATGCAGAACTGATGTTTCCACGCAAACGTGATGTTTCCACGCAGAAGTGACGTTTCCAAGCAGTCGTTAGGTTTCCATGCAGACGTGATGTTTCCATGCAGACGTGACGTTTCCACGCAGACGTGACGTTTCCACGCAGATGTGACGTTTCCACGCAGACGTGACGTTTCCACGCAGATGTGACGTTTCCACGCAGACGTGACGTTTCCATGCAGAACTGATGTTTCCCCGCAGACGTAATGTTTCCACGCACACGTGACATTTCCACACAGACGTGATGTTTCCATGCAGACGTGACGTTTCCACGCAAACGTTACGTTTCCATGCAGACATGACGTTTCCATGCAGACGGGATATTCCCACGCAGACGTGACGTTTCAACGCAGACGTGATATTCCCACGCAGACGTGACGTTTCAACGCAGACGTGATATTCCCACGCAGACGTGACGTTTGCACACAGACGTGATGTTTCAACGCAAACGTGAGGTTTCCATGCAGACGTTACGTTTCAGCGCAGGCGTAACGTTTCCACGCAGACGTGATATTTCCAAGAAGACGTGATGTTTCCAAGCAGACGTGATGTTTCCATGCAGATGTGATGTTTCAAATCAGATGTGACATTTCCACGCAGACATGACTTTTCAGCGCAGACGTGACGTTTCCATGCAGAACTGATGTTTCCACGCCGAAGTGACGTTTCCCAGCAGTCGTGATGTTTCCATGCAGACGTGATGTTTTCATGCAGACTTGATGTTTCCACGCAGACGTGATGTTTCCACGCAGACGTGATGTTTCCACGCAGACATGACAATTCTACGCAGATGTGACGTTTCCACGCAGATGTGACGTTTCCACGCAGACGTGACGTTTCCATGAAGAACAGATGTTTCCCCACAGACGTGGCTTCCACGCACACGTGACGTTTCCATGCAGACGTGACCTTTCCACGCAGACGTGACTTGTCAGCGCAGACGTGACGTTTCCATGCAGAACTGATGTTTCCACGCAGACGTGACGTTTCCACGCAGACGTGACGTTTCCACGCAGATGTGATGTTTCAACACAGATGTGATGTTTCCATGCAGACTTAACGTTTCCATGCAGACATGATGTTTCCATGCAGAGGGGACTTTTCCATATAAACGTGACGTTTCCATGCAGACGTGACGTTTCCATGCCGACGTGACATTTCCATGCAGACGTGATGTTTTCATGCAGACTCGATGTTTCCATGCAGACGTGATGTTTCCCCGCAGACGTGGTTTCCATGCAGACTTAACGTTTCCATGCAGACATGACGTTTCCATGCAGAACTGATGTTTCCACGCCGAAGTGACGTTTCCCAGCAGTCGTGATGTTTCCATGCAGACGTGATGTTTTCATGCAGACTTGATGTTTCCACGCAGACGTGATGTTTCCACGCAGACGTGATGTTTCCACGCAGACATGACAATTCCACGCAGATGTGACGTTTCCACGCAGATGTGACGTTTCCACACAGACATGACGTTTCCATGAAGAACTGATGTTTCCCCACAGACGTGGCTTCCACGCACACGTGACGTTTCCATGCAGACGTGACCTTTCCACGCAGACGTGACTTGTCAGCGCAGACGTGACGTTTCCATGCAGAACTGATGTTTCCACGCAAACGTGATGTTTCCACGCAGAAGTGACGTTTCCAAGCAGTCGTTAGGTTTCCATGCAGACGTGACGTTTCCACGCAGACGTGACGTTTCCACGCAGACGTGACGTTTCCACGCAGACGTGACGTTTCCACGCAGATGTGACGTTTCCACGCAGACATAACATTTCCACGCAGACATGATGTTTCTATGCAGATGTGATGTTTCCATGCAGACGTGACGTTTTCATGCAGACGTGATGTTTCCATGCAGACGTGACGTTTCCACGCAGATGCGACGTTTCCATGCAGATGTGATGTTTCCACACAGACGTGATGTTTCCATGCAGACTTAACGTTTCCATGCAGACATGATGTTTCCATGCAGAGGGGACTTTTCCATGTAAACGTGACGTTTCCATGCAGACGAGACGTTTCCATGCAGACGTGACATTTCCATGCAGACATGACGTTTCCATGCTGACATGACCTTTCCATGCAGACGTGACATTTCCATGCCAACATGACGTTTGCATGCAGACATGACGTTTCCATGCAGACGTGATGATGCAGACGTGATGTTTCCACGCAGACGTGACCTTTCCACGCAGACGTGACTTGTCAGCGCAGACGTGACGCTTCCATGCAGAACTGATGTTTCCACGCAAACGTGATGTTTCCACGCAGAAGTGACGTTTCCAAGCAGTCGTTAGGTTTCCATGCAGACGTGATGTTTCCATGCAGACGTGACGTTTCCACGCAGACGTGACGTTTCCACGCAGATGTGACGTTTCCACGCAGACGTGACGTTTCCATGCAGAACTGATGTTTCCCCGCAGACGTAATGTTTCCACGCACACGTGACATTTCCACACAGACGTGATGTTTCCATGCAGACGTGACGTTTCCACGCAAACGTGACGTTTCCATGCAGACATGACGTTTCCATGCAGACGGGATATTCCCACGCAGACGTGACGTTTCAACGCAGACGTGATATTCCCACGCAGACGTGACGTTTCAACGCAGACGTGACATTTCCACGTAGATGTGACGTTTGCACACAGACGTGATGTTTCAACGCAAACGTGAGGTTTCCATGCAGACGTTACGTTTCAGCGCAGACGTGATATTTCCAAGAAGACGTGATGTTTCCAAGCAGACGTGATGTTTCCATGCAGATGTGATGTTTCAAATCAGATGTGACATTTCCACGCAGACATGACTTTTCAGCGCAGACGTGACGTTTCCATGCAGAACTGATGTTTCCACGCCGAAGTGACGTTTCCCAGCAGTCGTGATGTTTCCATGCAGACGTGATGTTTTCATGCAGACTTGATGTTTCCACGCAGACGTGATGTTTCCACGCAGACGTGATGTTTCCACGCAGACATGACAATTCTACGCAGATGTGACGTTTCCACGCAGATGTGACGTTTCCACGCAGACGTGACGTTTCCATGAAGAACAGATGTTTCCCCACAGACGTGGCTTCCACGCACACGTGACGTTTCCATGCAGACGTGACCTTTCCACGCAGACGTGACTTGTCAGCGCAGACGTGACGTTTCCATGCAGAACTGATGTTTCCACGCAAACGTGACGTTTCCACGCAGACATGACGTTTCCACGCAGACGTGACGTTTCCACGCAGATGTGATGTTTCAACACAGATGTGATGTTTCCATGCAGACTTAACGTTTCCATGCAGACATGATGTTTCCATGCAGAGGGGACTTTTCCATATAAACGTGACGTTTCCATGCAGACGTGACGTTTCCATGCCGACGTGACATTTCCATGCAGACGTGATGTTTTCATGCAGACTCGATGTTTCCATGCAGACGTGATGTTTCCCCGCAGACGTGGTTTCCATGCACACATGATGTTTCCACGCAGACGTGACGTTTCTACGCAGATGTGACGTTTCCATGCAGACGTGATGTTTCCACAGAAACTTAACGTTTCCACGCAGACGTAATGTTTCCATGCAGACGTAACATTTTCATGCAGACGTGACGTTTCCATGCAGACGTTATGTTTCCACGCAGATGTGATGTTTCCACACAGACGTGATGTTTCCATGCAGACATGACGTTTCCATGCAGAACTGATGTTTCCACGCCGAAGTGACATTTCCCAGCAGTCGTGATGTTTCCATGCAGACGTGATGTTTTCATGCAGACTTGATGTTTCCACGCAGACGTGATGTTTCCACGCAGACGTGATGTTTCCACGCAGACATGACAATTCCACGCAGATGTGACGTTTCCACGCAGATGTGACGTTTCCACACAGACATGACGTTTCCATGAAGAACTGATGTTTCCCCACAGACGTGGCTTCCACGCACACGTGACGTTTCCATGCAGACGTGACCTTTCCACGCAGACGTGACTTGTCAGCGCAGACGTGACGTTTCCATGCAGAACTGATGTTTCCACGCAAACGTGATGTTTCCACGCAGAAGTGACGTTTCCAAGCAGTCGTTAGGTTTCCATGCAGACGTGACGTTTCCACGCAGACGTGACGTTTCCACGCAGACGAGACGTTTCCACGCAGATGTGACGTTTCCACGCAGACATAACATTTCCACGCAGACATGATGTTTCTATGCAGATGTGATGTTTCCATGCAGACGTGACGTTTTCATGCAGACGTGATGTTTCCATGCAGACGTGACGTTTCCACGCAGATGCGACGTTTCCATGCAGATGTGATGTTTCCACACAGACGTGATGTTTCCATGCAGACTTAACGTTTCCATGCAGACATGATGTTTCCATGCAGAGGGGACTTTTCCATGTAAACGTGACGTTTCCATGCAGACGAGACGTTTCCTTGCAGACGTGATGATGCAGACGTGATGTTTCCACGCAGACGTGACCTTTCCACGCAGACGTGACTTGTCAGCGCAGACGTGACGCTTCCATGCAGAACTGATGTTTCCACGCAAACGTGATGTTTCCACGCAGAAGTGACGTTTCCAAGCAGTCGTTAGGTTTCCATGCAGACGTGATGTTTCCATGCAGACGTGACGTTTCCACGCAGACGTGACGTTTCCACGCAGATGTGACGTTTCCACGCAGACGTGACGTTTCCATGCAGAACTGATGTTTCCCCGCAGACGTAATGTTTCCACGCACACGTGACATTTCCACACAGACGTGATGTTTCCATGCAGACGTGACGTTTCCACGCAAACGTGACGTTTCCATGCAGACATGACGTTTCCATGCAGACGGGATATTCCCACGCAGACGTGACGTTTCAACGCAGACGTGATATTCCCACGCAGACGTGACGTTTCAACGCAGACGTGACATTTCCACGTAGATGTGACGTTTGCACACAGACGTGATGTTTCAACGCAAACGTGAGGTTTCCATGCAGACGTTACGTTTCAGCGCAGGCGTAACGTTTCCACGCAGACGTGATATTTCCAAGAAGACGTGATGTTTCCAAGCAGACGTGATGTTTCCATGCAGATGTGATGTTTCAAATCAGATGTGACATTTCCACGCAGACATGACTTTTCAGCGCAGACGTGACGTTTCCATGCAGAACTGATGTTTCCACGCCGAAGTGACGTTTCCCAGCAGTCGTGATGTTTCCATGCAGACGTGATGTTTTCATGCAGACTTGATGTTTCCACGCAGACGTGATGTTTCCACGCAGACGTGATGTTTCCACGCAGACATGACAATTCTACGCAGATGTGACGTTTCCACGCAGATGTGACGTTTCCACGCAGACGTGACGTTTCCATGAAGAACAGATGTTTCCCCACAGACGTGGCTTCCACGCACACGTGACGTTTCCATGCAGACGTGACCTTTCCACGCAGACGTGACTTGTCAGCGCAGACGTGACGTTTCCATGCAGAACTGATGTTTCCACGCAAACGTGACGTTTCCACGCAGACATGACGTTTCCACGCAGACGTGACGTTTCCACGCAGATGTGATGTTTCAACACAGATGTGATGTTTCCATGCAGACTTAACGTTTCCATGCAGACATGATGTTTCCATGCAGAGGGGACTTTTCCATATAAACGTGACGTTTCCATGCAGACGTGACGTTTCCATGCCGACGTGACATTTCCATGCAGACGTGATGTTTTCATGCAGACTCGATGTTTCCATGCAGACGTGATGTTTCCCCGCAGACGTGGTTTCCATGCACACATGATGTTTCCACGCAGACGTGACGTTTCTACGCAGATGTGACGTTTCCATGCAGACGTGATGTTTCCACAGAAACTTAACGTTTCCACGCAGACGTAATGTTTCCATGCAGACGTAACATTTTCATGCAGACGTGACGTTTCCATGAAGACGTTATGTTTCCACGCAGATGTGATGTTTCCACACAGACGTGATGTTTCCATGCAGACTTAACGTTTCCATGCAGACATGACGTTTCCATGCAGAACTGATGTTTCCACGCCGAAGTGACGTTTCCCAGCAGTCGTGATGTTTCCATGCAGACGTGATGTTTTCATGCAGACTTGATGTTTCCACGCAGACGTGATGTTTCCACGCAGACGTGATGTTTCCACGCAGACATGACAATTCCACGCAGATGTGACGTTTCCACGCAGATGTGACGTTTCCACACAGACATGACGTTTCCATGAAGAACTGATGTTTCCCCACAGACGTGGCTTCCACGCACACGTGACGTTTCCATGCAGACGTGACCTTTCCACGCAGACGTGACTTGTCAGCGCAGACGTGACGTTTCCATGCAGAACTGATGTTTCCACGCAAACGTGATGTTTCCACGCAGAAGTGACGTTTCCAAGCAGTCGTTAGGTTTCCATGCAGACGTGACGTTTCCACGCAGACGTGACGTTTCCACGCAGACGTGACGTTTCCACGCAGATGTGACGTTTCCACGCAGACATAACATTTCCACGCAGACATGATGTTTCTATGCAGATGTGATGTTTCCATGCAGACGTGACGTTTCCACGCAGACGTGACGTTTCCACGCAGACGTGACGTTTCCACGCAGATGTGACGTTTCCACGCAGACATAACATTTCCACGCAGACATGATGTTTCTATGCAGATGTGATGTTTCCATGCAGACGTGACGTTTTCATGCAGACGTGATGTTTCCATGCAGACGTGACGTTTCCACGCAGATGCGACGTTTCCATGCAGATGTGATGTTTCCACACAGACGTGATGTTTCCATGCAGACTTAACGTTTCCATGCAGACATGATGTTTCCATGCAGAGGGGACTTTTCCATGTAAACGTGACGTTTCCATGCAGACGAGACGTTTCCATGCAGACGTGACATTTCCATGCAGACATGACGTTTCCATGCTGACATGACTTTTCCATGCAGACGTGACATTTCCATGCCAACATGACGTTTGCATGCAGACATGACGTTTCCATGCAGACGTGATGATGCAGACGTGATGTTTCCACGCAGACGTGACCTTTCCACGCAGACGTGACTTGTCAGCGCAGACGTGACGCTTCCATGCAGAACTGATGTTTCCACGGAAACGTGATGTTTCCACGCAGAAGTGACGTTTCCAAGCAGTCGTTAGGTTTCCATGCAGACGTGATGTTTCCATGCAGACGTGACGTTTCCACGCAGACGTGACGTTTCCACGCAGATGTGACGTTTCCACGCAGACGTGACGTTTCCATGCAGAACTGATGTTTCCCTGCAGACGTAATGTTTCCACGCACACGTGACATTTCCACACAGACGTGATGTTTCCATGCAGACGTGACGTTTCCACGCAAACGTGACGTTTCCATGCAGACATGACGTTTCCATGCAGACGGGATATTCCCACGCAGACGTGACGTTTCAACGCAGACGTGATATTCCCACGCAGACGTGACGTTTCAACGCAGACGTGATATTCCCACGCAGACGTGACGTTTGCACACAGACGTGATGTTTCAACGCAAACGTGAGGTTTCCATGCAGACGTTACGTTTCAGCGCAGGCGTAACGTTTCCACGCAGACGTGATATTTCCAAGAAGACGTGATGTTTCCAAGCAGACGTGATGTTTCCATACAGACGTAATGTTTCCATGCAGACGTGACGTTTCCACGCAGACGTGACGTTTCCACGCAGACGTGATGTTTCTATGCAGATGTGATGTTTCCATGCCGACGTGACGTTTCCTTGCAGACGTGATGTTTCCATGCAGACGTGACGTTTCCATGGAGATGTGACGTTTGCACATAGACGTGATGTTTCCATGCAGACGTTACATTTCAGCGCAGGCGTAACGTTTCCACGCAGACCTGATGTTTCCAAGAAGACGTGATGTTTCCAAGCAGACGTGATGTTTCCATGCAGATGTGATGTTTCAAATCAGATGTGACATTTCCACGCAGACATGACTTTTCAGCGCAGACGTGACGTTTCCATGCAGAACTGATGTTTCCACGCCGAAGTGACGTTTCCCAGCAGTCGTGATGTTTCCATGCAGACGTGATGTTTTCATGCAGACTTGATGTTTCCACGCAGACGTGATGTTTCCACGCAGACGTGATGTTTCCACGCAGACATGACAATTCTACGCAGATGTGACGTTTCCACGCAGATGTGACGTTTCCACGCAGACGTGACGTTTCCATGAAGAACAGATGTTTCCCCACAGACGTGGCTTCCACGCACACGTGACGTTTCCATGCAGACGTGACCTTTCCACGCAGACGTGACTTGTCAGCGCAGACGTGACGTTTCCATGCAGAACTGATGTTTCCACGCAAACGTGATGTTTCCACGCAGGCGTGACGTTTCCAAGCAGTCGTTAGGTTTCCATGCAGATGTGACGTTTCCACGCAGACGTGACGTTTCCACGCAGACATGACGTTTCCACGCAGATGTGATGTTTCAACACAGATGTGATGTTTCCATGCAGACTTAACGTTTCCATGCAGACATGATGTTTCCATGCAGAGGGGACTTTTCCATATAAACGTGACGTTTCCATGCAGACGTGACGTTTCCATGCCGACGTGACATTTCCATGCAGACATGACGTTTCCATGCAGACATTACTTTTCCATACAGACGTGATATTTCCATGCAGACATGACGTTTGCATGCAGACATGATGTTTCCATGCAGACGTGACCTTTCCACGCAGACGTGACCTTTCCACGCAGACGTGACTTTTCAGCGCAGACGTGACGTTTCCATGCAGAACTGATGTTTCCACGCAGACGTGACGTTTCCACGCAGATGTGACGTTTCCACGCAGACGTAACATTTCCACGCAGACATGATGTTTGTATGCAGATGTGATGTTTCCATGCAGACGTGACTTTTTCACGCAGACGTGATGTTTCCATGCAGACGTGACGTTTCCACGCAGATGCGACGTTTCCATGCAGATGTGATGTTTCCACACAGACGTGATGTTTCCATGCAGACTTAACGTTTCCATGCAGACATGATGTTTCCATGCAGAGGGGACTTTTCCATGTAAACGTGACGTTTCCATGCAGACGAGACGTTTCCATGCAGACGTGACATTTCCATGCAGACATGACGTTTCCATGCTGACATGACTTTTCCATGCAGACGTGACATTTCCATGCAGACATGACGTTTGCATGCAGACATGACGTTTCCATGCAGACGTGATGATGCAGACGCGATGTTTCCACGCAGACGTGACCTTTCCACGCAGACGTGACATGTCAGCGCAGACGTGACGTTTCCACGCACACGTGACATTTCCACACAGACGTGATGTTTCCATGCAGACGTGACGTTTCCACGCAAACGTGACGTTTCCATGCAGACATGACGTTTCCATGCAGACGGGATATTCCCACGCAGACGTGACGTTTCAACGCAGACGTGATATTCCCACGCAGACGTGACGTTTCAACGCAGACGTGACATTTCCACGTAGATGTGACATTTGCACACAGACGTGATGTTTCAACGCAAACGTGAGGTTTCCATGCAGACGTTACGTTTCAGCGCAGGCGTAACGTTTCCACGCAGACGTGATGTTTCCAAGAAGACGTGATGTTTCAAAGCAGACGTGATGTTTCCATGCAGACATGATGTTTGCACGCAGATGTGATGTTTCCATGCAGACGTAATGTTTCCTCGCAGACGTGACATTCCCACGCAGACGTGTTGTTTCCATGCAGACGTGACCTTTCCACGCAGACGTGACGTTTCCATGCAGAACTGATGTTTCCCCGCAGACGTGATGTTTCCACGCACACGTGACATTTCCACACAGACTTAATGTTTCCACGCAGACGTGACATTTCCACGCAGACGTGATGTTTCTATGCAGATGTGATGTTTCCATGCCGACGTGACGTTTTCATGCAGACGTGATGTTTCCATGCAGACGTGACGTTTCCATGGAGATGTGACGTTTGCACATAGACGTGATGTTTCAACGCAAACGGGACCTTTCCATGCAGACGTTACGTTTCAGCGCAGGCGTAACGTTTCCACGCAGACGTGACGTTTCAAGGCAGACATGACGTTTCCACGTAGATGTGACGTTTGCACACAGACGTGATGTTTCAACGCAAAATAGACGTTTCTACGTAGACGTGATTTTTCCACGGAGACGTAATTTCCACGCAGACGTGACGTTTCCACGCAGACGTGATGTTTCCACGCAGACGTGATGTTTCCCTGGAGACGTGACGTTTCCACGCAGACGTGACGTTTCCACGCAGACGTTACGTTTCCATGCAGAGCTGATGTTTCCCCGCAGACGTAATGTTTCCACGCACACGTGACATTTCCACACAGACGTGATGTTTCCATGCAGACGTGACCTTTCCACGCAGACGTGACGTTTCCACGCAGACGTGATGTTTTCATGCAGACTCGATGTTTCCACGCAGACGTGATTTTTCCCCGCAGACGTGATGTTTTCATGCAGACTCGATGTTTCCACGCAGACGTGATTTTTCCCCGCAGACGTAGTTTCTGTACACACGTGACGTTTCCACGCAGACGTAATGTTTCCATGCAGACGTAACATTTTCATGCAGACGTGACGTTTCCATGCAGACGTGACGTTTCCATGCAGACGTGACGTTTCCACGCAGATGTGATGTTTCCATGCAGACTTAACGTTTCCATGCAGACATGACGTTTCCATGCAGATGTGATGTTTCAAATCAGACGTGACGTTTCCACGCAGACATGACTTTTCAGCGCAGACGTGACGTTTCCATGCAGAACTGATGTTTCCACGCAGACGTGACGTTTCTACGCAGATGTGACATTTCCACACAGACATAATGTTTCCATGCAGACGTGACGTTTCCACGCAGACGTGACGTTTCCACGCAGACGTGATGTTTCTATGCAGATGTGATGTTTCCATGCCGACGTGACGTTTTCATGCAGACGTGATGTTTCCATGCAGACGTGACGTTTCCATGCAGACTTGACATTTCCATGGAGACATGACAATTCCACGCAGATGTGACGTTTCCACGCAGATGTGACGTTTCCACGCAGACATGACGTTTCCATGAAGAACTGACGTTTCCACACAGACGTGATGTTTCTACGCAGACGTGACTTCATGCAGACGTGACGTTTCCATGCAGATATGATTTTCCATGCAGACGTGACGTTTCCACGCAAACGTGACGTTTCATGCACACGTTACATTTCCATGCAGACGTGATTTTTCCATGCAGACGTGACGTTTCCACGCAAACGTGACGTTTCCATGCAGACGTTACATTTCAGCGCAGGCGTAACGTTTCCACGCAGACGTGATGTTTCCAGGAAGACGTGATGTTTCCAAGCAGACGTGATGTTTCCATGCAGACATGATGTTTGCACGCAGATGTGATGTTTCCATGCAGACGTGACGTTTCCAAGAAGACGTGATGTTTCCATGCAGACATGGTGTTTGCACGCAGACGTGTTGTTTCCATGCAGACGTGATGTTTCCACGCAGACGTGACATTCCCACGCAGACGTGACGTTTCAACGCAGACATGACGTTTCCACGTAGATGTGATTTTTCCACGGAGACGTAATTTCCACGCAGACGTGACATTTCCACGCAGACGTGATGTTTCCACGCGGACGTGACGTTTCCCTGGAGACGTGACGTTTCCACGCAGACGTGACGTTTCCACGCAGACGTGACGTTTCCATGCAGAACTGATGTTTCCCCGCAGACGTAATGTTTCCACGCAGACGTGACATTTCCACACAGACGTGATGTTTCCATGCAGACGTGACGTTTCCACGTAGACGTGACGTTTCCATGCAGACGTGATGTTTCTATGCAGATGTGATGTTTCCATGCCGACGTGACGTTTTCATGCAGACGTGATGTTTCCATGCAGATGTGATGTTTTCATGCAGACTCGATGTTTCCATGCAGACGTGATGTTTCCACAGAAACTTAACGTTTCCATGCAGACGTAACATTTTCATGCAGACGTGACGTTTCCATGCAGACGTGACGTTTCCACGCAGATGTGATGTTTCCACACAGACGTGATGTTTCCATGCAGACTTAACGTTTCCATGCAGACATGACGTTTCCATGCAGACATGACGTTTCCATGCAGATGTGATGTTTCAAATCAGATGTGACGTTTCCACGCAGACATGACTTTTCAGCGCAGACGTGACTTTTCCATGCAGAACTGATGTTTCCACGCCGAAGTGACGTTTCCCAGCAGTCGTGATGTTTCCATGCAGACGTGATGTTTTCATGCAGACTTGATGTTTCCACGCAGACGTGATGTTTCCACGCAGTCGTGATATTTCCTCGCAGACATGACAATTCCACGCAGATGTGACGTTTCCACACAGACGTGATGTTTCCAAGCAGACGTGACGTTTCCAAGGAGACGTGACGTTTCCATGCAGAACTGATGTTTCCCCGCAGACGTAATGTTTCCACGCACACGTGACATTTCCACACAGACGTGATGTTTCCATGCAGACGTGACGTTTCCACGCAGACGTGACGTTTCCACGCAGACGTGATGTTTCTATGCAGATGTGATGTTTCCATGCCGACGTGACGTTTTCATGCAAACGTGATGTTTCCATGCAGACGTGACATTTCCATGCAGACGTGATGTTTCCATGCAGACGTGACGTTTCCACGCAGACGTGACGTTTCCACGCAGACGTGACGTTTCCACGCAGACGTGACGTTTCCATGCAGAACTGATGTTTCCCCGCAGACGTAATGTTTCCACGCAGACGTGACATGTCCACACAGACGTGATGTTTCCATGCAGACGTGACGTTTCCACGTAGACGTGACGTTTCCATGCAGACGTGATGTTTCTATGCATATGTGATTTTTCCATGCCGACGTGACGTTTTCATGCAGACGTGATGTTTCCATGCAGACGTGATGTTTCCATGCAGACGTGATGTTTTCATGCAGACTCGATGTTTCCATGCAGACGTGACCTTTCCACTGAAACTTAACGTTTCCATGCAGACGTAACATTTTCATGCAGACGTGACGTTTCCGTGCAGACGTGACGTTTCCACGCAGATGTGATGTTTCCACACAGACGTGATGTTTCCATGCAGACTTAACGTTTCCATGCAGACATGACATTTCCATGCAGACATGACGTTTCCATGCAGATGTGATGTTTCAAATCAGATGTGACGTTTCCACGCAGACATGACTTTTCAGCGCAGACGTGACTTTTCCATGCAGAACTGATGTTTCCACGCCGAAGTGACGTTTCCCAGCAGTCGTGATGTTTCCATGCAGACGTGAAGTTTTCATGCAGACTTGATGTTTCCACGCAGACCTGATGTTTCCACGCAGACGTGATGTTTCCTCGCAGACGTGACAATTCCACGCAGATGTGACGTTTCCACACAGACGTGATGTTTCCACGCAGACGTGACGTTTCCAAGGAGACGTGACGTTTCCATGCAGAACTGATGTTTCCCCGCAGACGTAATGTTTCCACGCACACGTTACATTTCCATGCAGACGTGATGTTTCCATGCAGACGTGACGTTTCCACGCAAACGTGACGTTTCCATGCAGACGTTACATTTCAGCGCAGGCGTAACGTTTCCACGCAGACGTGATGTTTCCAGGAAGACGTGATGTTTCCAAGCAGACGTGATGTTTCCATGCAGACATGATGTTTGCACGCAGATGTGATGTTTCCATGCAGACGTGACGTTTCCAAGAAGACGTGATGTTTCCATGCAGACATGGTGTTTGCACGCAGACGTGTTGTTTCCATGCAGACGTGATGTTTCCACGCAGACGTGACATTCCCACGCAATCGTGACGTTTCAACGCAGACATGACGTTTCCACGTAGATGTGATTTTTCCACGGAGACGTAATTTCCACGCAGACGTGACATTTCCACGCAGACGTGATGTTTCCACGCGGACGTGACGTTTCCCTGGAGACGTGACGTTTCCACGCAGACGTGACGTTTCCACGCAGACGTGACGTTTCCATGCAGAACTGATGTTTCCCCGCAGACGTAATGTTTCCACGCAGACGTGACATTTCCACACAGACGTGATGTTTCCATGCAGACGTGACGTTTCCACGTAGACGTGACGTTTCCATGCAGACGTGATGTTTCTATGCAGATGTGATGTTTCCATGCCGACGTGACGTTTTCATGCAGACGTGATGTTTCCATGCAGATGTGATGTTTTCATGCAGACTCGATGTTTCCATGCAGACGTGATGTTTCCACAGAAACTTAACGTTTCCATGCAGACGTAACATTTTCATGCAGACGTGACGTTTCCATGCAGACGTGACGTTTCCACGCAGATGTGATGTTTCCACACAGACGTGATGTTTCCATGCAGACTTAACGTTTCCATGCAGACATGACGTTTCCATGCAGACATGACGTTTCCATGCAGATGTGATGTTTCAAATCAGATGTGACGTTTCCACGCAGACATGACTTTTCAGCGCAGACGTGACTTTTCCATGCAGAACTGATGTTTCCACGCCGAAGTGACGTTTCCCAGCAGTCGTGATGTTTCCATGCAGACGTGATGTTTTCATGCAGACTTGATGTTTCCACGCAGACGTGATGTTTCCACGCAGTCGTGATATTTCCTCGCAGACATGACAATTCCACGCAGATGTGACGTTTCCACACAGACGTGATGTTTCCAAGCAGACGTGACGTTTCCAAGGAGACGTGACGTTTCCATGCAGAACTGATGTTTCCCCGCAGACGTAATGTTTCCACGCACACGTGACATTTCCACACAGACGTGATGTTTCCATGCAGACGTGACGTTTCCACGTAGACGTGACGTTTCCATGCAGACGTGATGTTTCTATGCATATGTGATTTTTCCATGCCGACGTGACGTTTTCATGCAGACGTGATGTTTCCATGCAGACGTGATGTTTCCATGCAGACGTGATGTTTTCATGCAGACTCGATGTTTCCATGCAGACGTGACCTTTCCACTGAAACTTAACGTTTCCATGCAGACGTAACATTTTCATGCAGACGTGACGTTTCCATGCAGACGTGACGTTTCCACGCAGATGTGATGTTTCCACACAGACGTGATGTTTCCATGCAGACGTGACGTTTCCATGCAGACGTGACGTTTCCACGCAGACGTGACGTTTCCACGCAGACGTGACGTTTCCACGCAGAAGTGATGTTTCTATGCAGATGTGATGTTTCCATGCCGACGTGACGTTTCCACACAGACGTGATGTTTCAATCAGACGTGACTTTTCATGCAGACGTGATGTTTCCATGCACACGTTACGTTTCCATGCAGACGTGATGTTTCCATGCAGACGTGACGTTTCCATGCAGAACTGATGTTTCCCCGCAGACGTAATGTTTCCACGCACACGTGACATTTCCACACAGACGTGATGTTTCCATGCAGACGTGACGTTTCCACGCAGACGTGACGTTTCCACGCAGACGTGATGTTTCTATGCAGATGTGATGTTTCCATGCCGACGTGACGTTTTCATGCAGACGTGATGTTTCCATGCAGACGTGACGTTTCCATGCAGACGTGACGTTTCCATGGAGACGTGACGTTTCCACTCAGACGTGATGTTTCCATGCAGACGTGATGTTTTCATGCAGACTCGATGTTTCCACGCAGACGTGATGTTTCCCCGCAGACGTGGTTTCCATGCACACATGATGTTTCCACGCAGACGGGACGTTTCTACGCAGATGTGACGTTTCCATGCAGACGTGATGTTTCCACATAAACTTAACGTTTCCACGCAGACGTAATGTTTCCATGCAGACGTAACATTTTCATGCAGACGTGACGTTTCCATGCAGACGTTATGTTTCCACGCAGATGTGATGTTTCCACACAGACGTGATGTTTCCATGCAGACTTAACGTTTCCATGCAGACATGACGTTTCCATGCAGATGTGATGTTTCAAATCAGATGTGACATTTCCACGCAGACATGACTTTTCAGCGCAGACGTGACGTTTCCATGCAGAACTGATGTTTCCACGCCGAAGTGACGTTTCCCAGCAGTCGTGATGTTTCCATGCAGACGTGATGTTTTCATGCAGACGTGATGTTTCCACGCAGACGTGATGTTTCCACGCAGACGTGATGTTTCCACGCAGACATGACAATTCCACGCAGATGTGACGTTTCCACGTAGATGTGACGTTTCCACGCAGACATGACGTTTCCATGAAGAACTGATGTTTCCCCACAGACGTGGCTTCCACGCACACGTGACGTTTCCATGCAGACGTGATGATGCAGACGTGATGTTTCCACGCAGACGTGACCTTTCCACGCAGACGTGACTTGTCAGCGCAGACGTGACGTTTCCATGCAGAACTGATGTTTCCACGCAAACGTGATGTTTCCACGCAGAAGTGACGTTTCCAAGCAGTCGTTAGGTTTCCATGCAGACGTGATGTTTCCATGCAGACGTGACGTTTCCACGCAGACGTGACGTTTCCACGCAGATGTGACGTTTCCACGCAGACGTGACGTTTCCATGCAGAACTGATGTTTCCCCGCAGACGTAATGTTTCCACGCACACGTGACATTTCCACACAGACGTGATGTTTCCATGCAGACGTGACGTTTCCACGCAAACGTGACGTTTCCATGCAGACATGACGTTTCCATGCAGACGGGATATTCCCACGCAGACGTGACGTTTCAACGCAGACGTGATATTCCCACGCAGACGTGACGTTTCAACGCAGACGTGACATTTCCACGTAGATGTGACGTTTGCACACAGACGTGATGTTTCAACGCAAACGTGAGGTTTCCATGCAGACGTTACGTTTCAGCGCAGGCGTAACGTTTCCACGCAGACGTGATATTTCCAAGAAGACGTGATGTTTCCAAGTAGACGTGATGTTTCCATGCAGACATGATGTTTGCACGCAGATGTGATGTTTCCATGCAGACGTGATGTTTCCTCGCAGACGTGACATTCCCACGCAGACGTGTTGTTTCCATGCAGACGTGATGTTTCCACACAGACGTGACCTTTCCACGCAGACGTGACGTTTCCATGCAGAACTGATGTTTCCCCGCAGACGTGATGTTTCCACGCACACGTGACATTTCCATACAGACGTAATGTTTCCATGCAGACGTGACGTTTCCACGCAGACGTGATGTTTCTATGCAGATGTGATGTTTCCATGCCGACGTGACGTTTTCATGCAGACGTGATGTTTCCATGCAGACGTGATGGTTCCATGGAGATGTGACGTTTGCACATAGACGTGATGTTTCCATGCAGACGTTACATTTCAGCGCAGGCGTAACGTTTCCACGCAGACCTGATGTTTCCAAGAAGACGTGATGTTTCCAAGCAGACGTGATGTTTCCATGCAGACATGACGTTTCCATGCAGATGTGATGTTTCAAATCAGATGTGACATTTCCACGCAGACATGACTTTTCAGCGCAGACGTGACGTTTCCATGCAGAACTGATGTTTCCACGCCGAAGTGACGTTTCCCAGCAGTCGTGATGTTTCCATGCAGACGTGATGTTTTCATGCAGACGTGATGTTTCCACGCAGACGTGATGTTTCCACGCAGACGTGATGTTTCCACGCAGATGTGACGTTTCCACGTAGATGTGACGTTTCCACGCAGACATGACGTTTCCATGAAGAACTGATGTTTCCCCACAGACGTGGCTTCCACGCACACGTGACGTTTCCATGCAGACGTGATGATGCAGACGTGATGTTTCCACGCAGACGTGACCTTTCCACGCAGACGTGACTTGTCAGCGCAGACGTGACGTTTCCATGCAGAACTGATGTTTCCACGCAAACGTGATGTTTCCACGCAGAAGTGACGTTTCCAAGCAGTCGTTAGGTTTCCATGCAGACGTGATGTTTCCATGCAGACGTGACGTTTCCACGCAGACGTGACGTTTCCACGCAGATGTGACGTTTCCACGCAGACGTGACGTTTCCATGCAGAACTGATGTTTCCCCGCAGACGTAATGTTTCCACGCACACGTGACATTTCCACACAGACGTGATGTTTCCATGCAGACGTGACGTTTCCACGCAAACGTGACGTTTCCATGCAGACATGACGTTTCCATGCAGACGGGATATTCCCACGCAGACGTGACGTTTCAACGCAGACGTGATATTCCCACGCAGACGTGACGTTTCAACGCAGACGTGACATTTCCACGTAGATGTGACGTTTGCACACAGACGTGATGTTTCAACGCAAACGTGAGGTTTCCATGCAGACGTTACGTTTCAGCGCAGGCGTAACGTTTCCACGCAGACGTGATATTTCCAAGAAGACGTGATGTTTCCAAGTAGACGTGATGTTTCCATGCAGACATGATGTTTGCACGCAGATGTGATGTTTCCATGCAGACGTGATGTTTCCTCGCAGACGTGACATTCCCACGCAGACGTGTTGTTTCCATGCAGACGTGATGTTTCCACACAGACGTGACCTTTCCACGCAGACGTGACGTTTCCATGCAGAACTGATGTTTCCCCGCAGACGTGATGTTTCCACGCACACGTGACATTTCCATACAGACGTAATGTTTCCATGCAGACGTGACGTTTCCACGCAGACGTGACGTTTCCACGCAGACGTGATGTTTCTATGCAGATGTGATGTTTCCATGCCGACGTGACGTTTTCATGCAGACGTGATGTTTCCATGCAGACGTGATGGTTCCATGGAGATGTGACGTTTGCACATAGACGTGATGTTTCCATGCAGACGTTACATTTCAGCGCAGGCGTAACGTTTCCACGCAGACCTGATGTTTCCAAGAAGACGTGATGTTTCCAAGCAGACGTGATGTTTCCATGCAGACATGACGTTTCCATGCAGATGTGATGTTTCAAATCAGATGTGACATTTCCACGCAGACATGACTTTTCAGCGCAGACGTGACGTTTCCATGCAGAACTGATGTTTCCACGCCGAAGTGACGTTTCCCAGCAGTCGTGATGTTTCCATGCAGACGTGATGTTTTCATGCAGACGTGATGTTTCCACGCAGACGTGATGTTTCCACGCAGACGTGATGTTTCCACGCAGACATGACAATTCCACGCAGATGTGACGTTTCCACGTAGATGTGACGTTTCCACGCAGACATGACGTTTCCATGAAGAACTGATGTTTCCCCACAGACGTGGCTTCCACGCACACGTGACGTTTCCATGCAGACGTGATGATGCAGACGTGATGTTTCCACGCAGACGTGACCTTTCCACGCAGACGTGACTTGTCAGCGCAGACGTGACGTTTCCATGCAGAACTGATGTTTCCACGCAAACGTGATGTTTCCACGCAGAAGTGACGTTTCCAAGCAGTCGTTAGGTTTCCATGCAGACGTGATGTTTCCATGCAGACGTGACGTTTCCACGCAGACGTGACGTTTCCACGCAGATGTGACGTTTCCACGCAGACGTGACGTTTCCATGCAGAACTGATGTTTCCCCGCAGACGTAATGTTTCCACGCACACGTGACATTTCCACACAGACGTGATGTTTCCATGCAGACGTGACGTTTCCACGCAAACGTGACGTTTCCATGCAGACATGACGTTTCCATGCAGACGGGATATTCCCACGCAGACGTGACGTTTCAACGCAGACGTGATATTCCCACGCAGACGTGACGTTTCAACGCAGACGTGACATTTCCACGTAGATGTGACGTTTGCACACAGACGTGATGTTTCAACGCAAACGTGAGGTTTCCATGCAGACGTTACGTTTCAGCGCAGGCGTAACGTTTCCACGCAGACGTGATATTTCCAAGAAGACGTGATGTTTCCAAGTAGACGTGATGTTTCCATGCAGACATGATGTTTGCACGCAGATGTGATGTTTCCATGCAGACGTGATGTTTCCTCGCAGACGTGACATTCCCACGCAGACGTGTTGTTTCCATGCAGACGTGATGTTTCCACACAGACGTGACCTTTCCACGCAGACGTGACGTTTCCATGCAGAACTGATGTTTCCCCGCAGACGTGATGTTTCCACGCACACGTGACATTTCCATACAGACGTAATGTTTCCATGCAGACGTGACGTTTCCACGCAGACGTGACGTTTCCACGCAGACGTGATGTTTCTATGCAGATGTGATGTTTCCATGCCGACGTGACGTTTTCATGCAGACGTGATGTTTCCATGCAGACGTGATGGTTCCATGGAGATGTGACGTTTGCACATAGACGTGATGTTTCCATGCAGACGTTACATTTCAGCGCAGGCGTAACGTTTCCACGCAGACCTGATGTTTCCAAGAAGACGTGATGTTTCCAAGCAGACGTGATGTTTCCATGCAGACATGACGTTTCCATGCAGATGTGATGTTTCAAATCAGATGTGACATTTCCACGCAGACATGACTTTTCAGCGCAGACGTGACGTTTCCATGCAGAACTGATGTTTCCACGCCGAAGTGACGTTTCCCAGCAGTCATGATGTTTCCATGCAGACGTGATGTTTTCATGCAGACTTGATGTTTCCACGCAGACGTGATGTTTCCACGCAGACGTGATGTTTCCACGCAGACATGACAATTCTACGCAGATGTGACGTTTCCACGCAGATGTGACGTTTCCACGCAGACATGACGTTTCCATGAAGAACTGATGTTTCCCCACAGACGTGGCTTCCACGCACACGTGACGTTTCCATGCAGACGTGACCTTTCCACGCAGACGTGACTTGTCAGCGCAGACGTGACGTTTCCATGCAGAACTGATGTTTCCACGCAAACGTGATGTTTCCACGCAGAAGTGACGTTTCCAAGCAGTCGTTAGGTTTCCATGCAGACGTGACGTTTCCACGCAGACGTGACGTTTCCACGCAGATGTGATGTTTCAACACAGATGTGATTTTTCCATGCAGACTTAACGTTTCCATGCAAACATGATGTTTCCATGCAGAGGGGACTTTTCCATATAAACGTGACGTTTCCATGCAGACTTGACATTTCCATGGAGACATGACAATTCCACGCAGACGTGACGTCTCCACGCAGATGTGACGTTTCCACGCAGACATGACGTTTCCATGAAGAACTGACGTTTCCACACAGACGTGATGTTTCTACGCAGACGTGACTTCATGCAGACGTGACGTTTCCATGCAGATATGATTTTCCATGCAGACGTGACGTTTCCACGCAAACGTGACGTTTCATGCACACGTTACATTTCCATGCAGACGTGATGTTTCCATGCAGACGTGACGTTTCCACGCAAACGTGACGTTTCCATGCAGACGTTACATTTCAGTGCAGGCGTAACGTTTCCACGCAGACGTGATGTTTCCAGGAAGACGTGATGTTTCCAAGCAGACGTGATGTTTCCATGCAGACATGATGTTTGCACGCAGATGTGATGTTTCCATGCAGACGTGACGTTTCCAAGAAGACGTGATGTTTCCATGCAGACATGGTGTTTGCACGCAGACGTGTTGTTTCCATGCAGACGTGATGTTTCCACGCAGACGTGACATTCCCACGCAGACGTGACGTTTCAACGCAGACATGACGTTTCCACGTAGATGTGATTTTTCCACGGAGACGTAATTTCCACGCAGACGTGACATTTCCACGCAGACGTGATGTTTCCACGCGGACGTGACGTTTCCCTGGATACGTGACGTTTCCACGCATACGTGACGTTTCCACGCAGACGTGACGTTTCCATGCAGAACTGATGTTTCCCCGCAGACGTAATGTTTCCACGCAGACGTGACATTTCCACACAGACGTGATGTTTCCATGCAGACGTGACGTTTCCACGTAGACGTGACGTTTCCATGCAGACGTGATGTTTCTATGCAGATGTGATGTTTCCATGCCGACGTGACGTTTTCATGCAGACGTGATGTTTCCATGCAGACGTGATGTTTCCATGCAGATGTGATGTTTTCATGCAGACTCGATGTTTCCATGCAGACGTGATGTTTCCACAGAAACTTAACGTTTCCATGCAGACGTAACATTTTCATGCAGACGTGACGTTTCCATGCAGACGTGACGTTTCCACGCAGATGTGATGTTTCCACACAGACGTGATGTTTCCATGCAGACTTAACGTTTCCATGCAGACATGACGTTTCCATGCAGACATGACGTTTCCATGCAGATGTGATGTTTCAAATCAGATGTGACGTTTCCACGCAGACATGACTTTTCAGCGCAGACGTGACTTTTCCATGCAGAACTGATGTTTCCACGCCGAAGTGACGTTTCCCAGCAGTCGTGATGTTTCCATGCAGACGTGATGTTTTCATGCAGACTTGATGTTTCCACGCAGACGTGATGTTTCCACGCAGTCGTGATATTTCCTCGCAGACATGACAATTCCACGCAGATGTGACGTTTCCACACAGACGTGATGTTTCCAAGCAGACGTGACGTTTCCAAGGAGACGTGACGTTTCCATGCAGAACTGATGTTTCCCCGCAGACGTAATGTTTCCACGCACACGTGACATTTCCACACAGACGTGATGTTTCCATGCAGACGTGACGTTTCCACGCAGACGTGACGTTTCCACGCAGACGTGATGTTTCTATGCAGATGTGATGTTTCCATGCCGACGTGACGTTTTCATGCAAACGTGATGTTTCCATGCAGACGTGACATTTCCATGCAGACGTGATGTTTCCATGCAGACGTGACGTTTCCACGCAGACGTGACGTTTCCACGCAGACGTGACGTTTCCACGCAGACGTGACGTTTCCATGCAGAACTGATGTTTCCCCGCAGACGTAATGTTTCCACGCAGACGTGACATGTCCACACAGACGTGACGTTTCCATGCAGACGTGACGTTTCCACGTAGACGTGACGTTTCCATGCAGACGTGATGTTTCTATGCAGATGTGATTTTTCCATGCCGACGTGACGTTTTCATGCAGACGTGATGTTTCCATGCAGACGTGATGTTTCCATGCAGACGTGATGTTTTCATGCAGACTCGATGTTTCCATGCAGACGTGACCTTTCCACTGAAACTTAACGTTTCCATGCAGACGTAACATTTTCATGCAGACGTGACGTTTCCATGCAGACGTGACGTTTCCACGCAGATGTGATGTTTCCACACAGACGTGATGTTTCCATGCAGACTTAACGTTTCCATGCAGACATGACATTTCCATGCAGACATGACGTTTCCATGCAGATGTGATGTTTCAAATCAGATGTGACGTTTCCACGCAGACATGACTTTTCAGCGCAGACGTGACTTTTCCATGCAGAACTGATGTTTCCACGCCGAAGTGACGTTTCCCAGCAGTCGTGATGTTTCCATGCAGACTTGATGTTTCCACGCAGACCTGATGTTTCCACGCAGACGTGATGTTTCCTCGCAGACGTGACAATTCCACGCAGATGTGACGTTTCCACACAGACGTGATGTTTCCACGCAGACGTGACGTTTCCAAGGAGACGTGACGTTTCCATGCAGAACTGATGTTTCCCCCGCAGACGTAATGTTTCCACGCACACGTGACATTTCCACACAGACGTGATGTTTCCATGCAGACGTGACGTTTCCACGCAGACGTGACGTTTCCACGCAGACGTGATGTTTCTATGCAGATGTGATGTTTCCATGCCGACGTGACGTTTTCATGCAGACGTGATGTTTCCATGCAGACGTGACGTTTCCATGCAGACGTGATGTTTCCATGCAGACGTGACGTTTCCACGCAGACGTGACGTTTCCACGCAGAAGTGATGTTTCTATGCAGATGTGATGTTTCCATGCCGACGTGACGTTTCCACACAGACGTGATGTTTCAATCAGACGTGACTTTTCATGCAGACGTGATGTTTCCATGCACACGTTACGTTTCCATGCAGACGTGATGTTTCCATGCAGACGTGACGTTTCCATGCAGAACTGATGTTTCCCCGCAGACGTAATGTTTCCACGCACACGTGACATTTCCACACAGACGTGATGTTTCCATGCAGACGTGACGTTTCCACGCAGACGTGACGTTTCCGCGCAGACGTGATGTTTCTATGCAGATGTGATGTTTCCATGCCGACGTGACGTTTTCATGCAGACGTGATGTTTCCATGCAGACGTGACGTTTCTATGCAGACGTGACGTTTCCATGGAGACGTGACGTTTCCACTCAGACGTGATGTTTCCATGCAGACGTGATGTTTTCATGCAGACTCGATGTTTCCACGCAGACGTGATGTTTCCCCGCAGACGTGGTTTCCATGCACACATGATGTTTCCACGCAGACGGGACGTTTCTACGCAGATGTGACGTTTCCATGCAGACGTGATGTTTCCACATAAACTTAACGTTTCCACGCAGACGTAATGTTTCCATGCAGACGTAACATTTTCATGCAGACGTGACGTTTCCATGCAGACGTTATGTTTCCACGCAGATGTGATGTTTCCACACAGACGTGATGTTTCCATGCAGACTTAACGTTTCCATGCAGACATGACGTTTCCATGCAGATGTGATGTTTCAAATCAGATGTGACATTTCCACGCAGACATGACTTTTCAGCGCAGACGTGACGTTTCCATGCAGAACTGATGTTTCCACGCCGAAGTGACGTTTCCCAGCAGTCGTGATGTTTCCATGCAGACGTGATGTTTTCATGCAGACGTGATGTTTCCACGCAGACGTGATGTTTCCACGCAGACGTGATGTTTCCACGCAGACATGACAATTCCACGCAGATGTGACGTTTCCACGTAGATGTGACGTTTCCACGCAGACATGACGTTTCCATGAAGAACTGATGTTTCCCCACAGACGTGGCTTCCATGCACACGTGACGTTTCCATGCAGACGTGACCTTTCCACGCAGACGTGACTTGTCAGCGCAGACGTGACGTTTCCATGCACAACTGATGTTTCCACGCAGACGTGATGTTTCCACGCAGAAGTGACGTTTCCAAGCAGTCGTTAGGTTTCCATGCAGACGTGACGTTTCCACGCAGACGTGACGTTTCCACGCAGACGTGACGTTTCCACGCAGACGTGACGTTTCCACGCAGATGTGACGTTTCCACGCAGACGTAACATTTCCACGCAGACATGATGTTTCTATGCAGATGTGATGTTTCCATGCAGACGTGACGTTTTCATGCAGACGTGATGTTTCCATGCAGACGTGACGTTTCCACGCAGATGTGATGTTTCCACACAAACGTGATGTTTCCATGCAGACTTAACGTTTCCATGCAGACATGATGTTTCCATGCAGAGGGGACTTTTCCATGTAAACGTGACGTTTCCATGCAGACGAGACGTTTCCATGCAGACGTGACATTTCCATGCAGACATGACGTTTCCATGCTGACATGACTTTTCCATGCAGACGTGACATTTCCATGCCAACATGACGTTTGCATGCAGACATGACGTTTCCATGCAGACGTGATGATGCAGACGTGATGTTTCCACGCAGACGTGACCTTTCCACGCAGACGTGACTTGTCAGCGCAGACGTGACGTTTCCATGCAGAACTGATGTTTCCACGCAAACGTGATGTTTCCACGCAGAAGTGACGTTTCCAAGCAGTCGTTAGGTTTCCATGCAGACGTGATGTTTCCACGCTGACCTGATGTTTCCAAGAAGACGTGATGTTTCCAAGCAGACGTGATGTTTCCATGCAGACATGATGTTTGCACACAGACGTAATGTTTCCACGCCGAAGTGACGTTTCCCAGCAGTCCTGATGTTTCCATGCAGACGTGATGTTTTCATGCAGACTTGATGTTTCCACGCAGACGTGATGTTTCCACGCAGACATGACAATTCCACGCAGATGTGACGTTTCCACGCAGACGTGATGTTTCCACGCAGACGTGACGTTACCAAGGAGACGTGACGTTTCCATGCAGACGTGACATTTCCATGCCAACATGACGTTTGCATGTAGACATGACGTTTCCATGCAGACGTGATGATGCAGACGCGATGTTTCCACGCAGACGTGACCTTTCCACGCAGACGTGATATTTCCACGCAGACGTGACCTTTCCACGCAGACGTGACTTGTCAGCGCAGACGTGACGTTTCCATGCAGAACTGATGTTTCCACGCAAACGTGATGTTTCCACGCAGAAGTGACGTTTCCAAGCAGTCGTTAGGTTTCCATGCAGACGTGATGTTTCCATGCAGACGTGACGTTTCCACGCAGACGTGATGTTTCCACGCAGATGTGACGTTTCCACGCAGACGTGACGTTTCCATGCAGAACTGATGTTTCCCCGCAGACGTAATGTTTCCACGCACACGTGACATTTCCACACAGACGTGATGTTTCCATGCAGACGTGACGTTTCCACGCAAACGTGACGTTTCCATGCAGACATGACGTTTCCATGCAGACGGGATATTCCCACGCAGACGTGACGTTTCAACGCAGACGTGATATTCCCACGCAGACGTGACGTTTCAACGCAGACGTGACATTTCCACGTAGATGTGACGTTTGCACACAGACGTGATGTTTCAACGCAAACGTGAGGTTTCCATGCAGACGTTACGTTTCAGCGCAGGCGTTAGGTTTCCACGCAGACGTGATATTTCCAAGAAGACGTGATGTTTCCAAGCAGACGTGATGTTTCCATGCAGACATGATGTTTGCACGCAGATGTGATGTTTCCATGCAGACGTGATGTTTCCTCGCAGACGTGACATTCCCACGCAGACGTGTTGTTTCCATGCAGACGTGATGTTTCCACACAGACGTGACCTTTCCACGCAGACGTGACCTTTCCATGCAGAACTGATGTTTCCCCGCAGACGTGATGTTTCCACGCACACGTGACATTTCCACACAGACGTAATGTTTCCATGCAGACGTGACGTTTCCACGCAGACGTGACGTTTCCACGCAGACGTGATGTTTCTATGCAGATGTGATGTTTCCATGCCGACGTGACGTTTTCATGCAGACGTGATGTTTCCATGCAGACGTGACGTTTCCATGGAGATGTGACGTTTGCACACAGACGTAATGTTTCCACGCCGAAGTGACGTTTCCCAGCAGTCGTGATGTTTCCATGCAGACGTGATGTTTTCATGCAGACTTGATGTTTCCACGCAGACGTGATGTTTCCACGCAGACATGACAATTCCACGCAGATGTGACGTTTCCACGCAGACGTGATGTTTCCACGCAGACGTGACGTTACCAAGGAGACGTGACGTTTCCACGCAGACGTGACGTTTCCACGCAGACATGACGTTTCCATGCAGAACTGATGTTTCCCCACAGACGTGGTTTCCACGCACACGTGACGTTTCCACACAGACGTGATGTTTCTACACAGACGTGACTTTTCATGCAGACGTGACGTTTCCATGCAGACGTGATTTTCCATGCAGACGTGACGTTTCCACGCAGACGTGACGTTTCCACGCAGACGTGACGTTTCCATGCAGAACTGATGTTTCCCCACAGACGTGGTTTCCACGCTCACGTGACGTTTCCACACAGACGTGACGTTTCTACGCAGACGTGACTTTTCATGCAGACGTGACGTTTCCATGCAGACGTGATTTTCCATGCAGACGTGGTTTCCACGCACACGTGACATTTCCACACAGACGTGATGTTTCCATGCAGACGTGATGTTTCGATGCAGATGTGATGTTTCCATGCCGACGTGACGTTTTCATGCAGACGTGACGTTTCCATGGAGACGTGACGTTTCCACGCAGACGTGATGTTTCCATGCAGACGTGATGTTTTCATGCAGACTCGATGTTTCCACGCAGACGTGATGTTTCTACGCAGATGTGACGTTTCCATGCAGACGTGATGTTTCCACAGAAACTTAACGTTTCCACGCAGACGTAATGTTTCCATGCAGACGTAACATTTTCATGCAGACGTGACGTTTCCATGCAGACGTGACGTTTCCACGCAGATGTGATGTTTTCACACAGACGTGATGTTTCCATGCAGACTTAACGTTTCCATGCAGACATGACGTTTCCATGCAGATGTGATGTTTCAAATCAGATGTGACGTTTCCATGCAGACATGACTTTTCAGCGCAGACGTGACGTTTCCATGCAGAACTGATGTTTCCACGCCGAAGTGACGTTTCCCAGCAGTCGTGATGTTTCCATGCAGACGTGATGTTTTCATGAAGACTTGATGTTTCCACGCAGACGTGATGTTTCCACGCAGACATGATAATTCCACGCAGATGTGACGTTTCCACGCAGATGTGACGTTTCCACGCAGACATGACGTTTCCATAAAGAACTGATGTTTCCCCACAGACGTGATGTTTCTACGCAGACGTGATTTTCCATGCAGACGTGACGTTTCCACGCAAACGTGACGTTTCCATGCAGACGTTACGTTTCAGCGCAGGCGTAACGTTTCCACGCAGACGTGATGTTTCCAAGAAAACGTGATGTTTCCAAGCAGACGTGATGTTTCCATGCAGACATGATGTTTGCACGCAGATGTGATGTTTCCATGCAGACGTGACGTTTCCAAGCAGACGTGATGTTTCCATGCAGACATGGTGTTTGCACGCAGACGTGTTGTTTCCATGCAGACGTGATGTTTCCACGCAGACGTGACGTTTCAACGCAGACATGACTTTTCCACGTAGATGTGACGTTTGCACACAGACGTGATGTTTCAACGCAGACGTGACGTTTCCATGCAGAACTGATGTTTCCCCGCAGACGTAATGTTTCCACGCACACGTGACATTTCCACACAGACGTGATTTTTCCATGCAGACGTGACGTTTCCACGCAGGAGTTATGTTTCTATGCAGATGTGATGTTTCCATGCAGACATGACGTTTCCATGCAGATGTGATGTTTCAAATCAGATGTGACGTTTCCACGCAGACATGACTTTTCAGCACAGACTTGACGTTTCCATGCAGACTTAACGTTTCCATGCAGACATGACGTTTCCATGCAGATGTGATGTTTCAAATCAGATGTGACGTTTCCACGCAGACATGACTTTTCAGCGCAGACGTGACGTTTCCATGAAGAACTGATGTTTCCACGCCGAAGTGACGTTTCCCAGCAGTCGTGATGTTTCCATGCAGACGTGATGTTTTCATGCAGACTTGATGTTTCCACGCAGACATGATGTTTCCATGCAGACGTGATGTTTCCACGCAGACATGACGTTTCCACGCAAACGTGACGTTTCCATGCAGACATGACGTTTCCATGCAGACGGGATATTCCCACGCAGACGTGACGTTTCAACGCAGACGTGATGTTTCCATGCAGACGTGACGTTTTCATGCAGACTTGATGTTTCCATGCAGACGTGACGTTTCCACCCCGATGTGACGTTTCCATGCAGACATGACGTTTCCATGCAGACGTGATGTTTCCAAGCAGACGTGATTTTTCCAAGCAGACGTTATGTTTCCATACAGACGTGATGTTTCCATGCAGACGTTACATTCCCACGCAGACGTGACGTTTCCACGTAGATGTGACGTTTGCACACAGACGTGATGTTTCAACGCAAACGTGATGTTTCCATACAGACATTACGTTTCAGCCCAGACGTGACGTTTCCATGCAGGAGTTATGTTTCTATGCAGATGTGATGTTTCCATGCAGACATGACGTTTCCATGCAGATGTGATGTTTCAAATCAGATGTGACGTTTCCACGCAGACATGACTTTTCAGCGCAGACTTGACGTTTCCATGCAGACTTAACGTTTCCACGCAGACATGACGTTTCCATGCAGAACTGATGTTTCCCCACAGACGTGGTTTCCACGCACACGTGACGTTTCCACACAGACGTGATGTTTCTACACAGACGTGACTTTTCATGCAGACGTGACGTTTCCATGCAGACGTGATTTTCCATGCAGACGTGACGTTTCCACGCAGACGTGACGTTTCCACGCAGACGTGACGTTTCCGTGCAGAACTGATGTTTCCCCACAGACGTGGTTTCCACGCTCACGTGACGTTTCCACACAGACGTGATGTTTCTACGCAGACGTGACTTTTCATGCAGACGTGACGTTTCCATGCAGACGTGATTTTCCATGCAGACGTGGTTTCCACGCACACGTGACATTTCCACACAGACGTGATGTTTCCATGCAGACGTGATGTTTCGATGCAGATGTGATGTTTCCATGCCGACGTGACGTTTTCATGCAGACGTGACGTTTCCATGGAGACGTGACGTTTCCACGCAGACGTGATGTTTCCATGCAGACGTGATGTTTTCATGCAGACTCGATGTTTCCACGCAGACGTGATGTTTCTACGCAGATGTGACGTTTCCATGCAGACGTGATGTTTCCACAGAAACTTAAAGTTTCCACGCAGACGTAATGTTTCCACGCAGACGTGATGTTTCCACGCAGACATGACAATTCCACGCAGATGTGACGTTTCCACGCAGATGTGACGTTTCCACGCAGACATGACGTTTCCATAAAGAACTGATGTTTCCCCACAGACGTGATGTTTCCACGCAAACGTGACGTTTCCATGCAGACGTTACGTTTCAGCGCAGGCGTAACGTTTCCACGCAGACGTGATGTTTCCAAGAAAACGTGATGTTTCCAAGCAGACGTGATGTTTCCATGCAGACATGATGTTTGCACGCAGATGTGATGTTTCCATGCAGACGTGACGTTTCCAAGCAGACGTGATGTTTCCATGCAGACATGGTGTTTGCACGCAGACGTGTTGTTTCCATGCAGACGTGATGTTTCCACGCAGATGTGATGTTTCCATGCAGACATGATGTTTCCACGTAGATGAGACGTTTGTACACAGACGTGATGTTTCAACGCAGACGTGACGTTTCCATGCAGAACTGATGTTTCCCCGCAGACGTAATGTTTCCACGCACACGTGACATTTCCACACAGACGTGATTTTTCCATGCAGACGTGACGTTTCCACGCAGGAGTTATGTTTCTATGCAGATGTGATGTTTCCATGCAGACATGACGTTTCCATGCAGATGTGATGTTTCAAATCAGATGTGACGTTTCCACGCAGACATGACTTTTCAGCGCAGACTTGACGTTTCCATGCAGACTTAACGTTTCCACGCAGACATGACGTTTCCATGCAGAACTGATGTTTCCCCACAGACGTGGTTTCCACGCACACGTGACGTTTCCACACAGACGTGATGTTTCTACACAGACGTGACTTTTCATGCAGACGTGACGTTTCCATGCAGACGTGATTTTCCATGCAGACGTGACGTTTCCACGCAGACGTGACGTTTCCACGCAGACGTGACGTTTCCATGCAGAACTGATGTTTCCCCACAGACGTGGTTTCCACGCTCACGTGACGTTTCCACACAGACGTGATGTTTCTACGCAGACGTGACTTTTCATGCAGACGTTACGTTTCCATGCAGACGTGATTTTCCATGCAGACGTGGTTTCCACGCACACGTGACATTTCCACACAGACGTGATGTTTCCATGCAGACGTGATGTTTCGATGCAGATGTGATGTTTCCATGCCGACGTGACGTTTTCATGCAGACGTGACGTTTCCATGGAGACGTGACGTTTCCACGCAGACGTGATGTTTCCATGCAGACGTGATGTTTTCATGCAGACTCGATGTTTCCACGCAGACGTGATGTTTCTACGCAGATGTGACGTTTCCATGCAGACGTGATGTTTCCACAGAAACTTAACGTTTCCACGCAGACGTAATGTTTCCATGCAGACGTAACATTTTCATGCAGACGTGACGTTTCCATGCAGACGTGACGTTTCCACGCAGATGTGATGTTTTCACACAGACGTGATGTTTCCATGCAGACTTAACGTTTCCATGCAGACATGACGTTTCCATGCAGATGTGATGTTTCAAATCAGATGTGACGTTTCCATGCAGACATGACTTTTCAGCGCAGACGTGACGTTTCCATGCAGAACTGATGTTTCCACGCCGAAGTGACGTTTCCCAGCAGTCGTGATGTTTCCATGCAGACGTGATGTTTTCATGAAGACTTGATGTTTCCACGCAGACGTGATGTTTCCACGCAGACATGACAATTCCACGCAGATGTGACGTTTCCACGCAGATGTGACGTTTCCACGCAGACATGACGTTTCCATAAAGAACTGATGTTTCCCCACAGACGTGATGTTTCTACGCAGACGTGATTTTCCATGCAGACGTGACGTTTCCACGCAAACGTGACGTTTCCATGCAGACGTTACGTTTCAGCGCAGGCGTAACGTTTCCACGCAGACGTGATGTTTCCAAGCAGACGTGATGTTTCCATGCAGACATGATGTTTGCACGCAGATGTGATGTTTCCATGCAGACGTGACGTTTCCAAGCAGACGTGATGTTTCCATGCAGACATGGTGTTTGCACGCAGACGTGTTGTTTCCATGCAGACGTGATGTTTCCACGCAGACGTGACGTTTCAACGCAGACATGACTTTTCCACGTAGATGTGACGTTTGCACACAGACGTGATGTTTCAACGCAGACGTGACGTTTCCATGCAGAACTGATGTTTCCCCGCAGACGTAATGTTTCCACGCACACGTGACATTTCCACACAGACGTGATTTTTCCATGCAGACGTGACGTTTCCACGCAGGAGTTATGTTTCTATGCAGATGTGATGTTTCCATGCAGACATGACGTTTCCATGCAGATGTGATGTTTCAAATCAGATGTGACGTTTCCACGCAGACATGACTTTTCAGCACAGACTTGACGTTTCCATGCAGACTTAACGTTTCCATGCAGACATGACGTTTCCATGCAGATGTGATGTTTCAAATCAGATGTGACGTTTCCACGCAGACATGACTTTTCAGCGCAGACGTGACGTTTCCATGAAGAACTGATGTTTCCACGCCGAAGTGACGTTTCCCAGCAGTCGTGATGTTTCCATGCAGACGTGATGTTTTCATGCAGACTTGATGTTTCCACGCAGACATGATGTTTCCATGCAGACGTGATGTTTCCACGCAGACATGACGTTTCCACGCAAACGTGACGTTTCCATGCAGACATGACGTTTCCATGCAGACGGGATATTCCCACGCAGACGTGACGTTTCAACGCAGACGTGATGTTTCCATGCAGACGTGACGTTTTCATGCAGACTTGATGTTTCCATGCAGACGTGACGTTTCCACCCCGATGTGACGTTTCCATGCAGACGTGACGTTTCCATGCAGACGTGATGTTTCCAAGCAGACGTGATTTTTCCAAGCAGACGTTATGTTTCCATACAGACGTGATGTTTCCATGCAGACGTTACATTCCCACGCAGACGTGACGTTTCCACGTAGATGTGACGTTTGCACACAGACGTGATGTTTCAACGCAAACGTGATGTTTCCATGCAGACATTACGTTTCAGCCCAGACGTGACGTTTCCATGCAGGAGTTATGTTTCTATGCAGATGTGATGTTTCCATGCAGACATGACGTTTCCATGCAGATGTGATGTTTCAAATCAGATGTGACGTTTCCACGCAGACATGACTTTTCAGCGCAGACGTGACGTTTCCATGAAGAACTGATGTTTCCACGCCGAAGTGACGTTTCCCAGCAGTCGTGATGTTTCCATGCAGACGTGATGTTTTCATGCAGACTTGATGTTTCCACGCAGACATGATGTTTCCATGCAGACGTGATGTTTCCACGCAGACATGACGTTTCCACGCAAACGTGACGTTTCCATGCAGACATGACGTTTCCATGCAGACGGGATATTCCCACGCAGACGTGACGTTTCAACGCAGACGTGATGTTTCCATGCAGACGTGACGTTTTCATGCAGACTTGATGTTTCCATGCAGACGTGACGTTTCCACCCCGATGTGACGTTTCCATGCAGACGTGACGTTTCCATGCAGACGTGATGTTTCCAAGCAGACGTGATTTTTCCAAGCAGACGTTATGTTTCCATACAGACGTGATGTTTCCATGCAGACGTTACATTCCCACGCAGACGTGACGTTTCCACGTAGATGTGACGTTTGCACACAGACGTGATGTTTCAACGCAAACGTGATGTTTCCATGCAGACATTACGTTTCAGCCCAGACGTGACGTTTCCATGCAGGAGTTATGTTTCTATGCAGATGTGATGTTTCCATGCAGACATGACGTTTCCATGCAGATGTGATGTTTCAAATCAGATGTGACGTTTCCACGCAGACATGACTTTTCAGCGCAGACTTGACGTTTCCATGCAGACTTAACGTTTCCACGCAGACATGACGTTTCCATGCAGAACTGATGTTTCCCCACAGACGTGGTTTCCACGCACACGTGACGTTTCCACACAGACGTGATGTTTCTACACAGACGTGACTTTTCATGCAGACGTGACGTTTCCATGCAGACGTGATTTTCCATGCAGACGTGACGTTTCCACGCAGACGTGACGTTTCCACGCAGACGTGACGTTTCCGTGCAGAACTGATGTTTCCCCACAGACGTGGTTTCCACGCTCACGTGACGTTTCCACACAGACGTGATGTTTCTACGCAGACGTGACTTTTCATGCAGACGTGACGTTTCCATGCAGACGTGATTTTCCATGCAGACGTGGTTTCCACGCACACGTGACATTTCCACACAGACGTGATGTTTCCATGCAGACGTGATGTTTCGATGCAGACGTGATGTTTCCATGCAGACGTGATGTTTTCATGCAGACTCGATGTTTCCACGCAGACGTGATGTTTCTACGCAGATGTGACGTTTCCATGCAGACGTGATGTTTCCACAGAAACTTAACGTTTCCACGCAGACGTAATGTTTCCATGCAGACGTAACATTTTCATGCAGACGTGACGTTTCCATGCAGACGTGACGTTTCCACGCAGATGTGATGTTTACACACAGACGTGATGTTTCCATGCAGACTTAACGTTTCCATGCAGACATGACGTTTCCATGCAGATGTGATGTTTCAAATCAGATGTGACGTTTCCATGCAGACATGACTTTTCAGCGCAGACGTGACGTTTCCATGCAGAACTGATGTTTCCACGCCGAAGTGACGTTTCCCAGCAGTCGTGATGTTTCCATGCAGACGTGATGTTTTCATGAAGACTTGATGTTTCCACGCAGACGTGATGTTTCCACGCAGACATGACAATTCCACGCAGATGTGACGTTTCCACGCAGATGTGACGTTTCCACGCAGACATGACGTTTCCATAAAGAACTGATGTTTCCCCACAGACGTGATGTTTCTACGCATACGTGATTTTCCATGCAGACGTGACGTTTCCACGCAAACGTGACGTTTCCATGCAGACGTTACGTTTCAGCGCAGGCGTAACGTTTCCACGCAGACGTGATGTTTCCAAGAAAACGTGATGTTTCCAAGCAGACGTGATGTTTCCATGCAGACATGATGTTTGCACGCAGATGTGATGTTTCCATGCAGACGTGACATTTCCAAGCAGACGTGATGTTTCCATGCAGACATGGTGTTTGCACGCAGACGTGTTGTTTCCATGCAGACGTGATGTTTCCACGCAGACGTGACGTTTCAACGCAGACATGACTTTTCCACGTAGATGTGACGTTTGCACACAGACGTGATGTTTCAACGCAGACGTGACGTTTCCATGCAGAACTGATGTTTCCCCGCAGACGTAATGTTTCCACGCACACGTGACATTTCCACACAGACGTGATTTTTCCATGCAGACGTGACGTTTCCACGCAGGAGTTATGTTTCTATGCAGATGTGATGTTTCCATGCAGACATGACGTTTCCATGCAGATGTGATGTTTCAAATCAGATGTGACGTTTCCACGCAGACATGACTTTTCAGCACAGACTTGACGTTTCCATGCAGACTTAACGTTTCCATGCAGACATGACGTTTCCATGCAGATGTGATGTTTCAAATCAGATGTGACGTTTCCACGCAGACATGACTTTTCAGCGCAGACGTGACGTTTCCATGAAGAACTGATGTTTCCACGCCGAAGTGACGTTTCCCAGCAGTCGTGATGTTTCCATGCAGACGTGATGTTTTCATGCAGACTTGATGTTTCCACGCAGACATGATGTTTCCATGCAGATGTGATGTTTCCACGCAGACATGACGTTTCCACGCAAACGTGACGTTTCCATGCAGACATGACGTTTCCATGCAGACGGGATATTCCCACGCAGACGTGACGTTTCAACGCAGACGTGATGTTTCCATGCAGACGTGACGTTTTCATGCAGACTTGATGTTTCCATGCAGACGTGACGTTTCCACCCCGATGTGACGTTTCCATGCAGACGTGACGTTTCCATGCAGACGTGATGTTTCCAAGCAGACGTGATTTTTCCAAGCAGACGTTATGTTTCCATACAGACGTGATGTTTCCATGCAGACGTTACATTCCCACGCAGACGTGACGTTTCCACGTAGATGTGACGTTTGCACACAGACGTGATGTTTCAACGCAAACGTGATGTTTCCATGCAGACATTACGTTTCAGCCCAGACGTGACGTTTCCATGCAGACGTGACGTTTCCACGCAAACGGTACGTTTCCATGCAGAACTGATGTTTCCACGGAGACGTGACATTTCCACGCAGACGTGACGTTTCCACGCAGACGTGTTGTTTCTATGCAGACGTGACGTTTTCATGCAGATGTGATGTTTCCATGCAGATGTGACGTTTCCACGCAGATGTGACGTTTCCACGCAGATGTGACGTTTCCACGCAGATGTGACGTTTCCACACAGACGTGATGTTTCCATGCAGACTTAACGTTTCCATGCAGACGTGATGTTTCCATGCAGACATGATGTTTCCATGCAGACGTGACATTTCCATGCAGACGTGACGTTTGCAGACAGACGTGACGTTTCAATGCAGACGTGATGTTTCCATGCATACATGACGTTTTCATGCAGACTTGATGTTTCCATGCAGACGTGACGTTTCCACGCAGACATGACGTTTCCAAGCAGACGTGATGTTTCCATGCAGACGTGACGTTTCCACCCCGATGTGACGTTTCCATGCAGACGTGATGTTTCCATGCAGACGTGATGTTTCCACGCAGACGTTACATTCCCACGCAGACGTGACATTTTCATGCAGACGTGACATTTCCACGCAAACGGTACGTTTCCATGCAGAACTGATGTTTCCATGGAGGCGTGACGTTTCCACGCAGACGTGACGTTTCCATGCAGAACTGATGTTTCCCCGCAGACGTGACGTTTCCATGCAGACGCGATGTTTCTATGCAGACGCAACGTTTCCACGCAGATGTGATATTCCCACGCAGACGTGACGTTTCAACGCAGACGTGACGTTTCCATGCAGACGTTACGTTTCAGCACAGGCGTAACGTTTCCACGCAGATGTGATGTTTCCAAGGAGACGTGATGTTTCCAAGCAGACGTGATGTTTCCATGCAGACATGATGTTCCTTTCAGACGTGACATTCCCACGCAGACGTGACTTTTCAACGCAGACATGACGTTTCCACGTAGATGTGACGTTTGCACACAGACGTGATGTTTCAACGCAAACGTGACGTTTCCATGCAGACGTTACGTTTCAGCACAGGCGTAACGTTTCCACGCCGATGTGATGTTTCCAAGGAGACGTGATGTTTCCAAGCAGACGTGATGTTTCCATGCAGACATGATCTTCCTTGCAGACGTGACATTCCCACGCAGACGTGACTTTTCAACGCAGACGTGACGTTTCCACGTAGATGTGACGTTTGCACACAGACGTGATGTTTCAACGCAAACGTGACATTTCCATGCAGACGTTACGTTTCAGCGCAGGCGTAACGTTTCCACGCAGACGTGATGTTTCCAAGAAGACGTGATGTTTCCATGCGGACATGATGTTTGCACGCAGATGTGATGTTTCCATGCAGACGTGACGTTTCAGCGCAGACGTGATGTTTCCATGCAGACGTGACGTTTCCACGTAGATGTGACATTTGCACACAGACGTTATGTTTCACTGCAAACGTGACGTTTCCATGCAGACGTTATGTTTCAGCGCAGACGTGACGTTTCCATGCAGAACTGATGTTTCCATGCATACGTGACGTTTTCATGCAGACTTAAAGTTTCCATGCAGATGTGATGTTTCCATGCAGACGTAACGTTTCCCCGCAGACTTGACGTTTCAACGCAGACGTGACGTTTCCACGTAGATGTGACGTTTGCACACAGACGTTATGTTTCACCGCAAACGTGACGTTTCCATGCAGACGTTATGTTTCTATGCAGACGTGATGTTTCCATGCAGACGTGATGTTTCCATGCAGACGTGACGTTTCCACGCAAACGTGACGTTTCCAACCCGATGTGACGTTTCCACGGAGACGTGACGTTTCCACGCAGACGTTATGTTTCTATGCAGAGGTGACGTTTTCACGCAGACGTGACTTTTCAACTCAGATGTGACGTTTCCATGCAGATGTGACGTTTCAGCGCAGACGTGACGTTTCCATGCAGACGTGACGTTTCCATGCAGACGTGATGTTTCCATGCAGACATGATCTTTGCACGCAGACGTGATGTTTCCATGCAGAACTGATGTTTCCACGGAGACGTGACGTTTCTATGCAGACTTGACATTTTCATGCAGACGTGACGTTTCCACGCAGACGTGATGTTTCTATGCAGACTTAACGTTTCCATGCAGACGTGACGTTTCCATGCAGATGTGACGTTTCCACGCAGATGTGACGTTTCAACGCAGATGTGACGTTTCCACACAGACGTGATGTTTCCATGCAGACTTAACGTTTCCATGCAGACGTGACGTTTCCACGCAGACATGACGTTTCCACGCAGACATGACGTTTCCATGCAGACGTGACGTTTCCACCCCGATGTGAAGTTTCCATGCAGACGTGACGTTTCCATGCAGACATGATGTTTCCAAGCAGACGTGATTTTTCCAAGCAGACATGATGTTTCCATGCAGACGTGATGTTTCCACGCAGACGTTACATTCCCACGCAGACGTGACGTTTCCACGTAGATGTGATGTTTCCATGCAGAACTGATGTTTCCACGGAGACGTGATGCTTCCACAGAGACGTGATTTTTCCAAGCAGACGTGATGTTTCCATGCAGACGTGATGTTTCCACACAGGCGTGATGTTTCCAGGCAGACGTGACGTTTCCACACAGACATGTTGTTTCCACGAAGACGTGATGTTTCCATGCAGACGTGTTGTTTCCACGCAGACGTGATTTTTCCAAGCAGATATGACGTTTCTATGCAGACGTGATGTTTCCATGTAATCTTAACGTTTCCATGCAGATGTGACGTTTCCACGCAGACGTGATGTTTCCATGCAGACGTGACATTTCCATGCAGACGTGATGTTTGCATACAGACGTGACGTTTCAATGCAGACGTGATGTTTCCATGCAGACGTGACGTTTTCATGCAGAACTGATGTTTCCATGGAGGCGTGACGTTTACACGCAGACGTGATGTTTCTATGCAGATTTGACGTTTTCATACAGATGTGATGTTTCCATGCAGATGTGACGTTTCCACGCAGATGTGACGTTTGCACACAGACGTGATGTTTCAACGCAAACGTGACGTTTCCATGCAGACGTTACGTTTAAGCGCAGACGTGACGATTCTATGCAGACGTGACGTTTCCACGCAAACGGTGAGTTTCTATGCAGAACTGATGTTTCCACGGAGACGTGATGCTTCCACGGAGACGTGATTTTTCCACGCAGACGTGATGTTTCCACGCAGACGTGATGTTTTTCTGCAGATGTGATGTTTCCTTGCAGACGTAATGTTTCCACGCAACTGTGACGTTTCCATGCAGACATGATGTTTCCATGCAGACGTGATGTTTCCATGCAGACGTGACGTTTCCATGCAGACGTGATGTTTCCAAGCAGACGTGATTTTTCCAAGCAGACGTGATGTTTCCATGCAGACGTGATGTTTCCACACAGGCGTGATGTTTCCAGGCAGACGTGACGTTTCCACACAGACATGTTGTTTCCACGAAGACGTGATGTTTCCATGCAGACGTGTTGTTTCCACGCAGACGTGATTTTTCCAAGCAGATATGACGTTTCTATGCAGACGTGATGTTTCCATGTAATCTTAACGTTTCCATGCAGATGTGACGTTTCCACGCAGACGTGATGTTTCCATGCAGACGTGACATTTCCATGCAGATGTGATGTTTGCATACAGACGTGACGTTTCAATGCAGACGTGATGTTTCCATGCAGACGTGACGTTTTCATGCAGAACTGATGTTTCCATGGAGGCGTGACGTTTACACGCAGACGTGATGTTTCTATGCAGACTTGACGTTTTCATGCAGATGTGATGTTTCCATGCAGATGTGACGTTTCCACGCAGATGTGACGTTTCCACACAGACGTGATGTTTCCATGCAGACTTAACGTTTCCATGCAGACGTGATGTTTCCATGCAGACGTGACGTTTCCATGCAGACGTGATGTTTCCATGCAGACATGATCTTTGCACGCAGACGTGATGTTTCCATGCAGAACTGATGTTTCCACGGAGACGTGACGTTTCTATGCAGACTTGACATTTTCATGCAGACGTGACGTTTCCACGCAGACGTGATGTTTCTATGCAGATTTAACGTTTCCATGCAGACGTGACGTTTCCTTGCAGATGTGACGTTTCCACGCAGATGTGACGTTTCAACGCAGATGTGACGTTTCCACACAGACGTGATGTTTCCATGCAGACTTAACGTTTCCATGCAGACGTGACGTTTCCACGCAGACATGACGTTTCCACGCAGACATGACGTTTCCATGCAGACGTGACGTTTCCACCCCGATGTGAAGTTTCCATGCAGACGTGACGTTTCCATGCAGACATGATGTTTCCAAGCAGACGTGATTTTTCCAAGCAGACATGATGTTTCCATGCAGACGTGATGTTTCCACGCAGACGTTACATTCCCACGCAGACGTGACGTTTCCACGTAGATGTGATGTTTCCATGCAGAACTGATGTTTCCACGGAGACGTGATGCTTCCACAGAGACGTGATTTTTCCAAGCAGACGTGATGTTTCCATGCAGACGTGATGTTTCCACACAGGCGTGATGTTTCCAGGCAGACGTGACGTTTCCACACAGACATGTTGTTTCCACGAAGACGTGATGTTTCCATGCAGACGTGTTGTTTCCACGCAGACGTGATTTTTCCAAGCAGATATGACGTTTCTATGCAGACGTGATGTTTCCATGTAATCTTAACGTTTCCATGCAGATGTGACGTTTCCACGCAGACGTGATGTTTCCATGCAGACGTGACATTTCCATGCAGACGTGATGTTTGCATACAGACGTGACGTTTCAATGCAGACGTGATGTTTCCATGCAGACGTGACGTTTTCATGCAGAACTGATGTTTCCATGGAGGCGTGACGTTTACACGCAGACGTGATGTTTCTATGCAGACTTGACGTTTTCATACAGATGTGATGTTTCCATGCAGATGTGACGTTTCCACGCAGATGTGACGTTTGCACACAGACGTGATGTTTCAACGCAAACGTGACGTTTCCATGCAGACGTTACGTTTAAGCGCAGACGTGACGATTCTATGCAGACGTGACGTTTCCACGCAAACGGTGAGTTTCTATGCAGAACTGATGTTTCCACGGAGACGTGATGCTTCCACGGAGACGTGATTTTTCCACGCAGACGTGATGTTTCCACGCAGACGTGATGTTTTTCTGCAGATGTGATGTTTCCTTGCAGACGTAATGTTTCCACGCAACTGTGACGTTTCCATGCAGACATGATGTTTCCATGCAGACGTGATGTTTCCATGCAGACGTGACGTTTCCATGCAGACGTGATGTTTCCAAGCAGACGTGATTTTTCCAAGCAGACGTGATGTTTCCATGCAGACGTGATGTTTCCACACAGGCGTGATGTTTCCAGGCAGACGTGACGTTTCCACACAGACATGTTGTTTCCACGAAGACGTGATGTTTCCATGCAGACGTGTTGTTTCCACGCAGACGTGATTTTTCCAAGCAGATATGACGTTTCTATGCAGACGTGATGTTTCCATGTAATCTTAACGTTTCCATGCAGATGTGACGTTTCCACGCAGACGTGATGTTTCCATGCAGACATGACATTTCCATGCAGATGTGATGTTTGCATACAGACGTGACGTTTCAATGCAGACGTGATGTTTCCATGCAGACGTGACGTTTTCATGCAGAACTGATGTTTCCATGGAGGCGTGACGTTTACACGCAGACGTGATGTTTCTATGCAGACTTGACGTTTTCATGCAGATGTGATGTTTCCATGCAGATGTGACGTTTCCACGCAGATGTGACGTTTCCACACAGACGTGATGTTTTCATGCAGACTTAACGTTTCCATGCAGACGTGATGTTTCCATGCAGACGTGATGTTTCCACGCAGACGTGACATTCCCACGCAGACGTGACGTTTCAACGCAGACGTGACGTGTCCACGTAGATGTGACGTTTGCACACAGACGTGATGTTTCAACGCAAACGTGACGTTTCCACGTAGACGTGATGTTTCCACGGAGACGTAATTTCCACGGAGACGTGCGGTTTCCACGCAGACGTGATGTTTCCACGCAGACGTGACGTTTCCACGCAGATGTGACGTTTCCATGCAGACGTGACGTTTCCAAGCAGAACTGACATTTCAGCGCAGACGTGACGTTTCCATGCAGATGTGATGTTTCCACGCAGACGTGACTTTTCATGCAGACGTGACGTTTCCATGCAGACATGATGTTTCCATGCAGACGTGACATTTCCACGCAGACATGACGTTTCCATGCAGACGCGACGTTTCAACGCAGACGTGACGTTTCCATGCAGACGTTATGTTTCAGCGCAGACGTGACGTTTCCATGCAGAACTGATGTTTCCATGCAGATGTGACTTTTCATGCAGACATGACGTTTCCATGCAGACGTGATGTTTCCATGCAGACGTGACGTTTCCTAGCAAACGTGACGTTTCCACCCCGATGTGATGTTTCCACGGAGACGTGACGTTTCCACGCAGACGTTATGTTTCTCTGCAGACGTGATGTTTCAATGCAGACGTGATGTTTCCATGCAGACATGATGTTTCCACGCAGACGTTACATTCCCACACAGACATGACGTTTCCACGTAGATGTGACGTTTGCACACAGACGTGTTGTTTCAACGCAAACGTGACATTTCCATGCAGACATTACGTTTCAGCGCAGACTTGATGTTTCCACGCTGACGTGACGTTTCCAAGCAGATGTGATGTTTCCAAGCAGAAGTGATGTTTCCATGCAGACATGATCTTTGCACGCAGACGTGATGTTTCCATGCAGACGTGATGTTTCCAAGCAGACGTGATGTTTCCATGCAGACGTGACTTTTCAACTCAGATGTGACGTTTCCATGCAGATGTGACGTTTCAGCGCAGACGTGACGTTTCCATGCAGACGTGATGTTTCCATGCAGACATGATCTTTGCACGCAGACGTGATGTTTCCATGCAGACGTGATGTTTTCATGCATACGTAAAGTTTCCATGCAGACGTGATATTTCCGTGCAGACATGTCGTTTCAACTCAGACGTGACGTTTCCACATAGAGGTGACGTTTGCACACAGACGTGATGTTTCAAAGCAAACGTGACATTTCCATGCAGACATTACGTTTCAGAGCAGACTTGATGTTTCCACGCTGACGTGACGTTTCCAAGCAGATGTGATGTTTCCAAGCAGAAGTGATGTTTCCATGCAGACACGATCTTTGCACGCAGACGTGATGTTTCCATGCAGACGTGATGTTTCCAAGCAGACATGATGTTTCCATGCAGACGTGACTTTTCAACTCAGATGTGACGCTTCCATGCAGATGTGACGTTTCAGCGCAGACGTGACGTTTCCATGCAGACGTGATGTTTCCATGCAGACATGATCTTTGCACGCAGACGTGATGTTTCCATGCAGACGTGATGTTTTCATGCAGACGTAAAGTTTCCATGCAGACGTGACGTTTCCATGCAGACGTGACGTTTCCACGCAAACGGTACGTTTCCATGCAGACATGACGTTTCCATGCAGACGTGATATTTCCATGCAGACGTGATGTTTCCACGCAGACGTGACTTTTCAACTCAGATGTGACGTTTCCATGCAGATGTGACGTTTCAGCGCAGACGTGACGTTTCCATGCAGACGTGACGTTTCCATGCAGACGTGATGTTTCCATGCAGACGTGATGTTTCCGTGCAGACATGTCGTTTCAAATCAGACGTGACGTTTCCACGTAGATGTGACGTTTGCACACAGACGTGATGTTTCCACGCAAACGTGACGTTTCCATGCAGACGTTACGTTTCAGCGCAGACGTGACGTTTCCAAGCAGACGTGACGTTTCCACGCAAACGGTACGTTTCTATGCAGAACTGATGTTTCCACGGAGACGTGATGCTTCCACAGAGACGTGATTTTTCCAAGCAGACGTGATGTTTCAATGCAGACGTGATGTTTCCACACAGGCGTGATGTTTCCAGGCAGACGTGACGTTTCCACACAGACGTGTTGTTTCTATGCAGACATGATGTTTCCATGCAGACATTACGTTTCAGCGCAGACTTGATGTTTCCACGCTGACGTGACGTTTCCAAGCAGATGTGATGTTTCCAAGCAGAAGTGATGTTTCCATGCAGACATGATCTTTGCACGCAGATGTGATGTTTCCATGCAGACGTGATGTTTCCAAGCAGACGTGATGTTTCCATGCAGACGTGACTTTTCAACTCAGATGTGACGTTTCCATGCAGATGTGACGTTTCAGCGCAGACGTGACGTTTCCATGCAGACGTGATGTTTCCATGCAGACATGATCTTTGCACGCAGACGTGATGTTTCCATGCAGACGTGATGTTTTCATGCATACGTAAAGTTTCCATGCAGACGTGATATTTCCGTGCAGACATGTTGTTTCAACTCAGACGTGACGTTTCCACGTAGAGGTGACGTTTGCACACAGACGTGATGTTTCAAAGCAAACGTGACATTTCCATGCAGACATTACGTTTCAGAGCAGACTTGATGTTTCCACGCTGACGTGACGTTTCCAAGCAGATGTGATGTTTCCAAGCAGAAGTGATGTTTCCATGCAGACATGATCTTTGCACGCAGACGTGATGTTTCCATGCAGACGTGATGTTTCCAAGCAGACATGATGTTTCCATGCAGACGTGACTTTTCAACTCAGATGTGACGCTTCCATGCAGATGTGACGTTTCAGCGCAGACGTGACGTTTCCATGCAGACGTGATGTTTCCATGCAGACATGATCTTTGCACGCAGACGTGATGTTTCCATGCAGACGTGATGTTTTCATGCAGACGTAAAGTTTCCATGCAGACGTGACGTTTCCATGCAGACGTGACGTTTCCACGCAAACGGTACGTTTCCATGCAGACATGACGTTTCCATGCAGACGTGATATTTCCATGCAGACGTGATGTTTCCACGCAGACGTGACTTTTCAACTCAGATGTGACGTTTCCATGCAGATGTGACGTTTCAGCGCAGACGTGACGTTTCCATGCAGACGTGACGTTTCCATGCAGACGTGATGTTTCCATGCAGACGTGATGTTTCCGTGCAGACATGTCGTTTCAAATCAGACGTGACGTTTCCACGTAGATGTGACGTTTGCACACAGACGTGATGTTTCCACGCAAACGTGACGTTTCCATGCAGACGTTACGTTTCAGCGCAGACGTGACGTTTCCAAGCAGACGTGACGTTTCCACGCAAACGGTACGTTTCTATGCAGAACTGATGTTTCCACGGAGACGTGATGCTTCCACAGAGACGTGATTTTTCCAAGCAGACGTGATGTTTCAATGCAGACGTGATGTTTCCACACAGGCGTGATGTTTCCAGGCAGACGTGACGTTTCCACACAGACGTGTTGTTTCTATGCAGACATGATGTTTCCATGCAGACATTACGTTTCAGCGCAGACTTGATGTTTCCACGCTGACGTGACGTTTCCAAGCAGATGTGATGTTTCCAAGCAGAAGTGATGTTTCCATGCAGACATGATCTTTGCACGCAGATGTGATGTTTCCATGCAGACGTGATGTTTCCAAGCAGACGTGATGTTTCCATGCAGACGTGACTTTTCAACTCAGATGTGACGTTTCCATGCAGATGTGACGTTTCAGCGCAGACGTGACGTTTCCATGCAGACGTGATGTTTCCATGCAGACATGATCTTTGCACGCAGACGTGATGTTTCCATGCAGACGTGATGTTTTCATGCATACGTAAAGTTTCCATGCAGACGTGATATTTCCGTGCAGACATGTTGTTTCAACTCAGACGTGACGTTTCCACGTAGAGGTGACGTTTGCACACAGACGTGATGTTTCAAAGCAAACGTGACATTTCCATGCAGACATTACGTTTCAGAGCAGACTTGATGTTTCCACGCTGACGTGACGTTTCCAAGCAGATGTGATGTTTCCAAGCAGAAGTGATGTTTCCATGCAGACATGATCTTTGCACGCAGACGTGATGTTTCCATGCAGACGTGATGTTTCCAAGCAGACATGATGTTTCCATGCAGACGTGACTTTTCAACTCAGATGTGACGCTTCCATGCAGATGTGACGTTTCAGCGCAGACGTGACGTTTCCATGCAGACGTGATGTTTCCATGCAGACATGATCTTTGCACGCAGACGTGATGTTTCCATGCAGACGTGATGTTTTCATGCAGACGTAAAGTTTCCATGCAGACGTGACGTTTCCATGCAGACGTGACGTTTCCACGCAAACGGTACGTTTCCATGCAGACATGACGTTTCCATGCAGACGTGATATTTCCATGCAGACGTGATGTTTCCACGCAGACGTGACTTTTCAACTCAGATGTGACGTTTCCATGCAGATGTGACGTTTCAGCGCAGACGTGACGTTTCCATGCAGACGTGACGTTTCCATGCAGACGTGATGTTTCCATGCAGACGTGATGTTTCCGTGCAGACATGTCGTTTCAAATCAGACGTGACGTTTCCACGTAGATGTGACGTTTGCACACAGACGTGATGTTTCCACGCAAACGTGACGTTTCCATGCAGACGTTACGTTTCAGCGCAGACGTGACGTTTCCACGCAAACGGTACGTTTCTATGCAGAACTGATGTTTCCACGGAGACGTGATGCTTCCACAGAGACGTGATTTTTCCAAGCAGACGTGATGTTTCAATGCAGACGTGATGTTTCCACACAGGCGTGATGTTTCCAGGCAGACGTGACGTTTCCACACAGACGTGTTGTTTCTATGCAGACATGATGTTTCCATGCAGACGCGACATTTTCATGCAGACTTCATGTTTCCACGCGGACGTGATGTTTCCACGCAGATGTGTTTTTTCCACGCAGACGTGATTTTTCCACGCAGATATGATGTTTCCACACAGACTTAACGTTTCCATGCAATCTTAACGTTTTCATGCAGATGTGACGTTTCCACGCAGACGTGATGTTTCCATGCAGACGTGACATTTTCATGCAGACGTGACGTTTGCAGACAGACGTGACGTTTCAACGCAGACGTGATGTTTCCATGCAGACGTGACGTTTTCATGCAGACTTGATGTTTCCATGCAGACGTGACGTTTCCGTGCAGACATGTCGTTTCAAATCAGACGTGACGTTTCCACGTAGATGTGACGTTTGCACACAGACGTGATGTTTCCACGCAAACGTGACGTTTCCATGCAGACGTTACGTTTCAGCGCAGACGTGACGTTTCCAAGCAGACGTGACGTTTCCACGCAAACGGTACGTTTCTATGCAGAACTGATGTTTCCACGGAGACGTGATGCTTCCACAGAGACGTGATTTTTCCAAGCAGACGTGATGTTTCAATGCAGACGTGATGTTTCCACACAGGCGTGATGTTTCCAGGCAGACGTGACGTTTCCACACAGACGTGTTGTTTCTATGCAGACATGATGTTTCCATGCAGACGTGACATTTTCATGCAGACTTCATGTTTCCACGCGGACGTGATGTTTCCACGCAGATGTGTTTTTTCCACGCAGACGTGATTTTTCCACGCAGATATGATGTTTCCACACAGACTTAACGTTTCCATGCAATCTTAACGTTTTCATGCAGATGTGACGTTTCCACGCAGACGTGACGTTTCCAAGCAGACGTGACGTTTCCACGCAAACGGTACGTTTCTATGCAGAACTGATGTTTCCACGGAGACGTGATGCTTCCACAGAGACGTGATTTTTCCAAGCAGACGTGATGTTTCAATGCAGACGTGATGTTTCCACACAGGCGTGATGTTTCCAGGCAGACGTGACGTTTCCACACAGACGTGTTGTTTCTATGCAGACATGATGTTTCCATGCAGACGTGACATTTTCATGCAGACTTCATGTTTCCACGCGGACGTGATGTTTCCACGCAGATGTGTTTTTTCCACGCAGACGTGATTTTTCCACGCAGATATGATGTTTCCACACAGACTTAACGTTTCCATGCAATCTTAACGTTTTCATGCAGATGTGACGTTTCCACGCAGACGTGATGTTTCCATGCAGACGTGACATTTTCATGCAGACGTGACGTTTGCAGACAGACGTGACGTTTCAACGCAGACGTGATGTTTCCATGCAGACGTGACGTTTTCATGCAGACTTGATGTTTCCATGCAGACGTGACGTTTCCATGCAGACGTGATGTTTCCAAGCAGACGTGATTTTTCCAAGCAGACGTTATGTTTCCATACAGACGTGATGTTTCCATGCAGACGTTACATTCCCACGCAGACGTGACGTTTCCACGTAGATGTGACGTTTGCACACAGACGTGATGTTTCAACGCAAACGTGATGTTTCCATGCAGACATTACGTTTCAGCCCAGACGTGACGTTTCCATGCAGACGTGACGTTTCCACGCAAACGGTACGTTTCCATGCAGAACTGATGTTTCCACGGAGACGTGACATTTCCACGCAGACGTGACGTTTCCACGCAGACGTGTTGTTTCTATGCAGACGTGACGTTTTCATGCAGACGTGATGTTTCCATGCAGATGTGACGTTTCCACGCAGATGTGACGTTTCCACGCAGATGTGACGTTTCCACGCAGATGTGACGTTTCCACACAGACGTGATGTTTCCATGCAGACTTAACGTTTCCATGCAGACGTGATGTTTCCATGCAGACGTGACGTTTGCAGACAGACGTGACGTTTCAATGCAGACGTGATGTTTCCATGCATACATGACGTTTTCATGCAGACTTGATGTTTCCATGCAGACGTGACGTTTCCACGCAGACATGACGTTTCCAAGCAGACGTGATGTTTCCATGCAGACGTGACGTTTCCACCCCGATGTGACGTTTCCATGCAGACGTGATGTTTCCATGCAGACGTGATGTTTCCACGCAGACGTTACATTCCCACGCAGACGTGACATTTTCATGCAGACGTGACGTTTCCACGCAAACGGTACGTTTCCATGCAGAACTGATGTTTCCATGGAGGCGTGACGTTTCCACGCAGACGTGACGTTTCCATGCAGAACTGATGTTTCCCCGCAGACGTGACGTTTCCATGCAGACGCGATGTTTCTATGCAGACGCAACGTTTCCACGCAGATGTGATATTCCCACGCAGACGTGACGTTTCAACGCAGACGTGACGTTTCCATGCAGACGTTACGTTTCAGCACAGGCGTAACGTTTCCACGCAGATGTGATGTTTCCAAGGAGACGTGATGTTTCCAAGCAGACGTGATGTTTCCATGCAGACATGATGTTCCTTTCAGACGTGACATTCCCACGCAGACGTGACTTTTCAACGCAGACATGACGTTTCCACGTAGATGTGACGTTTGCACACAGACGTGATGTTTCAACGCAAACGTGACGTTTCCATGCAGACGTTACGTTTCAATGCAGACGTGATGTTTCCATGCATACATGACGTTTTCATGCAGACTTGATGTTTCCATGCAGACGTGACGTTTCCACGCAGACATGACGTTTCCAAGCAGACGTGATGTTTCCATGCAGACGTGATGTTTCCATGCAGACTTAACGTTTCCATGCAGACGTGATGTTTCCATGCAGACGTGACGTTTGCAGACAGACGTGACGTTTCAATGCAGACGTGATGTTTCCATGCATACATGACGTTTTCATGCGGACTTGATGTTTCCATGCAGACGTGACGTTTCCACGCAGACATGACGTTTCCAAGCAGACGTGATGTTTCCATGCAGACGTGACGTTTCCACCCCGATGTGACGTTTCCATGCAGACGTGATGATTCCATGCAGACGTGATGTTTCCACGCAGACGTTACATTCCCACGCAGACGTGACATTTTCATGCAGACGTGACGTTTCCACGCAAACGGTACGTTTCCATGCAGAACTGATGTTTCCATGGAGGCGTGACGTTTCCACGCAGACGTGACGTTTCCATGCAGAACTGATGTTTCCCCGCAGACGTGACGTTTCCATGCAGACGCGATGTTTCTATGCAGACGCAACGTTTCCACGCAGATGTGATATTCCCACGCAGACGTGACGTTTCAACGCAGACGTGACGTTTCCATGCAGACGTTACGTTTCAGCACAGGCGTAACGTTTCCACGCAGATGTGATGTTTCCAAGGAGACGTGATGTTTCCAAGCAGACGTGATGTTTCCATGCAGACATGATGTTCCTTTCAGACGTGACATTCCCACGCAGACGTGACTTTTCAACGCAGACATGACGTTTCCACGTAGATGTGACGTTTGCACACAGACGTGATGTTTCAACGCAAACGTGACGTTTCCATGCAGACGTTACGTTTCAGCACAGGCATAACGTTTCCACGCCGATGTGATGTTTCCAAGGAGACGTGATGTTTCCAAGCAGACGTGATGTTTCCATGCAGACATGATGTTCCTTGCAGACGTGACATTCCCACGCAGACGTGACTTTTCAACGCAGACGTGACGTTTCCACGTAGATGTGACGTTTGCACACAGACGTGATGTTTCAACGCAAACGTGACATTTCCATGCAGACGTTACGTTTCAGCGCAGGCGTAACGTTTCCACGCAGACGTGATGTTTCCAAGAAGACGTGATGTTTCCATGCGGACATGATGTTTGCACGCAGATGTGATGTTTCCATGCAGACGTGACGTTTCAGCGCAGACGTGATGTTTCCATGCAGACGTGACGTTTCCACGTAGATGTGACATTTGCACACAGACGTTATGTTTCACTGCAAACGTGACGTTTCCATGCAGACGTTATGTTTCCATGCAGACGTAACGTTTCCCCGCAGACTTGACGTTTCAACGCAGACGTGACGTTTCCACGTAGATGTGACGTTTGCACACAGACGTTATGTTTCACCGCAAACGTGACGTTTCCATGCAGACGTTATGTTTCTATGCAGACGTGATGTTTCCATGCAGACGTGATGTTTCCATGCAGACGTGACGTTTCCACGCAAACGTGACGTTTCCAACCCGATGTGACGTTTCCACAGAGACGTGACGTTTCCACGCAGACGTTATGTTTCTATGCAGAGGTGACGTTTTCACGCAGACGTGACTTTTCAACTCAGATGTGACGTTTCCATGCAGATGTGACGTTTCAGCGCAGACGTGACGTTTCCATGCAGACGTGACGTTTCCATGCAGACGTGATGTTTCCATGCAGACATGATCTTTGCACGCAGACGTGATGTTTCCATGCAGAACTGATGTTTCCACGGAGACGTGACGTTTCCACGCAGACGTGACGTTTCCACGCAGACGTGATGTTTCTATGCAGACTTGACATTTTCATGCAGACGTGACGTTTCCACGCAGACGTGATGTTTCCATGCAGACTTAACGTTTCCATGCAGACGTGACGTTTCCATGCAGATGTGACGTTTCCACGCAGATGTGACGTTTCAACGCAGATGTGACGTTTCCACACAGACGTGATGTTTCCATGCAGACTTAACGTTTCCATGCAGACGTGACGTTTCCACGCAGACATGACGTTTCCACGCAGACATGACGTTTCCATGCAGACGTGACGTTTCCACCCCGATGTGAAGTTTCCATGCAGACGTGACGTTTCCATGCAGACATGATGTTTCCAAGCAGACGTGATTTTTCCAAGCAGACGTGATGTTTCCATGCAGACGTGATGTTTCCACGCAGACGTTACATTCCCACGCAGACGTGACGTTTCCACGCAAACGTGACGTTTCCATGCAGACGTTACGTTTAAGCGCAGACGTGACGATTCTATGCAGACGTGACGTTTCCACGCAAACGGTGAGTTTCTATGCAGAACTGATGTTTCCACGGAGACGTGATGCTTCCACGGAGACGTGATTTTTCCACGCAGACGTGATGTTTCCACGCAGACGTGATGTTTTTCTGCAGATGTGATGTTTCCTTGCAGACGTAATGTTTCCACGCAACTGTGACGTTTCCATGCAGACATGACGTTTCCATGCAGACGTGATGTTTACATGCAGACGTGACGTTTCCATGCAGACGTGATGTTTCCAAGCAGACGTGATTTTTCCAAGCAGACGTGATGTTTCCATGCAGACGTGATGTTTCCACACAGGCGTGATGTTTCCAGGCAGACGTGACGTTTCCACACAGACATGTTGTTTCCACGAAGACGTGATGTTTCCATGCAGACGTGTTGTTTCCACGCAGACGTGATTTTTCCAAGCAGATATGACGTTTCTATGCAGACGTGATGTTTCCATGTAATCTTAACGTTTCCATGCAGATGTGACGTTTCCACGCAGACGTGATGTTTCCATGCAGACGTGACATTTCCATGCAGACGTGATGTTTGCATACAGACGTGACGTTTCAATGCAGACGTGATGTTTCCATGCAGACGTGACGTTTTCATGCAGAACTGATGTTTCCATGGAGGCGTGACGTTTACACGCAGACGTGATGTTTCTATGCAGACTTGACGTTTTCATGCAGATGTGATGTTTCCATGCAGATGTGACGTTTCCACGCAGATGTGACGTTTGCACACAGACGTGATGTTTCAACGCAAACGTGACGTTTCCATGCAGACATTACGTTTCAGCGCAGACTTGATGTTTCCACGCTGACGTGACGTTTCCAAGCAGATGTGATGTTTCCAAGCAGAAGTGATGTTTCCATGCAGACATGATCTTTGCACGCAGACGTGATGTTTCCATGCAGACGTGACTTTTCAACTCAGATGTGACGTTTCCATGCAGATGTGACGTTTCAGCGCAGACGTGACGTTTCCATGCAGACGTGACGTTTCCATGCAGACGTGATGTTTCCATGCAGACATGATCTTTGCACGCAGACGTGATGTTTCCATGCAGACGTGATGTTTTCATGCATACGTAAAGTTTCCATGCAGACGTGATATTTCCGTGCAGACATGTCGTTTCAACTCAGACGTGACGTTTCCACGTAGAGGTGACGTTTGCACACAGACGTGATGTTTCAAAGCAAACGTGACATTTCCATGCAGACATTACGTTTCAGAGCAGACTTGATGTTTCCACGCTGACGTGACGTTTCCAAGCAGATGTGATGTTTCCAAGCAGAAGTGATGTTTCCATGCAGACATGATCTTTGCACGCAGACGTGATGTTTCCATGCAGACGTGATGTTTCCAAGCAGACATGATGTTTCCATGCAGACGTGACTTTTCAACTCAGATGTGACACTTCCATGCAGATGTGACGTTTCAGCGCAGACGTGACGTTTCCATGCAGACGTGATGTTTCCATGCAGACATGATCTTTGCACGCAGACGTGATGTTTCCATGCAGACGTGATATTTCCGTGCAGACATGTCGTTTCAACTCAGACGTGACGTTTCCACCTAGAGGTGACGTTTGCACACAGACGTGATGTTTCAAAGCAAACGTGACATTTCCATGCAGACATTACGTTTCAGAGCAGACTTGATGTTTCCACGCTGACGTGACGTTTCCAAGCAGATGTGATGTTTCCAAGCAGACGTGATGTTTCCATGCAGACGTGATGTTTCCAAGCAGACATGATGTTTCCATGCAGACGTGACTTTTCAACTCAGATGTGACGCTTCCATGCAGATGTGACGTTTCAGCGCAGACGTGACGTTTCCATGCAGACGTGATGTTTCCATGCAGACATGATCTTTGCACGCAGACGTGATGTTTCCATGCAGACGTGATGTTTTCATGCAGACGTAAAGTTTCCATGCAGACGTGACGTTTCCATGCAGACGTGACGTTTCCACGCAAACGGTACGTTTCCATGCAGACATGACGTTTCCATGCAGACGTGATATTTCCATGCAGACGTGATGTTTCCACGCAGACGTGACTTTTCAACTCAGATGTGACGTTTCCATGCAGATGTGACGTTTCAGCGCAGACGTGACGTTTCCATGCAGACGTGACGTTTCCATGCAGACGTGATGTTTCCATGCAGACATGATCTTTGCACGCAGACGTGATGTTTCCATGCAGACGTGATGTTTCCGTGCAGACATGTCGTTTCAAATCAGACGTGACGTTTCCACGTAGATGTGACGTTTGCACACAGACGTGATGTTTCCACGCAAACGTGACGTTTCCATGCAGACGTTACGTTTCAGCGCAGACGTGACGTTTCCAAGCAGACATGACGTTTCCACGCAAACGGTACGTTTCTATGCAGAACTGATGTTTCCACGGAGACGTGATGCTTCCACAGAGACGTGATTTTTCCAAGCAGACGTGATGTTTCAATGCAGACGTGATGTTTCCACACAGGCGTGATGTTTCCAGGCAGACGTGACGTTTCCACACAGACGTGTTGTTTCTATGCAGACATGATGTTTCCATGCAGACGTGACATTTTCATGCAGACTTCATGTTTCCACGCGGACGTGATGTTTCCATGCAGATGTGTTTTTTCCACGCAGACGTGATTTTTCCACGCAGATATGATGTTTCCACACAGACTAAACGTTTCCATGCAATCTTAACGTTTTCATGCAGATGTGACGTTTCCACGCAGACGTGATGTTTCCATGCAGACGTGACATTTTCATGCAGACGTGACGTTTGCAGACAGACGTGACGTTTCAACGCAGACGTGATGTTTCCATGCAGACGTGACGTTTTCATGCAGAATTGATGTTTCCATGCAGACGTGACGTTTCCACCCCGATGTGACGTTTCCATGCAGACGTGACGTTTCCATGCAGACGTGATGTTTCCAAGCAGACGTGATTTTTCCAAGCAGACGTTATGTTTCCATACAGACGTGATGTTTCCATGCAGACGTTACATTCCCACGCAGACGTGACGTTTCCACGTAGATGTGACGTTTGCACACAGACATGATGTTTCAACGCAAACGTGATGTTTCAATGCAGACATTACGTTTCAGCCCAGACGTGACGTTTCCATGCAGACGTGACGTTTCCACGCAAACGGTACGTTTCCATGCAGAACTGATGTTTCCACGGAGACGTGACATTTCCACGCAGACGTGACGTTTCCACGCAGACGTGTTGTTTCTATGCAGACGTGACGTTTTCATGCAGACGTGATGTTTCCATGCAGATGTGACGTTTCCACGCAGATGTGACGTTTCCACGCAGATGTGACGTTTCCACGCAGATGTGACGTTTCCACACAGACGTGATGTTTCCATGCAGACTTAACGTTTCCATGCAGACGTGATGTTTCCATGCAGACATGATGTTTCCATGCAGACGTGACATTTCCATGCAGACGTGACGTTTGCAGACAGACGTGACGTTTCAATGCAGACGTGATGTTTCCATGCATACATGACGTTTTCATGCAGACTTGATGTTTCCATGCAGACGTGACGTTTCCACGCAGACATGACGTTTCCAAGCAGACGTGATGTTTCCATGCAGACGTGACGTTTCCACCCCGATGTGACGTTTCCATGCAGACGTGACGTTTCCATGCAGACGTGATGTTTCCATGCAGACGTGATGTTTCCACGCAGACGTTACATTCCCACGCAGACGTGACATTTTCATGCAGACGTGACGTTTCCACGCAAACGGTACGTTTCCATGCAGAACTGATGTTTCCACGGAGGCGTGACATTTCCACGCAGACGTGACGTTTACACGCAGACGTGATGTTTCTAAGCAGACTTGACGTTTTCATGCAGACGTGATGTTTCCATGCAGATGTGACGTTTCCACGCAGATGTGACGTTTCCACACAGACGTGATGTTTCCATGCAGACTTAACGTTTCCATGCAGACGTGATGTTTCCATGCAGACATGATGTTTGCACGCAGACGTGATGTTTCCATACAGACGTGAAGTTTTCATGCAGACTTTATGTTTCCATGCAGACCTGATGTTTCCACGCAGACGTGACTTTCCCACGCAGACGTGACGTTTCAACGCAGACGTAAAGTTTCCATGCAGACGTGTTGTTTCCATGCAGACGTGATGTTTCCGTGCAGACATGTCGTTTCAACTCAGACGTGACGTTTCCACGTCGATGTGACGTTTGCACACAGACGTGATGTTTCAACGCAAACGTGATGTTTCCATGCAGACGTTACGTTTCAGCGCAGACGTGACGTTTCCATGCAGACGTGACGTTTCCACGCAAACGGTAAGTTTCTATGCAGAACTGATGTTTCCACGGAGACGTGATGCTTCCACGGAGACGTGATTTTTCCAAGCAGACGTGATGTTTCCACACAGGCGTGATGTTTCCAGGCAGACGTGACGTTTCCACACAGACGTGTTGTTTCTATGCAGACATGATTTTTCCATGCAGACGTGACATTTTCATGCAGACTTCATGTTTCCACGCGGACGTGATGTTTCCACGCAGATGTGTTGTTTCCACGCAGATGTGATTATTCCACGAAGATATGACGTTTCCATGCAGACGTGATGTTTCCACACAGACTTAACGTTTCCATGCAATCTTAACGTTTTCATGCAGATGTGACGTTCCCACGCAGACGTGACATTTTCATGCAGACGTGACGTTTCCACGCAAACGGTACGTTTCCATGCAGAACTGATGTTTCCACGGAGACGTGACGTTACCACGCAGACGTGACGTTTCCACGCAGACGTGTTGTTTCTATGCAGACGTGACGTTTTCATGCAGACGTGATGTTTCCATGCAGATGTGACGTTTCCACGCAGATGTGACGTTTCCACGCAGATGTGACGTTTCCATGCAGACGTGATGTTTCCATGCAGACATGATGTTTCCATGCAGACGTGACATTTCCATGCAGACGTGACGTTTGCAGACAGACGTGACGTTTCAACGCAGACGTGATGTTTCCATGCAGACGTGACGTTTGCAGACAGACGTGACGTTTCAACGCAGACGTGATGTTTCTATGCATACATGACGTTTTCATGCAGACTTGATGTTTCCATGCAGACCTGATGTTTCCACGCAGACGTGACTTTCCCACGCAGACGTGATGTTTCAACGCAGACGTAAAGTTTCCATGCAGACGTGATGTTTCCATGCAGACGTGATGTTTCCGTGCAGACATGTCCTTTCAACTCAGACGTGACGTTTCCACGTAGATGTGACGTTTGCACACAGACGTGATGTTTCAACGCAAATGTGATGTTTCCATGCAGACATTACGTTTCAGCGCAGACGTGACGTTTCCATGCAGACGTGACGTTTCCACGCAAACGGTACGTTTCTATGCAGAACTGATGTTTCCACGGAGACGTGATGCTTCCACGGAGACGTGATTTTTCCAAGCAGACGTGATGTTTCCATGCAGACGTGATGTTTCCACACAGGCGTGATGTTTCCAGGCAGACGTGACGTTTCCACACAGACGTGTTCTTTCTATGCAGACATGATGTTTCCATGCAGACGTGACATTTTCATGCAGACTTCATGTTTCCACGCGGACGTGATGTTTCCACGCAGATGTGTTGTTTCCATGCAGACGTGATTTTTCCACGCAGATATGACGTTTCCATGCAGACGTGATGTTTCCACACAGACTTAACGTTTCCATGCAATCTTAACGTTTTCATGCAGATGTGACGTTTCCACGCAGACGTGATGTTTTCATGCAGACGTGACATTTTCATGCAGACGTGACGTTTGCAGACAGACGTGACGTTTCAACGCAGACAGACGTGACGTTTCAACACAGACGTTATGTTTCCATGCAGACGTAACGTTTCCACCCCGATGTGACGTTTCCATGCAGACGTGACGTTTCCACCCCGATGTGACGTTTCCATGCAGACGTGATGTTTCCAAGCAGATGTGATTTTTCCATGCAGACGTGATGTTGCCATGCAGACGTTACATTCCCACGCAGACGTGACGTTTCCACGTAGATGTGACGTTTGCACACAGACGTGATGTTTCAACGCAAACGTGATGTTTCCATGCAAACGATACGTTTCCATGCAGAACTGATGTTTCCACGGAGACGTGACGTTTCCACGCAGACGTGACGTTTCCACGCAGACGTGATGTTTCTATGCAGACGTGATGTTTGCACGCAGACGTGATGTTTCCATACAGACGTGAAGTTTTCATGCAGACTTGATGTTTCCATGCAGACCTGATGTTTCCACGCAGACGTGACTTTCCCACGCAGACGTGACGTTTCAACGCAGACGTGATGTTTCAATGCAAATGTGACATTTCCACGTAGACGTGATGCTTCCACGGAGACGTAATTTCCACGGAGACGTGAGGTTTCCACGCAGTCGTGACGTTTCCACGCAGACATTGATGTTTCCACGCAGACGTGATGTTTCCACGCAGACGTGACGTTTCCACGCAGATGTGACGTTTCCATTCAGACATGACGTTTCCATGCAGAACTAATGTTTCCCCGCAGACGTGATGTTTCCATGCAGACGTGACGTTTCCATGCAGACGTGATGTTTCCATGCAGACGTGACTTTTCCACGCAAACGTGACGTTTCCATGCAGACATGACGTTTCCACTCAGACGCGATGTTTCTATGCTGACGTGATGTTTCCATGCAGACGTGACGTTTCCACGCAGACGTGATGTTTCTATGCAGATTTGATGTTTCCAGCCATATGTGACGTTTTCATGCAGACGTGATGTTTCCATGCAGACGTGACGTTTCCACGCAGATGTGACGTTTCCACACAGACGTGATGTTTCCACGCAGACGTGACTTTTCATGCAGACGGTACCTTTCCATGCAGAACTGATGTTTCCACACAGACTTAACGTTTCCATGCAATCTTAACGTTTTCATGCAGATGTGACGTTTCCACGCAGACGTGATGTTTTCATGCAGACGTGACATTTTCATGCAGACGTGACGTTTGCAGACAGACGTGACGTTTCAACGCAGACAGACGTGACGTTTCAACACAGACGTTATGTTTCCATGCAGACGTAACGTTTCCACCCCGATGTGACGTTTCCATGCAGACGTGACGTTTCCACCCCGATGTGACGTTTCCATGCAGACGTGATGTTTCCAAGCAGATGTGATTTTTCCATGCAGACGTGATGTTGCCATGCAGACGTTACATTCCCACGCAGACGTGACGTTTCCACGTAGATGTGACGTTTGCACACAGACGTGATGTTTCAACGCAAACGTGATGTTTCCATGCAAACGATACGTTTCCATGCAGAACTGATGTTTCCACGGAGACGTGACGTTTCCACGCAGACGTGACGTTTCCACGCAGACGTGATGTTTCTATGCAGACGTGATGTTTGCACGCAGACGTGATGTTTCCATACAGACGTGAAGTTTTCATGCAGACTTGATGTTTCCATGCAGACCTGATGTTTCCACGCAGACGTGACTTTCCCACGCAGACGTGACGTTTCAACGCAGACGTGATGTTTCAATGCAAATGTGACATTTCCACGTAGACGTGATGCTTCCACGGAGACGTAATTTCCACGGAGACGTGAGGTTTCCACGCAGTCGTGACGTTTCCACGCAGACATTGATGTTTCCACGCAGACGTGATGTTTCCACGCAGACGTGACGTTTCCACGCAGATGTGACGTTTCCATTCAGACATGACGTTTCCATGCAGAACTAATGTTTCCCCGCAGACGTGATGTTTCCATGCAGACGTGACGTTTCCATGCAGACGTGATGTTTCCATGCAGACGTGACTTTTCCACGCAAACGTGACGTTTCCATGCAGACATGACGTTTCCACTCAGACGCGATGTTTCTATGCTGACGTGATGTTTCCATGCAGACGTGACGTTTCCACGCAGACGTGATGTTTCTATGCAGATTTGATGTTTCCAGCCATATGTGACGTTTTCATGCAGACGTGATGTTTCCATGCAGACGTGACGTTTCCACGCAGATGTGACGTTTCCACACAGACGTGATGTTTCCACGCAGACGTGACTTTTCATGCAGACGGTACCTTTCCATGCAGAACTGATGTTTCCACGGAGACGTGAAGTTTCCACGCAGACGTGACGTTTCCACGCAGACATGATGTTTCTATGCAGACGTGAGGTTTTCATGCAGACGTGATGTTTCCATGCAGATGTGACGTTTCCACGCAGATGTGACGTTTCCACGCAGATGTGACGTTTCCACACAGACGTGATGTTTCCATGCAGACTTAACGTTTCCATGCAGACGTGATGTTTCCATGCAGACATGATGTTTGCACGCAGACGTCATGTTTCCATGCAGACGTGAAGTTTTCATGCAGACTTGATGTTTCCATGCAGACGTGATGTTTCCATGCAGACGTGACATTCCCACGCAGACGTGACGTTTCAACACAGACATGACGTTTCCACGTAGACGTGATGTTTCCATGCAGACGTGATGTTTCCACGCAGACGTGACGTTTCCACGCAGATGTGACGTTTCCATTCAGACATGACGTTTCCATGCAGACGTGATGTTTCCATGCAGACATGACGTTTCCACTCAGACGCGATGTTTCTATGCTGACGTGATGTTTCCATGCAGACGTGACGTTTCTATGCAGATTTGATGTTTCCAGCCATATGTGACGTTTTCATGCAGACGTGATGTTTCCATGCAGACGTGACGTTTCCACGCAGATGTGACGTTTCCACACAGACGTGATGTTTCCACGCAGACGTGACTTTTCATGCAGACGGTACCTTTCCATGCAGAACTGATGTTTCCACGGAGACGTGACGTTTCCACGCAGACGTGATGTTTCTATGCAGATTTGATGTTTCCAGCCATATGTGACGTTTTCATGCAGACGTGATGTTTCCATGCAGACGTGACGTTTCCACGCAGATGTGACGTTTCCACACAGACGTGATGTTTCCACGCAGACGTGACTTTTCATGCAGACGGTACCTTTCCATGCAGAACTGATGTTTCCACGGAGACGTGAAGTTTCCACGCAGACGTGACGTTTCCACGCAGACATGATGTTTCTATGCAGACGTGAGGTTTTCATGCAGACGTGATGTTTCCATGCAGATGTGACGTTTCCACGCAGATGTGACGTTTCCACGCAGATGTGACGTTTCCACACAGACGTGATGTTTCCATGCAGACTTAACGTTTCCATGCAGACGTGATGTTTCCATGCAGACATGATGTTTGCACGCAGACGTCATGTTTCCATGCAGACGTGAAGTTTTCATGCAGACTTGATGTTTCCATGCAGACGTGATGTTTCCATGCAGACGTGACATTCCCACGCAGACGTGACGTTTCAACACAGACATGACGTTTCCACGTAGACGTGATGTTTCCATGCAGACATGATCTTTGCACGCAGACGTGATGTTTCCATGCAGACGTGATGTTTTCATGCAGACGTAAAGTTTCCATGCAGACGTGACGTTTCCATGCAGACGTGACGTTTCCACGCAAACGGTACGTTTCCATGCAGACATGACGTTTCCATGCAGACGTGACTTTTCAACTCAGATGTGACTTTTCCATGCAGATGTGACGTTTCAGCGCAGACGTGACGTTTCCATGCAGACGTAAAGTTTCCATGCAGACGTGAAGTTTCCACGCAGACGTGATGTTTCCACGGAGACGTGATGCTTCCACGTAGACGTGATGCTTCCACGGAGACGTGATTTTTCCAAGCAAACATGATGTTTCCATGCAGACATGATGTTTCCACACAGGCGTGATGTTTCCAGGCAGACGTGACGTTTCCACACAGACGTGTTGTTTCTATGCAGACATGATGTTTCCATGCAGACGTGACATTTTCATGCAGACTTCATGTTTCCACGCGGACGTGATGTTTCCACGCAGATGTGTTTTTTCCACGCAGACGTGATTTTTCCACACAGATATGATGTTTCCACACAGACTTAACGTTTCCATGCAATCTTAACGTTTTCATGCAGATGTGACGTTTCCACGCAGACGTGATGTTTCCATGCAGACGTGACATTTTCATGCAGACGTGACGTTTGCAGACAGACGTGACGTTTCAACGCAGACGTGATGTTTCCATGCAGACATGACGTTTTCATGCAGACTTGATGTTTCCATGCAGACGTGACGTTTCCACCCCGATGTGACGTTTCCATGCAGACGTGACGTTTCCATGCAGACGTGATGTTTCCAAGCAGACGTGATTTTTCCAAGCAGACGTTATGTTTCCATACAGACGTGATGTCTCCATGCAGACGTTACATTCCCACGCAGACGTGACGTTTCCACGTAGATGTGACGTTTGCACAGAGACGTGATGTTTCAACGCAAACGTGATGTTTCCATGCAGACATTACGTTTCAGCCCAGACGTGACGTTTCCATGCAGACGTGTTGTTTCTATGCAGACGTGACGTTTTCATGCAGACGTGATGTTTCCATGCAGATGTGACGTTTCCACGCACATGTGACGTTTCCACGCAGATGTGACGTTTCCACGCAGATGTGACGTTTCCACACAGACGTGATGTTTCCATGCATACATGACGTTTTCATGCAGACTTGATGTTTCCATGCAGACGTGACGTTTCCACGCAGACATGACGTTTCCATGCAGACGTGATGTTTCCATGCAGACGTGACGTTTCCACCCCGATGTGACGTTTCCATGCAGACGTGACTTTTCCATGCAGACGTGATGTTTCCATGCAGACGTGATGTTTCCACGCAGACGTTACATTCCCACGCAGACGTGACATTTTCATGCAGACGTGACGTTTCCACGCAAACGGTACGTTTCCATGCAGAACTGATGTTTCCATGGAGGCGTGACGTTTCCACGCAGACGTGACGTTTACACGCAGACGTGATGTTTCTAAGCAGACGTGACGTTTTCATGCAGACTTCATGTTTCGACGCGGACGTGATGTTTCCACGCAGATGTGTTGTTTCCACGCAGACGTGATTATTCCACGCAGATATGACGTTTCCATGCAGACGTGATGTTTCCACACAGACTTAACGTTTCCATGCAATCTTAACGTTTTCATGCAGATGTGACGTTCCCACGCAGACGTGACATTTTCATGCAGACGTGACGTTTCCACGCAAACGGTACGTTTCCATGCAGAACTGATGTTTCCACGGAGACGTGACGTTTCCACGCAGACGTGACGTTTCCACGCAGACGTGTTGTTTCTATGCAGACGTGACGTTTTCATGCAGACGTGATGTTTCCATGCAGATGTGACGTTTCCACGCAGATGTGACGTTTCCACGCAGATGTGACGTTTCCATGCAGACGTGATGTTTCCATGCAGACATGATGTTTCCATGCAGACGTGACATTTCCATGCAGACGTGACGTTTGCAGACAGATGTGACGTTTCAACGCAGACGTGATGTTTCCATGCAGACGTGACGTTTGCAGACAGACGTGACGTTTCAACGCAGACGTGATGTTTCTATGCATACATGACGTTTTCATGCAGACTTGATGTTTCCATGCAGACCTGATGTTTCCACGCAGACGTGACTTTCCCACGCAGACGTGACGTTTCAACGCAGACGTAAAGTTTCCATGCAGACGTGATGTTTCCATGCAGACGTGATGTTTCCGTGCAGACATGTCGTTTCAACTCAGACGTGACGTTTCCACGTAGATGTGACGTTTGCACACAGACGTGATGTTTCAACGCAAATGTGATGTTTCCATGCAGACATTACGTTTCAGCGCAGACGTGACGTTTCCATGCAGACGTGACGTTTCCACGCAAACGGTACGTTTCAATGCAGAACTGATGTTTCCACGGAGACGTGATGCTTCCACGGAGACGTGATTTTTCCAAGCAGACGTGATGTTTCCATGCAGACGTGATGTTTCCACACAGGCGTGATGTTTCCAGGCAGACGTGACGTTTCCACACAGACGTGTTCTTTCTATGCAGACATGATGTTTCCATGCAGACGTGACATTTTCATGCAGACTTCATGTTTCCACGCGGACGTGATGTTTCCACGCAGATGTGTTGTTTCCATGCAGACGTGATGTTTCCACACATACTTAACGTTTCCATGCAATCTTAACGTTTTCATGCAGATGTGACGTTTCCACGCAGACGTGATGTTTTCATGCAGACGTGACATTTTCATGCAGACGTGACGTTTGCAGACAGACGTGACGTTTCAACGCAGACAGACGTGACGTTTCAACACAGACGTTATGTTTCCATGCAGACGTAACGTTTCCACCCCGATGTGACGTTTCCATGCAGACGTGACGTTTCCACCCCGATGTGACGTTTCCATGCAGACGTGACGTTTCCATGCAGACGTGATGTTTCCAAGCAGATGTGATTTTTCCATGCAGACGTGATGTTTCCATGCAGACGTTACATTCCCACGCAGACGTGACGTTTCCACGTAGATGTGACGTTTGCACACAGACGTGATGTTTCAACGCAAACGTGATGTTTCCATGCAGACATTACGTTTCAGCCCAGACGTGATGTTTCCATGCAGACGTGACGTTTCCACGCAAACGATACGTTTCCATGCAGAACTGATGTTTCCACGGAGACGTGACGTTTCTACGCAGACGTGACGTTTCCACGCAGACGTGATGTTTCTATGCAGACGTGATGTTTGCACGCAGACGTGATGTTTCCATACAGACGTGAAGTTTTCATGCAGACTTGATGTTTCCATGCAGACCTGATGTTTCCACGCAGACGTGACTTTCCCACGCAGACGTGACGTTTCAACGCAGACGTGATGTTTCAATGCAAATGTGACGTTTCCACGTAGACGTGATGCTTCCACGGAGACGTAATTTCCACGGAGACGTGAGGTTTCCACGCAGTCGTGACGTTTCCACGCAGACATTGATGTTTCCACGCAGACGTGATGTTTCCACGCAGACGTGACGTTTCCACGCAGATGTGACGTTTCCATTCAGACATGACGTTTCCATGCAGACGTGATGTTTCCATGCAGACATGACGTTTCCACTCAGACGCGATGTTCCTATGCTGACGTGATGTTTCCATGCAGACGTGACGTTTCCACGCAGACGTGATGTTTCTATGCAGATTTGATGTTTCCAGCCAGATGTGACGTTTTCATGCAGACGTGATGTTTCCATGCAGACGTGACGTTTCCACGCAGATGTCACGTTTCCACACAGACGTGATGTTTCAATGAAGACTTAACTTTTCCATGCAGACGTGATGTTTCCATGCAGACGTGACTTTTACATGCAAACGTGACGTTTCCACGCAGATGTGATGTTTCCATGCAGACGTGACGTTTTCATGCAGACGTGATATTTCCACTCAGACGTGACGTTTCCACGCAGACGTGACTTTTCAACGCAGATGTGACGTTTCCACGCAGATGTGACGTTTCCATGCAGAACTAATGTTTCCCCGCAGACGTGATGTTTCCATGCAGACGTGACGTTTCCATGCAGACGTGATGTTTCCATGCAGACATGACGTTTCCACTCAGACGCGATGTTTCTATGCTGACGTGATGTTTCCATGCAGACGTGACGTTTCCACGCAGACGTGATGTTTCTATGCAGATTTGATGTTTCCAGCCAGATGTGACGTTTTCATGCAGACGTGATGTTTCCATGCAGACGTGACGTTTCCACGCAGATGTCACGTTTCCACACAGACGTGATGTTTCAATGAAGACTTAACTTTTCCATGCAGACGTGATGTTTCCATGCAGACGTGACTTTTACATGCAAACGTGACGTTTCCACGCAGATGTGATGTTTCCATGCAGACGTGACACTTCCATGCAGACATGACGTTTTCATGCAGACGTGACTTTTCAACGCAGATGTGACGTTTCCACTCAGACGTGACGTTTCCACGCAGACGTGACTTTTCAACGCAGATGTGACGTTTCCACGCAGATGTGACGTTTCCACACAGACGTGATGTTTCCACGCAGACGTGACTTTTCATGCAGACGGTACCTTTCCATGCAGAACTGATGTTTCCACGGAGACGTGAAGTTTCCACGCAGACGTGACGTTTCCACGCAGACATGATGTTTCTATGCAGACGTGAGGTTTTCATGCAGACGTGATGTTTCCATGCAGATGTGACGTTTCCACGCAGATGTGACGTTTCCACGCAGATGTGACGTTTCCACGCAGATGTGACGTTTCCACACAGACGTGATGTTTCCATGCAGACTTAACGTTTCCATGCAGACGTGATGTTTCCATGCAGACATGATGTTTGCACGCAGACGTCATGTTTCCATGCAGACGTGACGTTTCCACGCAGACATGATGTTTCTATGCAGACGTGAGGTTTTCATGCAGACGTGATGTTTCCATGCAGATGTGACGTTTCCACGCAGATGTGACGTTTCCACGCAGTTGTGACGTTTCCACGCAGATGTGACGTTTCCACACAGACGTGATGTTTCCATGCAGACTTAACGTTTCCATGCAGACGTGATGTTTCCATGCAGACATGATGTTTGCACGCAGACGTCATGTTTCCATGCAGACGTGAAGTTTTCATGCAGACTTGATGTTTCCATGCAGACGTGATGTTTCCATGCAGACGTGACATTCCCACGCAGACGTGACGTTTCAACGCAGACATGACGTGTCCACGTAGATGTGACGTTTGCACACAGACGTGATGTTTCAACGCAAACCTGACGTTTCCACGTAGACGTGATGTTTCCATGCAGACATGATCTTTGCACGCAGACGTGATGTTTCCATGCAGACGTGATGTTTTCATGCAGACGTAAAGTTTCCATGCAGACGTGACGTTTCCATGCAGACGTGACGTTTCCACGCAAACGGTACGTTTCCATGCAGACATGACGTTTCCATGCAGACGTGACTTTTCAACTCAGATGTGACGTTTCCATGCAGATGTGACGTTTCAGCGCAGACGTGACGTTTCCATGCAGACGTAAAGTTTCCATGCAGACGTGAAGTTTCCACGCAGACGTGATGTTTCCACGGAGACGTGATGCTTCCACGTAGACGTGATGCTTCCACGGAGACGTGATTTTTCCAAGCAAACATGATGTTTCCATGCAGACATGATGTTTCCACACAGGCGTGATGTTTCCAGGCAGACGTGACGTTTTCATGCAGATGTGACGTTTGCACGCAGACGTGACGTTTACACGCAGACGTGATGTTTCTATGCAGACTTGACGTTTTCATGCAGACGTGATGTTTGCACGCAGACGTGACGTTTCCATGCAGACGTGACGTTTCCACGCAAACGGTACGTTTCCATGCAGAACTGATATTTCCACGGAGACGTCACGTTTGCAGACAGACGTGACGTTTCAACGCAGACGTGATGTTTCCATGCAGACGTGACGTTTTCATGCAGACTTGATGTTTCCATGCAGACGTGACGTTTCCACGCAGACATGACGTTTCCACCCCGATTTGACGTTTCCATGCAGACGTGACGTTTCCATGCAGACGTGATGTTTCCAAGCAGACGTGATTTTTCCAAGCAGACGTGATGTTTCCAAGCAGACGTGATTTTTCCAAGCAGACGTGATGTTTCCACGCAGACGTTACATTCCCACGCAGACGTGACGTTTCCACGTAGATGTGACGTTTGCACACAGACGTGATGTTTCAACGCAAACGTGATGTTTCCATGCAGACATTACGTTTCAGCCCAGACGTGACGTTTCCATGCAGACGTGACGTTTCCACGCAAACGGTACGTTTCCATGCAGAACTGATGTTTCCACGGAGACGTGACGTTTCCACGGAGACGTGACGTTTCCACGCAGACGTGATGTTTCTATGCAGACGTGACGTTTTCATGCAGACGTGATGTTTCCATGCAGATGTGACGTTTCCACGCAGATGTGACGTTTCCACACAGACATGATGTTTCCATGCAGACTTAACGTTTCCATGCAGACGTGATGTTTCCATGTAGACATGATGTTTGCACGCAGACGTGATGTTTCCATACAGACGTGAAGTTTTCATGCAGACTTGATGTTTCCATGCAGACCTGATGTTTCCACGCAGACGTGACGTTTGCACACAGACGTGATGTTTCAACGCAAACATGACGTTTCCATGCAGACGTTACGTTTCAGCGCAGACGTGACGTTTCCATGCAGACGTAAAGTTTCCATGCAGACGTGATGTTTCCATGCAGACGTGATGTTTCCGTGCAGACATGTCGTTTCAACTCAGACGTGACGTTTCCACGTAGATGTGACGTTTGCACACAGACGTGATGTTTCAACGCAAACATGACGTTTCCATGCAGACGTTACGTTTCAGCGCAGACGTGACGTTTCCATGCAGACGTGACGTTTCCACGCAAACGGTACGTTTCTATTCAGAACTGATGTTTCCACGGAGATGTGATGCTTCCACAGAGACGTGATTTTTCCAAGCAGACGTGATGTTTCAATGCAGACGTGATGTTTCCACACAGGCGTGATGTTTCCAGGCAGACGTGACGTTTCCACACAGACGTGTTGTTTCTATGCAGACATGATGTTTCCATGCAGACGTGACATTTTCATGCAGACTTCATGTTTCCACGCGGACGTGATGTTTCCACGCAGATGTGTTGTTTCCACGCAGACGTGATTTTTCCACGCAGATATGACGTTTCCATGCAGACGTGATGTTTCCACACAGACTTAACGTTTCCATGCAATCTTAACGTTTTTATGCAGATGTGACGTTTCCACGCAGACGTGATGTTTCCATGCAGACGTGACATTTTCATGCAGACGTGACGTTTGCAGACAGACGTGACGTTTCAACGCAGACGTGATGTTTCCATGCAGACGTGACGTTTTCATGCAGACTTGATGTTTCCATGCAGACGTGACGTTTCCACCCCGATGTGACGTTTCCATGCAGACGTGACGTTTCCATGCAGACGTGATGTTTCCAAGCAGACGTGATTTTTCCAAGCAGACGTTATGTTTCCATACAGACGTGATGTTTCCATGCAGACGTTACATTCCCACGCAGACGTGACGTTTCCACGTAGATGTGACGTTTGCACACAGACATGATGTTTCAACGCAAACGTGATGTTTCCATGCAGACATTACGTTTCAGCCCAGACGTGACGTTTCCATGCAGACGTGACGTTTCCACGCAAACGGTACGTTTCCATGCAGAACTGATGTTTCCACAGAGACGTGACGTTTCCACGCAGACGTGACGTTTCCACGCAGACGTGTTGTTTCTATGCAGACGTGACGTTTTCATGCAGATGTGATGTTTCCATGCAGATGTGACGTTTCCACGCAGATGTGACGTTTCCACACAGACGTGATGTTTCCATGCAGACTTAACGTCTCCATGCAAACGTGATGTTTCCATGCAGACATTACGTTTCAGCCCAGACGTGACGTTTCCATGCAGACGTGACGTTTCCACGCAAACGGTACGTTTCCATGCAGAACTGATGTTTCCACAGAGACGTGACGTTTCCACGCAGACGTGACGTTTCCACGCAGACGTGTTGTTTCTATGCAGACGTGACGTTTTCATGCAGATGTGATGTTTCCACGGAGACGTGACGTTTCCACGGAGACGTGACGTTTCCACGCAGACGTGATGTTTCCATGTAGACATGATGTTTGCACGCAGACGTGATGTTTCCATACAGACGTGAAGTTTTCATGCAGACTTGATGTTTCCATGCAGACCTGATGTTTCCACGCAGACGTGACGTTTGCACACAGACGTGATGTTTCAACGCAAACATGACGTTTCCATGCAGACGTTACGTTTCAGCGCAGACGTGACGTTTCCATGCAGACGTAAAGTTTCCATGCAGACGTGATGTTTCCATGCAGACGTGATGTTTCCGTGCAGACATGTCGTTTCAACTCAGACGTGACGTTTCCACGTAGATGTGACGTTTGCACACAGACGTGATGTTTCAACGCAAACATGACGTTTCCATGCAGACGTTACGTTTCAGCGCAGACGTGACGTTTCCATGCAGACGTGACGTTTCCACGCAAACGGTACGTTTCTATTCAGAACTGATGTTTCCACGGAGATGTGATGCTTCCACAGAGACGTGATTTTTCCAAGCAGACGTGATGTTTCAATGCAGACGTGATGTTTCCACACAGGCGTGATGTTTCCAGGCAGACGTGACGTTTCCACACAGACGTGTTGTTTCTATGCAGACATGATGTTTCCATGCAGACATGACATTTTCATGCAGACTTCATGTTTCCACGCGGACGTGATGTTTCCACGCAGATGTGTTGTTTCCACGCAGACGTGATTTTTCCACGCAGATATGACGTTTCCATGCAGACGTGATGTTTCCACACAGACTTAACGTTTCCATGCAATCTTAACGTTTTTATGCAGATGTGACGTTTCCACGCAGACGTGATGTTTCCATGCAGACGTGACATTTTCATGCAGACGTGACGTTTGCAGACAGACGTGACGTTTCAACGCAGACGTGATGTTTCCATGCAGACGTGACGTTTTCATGCAGACTTGATGTTTCCATGCAGACGTGACGTTTCCACCCCGATGTGACGTTTCCATGCAGACGTGACGTTTCCATGCAGACGTGATGTTTCCAAGCAGACGTGATTTTTCCAAGCAGACGTTATGTTTCCATACAGACGTGATGTTTCCATGCAGACGTTACATTCCCACGCAGACGTGACGTTTCCACGTAGATGTGACGTTTGCACACAGACATGATGTTTCAACGCAAACGTGATGTTTCCATGCAGACATTACGTTTCAGCCCAGACGTGACGTTTCCATGCAGACGTGACGTTTCCACGCAAACGGTACGTTTCCATGCAGAACTGATGTTTCCACAGAGACGTGACGTTTCCACGCAGACGTGACGTTTCCACGCAGACGTGTTGTTTCTATGCAGATGTGACGTTTTCATGCAGATGTGATGTTTCCATGCAGATGTGACGTTTCCACGCAGATGTGACGTTTCCACACAGACGTGATGTTTCCATGCAGACTTAACGTCTCCATGCAGACGTGATGTTTCCATGCAGACATGATGTTTCCATGCAGACGTGACATTTCCATGCAGACGTGACATTTGCAGACAGACGTGACGTTTCAACGCAGACGTGATGTTTCCATGCATACATGACGTTTTCATGCAGACTTGATGTTTCCATGCAGACGTGACGTTTCCACGCAGACATGACGTTTCCATGCAGACGTGATATTTCCATGCAGACGTGACGTTTCCACCCCGATGTGATGTTTCCAAGCAGACGTGATTTTTCCAAGCAGACGTTATGTTTCCATACAGACGTGATGTTTCCATGCAGACGTTACATTCCCACGCAGACGTGACGTTTCCACGTAGATGTGACGTTTCCACGCAGATGTGACGTTTGCATGCAGATGTGACATTTCCATGCAGAACTGATGTTTCCACGCAGACGTGACGTTTCCACGCACACTTGACGTTTCCACACAGACGTGATGTTTCCATGCAGACATTATGTTTCCATGCAGACTTGACGTTTCCTTGCAGACGTGATGTTTCCATACAGACGTTATGTTTCCATGCAGACTTGACGTTTCCTTGGAGACGTGATGTTTCCATGCAGACGTGATGTTTCCACTCAGAGGTCAGACGTTTTCAGCCTCCGCTGTCAGATTCTGAGATTTAAATTATGTAAAATAAACGTATAACCAGATAAAGTAGCATAAAGACTCGTTTCCAAACGTCTTCCTGCTACTATCTACCTGCTATCCTCACTGCAGCACCTCCACCTCAGCTGCATCCCAAACGTCTTTTCGGCGTTATTCCAGCCATAGAGGATCATTATTTTCCAGCTTTTCTCATCACTTGTTGATCTTTGGCTGCTCCTGATTGGACGTTACCGTCAGTTTAAGCTCTCTGATTGGTGGAAAGTCTGACAGGAAGTGTCTTCATCATCATGTCCAGGTGGAAATAGAGGTCTCTTAGCAACATGGTAGTGATTGTGATGAAGATGTGATAAATAATGGTGGATTTTTCCAGCTGGAGGGTCACATGACCATCCCAGTTCAACACTGCTGGTCCTGGTGGACTGATGATATTAGCATTAGCTTTAAAGTATGTTGAAGCTGATTTATCATTCAGTTAACACCTTAAACCATCAAACTAATGTTAGCAAATGTGATAGAAGTCTTTTTTTTTTTCTATTTTTGTTGGGTTTTTTTTCTAATTGAATTTAAAGGTTTGTAATATTTAACTAAACCAGATGCCCTGAAGAATAAAAGTTAGCTTGTTTAACAATCAGCTAAAGTAAGCTAACAAATTAATGTTAACTTTCGAAAAGGTGGACGGAGTTTGTTTTCTGTCTTTACCTGTTTTCTGATTGAACTTAACCATTTGGAATCATAAACTAGACACTTAAAACACCAAATAAGATTACAGGAATAAAAAGAAGTGGTTGAATTAACAAACACTGTAAGCTAACAAGCTAACGTTAGCTAACAAGCTAATGTTAGCTGACAATGTAATGCAATGTATGTTTCCATCATCCATTTCTTCTTGTGCTGAACCTTTTCCATGGACAAGAGGCCAAAAAGACAAAACAATAGATTGAATTAGCAGAATGCCAACCCAGTTCAATTTTTATTTTTCACACACTTCATAGAAAATAAAGTGCGGAGTGAAATTAGAAGCGTTAAAAATGATAAAACAGTAAAAACAATTTAAAAAACGGTCTTTGGGGTGGTTTTACAAATGGCCGGCGATGCGCCTGGACCTCGGTACCTCCAGAAGGAGCTGATCTGAGGCACCAGGCGGCATTTAGGTACAGAGAAACCAAGCCATGGAAGAATTTAAAAACAAATAAAAGGGCTCCTTAACGGAGCCACGGCGTCCACAGTGTTGCTGCAGGAGGAGTGAAGCTGAAGGCCTCCACATCAGAAACAGATAAAAGCAGCGGAGAACGGACTGGCAGTGAAGGAGTTAAAACTCCTGCACCGCCGTGATGAGGCGCAAGATTCAAGTGCAGAGCAGAGACCAGCATCAAACATTGAACTAACAATATTACACATCTTTATATTGCTACTAGATAACAAGCTCCTGTAGAATTTTTCATAAACACCTGAATGCAAACAGAAGGCAGAAGATGTTGCTTCCAGCTAAAGATTGCGCAGGTTGGAAGTGTTGAATCATTTCTGAAAGTATCTACCCATGTCTCTTCCTGCTTTGCAATTGGAAGTAATAAAAGATGAATAATTTACTGTGCAGAAACGGGAGAATTCTGACAGAACCACAAACGCTGCCGAAGCAAAACTCTTGACTAAATGTTGCATCACGTATCCAGTGGTGTCGGGATGGAGGGAAAAGCATCAACGTGTGATGTGTCAGAAAACTGAAACAGATCTGTGGCCATTGCCGTCATTTACTCTAATGTACTCATTAAGACAGGTTTTACTGCAGGGTTTATGTCCGTCTGGAGCTTTAACTTCTGCCTTTCCTCTGTAGATATGTTTATAATTGGCCTGTAAATTCCTTTTTTCCAGCATTATTTCCTCCGTTTTGCACGTCTGCTTAGCTTTTGACGGTGACAGTGTCTGCATATTTTCCCTGCAGTTAATCCTTTCAGTCCCTGCTGGCCTTGGTAGAAAAACTCTGATCACTACAACAAAAAAAGAATCCATCTTCTTTTCCTTTTTTCTGTTTGTCAGTCAGACCTCTCTTTGCCACAAACAGTCCAAGTCATTTTCTTTCCATTTACTTCTTCGCTGGCCATTTCTCTCCCCTCTCCATCACACATTCTGGACCCCATCTCTTTGGTACCCTTGTGAGTTTGAAATATTGATGTTGGAGCTTCTCGTCTGTTTCTGTTTAGTCATAATAAGAACAGTCAGTAGACAACAAAATAAATGATCATTTTCCCCCTGGATTGCATAAGGGATTGCTTGTAGCATCCAGAGCCAAATGTGGTTGCAGAGGATGGAGAGAGGAGAGGGGGGTAAGGGGTGACATTCCAACGAACAAGCCAGACTGTTGCAGAACCTTCTCCGTTCATTAACCAACAAGTCAGAAGCGACTGAGGACAACAGAGACCAGGTTTTAAAAATCATTTCATACTAACAGATTATAACCCCAAAATAGTGTAATGACCAGCCAAAACACAATTAAGAGTTCTAGTCCAGAATAATTTATTTTCCACCATCACAACAGCAGAGGGGAGGGGAGGTCTCTCCAGCTGCAACCTCCCGGACTCACGGTGCCAAAACTGAAACCATGACTAACAGCCAACTTAACATGCACCGAACCATGAATGAAAGTAGGTCCATAACAGTGATTCAATAACAGTACTTGAACTTACTTGGTAACAATGATAACAGAACTATTGTTGTTACTAGCTCAATACCCATGAGCCTTTGCGGCTATGTTAGCTCCGAACACTACAATAGTTTAGATCTATGACACATTTTCCCGTGCTTGTATGTCATGGAAGACAAATGTTACTCAGAAAAACCTTGCAGAAGCATGATAAACAAGTTGGCATGAGTAATTTCAGCATGAGTAGAGGAACTGTCCGACAGAGGGAGGTAAAACGTGAAGCTGAGCAGGTTTCCAGGTTTTTAACAGAGGTGTTACCAGGTAAATATCTCAGGAAGCTGTCAATGGTCAGTCAGGAGAATCCAGGAATAGATCCCACATTGGCCGTGGTTACATCTTATTTTGTTGTTTTGTTTTTTTTTATTAGGAAGGAATTTTTAGGAATTAAATTATTCCAAATTACAGTATTCACTTTCAGGTTTATTTAAAAGCTGGAGTTGGGAAGGCTTCAGATTGGACGGGGCGGACGTGACGTAAACACCAGGAAAAACAACTGCCTGATTCGTCTCCCTCCGGCCATAGACATCATTTATACATAGAAGCCTCATTGTGTGCTGGAGAGTGAACCAGCGTCGCCGCCATATTGGATGGGTGGTCACTTTCGAATTTTGCTGCAGAATCAACGTAGTTTCCCCACATAACTGTTTTCTGTTGAACAACGCGTATATATTACACACAAACAAAGCACTTGTCGATGAAGGGAATACTTCGAAGACCTCCTCAATCCTACCAACACGTCTTCTGATGAGGAAGCAGAGCTGGGGGACTCGGGGGTGGACTCTCCTATCTCTGGGGCTGAAGTCGCTGAGGTGGTCAAAAAGCTCCTTGGTGGCAAGGCCCCGGGGGTGGATGAGATCTGCCCGGAGTTCCTTAAGGCTCTGGATGCTGTGGGGCTGTCCTGGCTGACACGCCTCTGCAGCATCGCGTGGACATCGGGGACAGTACCGCTGGATTGGCAGACTGGGGTGGTGGTCCCCCTTTTTAAGAAGGGGGACCGGAGGGTGTGTTCCAATTACAGGGGAATCACACTCCTCAGCCTCCCTGGTAAGGTCTATTCAGGGGTCCTGGAGAGGAGGGTCCGCCGGATAGTCGAATCCCGGATTGAGGAGGAGCAGTGTGGTTTTCGTCCTGGTCGCGGAACAGTGGACCAGCTCTATACCCTCTTTGGGGTCCTGGAGGGGGCATGGGAGTTTGCCCAACCAGTCTACATGTGCTTTGTGGACCTGGAGAAGGCGTTCGACCGTGTCCCCCGGGGGCTCCTGTGGGAGGTAGTCCGGGAGTATGGGGACCGGACCCCCTTGTACGAGCTGTCCGGTCCCTGTACGACAGGTGTCAGAGCTTGGTCCGCATTGCCGGTAGTAAGTCGGATTCATTTCCGGTGAGGGTTGGACTCCGCCAAGGCTGCCCTTTATCACCGATTCTGTTCATAACTTATATGGACAGAATTTCTAGGTGCAGCCGAGGTGTTGAGGGATCCGGCTTGGTGGCCTCAGGATTGGGTCCCTGCTTTTTACAGATGACGTGGTCCTGTTGGCTTCATCTGGTCGTGATCTCCAGCTCTCGCTTGAGCGATTCGCGGCCGAGTGTGAAGCGGCTGGGATGAGAATCAGCACCTCCAAATCTGAGACCATGGTCCTCAGCCGGAATAGGGTGGATTGTCCTCTCCGGGTCGGGAGTCAGGTCCTGCCTCAAGTGGAGGAGTTTAAATATCTCGGGGTCTTGTTCACGAGTGAGGGAAGGATGGAGCGCGAGATGGACAGACGGATCGGTGCGGCGTCTGCAGTAATGCGGACTCTGCGCCGGTCTGTTGTGGTGAAGAAGGAGCTGAGCCAGAAGGCGAAGCTCTCCATTTACCAGTCGATCTACGTTCCTACCCTCACCTATGGTCATGAGCTGTGGGTCGTGACCGAAAGAAGGAGATCTCGTATACAGGCGGCTGAAATGGGTTTCCTCCGCAGGGTGGCCGGGCTCTCCCTTAGAGATAGGGTGAGGAGCTCGGTCATCCGGGAGGAGATCAGAGTAGAGCCGCTGCTCCTCCGCATCGAGAGGAACCAGTTGAGGTGGCTCGGGCATCTGGTCAGGATGCCTCCTGGACCTCCCTGGTGAGGTGTTTCAGGCACGTCCCTCTGGGAGGAGACCCCGGGGAAGACCCAGGACACGCTGGAGGGATTATATCTCTCGGCTGGCCTGGGAACGCCTCGGGATCCCCCCGCAGAGTTGGCAAATGTGGCTGGGGAGAGGGAATTCTGGGCTTCCCTGCTTAGGCTGCTGCCCCCGCGACCCGACCCCGGATAAGCGGCAGAAGATGAATGGACAAAACATTTTTCTACATAACTGGTTTACAAATAATGTTAACACAGTGAATAATCTACTAAATGTAAATGATAAATTTTACTCCTATGAGGTGTTTATAGTAAAATATAATATTGATGCTTCACAAAGAGAGTTTTACACGGTAGCATAATTACCTCCACCATGGAGGTTATGTTTTTACCGCCTTTATCTGTTTATCTGTTTGTGTTCAAGATAACTTAAAAAGTTCTGGACGAATTTTCACGAAATTTTCAGGACTTGTTGGAAACGTGAAAAGGAAGATCTGATTTAATTTTGGTGGTGATCTGGATCAGCGTTTGGATCCAGGAACTCTCTCCTTTTCTGGGTAACTTCTGAATTGTACAGTTTTGATACAATATGAACTGTATGACTATACTGATAAATTAATGAATGTAAATAAAAGAAAGAGTCAACTGTAGTCAAGAGAAAGCAGCAACTATTCCTGTATTTTGTTCAGCACATGATTGCAGTAACCGGCAAAATATTGAAATCAGATTGCGTGGAATTACATTTCACAAGGTTGAATTATAATTTATTTAACCAGATAAAAATAGATAAATCCAAATGCATCAATAAACAATCAAACATGTTAGCATTAAATTAATTTATACATTTATTTATATTGTAGCTATCTGATGTCTTAGTTAAATAGCATGATAAAAAAATATTTTAGCACGTAGTTTTTAATATTTTACAGTGATCTGTATCATAACAACATCCATGTCCTTTGTAACAAACCAGACTGGGAGAAAAATCAGGTAAAACTTGGTGAAGTTATTGTTGTGGTTGGACCTACACCTTACATTGGACACGCATTGGAAACGCATGGAGACCCATCCAAGATGGCGGTGCGATGAGATGTCAGCTCGTAGAGGCAGTGTGATACAATACGGCGTCTATTTATATGTGTCTATTGTCATGGTGACGGACAAGGTGATGGGGATGCGCTGAATGTGTACATGATGGAGTAAAACCATCCACTTCAGAGTGGTTATGTTCATCAAGCGTTACGTGTTTATTTGGTCATTTTTAATCTTTTTAAGGTGGATTTAACTTTTATTGGGAATTACAGAGGAAGGAATGGAAACGTGGCCATTCGCCATAAAAACACCACGAGGATTCAGAACAATGTGAAGTAGACGAGAGGAAGGGCATTGCAAGTAAATCGTGTTCCGATGCCCCAGTAAACGCTTCTTTTACAGTTGGAGAAAATCTTTAGCTTGGATGTTATGTGTAAATATTCTTTTAATGAAGATGGCGTTTTTATTGCATTTATTAAAATATCTGTCAGTCAAGTTTAAGTTTGTCAACTTAGTGTGTTTTAGAAACGCAGTAAGTTCTTATGAAACATGTATGAACATGCGGTTATAACTGCAGTGATGGTCGTCATGATGCATACTTACGCCCCAGCTGTCACACAGAAATATCTGAGAAGTAGAAAACTGCAGGAGAAATAACACGTTTCAGTGCTGAAATAGATTCCAGAGCTCGCTAAATGCTTAAACGTCGACAGAAATCCCATTTTGCAGACAGTAAAGCAGTTTTACTGAAAAGCATAGTTGGATTTGACTCTTTATCATTCTGATGTTGTTGGAGAGGCAAAATGCATCCTTCTGTCTGTCCAACTCTTTCCTATGGACCCACAACTGAAGGAGATCCAGCAATCCTGCGGTTGTTTCATAATGGAAACACAACATGGCGTACACTGCCATTCTGAACCAGACTCCACCATACGGTACAGAACTTCCACAAACAAGTTTTATTCTTAAAACCCTGTAACGCTTTAAGGCCTGAACCAAGAAAAAAATATTTACAGTTATTTACTTTGTCAAAATGATTGTAGTTAAACAGAAATCCACCAGGGGCAGAAGACAACGGATGCAAACTCATATGATTGGCTCTGCTAGATACTGTGCTCGCACTGCTGGATACTTTTGCAACTGGTCCTGGTGCTGCAATGCAAACAGCAATGCTAAATATTGTAAATGCTTGCGATGCTAGCTACTGGTTCTCGTCGCTGTTGCAGACATTTGCAGTGCCAGTCTGTTGTTAAAAGTGCTTGCGATGCTCGCTACATGTGGTACACTTTAATGATCCCACTTTGGGAAATGAAGGTTTTTGTGATTGTTGCTTTCTTATCACTGACAGAAGGACAACATTTTATACCAAGAAGAAAGAAAATCGATATTATGAAGGTGGGGACCACAGTCGTCCATGAAAAGCTGATTCTTCATTTTAATCACAGAAAACTTTGCAGAACTGAAGTTTTGCATCTTTTAAACGTTGCCGCAAGAAATGTTTTCATGTTCTGAACAGACTGGCTTCATGTTTAAGGCATCAGCAGCAAATCGTTTCATTACCCAGAGCAGCTAAGAGGCAAATGAGTTTGTGAACAGATCAGTCTCTGTTTGCTCTGTTTGGCTGTAGAGGCCACATTACCTGGAAAGGCTTTGGTGTCTTCATCCTCCTGTATATGGACCTCCTAAAGTTTAGCTCCGGCAGCCACAGTCCACCTTCCATCTTCAACTTTCCACCTTCCATCTTCAACCTTCCATCTTCCATCTTTCATCTTCCACGTTCCATCTTCAACCTTCCATCTTCAACTTTCCACCTTCCATCTTCAACCTTCCATCTTCCACCTTCCATCTTCCATCTTCCACCTTCCATCTTCCATCTTTCATCTTCCACCTTCCATCTTCCATCTTTCATCTTCCACCTTCCATCTTCCGCCTTCCACCTTCCATCTTTTATCTTTTATCTTCAACCTTCCATCTTTCATCTTCCACGTTCCATCTTCAACCTTCCATCTTCCGCCTTCCACCTTCCATCTTTTATCTTTTATCTTCAACCTTCCATCTTTCATCTTCCACGTTCCATCTTCAACCTTCCATCTTCCACCTTCAATCTTTCATCTTCAATCTTCCATCTTCAACCTTCCATCTTCCATCTTCCACCTTCCATCTTCCACCTTCCATCTTTTATCTTTTATCTTTCATCTTCAACCTTCCATCTTCCATCTTTCATCTTCCACGTTCCATCTTCAACCTTCCATCTTCCATCTTCCACCTTCCATCTTCCATCTTTCATCTTCCACCTTCCATCTTCCGCCTTCCACCTTCCATCTTTTATCTTTCATCTTCAACCTTCCATCTTCCATCTTTCATCTTCCACGTTCCATCTTCAACCTTCCATCTTCCACCTTCCACCTTCCATCTTTCATCTTCCACCTTCCATCTTCCGCCTTCCACCTTCCATCTTTTATCTTCCACGTTCCATCTTCAACCTTCCATCTTCCACCTTCCATCTTCAACCTTCCATCTTCCACCTTCCGCCTTCCACCTTCCATCTTTTATCTTCAACCTTCCATCTTTCATCTTCAACCTTCCATCTTCCACCTTCCACCTTCCATCTTTTATCTTCAACCTTCCATCTTCCATCTTTCATCTTCAACCTTCCATCTTCCGCCTTCCACCTTCCATCTTTTATCTTCAACCTTCCATCTTTCATCTTCAACCTTCCATCTTCCATCTTTCATCTTCCACGTTCCATCTTCAACCTTCCATCTTCCACCTTCCGCCTTCCACCTTCCATCTTTTATCTTCAACCTTCCATCTTTCATCTTCAACCTTCCATCTTCCACCTTCCATTTTCAACCTTCCATCTTCCACCTTCCATCTTCCATCTTCCACCTTCCATCTTCCATCTTCCACCTTCCACCTTCCATCTTTCATCTTCCACCTTCCATCTTCCGCCTTCAGCCTTCCATCTTTTATCTTTCATCTTCCACCTTCCACCTTCCACCTTCCATCTTCCATCTTCCACCTTCCATCTTCCATCTTCCATCTTCCACCTTCCATCTTCCATCTTTCATCTTCCACCTTCCATCTTCCGCCTTCCACCTTCCATCTTTTATCTTTTATCTTTCATCTTCAACCTTCCATCTTCCATCTTTCATCTTCCACGTTCCATCTTCAACCTTCCATCTTCCACCTTCCACCTTCCATCTTTCATCTTCCACCTTCCATCTTCCGCCTTCCACCTTCCATCTTTTATCTTCCACGTTCCATCTTCAACCTTCCATCTTCCACCTTCAATCTTCAACCTTCCATCTTCCACCTTCCGCCTTCCACCTTCCATCTTTTATCTTCAACCTTCCATCTTTCATCTTCAACCTTCCATCTTCCACCTTCCACCTTCCATCTTTTATCTTCAACCTTCCATCTTCCATCTTTCATCTTCAACCTTCCATCTTCCGCCTTCCACCTTCCATCTTTTATCTTCAACCTTCCATCTTTCATCTTCAACCTTCCATCTTCCATCTTTCATCTTCCACGTTCCATCTTCAACCTTCCATCTTCCACCTTCCGCCTTCCACCTTCCATCTTTTATCTTCAACCTTCCATCTTTCATCTTCAACCTTCCATCTTCCACCTTCCATTTTCAACCTTCCATCTTCCACCTTCCATCTTCCATCTTCCATCTTCCGCCTTCCACCTTCCATCTTTTATCTTTCATCTTCCACCTTCCACCTTCCATCTTCCATCTTCCACCTTCCACCTTCCATCTTCCACCTTCCACCTTCCACCTTCCATCTTTCATCTTCCACCTTCCACCTTCCACCTTCCACCTTCCACCTTCCACCTTCCACCTTCCACCTTCCACCTTCCATCTTTTATCTTCAACATTCCATCTTCCACCTTCCATCTTCCGCCTTCCATCTTCCATCTTCAATCTTCCATCTTCCATCTTCAATCTTCCATCTTCCATCTTCAATCTTCAATCTTCCATCTTCCATCTTCAATCTTCCATCTTCCATCTTCAATCTTCCATCTTCCACCTTCCACCTTCCACCTTCCACCTTCCACCTTCCACCTTCCATCTTCAATCTTCCATCTTCCATCTTCCACCTTCCATCTTTCATCTTCAATGTTTCATCTTCAACCTTCCATCTTCCACCTTCCATTTTCAACCTTCCATCTTCCACCTTCCATTTTCAACCTTCCATCTTCCACCTTCCATCTTCAACCTTCCATCTTCAACCTTCCATCTTCAACCTTCCATCTTCCACCTTCCATCTTCCATCTTCCACCTTCCACCTTCCACCTTCCATCTTTCATCTTCCACCTTCCATCTTCCGCCTTCCACCTTCCATCTTTTATCTTCAATGTTTCATCTTCAACCTTCCATCTTCCACCTTCCATTTTCAACCTTCCATCTTCCACCTTCCATTTTCAACCTTCCATCTTCCACCTTCCATCTTCAACCTTCCATCTTCAACCTTCCATCTTCAACCTTCCATCTTCCACCTTCCATCTTCCATCTTCCACCTTCCACCTTCCACCTTCCATCTTTCATCTTCCACCTTCCATCTTCCGCCTTCCACCTTCCATCTTTTATCTTTCATCTTCCACCTTCCACCTTCCACCTTCCACCTTCCACCTTCCATCTTCCATCTTCCACCTTCCACCTTCCACCTTCCACCTTCCATCTTTCATCTTCCACCTTCCACCTTCCATCTTCCGCCTTCCACCTTCCATCTTTTATCTTTCATCTTCCACCTTCCACCTTCCACCTTCCATCTTTTATCTTCAACCTTCCATCTTCCACCTTCCATCTTCCGCCTTCCATCTTCAATCTTCCATCTTCCATCTTCAATCTTCCATCTTCAATCTTCCATCTTCAATCTTCCATCTTCCACCTTCCACCTTCCACCTTCCACCTTCCACCTTCCACCTTCCATCTTCAATCTTCCATCTTCCATCTTCCACCTTCCATCTTTCATCTTCAATGTTTCATCTTCAACCTTCCATCTTCCACCTTCCATTTTCAACCTTCCATCTTCCACCTTCCATTTTCAACCTTCCATCTTCCACCTTCCATCTTCAACCTTCCATCTTCCACCTTCCACCTTCCACCTTCCATCTTTCATCTTCCACCTTCCATCTTCCGCCTTCCACCTTCCATCTTTTATCTTTCATCTTCCACCTTCCACCTTCCACCTTCCACCTTCCACCTTCCATCTTCCACCTTCCATTTTCAACCTTCCATCTTCCACCTTCCATCTTCCACCTTCCATTTTCAACCTTCCATCTTCCACCTTCCATCTTCAACCTTCCATCTTCAACCTTCCATCTTCCACCTTCCATCTTCCATCTTCCATCTTCCACCTTCCACCTTCCACCTTCCATCTTTCATCTTCCACCTTCCATCTTCCGCCTTCCACCTTCCATCTTTTATCTTTCATCTTCCACCTTCCACCTTCCACCTTCCACCTTCCACCTTCCATCTTCCATCTTCCACCTTCCACCTTCCACCTTCCACCTTCCATCTTTCATCTTCCACCTTCCACCTTCCACCTTCCACCTTCCATCTTCCATCTTCCACCTTCCACCTTCCACCTTCCACCTTCCATCTTTCATCTTCCATCTTCCACCTTCCATCTTCCATCTTTTATCTTTCATCTTCCACCTTCCACCTTCCACCTTCCACCTTCCATCTTTTATCTTCAACCTTCCATCTTCCACCTTCCATCTTCCGCCTTCCATCTTCAATCTTCCATCTTCCATCTTCCATCTTCCATCTTCAATCTTCCATCTTCCACCTTCCACCTTCCACCTTCCACCTTCCACCTTCCATCTTCCATCTTCCACCTTCCATCTTTCATCTTCAATGTTTCATCTTCAACCTTCCATCTTCCACCTTCCATTTTCAATCTTCCATCTTCCACCTTCCATTTTCAACCTTCCATCTTCCACCTTCCATCTTCAACCTTCCATCTTCAACCTTCCATCTTCAACCTTCCATCTTCCATCTTCCATCTTCCACCTTCCATCTTTCATCTTCAATGTTTCATCTTCAACCTTCCATCTTCCACCTTCCATTTTCAACCTTCCATCTTCCACCTTCCACCTTCCATCTTCCATCTTCCATCTTCCACCTTCCATCTTCCATCTTCCACCTTCCATCTTCCATCTTCCACCTTCCACCTTCCACCTTCCATCTTTCATCTTCCACCTTCCACCTTCCACCTTCCACCTTCCACCTTCCACCTTCCATCTTTTATCTTCAACCTTCCATCTTCCACCTTCCATCTTCCGCCTTCCATCTTCCATCTTCAATCTTCCATCTTCCATCTTCCATCTTCAATCTTCAATCTTCAATCTTCCATCTTCCATCTTCCATCTTCCATCTTCAATCTTCCATCTTCAATCTTCCATCTTCCATCTTCCATCTTCCACCTTCCACCTTCCACCTTCCACCTTCCACCTTCCATCTTCAATCTTCCATCTTCCATCTTCCACCTTCCATCTTTCATCTTCAATGTTTCATCTTCAACCTTCCATCTTCCACCTTCCATTTTCAACCTTCCATCTTCCACCTTCCATTTTCAACCTTCCATCTTCAACCTTCCATCTTCAACCTTCCATCTTCAACCTTCCATCTTCAACCTTCCATCTTCCACCTTCCATCTTCCATCTTCCACCTTCCACCTTCCACCTTCCATCTTTCATCTTCCACCTTCCATCTTCCGCCTTCCACCTTCCATCTTTTATCTTTCATCTTCCACCTTCCACCTTCCACCTTCCACCTTCCATCTTTTATCTTCAACCTTCCACGTTCCATCTTCAACCTTCCATCTTCCATCTTTCATCTTCCACGTTCCATCTTCAACCTTCCATCTTCCACCTTCCGCCTTCCACCTTCCATCTTTTATCTTCAACCTTCCATCTTTCATCTTCAACCTTCCATCTTCCACCTTCCATTTTCAACCTTCCATCTTCCACCTTCCATCTTCCATCTTCCACCTTCCATCTTCCATCTTCCACCTTCCACCTTCCATCTTTCATCTTCCACCTTCCATCTTCCGCCTTCAGCCTTCCATCTTTTATCTTTCATCTTCCACCTTCCACCTTCCACCTTCCATCTTCCATCTTCCACCTTCCATCTTCCATCTTCCATCTTCCACCTTCCATCTTCCATCTTTCATCTTCCACCTTCCATCTTCCGCCTTCCACCTTCCATCTTTTATCTTTTATCTTTCATCTTCAACCTTCCATCTTCCATCTTTCATCTTCCACGTTCCATCTTCAACCTTCCATCTTCCACCTTCCACCTTCCATCTTTCATCTTCCACCTTCCATCTTCCGCCTTCCACCTTCCATCTTTTATCTTCCACGTTCCATCTTCAACCTTCCATCTTCCACCTTCCATCTTCAACCTTCCATCTTCCACCTTCCGCCTTCCACCTTCCATCTTTTATCTTCAACCTTCCATCTTTCATCTTCAACCTTCCATCTTCCACCTTCCACCTTCCATCTTTTATCTTCAACCTTCCATCTTCCATCTTTCATCTTCAACCTTCCATCTTCCGCCTTCCACCTTCCATCTTTTATCTTCAACCTTCCATCTTCCATCTTCCACCTTCCACCTTCCACCTTCCATCTTTCATCTTCCACCTTCCATCTTCCGCCTTCCACCTTCCATCTTTTATCTTTCATCTTCCACCTTCCACCTTCCACCTTCCACCTTCCACCTTCCATCTTTTATCTTTCATCTTCCACCTTCCACCTTCCACCTTCCACCTTCCACCTTCCATCTTCCATCTTCCACCTTCCACCTTCCACCTTCCACCTTCCATCTTTCATCTTCCATCTTCCATCTTCCACCTTCCACCTTCCACCTTCCACCTTCCATCTTCCATCTTTCATCTTCCACCTTCCACCTTCCACCTTCCACCTTCCACCTTCCATCTTCCATCTTCCACCTTCCACCTTCCACCTTCCACCTTCCATCTTTCATCTTCCACCTTCCACCTTCCACCTTCCACCTTCCATCTTCCATCTTCCACCTTCCACCTTCCACCTTCCACCTTCCATCTTTCATCTTCCATCTTCCACCTTCCATCTTCCATCTTTTATCTTTCATCTTCCACCTTCCACCTTCCACCTTCCACCTTCCATCTTTTATCTTCAACCTTCCATCTTCCACCTTCCATCTTCCGCCTTCCATCTTCAATCTTCCATCTTCCATCTTCCATCTTCCATCTTCAATCTTCCATCTTCCACCTTCCACCTTCCACCTTCCACCTTCCACCTTCCATCTTCCATCTTCCACCTTCCATCTTTCATCTTCAATGTTTCATCTTCAACCTTCCATCTTCCACCTTCCATTTTCAACCTTCCATCTTCCACCTTCCATTTTCAACCTTCCATCTTCCACCTTCCATCTTCAACCTTCCATCTTCAACCTTCCATCTTCAACCTTCCATCTTCAACCTTCCATCTTCCATCTTCCATCTTCCACCTTCCATCTTTCATCTTCAATGTTTCATCTTCAACCTTCCATCTTCCACCTTCCATTTTCAACCTTCCATCTTCCACCTTCCACCTTCCATCTTCCATCTTCCATCTTCCACCTTCCATCTTCCATCTTCCACCTTCCATCTTCCATCTTCCACCTTCCACCTTCCACCTTCCATCTTTCATCTTCCACCTTCCACCTTCCACCTTCCACCTTCCACCTTCCACCTTCCATCTTTTATCTTCAACCTTCCATCTTCCACCTTCCATCTTCCGCCTTCCATCTTCCATCTTCCATCTTCAATCTTCAATCTTCCATCTTCCATCTTCCATCTTCCATCTTCAATCTTCCATCTTCAATCTTCCATCTTCCATCTTCCATCTTCCACCTTCCACCTTCCACCTTCCACCTTCCACCTTCCACCTTCCATCTTCAATCTTCCATCTTCCATCTTCCACCTTCCATCTTTCATCTTCAATGTTTCATCTTCAACCTTCCATCTTCCACCTTCCATTTTCAACCTTCCATCTTCCACCTTCCATTTTCAACCTTCCATCTTCAACCTTCCATCTTCAACCTTCCATCTTCAACCTTCCATCTTCCACCTTCCATCTTCCACCTTCCACCTTCCACCTTCCACCTTCCATCTTTCATCTTCCACCTTCCATCTTCCGCCTTCCACCTTCCATCTTTTATCTTTCATCTTCCACCTTCCACCTTCCACCTTCCACCTTCCACCTTCCATCTTCCATCTTCCACGTTCCATCTTCAACCTTCCATCTTCCACCTTCCGCCTTCCACCTTCCATCTTTTATCTTCAACCTTCCATCTTTCATCTTCAACCTTCCATCTTCCACCTACCATTTTCAACCTTCCATCTTCCACCTTCCATCTTCCATCTTCCATCTTCCATCTTCCACCTTCCATCTTTTATCTTCCATCTTTTATCTTTCATCTTCCACCTTCCACCTTCCATCTTCCATCTTCCATCTTCCACCTTCCATCTTCCATCTTCCACCTTCCATCTTCCATCTTCCACCTTCCACCTTCCACCTTCCATCTTTCATCTTCCACCTTCCATCTTCCACCTTCCACCTTCCACCTTCCACCTTCCACCTTCCACCTTCCATCTTTTATCTTCAACCTTCCACCTTCCACCTTCCATCTTCCATCTTCCACCTTCCATCTTTCATCTTCAATGTTTCATCTTCAACCTTCCATCTTCCACCTTCCATTTTCAACCTTCCATCTTCCACCTTCCATTTTCAACCTTCCATCTTCCACCTTCCATCTTCAACCTTCCATCTTCAACCTTCCATCTTCAACCTTCCATCTTCCATCTTCCATCTTCCACCTTCCATCTTTCATCTTCAATGTTTCATCTTCAACCTTCCATCTTCCACCTTCCATTTTCAACCTTCCATCTTCCAGCTTCCACCTTCCACCTTCCATCTTTCATCTTCCACCTTCCATCTTCAATCTTCAATCTTCCATCTTCCATCTTCCATCTTCAATCTTCCATCTTCAACCTTCCATCTTCAACCTTCCATCTTCCACCTTCCATCTTCCATCTTCCACCTTCCACCTTCCACCTTCCATCTTTCATCTTCCACCTTCCATTTTCAACCTTCCATCTTCCACCTTCCATTTTCAACCTTCCATCTTCCACCTTCCATCTTCAACCTTCCATCTTCAACCTTCCATCTTCAACCTTCCATCTTCCATCTTCCATCTTCCACCTTCCATCTTTCATCTTCAATGTTTCATCTTCAACCTTCCATCTTCCACCTTCCATTTTCAACCTTCCATCTTCCATCTTCAATCTTCAATCTTCCATCTTCCATCTTCAATCTTCAATCTTCCATCTTCCATCTTCCATCTTCAATCTTCCATCTTCCATCTTCCATCTTCAATCTTCCATCGTCCACCTTCCACCTTCCACCTTCCACCTTCCACCTTCCATCTTCAACCTTCCATCTTCAACCTTCCATCTTCCATCTTCCACCTTCCATCTTTCATCTTCAATGTTTCATCTTCAACCTTCCATCTTCCACCTTCCATCTTCAACCTTCCATCTTCCATCTTCCACCTTCCATCTTCAATCTTTCATCTTCAACCTTCCATCTTCCACCTTCCATCATCCACCTTCCACCTTCCATCTTCCACCTTCCACCTTCCATCTTCAACCTTCCATCTTCCATCTTCCATCTTTCATCTTCAATCTTTCATCTTCCACCTTCCTCCTTCCACCTTGCACCTTCCATCTTCAATCTTTCATCTTCAACCTTCCATCTTCCACCTTCCATCATCCACCTTCCACCTTCCATCTTCAACCTTCCATCTTCCATCTTCCACCTTCCATCTTTCATCTTCCACCTTCCATCTTCCACCTTCCATCTTCCACCTTCCACCTTCCATCATCCACCTTCCACGTTCCATCTTCAACCTTCCATCTTCCACCTTCCATCTTCCATCTTCCACCTTCCATCTTCCACCTTCCATCTTCCACCTTCCACCTTTCATCTTCCACCTTCCACCTTCCATCTTCAACCTTCCATCTTCCATCTTCCACCTTCCATCTTCAACCTTCCATCTTCCACTTTCCATCTTCCACTTTCCATCTTTCATCTTCCACCTTCCATCTTCCACCTTCCACCTTCCATCTTCAACGTTCCACCTTCCACCTTCCATCTTCCGTCTTCCATCTTCCACCTTCTGTCTTCCATCTTCCACCTTCCACCTTCAACGTTCCACCTTCCATCTTCAATCTTTCATCTTCAACCTTCCATCTTCCACCTTCCATCTTCCATCTTCCATCTTCCACCTTCAACGTTCCACCTTCCATCTTCCATCTTCCATCTTCCATCTTCCACCTTCAACGTTCCACCTTCCATCTTCCATCTTCCGTCTTCCATCTTCCACCTTCTGTCTTCCATCTTCCACCTTCCACCTTCCATCATCCATCTTCAACCTTTCATCTTCCACCTTCCACCTTCCATCTTCCATCTTCCACCTTCCACCTTCCACCTTCCATCTTCAACCTTCCATCTTCCGTCTTCCATCTTCCACCTTCCACCTTCTGTCTTCCACCTTCTGTCTTCCATATTCCACCTTACACTTTCCATCTTCCATCTTCCGTCTTCCATCTTCCACCTTGCGTCTTCCATCTTCCACCTTACACTTTCCATCTTCCACCTTCCATCTTCCACCTTCTGTCTTCCATCTTCCACCTTGCGTCTTCCCTCTTCCACCTTGCGTCTTCCAACTTCCACCTTCCATCTTTCATCTTCAACCTTCCATCTTCCACCTTCCATTTTTCATCTTCCACCTTCCATCTTCTATCTTTCATCTTCCACCTTGCATCTTCCATCTTCCACCTTCCATCTTCCACCTTCCATCTTCCACCTTCCATCTTCAATCTTCCACCTTGCATCTTTCATCTTCAACCTTCCATCTTCCACCTTCCACCTTCCATATTCCAACTTCCATTGTCCACATTCCACTTTCCATATTCCACCTTCCATCTTCCATCTTCAAATTTCCCCCTTCCATGTTCCACCTTTCACCTTCCATCTTCCACCTTCCACCTTCCATCTTCCGCCTTCCATCATCCGCCTTCCACGTTCCACCTTCCGCCTTCCGCCTTCCACCTTCCACCTTCCACCTTCTGTCTTCCATCTTCCACCTTGCATATTCCATCTTCCACCTTCCACCTTCCATCTTCCATATTCCACCTTCCATCTTTCATCTTTCATCTTCCACCTTCCATCTTCCATCTTCAACGTTCCACCTTCCGCCTTCCACCTTCCATCTTTTATCTTCAACCTTCCATCTTCCATCTTTCATCTTCAACCTTACATCTTCCATCTTTCATCTTCAACCTTCCATCTTCCACCTTCCACCTTCCATCTTTCATCTTCCACCTTCCATCTTTTATCTTCAACCTTTCATCTTCCACCTTCCACCTTCCATCTTCCATCTTCCATCTTCCACCTTCCATCATCCACCTTCCACCTTCCATCTTCCACCTTCCACCTTCCATCTTCAACCTTCCATCTTCCATCTTCCACCTTCCATCTTTCATCTTCCACCTTCCATCTTCCATCTTTCATCTTCAACCTTACATCTTCCATCTTTCATCTTCAACCTTCCATCTTCCACCTTCCATCTTTCATGTGCCACGTTCCATCTTCCATCTTCCATCTTCCACCTTCAACGTTCCACCTTCTATCTTCCATCTTCCGTCTTCCATCTTCCACCTTCTGTCTTCCATCTTCCACCTTCCACCTTCCATCATCCATCTTCAACCTTTCATCTTCCACCTTCCACCTTCCATCTTCAACCTTCCATCTTCAATCTTCCATCTTCCACCTTCAACGTTCCACCTTCCATCTTCCATCTTCCGTCTTCCATCTTCCACCTTCCATCTTCCATCTTCAATCTTCCATCTTCCACCTTCCACCTTCCACCTTCCATCTTCAACCTTCCATCTTCCATCTTCCACCTTCCATCTTTCATCTTCAATGTTTCATCTTCAACCTTCCATCTTCCACCTTCCATTTTCAACCTTCCATCTTCCACCTTCCATTTTCAACCTTCCATCTTCCACCTTCCATCTTCAACCTTCCATCTTCAACCTTCCATCTTCAACCTTCCATCTTCCACCTTCCATCTTCCATCTTCCACCTTCCATCTTCCATCTTCCACCTTCCACCTTACATCTTTCATCTTCCATCTTTCATCTTCCACCTTCCATCTTCCGCCTTCCACCTTCCATCTTCCACCTTCCACCTTCCACCTTCCACCTTCTGTCTTCCACCTTCCATCTTCAACCTTCCATCTTCAACCTTCCATCTTCAACCTTCCATCTTCCACCTTCCATCTTCCATCTTCCACCTTCCATCTTCCATCTTCCACCTTCCACCTTCCATCTTTCATCTTCCACCTTCCATCTTCCGCCTTCCACCTTCCATCTTCCGTCTTCCATCTTCCACCTTCCACCTTCTGTCTTCCACCTTCTGTCTTCCATATTCCACCTTACACTTTCCATCTTCAATCTTTCATCTTCAACCTTCCATCTTCCACCTTCCATCATCCACCTTCCACCTTCCATCTTCCACCTTCCACCTTCCATCTTCAACCTTCCATCTTCCATCTTCCATCTTTCATCTTCAATCTTTCATCTTCCACCTTCCACCTTCCACCTTCCACCTTCCATCTTCAATCTTTCATCTTCAACCTTCCATCTTCCACCTTCCATCATCCACCTTCCACCTTCCATCTTCAACCTTCCATCTTCCATCTTCCACCTTCCATCTTTCATCTTCCACCTTCCATCTTCCACCTTCCATCTTCCACCTTCCACCTTCCATCATCCACCTTCCACGTTCCATCTTCAACCTTCCATCTTCCACCTTCCATCTTCCGCTTTCCACCTTCCATCTTCCACCTTCCACCTTTCATCTTCCACCTTCCACCTTCCATCTTCAACCTTCCATCTTCCATCTTCCACCTTCCATCTTCAACCTTCCATCTTCCATCTTTCATCTTCAACCTTCCATCTTCCACTTTCCATCTTTCATCTTCCACCTTCCATCTTCCACCTTCCACCTTCCACCTTCCATCTTCAACCTTCCATCTTCCACCTTCCATCTTCCACCTTCCACATTCCACGTTCCACCTTCCATCTACAACCTTCCACCTTCCATCTTTCATCTTCCATCTTCCACCTTGCATCTTCCACCTTCCATCTTCAATCTTCCACCTTGCATCTTTCATCTTCAACCTTCCATCTTCCATATTCCACCTTCCATTGTCCACATTCCACTTTCCATATTCCACCTTCCATCTTCCATCTTCAAATTTCCCCCTTCCATGTTCCACCTTTCACCTTCCATCTTCCACCTTCCACCTTCCATCTTCCGCCTTCCATCATCCGCCTTCCACGTTCCACCTTCCGCCTTCCACCTTCTGTCTTCCATCTTCCACCTTGCATATTCCATCTTCCACCTTCCACTTTCCATCTTCAACCTTCCACCTTCCATCATCCACCTTCCACCTTCCATCATCCACCTTCCACCTTCCATCTTCAACCTTCCATCTTCCACCTTCCATCTTCCACCTTCCACATTCCACGTTCCACCTTCCATCTACAACCTTCCACGTTCCATCTTCCATCTTCCATCTTCCACCTTCCATCTTCCACCTTCCATCTTCAATCTTCCACCTTCCATCTTTCATCTTCAACCTTCCATCTTCCACCTTCCACCTTCCATATTCCACCTTCCATTGTCCACATTCCACTTTCCATATTCCACCTTCCATCTTCCATCTTCAAATTTCCCCCTTCCATGTTCCACCTTCCATCTTCCACCTTCCACCTTCCATCTTCCGCCTTCCATCATCCGCCTTCCATGTTCCACCTTCCGCCTTCCGCCTTCCACCTTCTGTCTTCCATCTTCCACCTTGCATATTCCATCTTCCACCTTCCACTTTCCATCTTCAACCTTCCAACTTTCCATCATCCACCTTCCATCTTCAACCTTCCATCTTCCACCTTCCATCTTCCACCTTCCACATTACACGTTCCACCTTCCATCTTCAACCTTCCACGTTCCACCTTCCATCTTCAACCTTCCATCTTCCATCTTTCACCTTCCATCTTTCATCTTCAACTTCCACCTTCGACCTTCCACCTTCCATCTTCAACCTTCCATCTTCCACCTTCCATCTTCAATCTTCCGCCTTCCATCTTTCATCTTCAACCTTCCATCTTCCACCTTCCACCTTCCTCCTTCCATCTTCAGCCTTCCATCTTCCACCTTCCACCTCCCATCTTCAACCTTCCATCATCCACATTCCACTTTCCATATTCCACCTTCCATCTTCCATCTTCAAATTTCCACCTTCCACCTTCCACCTTCCGTCTTCTGTCTTCCACCTTCCTGCAGAAACAGGGGCCATGTTGGAAAACGTGGGCTGAAATCAGTCATTTATTTTATCCATCTAGATAAAAAAGTGACGGAGCTGAGGAGGGGATGTGGTGATGGAGAGACAGAACCAAAACATTTAGAGTGGAAGGGTTCAGGTCAGCCTAAAAAACCCACCAGACTGCTGTTTACTTCCTGTTTACATGAACTACATATCCCTTCATCTATGTAACTTTTGTTCTGAATCTTTTATGAATCTTCACTAAAATTATTATGAGTGTCTTCCAGGATTTTTTCTCCATTATTTAAAGCCAGATATTATAATGGTGGAAATGAAGTATTAAAAATTGCTTAAGCTCCTGATGAATGATGACAGGTAAACAATTATAGAAAACCAAAGATTTCAGAAATAAGTGCAAATGAAAGAGAAACATTTAGCCTGATTTTAATTTAACTTCTTCTTTTGCCGCGAATGCACAATAAATATGAACTCTAGTGCAGTTTAATCCACACTTCAGATTTCCAGAAATGATTTAAACCAGAAGCTGAATCATATTTTCATTTAAGTGGCTTTTCACTTGAGCCCATGAAATGGTTCAGCATTTTCTATCAGCTTTTTCTGTCACATAAAAAGGAAATTTAGCAAGATAAGGTGAATTTGATCCAGAACAATGTGTGGTTGATGCACCACTTGTTCTACACATCTGAGCAGTCAATCATCTGTAGAAATGACCAAATGATGCAGCAGGTCCTGTCTGCTACAGGGAAACCGTAGATTCTCATCATGATGTGGTGGAACTGGAGATTCTCATCTTGATAAGGTGGAACTGGAGATTCTCATCGTGATGAGGTGGAACTTAAGATTCTCGTGGTGTTGAAATTGAACGGGAGATTCTCATGGTGATGAGGTGGAACGGGAGATTCTCATCAGGATGAGGTGGAACGGGAGATTCTCATGGTGACTGGGTGGAACATAAGATTCTCATGGTGATGTGGTGGAACAGGAGATTCTCATGGTGATGACGTGGAACGGGAGATTCTCATCATGATGAGGTGGAACTTAGGATTCTCATGGTGTTGACATGGAACGGAGATTCTCATGGTGATGAGGTGGAACAGGAAATTCTCATCATGATGAGGTGGAATGGGATATTGTCAGGGTGATGTGGTGGAACGGGAGATTCTTATGGTGATGAGGTAGAACTGGAGATTCTCACCATGATGAGGTGGAACGGGAGATTCTCATGGTGACTTGGTGGAAGAGGAGTTTCTCATGGTGATGTATTGGAACGGGAGATTCTCATGGTGATGAGGTGGAATGAGAGATTCTCATCTTGATGAGGTGGAACTGGAGATTCTCACCATGATGAGGTAGAACTGGAGATTCTCACCATGATGTGGTGGAACGGGAGATTCTCATGGTGACTTGGTGGAAGAGGAGTTTCTCATGGTGATGTATTGGAACGGGAGATTCTCATGGTGATGAGGTGGAACGAGAGATTCTCATCTTGATGAGGTGGAACGGGAGATTCTCATGGTGACTTGGTGGAACGGGAGATTCTCATCATGATGTGGTGGAACAGGAGATTCTCATGGTGATGAGGTGGAATGGGAGATTTTCATGGAGTTGAGGTGGAACGGGAGATTCTCATGGTGATGAGGTGGAACGGGAGATTCTCATGGTGAAGTCCTGGAATTGGGAGATTCTCATGGTGATGTGGTGGAATGGGAGATTTTCATCACGATGAGGTGGATTGGGAGACTCTCATGGTGATGTGGTGGAACGGGAGATTCTCATCATGATGAGGTGGAATGGAAGATTCTAGTCATGATGAGGTGGAACGGGAGATTCTCATGGTGACTTGATGGAACGGGAGATTCTCATGGTGATGAAGTGGAATGGGAGATTCTCATCATGATGAGGTGGAACAGGAGATTCTCATGGTGATGAGGTGGAACGGGAGATTCTCATGGTGTTGACATGGAACGGGAGATTCTCATGGTGATGAGGTGGAAATGGGAGATTCTCATGGTGATGTGGTGGAACGGGAGAATCTCCTCATGATGAGGTGGATCGGGAAATTCTCATCATCATTTGGTGGAACGGAAGATTCTCATGGTGATGAGGTGGAACGGGAGTTTCTCATCATGATGAGGTGCAACGGGATTTTCTCATGGTGACTTGTTGGAACAGGAGATTCTCATGGTGATGAGGTGGAACAGGAGATTCTCATGGTGATGAGGCGGAACGGGAGATTCTCATGGGTATGTTATGGAACGGCAGAATCTCATGGTGATGAGGTGGAACGGGAGATTCTCATGGTGATGTGGTGGAACGGGAGAATCTCATGGCGATGAGGTGGAACGGGAAATTCTCATCATCATTTGGTGGAACGGAAGATTCTCATGGTGATGAGGTGGAACGGGAGTTTCTCATCATGATGAGGTGCAACGGGATTTTCTCATGGTGACTTGTTGGAACAGGAGATTCTCATGGTGATGAGGTGGAACGGGAGAATCTCATGGTGATGAGGTGGAACGGGAGAATCTCCTCATGATGAGGTGGAACGGGAAATTCTCATCATCATTTGGTGGAACGGAAGATTCTCATGGTGATGTGGTGAAACGGGAGATTCTCATGGTGATGAGGTGGAACGGGAAATTCTCATGGTGATGAGGTGGAACGGGAGATTCTGATCATGATGTGGTGGAATGGGAAATTCTCATCATGATGTGGTGGAACGGGAGATTCTCATCATGATGTGGTGGAACGGGAGATTCTCATCATGATGTGGTGGAACGGGAGATTCTCATCATGATGTGGTGGAACGGGAGATTCTGATCATGATGTGGTGGAATGGGAAATTCTCATCATGATGTGGTGGAACGGGAGATTCTCATTATGATGAGGTGGAACAGCAGATTCTCATGGTGATGAGGTGGAACGGGAGATTCTCATCATGATGAGGTGGAACAGGAGAATCTCATCATGATGAGGTGGAATGGTATATTCTCATCATGATGAGGTGGAACGGGAGATTCTCATGGTGATGAGGTGGAACAGGAGAATCTCATCATGATGAGGTGGAATGGTATATTCTCATCATGATGAGGTGGAACGGGAGATTCTCATTGTGATGATGTGCAGTGGGAGATTCTCATGATGATGAGGTGGAAATGGACATTCTCATTATGATGTGGTGGAACGGGAGATTCTCCTGGTGATGAGGTGGAACGGGAGCCTCTCATGGTGATGAGGTGGAACGGGAGATTCTCATCTTGATTCGGTGGAACGGGAGATTCTCATCATGATGTGGTGGAACGGGAGATTCTCATCATGATGTGGTGGAATGGTAGATTCCCATCATGATGAGGTGGAACGGGAGATTCTAATGGTGATGAGGTGGAACGGGAGATTCTCATGGTGATGAGGTGGAACGGGAGATTCTCATGGTGATGAGTTGGAACTTAGGATTCTCATGGTGTTGACATGGAATGGAGATTCTCATGGTAATCTGGTGGAACGGGAGATTCTCATGGTAACAAGGTGGAACGGGAGATTCTCATGGTGATGTGGTGGAACGGGAGATTCTCATCTTGATTAGGTGGAACGGGAGATTCTCATCATGATGTGGTGGAACGGGAGATTCTCATCATGATGTGGTGGAATGGTAGATTCCCATCATGATGAGGTGGAACGGGAGATTCTAATGGTGATGAGGTGGAACGGGAGATTCTCATGGTGATGAGGTGGAACGGGAGATTCTCATGGTGATGTGGTGGAACGGGAGATTCTCATCTTGATGAGGTGGAACGGGAGATTCTCCTGGTGATGAGGTGGAACGGGAGATTCTCATGGTGATGTGGTGGAACGGGAGATTCTCATCTTGATGAGGTGGAACGGGAGATTCTCATCTTGATGAGGTGGAACGGGAGATTCTCATCATCATTTGGTGGAACGGAAGATTCTCATGGTGATTAGGTGGAACGGGACTTTCTCATCATGATGAGATGGAACGGGAGATTCTCATCATGATGAGGTGGAACAGGAGATTCTCATGGTGATGTGGTGGAACGGGAGAATCTCATCATGATGAGGTGGAACGGGAGCTTATCAGGGTGATGAGGTGGAATGGAAAATTCTCATAGTGATGTGGTGGAACGGGAGATTCTCATGGTGATGAGGTGGAACGGGAAATTCTCATTGTGATGTGGTGGAATGGGATATTTTCATGGTGATGAGGTGGAACGGGAGATTCTCATAGTGATGAGGTGGAACGTTATATTCTCATGGTGATGAGGTGGAACGTTATATTCTCATGGTGATGAGGTGGAACGGGAGATTCTCATTATGATGAGGTGGAACAGCAGATGCTCAAGGTGGTAAGGTGGAACGGGAGATTCTCATGGTGATGAGGTGGAACTCGAGATGCTCAAGGTGGTAAGGTGGAACGGGAGATTCTCATGATGATGAGGTGGAACTCGAGATGCTCAAGGTGGTAAGGTGGAACGGGAGATTCTCATCATGATGAGATGGAACGGGAGATTCTCATCATGATGAGGTGGAACAGGAGATTCTCATCATGATGAGGTGGAACGGGAGAATCTCATCATGATGAGGTGGAACGGGAGATTATCAGGGTGATGAGGTGGAATGGAAGATTCTCATAGTGATGTGGTGGAATGGGATATTTTCATGGTGATGAGGTGGAACGGGAGATTCTTATGGTGATGAGGTAGAACTGGAGATTCTCACCATGATGAGGTGGAACGGGAGATTCTCATGGTGACTTGGTGGAAGAGGAGTTTCTCATGGTGATGTATTGGAACGGGAGATTCTCATGGTGATGAGGTGGAACGAGAGATTCTCATCTTGATGAGGTGGAACGGGAGATTCTCATGGTGACTTGGTGGAAGAGGAGTTTCTCATGGTGATGTGGTGGAACGGGAGATTCTCATCATGATGTGGTGGAACAGGAGATTCTCATGGTGATGAGGTGGAATGGGAGATTTTCATGGAGTTGTTGTGGAACGGGAGATTCTCATGGTGAAGTCCTGGAATTGGGAGACTCTCATGGTGATGTGGTGGAACGGGAGATTCTCATCATGATGAGGTGGAATGGAAGATTCTCGTCATGATGAGGTGGAACGGGAGATTCTCATGGTGACTTAATGGAACGGGAGATTCTCATGGTGATGAAGTGGAACGGGAGATTCTCATCATGATGAGGTGGAACAGGAGATTCTCATGGTGATGAGGTGGAACGGGAGATTCTCATGGTGTTGACATGGAACGGGAGATTCTCATGGTGATGAGGTGGAAATGGGAGATTCTCATGGTGATGTGGTGGAACGGGAGAATCTCCTCATGATGAGGTGGATCGGGAAATTCTCATCATCATTTGGTGGAACGGAAGATTCTCATGGTGATGAGGTGGAACGGGAGTTTCTCATCATGATGAGGTGCAACGGGATTTTCTCATGGTGACTTGTTGGAACAGGAGATTCTCATGGTGATGAGGTGGAACGGGAGAATCTCATGGTGATGAGGTGGAACGGGAGAATCTCCTCATGATGAGGTGGAACGGGAAATTCTCATCATCATTTGGTGGAACGGAAGATTCTCATGGTGATGAGGTGGAACGGGAGTTTCTCATCATGATGAGGTGCAACGGGATTTTCTCATGGTGACTTGTTGGAACAGGAGATTCTCATGGTGATGTGGTGAAACGGGAGATTCTCATGGTGATGAGGTGGAACGGGAAATTCTCATGGTGATGAGGTGGAACGGGAGATTCTGATCATGATGTGGTGGAATGGGAAATTCTCATCATGATGTGGTGGAACGTGAGATTCTCATCATGATGTGGTGGAACGGGAGATTCTCATCATGATGTGGTGGAACGGGAGATTCTCATCATGATGTGGTGGAAAGGGAGATTCTCATTATGATGAGGTGGAACAGCAGATTCTCATGGTGATGAGGTGGAACGGGAGATTCTCATCATGATGAGGTGGAACAGGAGAATCTCATCATGATGAGGTGGAATGGTATATTCTCATCATGATGAGGTGGAACGGGAGATTCTCATGGTGATGAGGTGGAACGGGAGATTCTCATGGTAATGAGGTGGAAGGGGAGATTCTCATGGTAAAAAGGTGGAACGGGAGATTCTCATCATGATGTGTTGGAACGGGAGATTCTCATTGTGATGATGTGCAGTGGGAGATTCTCATGATGATGAGGTGGAAATGGACATTCTCATTATGATGTGGTGGAACGGGAGATTCTCCTGGTGATGAGGTGGAACGGGAGCCTCTCATGGTGATGAGGTGGAACGTGAGATTCTCATCTTGATTAGGTGGAACGGGAGATTCTCATCATGATGTGGTGGAACGGGAGATTCTCATCATGATGTGGTGGAATGGTAGATTCCCATCATGATGAGGTGGAACGGGAGATTCTAATGGTGATGAGGTGGAACGGGAGATTCTCATGGTGATGAGGTGGAACGGGAGATTCTCATGGTGATGAGTTGGAACTTAGGATTCTCATGGTGTTGACATGGAACGGAGATTCTCATGGTAATCTGGTGGAACGGGAGATTCTCATGGTAACAAGGTGGAACGGGAGATTCTCATGGTGATGTGGTGGAACGGGAGATTCTCATCTTGATTCGGTGGAACGGGAGATTCTCATCATGATGTGGTGGAACGGGAGATTCTCATCATGATGTGGTGGAATGGTAGATTCCCATCATGATGAGGTGGAACGGGAGATTCTAATGGTGATGAGGTGGAACGGGAGATTCTCATGGTGATGAGGTGGAACGGGAGATTCTCATGGTGATGAGTTGGAACTTAGGATTCTCATGGTGTTGACATGGAACGGAGATTCTCATGGTAATCTGGTGGAACGGGAGATTCTCATGGTAACAAGGTGGAACGGGAGATTCTCATCTTGATGTGGTGGAACGGGAGATTCTCATGGTGATGATGTTGAACGGGAGATTCTCATGTTGATGAGGTGGAACGGGAGATTCTCATCTTGATGTGGTGGAACGGGAGATTCTCATGGTGATGATGTTGAACGGGAGATTCTCATGTTGATGAGGTGGAACGGGAGATTCTCATCTTGATGTGGTGGAACGGGAGATTCTCATGGTGATGATGTTGAACGGGAGATTCTCATCATGATGTGGTGGAACGGGAGATTCTCATGGTGATGAGGTGGAACAGGAGATTCTCATGGTGATGAGGGGGAACAGGAGATTCTCATGGTGATGAGGTGGAACGGGAGATTCTCATCATGATGAGGTGGAACAGGAGATTCTCAAGGTGATGAGGGGGAACGGGAGATTATCATCGTGATTAGGTAGAACTTAGGATTCTCATGGTGTTGACATGGAACGGGAGATTCTCATGGTGATGTGGTGGAACGGGAGAATCTCATCATGGTGATGAGGTGGAACGGGAGATTCTCATGGTGATGTGGTGGAACGGGAGATTCTCATGGTGATGAGGTGGAACGGGAAATTCTCATCATGATGAGGTGGAACGGGAGATTCTCATAATGATGAGGTGGAACGGGAGATTCTCATGGTGACTTGATAGAACGGGAGATTCTCATGGTGATGAAGTGGAATGGGAGATTCTCATGGTGATGAAGTGGAACAGGAGATTCTCATGGTGATGAGGTGGAACGGGAAATTCTCATCATGATGAGGTGGAACGGGAGATTCTCATAATGATGAGGTGGAACAGGAGATTCTCATGGTGACTTGATGGAACGGGAGATTCTCATCATGATGAGGTGGAACAGGAGATTCTCATGGTGATGAGGTGGAACGGGAGATTCTCATGGTGTTGACTTGGAACGGGAGATTCTCATGGTGATGATGTGCAGTGGGAGATTCTCATGATGATGAGGTGGAAATGGACATTCTCATCATGATGTGGTGGAACGGGAGATTCTCCTGGTGATGAGGTGGAATGGGAGATTCTCATCATTATGTGGTGGAACGGGAGCCTCTCATCGTGATGATGTGTAACTGGAGATTGTCATCATGATGAGGTGGAACGGGAGAATCTCATCATGATGAGGTGGAACGGGAGATTCTAATGGTGATGAGGTGGAACGGGAGATTCTCATGGTGATGAGGTGGAACGGGAGACTCTCATGGTGATATGGTAGAACGGGAGATTCTCACGGTTATATGGTGGAACGGGAGATTCTCATAGTGATGAGTTGGAATGGGAGACTCTCATGGTGATATGGTGGAACAGGAGATTCTCATCATGATGAGGTGGAACGGGAGATTCTAATGGTGATGAGGTGGAACGGGAGATTCTCATGGTAATGAGGTGGAACGGGAGATTCTCATGGTAATAAGGTGGAACGGGAGAATCTCAACATGATGAGGTGGAACGGGAGTTTCTCATGTTGATGTGGTGGAAGTGGGAGATTCTCATGGTGATGAGGTGGAACGGGAGATTCTCATCATGATGAGGTGGAACGGGAGATTCTAATGGTGATGAGGTGGAACGGGAGATTCTCATGGTAATGAGGTGGAACGGGAGATTCTCATGGTAATAAGGTGGAACGGGAGATTCTCATCATGATGTGGTGGAACGGGAGATTCTCATGGTGATGAGGTGGAACGGGAGATTCTCATGGTGATGTGGTGGAACGGGAGAATCTCATCATGATGAGGTGGAACGGGAAATTCTCCTCATCATTTGGAGGAACGGAAGATTCTCATGGTGATTTCATGGAATGGCAGATTCTCATGGTGATGAGGTGGAACGGGAGATTCTCATGGTGATGTAATGGAATGGCAGATTCTCGTGGTGATGAGGTGGAACAGGAGATTCTCATAGTGCTGTGGTGGAACGGGAGATACTCATGGTGATGAGGTGGAACCCGAGATTCTCATCATGATTAGGTGGAACGGGAGATTCTCATGGTGATGAGGTGGAACGGGAGATTCTCATCATGATGTGGTGGAACCCGAGATTCTCATGGTGATGAGGTGGAACGGGAGATTCTCATGGTGATGAGGTGGAACAGGAGATTCTCATGGTGATGAGGTGGAACGGGAGATTCTCATCATGATGAGGTGGAACATGAGATTCTCATGGTGATGAGGGGGAACGGGAGATTATCATCGTGATTAGATAGAACTTAGGATTCTCATGGTGTTGACATGGAACGGGAGATTCTCATGGTGATGAGGTGGAACGAGAGAATCTCATCATGATGTGTTGGAACGGGAGATTCTCCTGGTGATGAGGTGGAACGGGAGATTCTCATCATGATGAGGTGGAATGGGAGATTCTCATGGTGATATGGTGGAACGGGACATTCTCACGGTTATATGGTGGAACCGGAGATTCTCATAGTGATGAGTTGGAACAGGAGATTGTCATGGTGACTTGGTGGAACAGGAGATTGTCATGGTGATGAGGTGGAATGGGAGATTCTCATAGTGCTGTGATGGAACGGCAGAATCTCATGGTGATGAGGTGGAACGGGAGATTCTCATCATGATGAGGTGGAATGGGAGATTCTCATCGTGATGAGGTGGAACAGCAGATTCTCATGGTGATGAGGTGGAACGGGAGATTCTCATCATAATGAGGTGGAACAGGAGATTCTCATGGTGATGTGGTGAAACGGAAAATTCTCATGGTGATGAGGTGGAAAAGGAGATTGTCATGGGGATGAGGTGGAACGGGAGATTATAATCGTGATTAGGTAGAACTTAGGATTCTCATGGTGTTGACATGGAACGGGAGATTCTCATGGTGATGAGGTGGAACGGGAGAATCTCATCATGATGAGGTGGAACGGGAGATTCTAATGGTGATGAGGTGGAACGGGAGATTCTCATGGTGATGTGGTGGAACGGGAGAATCTCAACATGATGAGGTGGAACGGGAAATTCTCATCATGATGAGGTGCAACGGGAGATTCTCATGGTGACTTGATGGAACAGGAGATTTTCATGGTGATGAGGTGGAACGAGAGATTCTCATCATGATGAGGTGGAACGGGAGATTCTAATGGTGATGAGGTGGAACGGGAGATTCTCATGGTAATGAGGTGGAACGGGAGAATCTCATCATGATGAGGTGGAACGGGAAATTCTCATCATCATTTGGTGGAACGGAAGATTCTCATGGTGATGAGGTGGAACGGGAGTTTCTCATGATGAGGTGAAACGGGAGATTCTCATGGTGACTTGATGGAACAGGAGATTCTCATGGTTATGTGGTGAAATGGGAGATTCTCATGGTGATTAGGTGGAACGGGAGATTCTCATGGTGATTTAATGGAATGGCAGATTCTCGTGGTGATGAGGTGGAACGGGAGATTCTCATGGTGATGAGGTGGAACGGGAGATTCTCATGGTGATGTAATGGAATGGCAGATTCTCGTGGTGATGAGGTGGAACGGGAGATTCTCATAGTGCTGTGGTGGAACGGGAGATACTCATGGTGATGAGGTGGAACGGGAGATTCTCATGGTGATGAGGTGGAACAGGAGATTCTCATGGTGATGAGGGGGAACAGGAGATTCTCATGGTGATGAGGTGGAACGGGAGATTCTCATCATGATGTGGTGGAACGGGAGATTCTCATGGTGATGAGGTGGAACAGGAGATTCTCATGGTGATGAGGGGGAACAGGAGATTCTCATGCTGATGAGGTGGAACGGGAGATTCTCATCATGATGAGGTGGAACAGGAGATTCTCATGGTGATGAGGGGGAACGGGAGATTATCATCGTGATTAGGTAGAACTTAGGATTCTCTTGGTGTTGACATGGAACGGGAGATTCTCATGGTGATGAGGTGGAACGAGAGAATCTCATCATGATGAGTTGGAACAGGAGATTGTCATGGTGATGAGGTGGAACGGGAGATTCTCATAGTGCTGTGATGGAACTGCAGAATCTCATGGTGATGAGGTGGAACGGGAGATTCTCATCATGATGAGGTGGAATGGGAGATTCTCATCGTGATGAGGTGGAACAGCAGATTCTCATGGTGATGAGGTGGAACGGGAGATTCTCATCATAATGAGGTGGAACAGGAGATTGTCATGGTGATGTGGTGAAAAGGAAAATTCTCATGGTGATGAGGTGCAACGGGAGATTCTCATCATAATGAGGTGGAACATGAGATTCTCATAATTATGAGGTGGTACGGGAGATTCTCATCATGATGAGGTGGAACGGGAGATTCTCATGGTGATGAGGTGGAACGGGAGAATCTCATCATGATGAGGTGGAATGGGAAATTCTCATCATCATTTGGTGGAACGGAAGATTCTCATGGTGATGAGGTGGAACGGGAGTTTCTCATCATGATGAGGTGCAACGGGAGATTCTCATGGATTTGACATGGAACGGGAGATTCTCAATGTGATGTGGTGGAACGGGAGAATCTCATCATGATGAGGTGGAACGGGAAATTCTCATCATCATTTGGTGGAACGGAAGATTCTCATGATGATGAGGTGCAACGGGAGATTGTCATGGTGACTTGATGGAACCGGAGATTCTCATGGTAATGTGGTGAAACGGGAGATTCTCATGGTGATGAGGTGGAACGGGAGATTCTCATGGTGATGAGGTGGAACGGGAGTTTCTCATCATGATGAGGTGCAACGGGAGATTCTCATGGTGTTGACATGGAACGGGAGATTCTCATGGTGATGTGGTGGAACGGGAGAATCTCATCATGATGAGGTGGAACGGGAAATTCTCATCATCATTTGGTGAAACGGGAGATTCTCATGGTGATGAGGTGGAACGGGAGATTCTCATGGTGATGAGTTGGAGCGGGAGATTCTCATCATGATGAGGTGGAACGGGAGATTCTCATGGTGATGAGGTGGAAGGGGAGATTCTCCTGGTAAAAAGGTGGAACGGGAGAATCTCATCATGATGAGGTGGAACGGGAAATTCTCATCATCATTTGGTGAAACGGGAGATTCTCATGGTGATGAGGTGGAACGGGAGATTCTCATGGTGATGAGGTGGAACAGGAGATTCTCATAGTGAGGAGGTGGAACTGGAGATTATCATGGTGATGAGGTGGAACGGGAGATTCTCATCATGATGAGGTGGAACGGGAGATTCTCATCATGATGAGGTGGAACGGGAGATTCTCATGGTGATATGGTGGAACAGGAGATTCTCATAGTGAGGAGGTGGAACTGGAGATTCTCATGGTGATGAGGTGGAACGGGAGATTCTCATCATGATGAGGTGGAACGGGAGATTCTCATGGTAATGAGGTGGAACGGGAGATTCTCATGGTGATGAGGTGGAACCGGACATTTTCATCATGAGGTGGATTGGGAGAATATTGGTGATGTGGTGGAACGGGAGATTCTCATGGTGATGTGGTGAAACGGGAGATTCTCACAGTGATGAGGTGGAACGGGAGATTCTCATCATGATGAGGTGGAACGTGAGATTCTCATGGTGATGAGGTGAAACGGGACATTTTCATCATGAGGTGGATTGGGAGAATATTGGTGATGTGGTGGAACGGGAGATTCTGATGGTGATGAGGTGAAATGGGAGACTCTCATGGTGATGAGGTGGAACGGGAGATTCTCATGGTGATGAGGTGGAACGGGACATTTTCATCATGAGGTGGATTGGGAGAATATTGGTGATGTGGTGGAACGGGAGATTCTCATGGTGATGTGGTGAAACGGGAGATTCTCACAGTGATGAGGTGGAACGGGAGATTCTCATCATGATGAGGTAGAACGGGAGATTCTCATGGTCATAAGGTGGAATGGGAGATTCTCATGGTGATGAGGTGGAACGGGGTATTCCCACGGTGCTGTGGTGGAACGGAAGATTCTCATGGTTATGAGTTGAAACGTGAGATTTTCATCATGATGAGGTCGAACTGGAGATTTTCATCGTGATGGGGTGGAACAGGAGATTCTCATCGTGATGAGGTGGAATAGGATATTCTCCTGGTGATGAGGTGGAACGGGAGATTCTCATGATGATTAGGTGGAACGGGAGATTCTCAAGGTGTTGAGGTTGAACGGGAGAGTCTCATCATGATGAGATGTACCGGGAGATTCTCATGGTGGTGAGATGGAACGGTAGATTCTCATGGTGATGATGTGGAAGGGGAAATTTTCAACGCGATGAGGTGGAACTGGAGATTCTCCTCATGATGTGGTGGAACGGGAAATTCTCATGGTTATGTGGTGGAATGGGAGATTCTCATTTTGATCAGGTGGAACTGGATATTCTCATGGCCATGAGGTGAAGCGGGAGATTCTTATGGTGATGAGGTGGAACGGGAGATTTTCATCGTGGTTAGGTGGAACGAGAGATTCTCATGGAGATGAGGTTGAACTGCAGATTCTCATGGTGTTGAGGTGGAACAGGATATTCTCATGGTGAAGAGGTGAAACGGGAGATTCTCATGATGATGAGGTGGAGCGGGAGATTCTCAAGGTGTTGAGAGGTGGAACGGGAGATTCTCATAGTGAGGAGGTGGAACCGGAGATTCTCATGGTGATGAGATGGAATAGCATATTCTCATGGTGATGAGGTGGAACGGGAGATTATCATCATGATGAGGTGGAACGGTAGATTCACATGGTGATGAGGTGGAACGGGATATTCTCATAGCGTTGAGGCGAAACAGGAGATTTTCAACGCGATGAGGTTGAACTGGAGATTCTCATGGTGTTGTGGTGGAACAGGAGATCCTCATGGTGATGAGGTGGAACGGGAGATTCTCATGGTGATGAGGTGGAACGGGAGATTCTCATGGTGATGAGGTGGAACGGGAGATTCTCATGGTGATGAGGTGGAATGGGAGATTCTCATGGTGATGATGTGGAACGGGAGATTCTCATGGTGATGAGGTGGAATGGGAGATTCTCATCATGATGTGGTGGAACGGGAGATTCTCATGGCGATGAGGTGGAACGGGAGATTCTCATGGTGATGTGGTGGAACGGGAGATTCTCAAGGTGATGAGATGGAACGGGAGATTCTCATCATGATGAGGTGGAACGGGAGATTCTCAAGGTGATGAGGTGGAACGGGAGATTCTGCTCATGATGAGGTGGAACGGGAGATTCTCATGGTGATGAGGTGGAACGGGAGATTTTCATGGTGATGAGGTGGAACGGGAGATTCTCATCATGATGAGGTGGAACGGGAGATTCTCATCATGATGAGGTGGAACGGGTGATTCTCATCATGATATGGTGGAACGGCAGATTCTCAGGGTGATGAGGTGGAACGGGAGATTCTCAAGGTGATGAGGTGGAACGGGAGATTCTCATGGTGATGAGGTGGAACGGGAGATTCTCATGGTGATGAGATGGACCGGGAGATTCTCATCATGATATGGTGGAACGGGAGATTTTCATGGTGATGAGGTGGAACGGGAGATTCTCATGGTGATGAGGTGGAACAGGAGATTCTCATCGTGATGAGGTGGAATAGGATATTCTCCTGGTGATGAGGTGGAACGGGAGATTCTCATGATGATTAGGTGGAACGGGAGATTCTCAAGGTGTTGAGGTTGAACGGGAGAGTCTCATCATGATGAGATGTACCGGGAGATTCTCATGGTGGTGAGATGGAACGGTAGATTCTCAACGTGATGATGTGGAAGGGGAAATTTTCAACGCGATGAGGTGGAACTGGAGATTCTCCTCATGATGTGGTGGAACGGGAAATTCTCATGGTTATGTGGTGGAATGGGAGATTCTCATTTTGATCAGGTGGAACTGGATATTCTCATGGCGATGAGGTGAAGCGGGAGATTCTTATGGTGATGAGGTGGAACGGGAGATTTTCATCGTGGTTAGGTGGAACGAGAGATTCTCATGGAAATGAGGCGGAATGGGAGATTCTCATGGTGATGAGGTTGAACTGCAGATTCTCATGGTGTTGAGGTGGAACAGGAGATTCTCATGGTGATGAGATGGAATAGGATATTCTCATGGTGAAGAGGTGAAACGGGAGATTCTCATGATGATGAGGTGGAGCGGGAGATTCTCAAGGTGTTGAGAGGTGGAACGGGAGATTCTCATAGTGAGGAGGTGGAACCGGAGATTCTCATGGTGATGAGATGGAATAGCATATTCTCATGGTGATGAGGTGGAACGGGAGATTATCATCATGATGAGGTGGAACGGTAGATTCACATGGTGATGAGGTGGAACGGGATATTCTCATAGCGTTGAGGCGAAATAGGAGATTTTCAACGCGATGAGGTTGAACTGGAGATTCTCATGGTGTTGTGGTGGAACAGGAGATCCTCATGGTGATGAGGTGGAACGGGAGATTTTCGTTATAATGAGGTGGAATGGGAGATTCTCATGGTGATGAGGTGGAACGGGAGATTCTCATGGTGATGAGGTGGAACGGGAGATTCTCATGGTGATGAGGTGGAACGGGAGATTCTCATGGTGATGATGTGGAACGGGAGATTCTCATGGTGATGAGGTGGAATGGGAGATTCTCATCATGATGTGGTGGAACGGGAGATTCTCATGGCGATGAGGTGGAACGGGAGATTCTCATGGTGATGTGGTGGAACGGGAGATTCTCAAGGTGATGAGATGGAACGGGAGATTCTCATCATGATGAGGTGGAACGGGAGATTCTCAAGGTGATGAGGTGGAACGGGAGATTCTCCTCATGATGAGGTGGAACGGGAGATTCTCATGGTGATGAGGTGGAACGGGAGATTTTCATGGTGATGAGGTGGAACGGGAGATTCTCATCATGATGAGGTGGAACGGGAGATTCTCATCATGATGAGGTGGAACGGGAGATTCTCATCATGATATGGTGGAATGGCAGATTCTCAGGGTGATGAGGTGGAACGGGAGATTCTCAAGGTGATGAGGTGGAACGGGAGATTCTCATGGTGATGAGGTGGAACGGGAGATTCTCATGGTGATGAGATGGACCGGGAGATTCTCATCATGATATGGTGGAACGGGAGATTTTCATGGTGATGAGGTGGAACGGGAGATTCTCATGGTGATGAGGTGGAACGGGAGATTCTCATGGTGATGAGGTAGAACGGGAGATTCTCATCATGATATGGTGGAACGGGAGATTTTCATGGTGATGAGGTGGAACGGGAGATTCTCATCATGATGAGGTGGAACGGGAGATTCTCATGGTGATGAAATGGACCGGAAGATTCTCATCATGATATGGTGGAATGGCAGATTCTCATTATGATGAGGTGGAACGGGAGATTCTCAAGGTGATGAGGTGGAACGGGAGATTCTCCTCATGATGTGGTGGAACGGGAGATTCTCAAGGTGATGAGGTGGAACGGGAGATTCTCCTCATGATGTGGTGGAACGGGAGATTCTCATGGTGATGAGGTGGAACGGGAGATTCTCATCATGATGAGGTGGAACGGGAGATTCTCATGGTGATGAGGTGGAACGGGAGATTCTCCTCATGATGTGGTGGAACGGGAGATTCTCATGGTGATGAGGTGGAACGGGAGATTCTCATCATGATGAGGTGGAACGGGAGATTCTCATGGTGATGAGGTGGAACGGGAGATTCTCATGGTGATGAGGTGGAACGGGAGATTCTCCTCATGATGTGGTGGAACGAAAGATTCTCATGGTGATGAGGTGGAACGGGAGATTCTCATTATGATGAGGTGGAACGGGAGATTCTCAAGGTGATGAGGTGGAACGGGAGATTCTCCTCATGATGTTGTGGAACGGGAGATTCTCATGGTGATGAGGTGGAACGGGAGATTCTCATGGTGATGAGGTGGAACGGGAGATTATCATGGTGATGAGGTGGAACGGGAGATTGTCATGGTGATGAGGTGGAACGGGAGATTCTCATGGTGATGAGGTGGAACGGGAGATTGTCATGGTGATGAGGTGGAACGGGAGATTGTCATGGTGATGAGGTGGAACGGGAGATTCTCATGGTGATGAGGTGGAACGGGAGATTCTCATCATGATGAGGTGGAACGGGAGATTCTCATGGTGATGAGGTGGAACGGGAGATTCTCATGGTGATGAGGTGGAACGGGAGATTCTCATCATGATGAGGTGGAACGGGAGATTCTCATGGTGATGAGGTGGAACGAGAGATTGTCATGGTGATGAGGTGGAACCGGAGATCGTCATGGTGATGAGGTGGAACGGGAGATTCTCATCATGATATGGTGGAACGGGAGATTTTCATGGTGATGAGGTGGAACGGGAGATTCTCATGGTGATGAGGTGGAACGGGAGATTCTCATGGTGATGAGGTGGAACGGGAGATTCTCATGGTGATGAGGTGGAACGGGAGATTCTCATGGTGATGAGATGGACCGGGAGATTCTCATCATGATATGGTGGAACGGGAGATTTTCATGGTGATGAGGTGGAACGGGAGATTCTCATCATGATGAGGTGGAACGGGAGAATCTCATGGTGATGAAATGGACCGGAAGATTCTCATCATGATATGGTGGAATGGCAGATTCTCATTATGATGAGGTGGAACGGGAGATTCTCAAGGTGATGAGGTGGAACGGGAGATTCTCCTCATGATGTGGTGGAACGGGAGATTGTCAAGGTGATGAGGTGGAACAGGAGATTCTCCTCATGATGTGGTGGAACGGGAGATTCTCATGGTGATGAGGTGGAACGGGAGATTCTCATCATGATGAGGTGGAACGGGAGATTCTCATGGTGATGAGGTGGAACGGGAGATTCTCCTCATGATGTGGTGGACCGGGAGATTCTCATGGTGATGAGGTGGAACGGGAGATTCTCATCATGATGAGGTGGAACGGGAGATTCTCATGGTGATGAGGTGGAACGGGAGATTCTCATGGTGATGAGGTGGAACGGGAGATTCTCCTCATGATGTGGTGGAACGAGAGATTCTCATGGTGATGAGGTGGAACGGGAGATTCTCATTATGATGAGGTGGAACGGGAGATTCTCAAGGTGATGAGGTGGAACGGGAGATTCTCCTCATGATGTGGTGGAACGGGAGATTCTCATGGTGATGAGGTGGAACGGGAGATTCTCATGGTGATGAGGTGGAACGGGAGATTCTCATGGTGATGAGGTGGAACGGGAGATTATCATGGTGATGAGGTGGAACGGGAGATTGTCATGGTGATGAGGTGGAACGGGAGATTGTCATGGTGATGAGGTGGAACGGGAGATTCTCATGGTGATGAGGTGGAACGGGAGATTGTCATGGTGATGAGGTGGAACGGGAGATTGTCATGGTGATGAGGTGGAACGGGAGATTCTCATGGTGATGAGGTGGAACGGGAGATTCTCATCATGATGAGGTGGAACGGGAGATTCTCATGGTGATGAGGTGGAACGGGAGATTCTCATGGTGATGAGGTGGAACGGGAGATTCTCATCATGATGAGGTGGAACGGGAGATTCTCATGGTGATGAGGTGGAACGGGAGATTGTCATGGTGATGAGGTGGAACCGGAGATCGTCATGGTGATGAGGTGGAACGGGAGATTCTCATCATGATATGGTGGAACGGGAGATTTTCATGGTGATGAGGTGGAACGGGAGATTCTCATGGTGATGAGGTGGAACGGGAGATTCTCATGGTGATGAGGTGGAACGGGAGATTCTCATGGTGATGAGGTGGAACGGGAGATTCTCATGGTGATGAGATGGACCGGGAGATTCTCATCATGATATGGTGGAACGGGAGATTTTCATGGTGATGAGGTGGAACGGGAGATTCTCATCATGATGAGGTGGAACGGGAGAATCTCATGGTGATGAAATGGACCGGAAGATTCTCATCATGATATGGTGGAATGGCAGATTCTCATTATGATGAGGTGGAACGGGAGATTCTCAAGGTGATGAGGTGGAACGGGAGATTCTCCTCATGATGTGGTGGAACGGGAGATTCTCATGGTGATGAGGTGGAACGGGAGATTCTCATCATGATGAGGTGGAACGGGAGATTCTCATGGTGATGAGGTGGAACGGGAGATTCTCCTCATGATGTGGTGGACCGGGAGATTCTCATGGTGATGAGGTGGAACGGGAGATTCTCATCATGATGAGGTGGAACGGGAGATTCTCATGGTGATGAGGTGGAACGGGAGATTCTCATGGTGATGAGGTGGAACGGGAGATTCTCCTCATGATGTGGTGGAACGAGAGATTCTCATGGTGATGAGGTGGAACGGGAGATTCTCATTATGATGAGGTGGAACGGGAGATTCTCAAGGTGATGAGGTGGAACGGGAGATTCTCCTCATGATGTGGTGGAACGGGAGACTCTCATGGTGATGAGGTGGAACGGGAGATTCTCATGGTGATGAGGTGGAACGGGAGATTCTCATGGTGATGAGGTGGAACGGGAGATTCTCATGGTGATGAGGTGGAACGGGAGATTATCATGGTGATGAGGTGGAACGGGAGATTGTCATGGTGATGAGGTGGAACGGGAGATTGTCATGGTGATGAGGTGGAACGGGAGATTCTCATGGTGATGAGGTGGAACGGGAGATTGTCATGGTGATGAGGTGGAACGGGAGATTGTCATGGTGATGAGGTGGAACGGGAGATTCTCATGGTGATGAGGTGGAACGGGAGATTCTCATCATGATGAGGTGGAACGGGAGATTCTCATGGTGATGAGGTGGAACGGGAGATTCTCATGGTGATGAGGTGGAACGGGAGATTCTCATCATGATGAGGTGGAACGGGAGATTCTCATGGTGATGAGGTGGAACGGGAGATTGTCATGGTGATGAGGTGGAACCGGAGATCGTCATGGTGATGAGGTGGAACGGGAGATTCTCATGGTGATGAGGTGGAACGGGAGATTCTCATGGTGATAAGGTGGAACGGGAGATTCTCATGGTGATGAGACGGATCGGGAGATTCTCATCATGATGTGGTGGAACGGGAGATTCTCATGGTGATGAGGTGGAACGGGAGATTCTCATGGTGATGAGGTGGAACGGGAGATTCTCATAGTGATCAGACGGATCGGGAGATTCTCATCATGATGTGGTGGAACGGGAGATTCTCATGGTGATGAGGTGGAACGGGAGATTCTCATGGTGATGAGGTGGAACGGGAGATTCTCAAGGTGATGAGGTGGAACGGGAGATTCTCATCATGATGAGGTGGAACGGGAGATTCTCATGGTGATGAGGTGGAACGGGAGATTGTCATGGTGATGAGGTGGAACCGGAGATCGTCATGGTGATGAGGTGGAACGGGAGATTCTCATGGTGATGAGGTGGAACGAGAGATTCTCATGGTGATGAGGTGGAACGGGAGATTCTCATCATGATGTGGTGGAAGGGGAGATTCTCATGGTGATGTGGTGGAACGGGAGATTCTCATGGTGATGAGGTGGAACGGGAGATTCTCATGGTGATGAGGTGGAACGGGAGATTCTCATGGTGATGAGGTGGACCGGGAGATTCTCATCATTATATGGTGGAACGGGAGATTCTCATGGTGATGAGGTGGAACGGGAGATTCTCATGGTGATGAGGTGGAACGGGAGATTCTCAAGGTGATGAGGTGGAACGGGAGATTCTCATCATGATGAGGTGGAACGGGAGATTCTCAAGGTGATGAGATGGAACGGGAGATTCTCATCATGATGAGGTGGAACGGGAGATTCTCAAGGTGATGAGGTGGAACGGGAGATTCTCCTCATGATGAGGTGGAACGGGAGATTCTCATGGTGATGAGGTGGAACGGGAGATTTTCATGGTGATGAGGTGGAACGGGAGATTCTCATCATGATGTGGTGGAACGGGAGATTCTCATCATGATGAGGTGGAACGGGAGATTCTCATCATGATGAGGTGGAACGGGAGATTCTCATGGTGATGAGGTGGAACGGGAGATTCTCATCATGATGTGGTGGAACGGGAGATTCTCATCATGATGAGGTGGAACGGGAGATTCTCATGGTGATGAGGTGGAACGGGAGATTTTCATGGTGATGAGGTAGAACAGGAGAATCTCATCATGATGTGGTGGAACGGGAGATTCTCATCATGATGAGGTGGAACGGGAGATTCTCATGGTGATGAGGTGGAACGGGAGATTGTCATGGTGATGAGGTGGAACCGGAGATCGTCATGGTGATGAGGTGGAACGGGAGATTCTCATGGTGATGAGGTGGAACGGGAGATTCTCATGGTGATGAGGTGGAACGGGAGATTCTCATCATGATGTGGTGGAAGGGGAGATTCTCATGGTGATGTGGTGGAACGGGAGATTCTCATGGTGATGAGGTGGAACGGGAGATTCTCATGGTGATGAGGTGGAACGGGAGATTCTCATGGTGATGAGGTGGAACGGGAGATTCTCATCATGATGTGGTGGAAGGGGAGATTCTCAAGGTGATGAGGTGGAACGGGAGATTCTCATCATGATGAGGTGGAACGGGAGATTCTCAAGGTGATGAGATGGAACGGGAGATTCTCATCATGATGAGGTGGAACGGGAGATTCTCATCATGATGAGGTGGAACGGGAGATTCTCAAGGTGATGAGGTGGAACGGGAGATTCTCCTCATGATGAGGTGGAACGGGAGATTCTCATGGTGATGAGGTGGAACGGGAGATTTTCATGGTGATGAGGTGGAACGGGAGATTCTCATCATGATGAGGTGGATCGGGAGATTCTCATCATGATGAGGTGGAACGGGAGATTCTCATGGTGATGAGGTGGAACGGGAGATTTTCGTTATAATGAGGTGGAATGGGAGATTCTCATGGTGACGAGGTGGAATGGGAGATTCTCATGGTGATGAGGTGGAACGGGAGATTCTCATGGTGATGAGGTGGAATGGGAGATTCTCATGGTGATGATGTGGAACGGGATATTCTCATGGTGATGAGGTGGAATGGGAGATTCTCATCATGATGTGGTGGAACGGGAGATTCTCAAGGTGATGAGATGGAACGGGAGATTCTCATCATGATATGGTGGAACGGGAGATTCTCAAGGTGATGAGGTGGAACGGGAGATTCTCCTCATGATGAGGTGGAACGGGAGATTCTCATCATGATATGGTGGAACGGGAGATTCTCATGGTGATGAGGTGGAACGGGAGATTCTCAAGGTGATGAGGTGGAACGGGAGATTCTCATCATGATGAGGTGGAACGGGAGATTCTCAAGGTGATGAGGTGGAACGGGAGATTCTCCTCATGATGTGGTGGAACGGGAGATTCTCATGGTGATGAGGTGGAACGGGAGATTCTCATCATGATGAGGTGGAACGGGAGATTCTCATGGTGATGAGGTGGAACGGGAGATTCTCCTCATGATGTGGTGGAACGGGAGATTCTCATGGTGATGAGGTGGAACGGGAGATTCTCATGGTGATGAGGTGGAACGGGAGATTCTCATGGTGATGAGATGGACCGGAAGATTCTCATCATGATATGGTGGAACGGGAGATTCTCATGGTGATGAGGTGGAACGGGAGATTCTCATGGTGATGAGGTGGAACGGGAGATTCTCAAGGTGATGAGGAGGAACGGGAGATTCTCATCATGATGAGGTGGAACGGGAGATTCTCATGGTGATGAGGTGGAACGGGAGATTCTCATGGTGATGAGGTGGAACGGGAGATTCTCATTATGATGAGGTGGAACGGGAGATTCTCAAGGTGATGAGGTGGAACGGGAGATTCTCCTCATGATGTGGTGGAACGGGAGATTCTCATGGTGATGAGGTGGAACGGGAGATTCTCATGGTGATGAGGTGGAACGGGAGATTCTTATGGTGATGAGGTGGAACGGGAGATTCTCATGGTGATGAGGTGGAACCGGAGATCGTCATGGTGATGAGGTGGAACGGGAGATTCTCATGGTGATGAGGTGGAACGGGAGATTCTCATGGTGATGAGGTGGAACGGGAGATTCTCATGGTGATGAGGTGGACCGGGAGATTCTCATCATTATATGGTGGAACGGGAGATTCTCATGGTGATGAGGTGGAACGGGAGATTCTCATGGTGATGAGGTGGAACGGGAGATTCTCAAGGTGATGAGGTGGAACGGGAGATTCTCATCATGATGAGGTGGAACGGGAGATTCTCAAGGTGATGAGATGGAACGGGAGATTCTCATCATGATGAGGTGGAACGGGAGATTCTCAAGGTGATGAGGTGGAACGGGAGATTCTCCTCATGATGAGGTGGAACGGGAGATTCTCATGGTGATGAGGTGGAACGGGAGATTTTCATGGTGATGAGGTGGAACGGGAGATTCTCATCATGATGAGGTGGAACGGGAGATTCTCAGGGTGATGAGGTGGAACGGGAGATTTTCATGGTGATGAGGTGGAACGGGAGATTCTCATCATGATGAGGTGGAACGGGAGATTCTCATGGTGATGAGGTGGAACGGGAGATTGTCATGGTGATGAGGTGGAACCGGAGATCGTCATGGTGATGAGGTGGAACGGGAGATTCTCATGGTGATGAGGTGGAACGGGAGATTCTCATGGTGATGAGGTGGAACGGGAGATTCTCATCATGATGTGGTGGAAGGGGAGATTCTCATGGTGATGTGGTGGAACGGGAGATTCTCATGGTGATGAGGTGGAACGGGAGATTCTCATGGTGATGAGGTGGAACGGGAGATTCTCATGGTGATGAGGTGGACCGGGAGATTCTCATCATTATATGGTGGAACGGGAGATTCTCATGGTGATGAGGTGGAACGGGAGATTCTCATGGTGATGAGGTGGAACGGGAGATTCTCAAGGTGATGAGGTGGAACGGGAGATTCTCATCATGATGAGGTGGAACGGGAGATTCTCAAGGTGATGAGATGGAACGGGAGATTCTCATCATGATGAGGTGGAACGGGAGATTCTCAAGGTGATGAGGTGGAACGGGAGATTCTCCTCATGATGAGGTGGAACGGGAGATTCTCATGGTGATGAGGTGGAACGGGAGATTTTCATGGTGATGAGGTGGAACGGGAGATTCTCATCATGATGAGGTGGATCGGGAGATTCTCATCATGATGAGGTGGAACGGGAGATTCTCATGGTGATGAGGTGGAACGGGAGATTTTCGTTATAATGAGGTGGAATGGGAGATTCTCATGGTGACGAGGTGGAATGGGAGATTCTCATGGTGATGAGGTGGAACGGGAGATTCTCATGGTGATGAGGTGGAATGGGAGATTCTCATGGTGATGATGTGGAACGGGATATTCTCATGGTGATGAGGTGGAATGGGAGATTCTCATCATGATATGGTGGAACGGGAGATTCTCATCATGATGAGGTGGAACGGGAGATTCTCAAGGTGATGAGGTGGAACGGGAGATTCTCCTCATGATGAGGTGGAACGGGAGATTCTCATCATGATATGGTGGAACGGGAGATTCTCATGGTGATGAGGTGGAACGGGAGATTCTCAAGGTGATGAGGTGGAACGGGAGATTCTCATCATGATGAGGTGGAACGGGAGATTCTCAAGGTGATGAGGTGGAACGGGAGATTCTCCTCATGATGTGGTGGAACGGGAGATTCTCATGGTGATGAGGTGGAACGGGAGATTCTCATCATGATGAGGTGGAACGGGAGATTCTCATGGTGATGAGGTGGAACGGGAGATTCTCCTCATGATGTGGTGGAACGGGAGATTCTCATGGTGATGAGGTGGAACGGGAGATTCTCATGGTGATGAGGTGGAACGGGAGATTCTCATGGTGATGAGATGGACCGGAAGATTCTCATCATGATATGGTGGAACGGGAGATTCTCATGGTGATGAGGTGGAACGGGAGATTCTCATGGTGATGAGGTGGAACGGGAGATTCTCAAGGTGATGAGGAGGAACGGGAGATTCTCATCATGATGAGGTGGAACGGGAGATTGTCATGGTGATGAGGTGGAACGGGAGATTCACATGGTGATGAGGTGGAACGGGAGATTCTCATTATGATGAGGTGGAACGGGAGATTCTCAAGGTGATGAGGTGGAACGGGAGATTCTCCTCATGATGTAGTGGAACGGGAGATTCTCATGGTGATGAGGTGGAACGGGAGATTCTCATGGTGATGAGGTGGAACGGGAGATTCTTATGGTGATGAGGTGGAACCGGAGATCGTCATGGTGATGAGGTGGAACGGGAGATTCTCATGGTGATGAGGTGGAACGGGAGATTCTCATGGTGATGAGGTGGAACCGGAGATTCTCATGGTGATGAGGTGGAACCGGAGATCGTCATGGTGATGAGGTGGAACGGGAGATTCTCATGGTGATGAGGTGGAACGGGAGATTCTCATGGTGATGAGGTGGAACGGGAGATTCTCATCATGATGAGGTGGAACGGGAGATTCTCATGGTGATGAGGTGGAACGGGAGATTCTCATGGTGATGAGGTGGAACGGGAGATTCTCATCATGATGAGGTGGAACGGGAGATTCTCATGGTGATGAGGTGGAACGGGAGATTGTCATGGTGATGAGGTGGAACGGGAGATTGTCATGGTGATGAGGTGGAACGGGAGATTCTCATGGTGATGAGGTGGAACGGGAGATTCTCATGGTGATGAGGTGGAACGGGAGATTCTCATGGTGATGAGACGGATCGGGAGATTCTCATCATGATGTGGTGGAACGGGAGATTCTCATGGTGATGAGGTGGAACGGGAGATTCTCATGGTGATGAGGTGGAACGGGAGATTCTCATGGTGATGAGACGGATCGGGAGATTCTCATCATGATGTGGTGGAACGGGAGATTCTCATGGTGATGAGGTGGAACGGGAGATTCTCATGGTGATGAGGTGGAACGGGAGATTCTCAAGGTGATGAGGTGGAACGGGAGATTCTCATCATGATGAGGTGGAACGGGAGATTCTCATGGTGATGAGGTGGAACGGGAGATTGTCATGGTGATGAGGTGGAACCGGAGATCGTCATGGTGATGAGGTGGAACGGGAGATTCTCATGGTGATGAGGTGGAACGGGAGATTCTCATGGTGATGAGGTGGAACGGGAGATTCTCATCATGATGTGGTGGAACGGGAGATTCTCATAGTGATGAGGTGGAACGGGAGATTCTCATGGTGATGAGGTGGAACGGGAGATTCTCATGGTGATGAGGTGGAACGGGAGATTCTCATGGTGATGAGGTGGACCGGGAGATTCTCATCATTATATGGTGGAACGGGAGATTCTCATGGTGATGAGGTGGAACGGGAGATTCTCATGGTGATGAGGTGGAACGGGAGATTCTCAAGGTGATGAGGTGGAACGGGAGATTCTCATCATGATGAGGTGGAACGGGAGATTCTCAAGGTGATGAGATGGAACGGGAGATTCTCATCATGATGAGGTGGAACGGGAGATTCTCATCATGATGAGGTGGAACGGGAGATTCTCAAGGTGATGAGGTGGAACGGGAGATTCTCCTCATGATGAGGTGGAACGGGACATTCTCATGGTGATGAGGTGGAACGGGAGATTTTCATGGTGATGAGGTGGAACGGGAGATTCTCATCATGATGAGGTGGAACGGGAGATTCTCATCATGATGAGGTGGAACGGGAGATTCTCATGGTGATGAGATGGACCGGGAGATTCTCATCATGATGTGGTGGAACGGGAGATTCTCAAGGTGATGAGGTGGAACGGGAGTTTCTCATGGTGATGAGGTGGAACGGGAGATTCTCATCATGATTAGGTGGAACGGGAGATTCTCAAGGTGATGAGGTGGAACGGGAGATTCTCCTCATGATGTGGTGGAACGGGAGATTCTCAAGGTGATGTGGTGGAACGGGAGTTTCTCATGGTGATGAGGTGGAACGGGAGATTCTCATCATGATTAGGTGGAACGGGAGATTCTCAAGGTGATGAGGTGGAACGGGAGATTCTCCTCATGATGTGGTGGAACGGGAGATTCTCATGGTGATGAGGTGGAACGGGAGATTCTCATGGTGATAAGGTGGAACGGGAGATTCTCATGGTGATGAGATGGACCGGGAGATTCTCATCATGATATGGTGGAACAGGAGATTCTCATGGTGATGAGATGGACCGGGAGATTCTCATCATGATATGGTGGAACGGGAGATTCTCATGGTGATGAGGTGGAACGGGAGATTCTAATGGTGATGAGGTGGAACAGGAGATTCTCAAGGTGATGAGGAGGAACGGGAGATTCTCATCATGATGAGGTGGAACGGGAGATTCTCAAGGTGATGAGGTGGAACGGGAGATACTCCTCATGATGTGGTGGAACGGGAGATTCTCATGGTGATGAGGTGGAACGGGAGATTCTCATTATGATGAGGTGGAACGGGAGATTCTCAAGGTGATGAGGTGGAACGGGAGATTCTCCTCATGATGTGTTGGAACGGGAGATTCTCATGGTGATGAGGTGGAATGGGAGATTCTCATCATGATGAGGTGGAACGGGAGATTCTCAAGGTGATGAGGTGGAACGGGAGATTCTCCTCATGATGTGGTGGAACGGGAGATTCTCAAGGTGATGAGGTGGAACGGGAGATTCTCCTCATGATGTGGTGGAACGGGAGATTCTCATGGTGATGAGATGGACCGGGAGATTCTCAAGGTGATGAGGTGGAAGGGGAGATTCTCCTCATGATGTGGTGGAATGGGAGATTCTCATGGTGATGAGGTGAAACGGGAGATTCTCATGGTGATGTGGTGGAACGGGAGATTCTCATCATGATGAGGTGGAACGGGAGATTCTCAAGGTGATGAGGTGGAACGGGAGATTCTCAAGGTGATGAGGTGGAACGGGAGATTCTCAAGGTGATGAGGTGGAACGGGAGATTCTCCTCATGATGTGGTGGAATGGGAGATTCTCATGGTGATGAGGTGAAACGGGAGATTCTCATGGTGATGTGGTGGAACGGGAGATTCTCATCATGATGAGGTGGAACGGGAGATTCTCAAGGTGATGAGGTGGAACGGGAGATTCTCAAGGTGATGAGGTGGAACGGGAGATTCTCAAGGTGATGTGGTGGAACGGGAGATTCTCAAGGTGATGACGTGGAAGGGGAGATTCTCCTCATGATGTGGTGGAACGGGAGATTCTCAAGGTGATGAGGTGGAACGGGAGATTCTCCTCATGATGTGGTGGAACGGGAGTTTCTCATGGTGATGAGGTGGAACGGGAGATTCTCATCATGATTAGGTGGAACGGGAGATTCTCAAGGTGATGAGGTGGAACGGGAGATTCTCCTCATGATGTGGTGGAACGGGAGATTCTCATGGTGATGAGGTGGAACGGGAGATTCTCAAGGTGATGAGGTGGAACGGGAGATACTCCTCATGATGTGGTGGAACGGGAGATTCTCATGGTGATGAGGTGGAACGGGAGATTCTCATTATGATGAGGTGGAACGGGAGATTCTCAAGGTGATGAGGTGGAACGGGAGATTCTCCTCATGATGTGTTGGAACGGGAGATTCTCATGGTGATGAGGTGGAATGGGAGATTCTCATCATGATGAGGTGGAACGGGAGATTCTCAAGGTGATGAGGTGGAACGGGAGATTCTCCTCATGATGTGGTGGAACGGGAGATTCTCAAGGTGATGAGGTGGAACGGGAGATTCTCCTCATGATGTGGTGGAACGGGAGATTCTCATGGTGATGAGATGGACCGGGAGATTCTCAAGGTGATGAGGTGGAACGGGAGATTCTCCTCATGATGTGGTGGAATGGGAGATTCTCATGGTGATGAGGTGAAACGGGAGATTCTCATGGTGATGTGGTGGAACGGGAGATTCTCATCATGATGAGGTGGAACGGGAGATTCTCAAGGTGATGAGGTGGAACGGGAGATTCTCAAGGTGATGAGGTGGAACGGGAGATTCTCAAGGTGATGAGGTGGAACGGGAGATTCTCCTCATGATGTGGTGGAACGGGAGATTGTCATGGTGATGAGGTGGAACGGGAGATTCTCATGGTGATGAGGTGGAACGGGAGATTCTCATGGTGATGTGGTGGAACCGGAGATTCTCATGGTGATGAGGTGGAACGGGAGATTCTCATCATGATGAGGTGGAACGGGAGATTCTCAAGGTGATGAGGTGGAACGGGAGATTCTCATGGTGATGAGGTGGAACGGGAGATTGTCATGGTGATGAGGTGGAACGGGAGATTCTCATGGTGATGAGATGGACCGGGAGATTCTCATCGTGATGAGGTGGAACGGGAGATTCTCATGGTGATGAGGTGGAACGGGAGATTTTCATGGTGATGAGGTGGAACGGGAGATTCTCATCATGATGAGGTGGAACGGGAGATTCTCATCATGATGAGGTGGAACGGGAGATTCTCATGGTGATGAAATGGACCGGAAGATTCTCATCATGATATGGTGGAACGGCAGATTCTCATTATGATGAGGTGGAACGGGAGATTCTCAAGGTGATGAGGTGGAACGGGAGATTCTCCTCATGATGTGGTGGAACGGGAGATTCTCAAGGTGATGAGGTGGAACGGGAGATTCTCCTCATGATGTGGTGGAACGGGAGATTCTCATGGTGATGAGGTGGAACGGGAGATTCTCATGGTGATGACGTGGAATGGGAGATTCTCATGGTGATGATGTGGAACGGGATATTCTCATGGTGATGAGGTGGAACGGGAGATTCTCATCATGATGTGGTGGAACGGGAGATTCTCATGGCGATGAGGTGGAACGGGAGATTCTCATGGTGATGTGGTAAAACGGAAGATTCTCATGGTGATGAGGTGGAACGGCAGATTCTCGTCATGATGAGTTGGAATGGGAGATTCTCATGGTATAGGTGGAACAGGAGACTCTCATGGTGATGAGGTGGAACGGGAGATTCTCCTCTTGATGTGGTGGAACGGGAGATTCTCATGTGATGAGGTGGAAAGGGAGATTGTCATCATGATGAGGTGGAACGGGACATTATCATGGTGATGATGTGGAACGGGAGATTCTCATGGTGATGATGTGGAACGGGAGATTCTCATAGTGATGAGGTGGAACGGGAGATTCTCATGGTGATGATGTGGAACGGGAGATTCTCATGGCGATGAGGTGGAAAGGGGTTTGTCGTCATGATGATGTGGAACGGGAGAATCTCATGGTGAGGAGGTGGAACGGATATTCTCATAACGTTGAGGTGGATGGGGAGATTCTCATGGCGTCGACGTGGTACGGGAGTTTCTCATGGTGATGAGGTGGAACGGGAGATTCTCATGGTGATGAGGTGGAACGGGACATTCTCGTCATAATGAGGTGGAATGGGAGATTCTCATGGTTATGATGTGGAACGGGAGATTCTCATGGTGATGATGTGGAACGGGAGATTCTCATGGTGATGAAATGGACCGGAAGATTCTCATCATGATATGGTGGAACGGCAGATTCTCATTATGATGAGGTGGAACGGGAGATTCTCAAGGTGATGAGGTGGAACGGGAGATTCTCCTCATGATGTGGTGGAACGGGAGATTCTCAAGGTGATGAGGTGGAACGGGAGATTCTCCTCATGATGTGGTGGAACGGGAGATTCTCATGGTGATGAGGTGGAACGGGAGATTCTCATGGTGATGAGGTGGACCGGGAGATTCTCATGGTGATGATGTGGAACGGGATATTCTCATGGTGATAAGGTGGAACGGGAGATTCTCATGGTGATGACGTGGAATGGGAGATTCTCATGGTGATGAGGTGGAACGGGAGATTCTCATGGCGATGAGGTGGAACGGGAGATTCTCATGGTGATGTGGTAAAACGGAAGATTCTCATGGTGATGAGGTGGAACGGCAGATTCTCGTCATGATGAGTTGGAATGGGAGATTCTCATGGTGATGAGGTGGAACAGGAGACTCTCATGGTGATGAGGTGGAACGGGAGATTCTCCTCATGATGTGGTGGAACGGGAAATTCTCATGTGATGAGGTGGAAAGGGAGATTGTCATCATGATGAGGTGGAACGGGACATTATCATGGTGATGATGTGGAACGGGAGATTCTCATGGTGATGATGTGGAACGGGAGATTCTCATAGTGATGAGGTGGAACGGGAGATTCTCATGGTGATGATGTGGAACGGGAGATTCTCATGGCGATGAGGTGGAAAGGGGTTTGTCGTCATGATGATGTGGAACGAGAGAATCTCATGGTGAGGAGGTGGAACGGATATTCTCATAACGTTGAGGTGGATGGGGAGATTCTCATGGCGTCGACGTGGTACGGGAGATTCTGATGGTGATGAGGTGGAACGGGAGATTCTCATGGTGATGAGGTGGAACGGGACATTCTCGTCATAATGAGGTGGAATGGGAGATTCTCATGGTTATGATGTGGAACGGGAGATTCTCATGGTGATGATGTGGAACGGGAGATTCTCATGGTGATGATGTGGAACGGGATATTCTCATGGTGATGTGGTGGAATGGCAGGTTCTCATGGTGATGAGGTGGAACGGGAGATTCTCGTCATGATGAGATGGAACGGGAGATTCTCATGGTGATGAGGTGGAACGGGAGATTTTCAACACGATGAGGTGGAACGGGAGATTCTCATGGTGATGAGGTGGAACGGGAGATTCTCGTCATGATGAGGTGGAATGGGAGATTCTCATGGTTATGATGTGGAACGGGAGATTCTCATGGTGATGAGGTGGAACGGCAGATTCTCATGGTGATGGGGTGGAACGGGATATTCTCATGGTGATGAGATGGAACGGGAGATTCTCGTCATGATGAGTTGGAATGGGAGATTCTCATGGTGATGAGGTGGAACAGGAGATTCTAATCATGATGAGGTGGAACGGGAGATTCTCGTCTTCATGAGTTGGAATGGGAGATTCTCATGGTGACGAGGTGGAACAGGAGATTCTCATCATGATGAGGTGGAATGGGAGATTCTCATGGTGATGAGGTGGAACGGGAGATTCTCCTCATGATGTGGTGGAACTGGAGATTCTCATGGTGATGAGGTGGACCGGGAGATTCTCATGGTGATGAGGTGGAACGGGAGATTCTCATGGCGATGAGGTGGAAAGGGGTTTTTCGTCATGATGATGTGGAACAGGAGATTCTCATGGCGACGACGTGGAACGGGAGATTCTCATGGTGATGAGGTGGAACGGGGTATTCTCATGGCGACAACCTGGAACGGGAGATTCTCATGGTGATGAGGTGGAACGGGAGATTCTCGTCATGATGAGGTGGAATGGGAGATTCTCATGGTTATGATGTGGAACGGGAGATTCTCATGGTGATGAGGTGGAACGGGAGATTCTCATGGTGATGAGGTGGAACGGCATATTCTCATTGTGATGAGGTGGAACGGGAGATTCTCATGGTGATGAGGTGGAACAGGAGATTCTCATCATGATGAGGTGGAATGGGAGATTCTCATGGTGATGTGGTGGAACGGGATATTCTCATGGTGATGAGGTGGAACGGGAGATTCTCATGGTGATGTGGTGGAATGGAAGATTCTCATGGTGATGAGGTGGAACGGGAGATTCTCATCATGATGTGGTGGAACGGGAGATTCTCGTTGTGATGAGGTGGAATGGGAGATTCTCATCATGATGAGGTGGAACGGGAGATTGTTATGGTGATGAGGTGGAACGGGAGATTCTCATCATGATGAGGTGGAACGGGAGATTCTCATGGTGATGACGTGAAACGGGAGATTCTCATGGTGATGTGGTGGAACGGGAGATTCTCATGGCGATGAGGTGGAACGGGAGATTCTCATGGTGATGTGGTGGAACGGGAGATTCTCATCATGATGAGGTGGAACGTGAGATTCTCATGGTGATGTGGTGGAATGGGAGATTCTCATCATGATGAGGTGGAACGGGAGATTCTCATGGTGATGAGGTGGAACTGGAGATTCTCATGGTGATTATGTGGAACGGGAGATTCTCATGGCGATGAGGTGGAACGGGAGATTCTCATGGTGATGAGGTGGAACGGGAGATTCTCATGGTGATGAGGTGGAACAGGAGATTCTCCTCATGATGTGGTGGAACTGGAGATTCTCATGGTGATGATGTGGAACAGGAGATTCTCCTCATGATGTGGTGGAACTGGAGATTCTCATGGTGATGATGTGGAACTGGAGATTCTCATGGTGATGAGGTGGAACGGGAGATTCTCATCATGATGAGGTGGATCGGGAGATTCTCATCATGATGAGGTGGAAGGGGAGATTCTCATGGTGATGAGGTGGAACAGGAGATTCCCATCATGATGAGGTGGAAGGGGAGATTCTCATGGTGATGAGGTGGAACGGGATATTCTCATGGTGATGAGGTGGAACGGGAGATTCTCATGGTGATGTGGTGGAACGGAAGATTCTCATGGTGATGAGGTGGAACGGGAGATTCTCATCATGATGTGGTGGAACGGGAGATTCTCATGGTGATGTGGTGGAACGGAAGATTCTCATGGTGATGAGGTGGAACGGGAGATTCTCATCATGATGTGGTGGAACGGGAGATTCTCGTTGTGATGATGTGGAACGGGAGATTCTCATCATGATGAGGTGGAACGGGAGACTCTTATGGTGATGAGGTGGAACGGGAGATTCTCATCATGATGAGGTGGAACGGGAGATTCTCATGGTGATGTGGTGGAACGGAAGATTCTCATGGTGATGAGGTGGAACGGGAGATTCTCATCATGATGTGGTGGAACGGGAGATTCTCATGGTGATGTGGTGGAACGGAAGATTCTCATGGTGATGAGGTGGAACGGGAGATTCTCATCATGATGTGGTGGAACGGGAGATTCTCGTTGTGATGATGTGGAACGGGAGATTCTCATCATGATGAGGTGGAACGGGAGATTCTTATGGTGATGAGGTGGAACGGGAGATTCTCATCATGATGAGGTGGAACGGGAGATTCTCATGGTGATGTGGTGGAACGGAAGATTCTCATGGTGATGAGGTGGAACGGGAGATTCTCATCATGATGTGGTGGAACGGGAGATTCTCGTTGTGATGAGGTGGAACGGGAGATTCTCATCATGATGAGGTGGAACGGGAGATTGTTATGGTGATGAGGTGGAACGGGAGATTCTCATCATGATGAGGTGGAACGGGAGATTCTCATAGTGATGAGGTGAAACGGGAGATTCTCATGGTGATGTGGTGGAACGGGAGATTCTCATGGCGATGAGGTGGAACGGGAGATTCTCATGGTGATGTGGTGGAACGGGAGATTCTCATCATGATGAGGTGGAACGTGAGATTCTCATGGTGATGTGGTGGAATGGGAGATTCTCATCATGATGAGGTGGAACGGGAGATTCTCATGGTGATGAGGTGGAACTGGAGATTCTCATGGTGATTATGTAGAACGGGAGATTCTCATGGTGATGAGGTGGAACGGGATATTCTCATGGCGATGATGTGGAACGGGAGATTCTCATGGCGATGAGGTGGAACGGGAGATTCTCATGGTGATGAGGTGGAACGGGAGATTCTCATGGTGATGAGGTGGAACAGGAGATTCTCCTCATGATGTGGTGGAACTGGAGATACTCATGGTGATGATGTGGAACAGGAGATTCTCCTCATGATGTGGTGGAACTGGAGATTCTCATGGTGATGATGTGGAACTGGAGATTCTCATGGTGATGAGGTGGAACGGGAGATTCTCATCATGATGAGGTGGAACGGGAGATTCTCATCATGATCAGGTGGAACGGGAGATTCTCATGGTGATGAGGTGGAACGGGAGATTCCCATCATGATGAGGTGGAAGGGGATATTCTCATGGTGATGAGGTGGAACGGGATATTCTCATGGTGATGAGGTGGAACGGGAGATTCTCATGGTGATGTGGTGGAACGGAAGATTCTCATGGTGATGAGGTGGAACGGGAGATTCTCATCATGATGTGGTGGAACGGGAGATTCTCATGGTGATGTGGTGGAACGGAAGATTCTCATGGTGATGAGGTGGAATGGGAGATTCTCATCATGATGAGGTGGAACGGGAGATTCTTATGGTGATGAGGTGGAACGGGAGATTCTCATCATGATGAGGTGGAACGGGAGATTCTCATGGTGATGAGGTGAAACGGGAGATTCTCATGGTGATGTGGTGGAACCGGAGATTCTCATGGCGATGAGGTGGAACGGGAGATTCTCATGGTGATGTGGTGGAACGGGAGATTCTCATCATGATGAGGTGGAACGTGAGATTCTCATGGTGATGTGGTGGAATGGGAGATTCTCATCATGATGAGGTGGAACGGGAGATTCTCATGGTGATGAGGTGGAACTGGAGATTCTCATGGTGATTATGTAGAACGGGAGAATCTCATGGTGATGAGGTGGAACGGGATATTCTCATGGCGATGAGGTGGAACGGGATATTCTCATGGCGATGAGGTGGAACGGGAGATTCTCATGGTGATGAGGTGGAAGGGGAGATTCTCGTGGTGATGAGGTGGAACGGGAGATTCTCATGGTGATGAGGTGGAACGGGAGATTCTCATGGTGATGTGGTGGAACGGGAGATTCTCGTCATGATGAGGTGGAACGTGAGATTCTCATGGTGATGTGGTGGAACGGGAGATTCTCATGGTGATGAGGTGGAACGGGAGATTCTCATGGTGATGAGGTGGAACTGGAGATTCTCATGGTGATTATGTAGAACGGGAGATTCTCATGGTGATGAGGTGGAACGGGATATTCTCATGGCGATGAGGTGGAACGGGATATTCTCATGGCGATGAGGTGGAACGGGAGATTCTCATGGTGATGAGGTGGAAGGGGAGATTCTCGTGGTGATGAGGTGGAACGGGAGATTCTCATGGTGATGAGGTGGAACGGAAGATTCTCATGGTGATGAGGTGGAACGGGAGATTCTCATCATGATGTGGTGGAACGGGAGATTCTCATCATGATGAGGTGGAACGGGAGATTCTCATGGTGATTATGTGGAACGGGCGATTCTGATCATGATGAGGTGGAACGGGAGATTCTCATCATGATGTGGTGGAACGGGAGATTCTCGTTATGATGAGGTGGAACGGGAGATTCTCATCATGATGAGGTGGAACGGGAGATTCTTATGGTGATGAGGTGGAACGGGAGATTCCCATCATGATGAGGTGGAAGGGGAGATTCTCATGGTGATGAGGTGGAACGGGAGATTCTCATGGTGATGTGGTGGAACAGAAGATTCTCATGGTGATGAGGTGGAACGGGAGATTCTCATCATGATGTGGTGGAACGGGAGATTCTCGTTGTGATGAGTTTGAATGGGAGATTCTCATCATGATGAGGTGGAACGGGAGATTCTCATGGTGATGAGGTGGAACAGGATATTCTCATGGCGATGAGGTGGAACGGGATATTCTCATGGCGATGAGGTGGAACGGGAGATTCTCATGGTGATGAGGTGGAAGGGGAGATTCTCCTGGTGATGAGGTGGAACGGGAGATTCTCATGGTGATGAGGTGGAACGGGAGATTCTCATGGTGAAGTGGTGGAACTGGAGATTCTCGTCATGATAAGGTGGATTGGGAGATTCTCATGGTGATGTGGTGAAACGGAAGATTCTCATGGTGATGAGGTGGAAACTGGAGATTCTCATTGTGATGAGGTGGAACTGGAGATTCTCATGGTGATGAGGTGGAACGGAAGATTCTCATGGTGATGAGGTGGAACGGGAGATTCTCATCATGATGTGGTGGAACGGGAGATTTTCATCATGATGAGGTGGAACGGGAGATTCTCATGGTGATGAGGTGGAACGGGAGATTCTCATGGTGATGAGGTGGAACGGGAGATTCCCATCATGATGAGGTGGATCGGGAGATTCTCATGGTGATGAGGTGGAACGGGAGATTCTCATGGTGATGAGGTGGAACGGGAGATTCTCATCATGATGAGGTGGAAGGGGAGATTCTCATGGTGATGAGGTGGAACGGGAGATTCTCATCATGATGAGGTGGAACGTGAGATTCTATTGGTGATGAGGTGGAACGGGAGATTCTCATCATGATGTGGTGGAACGGGAGATTCTCATCGTGATGTGGTGGAATGGGAGATTCTCATGGTGATGAGGTGGAACGGGAGATTCTCATGGTGATGAGGTGGAACGGGAGATTCTCATCATGATGAGGTGGAAGTGGAGATTCTCATCATGATGAGGTGGAACGGGAGATTCTCATCATGATGAGGTGGAACGGGAGATTCTCATCATGATGAGGTGGAACGGGAGATTCTCATGGTGATGAGGTGGAACGGGAGATTCTCATCATGATGAGGTGGAACGGGAGATTCTCATGGTGATGACGTGGAATGGGAGATTCTCATGGTGATGATGTGGAACGGGATATTCTCATGGTGATGAGGTGGAACGGGAGATTCTCATCATGATGTGGTGGAACGGGAGATTCTCATGGCGATGAGGTGGAACGGGAGATTCTCATGGTTATGATGTGGAACGGGAGATTCTCATGGCGATGAGGTGGAACGGGAGATTCTCATGGTTATGATGTGGAACGGGAGATTCTCATGGTGATGAGGTGGAACGGGAGATTCTCACGGTTATGATGTGGAACGGGAGATTCTCATGGTGATGTGGTGGAACGGGATATTCTCATGGTGATGAGGTGGAACGGGAGATTCTCATGGTGATGTGGTGGAACGGAAGATTCTCATGGTGATGAGGTGGAACGGGAGATTCTCATCATGATGTGGTGGAACGGGAGATTCTCGTTGTGATGAGGTGGAACGGGAGATTCTCATCATGATGAGGTGGAACGGGAGATTCTCATGGTGATGAGGTGGAACGGGAGATTCCCATCATGATGAGGTTGAAGGGGAGATTCTCATGGTGATGAGGTGGAACGGGATATTCTCATGGTGATGAGGTGGAACGGGAGATTCTCATGGTGATGTGGTGGAACGGAAGATTCTCATGGTGATGAGGTGGAACGGGAGATTCTCATCATGATGTGGTGGAACGGGAGATTCTCATGGTGATGTGGTGGAACGGAAGATTCTCATGGTGATGAGGTGGAACGGGAGATTCTCATCATGATGTGGTGGAACGGGAGATTCTCGTTGTGATGAGGTGGAACGGGAGATTCTTATGGTGATGAGGTGGAACGGGAGATTCTCATCATGATGAGGTTGAAGGGGAGATTCTCATGGTGATGAGGTGGAACGGGATATTCTCATGGTGATGAGGTGGAACGGGAGATTCTCATGGTGATGTGGTGGAACGGAAGATTCTCATGGTGATGAGGTGGAACGGGAGATTCTCATCATGATGTGGTGGAACGGGAGATTCTCATGGTGATGTGGTGGAACGGAAGATTCTCATGGTGATGAGGTGGAACGGGAGATTCTCATCATGATGTGGTGGAACGGGAGATTCTCGTTGTGATGAGGTGGAATGGGAGATTCTCATCATGATGAGGTGGAACGGGAGATTCTTATGGTGATGTGGTGAAACGGAAGATTCTCATGGTGATGAGGTGGAAACTGGAGATTCTCATGGTGATGAGGTGGAATGGGCGATTCTCATGGTGATGAGGTGGAACTGGAGATTCTCATGGTGATGAGGTGGAACTGGAGATTCTCATGGTGATGAGGTGGAACGGAAGATTCTCATGGTGATGAGGTGGAACGGGAGATTCTCATCATGATGTGGTGGAACGGGAGATTCTCATCATGATGAGGTGGAACGGGAGATTCTCATGGTGATTATGTGGAACGGGAGATTCTGATCATGATGAGGTGGAACGGGAGATTCTCATCATGATGTGGTGGAACGGGAGATTCTCGTTATGATGAGGTGGAACGGGAGATTCTCATCATGATGAGGTGGAACGGGAGATTCTTATGGTGATGAGGTGGAACGGGAGATTCCCATCATGATGAGGTGGAAGGGGAGATTCTCATGGTGATGAGGTGGAACGGGAGATTCTCATGGTGATGTGGTGGAACAGAAGATTCTCATGGTGATGAGGTGGAACGGGAGATTCTCATCATGATGTGGTGGAACGGGAGATTCTCGTTGTGATGAGTTTGAATGGGAGATTCTCATCATGATGAGGTGGAACGGGAGATTCTCATGGTGATGAGGTGGAACGGGATATTCTCATGGCGATGAGGTGGAACGGGATATTCTCATGGCGATGAGGTGGAACGGGAGATTCTCATGGTGATGAGGTGGAAGGGGAGATTCTCCTGGTGATGAGGTGGAACGGGAGATTCTCATGGTGATGAGGTGGAACGGGAGATTCTCATGGTGAAGTGGTGGAACTGGAGATTCTCGTCATGATAAGGTGGATTGGGAGATTCTCATGGTGATGTGGTGAAACGGAAGATTCTCATGGTGATGAGGTGGAAACTGGAGATTCTCATTGTGATGAGGTGGAACTGGAGATTCTCATGGTGATGAGGTGGAACGGAAGATTCTCATGGTGATGAGGTGGAACGGGAGATTCTCATCATGATGTGGTGGAACGGGAGATTCTCATCATGATGAGGTGGAACGGGAGATTCTCATGGTGATGAGGTGGAACGGGAGATTCTCATGGTGATGAGGTGGAACGGGAGATTCCCATCATGATGAGGTGGATCGGGAGATTCTCATGGTGATGAGGTGGAACGGGAGATTCTCATGGTGATGAGGTGGAACGGGAGATTCTCATCATGATGAGGTGGAAGGGGAGATTCTCATGGTGATGAGGTGGAACGGGAGATTCTCATCATGATGAGGTGGAACGTGAGATTCTATTGGTGATGAGGTGGAACGGGAGATTCTCATCATGATGTGGTGGAACGGGAGATTCTCATCGTGATGTGGTGGAATGGGAGATTCTCATGGTGATGAGGTGGAACGGGAGATTCTCATGGTGATGAGGTGGAACGGGAGATTCTCATCATGATGAGGTGGAAGTGGAGATTCTCATCATGATGAGGTGGAACGGGAGATTCTCATCATGATGAGGTGGAACGGGAGATTCTCATCATGATGAGGTGGAACGGGAGATTCTCATGGTGATGAGGTGGAACGGGAGATTCTCATCATGATGAGGTGGAACGGGAGATTCTCATGGTGATGACGTGGAATGGGAGATTCTCATGGTGATGATGTGGAACGGGATATTCTCATGGTGATGAGGTGGAACGGGAGATTCTCATCATGATGTGGTGGAACGGGAGATTCTCATGGCGATGAGGTGGAACGGGAGATTCTCATGGTTATGATGTGGAACGGGAGATTCTCATGGCGATGAGGTGGAACGGGAGATTCTCATGGTTATGATGTGGAACGGGAGATTCTCATGGTGATGAGGTGGAACGGGAGATTCTCACGGTTATGATGTGGAACGGGAGATTCTCATGGTGATGTGGTGGAACGGGATATTCTCATGGTGATGAGGTGGAACGGGAGATTCTCATGGTGATGTGGTGGAACGGAAGATTCTCATGGTGATGAGGTGGAACGGGAGATTCTCATCATGATGTGGTGGAACGGGAGATTCTCGTTGTGATGAGGTGGAACGGGAGATTCTCATGGTGATGAGGTGGAACGGGATATTCTCATGGTGATGAGGTGGAACGGGAGATTCTCATGGTGATGTGGTGGAACGGAAGATTCTCATGGTGATGAGGTGGAACGGGAGATTCTCATCATGATGTGGTGGAACGGGAGATTCTCATGGTGATGTGGTGGAACGGAAGATTCTCATGGTGATGAGGTGGAACGGGAGATTCTCATCATGATGTGGTGGAACGGGAGATTCTCGTTGTGATGAGGTGGAACGGGAGATTCTTATGGTGATGAGGTGGAACGGGAGATTCTCATCATAATGAGGTTGAAGGGGAGATTCTCATGGTGATGAGGTGGAACGGGATATTCTCATGGTGATGAGGTGGAACGGGAGATTCTCATGGTGATGTGGTGGAACGGAAGATTCTCATGGTGATGAGGTGGAACGGGAGATTCTCATCATGATGTGGTGGAACGGGAGATTCTCATGGTGATGTGGTGGAACGGAAGATTCTCATGGTGATGAGGTGGAACGGGAGATTCTCATCATGATGTGGTGGAACGGGAGATTCTCGTTGTGATGAGGTGGAATGGGAGATTCTCATCATGATGAGGTGGAACGGGAGATTCTTATGGTGATGAGGTGGAACGGGAGATTCTCATCATGATGAGGTGGAACGGGAGATTCTCATGGTGATGAGGTGAAACGGGAGATTCTCATGGTGATGTGGTGGAACCGGAGATTCTCATGGCGATGAGGTGGAACGGGAGATTCTCATGGTGATGTGGTGGAACGGGAGATTCTCATCATGATAAGGTGGAACGTGAGATTCTCATGGTGATGTGGTGCAATGGGAGATTCTCATCATGATGAGGTGGAACGGGAGATTCTCATGGTGATGAGGTGGAACTGGAGATTCTCATGGTGATTATGTAGAACGGGAGATTCTCATGGTGATGAGGTGGAACGGGATATTCTCATGGCGATGAGGTGGAACGGGATATTCTCATGGCGATGAGGTGGAACGGGAGATTCTCATGGTGATGAGGTGGAAGGGGAGATTCTCGTGGTGATGAGGTGGAACGGGAGATTCTCATGGTGATGAGGTGGAACGGGAGATTCTCATCATGATGAGGTGGAACGGGAGATTCTCATGGTGATGAGGTGGAACGGGAGATTCTCATGGTGATGAGGTGGAACGGGAGATTCTCATCATGATGAGGTGGAAGTGGAGATTCTCATCATGATGAGGTGGAAGTGGAGATTCTCATCATGATGAGGTGGAACGGGAGATTCTCATGGTGATGAGGTGGAACGGGAGATTCTCATCATGATGAGGTGGAACGGGAGATTCTCATGGTGATGAGGTGGAACGGGAGATTCTCATGGTGATGAGGTGGAACGGGAGATTCTCATGGTGATGAGGTGGACCAGGAGATTCTCATGGTGATGAGGTGGAACGGGAGATTCTCATGGTGATGAGGTGGACCAGGAGATTCTCATGGTGATGAGGTGGAACGGGAGATTCTCATGGTGATGAGGTGGAACGGGAGATTCTCATCATGATGTGGTGGAACGGGAGATTCTCATCATGATGAGGTGGAATGGGAGATTCTCATGGTGATGAGGTGGAACGGGAGATTCTCATGGTGATGAGGTGGAACGGGAGATTCTCATCATGATGTGGTGGAACGGGAGATTCTCATCATGATGAGGTGGAATGGGAGATTCTCATGGTGATGAGGTGGAACGGGAGATTCTCATCATGATGAGGTGGAACGGGAGATTCTCATGGTGATGAGGTGGAACGGGAGATTCTCATCATGATGAGGTGGAAGTGGAGATTCTCATCATGATGAGGTGGAACGGGAGATTCTCATGGTGATGAGGTGAAACGGGAGATTCTCATCATGATGAGGTGGAACGGGAGATTCTCATGGTGATGAGGTGGAACGGGAGATTCTCATGGTGATGAGGTGGAACGGGAGATTCTCATGGTGATGAGGTGGAACGGGAGATTCTCATCTTGATGTGGTGGAACGGGAGATTCTCATCATGATGAGGTGGAACGGGAGATTCTCATGGTGATGGAACAGATGCTCATTGTGAATGAAATCTCTTCGGATTTTCCACTTTGATCCATCTTTCATTTGACGAGTTTATGAGGTTCCTGATAAAACCAAGGTCCGACTGTAAGTTTTTGGCTACATTTTCATGACGTTCCTCAGCCTTTGTTTTTACCCCAGACTCGGATCTTTCAGCTTCTGCTCCGTTTGGTAGCCATCAGAGTAAACCTGAAGCCACTGGAGGCTTTGTTTTAATTGTACCAAATATAAATAGAAAAAACCAAACATGATAATGCAGGGTCGGACAGATTAAGCCATTTCCTGGCTGCTGCCGAGGCCGTTTAGGCCTTCAGTTCCGACTTGCTTGTGTCACAAATGTTCAGCAGACCGTTTGCCTCGGTTAAAACAGCAATTTGTTTTTCGTACCTGAGTGTTTTGAGTCATGTTTGTACTTAACAGCAGCGAGCACATTAGGCCACCTTCACAGCCAGAGTCTGTGGGTTTGAGAGGGCTGGCTTACGTCTTCATGCTTACAGTCTCCTGTTTGCAGGATTTGCTCATAAAGAAATCTTGACATTCAAATCAAAGAAGCTAAATAGTGAATCATGAGAGTCATACTTCTTTTCTTGGCAGGTCTCTGCTAGCCACAACATAATCCTACTGAAAAGGCAGGAACTGCTTCAGAAGAAGCTCTTGTCTGCAGAAAGCATGTGGTGTGAAGGGCACTGAGAATCTCCTTCTGCTGGCTGAAATGGAGGCTTTTATAGATCGCAGGAGCATTAGTTCCAGGTATGATGGACCTGCAGTCCTGCCTGAAAGACAATCAGGACAACAAGCATCCTTCAGAAACACAGTCCAGAGAGCTGAAACAACACGGGGAAAGAAAATAAGAGCAAGGAGAAGAAAAAAACAAGTGGAAATACAATCTTCTCAGATTAACGCTAAAAAATGAGAGAAAGTCCTCACTTTTATAATCTGAAGTCTTTTTTTGGGCCTTTATCTAAATGTAAAAAATAAACAACAATAATTTCTTCAACATTTACAGTTTATGACCTTGTGATGTGTCAGAAATCATTGTAGGACAAGAAGTGTCCACCCAGGGTGGAGAAGACAAGTTTCAGATTCGGTTTTCAGGGTTATGAGCAACGTTTGGACCATAAAGTGATGCAAAATGTCTCAGAAACCAGATGTACTAGATATGTCAGTGTTTTCCCTACAAAATGATGCTGAGGTGCCACTGGGCCAGCTTCGGTTACTATGACAACTCTTCTTCAGTCGCATTTATACGGCATCATGTTTGCTGTTCATCAGTAGAACCATGTAAACTCGAAAGCAGCTTTTCAGCTATAACTTTCCTTTCCATATGATATAACCCTGTTGGGTTTGTTCTAGAAGTTTACCTTACTGTCTTTGAGCTTAACTTGTGAAGTGTAACTAGGCTCCGCCCATCTCTCCGTTGCCACATTCTGCATGCTGCGTTCACTTGACGAGCAGCTCAGTCTGTTTCATATTCTCAAAACATACTAAAGAAACATGTTTCACATCCATGTCTGTGTTAACAGGAGTCTTTCTCTGGTATTACCTTTAGAAATCTCTCATCGGTGAATGATTTTCAACTTTCTTGTGATGCGTCGCAAGCCCCCGTGTGCACATCTGTGTGAAAAAACAACAAATGCATGAATGTTGCCAGTCACTATGGTGGAGGAGGGCAGCGATTTTCACCTCATCTCACAACTTTCTGAGGAAATGACTAGAGTGATGTCTTCCCCCTTATATTGAGCCCATAAGGCTGCTCTGCAGGGACCCCGATCTCCGTATGCTGAGCACATAAGGCTGCTCTGCAAGGACCCCATCCTGTTTATGCTGAGCCCATAAGGCTGCTCTGCAGGGACCCCGATCTCCGTATGCTGAGCACATAAGGCTGCTCTGCAAGGACCCCATCCTGTTTATGCTGAGCCCATAAGGCTGCTCTGCAGGGACCCCGGCCCCCTTATTTTGAGCCCATAATCCTGCTCTGCAGGGACCCTGTCTCCCATATGTTGAGCCCATAAGGTTGCTCTGCAGGGACCCCGTCCTCTGTATGTTGAGCCCATAAGGCTGCCCTGCAAGGACCCCATCCTGTTTATGCTGAGCCCATAAGGCTGCTCTGCAGGGACCCCGTCCCCCTTATTTTGAGCCCATAATACAGCTCTGCAGGAACCATGTCTCCCTTATGTTAAGCCCATAAGGTTGCTCTGCAGGGACCCCGTCCCCTGTATGTTGAGCCCATAAGGCTGCTCTGCAAGGACCCCATACTCTGTATGTTGAGCCCATAAGGCTGCTCTGCAAGGACCCCATCCTTTTTATGCTGAGCCCATAAGGCTGCTCTGCAGGGACCCCGTCGCCGATTAGTTGAGGCCCTAAGACTGCTCTTAAAAACCTGCAATCCAGCAGGTTTTCAATGTATTCAATATATTCTTGCTCCAACATGCCTGAATAAATGTATCCAACAGTCTGAGGAATGGAAAACACTACATAAGTAGAAGTTAAAGTGAGTAATTACAAAATAAATAAAAACAAATTGATCTAAAAATGAGTCAGAAGCTGAGCTAAAAAGGTTTTGAGCCTCTTTATAATATTTCATCTCTGCTAAAACAAACCAGTGGACTTAAATCTTCAATGACTGTTTTAGATGGAAGCTGACAAAGGAGGACAGATGGGGGACATTAGAGAAGAGAGAGGCGGACATCTTTCCATGGAGACACTCGGCATACCTCAGTGTGTCATTAAGCTCCTGCAGAAGTCGGCTTGTTAGCTGGCATATCTGTCAGCAGCTGAGAAAATCAGTGTAAAATGTAAAAGTGACACTGAGCTCCCAGTTTTACAGCTCGGTCGACGCTCTAGAAAACTGACAGCACAGACCTGATATCTCTGTCTAATAGGCGCCTGTGTGAAGGGTGGAGGATGTCGGTGCCCCTTCTTCAACCTCGCAGTGCAAGTGCCAGTATGTGCAGTTACCATAGTTACACCCTCATGGCTCTGGCTGTCCACTATGTCACACATGAAATAGTCCCAGATGGCCTGAAATGTTGTCATTAGGATCCAGGATGCCTGTCTCATGATGTTTAGGCAGATTTCAGCCACTGTCCCTCATTGACTCTTCCTACATGTGTGCATCGCAGTTTGTCAATTCAATTCGAGTCTTTAAAAATATGTAGAAAAACAATGTGCTGAATAACTGAGAGGGATAAAAATAGAAATAAAAAGGAGGACTTAAACAATAAACAGAAGACTATACAGCATGAGCCAAATGATCAGCATAAAAACACCAAATCTCAGTCTGGTTTCAAAGCAAGAAAATGAGTCTTTAAACGAGATTTAAAATTTTCCGCAGTTGACGACGTCTTAAATGAAGGTGGAGGAACGGCAACAGAATAACCCCCCCCCCCCCCCCCCCCCCCCCCCCCCCCAATCTGCCTGGACTTTGGGACAAGCCGGGACTGGCCAGCAGGTCTCAGTGATGTAGGAGGAGCCTGCAGGGTTAAAGATCTGCGACAGAAGAGGGGACCATTTTAAGACGTCAACTAACTGGTAGCCAGTGCAAAGAAGGAGGTTTGGGGGGTAAAACCCCCAGCAGGGGATAAAATCTGGAAACCACGAGGTGAAAATGTTGCATGAGACTTCCTGCATGTTGCTGCTGTGCATCAGAAAGAAAGAAACGATGTCAGGTTAAGGTTCAGTAGATTCAATCAGAGCGACTCCTCGCTTAGTTTTGCCTTCTGACTTCTGGAACGAAGTGAGCAGCGTGACGTCATCGCTCATGACCATGTCCAGCCAGAAGTCGTCCTAAAAGCACCGCGGCTGACACATTTGATTTGCAAATGGAGAAAAAGGGAACACACCTGCATACTTGCAGCAACAGACAGGTGTATTTGTTCCTCGTGGGGATGATTTGCATCTGAGTAGGCGGAGTTTAGATAAAACATCCTAGAAATGTTGAACCACTTACAGTTCCAGCTGGTTTAAACTTCAACCATGTGCTGTTTGACTTTCCAGACGAGCGCAAACACTCGCTGACATTCCGCCGCGTCGTCTTTCATGTCCATCCTCTGTTTTCTGTCTGCAACATCTACCTGTGGCGTTCACACAGGTGCTTCCTCGCTCTCTCTATCTAACAGGAAGTGGCCATCGTCCCCATGTCTGAGAGATCCAGGTCCAGTCGTCTGGTCCAGGCTGGCGAGGTGACACGCCACGTCATGGCTTCCACTCCGGATGCAACTCTGTGTGAGTGCTTTCAGTTTCCTCCTGCTTGGCTTTGAAAAGTTCTTTCTGATCAACATGAGAGGCGGTGCTAGCGCTGCGTTGGCATCATGTTTTATCTCCTGTACTGTACGGTGCTAGTGCTGCGTTGGCATCATGTTTTATCCCCCTCTACTGTACGGTGCTAGCGCTGCGATGGCATCATGTTTTATCTCCTGTACTGTACGGTGCTAGCGCTGCGTTGGCATCATGTTTTATCTCCTGTACTGTACGGTGCTAGTGCTGCGTTGGCATCATGTTTTATCTCCTGTACTGTACGGTGCTAGTGCTGCGTTGGCATCATGTTTTATCTCCTGTACTGTACGGTGCTAGTGCTGCGTTGGCATCATGTTTTATCTCCTGTACTGTACGGTGCTAGCGCTGCGATGGCATCATGTTTTATCTCCTGTACTGTACGGTGCTAGCGCTGCGATGGCATCATGTTTTATCCCCCTCTACTGTACGGTGCTAGCGCTGCGATGGCATCATGTTTTATCTCCTGTACTGTACGGTGCTAGTGCTGCGATGGCATCATGTTTTATCCCCTTCTACTGTACGGTGCTAGCGCTGCGATGGCATCATGTTTTATCTCCTATACTGTACGGTGCTAGTGCTGCGATGGCATCATGTTTTATCCCCCTCTACTGTACGGTGCTAGGGCTGCGATGGCATCATGTTTTATCCCCCTCTACTGTACGGTCCTAGTGCTGCGATGGCATCATGTTTTATCTCCCTCTACTGTACGGTGCTAGTGCTGCGATGGCATCATGTTTTATCTCCCTCTACTGTACGGTGCTAGCGCTGCGATGGCATCATGTTTTATCTCCTGTACTGTACGGTGCTAGTGCTGCGATGGCATCATGTTTTATCCCCCTCTACTGTACGGTGCTAGTGCTGCGATGGCATCATGTTTTATCCCCCTCTACTGTACGGTGCTAGTGCTGCGATGGCATCATGTTTTATCCCCCTCTACTGTACGGTGCTAGTGCTGCGATGGCATCATGTTTTATCTCCCTCTACTGTACGGTGCTAGCGCTGCGTTGGCATCATGTTTTATCTCCTGTACTGTATGGTGCTAGCGCTGCGATGGCATCATGTTTTATCTCCCTCTACTGTACGGTGCTAGCGCTGCGTTGGCATCATGTTTTATCTCCTGTACTGTATGGTGCTAGCGCTGCGATGGCATCATGTTTTATCCCCCTCTATTGTATGGTGCTAGCGCTGCGTTGGCATCATGTTTTATCTACTCTACTGTACGGTGCTAGCGCTGCGATGGCATCATGTTTTATCTCCCTCTACTGTACGGTGCTAGCGCTGCGATGGCATCATGTTTTATCTCCCTCTACTGTACGGTGCTAGCGCTGCGTTGGCATCATGTTTTATCTCCCTCTACTGTACGGTGCTAGCGCTGCGATGGCATCATGTTTTATCTACTCTACTGTACGGTGCTAGCGCTGCGTTGGCATCATGTTTTATCTACTCTACTGTACGGTGCTAGTGCTGCGATGGCATCATGTTTTATCTCCTGTACTGTACGGTGCTAGCGCTGCGATGGCATCATGTTTTATCTCCTGTACTGTACGGTGCTAGCGCTGCGATGGCATCATGTTTTATCTCCTGTACTGTACGGTGCTAGCGCTGCGATGGCATCATGTTTTATCCCCCTCTATTGTATGGTGCTAGCGCTGCGTTGGCATCATGTTTTATCTACTCTACTGTACGGTGCTAGTGCTGCGATGGCATCATGTTTTATCTCCCTCTACTGTACGGTGCTAGCGCTGCGATGGCATCATGTTTTATCTACTCTACTGTACGGTGCTAGTGCTGCGATGGCATCATGTTTTATCTCCCTCTACTGTACGGTGCTAGCGCTGCGATGGCATCATGTTTTATCTCCCTCTACTGTACGGTGCTAGCGCTGCGTTGGCATCATGTTTTATCTACTCTACTGTACGGTGCTAGCGCTGCGATGGCATCATGTTTTATCCCCCTCTATTGTATGGTGCTAGCGCTGCGTTGGCATCATGTTTTATCTACTCTACTGTACGGTGCTAGCGCTGCGTTGGCATCATGTTTTATCTCCTGTACTGTACGGTGCTAGCGCTGCGATGGCATCATGTTTTATCTCCCTCTACTGTACGGTGCTAGCGCTGCGATGGCATCATGTTTTATCTACTCTACTGTACGGTGCTAGCGCTGCGTTGGCATCATGTTTTATCCCCCTCTATTGTATGGTGCTAGCGCTGCGTTGGCATCATGTTTTATCTACTCTACTGTACGGTGCTAGCGCTGCGTTGGCATCATGTTTTATCTACTCTACGGTACGGTGCTAGCGCTGCGATGGCATCATGTTTTATCTCCCTCTACTGTACGGTGCTAGCGCTGCGTTGGCATCATGTTTTATCTCCCTCTACTGTACGGTGCTAGCGCTGCGATGGCATCATGTTTTATCTCCCTCATTGCCTTACAAACATGTAAGGCAGGGCGATATACCGCAGTGGCTCATCGTGGGAAATAAGCTAATCAGTCTCTTTGGGGAACTCCAGGGAGGCGTCCAACGCTACAAGGGTCAGCTTTGTTTCTGGCTCTGGCTTTGGCAGGAGCCAAATGTTAGGGTCGGCGGAGGTCACCGCCTCCTTTTCTGTTGCTGCTGCAGTCGGATGTAAACTCACGGACACGTCTGTCCAACCACATCTGTCGAATCACGTCCGTCCGTTTATCTCCCTCTACTGTACGGTGCTAGCGCTGCGTTGGCATCACGTTTTATCCCCCTCTACTGTACGGTGCTAGCGCTGCGTTGGCATCATGTTTCATCTCCTGTACTGTACAGTGCTAGTGCTGCGATGGCATCATGTTTTATCTACTCTACTGTACGGTGCTAGCGCTGCGATGGCATCATGTTTCATCTCCCTCTACTGTACGGTGCTAGTGCTGCGATGGCATCATGTTTTATCTACTCTACTGTACGGTGCTAGCGCTGCGATGGCATCATGTTTCATCTCCCTCTACTGTACGGTGCTAGCGCTGCGTTGGCATCATGTTTTATCTCCTGTACTGTACGGTGCTAGCGCTGCGTTGTCATCATGTTTTATCTCCTGTACTGTACGGTGCTAGCGCTGCGTTGGCATCATGTTTTATCTCCTATACTGTACGGTGCTAGCGCTGCGATGGCATCATGTTTTATCCCCCTCTACTGTATGGTGCTAGCGCTGCGTTGGCATCATGTTTTATCTACTCTACTGTACGGTGCTAGCGCTGCGATGGCATCATGTTTTATCTCCCTCTACTGTACGGTGCTAGCGCTGCGTTGGCATCATGTTTTATCTACTCTACTGTACGGTGCTAGCGCCGCGATGGCATCATGTTTTATCTCCCTCTACTGTACGGTGCTAGCGCTGCGTTGGCATCATGTTTTATCTCCCTCTACTGTACGGTGCTAGCGCTGCGATGGCATCATGTTTTATCTCCTGTACTGTACGGTGCTAGCGCTGCGATGGCATCATGTTTTATCCCCCTCTATTGTATGGTGCTAGCGCTGCGTTGGCATCATGTTTTATCTACTCTACTGTACGGTGCTAGTGCTGCGATGGCATCATGTTTTATCTCCCTCTACTGTACGGTGCTAGCGCTGCGATGGCATCATGTTTTATCTCCCTCTACTGTACGGTGCTAGCGCTGCGTTGGCATCATGTTTTATCTACTCTACTGTACGGTGCTAGCGCTGCGTTGGCATCATGTTTTATCTCCTGTACTGTACGGTGCTAGCGCTGCGATGGCATCATGTTTTATCTCCCTCTACTGTACGGTGCTAGCGCTGCGATGGCATCATGTTTTATCTACTCTACTGTACGGTGCTAGCGCTGCGTTGGCATCATGTTTTATCCCCCTCTATTGTATGGTGCTAGCGCTGCGTTGGCATCATGTTTTATCTACTCTACTGTACGGTGCTAGCGCTGCGTTGGCATCATGTTTTATCTACTCTACGGTACGGTGCTAGCGCTGCGATGGCATCATGTTTTATCTCCCTCTACTGTACGGTGCTAGCGCTGCGTTGGCATCATGTTTTATCTCCCTCTACTGTACGGTGCTAGCGCTGCGATGGCATCATGTTTTATCTCCCTCATTGCCTTACAAACATGTAAGGCAGGGCGATATACCGCAGTGGCTCATCGTGGGAAATAAGCTAATCAGTCTCTTTGGGGAACTCCAGGGAGGCGTCCAACGCTACAAGGGTCAGCTTTGTTTCTGGCTCTGGCTTTGGCAGGAGCCAAATGTTAGGGTCGGCGGAGGTCACCGCCTCCTTTTCTGTTGCTGCTGCAGTCGGATGTAAACTCACGGACACGTCTGTCCAACCACATCTGTCGAATCACGTCCGTCCGTTTATCTCCCTCTACTGTACGGTGCTAGCGCTGCGTTGGCATCACGTTTTATCCCCCTCTACTGTACGGTGCTAGCGCTGCGTTGGCATCATGTTTCATCTCCTGTACTGTACAGTGCTAGTGCTGCGATGGCATCATGTTTTATCTACTCTACTGTACGGTGCTAGCGCTGCGATGGCATCATGTTTCATCTCCCTCTACTGTACGGTGCTAGTGCTGCGATGGCATCATGTTTTATCTACTCTACTGTACGGTGCTAGCGCTGCGATGGCATCATGTTTCATCTCCCTCTACTGTACGGTGCTAGCGCTGCGTTGGCATCATGTTTTATCTCCTGTACTGTACGGTGCTAGCGCTGCGTTGTCATCATGTTTTATCTCCTGTACTGTACGGTGCTAGCGCTGCGTTGGCATCATGTTTTATCTCCTATACTGTACGGTGCTAGCGCTGCGATGGCATCATGTTTTATCCCCCTCTACTGTATGGTGCTAGTGCTGCGATGGCATCATGTTTTATCTACTCTACTGTACGGTGCTAGCGCTGCGATGGCATCATGTTTCATCTCCCTCTACTGTACGGTGCTAGTGCTGCGATGGCATCATGTTTTATCTACTCTACTGTACGGTGCTAGCGCTGCGATGGCATCATGTTTCATCTCCCTCTACTGTACGGTGCTAGCGCTGCGTTGGCATCATGTTTTATCTCCTGTACTGTACGGTGCTAGCGCTGCGTTGTCATCATGTTTTATCTCCTGTACTGTACGGTGCTAGCGCTGCGTTGGCATCATGTTTTATCTCCTATACTGTACGGTGCTAGCGCTGCGTTGGCATCATGTTTTATCTACTCTACTGTACGGTGCTAGCGCTGCGATGGCATCATGTTTTATCTCCCTCTACTGTACGGTGCTAGCGCTGCGTTGGCATCATGTTTTATCTACTCTACTGTACGGTGCTAGCGCCGCGATGGCATCATGTTTTATCTCCCTCTACTGTACGGTGCTAGCGCTGCGTTGGCATCATGTTTTATCTCCCTCTACTGTACGGTGCTAGCGCTGCGATGGCATCATGTTTTATCTCCCTCATAGCCTTACAAACATGTAAGGCAGGGCGATATACCGCAGTGGCTCATCGTGGGAAATAAGCTAATCAGTCTCTTCAAGGACCTCCAGGGAGGCGTCCAACGCTACAAGGGTCAGCTTTGTTTCTGGCTCTGGCTTTGGCAGGAGCCAAATGTTAGGGTCGGCGGAGGTCACCGCCTCCTTTTCTGTTGCTGCTGCAGTCGGATGTAAACTCACGGACACGTCTGTCCAACCACATCTGTCGAATGACGTCCGTCCGTTTATCTCCCTCTACTGTACGGTGCTAGCGCTGTGATGGCATCATGTTTTATCCCCCTCTACTGTACGGTGCTAGCGCTGTGATGGCATCATGTTTTATCCCCCTCTACTGTACGGTGCTAGCGCTGCGTTGGCATCATGTTTTATCTCCTGTACTGTACAGTGCTAGTGCTGCGATGGCATCATGTTTTATCTACTCTACTGTACGGTGCTAGCGCTGCAATGGCATCATGTTTTATCTCCCTCTACTGTACGGTGCTAGCGCTGCGTTGGCATCATGTTTTATCTACTCTACTGTACGGTGCTAGCGCTGCGATGGCATCATGTTTTATCTCCCTCTACTGTACGGTGCTAGCGCTGCGTTGGCATCATGTTTTATCTCCCTCTACTGTACGGTGCTAGCGCTGCGATTGCATCATGTTTTATCTCCCTCTACTGTACGGTGCTAGCGCTGCGATGGCATCATGTTTTATCTCCCTCATTGCCTTACAAACATGTAAGGCAGGGCGATATACCGCAGTGGCTCATCGTGGGAAATAAGCTAATCAGTCTCTTTGGGGAACTCCAGGGAGGCGTCCAACGCTACAAGGGTCAGCTTTGTTTCTGGCTCTGGCTTTGGCAGGAGCCAAATGTTAGGGTCGGCGGAGATCACCGCCTCCTTTTCTGTTGCTGCTGCAGTCGGATGTAAACTCACGGACACGTCTGTCCAACCACATCTGTCGAATCACGTCCGTCCGTTTATCTCCCTCTACTGTACGGTGCTAGCGCTGCGTTGGCATCATGTTTTATCCCCCTCTACTGTACGGTGCTAGCGCTGCGATGGCATCATGTTTTATCTCCTGTACTGTACGGTGCTAGTGCTGCGATGGCATCATGTTTTATCTACTCTACTGTACGGTGCTAGCGCTGTGATGGCATCATGTTTTATCCCCCTCTACTGTACGGTGCTAGCGCTGTGATGGCATCATGTTTTATCTCCTGTACTGTACGGTGCTAGTGCTGCGATGGCATCATGTTTTATCTACTCTACTGTACGGTGCTAGCGCTGCGATGGCATCATGTTTTATCTCCTGTACTGTACGGTGCTAGTGCTGCGATGGCATCATGTTTTATCTACTCTACTGTACGGTGCTAGCGCTGCGATGGCATCATGTTTTATCCCCCTCTACTGTACGGTGCTAGCGCTGCGTTGGCATCATGTTTTATCTCCTGTACTGTACAGTGCTAGTGCTGCGATGGCATCATGTTTTATCTACTCTACTGTACGGTGCTAGCGCTGCAATGGCATCATGTTTTATCTCCCTCTACTGTACGGTGCTAGCGCTGCGTTGGCATCATGTTTTATCTACTCTACTGTACGGTGCTAGCGCTGCGATGGCATCATGTTTTATCTCCCTCTACTGTACGGTGCTAGCGCTGCGTTGGCATCATGTTTTATCTCCCTCTACTGTACGGTGCTAGCGCTGCGATTGCATCATGTTTTATCTCCCTCTACTGTACGGTGCTAGCGCTGCGATGGCATCATGTTTTATCTCCCTCATTGCCTTACAAACATGTAAGGCAGGGCGATATACCGCAGTGGCTCATCGTGGGAAATAAGCTAATCAGTCTCTTTGGGGATCTCCAGGGAGGCGTCCAACGCTACAAGGGTCAGCTTTGTTTCTGGCTCTGGCTTTGGCAGGAGCCAAATGTTAGGGTCGGCGGAGGTCACCGCCTCCTTTTCTGTTGCTGCTGCAGTCGGATGTAAACTCACGGACACGTCTGTCCAACCACATCTGTCGAATCACGTCCGTCCGTTTATCTCCCTCTACTGTACGGTGCTAGCGCTGCGTTGGCATCATGTTTTATCCCCCTCTACTGTACGGTGCTAGCGCTGCGATGGCATCATGTTTTATCTCCTGTACTGTACGGTGCTAGTGCTGCGATGGCATCATGTTTTATCTACTCTACGGTACGGTCCTAGCGCTGCGATGGCATCATGTTTTATCTCCTGTACTGTACGGTGCTAGTGCTGCGATGGCATCATGTTTTATCTACTCTACTGTACGGTGCTAGCGCTGTGATGGCATCATGTTTTATCCCCCTCTACTGTACGGTGCTAGCGCTGTGATGGCATCATGTTTTATCTCCTGTACTGTACGGTGCTAGTGCTGCGATGGCATCATGTTTTATCTACTCTACTGTACGGTGCTAGCGCTGCGATGGCATCATGTTTTATCTCCTGTACTGTACGGTGCTAGTGCTGCGATGGCATCATGTTTTATCTACTCTACTGTACGGTGCTAGCGCTGCGATGGCATCATGTTTTATCCCCCTCTACTGTACGGTGCTAGCGCTGCGTTGGCATCATGTTTTATCTCCTGTACTGTACAGTGCTAGTGCTGCGATGGCATCATGTTTTATCTACTCTACTGTACGGTGCTAGCGCTGCGATGGCATCATGTTTTATCTCCCTCTACTGTACGGTGCTAGCGCTGCGTTGGCATCATGTTTTATCTCCCTCTACTGTACGGTGCTAGCGCTGTGATGGCATCATGTTTTATCTCCCTCTACTGTACGGTGCTAGCGCTGCGTTGGCATCATGTTTTATCTCCCTCTACTGTACGGTGCTAGCGCTGCGTTGGCATCATGTTTTATCTCCCTCTACTGTACGGTGCTAGCGCTGCGATGGCATCATGTTTTATCTCCCTCATTGCCTTACAAACATGTAAGGCAGGGCGATATACCGCAGTGGCTCATCGTGGGAAATAAGCTAATCAGTCTCTTTGGGGAACTCCAGGGAGGCGTCCAACGCTACAAGGGTCAGCTTTGTTTCTGGCTCTGGCTTTGGCAGGAGCCAAATGTTAGGGTCGGCGGAGGTCACCGCCTCCTTTTCTGTTGCTGCTGCAGTCGGATGTAAACTCACGGACACGTCTGTCCAACCACATCTGTCGAATCACGTCCGTCCGTTTATCTCCCTCTACTGTACGGTGCTAGTGCTGCGATGGCATCACGTTTTATCCCCCTCTACTGTACGGTGCTAGCGCTGCGATGGCATCATGTTTTATCTCCTGTACTGTACGGTGCTAGTGCTGCGATGGCATCATGTTTTATCTACTCTACTGTACGGTGCTAGCGCTGCGTTGGCATCATGTTTTATCTCCTGTACTGTACAGTGCTAGTGCTGCGATGGCATCATGTTTTATCTACTCTACTGTACGGTGCTAGCGCTGCGATGGCATCATGTTTTATCTCCCTCTACTGTACGGTGCTAGCGCTGCGTTGGCATCATGTTTTATCTACTCTACTGTACGGTGCTAGCGCTGCGATGGCATCATGTTTTATCTCCCTCTACTGTACGGTGCTAGCGCTGCGTTGGCATCATGTTTTATCTACTCTACTGTACGGTGCTAGCGCTGCGTTGGCATCATGTTTTATCTCCCTCTACTGTACGGTGCTAGCGCTGCGATTGCATCATGTTTTATCTCCCTCTACTGTACGGTGCTAGTGCTGCGATGGCATCATGTTTTATCTCCCTCATTGCCTTACAAACATGTAAGGCAGGGCGATATACCGCAGTGGCTCATCGTGGGAAATAAGCTAATCAGTCTCTTTGGGGAACTCCAGGGAGGCGTCCAACGCTACAAGGGTCAGCTTTGTTTCTGGCTCTGGCTTTGGCAGGAGCCAAATGTTAGGGTCGGCGGAGGTCACCGCCTCCTTTTCTGTTGCTGCTGCAGTCGGATGTAAACTCACGGACACGTCTGTCCAACCACATCTGTCGAATCACGTCCGTCCGTTTATCTCCCTCTACTGTACGGTGCTAGCGCTGCGTTGGCATCATGTTTTATCCCCCTCTACTGTACGGTGCTAGCGCTGCGATGGCATCATGTTTTATCTCCTGTACTGTACGGTGCTAGCGCTGCGATGGCATCATGTTTTATCTCCCTCTACTGTACGGTGCTAGCGCTGCGTTGGCATCATGTTTTATCTCCTGTACTGTACAGTGCTAGTGCTGCGATGGCATCATGTTTTATCTACTCTACTGTACGGTGCTAGCGCTGCGATGGCATCATGTTTTATCTCCCTCTACTGTACGGTGCTAGCGCTGCGTTGGCATCATGTTTTATCTCCCTCTACTGTACGGTGCTAGCGCTGCGTTGGCATCATGTTTTATCTCCCTCTACTGTACGGTGCTATCGCTGCGATGGCATCATGTTTTATCTCCCTCATTGCCTTACAAACATGTAAGGCAGGGCGATATACCGCAGTGGCTCATCGTGGGAAATAAGCTAATCAGTCTCTTTGGGGAACTCCAGGGAGGCGTCCAACGCTACAAGGGTCAGCTTTGTTTCTGGCTCTGGCTTTGGCAGGAGCCAAATGTTAGGGTCGGCGGAGGTCACCGCCTCCTTTTCTGTTGCTGCTGCAGTCGGATGTAAACTCACGGACACGTCTGTCCAACCACATCTGTCGAATGACGTCCGTCCGTTTATCTCCCTCTACTGTACGGTGCTAGCGCTGCGTTGGCATCACGTTTTATCCCCCTCTACTGTACGGTGCTAGCGCTGTGATGGCATCATGTTTTATCCCCCTCTACTGTACGGTGCAAACGCTGTGATGGCATCATGTTTGATCCCCCTCTACTGTACGGTGCTAGCGCTGTGATGGCATCATGTTTTATCCCCCTCTACTGTACGGTGCTAGCGCTGCGTTGGCATCATGTTTTATCCCCCTCTACTGTACGGTGCTAGCGCTGTGATGGCATCATGTTTTATCCCCCTCTACTGTACGGTGCTAGCGCTGTGATGGCATCATGTTTTATCCCCCTCTACTGTACGGTGCTAGCGCTGCGATGGCATCATGTTTTATCTACTCTACTGTACGGTGCTAGCGCTGCGATGGCATCATGTTTTATCTACTCTACTGTACGATGCTAGCGCTGCGATGGCATCATGTTTTATCTCCCTCTACTGTACGGTGCTAGCGCTGCGTTGGCATCATGTTTTATCTCCTGTACTGTACGGTGCTAGCGCTGCGTTGGCATCATGTTTTATCTCCTGTACTGTACGGTGCTAGCGCTGCGTTGGCATCATGTTTTATCCCCCTCTACTGTACGGTGCTAGTGCTGCGATGACATCATGTTTTATCTACTGTACTGTACGGTGCTAGCGCTGTGTTGGCATCATGTTTTATCTCCTGTACTGTACGGTGCTAGCGCTGCGTTGGCATCATGTTTTATCTCCTGTACTGTACGGTGCTAGCGCTGCGTTGGCATCATGTTTTATCTCCTGTACTGTACGGTGCTAGCGCTGCGTTGGCATCATGTTTTATCTCCTGTACTGTACGGTGCTAGCGCTGCGATGGCATCATGTTTTATCTCCTGTACTGTACGGTGCTAGCGCTGCGTTGGCATCATGTTTTATCTCCTGTACTGTACGGTGCTAGCGCTGCGTTGGCATCATGTTTTATCTCCTGTACTGTACGGTGCTAGCGCTGCGTTGGCATCATGTTTTATCTACTCTACTGTATGGTGCTAGTGCTGCGTTGGCATCATGTTTTATCTCCTGTACTGTACAGTGCTAGTGCTGCGATGGCATTATGTTTTATCTCCTCTACTGTACGGTGCTAGTGCTGCGTTGGTATCATGTTTTATCTCCTGTACTGTACGGTGCTAGCGCTGCGATGGCATCATGTTTTATCTACTCTACTGTACGGTGCTAGCGCTGCGATGGCATCATGTTTTATCTACTCTACTGTACGGTGCTAGTGCTGCGATGGCATCATGTTTTATCTCCCTCTACTGTACGGTGCTAGCGCTGCGTTGGCATCATGTTTTATCTACTCTACTGTACGGTGCTAGCGCTGCGTTGGCATCATGTTTTATCCCCCTCTACTGTACGGTGCTAGCGCTGCGTTGGCATCATGTTTTATCTACTCTACTGTACGATGCTAGCGCTGCGATGGCATCATGTTTTATCTCCCTCTACTGTACGGTGCTAGCGCTGCGTTGGCATCATGTTTTATCTCCTGTACTGTACAGTGCTAGTGCTGCGATGGCATCATGTTTTATCTCCTGTACTGTACGGTGCTAGCGCTGCGTTGGCATCATGTTTTATCCCCCTCTACTGTACGGTGCTAGTGCTGCGATGACATCATGTTTTATCTACTGTACTGTACGGTGCTAGCGCTGTGTTGGCATCATGTTTTATCTCCTGTACTGTACGGTGCTAGCGCTGCGTTGGCATCATGTTTTATCTCCTGTACTGTACGGTGCTAGCGCTGCGTTGGCATCATGTTTTATCTCCTGTACTGTACGGTGCTAGCGCTGCGTTGGCATCATGTTTTATCTCCTGTACTGTACGGTGCTAGCGCTGCGATGGCATCATGTTTTATCTCCTGTACTGTACGGTGCTAGCGCTGCGTTGGCATCATGTTTTATCTCCTGTACTGTACGGTGCTAGCGCTGCGTTGGCATCATGTTTTATCTCCTGTACTGTACGGTGCTAGCGCTGCGTTGGCATCATGTTTTATCTACTCTACTGTATGGTGCTAGTGCTGCGTTGGCATCATGTTTTATCTCCTGTACTGTACAGTGCTAGTGCTGCGATGGCATTATGTTTTATCTCCTCTACTGTACGGTGCTAGTGCTGCGTTGGTATCATGTTTTATCTCCTGTACTGTACGGTGCTAGCGCTGCGATGGCATCATGTTTTATCTACTCTACTGTACGGTGCTAGCGCTGCGATGGCATCATGTTTTATCTACTCTACTGTACGGTGCTAGTGCTGCGATGGCATCATGTTTTATCTCCCTCTACTGTACGGTGCTAGCGCTGCGTTGGCATCATGTTTTATCTACTCTACTGTACGGTGCTAGCGCTGCGATGACATCATGTTTTATCTCCTGTACTGTACGGTGCTAGCGCTGCGTTGGCATCATGTTTTATCTCCTGTACTGTACGGTGCTAGCGCTGCGTTGGCATCATGTTTTATCTCCTGTACTGTACGGTGCTAGTGCTGCGTTGGCATCATGTTTTATCTCCTGTACTGTACGGTGCTAGCGCTGCGTTGGCATCATGTTTTATCTCCTGTACTGTACGGTGCTAGTGCTGCGTTGGCATCATGTTTTATCTCCTGTACTGTACGGTGCTAGCGCTGCGATGGCATCATGTTTCATCTCCCTCTACTGTACGGTGCTAGTGCTGCGATGGCATCATGTTTTATCCCCCTCTACTGTACGGTGCTAGCGCTGCGTTGGCATCATGTTTTATCTACTGTACTGTACAGTGCTAGTGCTGCGATGGCATCATGTTTTATCTACTCTACTGTACGGTGCTAGCGCTGCGATGGCATCATGTTTTATCTCCTGTACTGTTCGGTGCTAGCGCTGCGTTGGCATCATGTTTTATCCCCCTCTACTGTACGGTGCTAGCGCTGCGTTGGCATCATGTTTTATCTACTCTACTTTACGGTGCTAGCGCTGCGTTGGCATCATGTTTTATCTCCTGTACTGTACAGTGCTAGCGCTGCGTTGGCATCATGTTTTATCTCCCTCTACTGTACAGTGCTAGCGCTGCGTTGGCATCATGTTTCATCTACTCTACTTTACGGTGCTAGCGCTGCGTTGGCATCATGTTTCATCTACTCTACTGTACGGTGCTAGCGCTGCGTTGGCATCATGTTTCATCTACTCTACTGTACGGTGCTAGCGCTGCGATGGCATCATGTTTTATCTACTCTACTGTACGGTGCTAGCGCTGCGATGGCATCATGCTTTATCTCCCTCTACTGTACGGTGCTAGCGCTGCGTTGGCATCATGTTTTATCTCCTGTACTGTACGGTGCTAGGGCTGCGTTGGCATCATGTTTTATCTCCTGTACTGTACGGTGCTAGCGCTGCGTTGGCATCATGTTTTATCTACTCTACTGTACGGTGCTAGCGCTGCGTTGGCATCATGTTTTATCTCCTGTACTGTACGGTGCTAGCGCCGCGATGGCATCATGTTTTATCTCCTGTACTGTACGGTGCTAGCGCTGCATTGGCATCATGTTTTATCCCCCTCTACTGTACGGTGCTAGCGCCGCGATGGCATCATGTTTTATCTCCTGTACTGTACCGTGCTAGCGCTGCGATGGCATCATGTTTTATCTCCTGTACTGTACGGTGCTAGCGCCGCGATGGCATCATGTTTTATCTCCTGTACTGTACGGTGCTAGTGCTGCGTTGGCATCATGTTTTATCTCCTGTACTGTACGGTGCTAGCGCTGCGTTGGCATCATGTTTTATCTCCTGTACTGTACGGTGCTAGCGCTGCGTTGGCATCATGTTTTATCTCCTGTACTGTACGGTGCTAGTGCTGCGTTGGCATCATGTTTTATCTCCTGTACTGTACGGTGCTAGCGCTGCGTTGGCATCATGTTTTATCTCCTGTACTGTACGGTGCTAGCGCTGCGATGGCATCATAGCTGCAACGAAGGGAAAGCCGTGTTTTATCTCCTGTACTCTACGGGACAAACATTCGGCAGGGAACAGCTTCTAAACACCAGATAAGGCCGCCTCGCTGGCAGCTGTTTTATTGGGAAGCTGAAGGCCTGACTGCGATAGCGCCGCTGTGGCGGTCCCTCCACTTTGTTTTCCACTAGCAGACAGATGGAGCTGCCAGGACAGTCCCTGTTCCTTCCAGACACAACGAAAGGCAGGCAGAACTTCAGCAAAGGACTCAAACCTCCATCCTGTTTCTGGAAAATTTCTTTCTTCTCATGTGGAATGTGAAACATGTAAGGCAGGGCGATATACCGCAGTGGCTCATCGTGGGAAATAAGCTAATCAGTCTCTTCAGGGAACTCCAGGGAGGCATCCAACGCTACAAGGGTCAGCTTTGTTTCGGGCTCTGGCTTTGGCAGGAGCCAAATGTTAGGGTCGGCGGAGGTCACCGCCTCCTTTTCTGTTGCTGCTGCAGTCGGATGTAAACTCACGGGCACGTCTGTCCAACTACGTCTGTCCAACCACATCTGTCGAATCACGTCCGTCCAACCACGTCTGTCCAACCACATCCATCCATCCACATCTGTCCAACTACATCCGTCCAACCCCATCTGACCAACCACGTCTGTCCAACTACATCCGTCCAACCACGTCTGTTCAACTACATCCGTCCAACCACGTCTGTTGGAGAGAAACCTGGTGTTGGACGGTAAACTGAGAAGGTTTTAAACTAAATAAGGTTTTATCCTGACGGAATCTACACACACACACACACACACACACACTCACACACACACGAGATGAACCTTCCAGCTGTGTAATCTGATTGGAGGCTGGGTTGGTGTGTTGGTGTGTGTGCATGCCATCAGGTGGACACAGAGAACCAAACTAGGTGTTTACATATTTTCCCGACTTTGTTTAATAGTTTATTTCTTCCCGGTGTCTAGAGGCCGTAGAAGTGCTTCTAGCTGATATTCTGGACTTTCTCTGGATATCAGTGTGTAGTCAAACGGCCGACCTGACCTGGACCCAGTCTGGACACCATCACACTGCACGTTAACCCCTTAATCGGCGGGATGCATGAAGTTGAGCTAAGAATGCAAAGCTATGTGACGGTCAGAAATCTGGACAACGTACCACGAGATGAAAGTTATTGTACGTTTTCATGAAGCTCCATCGTCTAATCATGCTGAAACTCGTCCCGTTTGCTTCCTCTGTGTTGAGAAGGAAGCAGCTTTCTGACCTCTTCCTGATAACTTCTGACTTGGTAATCAGTAAATTTTCCCTCTTCTTTGGTGTAAATATGTGGTTTTATAACATTAATAAGACGAGTTTTCCCAGAAGTATTGTAGCTGTTAGTGTGAGAAGAGTTAAAAGCTGTTTATTTTAGTGTTTGTAACCGAAAGGTTATTGCATGTTCTTCGTACGGGAGTGCTTGTCTGGGAAAAACGGCTCCAGAAACGTGTGGGATAAAAGTCCCAGCACCATCAGACCAGTTGGAAGGTGACATAAAATCGTCCGTGTTGTCACAAAGACAAAATGCAAGATGATCACCAGCTTTAGTCTTTAACTCCCACGTCAGGATGGTTTGACTTGTGCCTTCTGCTTGTTTATCAGACCTGCAGCATGTCAGCCACGTCGTTTATTTGGGGAATGAATGACATCAAGTACATGACACCATATAGCAGATGACTTAGCTCCCTTTAAATAACCCTGGCATAACAACGGCAGGTGCTGGAAGTAAACTCCGAATGTCATTTGTGAAAAATGCCAAACTTGTTGATGTTAGACTGGAAGGACTGGAAAAGTAACCGAGATCCGCCTGATCTGCACCTTGCTGGTAAAATACCTCCAGCTGGAGGGTAAAGGATTTTCTCCATGAAAATATCTGAGGAATAAACCAAAGACTTTCCATGCTGGATAGAAGGCGGCGGAGCGCAGAGACACAAGTTTTCTCATGGACATCACTCAAAGTGTGTTCAGACAGAGGCTTCTTCAGCTTCACTGTAGTGAAGCATCAAGCTGAACTGCTCGGGTTGATGCAACACTGTTATGGGGGGGGGGGGGGGGGTAAAAGAGAGAGATAAAGAGAAAGAAGCTCAGTGTATCAGGAAATGTCCCTCAGCAGTCTAAACCTATAGCAGCATAACTAAGGGATGCTAACCATCCCTAGCTATAGGACTTATCAAAAAGATAAGTCTTCAGCCTAGTCTTAAAGGTGGGGAGGGTGTCTGCTTCCCTAACACTAACTGGGAGCTTATTCCATAAGAGAGGGGCCTGATAACCAAAGGCTCTGCCTCCTGCTCGGCTCTTTGAGACTCTAGGAACCACAAGTAAGCCTGCAGTCTGGGAACGAAGTGCAGAAATCTGAGGTCAAACCAAACCCTTCATTATAACCAAACGGAGTATGGACAGGGATGGGCAAGGAACTGCGGTTGCAAATAAAACTAGGTGCTAAGCAGGCGATTGACATGGCAGGTCCAAGTGTCAGCTCTGTGGAATGATCTGTCATAGAAGAAATTAAAGCAGGAGTAGATAAACCACAACCACAGCTTGATGATTGCAAGGCAGGTTGAGTTGCAAAGAGACCAGTAGTTTAGAATTAAGAAAACTAATTTACATCTGGAACATTGAGTTGTTTAAAACGTGTGATGGATAAAACCGAGTGACTTTTCTCTCAATCCACTTCAGTTGTGTTTCAGATGAAAGACATTATAAGTATTTGCCACAGAAGTTATAAGTAAAGTAACTCTCTGGTCTGTGTCATATTTTTGAAGGATATAAATGTTTGTATAATGGGTGCAGATGTGTTGGTGTGAAGGCAGTACAGGTAGGGTAGGTAGTACAGGTAGGGTAGGCAGTACAGGTAGTACAGGTAGGGTAGGTAGTACAGGTAGGGTAGGCAGTACAGGTAGTACAGGTAGGGTAGGTAGTACAGGTAGGGTAGGTAGTACAGGTAGTACAGGTAGGGTAGGTCGTACAGGTAGGGTAGGTAGTACAGGTAGGGTAGGTCGTACAGGTAGGGTAGGCAGTACAGGTAGGGTAGGTAGTACAGGTAGTACAGGTAGGGTAGGTCGTACAGGTAGGGTAGGCAGTACAGGTAGGGTAGGTAGTACAGGTAGTACAGGTAGGGTAGGTCGTACAGGTAGGGTAGGCAGTACAGGTAGGGTAGGTAGTACAGGTAGGGTAGGCAGTACAGGTAGGGTAGGCCATACAGGTAGTACAGGTAGGGTAGGTAGTACAGGTAGTACAGGTAGGGTAGGCAGTACAGGTAGTACAGGTAGGGTAGGCAGTACAGGTAGGGTAGGTAGTACAGGTAGTACAGGTAGGGTAGGCCGTACAGGTAGTACAGGTAGGGTAGGCAGTACAGGTAGTACAGGTAGGGTAGGTAGTACAGGTAGGGTAGGCAGTACAGGTAGGGTAGGTAGTACAGGTAGGGTAGGCAGTGCAGGTAGTACAGGTAGGGTAGGTCGTACAGGTAGTACAGGTAGGGTAGGCAGTACAGGTAGGGTAGGTAGTACAGGTAGGGTAGGTAGTACAGGTAGTACAGGTAGGGTAGGCCGTACAGGTAGTACAGGTAGGGTAGGCAGTACAGGTAGTACAGGTAGGGTAGGTAGTACAGGTAGGGTAGGTAGTACAGGTAGTACAGGTAGGGTAGGCAGTACAGGTAGTACAGGTAGGGTAGGCCGTACAGGTAGGGTAGGCAGTACAGGTAGTACAGGTAGGGTACGCAGTACAGGTAGGGTAGGCAGTACAGGTAGTACAGGTAGGGTAGGTAGTACAGGTAGGGTAAGTAGTACAGATAAGGGTAGGTAGTAAAGGCAGGGTAAGTAGTACAGGTAGGGTAAGTAGTACAGATGAGGGTAGGTAGTACAGGTAGGGTAGTCAGTACAGGTGGGGTAGGTAGTACAGGTAGGGTAGTCAGTACAGGTAGGGTAGGTAGTACAGGTAGGGTAGTCAGTACAGGTAGTACAGGTAGGGTAGGCAGTACAGGTAGGGTAGGTAGTACAGGTAGGGTAGTTAGTACAGGTAGTACAGGTGGGGTAGGCAGTACAGGTAGGGTAGGTAGTACAGGTAGGGTGAGTAGTACAGGTGGGGTAGGCAGTACAGGTAGGGTAGGTAGTACAGGTAGGGTAGTCAGTACAGGTAGTACAGGTAGGGTAGGCAGTACAGGTAGGGTAGGTAGTACAGGTAGGGTGAGTAGTACAGGTGGGGTAGGCAGTACAGGTAGGGTGAGTAGTACAGGTGGGGTAGGCAGTACAGGTAGGGTAGGTAGTACAGGTGGGGTAGGCAGTACAGGTAGGGTAGGCAGTACAGGTGGGGTAGGCAGTACAGGTAGGGTGAGTAGTACAGGTGGGGTAGGCAGTACAGGTAGGGTAGGTAGTACAGGTAGGGTAGTCAGTACAGGTAGTACAGGTAGGGTAGGCAGTACAGGTAGGGTAGGTAGTACAGGTAGGGTAGGTAGTACAGGTGGGGTAGGCAGTACAGGTAGGGTAGGCAGTACAGGTGGGGTAGGCAGTACAGGTAGGGTAGGCAGTACAGGTAGGGTAGGTAGGGGAGACAGTACTCGTAGTACAGGTAGTACAGGTAGGGTAGGTAGGGGAGACAGTACTCGTAGTACAGGTAGTACAGGTAGGGTAGGTAGGGGAGACAGTACTCGTAGTACAGGTAGTACAGGTAGGGTAGGTAGGGGAGACAGTACTCGTAGTACAGGTAGTACAGGTAGGGTAGGTAGGGGAGACAGTACTCGTAGTACAGGTAGTACAGGTAGGGTAGGTAGGGGAGACAGTACTCGTAGTACAGGTAGTACAGGTAGGGTAGGCAGTACAGGTAGGGTAGGTAGTACAGGTAGGGTGAGTAGTACAGGTGGGGTAGGCAGTACAGGTAGGGTAGGTAGTACAGGTAGGGTAGGCAGTACAGGTAGGGTAGGTAGTACAGGTAGTACAGGTAGGGTAGGCAGTACAGGTAGGGTAGGTAGTACAGGTAGTACAGGTAGGGTAGGTAGGGGAGACAGTACTCGTAGTACAGGTAGTACAGGTAGGGTAGGTAGGGGAGACAGTACTCGTAGTACAGGTAGTACAGGTAGGGTAGGTAGGGGAGACAGTACTCGTAGTACAGGTAGTACAGGTAGGGTAGGTAGGGGAGACAGTACTCGTAGTACAGGTAGTACAGGTAGGGTAGACAGTACAGACAGTACCCACTTTATTGCAATTGGTGAGAGTGTACCATTGGGAGCCATTTGGTCCCATTGACTTGCATTATAATCACACAGTTTGGACAAACTGTCCTTTTTATATAATGCATATTCTGTTTTTGTTTTTGTTTTCATAAAAGTTGGGTTTCTATAAATCTATATAAATCTATAAATATAATTAAAATATTTACATTTGCATTGAGATCTAAAGTTGCCACAAAGATCTGGTATGAAAACATTTAAATAAAACATTGATTTTCATATTTTAGTATATTTTTGTACTTAAGGGTGTAAAAGATTTTTTTTTCTCAACCATCGTCTTTGGTTAGAATTTCTGTGATTTAATTTCAATACATGATTGATAGATACAAGTCATTTCTATCTCTCTCTCTCTCTCTCTCTCTCTCTCTCTCTCTCTGTATATATATATATATATATATATGTGTGTGTGTGTGTGTGTGTATACAGCGAGGCTCCAAGGTTTGGGCACCCCTGGTAAAAATTTATTTTAATGCCAACAAAAGATGGAAAATCTCAAAGGCGTCAAATTACAGATTAGACATTCTTATAACACGTCAAAAAAGGTTTGATCTTATTTCCATCATTTTGACTTTTAAAATAACAGAAAACAAAAAATGGCCTCTGTAAAAGTTTGGGCACCCTGCGGAGTTTGTACGCCCCCAGTTTGACAACAGAGACCTGACAGTGTCCTGGACTGTTTACAGTTAGAGTCTGGAAAGACCAGGCGATGTCAGTCTCAAAGGTTTTAAATGCTCAGACTCATCTGACCTCGCCTCAACAATCGGCACCATGGGTTCCTCTAAGCAGCTGTCAAGAACACTGGAACTGAAAATAGTTGATGCTCACAAAGCAGGAGAAGGGTGTAAGAAAATAGCAAAGTGTTTTCAGATGCTAATATCCTCTGTTCCGAATGTAATCAAGAAATGTCGGTCATTGGGAACAGTGGAAGTTAAAGCAAAGTCTGGAAGACCAAGAAAAAATCAGACAGAACAGCTCGCAGGATTGTAAGAAAAACAAGTCAAATCCCAAGTTTGACTGCAGGATCCCTCCAGGAAGATCTGGCTGATACTGGAGTCATGGTACACCATTCCACTATAAAGAGGTACTTGTACAAATATGGCCTTCATGGAAGAGTCATCAGAAGGAAACTTCTTTTACGTCCTTACCACAAAAATCTGCATTTGAAGTTTGCAAAGGAACATATAGACAAGCCTGATGCTTTTTGGAAACAAGTTCTGTGGACTGATGAGGTTAAAATTGAACTTTTTGGCCGGAATGAGCACAGGTACGTTTGGAGAAGAAAGGGCACATAATTTAATGAAAAGAACCTCTATCCTACTGTTAAGCATGGGGGTGGATCAATCATGCTTTGGGGTTGTATTGCAGCCAGTGGCACAGGAAACACGTCACGAGTAGAAGGAAAAATGGATTCAATGGGATTTGAGCAAATTTTGGATGCTGACCTAATGCCATCTGTGAAAAAGCTGCAGTTAAAGAGAGGATGGTTCTACAAATGGATAATGATCCTAAAAACACCTCAAAATCCAGGGTGGATTACATCAAGAGGCATGAACTGAAGGTTTTGCCATGGCCTTCACAATCTCCTGACCTCAACATGATTGAAAGTCTATGGATAGACCTGAAAAGAGCAGTGCGCCACAGATGGCCCAGAAATCTCAAAGATCTGCAAGACTTTTGCAAGGAAGAATGGGTGAAGATACCTCAAACAAGATCTGAAAGACTATTGGCTGGCTATGAAAAGTGTTTACAAGCTGTCATACTTGCCAAAGGGGGGAATAGAAGGTACTAACTCTGCAGGGTGCCCAAACTTTTGCAGAGGCCATTTTTTGTTTTCTGTTTTTGACGTGTTATAAGAATGTCTAATCTGTAATTTGATGCCTTTTGGAGATGTTCCATCTTTTGTTAGCTTCTTTTTGGCACGTTAAAATAACTTTTTACCAGGGGTGCCCAAACTTTGGAGCCCCACTATATATATATATATATATATATATATATATATATATATATATATATATATATATATATATATATATATATATATATATATATACATATATATATATATATATATATATATATATATATATATATATATATATATATATATATATTCTGATAATCTGATATATATATTTTATATATATAAAATTTTAATTTTGCAATTTTCTAAATGTCTTGCTTGTTTATAAATCTGAGGAAAAAGTTTTGTTTGTATTTACTGGAGAAGAACATGGATACTGTTTTGTCAACATTGAGAGTAAGATTGGAAATATGATTTCACAACTTTACGTGTTTTGAGTCACTAATTTGATAGCAGTTCAAGCTAGCTGTAATGACGTGATGTGTTAGCTCCGTTTCTGTTTCCCATCAACCTGCAATAAACTGAAACATGGTTATGTTTTGACATCATGAAAATAGAAAACAGCAATGTGGTGACTGGTGAGTAGTTAATGTTATGGCTAGTGGACATGATGGCTAGTGGACGTTATGGCTAGTAGATGTTTTGACTAGTTAATGTTAAGCTAGTGGACATGATGGCTAGTGGACGTTATGGCTAGTAGATATTCTGACTAGTTAATGTTTAATTTGGCAATTTTCTAAATGTTTTGCTTGTTTATAAATCTGAGGAAAAAGTTTTGTTTGTATTTACTGGAGAAGAACATGGATACTGTTTTGTCAACATTGAGAGTAAGATTGGAAATATGATTTCACAACTTTACGTGTTTTGAGTCACTAATTTGATAGCAGTTCAAGCTAGCTGTAATGACGTGATGTGTTAGCTCCGTTTCTGTTTCCCATCAACCTGCAATAAACTGAAACATGGTTATGTTTTGACATCATGAAAATAGAAAACAGCAATGTGGTGACTGGTGAGTAGTTAATGTTATGGCTAGTGGACATGATGGCTAGTGGACGTTATGGCTAGTAGATGTTTTGACTAGTTAATGTTAAGCTAGTGGACATGATGGCTAGTGGACGTTATGGCTAGTAGATATTCTGACTAGTTAATGTTTAATTTGGCAATTTTCTAAATGTTTTGCTTGTTTATAAATCTGAGGAAAAAGTTTTGTTTGTATTTACTGGAGAAGAACATGGATACTGTTTTGTCAACATTGAGAGTAAGATTGGAAATATGATTTCACAACTTTACGTGTTTTGAGTCACTAATTTGATAGCAGTTCAAGCTAGCTGTAATGACGTGATGTGTTAGCTCCGTTTCTGTTTCCCATCAACCTGCAATAAACTGAAACATGGTTATGTTTTGACATCATGAAAATAGAAAACAGCAATGTGGTGACTGGAGAGGGTAGTAATCTGAAGCGACAGATGTGTTGCCAGGTCCCAAACCGGTGTCAAGGTACATGAGCGCTTGTGCTCGTAAATTTAACCAGCGCATGCAGAAACTCAGTATCTGGCTCCTGTGTTGTGTTTCACGCCGCTAAGTCTCAGTTTTCTAAAATTAGAGAGCGTTGATGATCCCGGCGATGCTCCGACTGAGCGACAGCTTGTGTTCAGGATGATGAGTTGACGGTGACAACACAACACTGCCAGGTCAGATGACTGACAATAGAAACAAAGTGTGGAGGAGGTGAAAAACCACCATGTTTAAATAAAGCGTAGCAGAGGAGTACCAGCACAGTAGTATGTGTTGATTTCTTTATAGCTATTTTCGTTTAATACAAATAGTGGCTGGCTCAAGATAAATGTCTGCGTCTGGAGGAGGATTAGCCACAATCCAGTTTTTATTTAAAGGTGGAGTATGTAAGATTTTCAATATTTTCAAAATAAATTACCTAAAAAAATAACTACAATCATAATTAGATAGTTTTTTTTAAAAAAGATGTAGGTTCCAGTCTGTCCATATTTGATGTGTTATTAAATTACAAGCTTAATTAATGACAAAGACCCTTCTTAAATGTTTGCCTACCAGTAAAAAAAAAAGTGCTTTTTGTCATTTGTCATTAATCAAACTTGTAATTTAATAACGCATCAAATATGAACAGACTGGAACCTACATGTTTAAAAAAAACTATCTAATTATGATTGTAGTTATTTTATTAGGGTTTTTTTTTTTTTTTTTTAAATATTGAAAATCTTACATACTCCACCTTTAAGGTAGTCTCCTGGATCGACTAATGATGTCATTATAATATCTAACAACCAGATAGGATGATGACTGAGGGGTTAATGTGTGACATATCAGATGTTTCTTCCTGCAACATGTAAGCCTGGGAAACTGCAAGAATCTTCTTACATAAAGAAAGTAAAGTCGCGCAAAATTCAGATTATTTATGTGATGAGGGATAGAAAATGAAAGCCAATATTTCACAGATTAATTGTGCCAGCAGATATCAGCAGATGCGATAGCAAGCAAAGGTCATAACTCGTGGAATTAAGGAAAATGGACATTGTTGATAGCAGACACTGGCAGATATTATGTTTGATGAACACCAGTGGACGTTAAGGCTAGTAAGCATTATGTCTAGCGCACGTTATGTCTAGAGGACATTATGGCTAGTGGACATTATGGCTAGCGGACATTATGGCTAGCGGACGTTATGTCTAGCGGACTTTATGTCTAGCAGACGTTATGTCTAGCGGACATTATGACTAGTGGACATTATGGCTAGCGGACGTTATCGCTAGTAGATGTTGTGGCTAGTTAATGTTATGGCTAGTGGACATGATGGCTAGTGGACGTTATCGCTAGTAGATGTTTTGACTAGTTAATGTTAAGCTAGTGGACATGATGGCTAGTGGACGTTATGGCTAGTAGATGTTTTGACTAGTTAATGTTAAGCTAGTGGACATGATGGCTAGTGGACGTTATGGCTAGTAGATATTCTGACTAGTTAATGTTATGGCTAGTGGACATGATGGCTAGTGGACGTTATGGCTAGTAGACGTCCTGAGTAGTTAATGTTAAGCTAGTGGACATGATGGCTAGTGGACGTTATGGCTAGTAGACGTCCTGAGTAGTTAATGTTATGGCTAGTGGACATGATGGCTAGTGGACGTTATGGCTAGTAGACGTCCTGAGTAGTTAATGTTATGGCTAGTGGACATGATGGCTAGTGGACGTTATCGCTAGTAGATGTTTTGACTAGTTAATGTTAAGCTAGTGGACATGATGGCTAGTGGACGTTATGGCTAGTAGATGTTTTGACTAGTTAATGTTAAGCTAGTGGACATGATGGCTAGTGGACGTTATGGCTAGTAGATATTCTGACTAGTCAATGTTATGGCTAGTGGACATGATGGCTAGTGGACGTTATGGCTAGTAGATATTCTGACTAGTTAATGTTATGGCTAGTGGAAATGATGGCTAGTGGACGTTATGGCTAGTAGACGTCCTGAGTAGTTAATGTTAAGCTAGTGGACATGATGGCTAGTGGACGTTATGGCTAGTAGATGTCCTGAGTAGTTAATGTTATGGCTAGTGGACATGATGGCTAGTGGACGTTATGGCTAGTAGACGTCCTGAGTAGTTAATGTTATGGCTAGTGGACATGATGGCTAGTGGACGTTATGGCTAGTAGACGTCCTGAGTAGTTAATGTTATTGCTAGTGGACATGATGGCTAGTGGACGTTATGGCTAGTAGACGTCCTGAGTAGTTAATGTTATGGCTAGTGGACATGATGGCTAGTGGACGTTATGGCTAGTAGACGTTCTGACTAGTTAATGTTAAGCTAGTGGACATGATGGCTAGTGGACGTTATGGCTAGTAGACGTCCTGAGTAGTTAATGTTAAGCTAGTGGACATGATGGCTAGTGGACGTTATGGCTAGTAGACGTTCTGACTAGTTAATGTTATGGCTAGTGGACATGATGGCTAGTGGACGTTATGGCTAGTAGACGTCCTGAGTAGTTAATGTTATGGCTAGTGGACATGATGGCTAGTGGACGTTATGGCTAGTAGATGTTCTGACTAGTTAATGTTAAGCTAGTGGACATGATGGCTAGTGGACGTTATGGCTAGTAGACGTCCTGAGTAGTTAATGTTATGGCTAGTGGACATGATGGCTAGTGGACGTTATGGCTAGTAGATGTTCTGACTAGTTAATGTTAAGCTAGTGGACATGATGGCTAGTGGACGTTATGGCTAGTAGATATTCTGACTAGTTAATGTTATGGCTAGTGGACATGATGGCTAGTGGACGTTATGGCTAGTAGACGTCCTGAGTAGTTAATGTTATGGCTAGTGGACATGATGGCTCATGGACGTTATGGCTAGTAGACGTTCTGACTAGTTAATGTTGTGGCTAGTGGACATTATGGCTAATGGACGTTATGGCTAGTAGACGTTCTGACTAGTTAATGTTATGGCTAGTGGACATGATGGCTAGTGGACGTTATGGCTAATAGATGTTCTCGCTAGTGGACGTTATAGCTAGTAGACATTCTGACTACTTAATGTTGTGACTAGTGGACATTATGGCTAGTGGATATTAAAGCTAATGGACATTATCACTAGCGGACAATATGGCTAGTTGACGTTACAGCTAGTAGATGTTTTGGCTAGTGCATGTTATGGCTGGTAGACCTTCAGGCTAGTTAATTTTATGGCTAGTAGACATTATGGCTAGTAGATGTTATGGCTAGTAGATGTTCTGGCTAGTTAATGTAATGGCATGTGGACATTATGGCTAGTGGACATTATTGCTCGATATGATTATCCACGCCTTTGTCACAATTAGCCTTGCTTCCTCCAGCATTGCTGCTTGCCACACCCCTAATCAGTTCACTGCTCTCACCTGCCTCTGCCACCTGTTCACAATCCACATCAGTTCAGCCTGCGCATATATGCAGCCTCCACCATTCACTCACTGCCAGATTGTCATTGCTCTCATGCCTGACCTTCCAGCACTCCGACCACAATTGCCTGCCCGTTACCGACCTGATCCGTCCCCGACTTCCGCTTCCTGCCTTTTCCTTGGAGCCTGCTCCCCAGTGGTTACTGGGTTTCTGTCCTGGAGGACCCCCAACCGTGAGTTGTGGATCTTCAGTCAGAGGAAAGTTGCTCTGCTCTGTTCTGCTCATTGGGAACCAGAGTTCAACTCCAGCACCGAACCTCACCAAGTGGCTAAAATAAAGACTGTTAACCTGCCCAGATCTCTTGTGCTGCTTTTGGGTCCTTTCTCCGATCATTTCAGTACAATCTGGCCATAAGATGGACCCAGTGCACAATCCCACTCCACTCAGCCGCCTGGAAACAATAGAGGGGGTTCTGCAGCAACATGAAGCCATACTGACTGCATCGGCTGCTGAGGCCAGACAAGCAGCTGAGATCCAAGGCCGCTCTCTGGCGGTATTGATAGCATAGATGCAGCAACTGACGGCTCAATTCTCACAGCTCGCTTCTTCTCCTCTGCAGGTTCCTTCCTCTGATGTGTCAGCTCCTGCCTCAGTCTCTTTGCCCAGTGACACTCCTGAGCCCTGGGTGGGAACGCCGGAGCGTTACTCAGGGGATCGAGAGACTTGTGGTCCCTTTCTCACCAACTGCTCTCTTCTGTTTGCCCTGCAGCCCCGAACCTTCGCATCAGAGTCGGCGAAGGTTGCGTTTGTCATCAACCACCTGTCTGGCAGAGCTCGCTTATGGGGAATGGCAGAGTGGGAAAGGAGATCAGCTGTTTGTTCCTCTTTTGACCTGTTTGCTGCCGAGCTTCGCAAAGTCTTTGGATTCGAGAGAAGTGGTTCTGATTCTGCAAGGGGCCTGGTGGGACTAAGACAAGGCATAAGGACTGTGGCAGACTACTCAATTGACTTCCGCATTCGGGCCAGTCAAAGTAGTTGGAACTGTTCAGCCCTTTGTGATGCCTTCCTTCATGGTCTGTCTGAAAACATTAAAGACGAGCTGGTGTCTCATGACACCCCAAACTCCCTGGATGGGGCAATTGAACTGGCAATACGTATAGACAGTCGTATCCAGACTCGTCAACAGGAGATGAGCCAAGGGAGAACCTGGAGATCTCCTCTTCCTCACCCCTGCCAACGGCCTTCAGGCATTACCGCCCCATTAGTGCAGCAGACGGGTGATCTGGAGCCTATGCAGTTGGGACTCACCTCCCTCCCTCCGGAAGAGAAGGACCGTCGCCGTAAGTCCAATCTTTGTCTATATTGTTGGGCTGCTGGACACTACGCCATCGGGTGTCCAGTAAAAGCCAAAGCTCACCAGTAAGGGAGGAGGCACTGGTGAGCTCAACAGCTTTGTCAACTCCTCACAGCCAGAGACTCCTGTTCCAGGGTCGTCTCCTTCTGCCCGAGGGGCCCAAGACTTTGCCTATTTTTATCGACTCAGGGGCTGAAGCCTGTATCATTAACGAGGGTATGGTCCATCAGCTGGGACTTGAGCGGGTTCCCCTGTCCCGTCCGGTTCCTGCCAGAGCACTAGATGGCCATGTATTGGGTACTGTCACACATCAGACCTCTCCTGTTTGTCTGCTGATATCAGGAAATCATCAGGAAACCATCCAGTTTCACATCCTGAGCTCTGCCTGCCTGCCACTCATCCTTGGGTATCCATGGCTTCGCCTCCACAACCCACACATCAACTGGACTACTGGGGCCATCTTGGAGTGGAGTCCTTCTTGTCTCCAAAGATGCCTCCAGCAAGCCTCATCCCCGCTTCACTCCTCCAATTCCTGTTCTCTGGTTGACCTCGCCAGAGTGCCTCCTGAATATCATGACTTCCGCCAGGTCTTCAGTAAGGCAAGGGCCATGTCTCTGCCTCCCCATCGCCCCTATGACTGTGCCATAGATCTCCTTCCTGGAACATCTCCACCCAAAGGACGCCTGTACTCCCTGTCTGAACCTGAACGAAGGGCCATGGAGACTTGTATCAACGACTCCCTGGCTGCTGGAATCATCCGTCCCTCTTCTTCTCCTGCTGGTGCAGGGTTTTTCTTCGTTGAAAAGAGACAAGACTCTAAGGCCATGTATTGATTATCATGGATTGAATGATATTACAATAAAGAACAGATATCCGTTGCCTCTCATGTCCACTGCATTTGAGCTTCTCCAGGGGGCCACCATTTTTTCAAAACTCGACCTGCGTAATGTAATGCCTACCACCTTGTCTGAATCCGGGAGGGGGACGAGTGGAAGATGGCCTTCAATACCCCAACAGGACATGAGTATCTTGTAATGCCATTTGGGCTCACAAATGCTCCTGCTGTCTTCCAACCACTTGTGAATGACGTTCTCAGGGACATGCTTAATCGGTATGTTTTTGTTTACCTAGACGACATTCTCATCTTCTCTCGATCCAAGGAGCAACACGTCCATCCCGTTCAGTCAGTCCTTCAGCGCCTTCTGGAGAATGCCCTGTTTGTCAAGGCTGAGAAATGTGAGTTCCATGTCTCTTCAGTGTCTTTTCTGGGACATATAATCACAAAGGGGAAGGTCAAGATGGATCCAGAAAAGGTCTCTGCTGTCTCGGCCTGGCCTGTTCCCAAAAATCGTAAACAGCTCCAGCGTTTCCTGGGATTTGCCAACTTTTACCAGCGCTTTATCTGCAACTACAGCTCTGTTGCTGCTCCTCTTACCACTCTAACCTCATCTAAAGTGCCTTTTCAGTGGTCACAGTCAGCTGCCTCTGCTTTCCAGTCTCTCAATGAGCGGTTTACCTCTTCTCCTATCCTCCAGATGCCTGACCCAGGGCAGCAGTTAGTGGACGTTATTGCCATTCGACGTTATGGCAGGTGAACGTTATAGCTTGTGGACATTCTGGCTTGTGAATGTTATAGCTAGTGGACGTTATGGCTAGCGGACATTATGGCTAGTAGACGTTATGGCTAGTTAATGTTATGGCTAGTAGACATTCTCGCTAGTGGACGCCATGGCTAGCAGATGTTCTGTCTAGAAAATGTATGGCTAGTAGACATTCTGGACGTTATGGCTAGCAGACGTTATGGCTAGTGGATGTTATGGCTAGTGGACGTTATGGCTAGTAGACATTCTTGCTAGTTAATGTTATGGCGAGTAGATGTTCTGGCTAGTTAATGTTATGGCTAGTGGACATTCTGGCAAGTGTATGTTATGGCTAGTAGAAGCTTTGGCTATTGGACGTTATGGCGAGTGGACATGATGACTACTGGACATTATAACCAGTGGACATTATGGCTAGCGGAGACATGGCTTGTGGACCTTAAAGCTAGCTGATGTTATAGATGGGGCATTGTTGAGGCTAGAGAACATTAAGGCTGCTAGTAAACGTTATTGCTAATGGACATCATGAATAGTGAAAGTCTCTATTTATTATCAATATGTCTTTAACACCAAATGTAAGCAGGTTTGATGATTCAGCAAAGAAAAACAAGGTTAAGATTAAAAGAAAGAGACAAAAGAAGTGTCATCGTAAGATCGTATTTTGCTAGCTGAAGAGAGCTAACGTGTCACGTAGGATGGAGGCTGAATAAGCTGTCAATAGGGGGTGCTGGATGGAAAATGGTAAAAGTTCTGAAGTGTGTCTTTAAAACCACAGACATTCCAAACTGGGATTTTTGCATACAATTAATGAATGCTCATGGACCTTCTAGGACCCTGCTGAGAATGTTGACCTGGTCCACTGTTTTATTTAACCCTTGCAAGCTAAAAGTAGAAAGTATCTGGACAGATGTTTTGGATATCTTTGAGTTGTGTTTTTTATGAGCTTAATTAGCTGCCGAAATGTGGATTTAGTGAAACACAAATCCATCTCATTGGTTTAACTGTTAGAAAAGTAAATCTCATTAAAAGCAGCTTAAGTGAATTCATTAAAGAAGCAAATCTGGTTCAGTCTTTGATTTTTCTGAGAGCCGTTCTTGTGTGAAACTTAGCGCATCTGAACTTCAGCTAGCAGATATTCACAGGCCTGTTCATTAGGTATTCCTCAGGAGTGTGTTTATTTTCTACTTCAGGAACAGGAAATCCATGTGCAATTTCAGTGGGATTATCAGCAGAGTGCAGCCTCTCCTCAAACCTGATAACCACACTTGACTCCAGTCGATGCGCTGCCAGAGGAAGCTCACAGGGTGGGCTCCAAGGGAGCAGGTGGAGTCCAGGAAGTCAGTTAGAAACCACCATTGTAATTTATTAAACAGATAGAAGAGACGCTGATTTGTGTGAATGATTTGTGTGTGAATGTTTGTTATATTCTATACGGTTTTGTGTACTGGGATGAGGTGATGGCCAGTAAACAAGAGAAAACACATCCCATTGATGAATGTTGAAAGGAACGCTAGAGACAAAGCATATGTCAGTTTAATAGATAATATCCATAATCAATGGAGACATTATCTCCATAAATCAATTTGTCTCTTTTCTTCTTGTTTTCTGGCTTTAAACAGTAATAAATCCACTTTATATTTAGGCTCCTACTTCATTCTGATTGCTGCGACACACAGGAACCATTCTTTTTACCATGTACCATTTACCATATCCAGATAGCAGGCATGTTGGGGTTGAATCCAGACCACTTCTGGCAGCTATGGCTCAGTTTACGCACTGACAAGTCTCCTGTGGACCACATGTGGTCCAGATGCCAGTTGTGGGCCTGGACCTGGGTTAAGGAAAGTCTCATTTCATCCCACATCATGTCACCATGGAAACATCACATTTCCATGGAAACATCACGTCACCATGGAAACACCACATTTCCATGGAAACGTCACATCACCATGGAAACATCACATTTCCATGGAAACATCACGTCACCATGGAAACATCACGTCTGTGTGGAAACATCACATCTGTGTGGAAACATCACGTCTGTGTGGAAACATCACATCTGTGTGGAAACATCACGTCTGTGTGGAAACATCACGTCACCATGGAAACATCACGTCACCATGGAAACATCACGTCTGTGTGGAAACATCACGTCTGTGTGGAAACATCACGTCACCATGGAAACATCACGTCTGTGTGGAAACATCACATCTGTGTGGAAACATCACGTCTGTGTGGAAACATCACGTCTGTGTGGAAACATCACATCTGTGTGGAAACATCACGTCTGTGTGGAAACATCACATCTGTGTGGAAACATCACGTCTGTGTGGAAACATCACGTCACCATGGAAACATCACATCACCATGGAAACATCACGTCTGTGTGGAAACATCACGTCTGTGTGGAAACATCACGTCTGTGTGGAAACATCACGTCACCATGGAAACATCACGTCTGTGTGGAAACATCACGTCTGTGTGGAAACATCACGTCTGTGTGGAAACATCACATCTGTGTGGAAACATCACGTCTGTGTGGAAACATCACGTCACCATGGAAACATCACGTCACCATGGAAACATCACGTCTGTGTGGAAACATCACGTCTGTGTGGAAACATCACGTCACCATGGAAACATCACGTCTGTGTGGAAACATCACGTCACCATGGAAACATCACGTCACCATGGAAACATCACGTCTGTGTGGAAACATCACGTCACCATGGAAACATCACGTCTGTGTGGAAACATCACGTCACCATGGAAACATCACGTCACCATGGAAACAACACGTCTCCATGGAAACATGAATAAAATGTACATGTGATTTATGTTATTATGGGATGTATTTTACATCACTTGGTGAAGCTGTCGCTGGTGCTAGCTCTGTGTTAACCCTTTAAAGCCCACCCAAGACAAAAAGGGGAGAAAACCATCCAACCATCCATCCATCATCCATCCATCCATCCATCCATCCAACATCCACCCTTCTATCCATCCATCCATCCATCCATCCACCCTTCTATCCATCCATCCATCCATCCATCCAACATCCACCCTTCTATCCATCCATCCATCCATCCATCCACCCTTCTATCTATCCATCCATCCATCCATCCAACATCCACCCTTCTATCCATCCATCCATCCATCCATCCACCCTTCTATCCATCCATCCATCCATCCATCCATCCAACATCCACCCTTCTATCCATCCATCCATCCATCCATCCACCCTTCTATCCATCCATCCATCCATCCATCCAACATCCACCCTTCTATCCATCCATCCATCCAACATCCACCCTTCTATCCATCCATCCATCCAACATCCACCCTTCTATCTATCCATCCATCCATCCATCCATCCAACATCCACCCTTCTATCCATCCATCCATCTGTCCATCCATCTTATCCGGGATCGGGTCGCGGGGGCAGCAGCCTAAGCAGGGAAGCACAGACTTCCCTGTCCCCAGTCACATTTGCCAACTTTGTGGGGTGTGTGTGTCTTTCCACCGCTCCATGCTGAGGGACATGTGTGTATGTGCGTGTGTGTGTGACATAAGGCGGGGGGAATGTTCCTCTGGACGTGAGGCTAAAAACAGCCCCTGGAGCCCCCTCTGAAATAAAAGCAACTGGTGTCGGACGGCCTCAGTTTGCTGCTGGAGCTGGTCTCCAGGCCTCGCCGCCTGCTACGCTTGGCTTTCTGTGGTGACTGGACCTTGTTGGTTTGTGGAACCGGCCACTCCTCTGGAGTGTATTATCACTGGATCTGACGAAGGAGGCGTGCAGACGGTACGTATGCGGTCCTTCTCCAGCACGTGGAGGTGTGTGTTCCGGCTGTGTGGGAATGTGTGGTGCTGTTGCTCCTGCTGGACTGGTTCCTTCACCAGACACCACTGGCGGCTCTGGAAGCCGGGCCGACAAAGTGCTGGCGGCAGCAGGAAGTGCTGCGTGGCGATCCGCTCGTTGTTTGAACAGCTGGGAGATCTGACACCTTAACTACAGTCCCTGTTTCAGTTCGTTGGCGAGGAAGAAGGCGCTGCCGACATTTCTATTAGCGCCACTGCTTTGGGCTCAACTTTCACACCTGCCAGCCCGAAGCTCCACCCAGGAAGTCGTGCAGAGGAAATGTTGCTTCTGTTGAGAGCAGAGAGCGGCGGCGAGAGCGGCGGCGAGAGCGGCATTTTTCTTTTTGAAATGAAATATTTAAATAAACTGTTTCTAAAATCAAAATATACAAAGAAATAAATGATAAAAGAAATGTTTTTGCCTCTATCGAAGAAATAAGTAAATAATAAAAATAGGACAAATATCCATAATAACTCATAAATAATAAACACATGGACAATGTGACGGAGGAAAAGTCAGATGGAAGTTGTTTGTTTTCTTTTCATCTCCAGTAAACAAAGTTTTCGCCTCGTTATTTTCATCCTGATTATTCCGGGACAATAAGACGTGTCTGAACGTTAGCATTAATGCTAATTAAGCTTCCGCTGCTTCCTGAACTAATGAGCTGTAGCTTGGAGAGTAAACTCTCTTTCAGACCCCCCTCCTGCAGCTCCATGAAGCCCCCCCCCCCCCACCGCCCCCGTTACGAGGGAACATGACGCTGCAGACGGACACGCAGCGTTATAAAAAGACTGGGTTTATTTTTTCCTCCAGTCAGCATCCTGCTGACTTCAACTCTGCACTATGGCAGCTTGTATATGCAGCGCTAGGGGGGGGCTGTTTTTGTCCCACCTAGCCATGAACCCCCCCACCGACAACATGACGCTAACACTTATCCTGGGTGATAAACAGGGCATTATCCTCGTCTCATCGGACTGCTACTGAGACCAGAACGACCTCCGGAGTTGGATTTCTGACCCATATTTATAGTCTGGAGCACCACAGACAGCCTCCAACCCCCCTCCATCTCTCCGAGTGGGTTGCTGCTAGCATGCCGTATGTAACGGAAAGCTAAAAGTGGGGGGGGGGGGGGGGGGGGGGGGGGGGGGGTGAGAAGATGGTCACATGGCGTGTGAATGAAGGCTGGTCTCGCCATCATGTGGACGGACGATGCGTTGGTAACTGTTAGCTGCAGCCGCTAGCATTTCAACAGGTTCTGGTCCTGGTGGGAGGGTTTCCACCATGGCTAACCCTAACCCTTCTGGTCCTGGTGGGAGGGTTTCCACCATGGCTAACCCTAACCCTTCTGGTCCTGGTGGGAGGGTTTCCACCATGGCTAACCCTAACCCTTCTGGTGCTGGTGGGAGGGTTTCCACCATGGCTAACCCTAACCCTTCTGGTGCTGGTGGGAGGGTTTCCACCATGGCTAACCCTAACCCTTCTGGTGCTGGTGGGAGGGTTTCCACCATGGCTAACCCTAACCCTTCTGGTGCTGGTGGGAGGGTTTCCACCATGGCTAACCCTAACCCTTCTGGTGCTGGTGGGAGGGTTTCCACCATGGCTAACCCTAACCCTTCTGGTGCTGGTGGGAGGGTTTCCACCATGGCTAACCCTAACCCTTCTGGTCCTGGTGGGAGGGTTTCCACCATGGCTAACCCTAACCCTTCTGGTGCTGGTGGGAGGGTTTCCACCATGGCTAACCCTAACCCTTCTGGTGCTGGTGGGAGGGTTTCCACCATGGCTAACCCTAACCCTTCTGGTGCTGGTGGGAGGGTTTCCACCATGGCTAACCCTAACCCTTCTGGTCCTGGTGGGAGGGTTTCCACCATGGCTAACCCTAACCCTTCTGGTGCTGGTGGGAGGGTTTCCACCATGGCTAACCCTAACCCTTCTGGTGCTGGTGGGAGGGTTTCCACCATGGCTAACCCTAACCCTTCTGGTGCTGGTGGGAGGGTTTCCACCATGGCTAACCCTAACCCTTCTGGTGCTGGTGGGAGGGTTTCCACCATGGCTAACCCTAACCCTTCTGGTGCTGGTGGGAGGGTTTCCACCATGGCTAACCCTAACCCTTCTGGTCCTGGTGGGAGGGTTTCCACCATGGCTAACCCTAACCCTTCTGGTGCTGGTGGGAGGGTTTCCACCATGGCTAACCCTAACCCTTCTGGTGCTGGTGGGAGGGTTTCTACCATGGCTAACCCTAACCCTTCTGGTCCTGGTGGGAGGGTTTCCACCATGGCTAACCCTAACCCTTCTGGTGCTGGTGGGAGGGTTTCCACCATGGCTAACCCTAACCCTTCTGGTCCTGGTGGGAGGGTTTCCACCATGGCTAACCCTAACCCTTCTGGTCCTGGTGGGAGGGTTTCCACCATGGCTAACCCTAACCCTTCTGGTGCTGGTGGGAGGGTTTCCACCATGGCTAACCCTAACCCTTCTGGTCCTGGTGGGAGGGTTTCCACCATGGCTAACCCTAACCCTTCTGGTCCTGGTGGGAGGGTTTCCACCATGGCTAACCCTAACCCTTCTGGTCCTGGTGGGAGGGTTTCCACCATGGCTAACCCTAACCCTTCTGGTGCTGGTGGGAGGGTTTCCACCATGGCTAACCCTAACCCTTCTGGTCCTGGTGGGAGGGTTTCCACCATGGCTAACCCTAACCCTTCTGGTGCTGGTGGGAGGGTTTCCACCATGGCTAACCCTAACCCTTCTGGTCCTGGTGGGAGGGTTTCCACCATGGCTAACCCTAACCCTTCTGGTCCTGGTGGGAGGGTTTCCACCATGGCTAATTTAAACCCTGCTAAATAAAAAACATAGTCAGCATCTGAAATAAAAATAAACCCAAACGTTCTTTTCCTCTTTTATTCCAACAGGAAAACAACATCGATGTGTTTAGATACTCTTCCGTTTGGATATGCAAGTGTTGGGACGTGTATTAAACGCAACGTTTGGCCATCTCATTCTGCTCAAGGCGCTGGAGTGGAAGGGTCCATCAGGATCTGGTTGGACTGGTTCTTTTCATTCCAACCTGACACGCTCTTTATTGTAGCTCCATTTTGGGCCACTTCAAGGTTCTGTTTTGGGGTTTCTGCTGATCCTGTTGTACTTACTCCGTGTTTAGACCCATTCTGTCTCCCTTTAAAGCTGGGGTAGGTAATGTTGGGGAGCCAGCGTGACCCTGTCCTGGCTCCTCCCCCTGTCTTGACCCCTTCCATATACTGGCTTCTCCCCAATATTGGCCCATCCCATTATCTTCGCCCCTCCCTTGTCCTGTCTCCTCGCAATGCATCGGCTCCTCCGAACATCCGAACGTTTGGATTGGTCAGAGTTTTTACAGATTTACAGTAAACTGAGGGGTCTAACTATATTTCTTATTGTTCATGATTACAGAATGTATAGACTACTATCAGGATGAGGAAACACTTCACCCAGAGGAACTTGTCTCTGAGCAACATTACCTTCTAGAGATTTAATGGCATCGAGAGTCCCTTCTATGCAGATGATGTTCAGCTGTATGTGACTATACAGATTATTCCAGGGAGTTTTCTTTAATGAAATCAAGACAAAACTAAAATAATTATCTTTGCAGCAGGAAACTTCATGTGTGGGGTAGAGGAGACACTTTGAGCTCTTGGTTCTTTGGTAAAATCAACTGTTAGGAACCTCGGCATAACCATTGGTTTGATGTTGGACGTTAATGTGCAGTCTGGTTCTTCTCTCTTCTCATTACCTGAGAAATTTGCCACGCTGAGCCCCATTATGCCCAGTCCTGAACAGGGAATCGTTATTTATGCTTGTCATGATTGGATTATTGCAACAAACAAAATCTTCCTCAGAATGCCAGTTGTTAAAATGCTGCTTCCAGGCATAGTTTTCACTTGCATGTGGCTCCAGTCATGGTGCATCTTCCGGATTATTTCAGAGTAACATTTAGGATTCTTTTAGTAGTTTGAAGAGCTCTTCATGCACAAGCACCAGGTTACATCACAGGACTGCATCATCCATGTCTTTCTGCCAGGTCCCTGAGGGCCTGGTCCCTCTCTGGGACCTGCCACTTCAGAGGTGGAGCTTGAACATTTCCAGTGATTCCGAATGTATTCAGGAAGGATGTTCCAGCTCATGGTTCTTGGTTCTGGATTAGATAAATACTCAAAACCAAGACCCTTCAGAAAAACCAATAAAAGGATCTTAAAATCAACTCGATTAAAGTCCTGCAGGTTCCAATGTTTCCTGTCTGGATGTGCAGTCCAGTCCAGTTGTGGTCCTGCATCAGGCCTGGAAAAGAAAGGAAACGTCTTTTTAACTATAATTAGGTTTCATATGAAGTATATATCTTATAGTATTTATCTGCTAATTCCTTCATGCCTAATTCAGACGTGTAATTTAGAATATAAATCAAAAGATTTTAAAAATGAGAAAAACAGATTGATATGCAGAAGAAGAAGCGTTGAGTACTCGGATTTTGAACCTTTTTCAGAGTTTAGGATTCATTTCGCTGCACAGAAACAGTTACAACAACAAAAAATACATTTTTCCTGTAAAAAACAGCACTATAATAAAATAAATACATGTAAAACATTTACATATTGTAATTGAATCGGCACGTGTTGCATCATGATGAATCGATCCCTCACATCCCCGTCCCATCGCACCTGATTCCCATGAAACGTGTGGAACAGCTTGCAGCTGGAAACATCTGCAGGGCAGCCGAGGACCTTCCCGGACGGTTGCTACCTGCGTTGGTCTTCATCTCAGTGCCATGTCACAGTTTTCAGCTCGCATCCTCTGCAAAGGCGCAGCTTTTCCAAAGTTTTACTCACCTGTTGGAGAATCTCAGAAAACAAGAAGTAGGAGGACTTGAAAATGTCAGAAGGTGAAAGCATGAGCACATAATGAAGGTGAATATTTTCTGTTTAGCCTGCTCTTTCATCCCACAGCGCTGTTACCCGGGAAGAGAAAACACGCCGGGGGCTAAAAGGTCCGGCGTGGGCGTACGCTGAGGCTGAACAGAGCCTTCTGTGCTGCCTAACGATGCTTTGTAGCTCAGAAAAATCAAACGTAAAATCAATCTTTTTTATCTAATTGGCTATCCGCCGGGATATGCTTCAGAATATGAAGAAACGGGGAGTAGTTCTTCATGACTGACGGCGTTGGAGCTCCTTAAACGCAACGCCGACACGTTCAGTTTTCTGGCTTGTTGTATTTTACTGATTGTTCTGTTTCAGACAGCTAATGGAACAAAAGGAAATCTGTTGCATTGATTCAGGCTTTCTGCACTGTGATATTAGAAGCTTTTTCTACAAAACTGTCCCACAAGTCCAGCTATTAGAGGCAGCTTTAACTGAAGGAGGGAAATATCAGCAGATCTCCTGAGGACACCAACCTTCCAGCTTCCCTCCGCTGCCTCCATGACTCCTGATGTTTGTGTGTTCAGCTGCAGGCAGCACGAGGACAGCCGTCTCTGAGGAGAGGACCCCGAGGCCCGAGGACCCCGAGGCTGAGCCGGTGTCGGTGAGGGAGAGGATGGCCATGTACGAGGCCACCACGTCCAATAAAGACAGCAGCGTGTCCTCTGCTGCGGTAAGACAATACGTCCACGTGCATGTAGACTGTCACCATGGCGGCAGACGGCATACTGTCGCCATGGCGGCAGACGGCAGACGGCAGACTGTCGCCATGGCGGCAGACGGCAAGGATGGAGGCAGCGACCTCTGCAGGACCCTGGCCTGATGGTCAGCGTCACGTCGAGGGTTAATCGTCGGTCCACAACACACTGAACATTTTAAATAAAAACTTTTAGTTATTCTTAAACCAAAATATTTGTAATTAATCTGAATTTGTTTTTTATTCAGTTTATTTCTTTTTTCTTTCAGTTGTGGTCCTGCATCAGGCCTGGAAAAGAAAGGAAACGTCTTTTTAACTATAATTAGGTTTCATATGAAGTATATATCTTATAGTATTTATCTGCTAATTCCTTCATGCCTAATTCAGACGTGTAATTTAGAATATAAATCAAAAGATTTTAAAAATGAGAAAAACAGATTGATATGCAGAAGAAGAAGCGTTGAGTACTCAGATTTTGAACCTTTTTCAGAGTTTAGGATTCATTTCGCTGCACAGAAACAGTTACAACAACAAAAAATACATTTTTCCTGTAAAAAACAGCACTATAATAAAATAAATACATATAAAACGTGGACCAATCAAAAGCCGGCATGGTGGCGTAGCGGTCACAGAAAGAAGGTTGCTGGTTCGAGCCTCAGGTGGGGGGGTTGTTCAGTGGTCTTTCTGTGTGGAGTTAGCATGTTCTCCTCGAGTATGCGTGGGTTGTCTCCTGGTTCTCTGGCTTCCTCCCACCCGCAACACATGCGTGTTCCACATGCCAAATGGAAAAACCAAATGGAAAACCTCCAGTTGGACGAACAAACGGCTTTTCATGATGAGTTTGTACCAAGCAGCAACAGTGATACATAAAACTGCAGTTCCCCCTTCATCCACTAGAGGCTGCAAAACAGCAAATCCTCATAGACTCCCATGTTAAAAAGACCAACTTCACAGCAGGAATAAACACGTTTACAGCAGGAATAAACACGTTTACAGCAGAAATAAACATGTTTACAGCAGAAATAAACACGTTTACAGCAGGAATAAACATGTTTACAGCAGAAATAAACACGTTTACAGCAGGAATAAACACGTTTACAGCAGAAATAAACATGTTTACAGCAGAAATAAACATGTTTACAGCAGGAATAAACATGTTTACAGCAGAAATAGACATGTTTACAGCAGAAATAAACATAGAGATAATTTCATATCAAAGTTGTTAAATATAAAATAGTGATGTAATTTGGGGTGTGTCCTTTTATCTTACAGGTATTCAAATTAGATTTTGAATGCCGAGTGTAGCACAACTGCAGCCTTTAGACGGCTAACAGTTGGTTAGCTTCCATTAGCTATGGGTTAGGTCAGTTAGCTCTTAGCTACCGGCAGCTCAGCCAATGAACAGGTGATGTCACGAAGGATCCGCCCATCTTTCTATACAGTCTGTGGTTGTGACTCTAAGGTTGCATTTGGTCCACTTCCAGGGATCGTACGATCCATTTGCCGGAGTATGAACACCAACTGGACCAAAGAAACGAACCGTGGTCCGGCTGGATGCTAGAGGTTTGGGTTGGCTTGCAACTGCACTGTCCAGCAACCAATCAGAAAGTGACGTCTGCAGACCACAATAAAAGCAGAAGAAGAAGAAGTGATGAAGATTATTGTTTGGAAGGAAAAACAAAGCCAACAGCATGGAGCTCCGCCCAACAGCATCACAGTAAACTCAGGAACCCCTGCAGGACTTCAGGATGAAGATCTTGATCAGTAAAACTCCTCACGTTCACAGAAACGAGGAAATAAAATCCTCCTGGGTGATGTTTCATGTGCCATCTCTACCTAAGAAACTTTTCCTCTGGGAGTTTCCACTGCTGAGATCAGCTGTTTGCCCGTCACCGGGCTTTTCCGATGGACACCTTTGGCATCAGTAGAGACCGTGCTCCAAGACCGTCACCGGGCTTTTCTGATAGACACCTTTGGCATCAGTAGAGACCGTGCTCCAAGACCGTCACCGGGCTTTTCCGATGGACACCTTTGGCATCAGTAGAGACCGTGCTCCAAGACCGTCACCGGGCTTTTCTGATAGACACCTTTGGCATCAGTAGAGACCGTGCTCCAAGACCGTCACCGGGCTTTTCTGATAGACACCTTTGGCATCAGTAGAGACCGTGCTCCAAGACCGTCACCGGGCTTTTCCGATGGACACCTTTGGCATCAGTAGAGACCGTGCTCCAAGACCGTCACCGGGCTTTTCCGATGGACACCTTTGGCATCAGTAGAGACCGTGCTCCAAGACCGTCACCGGGCTTTTCCGATGGACACCTTTGGCATCAGTAGAGACCGTGCTCCAAGACCGTCACCGGGCTTTTCTGATAGACACCTTTGGCATCAGTAGAGACCGTGCTCCAAGACCGTCACCGGGCTTTTCCGATGGACACCTTTGGCATCAGTAGAGACCGTGCTCCAAGACCGTCACCGGGCTTTTCCGATGGACACCTTTGGCATCAGTAGAGACCGTGCTCCAAGACCGTCACCGGGCTTTTCCGATAGACACCTTTGGCATCAGTAGAGACCGTGCTCCAAGACCGTCACCGGGCTTTTCCGACAGACACCTTTGGCATCAGTAGAGACCGTGCTTCAAGACCGTCACCGGGCTTTTCTGATAGACACCTTTGGCATCAGTAGAGACCCTGCTCCAAGACCGTCACCGGGCTTTTCTGATAGACACCTTTGGCATCAGTAGAGACCGTGCTCCAAGACCGTCACCGGGCTTTTTCCTCTTTTATCTGAACCAGTCAAATAAAAAGCAGAAAATAAGAAAATGAAACTGAAAACCCTCCGCTGAAGAACCAGCAAGTAGTTTTTAAAGATCAGAACTCAGTTGTCAGAGCAGTTTGTCAGCCAAGGCCATAAACATCAGCCCACTTCTTTCCAAACAGAAATCTTTTCCTCATGCAAAATGGCTGTTTTTCCTGCAACACACCTTCCCCACCATCCACAAAGCACCATGTTTGACACGTTCAGCGCTACACACAGCTGCACCAGAAGCCTCTCTCAGTTCTTATCGTGTCTGTTTGACGTAATCACCCTTTAACAAAAGCATCAGTCAGATTAAATCCTTTCTTTTCTTGAAGTTTCGGCCCGTCTTCCTCCCTCAGCAGAGCTCGGGGAGAAGTCCACTCCAGTGATTACTGCTGCAACCTCTGCTGATCCTCGCTGTCAAGCCTCATGTACTGGACACCGAGCATGGAATGCGAATGTGTGTGTGTGTTCTGCATACGAGTGTGTGTGGATGGTGGAGGTTATCCAGTCGGTCTCTGTGCTAGTTTATGCTTCCAACCTTCAGCAGCTGCCGTTTAAACGACAAGGTGGCGTTGGAACGATGGACATGGTTTAGCTGATCATACAGCATCTCCTCTAATAACTTCATCTTTTAAGATGTTCAACCTGAACCAATAAAGTCTGGTTATAACAAGCTGTTTGTATAAAGTTTGCAGAAATTTCCTATTTATATGCATGAAAACATTCTAATCTAAAACTATTTTACAGCTGTATAATGCAAACGTCTACAGTGAAAGCATTAGAGATCATTTCAACTGCAGAACAGGAAAGACTTCTACGTTTTCCTCATTTTAAGGAATAAACCATTCAAATTTACAAGTCAGAAGAAGGAAATGAGAACTGTTTTATTCATTTGTTATCTGAAACCGCCCAATCCGACCAAGGGTTGCGGGGTAGCTGGAGGTTACCCTGGCAGCCGGCAGGCGAAAGACATGGGACACCTTGGACAGGTCGCCAGTACATCGTAGATGAGAAGTGTTTATGTTCATTAACCTGAATAAATCTGTGTGTATTTCATTGCTGTTTCAGTATTATTCTACAAATACCAGAACTGAAAAGGTTTTGACCAGATTGGTCTGAAAACTAGCGGAAATATTGGTGTGGTTTCTACAACTAACATTTACAGGTGCAGGAGGGAAGTACAGCCCAGGTATCTGCTCAGTGCTTCCACATCGGCGAGTATTCAGACATCTAGCTAATGAAAAGCAACAAGCAGGTGCTGCCAGGGTCTCCCGTTCCAGTGTTTCCCAACACTGGTCCTCAGGGCCCCCTGCCCTGATAATAAGCCGTTGATTTGAGTCCGGTGTGTTAAAGTAGGGCTACCTATAACACCTGCGGGGCAGTGGGCCCTGAGGACCACGATTACCAAACACTGTCCCATACATATTGATAATGTACTTGTACTAGCTTACACCTAGCTTATCAAGCCTACAGCTAGCTCACCTTACAGCTAGTTTACACCTAGCTCACTCAGCAAACACCTTGCTTACACTAACAGTGTGTTCAGACCAAACGAACCGAACCAGACCAAACACTCAACGCTGGTCACCAAACTGCCACTTTTATGTCTGACTCCCAAAACGCTCCTGCCACCTCTGCCGCTTGTCTGCAGCGAGCGGCAAATGCAGCAGAAAGGAGAGGAAGACTGATCCTTCCGGCCAGTCTGAATGATGGCGGTGCAGTAGAGATATGGCATGGTTTTATTTAATAAATAAAGCTAGAGAACGTCGTCGTAGGGCGGTGATAGTCACTGTTAATGCAACTAGAGCCGCACTCAGCAGAGAATCCACCCCCCCCCCCAAACAAAGCGTTGCCAGGCAACGTGTCCTGCTACGTTGCCAGATCAGTAACATTCAGCTTTTTAGCAAAGAATGGTTATCCTAAATATAACACGGATTAACGGCGTTCTTATGCAACAGTATATGGTGAAAATACAATACCTCCAGAATATGGCCGTTTCTTTTTCAATATATATATATATATATATACATATATATATATATATATATGTATATATATATATGTGTATATGTATATATATATATATATATATATATATATATATATATATATATATGTGTATATGTATATATATATATATATATATATAAATGTGTATATATATATATATATATATATATATATATATATATATATATATATATATATATATATATATATATATATATATAAAACCATATTTATGTTAAGTATAAATAATCTACAACTGTATTTGAAATAAATGATACATGACTAGACATGGACCATTGATTATTATTGTATTACTATTATAAACTTATTGTTTTAATGTATTTATTTTATCATTATAACCTTGAAATAAATAATTATATTAGATTTAATATAAATAATAGACATCTTCATTTTCTTTCCAATGTTTCATGATTATGTTGCTTTAAAGGTAAAAAGTAGCAAACGCCTTCCTGTGCGGGTATTATTGTCATGCGTGTTTTGTCATGTTCATATTCTTCCCAACAGCAAGGCTTCTGAGCTCTCAGGAAACATTATGGAGCTTCACGTCTGTGAAACAAATATGAGTAAATCAGAACAAACAGTGAAGACAGAGATGAGTTCTCTGGAGATGAGTCGTCCTAAATCCCATGAAGCTGCTGGCAGACGGAGTGTTCCGTCTCTAATCGGTGTACGGTGAATAAATCCTGGTTTCCCTGCTCCTCCGATAGGTGATGGATGAGTCGGAGGCCTTCTCACTGCCTGGTGGTCTGGCCAGCGTCAAGAGGCAGTTTGAGAGCCGGGAGTTGGCCTCGTCATCCTCTCAGTCCAGCATCACCCAGGTCCACGTCCAGAAGAGAACAGTCCAGGTGAGACGGATCCCAACACTTCGCTTCTTCTTTCCAGGAATTTCCTTTTTCTTTCCAGTCCAGCTCTGTCCGTCTGGAACAGCAAAAACCTGGACCGGTTGGACCACATGGGGAATCTGGACCGGTCGGACCACATGGAGAGTCTGGACCGGTTGGACCACATGGGGAGTCTGGACCGGTTGGACCACATGGGGAGTCTGGACCGGTTGGACCACATGGAGAGTCTGGACCGGTTGGACCACATGGGGAGTCTGGACCGGTTGGACCACATGGGGAGTCTGGACCGGTTGGACCACATGGAGAGTCTGGACCGGTTGGACCACATGGGGAGTCTGGACCGGTTGGACCACATGGGGAGTCTGGACCGGTTGGACCACATGGAGAGTCTGGACCGGTTGGACCACATGGGGAGTCTGGACCGGTTGGACCACATGGGGAGTCTGGACCGGTTGGACCACATGGGGAGTCTGGACCGGTTGGACCACATGGAGAGTCTGGACCGGTTGGACCACATGGAGAGTCTGGACCGGTTGGACCACATGGAGAGTCTGGACCGGTTGGACCACATGGGGAGTCTGGACCGGTTGGACCACATGGGGAGTCTGGACCGGTCGGACCACATGGGGAGTCTGGACCGGTCGGACCACATGGGGAGTCTGGACCGGTCGGACCACATGGGGAGTCTGCACCGGTCGGACCACATGGGGAATCTGGACCGGTCGGACCACATGGGGAGTCTGGACCGGTCGGACCACATGGGGAGTCTGGACCGGTCGGACCACATGGGGAGTCTGGACCGGTCGGACCACATGGGGAGTCTGGACCGGTCGGACCACATGGAGAGTCTGGACCGGTCGGACCACATGGGGAGTCTGGACCGGTCGGACCACATGGGGAGTCTGGACCGGTCGGACCACATGGAGAGTCTGGACCGGTCGGACCACATGGAGAGTCTGGACCGGTCGGACCACATGGGGAGTCTGGACCGGTTGGACCACATGGGGAGTCTGGACCGGTTGGACCACATGGGGAATCTGGACCGGTCAGACCACATGGGGAGTCTGGACCGGTCGGACCACATGGGGAGTCTGGACCGGTCGGACCACATGGGGAGTCTGGACCGGTCGGACCACATGGGGAGTCTGGACCGGTCGGACCACATGGGGAGTCTGGACCGGTCGGACCACATGGAGAGTCTGGACCGGTTGGACCACATGGGGAGTCTGGACCGGTTGGACCACATGGGGACATGGAGAGTCTGGACCGGTTGGACCACATGGAGAGTCTGGACCGGTTGGACCACATGGAGAGTCTGGACCGGTTGGACCACATGGGGAGTCTGGACCGGTTGGACCACATGGGGAGTCTGGACCGGTCGGACCAGATGGAGAGTCTGGACCGGTCAGACCACATGGGGAGTCTGGACCGGTCGGACCACATGGGGAGTCTGGACCGGTCGGACCACATGGGGAGTCTGGACCGGTCGGACCACATGGGGAGTCTGGACCGGTCAGACCAGATGGAGAGTCTGGACCGGTCGGACCACATGGGGAGTCTAGACCGGTCAGACCACATGGGGAGTCTGGACCGGTCGGACCAGATGGAGAGTCTGGACCGGTCGGACCACATGGAGAGTCTGGACCGGTCGGACCACATGGGGAGTCTGGACCGGTCAGACCAGATGGAGAGTCTGGACCGGTCGGACCACATGGGGAGTCTAGACCGGTCAGACCACATGGGGAGTCTGGACCGGTCGGACCAGATGGAGAGTCTGGACCGGTCGGACCACATGGGGAGTCTGGACCGGTCGGACCACATGGGGAGTCTGGACCGGTCGGACCACATGGGGAGTCTGGACCGGTCGGACCACATGGGGAGTCTGGACCGGTCAGACCAGATGGAGAGTCTGGACCGGTCGGACCACATGGGGAGTCTAGACCGGTCAGACCACATGGGGAGTCTGGACCGGTCGGACCACATGGAGAGTCTGGACCGGTCGGACCACATGGGGAGTCTGGACCGGTCAGACCAGATGGAGAGTCTGGACCGGTCGGACCACATGGGGAGTCTAGACCGGTCAGACCACATGGGGAGTCTGGACCGGTCGGACCAGATGGAATCTGGACCGGTCAGACCAGATGGAATCTGGACCGGTCAGACCAGATGGAGAGTCTGGACCGGTCGGACCACATGGGGAGTCTGGACCGGTCGGACCACATGGGGAGTCTGGACCGGTCGGACCACATGGGGAGCCTGGACCGGTCGGACCACATGGGGAGTCTGGACCGGTCGGACCACATGGAGAGTCTGGACCGGTCGGACCACATGGGGAGTCTGGACCGGTCGGACCACATGGAGAGTCTGGACCGGTCAGACCAGATGGAGAGTCTGGACCGGTCGGACCACATGGGGAGTCTGGACCGGTCAGACCACATGGGGAGTCTGGACCAGGGGGATCTGGATCGGTCGGACCACATGGGGAGTCTGGACCAGGGGGATCTGGATCGGTCGGACCACATGGGGAGTCTGGACCAGGGGGATCTGGATCGGTCGGACCACATGGGGAGTCTGGACCAGGGGGATCTGGACTAGTCTGAGCCTGACGTACGTACCTGGCCTTCCCCAGCCGTAGTATCAGAAGTGGTTCTGTAGGTTCTGGCCCACAGCGCCGGCGGCTCGGCGCCACAGCAGAACCCGGCAGCCATTGAAGTTTCCATGACTCTGTTCTGTGAAATAAAAGCGATATTTGTACGTCTGGACAGACGGTGTTTCCACTGAACACTGTTTCGTCCATAAGCCTCGGGTTGCGTCTACGAGTTCCGGCTGACGTTGCCACGTCGTCTTATTTCAGGTTTTCTACTTGTTGAGGAGAATTTACTGCATTTTTTTTTCTCCCTCGTTTCCTTTTCTAAGTGGAATCCGGTCGGACCACATGTTGGTTCCACACCGCGCCATCTTTACCTGAAGAGAACCAGTCACGTGACCACATCATGTCCAGGGACACCTCAATGTGTTTCCATCACACTTCTGCTGTTTATTCCTTGATCTAAACGTCAGAAGACGCTCCCACTGGGAGCATAAAAACGTTTCAGTGATTTCTAAAACCTTAGATGTTTCCATCTGCAGCTTTTTCCTCTCACATTTAGTTTTTGTGGAGTTCTGGCGTGATGGACAGGCACCTTCAGACAAGCAGACCAACATGTTTTCACACCTCCTCCACGTTGCATCAGGCGGCAGCTGCATGCAGGAATCATCCGTTCGGCTCCGACCTGTTCGCTGCATCTGGTTTTCAGCTCCGGGAAGCAGGAAGATGAAACGCTGACTCATTTACATTCTGCAGTCGTGCTTTCTGGAAAGACTTGGCCGCTGCGTCCGAGGTCAAATCAAAGAGGGCACCTTGAACTTGGCTCGTCTCTGTGAATCTGTCATCTGGTGCGTGAGGAAAATGCCAGAACAGGTGAGCAGCAGGCCGGGACCGGAGCCGGATCTCATGGCTCCATCCCCCCCATGCATGTTCCTCCGTTCAGGCGGAGAAGCAGAAGGGATTCATGGAGGGCCGACTCCATCTCGCTTTGTTAGAGAAAACGTTGGTGTTTGATGAATCCTGATGAAGGCTGTTTCTCAGGTGAAATCCAGACTGCTCTACATCGTGTTGATGTCCTGGAATGTGTCGGCCATCTATGTCCTGTTGCATGAATCCCAGAGGAGGAAATGAAAGAAGGCATTTTCTCCCAGAAACTTTCCACAGAGGGAGGTTTATTTGGCTTCTCTCCAACGTGAAAATGACTTACCCTCCTGCTGTTTCTTCCAGCTGGCAGCCAGAAGGCGATAAAAGCTGTGTTGCGTTGCGTCTGCAGACGTTTCTATGCAGGGTAGAAGGGATTTGTGTGACAGACATTCAGCATGTCCACATTTCTGACAGGAGATGTCGAGCTCCACGGAGGTGACGGTGAGAAGCAGAGAGATCCTGCCGGCAGCGACCCTGTCTCAACAAGAGGTACTTTTCACCAGATGTATGGCGGCATCACAAACATCGTTGTGATTATTTCATACGTTCCTGAAACGGGCCTCGTACTAAAACCATCTAACGATTTCCTGCCATCATCTCACAGGTGATCCACGATCAAAGAGTCCAGCATAGCAGCGTGGCGAGGAACCATTACAACCAAACAGGTTATTCTGTTCAGGCTGCCATTTGCACGTTTTTATCACGGTCCTGTTTATTAATGATTGTTCCCACGGCTAGCAGAAGAAGGCATGAGGTTGAGTGCAGATGATTTTTATATTCAGCAAAGGAGAAAATCTAATCAGGAAGGTAAAGTATTGGAAAGTAGAAATTGGGCGATCGCTGCTGCATGGTTTTGGAAAATGAAAACTACTCAGGTTTTTAACTAAATGATTTATTTCTCTTTCCAATTCCCCCGAGCTTCCTTAGCTCCAATGATCTAATGAGGCAGACTTCTTCTTCTGTCTAATTCAGTTATGCTTGTCGGAGGAGAGGACCTGCCGAAGGTTTCCACGCAGGCTTTGAAGCAGCAGTATGAAAAAACCATAGAAGAAGCCGCACCAGCCAAAGAAATTAAGGTAACGATGCTGTCTGATTGTCTCAGTAGATGACAGGTTGGCTTTTTTCCCCTCTGAGTTATCAGCCACAACATGAAATTCATCAAAAAGGAGCCGAGCACGCCGCGAGCTGATGGAAAATAAATTGGACGTCATCGTTTTAAAAAGCCAAAGTTAGAAATTTTTCCATTTTAACGTGCTAAAAGGAAAACTCTTCCCGACCAAAGAGCTGGATTTCCGTCTACAGTTCAATGAATACTTGAATGATGAAAACTAGTTCAGCTTGGAGATGTGACTTTTTTATGCATTCTCAGTCAAACTGGGGATTTTTATCTGAAAGAGATTCAACTGAGCAGCATAATTACCTAAAGCTCACACGTTATGTCTGTGTTTCTTACTCTCAACTTTAAAGCTGTCCTTTTCTGTTCTTTAATGTCACTAGTCTTATGATCTCTGTCATCCTTCTCCTTTCCTTCACTCGATCACTAAACTCACATTCAAACCAAAGGCTGATGTGGATCTGAACCAGTTTCAATGGGCACCGGTAAACCAGTCCTCCAAAGTTATGGCAAGTCATGGTTCTTCCAAGACAGTAGCTGCCTCATCCATGGCTCACGAGGCAGCAGAATATTTTCCCCCTCCGCCGACCAACTTGCCAGAAGAAATGGCTCAACACGGCATGTCTGCCCAGGCTCAGGTGCAATCCTCCCGGAAGCTCAACATAGATAAGGAACAGTACTTCAAGCACAAGAGTTTGGCCGAGCTGAAGCGCCTTTACAAGCACATTCACCCAGAAGTGCGCAAGAACCTCGAGGAAGACTTCATGAGTCAACTCACCAAGGAACAAAAGACGGCGTTGGAAAGGAAGGACATAGTAGGCGAAGTCCAGCAGGCATGCTACATGTTCGAACATGAGGGCAGCGACTCTGGGGAGTGTTCAAGCAGCGACGGGGAATACGTGGAGTGGGACGAGATACTCAAAGGCGAGGTGCAATCGATGCGCTGGATGTTCGAGAACAAGCCACTGGACACAATCAAAGATGCTTCCCCAAATGGCAACGAGGAGAGGAACATCGGCCAGCAAGAAATCATCGCTGGCAAGGATGTCAGATACACGGCGTGGATGTTTGAGACTCAGCCCATGGATGCTCTTGGGACAGAGACGACAGAAACCACCGAGCAGTCGCAGAAAAGCAGTGATCTCGCAAGAGGAGACGTCCGAACCGCTACCTGGCTTTTCGAAACTCAGCCTCTCGATTGTTTGAATAAGATCTATCAAGAAGACGAACAAGAAAGTGATGTTGTAGTCGCCAAAGACATCACTGGTGGGGACGTAAAAACGGCCAGGTATCTGTTTGAGACTCAACATCTGGACTCCTTGGGTAAAACAGAAACCATCGAGGAAAGTCACTTCCTGAGTCTGAAGTCGGAGCTGGAGGAGATTAAGGGCGATGTAAAGACAACCACCCGTATGTTTGAGACATTGCCTATGTGCGTGATCAGGGGAGATTCAGGGGAGATGTTAGAAATCACCACCATCCGCAGGGAAGAAACCGCAAAGGGAGACGTGAAGTCATCTCGCTGGATGTTTGAAACCCAACCTCTGGATATGATCAACAAAGACCCCACCAGGGTAAAGTTAATATGCGGCATCTCCATGGAAGACAACGTTCAGGGTGGTGTCAACAAAGGACGATGGCTTTTTGAGACAAAGACGCTTGACACCATCAAGGATGAGGAATGGGAGACTTCCAGACAGCTGAGGGAAGAAATAGTCGGAGCTGATGTGAAGAAGCACTGTCTTGTTTTCGAAACTCAGCCCATGGATACGCTGAAAGACAACGCCAACGCTCGACCTTTGCTTCCAGACGACATCGTAGGAGGAGATGTTCGATCAGCCAAACATCTTTTTGAAACGGGGCCAACAGAAAATCTGAAAGAGCTGCTTGAAGTGGGGAAACTTAAGAAAATGGTCACGTCGCAAGAAGAGAAAGGCGACGTGAGGCATCAGAGGTGGGTCTTCGAAAGCCAGCCACTGGAGAACATACGGGAGGAGAAGAAGGAGATGACAAGAACGGTGCATATCGAAGCTCTCGACAAAGGAGATGTGACCAACTATAAGGAAAGGTTTGAGAGCATGGATTTGAGTAAATGCGAAGGAACACAGAAAATCCACGTCGAAGGCGTGACAAGTGGCTCGGTCCAGTTCAACAGGGTGCTCTTTGAATCTACCCCGATGTATGCCATGCAGGACAGCTCTGGGCATTTCCACGAGGTGAGGACTGTTCGGCGGGAGGAGATTGTGAAAGGAGACGTTCGCAGCTGCAGGTGGATGTTTGAAACGCGTCCCATTGACGAGTTTGACGACAGCATCAATAAGTTCCAGCTCATCAAAGGCATCTCCAAAGAAGAGATCGAGTCAGGTGACGTGAAGACGGCCAAGTGGCTGTTTGAAACTCAACCACTCCACGCCATTAAATGTTTCAGCGACATCGAGGAGGAGCTACGAGAACCTAAGGAAGGCATTGAAATTGAGAAAGGAGATGTGAAAACGTGTCGGTGGCTGTTTGAAACTCAGCCGATGGACGTCCTGTATGAAAAGGAAGAAAAGAGCAAGGCCAGTTCAGAAGAAGTGCAAAAAGGTGACGTGAAAACCTGCACTTGGCTTTTTGAGACCCAAATGCTGGACAACATTCGTGATCATTCAGAGACGGAGACCATTCTGAAAACCTGCACAGTAAAGCAGGAGGACATTCATGGCAAAGACGTGCGCCTGGCTCGTTTCCTTTTTGAAACCGAGAACCTGGAGAACATCACGGAGGAGGACCGCGGCTCTTTCACCAGGGTCACTGAAATCGACATCCAGTCGGGCGACGTATCCAGGATGAAGTATAACTTCGAAAACCGCTCCTCCGACATCATGAGCTCTACCTCGGAGGAAACGATGCAGAGGCTGAAGACACAGCAGGTTGAGGACATCCAGAAGGGAAACGTGGTCAACTGCACCTGGATGTTTGAGAACCAGCCAATCGACGCCATCCACGACGAAAGCAAGACGGGGAGGGAAACTCGCACGGTGACCGATGTTCAGGGGGGTGATGTTGACAAGGGCCGCTTCATTTTCGAGACGTACTCTTTGGACCAAATCAAAGAGGAGTCCTCTGAGACAGATAGATCGAAACTGACCAGCGTCTTTAGACTCGACACAGAGAAGGGAGACGTGAAAAATTACACCATGATGTTTGAAACTCAGCCGTTGTATGCGATCCGTGACAAGGAGGGGCATTACCACGAGGTCACAACCGTTACTAAAGAAGAAGTCGTCCGAGGGGACGTGGTGGGGGCCCGATGGCTGTTTGAGACAAAGCCTCTGGATTCTATCAGAGAATCAGAGGAGGTCTACGTTATTAAAGCTGTGACTGAAGAAGGGATTAACAAAGGAGACGTCAGCTCTGCCAGGTGGAGGTTTGAGACGCAGCCTCTGGATGAAATCGCCGAGGACATGAAGGTAAGGTCGAAGACGGTTGCCGACGTCCGAGGCGGTGACGTGAAGACGAACAAACAGCGGTTCGAGACCGATGAAATGAGTCAAAAGTACATCAGAACGGTGAGCGTGAGCGAAATCCAAAAAGGCGACGTCAGATCTGCCACATGGATGTTTGAAACCCGCACTATCGATGAGATCCGCGGGGACGGCGGGGCGTACGATGGCATGGAGAGGGTGACAAAGGAGGAGGTCATGGAAGGAGATGTCAAGCAGTCTGTGTGGCTGTTTGAGAAGCATCCTCTCGACAGCATCAACGAGGCCGACGGCAGGGAGCTCATCGTGACAAAGGAAACGATCCCGCAGGCCGACGTCAAGACGACGACGTGGCTGTTTGAAACCACGCCGTTTCACGAATTCAACGAGAGCAACATAGAGAAAACGGAGATCATCGGTAAAAGCATCAAAGAGACACTTGAGGAACTTTACAGCCAGAAAATGGTGGATTCGCAGGGCATCCTCATTGAAGCAGATGAAATTGGTGATGTGCGAATGGCAAAGTATAAACTTATGAACCAGGACGCCCCACAGATCCAGAAAGAGGAGATCATCAGAGGAGACTTGAGCAACATTATGATGAACCTCCTGAACCGCCAGGAGACTACTGGAAAAGCCATCACCATCGACAGCGAGGAGCGGGGCAACATCGACACCACGGTGAAGCAGCTGTTCAGGCAGGGAAGGGGGGTCAATGTGGAGAAGGAGGCCATCGTACGTGGGGACATTCAGGAGGCCATGAACAAGCTTCTGAAGACAGAAGGCTCCTCCAAGCGGGGCATCCTGATTCAGGAAGACGAGAAGGGAGATGTGAGGATGACTATTTATTCTCTGTTGAACAAAGGGGAAAGCGCCAGCATGGCGAAGGAGGACATCATTCAAGGGAACGTCAGCAAAACTCTTCAGCGTCTTCTGTCCAACTCAGGAGAAGAGGAGTCGAAAAAGATTAGAATCGGAGACGTAGAAAGGGGTAATGTGAGTTTCTACACGACGTGCATCGAGTCTGGAGCGTTGGATTACCTGAAGCAGCTCCAGTCCGAGTCTGATGAAAGCCAGGAAGAAGTGCAGAAGGAGCGCATCATTGGCGGCGACATCGAAGAGACGAAACTGTTGCTGAAGAAGAACCAGCCGCAGATCGGTCGCACCGTTGCAGAGGACGACATTGTTCCAGGAGACGTCTGCAGCATCGTTCAGGTGTTCATGACAGAGCCGGCTGTTTCCTACAGAAACCTGGAGAAAAAGGACATCGTTAAAGGAGACCTCAACGCCGCCCTCGATTCCCTGACTCAAGCCATCAACCAGAGAGTGATCCTAGAGAAAGAGGAGGTGGTAAAGGGAGATATATCCACGACCCTGAAGTCTCTGGAGGAGGCCCAGCATCAAGCCAAGGAGATGGAAAAGCCTGAAATAATCAGGGGAGACATAAGAGGGGCTCTTGAGTCGCTTGAGAAATCTGCGTCCACTAAAACAGAAGTAACTGTTGAGGATTTAGTGGCAGGTGATATCAAAGGAACCCTGAAGTCCCTGGAGGAGGCCACACAAGCTGTGAAAGAGGTGGAGAAAGAGGAGATCGTCAGAGGAGACATCCACACTGCCTTGCAGAGTTTGCAGGAGGCGTCCAGTGAGAAGAAGATTTACCAGCACCAGGTGAGCGAACAGGGGAACGTTAAAGGCACCATTCAGCTTTTACTGGAGCCTGGAACCTCGCCAAGAACGCAGCGCAGAGGGAGCATAGAAGGAGACGTGAGGACGTCCATAAAATCCCTTTATGAAGGGCAGGAGGCCACGCAGCTGGAGAAAGAAGAGGTAGTCAAAGGCGATGTTCAAGGGGCGATAAAGTGTCTCATGCAAAGAAAACAGTATTCGAGCAAGAAGCGCATGCATCCTTCTAAGAAAGCAAAAGTGTCTGTGAAAAACCCATCAAGCGTAAAGCAAGTGGAGCATGAATGCTTACACGAGGCTAAGAGTGTAGCAGTCGCTGTGAAAAACATCTCTCAGAGCAGTGAGTCACACAAGCACACACAGAGGCAGCATGAAAGCAAATCACTGAAAACGCAGGTAATAACCCAGGAGGGCCACTCCGTCGCTGTAGTCAAAACAGACAATCCTGCCAGGGCCGCTCATCGGAAGAGCCTGCCAGAGCAGAAAGCGCTGCCCCCGCAGAAAACCCAAGCCCCGAAGACGGCGGCGATGAAGAGCAAACAAAAGGCCAGTAATGATCAGACGGCGGCGAAAGTGGCCGACGTGACTGTGATGGAAGAGGTGCAGAGCGCGCCGCAGAACGCGCCGCAGAGCGCGCCGCAGAGCGCGCCGCAGAGCGCGCCGCAGAGCGCGCCGCAGAACGCGCCGCAGAACGCGCCGCAGAGCGCGCCGCAGAGCGCGCCGCAGAACGCGCCGCAAAGCGCGCCGCAAAGCGCGCCGCAGAGCGCGCCGCAGAGCGCGCCGCAGAGCAGTGTTTCCAGCAAGCAAATCGGCCAGACGAAGACAACCAAACAGGTGCAGACGACGGTGACGGAGAAAAGCACCGTGCATAAAGAAAACCAAACTGCGACGGATCAAACCGGCCGAACGGAAACCAAGGCTCTCGTGCACGGGCCCAGCATCAGAAACATTAATGCTGATCACAGAGGCCTTGACATGAGAGTGAAGAGTCCAGTTAAAAAGCCAAATCCACAGATTCACTTCCCTCCCCCGCCCTCTGAGTCTGACCTCTCCCTCCCTCCACCGCCGTCCCCCGTAGCAGAAAGCCCAACTTCGCCCACATCCAGGCCTTCCATCACGAGGCAGGACAGCGACCTGCCTCCTCCGCCACCCCCACCACCCATGGAGTGCCTAAAGTCTGAGACGGATTTCTTCCCACCTCCTCCCCCTCCTCCACCTCCAACCTCTGCAGGCAGACTAGATTTTCTCCCTCCACCTCCGTCACAGCAAGAGCTGAATGCAATGCCTCAGACTCCTCCTGCGAAGAAGCCTTTCGGCAAACCTTTATTTAAAGTTCCCAAACCGCCACAGCCGCAGAAGCCTGTTCAAGTCAAACCCAAATGGCAAAAAAACCAGCTGACTTCTCCCCCGCCTCCCCCTCAGCTGCCCCCCGCTGCAGAAACAACCCGGTCTCCGGTCCACAAAGAGGAAAACAAAGTTCAGAAGGTCAAGCAAGAAACAAGCCAACAAGCTGAAACAGAAGCAGCGTCTCAGACAACACGACCGGCTGTAAAAGCAGAACCGAGCCCTCAGCCCACCAAGAAAGTGTTTGTGCCTCCCATCAAGCTGCCTCCACCTCCAGATCCGACTCCCGCCCCGAAGGCCAGACCGAATGCTCGCAAGTTTAAAACCCCTCTCATGCTTGCAGAGGAAAGATACCGCCAGCAGAAGCTGGAGAAAGAGGAAGAGGACAAGAGTAAGGTCTCCACCCCCCCTTCACCACCAGCTGGTACCCGATCCTCTGCAGGCAGCGGGGAGGTCTCAGCAGCTGAACGTTTCCAGAGCGAAGCGGCCACAGAGGCGACAAAAGCAAAGAGCAAAGAGGGAATGTCGACTCAAGACTCCCCTGCCCAGAAAACCCCGTCCCAGATCCCTCTCAGCAAGCCCTCAATCTCAGGAACAAATAAAAAACCAGCTCCTGCATCTTCAAACAAGCCTTTAGATAAAAACAAGCTCCCCAGCAAGCAAATGGTCTCAACTGATGCCACGAGTCAGACTGCTTCTGAGGCCTCCTCTTCCAGCGCGGGGCCTTCCTCGGAGCGGCAGCAGTTTGTTCAGAAATCCAGCATCGCCTCTGTTGCTGTCCGGGAAAATGGAAATCTTCTAAGCCAGTCTGCGGTCACATTGACAAGTGATGGTGTGAAGAATATTAATGTGCCTCCGACACAGGAGGGGAAAACGAGCGCCTCTCAGCCTACGAAAATTCCTAAAGTAAGTCCAAGTTTCAAAGTGAAAACGTTTAAAACGCCAACGAAGAAGAGAGAGGAGCCGCTGGACGGTTTGGGCCAAAAGGAGACGATGAAAAGCCAAACACAAAGAAGTGAATCAAAGATGAATTTGGAAAGCAGCCAGATGGATTCAACTAGAACTGAAATGAAAACAGAAATGAAAATAAAACAGGTGAAAAATCAGGTGCAAGGAGCTGAGGTGGAGAAAGGAAAGACAGAAGAAAAGTCGTCGCCATTGGTTACTGCTTCAGTGCCTAAGGTGGCGAAGATAACGTCTTCATCAGCGCGTCAAGGACAAAACCTTGTGTCTGTCTCTCAGACTCAGCAGAGCGTGAAGGCAGAGCACATCCAGAGACACAAGGAGGTTGTCGTGACCGAGGGCTTGGTGCAGCAGCAAATTAAGCTACAAGCAACGGCGGTAAATAAAGCGCAGATAAAAGCAGGGAAGTCGAAGGAAGTGTTGGTAAAACAGGAGCATAAAGACGGGGCTGAGACACAAGAGGTCACAGATGTAGAGAAATGTAATGTGATGCACAAGCTGATTGCTCAAGTAAAGGAGGTGGAGGGTTCGCCCGGCAGGATCGACGCCAACACGGTCGGGACGATCATAAACGGAATTCCGGACTGGGCTATGGGCTCGGACCAGAAGAAAAAGTTCAGCGAAGTCGCAAAACAGCAAAGCAAGAAGAAGCTGAAAGAGATGCTGGCTCATGTGCGGAGCATCGTTCAGACAAAGCTAACACTTGTGGAGAAAACGGTGGCAGCAGTGGAAAAGGAGGTGAAAGAAGAGAAGCAGGACGAGCCGGTGCCACCGCCGGTGCCTCCGAAACCAGACAAGAAGCTCCTCGGTGGCGCCATGGCAAAGCCATCGAAGGTTGGCACTAGCTCTCACCACAGCCAGAAGAGGATGGTGGAAGAGAAGTCCCTTCAAGAGATGACCCAAGTGGCCGAGCAGAGGGTTTCCTCCCCGTTGACGAGCATCCGGACTCCATCGCCGACTTTTATTATGATTGAATCAAGAAGGGTAGACTCGCCGCTCAGAGTGACTCCTTCCCCTCCGCCCTACAAGTCCGTAGGGACGCCTCCACCTCCTCCCCGTAAAGCTTTCACGTCTACGTCAACCTTCAGCAGGGCAACGCCGTCTCCAACCCTGAGCCGCTCTGAAAAGCTGATGAAACTCAGGGATACGACCTCCAAGCTTTCTGGTGGGATCACTCCGCCACCTGCTATGCCGGAGCCCTTCGTCGCTGAAGGAGAGCGCTCAGCCTCGTTTGGCGACGGGGAAACTCCCGCTGAGAGAGGCGAGCTTGGGCTGGTGGACGTCACAGAGATGGTCGACTCCATGATGACGGTGAAGGACAAAAAGTCGTTCTTTGAGGAGGCGCAGTGGGCTGAAGTGAACAAGATGTACATCCGGAAGGATCCCATCGACATCCCTGAGCGTTTGGAACCTGATGCAGAGGAAACCCCTGAGACTGTGACCATAGATCTAATGAAACAGGATCTTCCAAGAGTCGATTTGTCTAAGCTTGTCAACAGATTTGAGTCTCCACAGCCCAAGATTTACACCAGAAAAGAGCCCATTGTCATAGCAGAGAGGCTGGGGAGCGACACGGAGGATGCCGAGGCCGAACTCCAGACTGCAAGGGCAGAGGAAATCCCGACCTTCAACGTCAAAGCCATAAAAGATGTGTTCGAGACAGGGGAGCACGGTTCTCAAGCAGCTCGAGAGCTCAGAGAGCAAATAGAAAGAAGAGAATCCGAATCTGTTTGTTCAGAACCGGTAAGTCACTCCGAAACCACGTCGGTCACCGAGCAGTTCTGCAGCATCGACGACTTCGGGAACGTAACGGAGACGAGGCGTGAAATGCATTCTGGGAGCTCGGTGGGCCGAGGTAACCCTCCGTCCTACGCCGATGTGGTGAGGGGCAGGGTGCCCACGGTCGCCGTACCCCCCGAGGCCTCCACAGAGGAACTGCTGAGGAACTTCCAGCAGTCCTGGGCCGAGAGCCAGGGAGTATTCCAGAATCTGGGTTTCAGTGTGACGGAGCAGAGGATCGTAACCCGCCAGCAGGACACCTTCGTGTCGGGTAAACCGTCCTGCATGGCGACGCTAAACAGCATCGGTGTGTTTAACCTGCTTTGTGTTTGTGTGGAAAAAACCAGAAGCTTTAACATCTCACTTCGTTTTATTCTGCAAGTTTACACTGAAACGTCATTTCTAATTGCCATTAACGTTTCATCCGAAGCCAAGTCCAGGAATAGAAGCATAATTACTTTTCCTGAGCCTGAGAAGTCGTCGTGAAACTCACTCTCAGTCCTTCAAACACGTCACGTTGGAAAGGTTTACTGCAACTCCGACGGTGATTACAGAGGAAGCATCTGCATAAACCTCCCCTCTACAATCTTCTGTTTGCTCTCTGCTTCTAACATGATTTAATCAGGACATTTCATCACAACTTCATGGGAAATTCACAGTAAAGGAATAAAAAGGATTTTTATTTAATCAGGAATTTTCCTTTTCTGACATGGAAAAGCAGGAAAAGCTGAACTGTCTGCAGCCAATGGTGTAAATGTTGACGACGTTTTGAGTCATAACACAAATAAACAAGATGTGTTCAACAAGATGTAAACAACCACATTAAACTAACTTAATAGAAATTGTTTTATTAAAATGAAATCAATTTGTAAAAATCTATCATAATTAAAACAATGATAAATTGACACTATTTATTAAGTTTAATAAATAGGAATGTTTCTCGAAAATAATTTAATAATTTTAAAAAAAGAAATAATTATTAATCATGTAATAATCAATAATTCTGTATTGGAATTTCTCCAGGAGTAAACTTGAACGTATGAAACATGGTTAAGACTTTTGGACTTCATTGTCATTGTAAAAATGACAAAAATGGAATTATTGCAATAGTTAAAACTGTTTGAATTTATGAAAATTATGTTTATAAAAACCGATTTATTATAAATCTGATGCACTTTAAAAGTATAGTTTTGTCAGTATAACATGTTTATGAGCACTTATAAATACGATATAACTAACTCACATACCTGAAACGTCCAACATGTTGGCTAAAAGGCCGTCTGTCGTCAGACTGACTCATATTCATGCTCGTGGATTAAGATAGAAACTCAATAACCCAAATCTATAGAGTGTGATTAAAATAATTAGACGAATTAGTCGCTGCAGGATTTTACCCAGAATGAAAATTTCCCTCCTCTTTTGTAGAAAATTCGAGTTCCAGAATCCGAGCTGTGCCGGGTGTGTCGGAAGAGAGTGTACCCGATGGAGTCGCTGATGGCGGACAAACAAACCTTCCACAAAAGCTGCTTTCGCTGTGAACACTGCAGAGGCAGACTGAGGTGCAGCTTCGCCACAGAGCAGAAATATTCTGACTTTTAACAGAACTCTGTGAGTTGATGGTTTCTGCTCTTTCCTCCCGACTAGCCTCGGCAACTACGCCTCTCTCCATGGACGAATGTACTGCAAGCCACACTACAAGCAACTCTTCCAGTCCAAAGGAAATTACGACGAGGGATTTGGACAAAAGCCTCACAAAGAACTTTGGAACAACAAGAACCAGCAGAATTCCACCATGAAGTCACTGAAACCTGAAAGGAAAGTTCCAGATTTCAGATATTCCACAGCTCAGAGTGCAGCGATCGCTCCGGATAACAACATCGGAAAACTATCGGATGAGAACAAAAAGCCTGCCAGTAAGATTTCCGTCGTGTGGCCTCCACAAGTCGACTCTCCAAAGAAATCCTTCACGATTGAGGAGGAGCTGAAGGTGGTGAAGCCATCATGGCCTCCGAGGGAGGGCTCAGCTCAGGAGAAGGACTTCAGCACGCCTCCGTCCAAACGGACCACAGAACAAAATGGACCGCAGGAAAGCGAGACAGAGCCTGGAGAGACGCCAGCAGCGCCACAGGCCGCCCCGACGACCACCATGGCCGAGGAAGCGGCGAGCGTCACAGTAGATGGCAGCTCCGAGGCTGAACACCACGATGGAGGCGAGGAGATGCAGCAGAGGGAAGATGGCGGAGAGAACTCAGAGGAGATGAAGGAAGAGAAAAGTCCAGAAAAGGAGGAGGAAGTGAAAGAAAATGGACATGAGGAGGTAGAGGAGGGAGTGAAGGTCACGTTCATAGACGAGGAGACATCCGAGGTTGTCGTGCAGAATGGAAACACCAACAACAACAACAACAAGCAGGAGAAGGAAGAACAGCTCATCGCAGGTTCCTGGAGAGAATCCCAGTGGATGCCAAGCCAACCGCCACGTTCGGCGCCGAGGGAGGAGGCTTTTGTCTCAGACGATGCCAACAAACACATGGAAGCTGATGGAGCGCTCGCCGTCATGGACGCCGAGTCCAGCTTCCTGCGGGATGTCTTCGCCGGTCTGAGCTCCAGTGATGTAACGTCGGACGGTGCGAGGCCCGCGGTGTCGGCGCTGGATGACCTTTTAGACTTTGGGATCGAGGCAGGAGACGTGAGCGGCGACATCTCGGCGGACACTTTCCTCTGGACAGAGAACGAGGACGTCCTGACGGTGGAGGAGCAGATCAAGACGAACAGATGCTACGATAGCGAGGACGAAGACGGCTTCTGAATCAGGATTATTTACGTAAAGATCAGTTTTTTGACATCCGGGTCCATGGAGAGACGAACTGCTGGGAAAATTCGGTTTCTACCAGTTCATCTGGCTTTGTGTGATGCTGAATGGCACCTGGCGTGCACGGCGAATGTTAACGTTTAGTCGCTTCTTCTGTCTGAATAAAGAGCTTTAACATTTTCTCCATGTTGATTATTTCTGCAGTTTGGCATAAAGTTGCACAAATGGTTTCACTGGTTAGAAGTTTTCTTATTACATAAAATTACTACATGGCAAACAGGTGTCTAGGGGAGGGACCAGACCAAGCACGGCTCAAAGACCTCTATGATGAACAGAAACCTGGGCATAAATGTTCCCTTGCCCGGACGCGGGTTACCGGGACCCCCCTCTGGAGACAGGCCTGGAGGTGGGGCACGAGAGAGAGCATCTGGTGGCCGGGCCTTCGCCCATGGGGCCCGGTCGGGCTCAGCCCGAAAGGGTTACATGGGCCCCACCTCCCGTGGGCTCACCATCTGCGGGAGGAGCCGTAGGGGTCGGGTGCAATGTGAGCTGGGCGGCAGCAAGGGGCGGGGACCCTGGCGGTCCGATCCCCGGCTGCAGAAGCTGGCTCTAGGGACGTGGAACGTCACCTCTCTGGTGGGGAAGGAGCCTGAGCTTGTGCGCGAGGTTGAGCGGTTCCGGCTAGATATAGTTGGACTCACCTCGACGCATGGCTTGGGCTCTGGAACCAGAACCCTCGAGAGGGGCTGGACCTTCTTCCACTCTGGAGTTGCTCATGGTGAGAGGCGCCGAGCAGGTGTGGGCATTCTCATCAGCCCCCAGCTTGGTGCCTGCACGTTGGGGTTTACCCCGGTGGATGGAAGGGTAGTTTCCCTCCGCCTCCGGGTGGGGGGACGGGTCCTGACTGTTGTCTGTGCTTATGCACCGAACAGCAGTTCAGAGTACCCACCCTTTCTGGGGTCCTTGGAGGGAGTGCTGGAGGGTGCTCCTTCTGGGGACTCCATTGTTCTGCTGGGGGACTTCAATGCTCACGTGGGCAATGACAGTGAGACCTGGAGGGGAGTGATTGGGAGGCATGGTCCCCCCCCCTCTGAACCCAAATGGTGTTTTGTTATTGGACTTCTGTGCTCGTCATGGATTGTCCATAACGAACACCATGTTCCAACATAAGAGTGTCCATATGTACACCTGGCATCAGGATTCCCTGGGCCGCAGTTCGATGATGGATTTCGTAGTCGTATCGTCGGACCTGCGGCCACATGCCTTGGACACTCGGGTGAAGAGGGGGGCGGAGCTTCAGCTGATCACCACCTGGTGGTGAGTTGGCTCAGATGGTGGGGGAGGAAGCCGGTCAGATCTGGCAGGCCCAAACGTGTTGTGAGGGTCTGCTGGGAACGTCTGGCTGAGTCCCCCGTCAGAGCGAGCTTCAACTCCCACCTTCAGCAGAGCTTCAACCATGTCCCGAGTGAGGCGGGGGACATTGAGTCTGAATGGACTGTGTTCCGTGTCTCTATTGCTGAGGCGGCCGGCCGGAGCTGTGGCTGTAAGGTAGTTGGTGCCTGTCGTGGCGGTAATCCCAGGACTCGTTGGTGGACACCAGCAGTGAGGGATGCCGTCAAGCTGAAGAAGGAGTCCTATCGAGCCTTCTTGGCCTGTGGGACTCTGGAGGCAGCTGATGGGTACCGGCGGGCTAAGCGGCATGCGGCTTCGGCCGTTGCCAAGGCAAAAACTCGGGCATGGGAGGAGTTCGGCGAGGCCATGGAGAAAGACTTCCGGACGGCTTCGAGGAGATTCTGGTCCACCATCCGGCGTCTCAGGAGGGGGAAGCAGTGCTCCATCAATACTGTGTACAGTGGAGATGGGGAGCTGCTGACCTCAACTCAGGACGTTGTGGGTCGGTGGTAGGAATACTTCGAAGACCTCCTCAATCCTACCAACATGTCTTCCGATGAGGAAGCAGAGCTGGTGGACTCGGGGGTGGACTCTCCTATCTCTGGGGCTGAAGTCGCTGAGGTGGTCAAAAAGCTCCTTGGTGGCAAGGCCCCGGGGGTGGATGAGATCCGCCCGGAGTTCCTTAAGGCTCTGGATGCTGTGGGGCTGTCCTGGCTGACACGCCTCTGCAGCATCGCGTGGACATCGGGGACAGTGCCGCTGGATTGGCAGACTGGGAATGAGCTGTGGGTCGTGACCGAAAGAACCAGATCTCGTATACAGGCGGCTGAAATGAGTTTCCTCCGCAGGGTGGTCGGGCTCTCCTTTAGAGATAGGGTGAGGAGCTCGGTCATCCGGGAGGAGATCAGAGTAGAGCCGCTGCTCCTCCACATCGAGAGGAACCAGTTGAGGTGGCTCGGGCAACTGGTCAGGATGCCTCCTGGACCTCCCTGGTGAGGTGTTCCAGGCACGTCCCTCTGGGAGGAGACCCCGGGGAAGACCCAGGACACGCTGGAGGGATTATATCTCTCGGCTGGCCTGGGAACGCCTCGGGATCCCCCCGCAGAGTTGGCAAATGTGGCTGGGGAGAGGGAAGTCTGGGCTTCCCTGCTTAGGCTGCTGCCCCCGCGACCCGACCCCGGATAAGCGGCAGGAGATGGATGGAAATCTTTAATTTTAAGGATTTAGATAGTTTGACAGAAACATAGATGGATGGAGACCGGTTCTGGTCCAGGTCCCGTGGTTTACTGAAACCGGTTCTGGTGGATCACCCAGTGCCCCTGCAGCAGAACCGGGACGCGGATCTGGACCGGTTCTCCAGAGCACCACCTCTCTCTCTCTCTCTCTCTCTCTCTGTCTCTCTCTCTGGCTGCGCGTGCCCTCCCCCTCAGCCCTCCCCTGATTGGCTGCTCTCCTCTCCTCGCGCTGGCACGCGAGACGCCAGCAGAAGGTAGTCCGAAACGGACCGGAGATCGCAGGTTGGAGTAAACTGGACCGGGACCTACGGCTCGGCTCGGCTCGGCTCGGGTAGGTGACCGTAAAACGCGCCCGCGCGCGTGCTTTGCAGCCTGTGGCGCACGCGGCTGCCTGTGAGTCCTGCTCTGTTTGTGGTCCTTGAACGCATTAATTCACTTCTTTCAGCTGCTGAGACATTTCTGCCGTCCTCGCGGCTCGCGCACGCGCAAACGCGCAGGTTTATTCTGTTTTTACTTTTGTTTGTTTCCCCACGTGACGTCACGCCAGAGCCACGCAGCTGGTCCAGGAACAAAGCGGAGCGGGATTAATCCAGATTAGTTCCTGGGAGCGGTGTTCAGTTCCAGCCTGATCCGGGACCTTGATGCTGGTCCGCCTCAACTCCACCAGGCGGGTCCAGTTCCCGGTCCAGCTGCAGGACCAGCTGCAGGTCCAGCTGCAGGTCCAGCTGCAGGTCCAGTTGCAGGTCCAGTTGCAGGTCTAGGTGCAGGTCCAGTTGCAGGTCCAGTTGCAGGTCCAGCTGCAGGTCTAGGTGCAGGTCTAGGTGCAGGTCCAGTTGCAGGTCTAGGTGCAGGTCCAGTTGCAGGTCCAGTTGCAGGTCCAGTTGCAGGTCTAGGTGCAGGTCTAGGTGCAGGTCCAGTTGCAGGTCTAGGTGCAGGTCAAGGTGCAGGTCCAGTTGCAGGTCCAGGCTTGTTGGGATCGTTGCAGGTTTAATCTCAATGAAAGCTTTAGTTCCATTTGGGAAATAAAGGACGAGTTCAGTCTGAAACAACGATGATGTTCAACATTAATTTTTCATCCATCTGTTTTTATTCGTCCCAAAAAATATTTAAAACTTTTGTTTTAACTTTTTAAACATCTAAATATTGTTTAAACATTAAACTTCATGTCAACACTGAATCCTTGTTACCCTGTCAGCCTGCAGACATGACGTTTCCATGGAGACGTGACGTTTCCATGGTGACGTGAGGTTTCCATGGAGACGTGACGTTTCCATGGTGACGTGAGGTTTCCATGGTGACGTGAGGTTTCCATGGAGACGTGATGTTTCCATGGAGACGTGATGTTTCCATGGAGACGTGACGTTTCCATTGAGACGTGATGTTTCCATGCAGACGTGACGTTTCCATGGAGACGTGACGTTTCCATGGTGACGTGAGGTTTCCATGGAGACGTGATGTTTCCATGCAGACATGACGTTTCCATGGAGACGTGATGTTTCCATGCAGACATGACGTTTCCATGGAGACGTGATGTTTCCATGCAGACATGACGTTTCCATTGAGACGTGATGTTTCCATGCAGACGTGACATTTCCATGGAGACGTGACGTTTCCATGGTGACGTGAGGTTTCCATGGAGACGTGATGTTTCCATGGAGACGTGATGTTTCCATGCAGACATGACGTTTCCATGGAGACGTGATGTTTCCATGCAGACATGACGTTTCCATGGTGACGTGATGTTTGCATGCAGACATGACGTTTCCATGGAGACGTGATGTTTCCATGCAGACATGACGTTACCATGGTGACGTGATGTTTGCATGCAGACATGACGTTACCATGGTGACGTGATGTTTTCAGCCTCAGCCGTCTGATTCTGAGGCTTAAATGATGTAAAATGAACGTATGAACAGATAAAGCAGCATAAAGACTCATCTCCACGTCTTCCTGCTACTATCTACCTGCTGTCCTCACTGCAGCACCTCCACCTCAGCTGCATCCCAAACGTCTTCCTGGCTTTATTCCAGCCATAGAGGATCATTATTTCCCTGCTTTTCTCATCACTTGTTGATCTTTGGCTGCTCCTGATTGGACGTTACCGTCAGTTTAAGCTCTCTGATTGGTGGAAAGTCTGACAGGAAGTGTCTTCATCATCATGTCCAGGTGGAAATAGAGGTCTCTTAGCAACATGGTAGTGATGGTGATGAAGATGTGATAAATAATGGTGGATTTACCATCTAGAGTCTCTGAATAAACACTACATCTGGATTGTAGACCTCCTGGACGGATAGAAACGCTGGAAAACCTCCGTAGACCAGCTGGAGGGTCACATGACCAGCTGGAGGGTCACATGACCATCCCAGTTCCACACTGCTGGTCCTGATGGACTGATGATGATATGAAGGATCGGGTTCTGCGGATCTGAGTTAGCATGAACGACATGTTTTGAAATCCTGTGGGAGGAAGCTGCCTCCGGCTGTGCATCTAATCAGCTTTGCCCTCCTGGTTTCGACCTTCATGTGTCTGGTTGTCTCTGTAACGGCTTCCCATCTGGACGCCTGCGACACACAATCGATGGCTAGAAACGTTTAGCACATCGTTTCTCATGGAAAACAGAACAGGCATGTCTGGCTGAAGTGACTCTGCAGAAGAAGCTGCAGGCGCAACCAGACGGTCTTCCTTGCATCATATTTAAGTTCTGGACATGATTTCGGGACAGCACGGACCCTCCCAGCACAGATGAACTGTGCATGGCATTGATGAATGGCGCTTGTAATGACTGGAACAGAAAAGTGGATTACAGCCGAGCTTATGAACTCATTCATAGTTCGGCTCTCATTGTGCTTTGATGTTGCGTCGCGTGTCAACGTGAATTAAAGGCAGAATCTGTCGGCTGGTCGGCAGCGTTGCTGTGTGCCATGGCATTTTGCTTTTTCCTCGGGGAAACATGCAGCTTTCAAGTGTTCAGCTCCACTCAACAAATGTCAGCGCCGGTTTTTTTCCACCAGTCTCTTGATGAAAACCATCAGTTTAAATTTGGCGATTTTCCTGTCATCAGGGTTGGTTTCACTTCCTGCTCCGCTGTTCGGCATCAGTCACCTTTAAGCCGGCTGAGATGTAAAACCTGCTGAGAAAGTCCGCTTATTCTGTCTGGTTTGTCATAAAACAGCTGGTTTAACCAACAGAAAAGTGATTCTCCTGCGTGGCTTTCCTGCCTGCATTTCATTTCACACACTGAGAGTCGGCACTGGAACCACGAAGATCCGGTCTGAATGAATGGAACTGGACTGAAATGGACCATCTGATTGGATTTGTACTGATTAAAGGTCCGGTGTTTTCCGGTTCAGGCACCTTCGGACTTGTTTGCAACAAACATGATGGGACTAATTCTTTGTTTTTTAACATCGGTTAAATTATGGGATGGCAACGCAGTAAACAAGAAGAAAACAAGCCTGTAGCTTCCTGTAAGGACCTGCGTCCAACTGGACAGTCCACCAGCAGCGAGGAGCAACGTAGGCGAGGAGCAACGTAGGCGAGGAGCAACGTAGGCGAGGAGCAACGTAGGCGTGGAGCAACGTAGGCGAGGAGCAACGTAGGCGTGGAGCAACGTAGGCGAGGAGCAACGTAGGCGAGGAGCAACGTAGGCGAGGAGGAACGTAGGCGAGGAGCAACGTAGGCGAGGAGCAACGTAGGCGTGGAGCAACGTAGGCGAGGAGCAACGTAGGCGAGGAGCAACGTAGGCGAGGAGGAACGTAGGCGAGGAGCAACGGAGGCGAGGAGCAACGTAGGCGAGGAGCAACGTAGGCGAGGAGCAACGTAGGCGAGGAGCAACGTAGGCGAGGAGCAACGTATGCGAGGAGGAACGTAGGCGAGGAGCAACGTAGGCGAGGAGCAATGTTGGCGAGGAGCAACGTAGGCGAGGAGGAACGTAGGCGAGGAGCAACGTAGGCGAGGAGCAACGTAGGCGAGGAGGAACGTAGGCGTGGAGCAACGTAGGCGAGGAGCAACGTAGGCGTGGAGCAACGTAGGCGAGGAGCAACGTAGGCGAGGAGCAACGTAGGCGAGGAGGAACGTAGGCGAGGAGCAACGTAGGCGAGGAGCAACGTAGGCGAGGAGGAACGTAGGCGTGGAGCAACGTAGGCGAGGAGCAACGTAGGCGTGGAGCAACGTAGGCGAGGAGCAACGTAGGCGTGGAGCAACGTAGGCGAGGAGCAACGTAGGCGTGGAGCAACGTAGGCGTGGAGCAACGTAGGCGAGGAGGAACGTAGGCGAGGAGGAACGTAGGCGAGGAGCAACGTAGGCGTGGAGCAACGTAGGCGAGGAGTAAAGTAGGCGAGGAGCAACGTAGGCGAGGAGGAACGTAGGCGAGGAGCAACGTAGGCGAGGAGCAACGTAGGCGTGGAGCAACGTAGGCGAGGAGGAACGTAGGCGAGGAGCAACGTAGGCGAGGAGCAACGTAGGCGTGGAGCAACGTAGGCGAGGAGGAACGTAGGCGAGGAGCAACGTAGGCGAGGAGCAACGTAGGCGAGGAGGAACGTAGGCGAGGAGCAACGTAGGCGAGGAGCAACGTAGGCGAGGAGGAACGTAGGCGAGGAGTAAAGTAGGCGAGGAGCAACGTAGGCGAGGAGCAACGTAGGCGAGGAGCAACGTAGGCGAGGAGCAACGTAGGCGTGGAGCAACGTAGGCGAGGAGTAAAGTAGGCGAGGAGCAACGTAGGCGAGGAGCAACGTAGGCGAGGAGCAACGTAGGCGAGGAGCAACGTAGGCGTGGAGCAACGTAGGCGAGGAGTAAAGTAGGCGAGGAGCAACGTAGGCGAGGAGCAACGTAGGCGAGGAGCAACGTAGGCGTGGAGCAACGTAGGCGAGGAGGAACGTAGGCGAGGAGCAACGTAGGCGAGGAGCAACGTAGGCGAGGAGCAACGTAGGCGAGGAGGAACGTAGGCGAGGAGCAACGTAGGCGAGGAGCAACGTAGGCGAGGAGGAACGTAGGCGAGGAGCAACGTAGGCGAGGAGCAACGTAGGCGAGGAGCAACGTAGGCGTGGAGCAACGTAGGCGAGGAGTAAAGTAGGCGAGGAGCAACGTAGGCGAGGAGCAACGTAGGCGAGGAGCAACGTTGGCGAGGAGCAACGTAGGCGAGGAGGAACGTAGGCGAGGAGCAACGTAGGCGAGGAGCAACGTAGGCGAGGAGCAACGTAGGCGAGGAGCAACGTAGGCGTGGAGCAACGTAGGCGAGGAGCAACGTTGGCGAGGAGCAACGTTGGCGAGGAGCAACGTTGGCGAGGAGCAACGTAGACGAGGAGCAATGTTGGCGAGGAGCAACGTTGGCGAGGAGCAACGTTGGCGAGGAGCAACGTAGGCGAGGAGCAACGTAGGCGAGGAGCAACGTAGGCGTGGAGCAACGTTGGCGAGGAGCAACGTTGGCGAGGAGCAACGTAGGCGAGGAGCAACGTAGGCGAGGAGCAACGTTGGCGAGGAGCAACGTTGGCGAGGAGCAACGTTGGCGAGGAGCAACGTAGGCGAGGAGGAACGTAGGCGAGGAGCAACGTAGGCGAGGAGCAACGTAGGCGAGGAGCAACGTTGGCGAGGAGCAACGTAGGCGAGGAGGAACGTAGGCGAGGAGCAACGTAGGCGAGGAGCAACGGAGGCGAGGAGCAACGTAGGCGAGGAGCAACGTAGGCGAGGAGCAACGTTGGCGAGGAGCAACGTAGGCGAGGAGGAACGTAGGCGAGGAGCAACGTTGGCGAGGAGCAACGTAGGCGAGGAGCAACGTAGGCGAGGAGCAACGTAGGCGAGGAGCAACGGAGGCGAGGAGCAACGTTGGCGAGGAGGAACGTAGACGAGGAGGAACGTAGGCGAGGAGCAACGTTGGCGAGGAGCAACGTAGGCGAGGAGGAACGTAGGCGAGGAGCAACGTAGGCGTGGAGCAACGTAGGCGAGGAGCAACGTTGGCGAGGAGGAACGTAGACGAGGAGGAACGTAGACGAGGAGCAACGTAGGCGAGGAGCAACGTAGGCGAGGAGGAACGTAGGCGTGGAGCAACGTTGGCGAGGAGCAACGTTGGCGAGGAGCAACGTAGGCGAGGAGCAACGTAGGCGAGGAGGAACGTAGGCGTGGAGCAACGTAGGCGAGGAGCAACGTAGGCGAGGAGGAACGTAGGCGAGGAGCAACGTTGGCGAGGAGCAACGTAGACGAGGAGCAACGTTGGCGAGGAGCAACGTAGGCGAGGAGCAACGTAGGCGAGGAGCAACGTTGGCGAGGAGCAACGTAGAGGAGGAGTAACGTAGAGGAGGTGTAACGTGGAGGAAGAGTAACGTAGAGGAGGAGTAACATGGAGGAGGAGTAACGTAGAGGAGGAGTAACATGGAGGAGGAGTAACGTAGAGGAGGAGTAATGTAGAGGAGGAGTAACATGGAGGAGGAGTAACGTAGAGGAGGAGTAACATGGAGGAGGAGTAACGTAGAGGAGGAGGAACGTGGAGCAGGAGTAACATGGAGGAGGAGTAACGTAGAGGAGGAGTAACTTGGAGGAGGAGTAATGTAGAGGAGGAGTAACGTAGAGGAGGAGTAACATGGAGGAGGAGTAACGTAGAGGAGGAGTAACATGGAGGAGGAGTAACGTAGAGGAGGAGTAACATGGAGGAGGAGTAACGTGGAGGAGGAGTAACGTGGAGGAGTAGTAACATGGAGGAGGAGGAACGTGGAGGAGGAGTAACGTGGAGGAGGAGTAACATGGAGGAGGAGGAACCTGGAGGAGGAGTAACGTAGAGGAGGAGTAACGTAGAGGAGGAACGTGGAGGAGGAGTAACATGGAGGAGGAGTAACATGGAGGAGGAGTAACGTGAGGGGGAGTAACATGGAGGAGGAGGAACGTGGAGGAGGAGTAACGTGGAGGAGGAGTAACATGGAGGAGGAGGAACCTGGAGGGGGAGTAACGTAGAGGAGGAGTAACGTAGAGGAGGAGTAACGTAGAGGAGGAACGTGGAGGAGGAGTAACGTGAGGGGGAGTAACGTGGAGGAGGAGTAACGTGGAGGAGGAGTAACATGGAGGAGGAGGAACCTGGAGGGGGAGTAACGTAGAGGAGGAGTAACGTAGAGGAGGAACGTGGAGGAGGAGTAACATGGAGGAGGAGTAACATGGAGGAGGAGTAACGTAGAGGAGGAGTAACGTAGAGGAGGAGTAACGTGGAGGAGGAGTAACATGGAGGAGGAGGAACGTGGAGGAGGAGTAACGTGGAGGAGGAGTAACGTGGAGGAGGAGTAACGTAGAGGAGGAGTAACGTAGAGGAGGAACGTGGAGGAGGAGTAACATGGAGGAGGAGTAACATGGAGGAGGAGTAACGTGGAGGGGGAGTAACATGGAGGAGGAGTAACATGGAGGAGGAGTAACGTGGAGGGGGAGTAACGTAGAGGAGGAGGAACGTGGAGGAGGAGGAACCTGGAGGGGGAGTAACGTAGAGGAGGAGTAACGTAGAGGAGGAACGTGGAGGAGGAGTAACATGGAGGAGGAGCAACATGGAGGAGGAGTAACGTGGAGGGGGAGTAACGTAGAGGAGGAGTAACGTAGAGGAGGAACGTGGAGGAGGAGTAACATGGAGGAGGAGTAACATGGAGGAGGAGTAACGTGGAGGGGGAGGAACGTGGAGGAGTAACCTGGAGGGGGAGTGACGTAGAGGAGGAGTAACGTAGAGGAGGAGGAACATGGAGGAGGAGTAACGTAGAGGAGGAGTAACATGGAGGAGGAGTAACATGGAGGAGGAGGAACCTGGAGGGGGAGTAACGTAGAGGAGGAGTAACGTAGAGGAGGAACGTGGAGGAGGAGTAACGTAGAGGAGGAGTAACATGGAGGAGGAGGAACGTGGAGGAGGAGTAACGTGGAGGAGGAGTAACGTAGAGGAGGAGTAACGTAGAGGAGGAACGTGGAGGAGGAGTAACATGGAGGAGGAGTAACATGGAGGAGGAGTAACGTGGAGGGGGAGTAACATGGAGGAGGAGGAACCTGGAGGGGGAGTAACGTGGAGGAGGAGTAACGTAGAGGAGGAGTAACGTAGAGGAGGAACGTGGAGGAGGAGTAACATGGAGGAGGAGTAACATGGAGGAGGAGGAACCTGGAGGGGGAGTAACATGGAGGAGGAGTAACATGGAGGAGGAGGAACCTGGAGGGGGAGTAACGTAGAGGAGGAGTAACGTAGAGGAGGAACGTGGAGGAGGAGTAACATGGAGGAGGAGTAACATGGAGGAGGAGGAACCTGGAGGGGGAGTAACATGGAGGAGGAGTAACATGGAGGAGGAGGAACCTGGAGGGGGAGTAACGTAGAGGAGGAGGAACGTGGAGGAGGAGGAACCTGGAGGGGGAGTAACGTAGAGGAGGAGTAACGTAGAGGAGTAACATGGAGGAGGAGTAACATGGAGGAGGAGTAACGTGGAGGGGGAGTAACGTAGAGGAGGAGTAACGTAGAGGAGGAGTAACGTAGAGGAGTAACATGGAGGAGGAGTAACATGGAGGAGGAGTAACGTGGAGGGGGAGTAACGTAGAGGAGGAGTAACGTAGAGGAGGAACGTGGAGGAGGAGTAACATGGAGGAGGAGTAACATGGAGGAGGAGTAACGTGAAGGAGGAGTAACGTAGAGGAGGAGGAACGTGGAGGGGGAGGAACGTGGAGGAGGAGTAACATGGAGGAGGAGTAACGTGAAGGAGGAGTAACGTAGAGGAGGAGGAACGTGGAGGGGGAGGAACGTGGAGGAGGAGTAACATGGAGGAGGAGGAACCTGGAGGGGGAGTAACGTAGAGGAGGAGTAACGTAGAGGAGGAACGTGGAGGAGGAGTAACATGGAGGAGGAGTAACATGGAGGAGGAGTAACGTAGAGGAGGAGTAACGTAGAGGAGGAGTAACGTGGAGGAGGAGTAACATGGAGGAGGAGGAACGTGGAGGAGGAGTAACGTGGAGGAGGAGTAACGTGGAGGAGGAGTAACGTAGAGGAGGAGTAACGTAGAGGAGGAACGTGGAGGAGGAGTAACATGGAGGAGGAGTAACATGGAGGAGGAGTAACATGGAGGAGGAGTAACGTGGAGGGGGAGTAACATGGAGGAGGAGTAACATGGAGGAGGAGGAACCTGGAGGGGGAGTAACGTAGAGGAGGAGTAACGTAGAGGAGGAACGTGGAGGAGGAGTAACATGGAGGAGGAGTAACATGGAGGAGGAGTAACGTGGAGGGGGAGTAACGTAGAGGAGGAGGAACGTGGAGGAGGAGGAACCTGGAGGGGGAGTAACGTAGAGGAGGAGTAACGTAGAGGAGGAACGTGGAGGAGGAGTAACATGGAGGAGGAGCAACATGGAGGAGGAGTAACGTGGAGGGGGAGTAACGTAGAGGAGGAGTAACGTAGAGGAGGAACGTGGAGGAGGAGTAACATGGAGGAGGAGTAACATGGAGGAGGAGTAACGTGGAGGGGGAGGAACGTGGAGGAGTAACCTGGAGGGGGAGTGACGTAGAGGAGGAGTAACGTAGAGGAGGAGGAACATGGAGGAGGAGTAACGTAGAGGAGGAGTAACATGGAGGAGGAGTAACATGGAGGAGGAGGAACCTGGAGGGGGAGTAACGTAGAGGAGGAGTAACGTAGAGGAGGAACGTGGAGGAGGAGTAACGTAGAGGAGGAGTAACATGGAGGAGGAGGAACGTGGAGGAGGAGTAACGTGGAGGAGGAGTAACGTAGAGGAGGAGTAACGTAGAGGAGGAACGTGGAGGAGGAGTAACATGGAGGAGGAGTAACATGGAGGAGGAGTAACGTGGAGGGGGAGTAACATGGAGGAGGAGGAACCTGGAGGGGGAGTAACGTGGAGGAGTAACGTAGAGGAGGAGTAACGTAGAGGAGGAACGTGGAGGAGGAGTAACATGGAGGAGGAGTAACATGGAGGAGGAGGAACCTGGAGGGGGAGTAACATGGAGGAGGAGTAACATGGAGGAGGAGGAACCTGGAGGGGGAGTAACGTAGAGGAGGAGTAACGTAGAGGAGGAACGTGGAGGAGGAGTAACATGGAGGAGGAGTAACATGGAGGAGGAGGAACCTGGAGGGGGAGTAACATGGAGGAGGAGTAACATGGAGGAGGAGGAACCTGGAGGGGGAGTAACGTAGAGGAGGAGGAACGTGGAGGAGGAGGAACCTGGAGGGGGAGTAACGTAGAGGAGGAGTAACGTAGAGGAGTAACATGGAGGAGGAGTAACATGGAGGAGGAGTAACGTGGAGGGGGAGTAACGTAGAGGAGGAGTAACGTAGAGGAGGAGTAACGTAGAGGAGTAACATGGAGGAGGAGTAACATGGAGGAGGAGTAACGTGGAGGGGGAGTAACGTAGAGGAGGAGTAACGTAGAGGAGGAACGTGGAGGAGGAGTAACATGGAGGAGGAGTAACATGGAGGAGGAGTAACGTGAAGGAGGAGTAACGTAGAGGAGGAGGAACGTGGAGGGGGAGGAACGTGGAGGAGGAGTAACATGGAGGAGGAGTAACGTGAAGGAGGAGTAACGTAGAGGAGGAGGAACGTGGAGGGGGAGGAACGTGGAGGAGGAGTAACATGGAGGAGGAGTAACATGGAGGAGGAGTAACGTGGAGGGGGAGTAACGTAGAGGAGGAGTAACGTAGAGGAGGAACGTGGAGGAGGAGTAACGTGAAGGAGGAGTAACGTAGAGGAGGAGGAACGTGGAGGAGGAGTAACATGGAGGAGGAGTAACATGGAGGAGGAGTAACGTGGAGGGGGAGTAACGTAGAGGAGGAGTAACGTAGAGGAGGAACATGGAGGAGGAGTAACGTGAAGGAGGAGTAACGTAGAGGAGGAGGAACGTGGAGGGGGAGGAACGTGAAGGAGGAGTAACGTAGAGGAGGAGGAACGTGGAGGGGGAGGAACGTGGAGGGGGAGGAACGTGGAGGGGGAGGAACGTGGAGGGGGAGGAACGTGGAGGGGGAGGAGGGTCAGGACTTCTCCTGTAACCGTCGAACAGTCGATTGGATCGTCCTGTCGTCTCGTTGGCTGCAGCTCGGCCATGCGGCGCTTCGCGGCTGGATGTGATTGTCGGCCGGCGCAGATGATGGATTTAAATCCAGCAACACCAGACTTTGATCACGATGAATTCTTTTTATCCGTCTGTCAGACCTGGTGTTTTCCACAGATCCAGTCTGCACCATGCTGATATGACATAAAGGCAGACGCTGCATGACGTGCAGCTTTGTCCATTTTTCTGCATTTGTTTACAAAAGTGACAAATCGTTTCATAAAAGGAGGAATTCTAATCAAATTGAACTTTATTTATAAAGCACTTTTAATGCATAACAGCTACTTTCCATCAGTTTTTTTCCGTCTTCAAAACACAAAGAATCACAGTTTATTACTATTCAGATTAAAACACACACACACACACACAGAATAAACAAACATGGAGGCAAATAAATAAAAACAAAGATCCAATCTGTAAAAGCATTTCCAACAAATTAGTCGATTACAACATAGTTGTAATTAATTACATGCTTCGTAACTAAATAATCTTGTTTATTCGCAGAACAATATTTTGCCAAAAAGCAACACATTATTTTGAGTCAAATAACAGATATTCATGTTGGAATTTCAAGATCTATTAATGTCTGAAAAATACATTAAATTTATTTCCAAATCTGTAGAAAAAGACAATATCTCTGGAGTTGAACCAGCAGCTCTAGTCTCCATCATGTTCTCCGTGTTCCCGTCCACACGCCTCACCAACAGACACGAACACGTGACAGTAAACAGAGAAATTATGTTTATTTTCATGCTATTGATGATTCAAAATCAATGCGTTAAAGTCGCACCCTTAATTAAAAATGTATCAAATCTATAAATTTATAATCAATAAATAAATAAATCAATTCATATAAATGTCTATCTGGTTAAAATCTAACATAAACAGGCTGCAGTTTGAGAAAATTTAAGCAAACAAAATAAGGTGAAACTGGATCAGTTTAAAGGAAAGAAATGAAGAATTTATCTATTTACTGATGTTTTCCTGCAGGGCAGCATGATGGGAAGTGATGCGAGGTCCTCGTTGCAGCTGCAGTTACTTTGGTTAGCTGGACTTTATCTCAGTAATCCATATTAAAAGCTCTTTATTCCCTTTGTGGCGGCCCGCGGGGCCCGCCGGCTCCCATTTGAAGTCTCATAGCTCAGAGCTGAGCTAGCTTCCTGCACATCCCCCGCATCCCATTATCTCCTGCTCCCCCAGCTGTGGCTGCATGCTGGCTGCTGTTGTCTTCTCCTTTCTAGTGGAGACTCTGCTGCAAAGCCAAACCCCTAACGCTACGCAAGGCTGCGTCCAACAGTACGTTTCTACCGCAAGGCTGCGTCCAACAGTACGTTTCTACCGCAAGGCTGCGTCCAACAGTACGTTTCTACCACAAGGCTGCGTCCAACAGTACGTTTCTAACGCAAGGCTGCGTCCAACAGTACGTTTCTACCACAAGGCTGCGTCCAGCGTCTCTTTCTGGGGCAAGGCTGCGTCCAACAGTACGTTTCTACCGCAAGGCTGCATCCAACAGTACGTTTCTACCGCAAGGCTGCGTCCAACAGTACGTTTCTACCGCAAGGCTGCGTCCAACAGTACGTTTCTACCGCAAGGCTGCGTCCAACAGTACGTTTCTACCACAAGGCTGCGTCCAGCGTCTCTTTCTGGGGCAAAGCTGCGTCCAACAGTACGTTTCTACCGCAAGGCTGCGTCCAACAGTACGTTTCTACTGCAAGGCTGCATCCAACAGTACGTTTCTACCGCAAGGCTGCGTCCAACAGTACGTTTCTACCACAAGGCTGCGTCCAGCGTCTCTTTCTGGGGCAAGGCTGCGTTCAACAGTACGTTTCTACCGCAAGGCTGCGTCCAACAGTACGTTTCTACCGCAAGGCTGCGTCCAACAGTACGTTTCTACCGCAGGGCTGCGTCCAACAGTACGTTTCTACCGCAAGGCTGCGTCCAACAGTACGTTTCTAACGCAAGGCTGCGTCCAACAGTACGTTTCTACCGCAAGGCTGCGTCCAACAGTACGTTTCTAACGCAAGGCTGCGTCCAACAGTACGTTTCTACCGCAAGGCTGCGTCCAACAGTACGTTTCTACCGCAAGGCTGCGTCCAACAGTACGTTTCTACCGCAAGGCTGCGTCCAACAGTACGTTTCTACCGCAAGGCTGCGTCCAACAGTACGTTTCTACCGCAAGGCTGCGTCCAACAGTACGTTTCTACCGCAAGGCTGCATCCAACAGTACGTTTCTACCGCAAGGCTGCGTCCAACAGTACATTTCTACCGCAAGGCTGCGTCCAACAGTACGTTTCTACCGCAAGGCTGCGTCCAACAGTACGTTTCTACCGCAAGGCTGCGTCCAACAGTACGTTTCTACCGCAAGGCTGCGTCCAACAGTACGTTTCTAACGCAAGGCTGCGTCCAACAGTACATTTCTACCGCAAAGCTGCATCCAACAGTACGTTTCTACCGCAAGGCTGCGTCCAACAGTACGTTTCTACCGCAAGGCTGCGTCCAACGGTACGTTTCTACCGCAAGGCTGCGTCCAACGGTACGTTTCTACCGCAAGGCTGCATCCAGCGTCTCTTTCTGCCGCAAGGCTGTGTCCAGCATCTCTTTCTGCTGCAGGGCTGCGTCCAGCGTCTCTTTCTGCCGCAAGGCTGCGTCCAACAGTACGTTTCTACCGCAAGGCTGCGTCCAACAGTACGTTTCTACCGCAAGGCTGCGTCCAACAGTACGTTTCTACCGCAAGGCTGCGTCCAACAGTACGTTTCTACCACAAGGCTGCATCCAACAGTACGTTTCTACCGCAAGGCTGCGTCCAACAGTACGTTTCTACCGCAAGGCTGCGTCCAACAGTACGTTTCTACCACAAGGCTGCGTCCAGCGTCTCTTTCTGGGGCAAGGCTGCGTCCAACAGTACGTTTGTACCGCAAGGCTGCGTCCAACAGTACGTTTGTACCGCAAGGCTGCGTCCAACAGTACGTTTCTACCGCAAGGCTGCGTCCAACAGTACGTTTCTACCGCAAGGCTGCGTCCAACAGTACGTTTCTACCGCAAGGCTGCGTCCAGCGTCTCTTTCTGGGGCAAGGCTGCGTCCAACAGTACCTTTCTACCGCAAGGCTGCGTCCAACAGTACGTTTCTACCGCAAGGCTACGTCCAACAGTACGTTTCTACCGCAAGGCTGCGTCCAACAGTACGTTTCTACCGCAAGGCTGCGTCCAACAGTACATTTCTACCGCAAGGCTGCATCCAACAGTACGTTTCTACCGCAAGGCTACGTCCAACGTCACGTTTCTGCTGTAAGGCTACCTCCAACGCCACGTTTCTGCTGTAAGGCTATGTCCAACGCCACGTTTCTGCTGTAAGGCTACGTCCAACGCCACATTTCTGCTGTAAGGCTACGTCCAACGCCACGTTTCTGCTGTAAGGCTACGTCCAACGCCACGTTTCTGCTGCAAAGCCACGTCCAATGCCACGTTTCTGCTGCAAGGCTACGTCCAACGCCACGTTTCTGCTGCAAGGCTACGTCCAACGCCACGTTTCTGCTGCAAAGCCACATCTAACGCCACGTTTCTGCTGTAAGGCTACGTCCAACGCTACGTTTCTGCTGTAAGGCTACGTCCAACGCCACGTTTCTGCTGCAAGGCCACGTCCAACGCCACGTTTCTGCTGCAACGCCGCGTCCAACTCTACGTTTCTGCTGCAACGCCGTGTCCAACTCCACGTTTCTGCTGCAAAGCCACGTCCACTGCCACGTTTCTGCTGCAACGCCGCGTCCAACTCCACGTTTCTGCTGCAAAGCCACGTCCAACGCCACGTTTCTGCTGCAAAGCCACGTCCAACGCCACGTTTCTGCTGCAAAGCCACGTCCAACGCCACGTTTCTGCTGCAAAGCCACGTCCAACGCCACGTTTCTGCTGTAAGGCTACGTCCAACGCCACGTTTCTGCTGTAAGGCTACGTCCAAGGCCACGTTTCTGCTGTAAGGCTACGTCCAACGCCACGTTTCTGCTGCAAGGCCACGTCCAACGCCACGTTTCTGCTGCAAAGCCACGTCCAACTCCACGTTCCTGCTGCAAAGCCACGTCCAACGCCACGTTTCTGCTGCAAAGCCACGTCCAACGCCACGTTTCTGCTGCAAAGCCACGTCCAACGCCACGTTTCTGCTGTAAGGCTACGTCCAACGCCACGTTTCTGCTGTAAGGCTACGTCCAACGCCACGTTTCTGCTGCAAGGCCACGTCCAACGCCACGTTTCTGCTGTAAGGCTACGTCCAACGCCACGTTTCTGCTGCAAAGCCACGTCCAACGCCACGTTTCTGCTGTAAGGCTACGTCCAACGCCACATTTCTGCTGCAAAGCCACGTCCAACGCCACGTTTCTGCTGCAAGGCCACGTCCAACGCCACGTTTCTGCTGCAAAGCCACATCCAACGCCATGTTTCTGCTGCAAGGCCACGTCCAACGCCACGTTTCTGCTGCAAGGCCACGTCCAACTCCACGTTCCTGCTGCAAAGCCGCGTCCAACTCCACGTTTCTGCTGCAAAGCCGCGTCCAACGCCACGTTTCTGCTGTAAGGCTACGTCCAATGCCACGTTTCTGCTGTAAGGCTACGTCCAACGCCACGTTTCTGCTGTAAGGCTACGTCCAACGCCACGTTTCTGCTGCAAGGCCACGTCCAACGCCACGTTTCTGCTGCAAAGCCGCGTCCAACTCCACGTTCCTGCTGCAAAGCCGCGTCCAACGCCACGTTTCTGCTGCAAAGCCACGTCCAACGCCACGTTTCTGCTGCAAAGCCGCGTCCAACGCCACGTTTCTGCTGCAAAGCCACATCCAACGCCACGTTTCTGCTGCAAGGCCGCGTCCAACGCCACGTTTCTGCTGCAAAGCCACGTCCAACGCCACGTTTCTGCTGTAAGGCTACGTCCAATGCCACGTTTCTGCTGTAAGGCTACGTCCAACGCCACGTTTCTGCTGTAAGGCTACGTCCAATGCCACGTTTCTGCTGTAAGGCTACGTCCAACGCCACGTTTCTGCTGTAAGGCTACGTCCAACGCCACGTTTCTGCTGCAAAGCCACGTCCAACGCCACGTTTCTGCTGCAAAGCCACGTCCAACGCCACGTTTCTGCTGTAAGGCTACGTCCAACGCCACGTTTCTGCTGTAAGGCTACGTCCAACGCCACGTTTCTGCTGCAAGGCCACGTCCAACGCCACGTTTCTGCTGCAACGCCGCGTCCAACTCTACGTTTCTGCTGCAACGCCGTGTCCAACTCCACGTTTCTGCTGCAAAGCCACGTCCACTGCCACGTTTCTGCTGCAACGCCGCGTCCAACTCCACGTTTCTGCTGCAAAGCCACGTCCAACGCCACGTTTCTGCTGCAAAGCCACGTCCAACGCCACGTTTCTGCTGCAAAGCCACGTCCAACGCCACGTTTCTGCTGCAAAGCCACGTCCAAGGCCACGTTTCTGCTGTAAGGCTACGTCCAACGCCACGTTTCTGCTGTAAGGCTACGTCCAACGCCACGTTTCTGCTGTAAGGCTACGTCCAACGCCACGTTTCTGCTGCAAAGCCACGTCCAACGCCACGTTTCTGCTGTAAGGCTACGTCCAACGCCACGTTTCTGCTGCAAAGCCACATCCAACGCCACGTTTCTGCTGCAAAGCCGCGTCCAACGCCACGTATCTGCTGCAAAGCCACGTCCAACTCCACGTTTCTGCTGCAAAGCCACGTCCAACGCCACGTTTCTGCTGCAAAGCCACATCCAACTCCACGTTTCTGCTGTAAGGCTACGTCCAACGCCACGTTTCTGCTGTAAGGCTACGTCCAACGCCACGTTTCTGCTGTAAGGCTACGTCCAACGCCACGTTTCTGCTGTAAGGCTACGTCCAACGCCACGTTTCTGCTGTAAGGCTACGTCCAACGCCACGTTTCTGCTGTAAGGCTACGTCCAACGCCACGTTTCTGCTGCAAGGCTACGTCCAACGCCACGTTTCTGCTGCAAGGCCACGTCCAACGCCACGTTTCTGCTGCAAAGCCACGTCCAACGCCATGTTTCTGCTGCAAGGCCACGTCCAACGCCACGTTTCTGCTGCAAAGCCACGTCCAACGCCACGTTTCTGCTGCAAAGCCACGTCCAACGCCACGTTTTCTGCAAGGCCGCGTCCAACGCCACGTTTCTGCTGCAAGGCTACGTCCAACGCCACGTTTGCTGCAAGGCCGCGTCCAACGCCATGTTTCTGCTGCAAGGCTACGTCCAACGCCACGTTTCTGCTGCAAAGCCACGTCCAACGCCACGTTTCTGCTGCAAGGCCACGTCCAACGCCACGTTTCTGCTGCAAAGCCACGTCCAACGCCATGTTTCTGCTGCAAAGCCACGTCCAACGCCACGTTTCTGCTGCAAGGCCACGTCCAACTCCACGTTCCTGCTGCAAAGCCGCGTCCAACTCCACGTTTCTGCTGCAAAGCCGCGTCCAACGCCACGTTTCTGCTGCAAAGCCACATCCAACGCCACGTTTCTGCTGCAAAGCCACGTCCAACGCCACGTTTCTGCTGTAAGGCTACGTCCAACGCCACGTTTCTGCTGTAAGGCTACGTCCAACGCCACGTTTCTGCTGTAAGGCTACGTCCAATGCCACGTTTCTGCTGTAAGGCTACGTCCAACGCCACGTTTCTGCTGTAAGGCTACGTCCAACGCCACGTTTCTGCTGCAAGGCCACGTCCAACGCCACGTTTCTGCTGCAAAGCCACGTCCAACGCCACGTTTCTGCTGCAAGGCCACGTCCAACGCCACGTTTCTGCTGCAAGGCCACGTCCAACGCCATGTTTCTGCTGCAAGGCCACGTCCAACGCCACGTTTCTGCTGCAAAGCCACGTCCAACGCCACGTTTCTGCTGCAAAGCCACGTCCAACGCCACGTTTGCTGCAAGGCCGCGTCCAACGCCATGTTTCTGCTGCAAGGCTACGTCCAACGCCACGTTTGCTGCAAGGCCGCGTCCAACGCCATGTTTCTGCTGCAAGGCTACGTCCAACGCCACGTTTCTGCTGCAAAGTCACGTCCAACGCCACGTTTCTGCTGCAAAGCCACGTCCAACGCCACGTTTCTGCTGCAAAGCCATGTCCAACGCCACGTTTCTGCTGCAAGGCTACGTCCAACGCCACGTTTCTGCTGTAAGGCTACGTCCAACGCCACATTTCTGCTGCAAGGCTATGTCCAACGCCACGTTTCTGTTGCAAAGATTAAAAAAAAGCCTCATTTGTTCCTCCTTTCTGTCCGTAAGCCGGTCCATCCACACAGCGGGGGAGGAGATCATCAGAAAGAGACATAAAGAGAACAGTTTTTTCTTCTACTTCACTTTTTGCACATCAGGTGTACCGCTCATGTTCTTCCCTGTGGTCTCTGGTGGTACTGAATGAAAACTCAGTCTGGATGCGTACTTAACGATTAGCATTATTGTTGTTGCTTGTCTCGTCTTTGGCTCGATGTGATCCCAAACTTTGACTTTTTCTCCTTGTTTTCTTCGGTTTTCTCCCCTGCAGGACCAAACCAAGCCGGCTTTAAACAGATCGGAGCTCATCGTCATGTTGCCCTGAAATGCCCTGAAGAAAATAATTCCATCAAGGATTTTGTGTAATCGAGTGACTTTAGCTTGGATGAACATATTAGAGGCATCTCGTATGATCCTGTTCTACTGTGTTCATGATATTTGAAACGTAAGGTTAGTTTTCTATTTGCTTCGTTACACTCGGAGACCCGGTGGGTTCTGAAAGGCATCCAAAACGACGCTCATGCTCCAGTAAGAGGCTGTTTTCCATAAGCTAAATGTCCTGTCTCGCTCCCCGCCAGCCCTCCTGGTTCCTCCGGTACTTAGACTCAGCTGGTTTGGGGGGATTTGAGATGAAAAGTTGAGTCTTTGCGTTTATCGCCCCCGCTTCATTAATGAAAAGCAGGAAAACAGTTTCCACAGAGGGAGATGTGTTCAGCTTTGTTTTTGGAGGCTGTGTGTAACACTCGTGTTGGTTTTGGCGTAATGTGGCAGATGATATTAATATCTGACTGTGTGGAGAGTCGGTATTGGTCTGCTCCCAGTGAGCACGCTGCCTCTGTGGACCCAACTAACCCATTTTAATACTTGTGTGTTTGACTCTGAGACCTAATTAGAGTTTGTGCACAAACACCATGCAGACCACCATTAATCTTCTCCTAACTGGATGCAGAACCAATTATGTAAGAAATGTTTGATGCGCGTTACAGCATCTTCATCTTTTATAGCCGTTCCTCAGATTTGACATTTGCTTCTGAAAATGATTTCTAGCTAATTGATTTTGCAGGCAGGCAGATGAATGTGGAGCGGATCTCATCTCCATCGTATCCCAGTTGGTCTTATTAACAGCGTTCAGCTGAAAGATAGAAATGTGCATGGGACGAGCGGAACAGGTGTTGCTTTCCAGTGTTGTTGCTGCTTTCATCCAGATCTTCAGAGTTTAGGAGACTAGTCTGGTCAACGTCGATCACCTCGGAAAAAACAGAAGAAATGTGTTTAAACTAAATATCGCCGTAACAAGTGCTGATGGAAACGCCTGCAGTTAGAAAATCCTCTCAAAAATAAAGTTTGGCTTTTCAGTCGTCAGGTGTTTTTTATGTAGAAGTAAATCAGAAGCAGAATGGAAACGGTTGCGCGACCAGTTAACTCCCAGTAAAGATGGCGCAGTTCGTATGGACGGAGGAGAGGAAGCACATCGTTTTACAGATTAAGAAGAAGATTTCAACATTTAGAACATAAATGTGTTAAAGGAATATTACAGAAACATTTCAGAAAGAACACTTCATAAAGAAAACAGGATGTGTGTGTGCCGTAGCAGAGTGTTTTCACTTCCATCGAGTTTCTACAAAGCTGATTTACTGAGAAGCTGATAAACGGCGGCTTTGTGCTGCGAATGTGAACATGAAGACAAGGTGCGACCTTCGGGGAATTTTTCTTTTCCAGCCTGCAGCATGAGGAGGTCACATGATACCAGGCCAGCTCTGTGGTTCGTATCTTTACTTTGTCCCTGCTGACGACGCTCATTTATCTCCCAGTGAGAAAACCAGTCTGTTACCTGCCAACAAAAACCTCCGAACTGGACGTCATGCTTTTTAATGAAGACGACATGGTGGCGTTGCTCGTTCTAGGCAACCAGAGGTGGCCGAGCTTTTTCAGTCCTGCCAACCAAACTGTGGGATGGTCCCATTTCACCACACCGAGGTCCCATTTCACCACACCGAGGTCCCATTTCACCACACCGAGGTCCCATTTGACCACACCGAGGTCCCATTTGACCACACCGAGGTCCCATTTCACCACACCGAGGTCCCATTTCACCACACCGAGGTCCCATTTCACCACACCGAGGTCCCATTTGACCACACCGAGGTCCCATTTGACCACACCGAGGTCCCATTTCACCACACCGAGGTCCCATTTCACCGGACCGAGGTCCCATTTGACCACACTGTGGGATGGTCCCATTTCACCACACCGAGGTCCCATTTGACCACACCGAAGTCCCATTTGACCACACCGAGGTCCCATTTCACCACACCGAGGTCCCATTTCACCGGACCGAGGTCCCATTTGACCACACTGTGGGATGGTCCCATTTCACCACACCGAGGTCCCATTTCACCACACCGAGGTCCCATTTCACCACACCGAGGTCCCATTTGACCACACCGTGGTCCCATTTCACCACACCGAGGTCCCATTTCACCACACCGAGGTCCCATTTCACCACACCGAGGTCCCATTTCACCACACCGAGGTCCCATTTCACCAGATCATGGTCCCATTTCACCACTACGTGGTCCCATTTCACCGGACCGAGGTCCCATTTAACCAGACCATGGTCCCATTTAACCAGACCGAGGTCCCATTTAACCGGACTGAGGTCCCATTTCACCGGACCGAGGTCCCATTTCACCGGACCGAGGTCCCATTTAACCAGACCATGGTCCCATTTCACCAGATCATGGTCCCATTTCACCAGACCATGGTCCCATTTCACCGTACCATGGTCCCATTTCACCAGACCGAGGTCCCATTTAAGCAGACCATGGTCGCATTTCACCACACTGAGGTCCCATTTCACCAGATCATGGTCGCATTTCACCAGACCGTGGTCGCATTTCACCAGACCATGGTCCCATTTCACCACGCCGTTGTCCCATTTCACCAGACCGCTGCCCCATTTCACCAGACCATTGTCCCATTTCACCACACCGAGGTCCCATTTCACCAGACCATGGTCCCATTTCACCGGACCGAGGTCCCATTTCACCAGACCATGGTCCCATTTCACCAGATCATGGTCCCATTTCACCGGACCGAGGTCCCATTTCACCAGATCATGGTCCCATTTCACCGGACCATGGTCCCATTTCACCAGACCATGGTCCCATTTCACCAGACCATGGTCCCATTTCACCGGACCGAGGTCCCATTTCACCAGACCATCGTCCCATTTCACCACACCGAGGTCCCATTTCACCAGACCATGGTCCCATTTCACCAGATCATGGTCCCATTTCCCCGGACCGGGGACCCATTTCACCAGACCGTGGTCCCATTTCACCAGACCGTGGTCCCATTTCACCGGACCGGGGTCCCATTTAACCGGACCATGGTCCCATTTCACCACACCGAGGTCCCATTTCACTAGACCGTGGTCCCATTTCACCACACTGAGGTCCCATTTCACCGGACCGTGGTCCCATTTAACCGGACCATGGTCCCATTTCACCAGACCGTGGTCGCATTTCACCAGACCATGGTCCCATTTCACCAGACCGCTGTCCCATTTCACCAGACCGCTGTCCCATTTCACCAGACCGCTGTCCCATTTCACCAGACCATGGTCCCATTTCACCAGACCGCTGTCCCATTTCACCAGACCGTGGTCCCATTTCACCACACTGAGGTCCCATTTCACCGGACCGGGGTCCCATTTAACCGGACCATGGTCCCATTTCACCAGACCGTGGTCGCATTTCACCAGACCATGGTCCCATTTCACCACACCGTGGTCCCATTTCACCGGACCGGGGTCCCATTTAACCGGACCATGGTCCCATTTCACCAGACCGTGGTCGCATTTCACCAGACCATGGTCCCATTTCACCACGCCGTGGTCCTATTTCACCGGACCGTGGTCCCATTAAGCCCCCTTATTAAATCCTCCTGCAGGGCTTCAGGATGAAGACCCTGATCAGTAAAACTGGTCACGTATACAGGAAGAAGAAATAAAGTCCTCCTGAGTGATGTTTAATGGGTCATCTCTACCTGAGAAACTGTTTCTGTGGGAGTTTATCCTGCAGGGATCAGCTCTTTCACTCCGTCATGTTGTCCAGAAGGAAGGTGGAAAATCCTCCTGAAATCGCCAGTCAGACGAGAACCCGGACGAGACCCCAGAGGAGACCCAGGACTGTCCTGGTGTGAACGTCTCTTTATTCCTTTTCTTCTAGAAAGGAATGTTTTTGACTTTTTGTGCCTCCAGTCCCGATCGGCTCTTGTTCCTCCTGCAGCCCTCCCGACAAGCCGCCCTGTTGAGCGATTTTCTAACTTTGAACTTTTCCATCCGACAAGTGGGGCCTGGAGAGTCTGAGATGTGGCTCCGCCTCTCTCCATGTCGTTTCTATGTGGATGTCTGTGCACAGCATCAACATGCGATCACTGCTGGGCGGCAGTTATGATGTCAGAACCTAGAAAGGTTTATGGTTTAGGGCAAGCTAATAATCAATATGATTAATGATGAGGTGGCAGCGCTGCGACGGGCGCAGGGTGGGGATGGATTGCTGTAGGTGTGATCTGATCATTAGACCTGTGTGGCTGAAATATTGACAAATGAAGTGTGAGTTTGTCCCAAGTGCCCCCGTCCAGTCATCTCTCTTCCTTCAGTGCTGCAGACATCTTTATTTTCCTGTCTGTGCTCTCATGGTGGCGCAGACGTAGAAAATCAACACCTCTCCCCCTGAGCGCCCGGGAAGCCAGGAGCATGTTTGGTGTAATCATTTGTTGCAGCGCGTTTAGTCGCGGGCTTTTTGTCGTCTTGGACTCTTCAGGCGGCTCGTCTCGGCGGTGTGGATGTGCCTTCAGGATGACGCATTAGCCTGACTTTGGTTTGCTTACATGCTTTCCAACGATGCGCACGTGATAAACGGCTTCAGCAGAGATCCTTTAATCTGTGAGATGATTTATCTGCTGCGTGTTCCCGGGAGGAAGAGACGCGTCTCGGTTCTAATGCGTCAACTTCGGGCATTTTCGGGCAAAAAAAAAAAAAAAAAAAAAAAAAAAAAAAAAAAAAAAACTTCGGGCATTTTTCACCGTGATGACTTTCGGTTCTGCAGCTGGAGAGTAACGTCGTCATGATTCATCTACAGTTCCTCTGATCCACGTTCTCCACATGTTCTGGTCTGGGCCCGGTCTGCCCGACCTGTACTGGGTTCTACTGGGTGTTACTGGGTTCTACTGGGTGTTACTGGGTTCTACTGGGTTCTACTGGGTGTTACTGGGTTCTACTGGGTGTTACTGGGTTCGACTGGATGTTACTGGGTTCTACTGGATTCTACTGGGTGTTACTGGGTTATACTGGGTGTTACTGGGTTCTACTGGGTTCTACTGGGTGTTACTGGGTTCTACTGGGTTCTACTGGGTGTTACTGGGTTCGACTGGATGTTACTGGGTTCTACTGGGTTCTACTGGGTTCTACTGGTAGTTACTGGGTTCTACTGGGTTTTGCTTGGTTCTACTGGGTGTTACTGGGTTTTACTTGGTTCTAATGGGTGTTACTGGGTTCTACTGGATGTTACTGGGTTCTACTGGTAGTTACTGGGTTCTACTGGGTTTTGCTTGTTCTACTGGGTGTTACTGGGTTTTGCTTGGCTCTACTGGGTGTTACTGGTTTCTACTGGGTGTTACTGGGTTCTACTGGGTGTTGCTGGGTTATACTGGGTTTTACTTGGTTCTACTGGGTGTTACTGGGTTCTACTGGATGTTACTGGGTTCTGCTGGGTTCTACTGGATGTTACTGGGTTCTACTGGGTTCTACTGGGTGTTACTGGGTTATACTGGGTTTTACTTGGTTCTACTGGGTGTTACTGGGTTCTACTGGATGTTACTGGGTTCTACTGGGTGTTACTGGGTTCTACTGGATGTTACTGGGTTCTACTGGGTTCTACTGGTAGTTACTGGGTTCTACTGGGTTTTGCTTGGTTCTACTGGGTGTTACTGGGTTTTACTTGGTTCTAATGGGTGTTACTGGGTTCTACTGGATGTTACTGGGTCCTACTGGTAGTTACTGGGTTCTACTGGGTTTTGCTTGTTCTACTGGGTGTTACTGGGTTTTGCTTGGCTCTACTGGGTGTTACTGGTTTCTACTGGGTGTTACTGGGTTGTACTGGGTGTTGCTGGGTTCTACTGGTAGTTACTGGGTTCTACTGGGTTTTGCTTGTTCTACTGGGTGTTACTGGGTTTTGCTTGTTCTACTGGGTGTTGCTGGGTTCTACTGGTAGTTACTGGGTGTTACTGGGTTTTGCTTGGTTCTACTGGGTGTTACTGGTTTCTACTGGGTGTTACTGGTTTCTACTGGGTGTTACTGGGTTCTACTGGGTGTTGCTGGGTTTACTGGGTTCTACTGGTAGTTACTGGGTTCTACTGGGTTTTACTTGTTTCTACTGGGTATTACTGGGTTCTACTGGGTGTTACTGGGTTGTACTGGATGTTACTGGGTTCTACTAAGTATTACTGGGTTCTACTGGGTGTTACTGGGTTGTACTGGATGTTACTGGGTTCTACTGGGTATTACTGGGTTCTACTGGGTGTTACTGGTAGTTACTGGGTTCTACTGGGTTTTACTTGGTTCTACTGGGTATTACTGGGTTCTACTGGGTGTTACTTGGTTTTACTAGGTATTACTGGGTTCTACTGGGTGTTACTGGGTTGTACTGGATGTTACTGGGTTCTACTGGGTATTACTGGGTTCTACTGGGTGTTACTGGTAGTTACTGGGTTCTACTGGGTTTTACTTGGTTCTACTGGGTATTACTGGGTTCTACTGGGTGTTACTGGGTTGTACTGGATGTTACTGGGTTGTACTAGGTATTACTGGGTTCTACTGGGTGTTACTGGGTTGTACTGGATGTTACTGGGTTCTACTGGGTATTACTGGGTTCTACTGGGTGTTACTGGGTTGCACTGGGTGTTGCTGGGTTCTACTGAGTGTTGCTGGGTTCTACTGGGTGTTGCTGGGTTCTACTGCGTGTTACTGGGTTCTGCTGGGTTGTACTGCGTGTTACTGGGTTCTACTGGGTGTTACTGTGTTCTACTGGATGTTACTGGGTTCTACTAGGTGTTACTGGGTTCTACTGGGTGTTGCTGGGTTTCTACTGGGTTGTACTGCGTGTTACTGGGTCCTACTGGGTTCGACTGGGTTCTACTGCATACTACTGGGGTTTACCAGGTTCTACTGGGTTTTACTGGGTTTTACTGCATACTACTGGGATTTACCAGGTTCTACTGTTTTTTACTATGCTTTACTTGGTTCTACTGCATACTACTGGGGTTTACCAGGTTCTACTGTGTTTTACTGGGTTTTACTGTGTTTTACTAGGTTCTACTGCATACTACTGGGGTTTACCAGGTTCTACTGTGTTGTACTGGGTTTTACTGCAGTCCAGGTTTAGCTGACACTGACTCATGTGGATCAGCTGCATGTTTTCAGACCTCATGTTTGTCAGGATTTACTTCTCCAGAAATACTTGGGTTCAGAGTAAAGCTGGACGGAGAACCCAGATGGAAAAGCTCGATGCACCAGTGCAGCCGTGCACGTGATCGTTAATGACTTTCTGTTTCTTGGAGCATTAGATGCTGATTTTATTTCACATTTCCATTGTAAAGAATCATTGTTTGTCGAAGGTTGTTTTTCCATTTTAGCTCAGACTCCTGCTCGCTCTGAAACATTCCAGTCAGAACATCCCTGCCTGCTGTTCAACTGGTTTTCATGCTGGTTTTAACTTTAATGGGGATAAATGTTTAATTTTAAAGCCAAAGGGACACCAGGCGCAGTGGGCTTCCTGCTGCAGGTCGGGGAATATCTGAGGTCGGCTCACTTTGCAAGGTCTCCAGTCAGACAGTAAATATCTGGTGGTAACCGAGGCGACAGAAGGTTTACCTTCATCTAGTAAAGCAAACGGCTCAGAACTGCACTTCTGTAAATATTTTTCCTTTTTCAGGAAAGAAGTCTGAGCTCTGACCCGGATTTCTCTTTGGTGGCCCTCGTGGCTCCCTGCGTCATCTTCGTCCTGTCTCTTCTCTGAGACCTCTCCCGCCGGTCAAAGTCAGGCTAACTTCTGTTGCTCCGTCTCCGCAACCGACTCTCCGCCACCGTCTCTCCACCACCGACTGTCCACCACCGACTCTCCACCACCGTCTCTCCACCACCGACTCTCCACCACCGTCTCTCCACCACCGTCTCTCCACCACCGTCTCTCCACCACCGTCTCTCCACCACCGTCTCTCCACCACCGACTCTCCACCACCGACTCTCCACCACCGTCTCTCCACCACCGACTCTCCACCACCGTCTCTCCACCACCGACTGTCCACCACCGACTCTCCACCACCGTCTCTCCACCACCGACTCTCCACCACCGACTCTCCACCACCGACTGTCCACCACCGACTCTCCACCACCGTCTCTCCACCACCGACTCTCCACCACCGTCTCTCCACCACCGTCTCTCCACCACCGACTCTCCACCACCGACTCTCCACCACCGACTCTCCACCACCGTCTCTCCACCACCGACTCTCCACCACCGACTCTCCACCACCGACTCTCCACCACCGACTGTCCACCACCGACTCTCCACCACCGTCTCTCCACCACCGTCTCTCCACCACCGACTGTCCACCACCGACTCTCCACCACCGTCTCTCCACCACCGACTCTCCACCACCGTCTCTCCACCACCGACTGTCCACCACCGACTCTCCACCACCGACTGTCCACCACCGACTCTCCACCACCGACTGTCCACCACCGACTCTCCACCACCGACTCTCCACCACCGACTCTCCACCACCGTCTCTCCACCACCGTCTCTCCACCACCGTCTCTCCACCACCGACTCTCCACCACCGTCTCTCCACCACCGACTCTCCACCACCGTCTCTCCACCACCGTCTCTCCACCACCGACTCTCCACCACCGTCTCTCCACCACCGACTGTCCACCACCGACTCTCCACCACCGTCTCTCCACCACCGACTCTCCACCACCGACTGTCCACCACCGACTCTCCACCACCGTCTCTCCACCACCGACTGTCCACCACCGACTCTCCGCTACCGACTCTCCACCACCGACTCTCCACCACCGACTCTCCACCACCGACTCTCCACCACCGTCTCTCCACCACCGACTCTCCACCACCGACTCTCCACCACCGACTGTCCACCACCGACTCTCCACCACCGTCTCTCCACCACCGACTCTCCACCACCGACTCTCCACCACCGACTGTCCACCACCGACTCTCCACCACCGACTCTCCACCACCGACTCTCCACCACCGTCTCTCCACCACCGTCTCTCCACCACCGACTCTCCACCACCGACTCTCCGCTACCGACTCTCCACCACCGACTCTCCACCACCGACTCTCCGCTACCGACTCTCCACCACCGACTCTCCGCTACCGACTCTCCACCACCGACTCTCCACTACCGACTCTCCACCACCGTCTCTCCACCACCGACTCTCCGCTACCGACTCTCCACCACCGACTCTCCACCACCGTCTCTCCACCACCGTCTCTCCACCACCGTCTCTCCACCACCGTCTCTCCACCACCGACTCTCCACCACCGACTCTCCACCACCGACTCTCCACCACCGACTCTCCGCTACCGACTCTCCACCACCGACTCTCCACCACCGACTCTCCACCACCGTCTCTCCACCACCGTCTCTCCACCACCGACTCTCCACCACCGACTCTCCGCTACCGACTCTCCACCACCGTCTCTCCACCACCGACTCTCCGCTACCGACTCTCCACCACCGACTCTCCACCACCGACTCTCCGCTACCGACTCTCCACCACCGACTCTCCACCACCGACTCTCCGCTACCGACTCTCCACCACCGACTCTCCGCTACCGACTCTCCACCACCGACTCTCCACTACCGACTCTCCACCACCGTCTCTCCACCACCGACTCTCCGCTACCGACTCTCCACCACCGACTCTCCACCACCGTCTCTCCACCACCGTCTCTCCACCACCGTCTCTCCACCACCGTCTCTCCACCACCGACTCTCCACCACCGACTCTCCACCACCGACTCTCCACCACCGACTCTCCGCTACCGACTCTCCACCACCGACTCTCCACCACCGACTCTCCACCACCGTCTCTCCACCACCGTCTCTCCACCACCGACTCTCCACCACCGACTCTCCGCTACCGACTCTCCACCACCGTCTCTCCACCACCGACTCTCCGCTACCGACTCTCCACCACCGACTCTCCACCACCGACTCGCCGTTACCGACTGTGCAGGGAGTTTACACGTCCTACTCATGTTATCTCTGCTTTGTGTTTTTTTCCATTTCATCAGGCTTATGTTTGATGATGCAGAGTCGGTAGACCTCGGCTCCTGCAGCGGTTTACCGGCTCCAGCTGCGGTTATCTGATCCCAGTTTGTAGAGAACAGAAGTTTGAATGGAGGAAGTGTTGATGGTGACGCACACTGGAAGGTTTTCTCCTCGTCTGTTCTGGAAGATGTGAAGCCAGACGCCTGCTGTTAGATCTGCACGGTGCGGTTAGCGGAGACTTGTGTTTCTCCGTGTGCTGCAGGAATCGCTGGAAGAATCTATTTTTGATGGCTGTTTACAGATGAAACAGCTGAGACAGCTGAGACCTGAGAAAGCCGGAGTTAAAAGGGAGGCGGTGATAAAAGAACCGTCTCTGCTGCTGCTGTTGGATGTTTGCATTCCTGTATGTAAGACACAGGTGCTGCAACAGATCCAACTAATTTAGTGAAGCCAGGAGGGACGGAGCAGGTGCAGACGCTAGTCAGGGCGAGCGGAGGTCCACAACAAATGAATACAATCCTCCCCTTTGCTCATCCGCCTGTAATTGTGCTTCCTCTAATCTGTCCCCAGTTTCCCATCGGCAGGCAGAAAATACGCCGAGCTCTGAGCTCGTTACGTCCGCTTGGCATCCAGCAGCCGGCGAGACAAGGGACCAATGTCCAACGTTCGAGGCGTCTGGAGACGCGGGACGGATGCCGGGCTTCGGGTTGGCACCAGCGGCCATGTTTGCCAGCAGATCACTCTGCTAGCGGAACCGTCCTGCTAACGGCGAGAAGCTAATGGCGAGAAGCTAACTGCGGGAAGCTAACGGCGGGAAGCTAACGGCGAGAAGCTAACGGCAGGAAGCTAACGGCGGGAAGCTAACGGCGAGAAGCTAATGCGGGAAGCTAACGGCGGGAAGCTAACGGCAGGAAGCTAACGGCGAGAAGCTAATGCGGGAAGCTAACGTCAGGAAGCTAACAGCGGGAAGCTGCCCTGCGCCACCAGTCACCGGGCTGCAGCCATTAACGGTCTGGTAAAACTCCCCCAGGACCAGAACGGCACCATCAGCTGTTGCAAACACCAGGTTTAGAGCCGGAGGGTTGATTCCAGGCGGCCGTACGGGAACCGCGGTTCTCCTCTCCCTCGTCGTGCTGATTGGATGAAGGGTTGTTGTTTGTGTTGCTGTGTGCTGATGTTAGCTCATCAGAAGTTCTGTAGATGCGTGTAAAGGTGGTTTTGGATCATGCGATCCACAAGTGAAGAACACGTACACGCGTGTAAAGATGCTTTCACATCCAGCCTGTAACACCTAAAGCAGCGTATTGTTTATGTGTGTAAAGGTGGACGGGGTTAGCTTAGCATGCCTGCAGCTAGCGCTCCTGCTGAGCTTTTCTAATGCCGCCGTGACGGAGCGGCTTGATGTTTTCCTGAAGTGACATTTTTGAAAGAACTTGACATTTCAATCCAGCTGATGAAAAGATTATTTGGCAGCTGATTTCCTAAACAGAGGAGGAGAGGGAGGAAGCACACACACATCTCCATACGTTGTAGCGGCAGGTCACCATCTGCCGTGACGCCCTCTCTGTCTGTTTCCTGAGGTGTGGGAACCGGATCAGTTCCCAGCCCTTCCAGCTGGTCCCACAAGGCTCGCTGGGCAAGGCGTGACCCGGTAACCCTGAAACCGGACAGCAGCCGGGTCTGGACGAGTCGACATGGCAGTTTGGTTGAGTTGTAGCAGTTTGATGTGAAAACGTCACGGCGGCGGTTCACAGCAAAGTTCTCTGAACGTGTAAATGTTGTTTCCTAGCAGCTAATGTTTCCAGCCGGCGTGGTTGGAAACGTAGACCCGGACCGCCCAGCTGTCACACGTTGACACAAGTCTGAATATGACCAATGAAACATGTTGCAGCCTGAAACCATGCATGTTAAAGTGCTGATGGTGAGCAGCTTTTTCTGCTCTTGTTGGTCATTCACTGCGCTAAACACCACAAGCCCTGTCCATCTCTCCACACACACTCTTACCGTTTAGTCTCTGCAGCCTTTCAGTCACGCTGTCTGATCCGACACTGAAACACTGAGGCCAGATGTTTGGTGTCGTACCCAGAGTCCAGCGGTCACAACGCATCGAACCTCATGAGGCTGATTTATTATTGCACCTGCTGTGCAAGATGACAAACCCAACACAGACACACATCTTCACAGCTGTAAAGCCTTGCATCATGTCTACATGGTACTTTATATGTGTGTAATGTTTGTCTAAAAGAACCCTGACATAGTTCACATGAGTTCACCTGGAACCTGGAAGAACAAAGTAAAGTCATCCCAGGAATTATTTATGAGAAGCTTCCAGAAGTTCATGAATGTATTATTATAGGTAGGTGGTGAGAGAAGTCCGGGAACCATTACAGCAACATGAGTTCTGTTTTCAGGAGGTCTGATATGAATCTTTGGGGATTATTCTACGGCAGCAAGAGGCGGGGACCCCGGCGGTCCGATCCCGGCGGTCCGATCCCCGGCTGCAGAAGCTGGCTCTAGGGACGTGGAACGTCACCTCTCTGGTGGGGAAGGAGCCTGAGCTTGTGCGCGAGGTTGAGCGGTTCCGACTAGATATAGTTGGACTCACCTCGACGCATGGCTTGGGCTCTGGAACCAGAACCCTCGAGAGGGGCTGGACCTTCTTCCACTCTGGAGTTGCTCATGGTGAGAGGCGCCGAGCAGGTGTGGGCATTCTCATCAGCCCCCAGCTTGGTGCCTGCACGTTGGGGTTTACCCCGGTGGATGAAAGGGTAGTTTCCCTCCGCCTCCGGGTGGGGGGACGGGTTCTGACTGGTCAGCAGGTCTGAGGACCCTCCCTTTCTGATCCCTGGGGGGGCGTTGGACGGGCTCCCTGTGGGACTCCGTCGTTTGGCTGGAGGGCTTCAGGGCTCTTGTCGGCCATGACAGCGAGACCTGGAGGGGCGTGAGGAACGCCGGTGGTCGTGTAACTGTGTTGGGATTTCCCTCCCCGGTCCGACTGGAGGAGCCATGTTGGGAAGCGATGAAGGAGCATCAGGAGGATGATGTCACTGATGTTAGCTGAGAAATCTGATCTGCAGTCGGGAGCTGCTGATTTCTGAGTCCCCCCCCCCCGGCTTTCCTCCTGCTGAGTCCTGCGTGTCAGGGGAAGTAGCCACGCAGGGCTGGACTGGGGGGAGGGGGGGCATTGCAGCTTAAACCTGGTTGTGTCGCCAGGGTTTCACATCATTTTCACTTTGAGCAAACCTTCAGCTGCAGAAGCACGAGAAGCATGTGAGATCTGCGGTCTCTGCCTTCCTGCGACACACGGCTGCTTCTTGGACTGAAATATGTCAGATAAACATCAGAAGATGCTAATTTAGCCTTAAAATTCCACTAGATCTTCCATTAATATCATCATAGCATCTCACCAGCACGGTGATGGATCCTATACTTTCTCTCAGAGGTTTCCAGCTCGTCCTCAAGGTCCACAATCCTGCAGGTCTTCCATGTATCCCTGCTCCAACACACCTGACTCAATTAATTCAGTGACTGTGCAGAACCTCGGTGGATTTAATGTTCACCAGGCGTGTTGGATTCATGGAAAACCTGCAGGACAGCGGCTCCACACTGCACCTTGACTCCAGCTGGTCATGTGACCCTCCAGATGGTCTACGGAGGTTTTCCAGCGTTTCTATCCGTCCAGGAGGTCTACAATCCAGATGTAGTGTTTATTCAGAGACTCTAGATGGTAAATCCACCATTATTTATCACATCTTCATCACCATCACCACCATGTTGCTAAGAGACCTCTATTTTCACCTGGACATGATGAGGAAGACACTTCCTGTCCACCAATCAGAGAGCTTAAACTGACGGTAACGTCCAATCAGGAGCAGCCAAAGATCAACAAGTGATGAGAAAAGCAGGAAAATAATGATCCTCTATGGCTGGAATAAAGCCAGGAAGACGTTTGGGATGCAGCTGAGGTGGAGGTGCTGCAGTGAGGACAGCAGGTGGGTAGTAGCAGGAAGACGTTTGGGATGCAGCTGAGGTGGAGGTGCTGCAGTGAGGACAGCAGGTAGACAGTAGCAAGAAGACGTTTGGGATGCAGCTGAGGTGGAGGTGCTGCAGTGAGGACAGCAGGTAGACAGTAGCAGGAAGACGTTTGGGATGCAGCTGAGGTGGAGGTGCTGCAGTGAGGACAGCAGGTAGACAGTAGCAAGAAGACGTTTGGGATGCAGCTGAGGTGGAGGTGCTGCAGTGAGGACAGCAGGTAGACAGTAGCAGGAAGACGTTTGGGATGCAGCTGAGGTGGAGGTGCTGCAGTGAGGACAGCAGGTAGACAGTAGCAAGAAGACGTTTGGGATGCAGCTGAGGTGGAGGTGCTGCAGTGAGGACAGCAGGTAGATAGTAGCAGGAAGACGTTTGGGATGCAGCTGAGGTGGAGGTGCTGCAGTGAGGACAGCAGGTGGGTAGTAGCAGGAAGACGTGGAGATGGTTAGAGGATGTTTGGGATGCAGCGGAGGTGGTTGAGGTTGTTTTATTATGTAAAGCACTTTGGATTGTTTTTCAGCATGAAAAGTGCAAAACAAATAAAGTTTGATTTGATTTGATTTGATTTAGAGGCGCTGTAGTGAGGAGGTAATTGGGAATATATTATCTAATAAAAACGTCAATGTAAAACAGCTAAAGAATATCTTGGAGTTTTCAGGGTTAAATCTCAAGATATCCGTCTTCCCTGAGCAGAAATAACATAATGTACACGTCTAGGTGTTATTAAATCCATCTTTGGTAATTTAATGAAGTCCGAATGTCTCTTCCTCGCAGCTGTCAGGCTAATTAGAAGTGAAAAACTGTGAACACACGGCGGGGAAACTATGAAAGGAACAGTTAGGTGTAAATGGAAATGAGGGTCCTCTTCTTCACACTTGGCTCTGAATGGCGAATGTTGGTGGAAGTTTGTTAGCAAAGGTTAACACGGTCATTAGGATTCAGCCTGCAGCACTTCTAATTTATTCCCAAAGTGATTCGCTCATTTATGGATCTGCTCCATATCTGGTGAAGGAGGTGGAAGAGATGTGTGGCTGAGCAAAGCATGTCCAATCTGACACGGAGGTTCGGTCATAGCAACACCTGACGTACAGCTCTCAGAGTCTCAGCCTCGTCAACATGAGGCGCTTTCTTCAGAGGAAACTGCAGCGCGGTTCTCTGCTGCGGGAATGCATGAGAATCTGTGGCGCCTCTGATGAATGGCGAGAGGTGGAGGACCCATGTTGTCGCTTTGATGAGGCAATTTGTAGAGTTCTGCAAGAAAACAACGGTAGATGGTTTTATTGAAATGCGTCTCCAGGGATACATCAGCACCTCTTCGACGCCACACAGTGCTCTGCTTAATCCAATAATAAATCAAAAGACGCTGCTGCGCCAAGCAGGGCGGTGTTACTGCTCCGTCTTTAATGGCGCGTGTGTTGTTTGTAGCTCCATTTGGATGCAGTTTGAAGCCAGCATCTCATATTCAGTCATGAAACCAGAAGCAGTAACGCTGTTGCATGTCATCCCTCCATCTGGGCACCAGCACTGGATCGGTTAGCTTGTGGTCTCAACAATACATTTTAAAGGCAAAGAGTTTATTTACATCAACAAAGACGTAGATAGCTTCACCAGAGTCTGGATCTGACTCTGGGAACTTATAAGAGACCAGATCCCGATGACCTGAAGGATCTGGTTCATACGGGGTCAAAAGGTCACAGATATGAATGGGCTGGTTGGTGGTTTTAGGTCCCAGTCCATCGCTAAGCCCAGATTTCTGGCCCGGTTGGTGGTTTTAGGTCCCAGTCCATCGCTAAGCCCAGATTTCTGGCCCGGTTGGTGGTTTTAGGTCCCAGTCCATCGCTAAGCCCAGATTTCTGGCCCGGTTGGTGGTTTTAGGTCCCAGTCCATCGCTAAGCCCAGATTTCTGGCCCGGTTGGTGGTTTTAGGTCCCAGTCCATCGCTAAGCCCAGATTTCTGGCCCGGTTGGTGGTTTTAGGTCCCAGTCCATCGCTAAGCCCAGATTTCTGGCCCGGTTGGTGGTTTTAGGTCCCAGTCCATCGCTAAGCCCAGATTTCTGGCCCGGTTGGTGGTTTTAGGTCCCAGTCCATCGCTAAGCCCAGATTTCTGGCCCGGTTGGTGGTTTTAGGTCCCAGTCCATCGCTAAGCCCAGATTTCTGGCCCGGTTGGTGGTTTTAGGTCCCAGTCCATCGCTAAGCCCAGATTTCTGGCCCGGTTGGTGGTTTTTAGGTCCCAGTCCATCGCTAAGCCCAGATTTCTGGCCCGGTTGGTGGTTTTTAGGTCCCAGTCCATCGCTAAGCCCAGATTTCTGGCCCGGTTGGTGGTTTTTAGGTCCCAGTCCATCGCTAAGCCCAGATTTCTGGCCCGGTTGGTGGTTTTAGGTCCCAGTCCATCGCTAAGCCCAGATTTCTGGCCCGGTTGGTGGTTTTAGGTCCCAGTCCATCGCTAAGCCCAGATTTCTGGCCCGGTTGGTGGTTTTAGGTCCCAGTCCATCGCTAAGCCCAGATTTCTGGCCCGGTTGGTGGTTTTAGGTCCCAGTCCATCGCTAAACCCAGATTTCTGGCCCGGTTGGTGGTTTTAGGTCCCAGTCCATCGCTAAACCCAGATTTCTGGCCCGGTTGGTGGTTTTAGGTCCCAGTCCATCGCTAAGCCCAGATTTCTGGCCCGGTTGGTGGTTTTAGGTCCCAGTCCATCGCTAAGCCCAGATTTCTGGCCCGGTTGGTGGTTTTAGGTCCCAGTCCATCGCTAAGCCCAGATTTCTGGCCCGGTTGGTGGTTTTAGGTCCCAGTCCATCGCTAAGCCCAGATTTCTGGCCCGGTTGGTGGTTTTAGGTCCCAGTCCATCGCTAAACCCAGATTTCTGGCCCGGTTGGTGGTTTTAGGTCCCAGTCCATCGCTAAGCCCAGATTTCTGGCCCGGTTGGTGGTTTTAGGTCCCAGTCCATCGCTAAGCCCAGATTTCTGGCCCGGTTGGTGGTTTTAGGTCCCAGTCCATCGCTAAGCCCAGATTTCTGGCCCGGTTGGTGGTTTTAGGTCCCAGTCCATCGCTAAGCCCAGATTTCTGGCCCGGTTGGTGGTTTTAGGTCCCAGTCCATCGCTAAGCCCAGATTTCTGGCCCGGTTGGTGGTTTTAGGTCCCAGTCCATCGCTAAGCCCAGATTTCTGGCCCGGTTGGTGGTTTTAGGTCCCAGTCCATCGCTAAGCCCAGATTTCTGGCCCGGTTGGTGGTTTTAGGTCCCAGTCCATCGCTAAGCCCAGATTTCTGGCCCGGTTGGTGGTTTTTAGGTCCCAGTCCATCGCTAAGCCCAGATTTACGCCCAGACAGTTCAGCACAGCTGTTTCTGCTATTTCTTATTAGAAAGGTGTTGTCAGTGCAATTTGAGGATAATTTGGATTGCTGCATTGTCACATCCTGCCTATCATACTTTTTTCAGCACGTCTTCCGTTTAAACGAAGAAAATTTGGCCCCTTTGTGAAGTTAAATGTGAAGAATTATTACTTACTGAAAGAGAAGTAGCGAGAAAAGCAGAGTTTGATGGGAAAACCTCCAGAAAGACAAGGAAGCCACATGGCAAATGTCCCAAAAGGAGGAAAAAAACCTGGATCAGCGTGAAGGTTTGTGCTTGGCTTCAGTCAAAACACCTGAACATGGAGCCAAATGATGGCAAGAAGAACCGTTGAGACTTTGCCTGTGATTAAAAATCTGCATCATCTACTTGCTAGTTCGTATTATATTTATCTAACATCAGGGACAAACGTAGATGATGTTATAGCTACACAAGTAAAGGAGCACTGATAAACCACACAGACAAAAACTAACAAAACAGCAGAAACAGTGAAGCTTTCTTTCAGCCTCGTGCATTTTTTTTTTTTTTTTTTGTCTTGTCCAGCATTTAGGCAGCAGAATGATGGTCTGGATGTTCTGCTGAGCAAATTTTCTCTGCCAAGGGAAGCTTTATAGATATAATGATCCCCTTGACTTTCTGAATTTTTATTTTATTTCTATGTTTATTTTGTATTGTTGTTTGAATTGTAGAGTTTGTACTGCTGGACCGGAGAGGACAGACAAAAGACAGAAAGAGAAAGGAGAAGAAACACCTCATAAGAAAAGTGAAAGAGATAAAGGGAGAGAAAAAAAACAAATTGAAAAATAACCCAAAAACAAAAAGAAAGAAAACAACCTACAGATGTATACACACACACACACACACACACACACATACATACGTACAAACATATACACACTTGCCAGTATTAACACATATACATACACATACTTTAGATCATAGTAACTAAACTATGAATGTAAAAAGTTAAATATAAATGAGAAACAAACAGAAATGAGAAAACCAGCTGCTGTTAGTGAATAAACCTGCAGACGACTCGGTGACTGTGTCACATGCAGAACATGCAGAGTGGAACGTGTTCAGAGAAGACCATGCCAGTGTGACCCCTCCCACACAAAGGCAAGAGACACGCCAGGAGTACCCCCGAGACCCGGGCCATCGGCAGCCACCCCCAGACCCCAACCGCCCCACCCCGGAGCCAGCCATGCACCGACCCAGGAGGCGGCAGAGGGGGGGTCCCAGCCAGAGTCCCCCGCAGTCAGGGGGAACAGGCCCCAGCAGGCCCGGACCAGCGAGGACCGGCCCCGCCGGGCACCGGCCACCCAGGGCCCCCCGGCCCCAAGAGCCCAGAAGCAACCCCCCACCCCCGCAGGCAGAGGGCCCAGCCCACACCGACGGAGGGCCGGGATCCCCAGACCGCCACCGAGCGGCAGCCAGGCCGCACCCCAGTGCAACAAGACCCCCCCCCCCCCTGCACACACACCCACCCACAGACAAACACACACACACACACACTTCCTCCTTAAGCACACCCTATCCACCCATTCTCTTACACACGCTCAAACTCACATTCTCCTACCCCCGTTCTTTATACACACACACCCCCTCACACACACATCCCTGCTCCCTCTATAATCACCCATTCTTCCATACACACACCCCACTCTACACACACACAGACCTCCCTACACCCCTCTATCCACATTCACACTCCTCATTGTACACCCACCCCATCACTCCCCTGTACCACCAACATAACCCCACATACACCCCCCCACCCATCTGCATACACCCCCCCTTCCTCCTATCCCAGCGGCCATCCACTTTCCTAAATTCTTTCACCCTGATCCCCCCCCCCACCTCATCCATTGGCTCATGCACGCCCTCACCTTTCTTTCCCAACGTGTCCCCTGTGAGATACCCCCGGGGGAGCAGGGGATAGGAGGGCCCCGATCAGGGCCCCACAACTACCCCCCACCCCCGGCAACGCCCCCCCACCACTCCACACATGAAGCCGATCCAGCACCACCCAGGGCCAGCAGCAGTCCCACCCCCGCCAGGCCAGCCCAGACCCAGGCCCCCTGAACAGCACCACTCCCCCGCCCAAACCCCCCCGGCACAGCCCCAGAAATAGGGGCGTGGCAGGACCCCATTGTCACCCCCTCCCTCCCAGCTTATGAATGATTGTGAAGTGTGTGTTGTTTGTAATTAAAATTGGGAAGAAGTAACCACATCATGTTGGGAGCGGGACCACCAAAGCAGCCCCGCCCACCGCACACTGCATGGCCCGCCCTCCCCCCCCCCCCCCCCAAAAGCCTCGTGCATTTTAATTCCTACATTCCTGTACACCGAAGTCACATGAAGCAGCAGCACCGATAACACGCCTCCCTGCTACAACAGAACTAACACAACGACACGAGAACACAACACAACTTTAAGTCTGTTTAGCTTCCAGCTGTCAGACACGACGTAGAATCTGCTCCGGTACAAGACGTAGAAGAAAACACAGTAAACGCAGAGACATTTACCTTCAGGGTCGCCTCAGAACTAGTCTGAGTCATGTCAGCTGGTTTTAAGTGCCACACGGTCCGGTTGTGAAGGTGTTTGGTTGTTGCCCAAGTCCAGTCCTCCAGATCAGCTTGTTTCTACTGCCTGCACAGAACATGCATGTTGGACAGACTCGGCTTTAGTTGGACCTTCTTTCCCTTTGGTTCCATCATCGTTCTCTGGCATCATCTTGATCATCTTCTGCAGCACCATCAGATTTACCTCCATCCATCTGAGGACTTGAGGGCTGGTCCTGATGATGGGAGAGTCCCCATGGGGATCAGGTCTGGACTGTGGTGTTCCTGAACCACGCTTCCAAAGTCTGAGCCCCATAAAAATGGTTTTCATAAAAGCTCAGTGGGAGAAAAACAGCTAAGTTTTTATGTTCATAGTCATTGATTTGTATTGATTTGTCCTGCATGCAGGAATGTGAGAAGACAAAGCCTCAGAGAGACGTGTTTTCAGCTGCCGATCACGCTTGACTAAAAACACCAGCGGAAATAAAACACAGCATGAGTCGGAGGAAGGACCTTCATAAAAGGAAAAATGGAAGTGACTTGTTTCCATCCAAAAACCCAAAAACCAACCCTGACAGACGTGTTTTTACAGCATTTTATATTAAGTTTCTGAGTTAGAATAAAAATGAGATTAGATTAATTTCCAGAGGCAACATCTTGACTTGTGTTGTTCTTCATAAAGCAGGGAATGAAATAAACTAGAACAGGATTTAGGGCGGAAAATGGAAAACCTGAAGTCCATCACCGGTCCGGTACCCTCTAAACCCTCCCAGTACCCTCTAAACCAGCCCGGTACCCTCTAAACCCTCCCAGTACCCTCTAAACCCTCCCAGTACCCTCTAAACCAGCCCGGTACCCTCTAAACCCTCCCAGTACCCTCTAAACCCTCCCAGTACCCTCTAAACCAGCCCGGTACCCTCTAAACGATCCCAGTACCCTCTAAACCAGCCGGGTACCCTCTAAACCCTCCCAGTACCCTCTAAACCAGCCCGGTACCCTCTAAACCCTCCCAGTACCCTCTAAACCCTCACAGTACCCTCTAAACCAGCCCGGTACCCTCTAAACCCTCCCAGTACCCTCTAAACCCTCCCAGTACCCTCTAAACCAGCCCGGTACCCTCTAAACCCTCCCAGTACCCTCTAAACCCTCCCAGTACCCTCTAAACCAGCCCGGTACCCTCTAAACGATCCCAGTACCCTCTAAACCAGCCGGGTACCCTCTAAACTCTCCCAGTACCCTCTAAACCCTCCCAGTACCCTCTAAACCCTCCCAGTACCCTCTAAACCCTCCCGGTACCCTCTAAACCAGCCCGGTACCCTCTAAACCCTCCCAGTACCCTCTAAACCAGCCCGGTACCCTTTAAACCCTCCCAGTACCCTCTAAACCCTCCCAGTACCCTCTAAACCAGCCCGGTACCCTCTAAACCAGTCCGGTACCCTCTAAACCATCCCAGTACCCTCTAAACCAGCCCGGTACACTCTAAACCAGCCCGGTACCCTCTAAACCCTCCCAGTAGCCTCTAAACTCTCCCAGTAGCCTCTAAACCCTCCCAGTACCCTCTAAACCCTCCCAGTAGCCTCTAAACCCTCCCAGTACCCTCTAAACCAGCCCGGTTCCCTCCAAACCCTCCCAGTACCCTCTAACCCCTCCCAGTACCCTCGAAACCCTCCCAGTACCTTCTAAACCATCCCAGTACCCTCTAAACCCTCCCAGTACCCTCTAAACCATCCCAGTACCCTCTAAACCATCCCAGTACACGCTAAACCCTCCCAGTACCCTCTAAACCCTCCCAGTACCCTCTAAACCATCCCAGTACAGTCTAAACCATCCCAGTACACTCTAAACCCTCCCAGTACACTCTAAACCATCCCAGTACCCTCTAAACCATCCCAGTACACGCTAAACCCTCCCAGTACCCTCTAAACCCTCCCAGTAGCCTCTAAACCCTCCCAGTACACTCTAAACCATCCCAGTACCCTCTAAACCATCCCAGTACACTCTAAACCATCCCAGTACACTCTAAACCATCCCAGTACCCTCTAAACCATCCCAGTACACGCTAAACTCTCCCAGTACCCTCTAAACCCTCCAAGGAACCTCTAAACCATCCCAGTACACTCTAAACCATCCCAGTACCCTCTAAACCCTCCCAGTACCCTCTAAACCATCCCAGTACCCTCAAAACCATCCCAGTACACGCTAAACCCTCCCAGTACCCTCTAAACCAGCCCGGTACCCTCTAAACCCTCCCAGTACCCTCTAAACCCTCCCAGTACCCTCTAAACCAGTCCAGTACCCTCTAAACCCTCCCAGTAGCCTCTAAACCAGCCCGGTACACTCTTAACCCTCCCAGTAACCTCTAAACCCTCCCAGTACCCTCAAAACCATCCCAGTACCCTCTAAACCCTCCCAGTACCCTCTAAACCAGCCCGGTACCCTCTAAACCCTCCCAGTACCCTCTAAACCAGTCCAGTACCCTCTAAACCTTCCCAGTAGCCTCTAAACCAGCCCGGTACCCTCTAAACCCTCCCAGTACCCTCTAAACCCTCCCAGTACCCTCTAAACCAGTCCAGTACCCTCTAAACCAGCCCGGTACCCTCTAAACCCTCCCAGTACCCTCTAAACCAGCCCGGTACCCTCTAAACGATCCCAGTACCCTCTAAACCCTCCCAGTACCCTCTAAACCCTCCCAGTACCCTCTAAACCAGCCCGGTACCCTCTAAACCATCCCAGTACCCTCTAAACCAGCCCGGTACCCTCTAAACCATCCCAGTACCCTCTAAACCAGCCCAGTACCCTCTAAACCATCCCAGTACCCTCTAAACCAGTCCGGTACCCTCTAAACCATCCCAGTACCCTCTAAACCAGCCCGGTACACTCTAAACCCTCCCAGTACCCTCTAAACCCTCCCAGTACCCTCTAAACCAGTCTGGTACCCTCTAAACTCTCCCAGTAGCCTCTGAACCCTCCCAGTAGCCTCTAAACCCTCCCAGTACCCTCTAAACCCTCCCAGTACCCTCTAAACCAGCCCGGTACCCTCTAAACCCTCCCAGTACCCTCTAAACCCTCCCAGTACCCTCTAAACCAGCCCGGTACCCTCTAAACCCTCCCAGTACCCTCTAAACCAGCCCAGTACCCTCTAAACCAGTCCGGTACCCTCTAAGCCCTCCTAGTACCCTCTAAACCCTCCCAGTACCCTCTAAACCAGCCCGGTACCCTCTAAACCCTCCCAGTACCCTCTAAACCAGCCCGGTACCCTCTAAATCCTCCCAGTACCCTCTAAACCAGCCCGGTACCCTCTAAACCATCCCAGTACCCTCTAAACCAGTCCGGTACCCTCTAAACCATCCCAGTACCCTCTAAACCAGCCCGGTACCCTCTAAACCCTCCCAGTACCCTCTAAACCAGTCCGGTACCCTCTAAACCCTCCCAGTACCCTCTAAACCATCCCAGTACCCTCTAAACCAGTCCGGTACCCTCTAAACCCTCCCAGTACCCTCTAGACCCTCCCAGTACCCTCTAAACCAGTCCGGTACCCTCTAAACCCTCCCAGTACCCTCTAAACCAGTCCGGTACCCTCTAAACCCTCCCGGTACCCTCTAGACCCTCCCAGTACCCTCTAAACCAGTCCGGTACCCTCTAAACCCTCCCGGTACCCTCTAAACCAGTCCGGTACCCTCTAAACCCTCCCAGTACCCTCTAGACCAGTCCGGTACCCTCTAAACCCTCCCAGTACCCTCTAAACCAGTCCGGTACCCTCTAAACCCTCCCAGTACCCTCTAAACCAGCCCGGTACCCTCTAAACCCTCCCAGTACCCTCTAAACCCTCCCAGTACCCTCTAGACCCTCCCAGTACCCTCTAAACCAGTCCGGTACCCTCTAAACCCTCCCAGTACCCTCTAAACCAGTCCGGTACCCTCTAAACCCCCCCAGTACCCTCTAGACCAGTCCGGTACCGTCTAAACCCTCCCAGTACCCTCTAAACCAGCCCGGTACCCTCTAAACCATCCCAGTACCCTCTAAACCAGCCCGGTACCCTCTAAACCCTCCCAGTACCCTCTAAACCAGCCCGGTACCCTCTAAACGATCCCAGTACCCTCTAAACCCTCCCAGTACCCTCTAAACCAGTCCGGTACCCTCTAAACACTCCCAGTACCCTCTAAACCAGCCCGGTACCCTCTAAACCCTCCCAGTACCCTTTAAACCAGCCCGGTACCCTCTAAACGATCCCAGTACCCTCTAAACCCTCCCAGTACCCTCTAAACCCTCCCAGTACCCTCTAAACCAGCCCGGTACCCTCTAAACCAGTCCGGTACCCTCTAAACCCTCCCAGTACCTTCTAGACCCTCCCAGTACCCTCTAAACCAGTCTGGTACCCTCTAAACTCTCCCAGTAGCCTATAAACCCTCCCAGTACCCTCTAAACCCTCCCAGTACCCTCTAAACCAGTCCGGTACCCTCTAAACCTTCCCAGTACCTCCTAGACCCTCCCAGTACCCTCTAAACCAGTCCGGTACCCTCTAAACCCTCCCAGTACCCTCTAAACCAGTCCGGTACCCCCTAAACCCTCCCAGTACCCTCTAGACCAGTCCGGTACCCTCTAAACCCTCCCAGTACCCTCTAAACCAGTGCGGTACCCCCTAAACCCTCCCAGTACCCTCTAGACCAGTCCGGTACCCTCTAAACCATCCCAGTACCCTCTAAACCAGTCCGGTACCCTCTAAACCCTCCCAGTACCCTCTAAACCCTCCTAGTACCCTCTAAACCCTCCCAGTACCCTCTAAACCCTCCCAGTACTCTCTAAACCAGCCCGGTACCCTCTAAACCAGCCCAGTACCCTCTAAACCCTCCCAGTACCCTTTAAACCAGACTTGTACCCTCTAAACCCTCCCAGTACCCTCTAAACCAGCCCGGTACCCTCTAAACCCTCCCAGTAACCTCTAAACCCTCCCAGTACCCTCTAAACCCTCCCAGTACTCTCTAAACCAGCCCGGTACCCTCTAAACCAGCCCAGTACCCTCTAAACCCTCCCAGTACCCTTTAAACCAGACTTGTACCCTCTAAACCCTCCCAGTACCCTCTAAACCAGCCCGGTACCCTCTAAACCCTCCCAGTAACCTCTAAACCATCCCAGTACCCTCTAAACCAGTCCGGTACCCTCTAAACCATCCCAGTACCCTCTAAACCAGCCCGGTACACTCTAAACCCTCCCAGTACCCTCTAAACCCTCCCAGTACCCTCTAAACCAGTCTGGTACCCTCTAAACTCTCCCAGTAGCCTCTGAACCCTCCCCGTAGCCTCTAAACCCTCCCAGTACCCTCTAAACCCTCCCAGTACCCTCTAAACCAGCCCGGTACCCTCTAAACCCTCCCAGTACCCTCTAAACCAGCCCAGTACCCTCTAAACCCTCCCAGTACCCTCTAAACCAGCCCAGTACCCTCTAAACCAGTCCGGTACCCTCTAAGCCCTCCTAGTACCCTCTAAACCCTCCCAGTACCCTCTAAACCAGCCCGGTACCCTCTAAACCCTCCCAGTACCCTCTAAACCAGCCCGGTACCCTCTAAATCCTCCCAGTACCCTCTAAACCAGCCCGGTACCCTCTAAACCATCCCAGTACCCTCTAAACCAGTCCGGTACCCTCTAAACCATCCCAGTACCCTCTAAACCAGCCCGGTACCCTCTAAACCCTCCCAGTACCCTCTAAACCAGTCCGGTACCCTCTAAACCCTCCCAGTAGCCTCTAAACCCTCCCAGTACCCTCTAAACCCTCCCAGTACCCTCTAAACCAGCCCAGTACCCTCTAAACCAGCCCGGTACCCTCTAAATCCTCCCAGTACCCTCTAAACCAGCCCGGTACCCTCTAAACCATCCCAGTACCCTCTAAACCAGTCCGGTACCCTCTAAACCATCCCAGTACCCTCTAAACCAGCCCGGTACCCTCTAAACCCTCCCAGTACCCTCTAAACCAGTCCGGTACCCTCTAAACCCTCCCAGTAGCCTCTAAACCCTCCCAGTACCCTCTAAACCCTCCCAGTACCCTCTAAACCAGTCCGGTACCCTCTAAACCCTCCCAGTACCCTCTAGACCCTCCCAGTACCCTCTAAACCAGTCCGGTACCCTCTAAACCCTCCCGGTACCCTCTAGACCAGTCCGGTACCCTCTAAACCCTCCCAGTACCCTCTAAACCAGCCCGGTACCCTCTAAACCCTCCCAGTACCCTCTAAACCAGCCCGGTACCCTCTAAACGATCCCAGTACCCTCTAAACCCTCCCAGTACCCTCTAAACCCTCCCAGTACCCTCTAAACCAGTCCGGTACCCTCTAAACCCTCCCAGTACCCTCTAAACCAGCCCGGTACCCTCTAAACCAGCCCAGTACCCTCTAAACCCTCCCAGTACCCTCTAAACCAGCCCGGTACCCTCTAAACGATCCCAGTACCTCTAAACCCTCCCAGTACCCTCTAAACCAGCCCGGTACCCTCTAAACCCTCCCAGTACCCTCTAAACCAGCCCGGTACCCTCTAAACCCTCCCAGTACCCTTTAAACCAGCCCGGTACCCTCTAAACGATCCCAGTACCCTCTAAACCCTCCCAGTACCCTCTAAACCCTCCCAGTACCCTCTAAACCAGCCCGGTACCCTCTAAACCAGTCCGGTACCCTCTAAACCCTCCCAGTACCTTCTAGACCCTCCCAGTACCCTCTATACCAGTCTGGTACCCTCTAAACTCTCCCAGTAGCCTATAAACCCTCCCAGTACCCTCTAAACCCTCCCAGTACCCTCTAAACCAGTCCGGTACCCTCTAAACCTTCCCAGTACCTCCTAGACCCTCCCAGTACCCTCTAAACCAGTCCGGTACCCTCTAAACCCTCCCAGTACCCTCTAAACCAGTCCGGTACCCCCTAAACCCTCCCAGTACCCTCTAGACCAGTCCGGTACCCTCTAAACCCTCCCAGTACCCTCTAAACCAGTGCGGTACCCCCTAAACCCTCCCAGTACCCTCTAGACCAGTCCGGTACCCTCTAAACCCTCCCAGTACCCTCTAAACCAGTCCGGTACCCTCTAAACCCTCCCAGTACCCTCTAAACCCTCCTAGTACCCTCTAAACCCTCCCAGTACCCTCTAAACCCTCCCAGTACTCTCTAAACCAGCCCGGTACCCTCTAAACCAGCCCAGTACCCTCTAAACCCTCCCAGTACCCTTTAAACCAGACTTGTACCCTCTAAACCCTCCCAGTACCCTCTAAACCAGCCCGGTACCCTCTAAACCCTCCCAGTAACCTCTAAACCATCCCAGTACCCTCTAAACCAGTCCGGTACCCTCTAAACCATCCCAGTACCCTCTAAACCAGCCCGGTACACTCTAAACCCTCCCAGTACCCTCTAAACCCTCCCAGTACCCTCTAAACCAGTCTGGTACCCTCTAAACTCTCCCAGTAGCCTCTGAACCTTCCCAGTAGCCTCTAAACCCTCCCAGTACCCTGTAAACCCTCCCAGTACCCTCTAAACCAGCCCGGTACCCTCTAAACCCTCCCAGTACCCTCTAAACCAGCCCAGTACCCTCTAAACCCTCCCAGTACCCTCTAAACCAGCCCAGTACCCTCTAAACCCTCCCAGTACCCTCTAAACCAGCCCAGTACCCTCTAAACCAGTCCGGTACCCTCTAAGCCCTCCTAGTACCCTCTAAACCCTCCCAGTACCCTCTAAACCAGCCCAGTACCCTCTAAACCAGCCCGGTACCCTCTAAATCCTCCCAGTACCCTCTAAACCAGCCCGGTACCCTCTAAACCATCCCAGTACCCTCTAAACCAGTCCGGTACCCTCTAAACCATCCCAGTACCCTCTAAACCAGCCCGGTACCCTCTAAACCCTCCCAGTACCCTCTAAACCAGTCCGGTACCCTCTAAACCCTCCCAGTAGCCTCTAAACCCTCCCAGTACCCTCTAAACCAGTCCGGTACCCTCTAAACCCTCCCAGTACCCTCTAGACCCTCCCAGTACCCTCTAAACCAGTCCGGTACCCTCTAAACCCTCCCGGTACCCTCTAGACCAGTCCGGTACCCTCTAAACCCTCCCAGTACCCTCTAAACCAGTCCGGTACCCTCTAAACCCTCCCAGTACCCTCTAGACCAGTCCAGTACCCTCTAAACCCTCCCAGTACCCTCTAAACCCTCCCAGTACCCTCTAAACCCTCCCAGTACCCTCTAAACCATCCCAGTACCCTCTAAACCCTCCCAGTACCCTCTAAACCAGCCCGGTACCCTCTAAACGATCCCACTACCCTCTAAACCCTCCCAGCACCCTCTAAACCCTCCCAGTACCCTCTAAACCAGTCCGGTACCCTCTAAACCCTCCCAGTACCCTCTAAACCAGCCCGGTACCCTCTAAACCAGCCCTGTACCCTCTAAACCCTCCCAGTACCCTCTAAACCAGCCCGGTACCCTCTAAACGATCCCAGTACCCTCTAAACCCTCCCAGTACCCTCTAAACCAGCCCGGTACCCTCTAAACCCTCCCAGTACCCTCTAAACCAGCCCGGTACCCTCTAAACCCTCCCAGTACCCTTTAAACCAGCCCGGTACCCTCTAAACGATCCCAGTACCCTCTAAACCCTCCCAGTACCCTCTAAACCAGCCCGGTACCCTCTAAACCAGTCCGGTACCCTCTAAACCCTCCCAGTACCTTCTAGACCCTCCCAGTACCCTCTAAACCAGTCTGGTACCCTCTAAACTCTCCCAGTAGCCTATAAACCCTCCCAGTACCCTCTAAACCCTCCCAGTACCCTCTAAACCCTCCCAGTACCCTCTAAACCAGTCCGGTACCCTCTAAACCTTCCCAGTACCTTCTAGACCCTCCCAGTACCCTCTAAACCAGTCCGGTACCCTCTAAACCCTCCCAGTACCCTCTAAACCAGTCCGGTACCCCCTAAACCCTCCCAGTACCCTCTAGACCAGTCCGGTACCCTCTAAACCCTCCCAGTACCCTCTAAACCAGTCCGGTACCCTCTAAACCCTCCCAGTACCCTCTAAACCCTCCTAGTACCCTCTAAACCCTCCCAGTACCCTCTAAACCCTCCCATTACTCTCTAAACCAGCCCGGTACCCTCTAAACCCTCCCAGTACCCTCTAAACCCTCCCAGTACCCTTTAAACCAGACTGGTACCCTCTAAACCCTCCCAGTACCCTCTAAACCAGTCCGGTACCCTCTAAACCCTCCCAGTAACCTCTAAACCCTCCCAGTACCCTCTAAACCAGTCCGGTACCCTCTAAACCCTCCTAGTACCCTCTAAACCCTCCCAGTACCCTCTAAACCAGTCCGGTACCCTCTAAACCCTCCCAGTACCCTCTAAACCAGCCCGGTACCCTCTAAACCCTCCCAGTACCCTCTAAACCCTCCTAGTACCCTCCAAACCATCCCAGTACCCTCTAAACCCTCCCAGTACCCTCAAAACCCTCCCAGTACCCTCTAAACCAGCCCAGTACCCTCTAAACCCTCCCAGTACCCTCTAAACCCTCCCAGTACCCTCTAAACCCTCCCAGTACCCTCTAAACCCTCCCAGTACCCTCTAAACCCTCCCTGTACACTCTAAACCCTCCCAGTACCCTCTAAATCCAGTCCGGTACCCTCTAAACCCTCCCAGTACCCTCTAAACCAGTCCGGTACCCTCTAAACCCTCCCAGTACCCTCTAGACCCTCCCAGTACCCTCTAAACCAGTCCGGTACCCTCTAAACCCTCCCAGTACCCTCTAACCTCTCCCAGTACCCTCTAAACCCTCCCAGTACACTCTAAACCATCCCAGTACCCTCGAAACCCTCCCAGTAACCTCTAAACCCTCCCAGTACCCTCTAAACCATCCCTGTACACTCTAACCCTCCCAGTACCCTCTAAACCAGTCCGGTACCCTCTAAACCCTCCCAGTACCCTCTAAACCAGCCCGGTACCCTCTAAACCCTCCCAGTACCCTCTAAACCAGCCCGGTACCATCTAAACCCTCCCAGTACCCTCTAAACCAGCCCGGTACCCTCTAAACCCTCCCAGTAGCCTCTAAACCAGCCCGGTACACTCTAAACCCTCCCAGTAACCTCTAAACCATCCCTGTACACTCTAAACCCTCCCAGTACCCTCTAAACCATCCCTGTACACTCTAAACCCTCCCAGTAGCCTCTAAACCAGCCCGGTACCCTCTAAACCCTCCCAGTACCCTCTAAACCAGCCCGGTACCCTCTAAACCCTCCCAGTAGCCTCTAAACCAGCCCGGTACCCTCTAAACCCTCCCAGTACCCTCTAAACCCTCCCAGTACCCTCTAAACCAGCCCGGTACCCTCTAATACCTCCCAGTAGCCTCTAAACCAGCCCGGTACACTCTAAACCCTCCCAGTAACCTCTAAACCCTCCCAGTACCCTCTAAACCAGTCCGGTACCCTCTAAACCCTCCCAGTAGCCTCTAAACCAGCCCAGTACACTCTTAACCCTCCCAGTACCCTCTAACCCCTCCCAGTACCCTCTAAACCAGTCAGGTATCCTCTAAACCCTCCCAGTACCCTCTAAACCAGCTCGGTATCCTCCAAACCAGCTCGGTAACCCCCAAACCAGTCCGGTACCCTCTAAACCAGGTCGGTACCCTCTAACCCAGCTCGGTACCCTCTAAGCCAGCCCGGTACACTCTTAACCCTCCCGGTACCCTTTAAACCCTCCCAGTACCCTATAAACCATCCCAGTACCCTCTAAACCCTCCCAGTAACCTTTAAACCCTCCCAGTACCCTCTAAACCATCCCAGTACCCTCTAAACCCTCCCAGTACCCTCTAAACCAGTCCTGTACCCTCTAAACCCTCCCAGTACCCTCTAAACCAGCCCGGTACCCTCTTAACCATCCCAGTACCCTCTAAACCCTCCCAGTACCCTCTAAACCAGTCCGGTACCCTCTAAACCCTCCCAGTACCCTCTAAACCAGCCCGGTACCCTCTTAACCATCCCAGTACCGTCTAAACCCTCCCAGTAACCTTTAAACCCTCCCAGTACCCTCTAAACCATCCCAGTACACTCTAAACCATCCCAGTACCCTCTAAACCCTCCCAGTACCCTCTAAACCAGACCGGTTCCCTCCAAACCCTCCCAGTACCCTCTAACCCCTCCCAGTACCCTCGAAACCCTCCCAGTACCTTCTAAACCATCCCAGTACCCTCTAAACCCTCCCAGTACCCTCTAAACCATCCCAGTACACGCTAAACCCTCCCAGTACCCTCTAAACCCTCCCAGTACCCTCTAAACCATCCCAGTACAGTCTAAACCATCCCAGTACACTCTAAACCCTCCCAGTACACTCTAAACCATCCCAGTACCCTCTAAACCATCCCAGTACACTCTAAACCCTCCCAGTACACTCTAAACCCTCCCAGTACCCTCTAAACCAGCCCGGTACCCTCTAAACCCTCCCAGTACCCTCTAAACCCTCCCAGTAGCCTCTAAACCAGTCCAGTACCCTCAAAACCCTCCCAGTACACTCTAAACCCTCCCAGTACCCTCTAAACCAGCCCGGTACCCTCTAAACCCTCCCAGTACCCTCTAAACCCTCCCAGTAGCCTCTAAACCAGTCCAGTACCCTCTAAACCCTCCCAGTAGCCTCTAAACCAGCCCGGTACACTCTTAACCCTCCCAGTAACCTCTAAACCCTCCCAGTAGCCTCAAAACCATCCCAGTACCCTCTAAACCCTCCCAGTACCCTCTAAACCAGCCCGGTACCCTCTAAACCCTACCAGTACCCTCTAAACCAGTCCAGTACCCTCTAAACCTTCCCAGTAGCCTCTAAACCAGCCCGGTACCCTCTAAACCCTCCCAGTACCCTCTAAACCAGTCCAGTACCCTCTAACCCAGCCCGGTACCCTCTAACCCAGCCCGGTACCCTCTTACCCAGCTCGGTACCCTCTAACCCAGCCCGGTACCCTCTAACCCAGCCCGGTACCCTCTAACCCAGCTCGGTACCCTCTAACCCAGCCCGGTACCCTCTAACCCAGCCCGGTACCCTCTAACCCAGCTCGGTACCCTCTAACCCAGCTCGGTACCCTCTAACCCAGCCCGGTACCCTCTAACCCAGCCCGGTACCCTCTAACCCAGCTCGGTACCCTCTAACCCAGCTCGGTACCCTCTAACCCAGCCCGGTACCCTCTAACCCAGCCCGGTACCCTCTAACCCAGCTCGGTACCCTCTAACCCAGCCCGGTACCCTCTAACCCAGCCCGGTACCCTCTAACCCAGCTCGGTACCCTCTAACCCAGCCCGGTACCCTCTAACCCAGCTCGGTACCCTCTAACCCAGCCCGGTACCCTCTAACCCAGCCCGGTACCCTCTAACCCAGCTCGGTACCCTCTAACCCAGCCCGGTACCCTCTAACCCAGCTCGGTACCCTCTAACCCAGCCCGGTACCCTCTAACCCAGCCCGGTACCCTCTAACCCTCAGCAGAAAGACTCCGACTGGAGCAGCGAGAGCCAAGCAACGTGGAGAGAAGTCTGGTGTTTTCTACTTGGCCAGTTCTTCACAGCAGCTTCCTGCAAACACAAATGTAAATTGCAGTGAAATGGTTGCAGTTCAGGAGTATTTGGCAGAAGATTTTGCTGATAATCAGTCCGACGTCCAACCCTGCAAACAAAGACGTCGCTGTCTGGCCTCACATTTCCGTCTCCTCCCGCTCTGCCTACGCTCATCCCCACTCAGCTCCGGTGCCAACGAATGGAGCTTTTTATGGTTTTGCATATTGACAGCGTTCCTTCCTGCTGTGTTTTATTATAAAATCTCATGTCTGGAATCAGCAGGGCTTTAATTTCAGTCTTTATCCCGTCTGTCGGAATGTGATGTCTGTTGTCGACATAAGAGGAAACCACTAAATCCGTCTCCGTGTGAGAACAAAGAAGCGGCGTCGGCTCCTGGCAGAATGGGTTAGGAAGGATAATAAAGGTGACAGAGAGCACTCAAGGGAATTTCCTGTGGATAATGCAATTCTTTCTGCTTCATAAATTGTAATGCTTCTGCAGAGGGAAGCGGGTTTCTGTGTGTGTTTGTGTGTGTGTGCAACCTATAAATAAATGTAGAAATGGAGCATAAAAAGACCCTAAAATTAGCACAAACAAAAAGTAAATAACAGATTGCATCTGTTAGACGGTTTTTATCAAACCGTAAAATTCCAAGTCATTTTTGCAACTTTTGGTTCATGTATATTTAAGTTTCGGGACTCTGTCCCATTGGATATACTGGGAATATGTCCCAAAACTTATGATCCACCAAGTTCCGTGGCTCTACGAACGTATCAGCAAATCATTTACAGCTTCGTTCTCTTTCACGCTGACCTGCACACTGCCTTCCACTTGCCATCCAGTGTTCCACGGCAATTTCCTACGGCGTTGTACGGACTTCCCTGCAGCCCCGTCCAGCCACAGCGCATGTCCACAAGGGTATCTGTAGCTGCGTTTCCATCACCTCCATCATGCAAATCCTCAATTTGGCAAAGAAACCTCGCTGAAGTTATTCTACGCTCCTCAGGTGGTTTTTCAGACATGTCCATGCAGAAGTATATGGCGGACGTGGAAGAGAAACACATGTAGAGGTCATGTGACCAGTTCATGTCAGGTAAAGATGCGGTGTGAATGGATGACGGAGGAGACAGAAGGTGATGGCACACAGTGGGGAAATGCAGAGTTTTACTCCTGGATATTATTAAAAAACACTTTTAAAAACACTCCTCCAGACATGTACAGCCTTGCCCCGTGCCTACAGAGATTCCTCCTAGTTTCCTTTGTCTTTATTATGGTTTGACTTTTTTTAGTTTACTTATTTTGTCTTCATAAAAATATTTATGAAATAGTATATTGTCATATTTTGAGTAGTGTATAAGACGTGACTCGTCGTGTGATGTGTGTGAAAGAAAACCTTTCTGGTCCAGGTGTGTGTTCTGAGCGTTAACTCGCTCCGCGTGAATTATCTTGTCCTGAGACATGACCTGAACCCTGACCCACGAAGACACACCTGGTCCTGCCTTGGCCAGTCTGGTCTCTCCGCCAGCTGCTGGAGTCGCCGCCAAGCGTGATGACCCTCACGTAAACCTGACTGGTCAAGTCCTTTCCAGATGTTCTTCAGGAAGTAGCTTGAAACGTAACGAAGCTCACATGAAGCTGAAGCACATGGTCCTCGTCGGTCAGCCAGACGTCGGTCCTCATGGAGCCGGCGACGGACCTAAAACTGCGTGTTTAGGGAGAAAAGTCAAACGTAATGGGCAGATTTGTTGTCATTCAGCAGTGTCACACCAATGCATGCTGAGAGTCCCCTGCATACAGAGATTCCTCCTACAACCCCCCCGCCCCCCCCCAGTTGTTTCTGATTGTACCAGTAGAAGACTTGTGCTGATGAATCGTCTCAGTGATGGAAGACAAGACGTCGTCCTGTGCTTATTTAGGTGAATCTGTTGAACCCCCCCCTCTCATCAGCCATCAGTCCTACGAGCACATGCTCAGCTTGCATATCAGCCACCTCGGGGGGGGTGCCTGGGTGGTATTGTGACACGCTGTTTGCAGCTGACAGGTTCAGGATAATCACTTCAAGACTCCCATGAAATTTCCTAATAAGCTGTTGGCTGCATGTCAGTCACGCTTCGCCTGTTTGGAGGTGTGATGAAATGATTCCCTCCTCCATCGCTTCCTCCCGTGCACCTCGCTGCCATGTGACAGCTGCTGTTCTTAATTTTCTCCCTGGCTATTTCCCGCGGATCCATCTGGTGCTGCTCAGGGTGAGGGACTGATGGGAGGCGTGCTCAGACTCATCACACCAAGCGCTTCAAGCCCACGTGGGCAGCAGACTAACCAGCACTCTGCACCAGGAGGCAGAACAAGGACATGACCATAAACAACCAGACGGATAGACTGGCACTGATCTACAGCAGCTTTTCCCAAACCTTTAGTTCAGATTGTTTCCCCCTGGAATAGTTTTCAGCTGTTCTATATGTCTTTCTGTTTACCTGGCCAGAGGCAGCAGACACCTGGAAGCTCTGAGCTAACGCTGGTCATATCATGGAACCCGCTAATAAACAATCATTTTATTAAAAATCAAAGTCATGAAAAGCTTTAGAGAATTAGGAGGAATCTCTGTATGCACAGGACAGAGCTGACATTGGGATCTTAAAAAATAACTGAAGATCTCATCGTCCATTCATTCATTCATTCATTATCTTAACCCTTAATCCGATGAAGGGATGAAGGGACTTTTAAGAATGACACCTTTTATTTATCGAGTGCTTTTCAAAACACAAAACCGCCTCATTGCAGGAAAATAAAACAACCTGCATGTGTGGATTTCCGGGCCAATCATGTTACTGGAGTGGTTTCTGGAAGTTTCCTTGAGTTTCACTGGTTTCCAGTAAAGAATCCTAACTGGTTTTATTGGAGAAGATCACCAGCATCCAGCCTTGTCCCCGACATGCAGAGATTCTTTTGAATTTCTCAGATAGAATGTAGATAATGGTTTAGTCTGGGTCTACTGGTCTAGTCTGGGTCTACTGGTCTAGTCTGGGTCAACTGGTCTAGTTTGGATCTACTGGTCCAGTCCGAGTGTAGTGGTCTACTCAGAGTCTACTGGTCTAGTCAATGTCTAGTGGTCTAGTCTGGGTGTAGTGGTCTAGTCAGAGTGTAGTGGTCCAGTCGGAGTCTACTGGCCTTGTTGGACTTTACTGGTCTAGTCTGGGTCTACTGGTCTAGTCTGGGTCAACTGGTCTAGTTTGGGTCTACTGGTCTAGTCTGGGTTTAGTGGTCTAGTCAGAGTCTACTGGTCTAGTCCGAGTGTAGTGGTCCAGTCGGAGTCTACTGGCCTTGTTGGACTTTACTGGTCTAGTCTGGGTCTACTGGTCTAGTCTGGGTCAACTGGTCTAGTTTGGGTCTACTGGTCTAGTCCGAGTCTAGTGGTCTAGTCAGAGTCTACTAGTCTAGTCTGGGTTTAGTGGTCTAGTGAGAGTCTACTGGTCTAGTCTGAGTCGACTGGTCTAGTCAGACTCTAATGGTCTAGTCTGGGTTTAGTGGTCAAGTCAGAGTGTAGTAGTCTAGTCTGAGTCCACTGGTCTAGTCTGGGTTTAGTGGTCTAGTCAGAGTCTACTGGTCTAGTCTGAGTCGAGTGGTCTAGTCAGTCTACTGGTCTAGTCTGGGTTTAGTGGTCTAGTCAGAGTCTACTAGTCTAGTCTGGGTTTAGTGGTCTAGTCAGAGTCTACTGGTCTAGTCTGGGTTTAGTGGTCTAGTCAGAGTCTACTAGTCTAGTCTGGGTTTAGTGGTCGAGTCAGAGTCTACTGGTCTAGTCTGGGTTTAGTGGTCTAGTCAGAGTCTAGTGGTCCAGTCAGAGTCTACTGGTCTAATCTGGGTTTAGTGGTCTAGTCAGAGTCTATTGGTCTAGTCTGAGTCTAGTGGTCCAGTCAGAGTCTACTGGTCTAGTCTGGGTTTAGTGGTCTAGTCAGAGTCTAGTGGTCCAGTCAGAGTCTACTGGTCTAGTCTGGGTTTAGTGGTCTAGTCAGAGTTTATTGGTCTAGTCTGAGTCTAGTGGTCTAGTCAGAGTCTAGTGGTCTAGTCAGAGTCTACTAGTCTAGTCTGAGTCTAGTGGTCTAGTCAGAGTGTAGTGGTCCAGTCAGTCTACTGGTCTAGTCTGGGTTTAGTGGTCTAGTCAGAGTCTATTGGTCTAGTCTGAGTCTACTGGTCTAGTCTGGGTCTAGTGGTCTAGTCTGAGTCTAGTGGTCTAGTCAGTCTACTGGTCTAGTCAGAGTCTACTGGTCTAGTCTGGGTCTAGTGGTCTAGTCTGAGTCTAGTGGTCTAGTCAGAGTCTAGTTGTCTAGTCAGAGTCCACTGGTCCAGTGTGAGTCTAGTGGTCTAGTCAGAGTCTAGTGGTCTTGTCAGAGTCTAGTTGTCTAGTCAGAGTCCACTGGTCCAGTCTGAGTCTACTGGTCTAGTCAGAGTCTAGTGGTCTAGTCAGAGTCTACTGGTCTAGTCAGAGTGCACTGGTCTAGTCAGAGCCTACTGGTCTAGTCTGAGTCTAGTGGTCCAGTCATAGTCTACTGGTGTAGTCTGGGTTTAGTGGTCTAGTCAAAGTCTACTAGTCTAGTCTGGGTTTAGTGGTCTAGTCAGAGTCTAGTTGTCTAGTCAGAGTCCACTGGTCCAGTCTGAGTCTACTGGTCTAGTCAGAGTCTAGTGGTCTAGTCAGAGCCTACTGGTCTAGTCTGAGTCTAGTGGTCCAGTCAGAGTCTATTGGTCTAGTCTGGGTTTAGTGGTCTAGTCAGAGTCTACTAGTCTAGTCTGGGTTAAGTGGTCTAGTCAGAGTCTATTGGTCTAGTCTGAGTCTACTAGTCTAGTCTGGGTTTAGTGGTCTAGTCAGAGTCTACTGGTCTAGTCTGGGTTTAGTGGTCTAGTCAGAGTCTACTAGTCTAGTCTGGGTTTAGTGGTCTAGTCAGAGTCTACTGGTCTAGTCTGGGTTTAGTGGTCTAGTCAGAGTCTACTGGTCTAGTCTGGGTTTAGTGGTCTAGTCAGAGTCTACTAGTCTAGTCTGGGTTTAGTGGTCTAGTCAGTCTACTAGTCTAGTCTGGGTTTAGTGGTCTAGTCAGAGTCTACTAGTCTAGTCTGGGTTTAGTGGTCTAGTCAGAGTCTACTGGTCTAGTCTGGGTTTAGTGGTCTAGTCAGAGTCTACTGGTCTAGTCTGGGTTTAGTGGTCTAGTCAGTCTACTGGTCTAGTCTGGGTTTAGTGGTCTAGTCAGACTCTAATGGTCTAGTCTGGGTTTAGTGGTCTAGTCAGAGTGTAGTAGTCTAGTCTGAGTCCACTGGTCTAGTCTGGGTTTAGTGGTCTAGTCAGAGTCTACTGGTCTAGTCTGAGTCGAGTGGTCTAGTCAGTCTACTGGTCTAGTCTGGGTTTAGTGGTCTAGTCAGAGTCTACTAGTCTAGTCTGGGTTTAGTGGTCTAGTCAGAGTCTACTGGTCTAGTCTGGGTTTAGTGGTCTAGTCAGAGTCTACTAGTCTAGTCTGGGTTTAGTGGTCGAGTCAGAGTCTACTGGTCTAGTCTGGGTTTAGTGGTCTAGTCAGAGTCTAGTGGTCCAGTCAGAGTCTACTGGTCTAATCTGGGTTTAGTGGTCTAGTCAGAGTCTATTGGTCTAGTCTGAGTCTAGTGGTCCAGTCAGAGTCTACTGGTCTAGTCTGGGTTTAGTGGTCTAGTCAGAGTCTAGTGGTCCAGTCAGAGTCTACTGGTCTAGTCTGGGTTTAGTGGTCTAGTCAGAGTTTATTGGTCTAGTCTGAGTCTAGTGGTCTAGTCAGAGTCTAGTGGTCTAGTCAGAGTCTACTAGTCTAGTCTGAGTCTAGTGGTCTAGTCAGAGTGTAGTGGTCCAGTCAGTCTACTGGTCTAGTCTGGGTTTAGTGGTCTAGTCAGAGTCTATTGGTCTAGTCTGAGTCTACTGGTCTAGTCTGGGTCTAGTGGTCTAGTCTGAGTCTAGTGGTCTAGTCAGTCTACTGGTCTAGTCAGAGTCTACTGGTCTAGTCTGGGTCTAGTGGTCTAGTCTGAGTCTAGTGGTCTAGTCAGAGTCTAGTTGTCTAGTCAGAGTCCACTGGTCCAGTGTGAGTCTAGTGGTCTAGTCAGAGTCTAGTGGTCTTGTCAGAGTCTAGTTGTCTAGTCAGAGTCCACTGGTCCAGTCTGAGTCTACTGGTCTAGTCAGAGTCTAGTGGTCTAGTCAGAGTCTACTGGTCTAGTCAGAGTGCACTGGTCTAGTCAGAGCCTACTGGTCTAGTCTGAGTCTAGTGGTCCAGTCATAGTCTACTGGTGTAGTCTGGGTTTAGTGGTCTAGTCAAAGTCTACTAGTCTAGTCTGGGTTTAGTGGTCTAGTCAGAGTCTAGTTGTCTAGTCAGAGTCCACTGGTCCAGTCTGAGTCTACTGGTCTAGTCAGAGTCTAGTGGTCTAGTCAGAGCCTACTGGTCTAGTCTGAGTCTAGTGGTCCAGTCAGAGTCTACTGGTCTAGTCTGGGTTTAGTGGTCTAGTCAGAGTCTACTAGTCTAGTCTGGGTTAAGTGGTCTAGTCAGAGTCTATTGGTCTAGTCTGAGTCTACTAGTCTAGTCTGGGTTAAGTGGTCTAGTCAGAGTCTATTGGTCTAGTCTGAGTCTACTGGTCTAGTCTGGGTTTAGTGGTCTAGTCAGAGTCTACTGGTCTAGTCTGGGTTTAGTGGTCTAGTCAGAGTCTACTGGTCTAGTCTGGGTTTAGTGGTCTAGTCAGAGTCTACTGGTCTAGTCTGGGTTTAGTGGTCTAGTCAGAGTCTACTAGTCTAGTCTGGGTTTAGTGGTCTAGTCAGAGTCTACTGGTCTAGTCTGGGTTTAGTGGTCTAGTCAGAGTCTACTGGTCTAGTCTGGGTTTAGTGGTCTAGTCAGAGTCTACTAGTCTAGTCTGGGTTTAGTGGTCTAGTCAGAGTCTACTGGTCTAGTCTGGGTTTAGTGGTCTAGTCAGAGTCTACTGGTCTAGTCTGGGTTTAGTGGTCTAGTCAGAGTCTACTAGTCTAGTCTGGGTTTAGTGGTCTAGTCAGAGTCTAGTGGTCTAGTCTGAGTCTACTGGTCTAGTCTGAGTCTAGTGGTCTAGTCAGAGTCTACTAGTCTAGTCTGGGTTTAGTGGTCTAGTCAGAGTCTACTAGTCTAGTCTGGGTTTAGTGGTCTAGTCAGAGTCTACTGGTCTAGTCTGGGTTTAGTGGTCTAGTCAGAGTCTACTGGTCTAGTCTGGGTTTAGTGGTCTAGTCAGAGTTTACTGGTCTAGTCTGGGTTTAGTGGTCTAGTCAGAGTCTACTAGTCTAGTCTGGGTTTAGTGGTCTAGTCAGAGTCTACTAGTCTAGTCTGGGTTTAGTGGTCTAGTCAGAGTCTAGTGGTCTAGTCTGAGTCTACTGGTCTAGTCTGAGTCTAGTGGTCTAGTCAGAGTCTACTAGTCTAGTCTGGGTTTAGTGGTCTAGTCAGAGTCTACTAGTCTAGTCTGGGTTAAGTGGTCTAGTCAGAGTCTATTGGTCTAGTCTGAGTCTACTAGTCTAGTCTGGGTTAAGTGGTCTAGTCAGAGTCTATTGGTCTAGTCTGAGTCTACTGGTCTAGTCTGGGTTTAGTGGTCTAGTCAGAGTCTACTGGTCTAGTCTGGGTTTAGTGGTCTAGTCAGAGTCTACTGGTCTAGTCTGGGTTTAGTGGTCTAGTCAGAGTCTACTGGTCTAGTCTGGGTTTAGTGGTCTAGTCAGAGTCTACTAGTCTAGTCTGGGTTTAGTGGTCTAGTCAGAGTCTACTGGTCTAGTCTGGGTTTAGTGGTCTAGTCAGAGTCTACTGGTCTAGTCTGGGTTTAGTGGTCTAGTCAGAGTCTACTAGTCTAGTCTGGGTTTAGTGGTCTAGTCAGAGTCTACTAGTCTAGTCTGGGTTTAGTGGTCTAGTCTGAGTCTACTGGTCTAGTCTGGGTTTAGTGGTCTAGTCAGAGTCTACTGGTCTAGTCTGGGTTTAGTGGTCTAGTCAGAGTCTACTAGTCTAGTCTGGGTTTAGTGGTCTAGTCAGAGTCTAGTGGTCTAGTCTGAGTCTACTGGTCTAGTCTCAGTCTAGTGGTCTAGTCAGAGTCTACTAGTCTAGTCTGGGTTTAGTGGTCTAGTCAGAGTCTACTAGTCTAGTCTGGGTTTAGTGGTCTAGTCAGAGTCTACTGGTCTAGTCTGGGTTTAGTGGTCTAGTCAGAGTCTACTGGTCTAGTCTGGGTTTAGTGGTCTAGTCAGAGTTTACTGGTCTAGTCTGGGTTTAGTGGTCTAGTCAGAGTCTACTAGTCTAGTCTGGGTTTAGTGGTCTAGTCAGAGTCTACTAGTCTAGTCTGGGTTTAGTGGTCTAGTCAGAGTCTAGTGGTCTAGTCTGAGTCTACTGGTCTAGTCTGAGTCTAGTGGTCTAGTCAGAGTCTACTAGTCTAGTCTGGGTTTAGTGGTCTAGTCAGAGTCTACTAGTCTAGTCTGGGTTTAGTGGTCTAGTCAGAGTCTACTGGTCTAGTCTGGGTTTAGTGGTCTAGTCAGAGTCTACTAGTCTAGTCTGGGTTTAGTGGTCTAGTCAGAGTCTACTAGTCTAGTCTGGGTTTAGTGGTCTAGTCAGAGTCTACTGGTCTAGTCTGGGTTTAGTGGTCTAGTCAGAGTCTACTGGTCTAGTCTGGGTTTAGTGGTCTAGTCAGAGTCTACTGGTCTAGTCTGGGTTTAGTGGTCTAGTCAGAGTTTACTGGTCTAGTCTGGGTTTAGTGGTCTAGTCAGAGTCTACTAGTCTAGTCTGGGTTTAGTGGTCTAGTCAGAGTCTACTAGTCTAGTCTGGGTTTAGTGGTCTAGTCAGAGTCTACTAGTCTAGTCTGGGTTTAGTGGTCTAGTCAGAGTCTACTAGTCTAGTCTGGGTTTAGTGGTCTAGTCAGAGTCTACTGGTCTAGTCTGGGTTTAGTGGTCTAGTCAGAGTCTACTGGTCTAGTCTGGGTTTAGTGGTCTAGTCAGAGTCTACTAGTCTAGTCTGGGTTTAGTGGTCTAGTCAGAGTCTAGTGGTCTAGTCTGAGTCTACTGGTCTAGTCTGAGTCTAGTGGTCTAGTCAGAGTCTACTAGTCTAGTCTGGGTTTAGTGGTCTAGTCAGAGTCTACTGGTCTAGTCTGGGTTTAGTGGTCTAGTCAGAGTCTACTGGTCTAGTCTGGGTTTAGTGGTCTAGTCAGAGTTTACTGGTCTAGTCTGGGTTTAGTGGTCTAGTCAGAGTCTACTAGTCTAGTCTGGGTTTAGTGGTCTAGTCAGAGTCTACTGGTCTAGTCTGGGTTTAGTGTTCTAGTCAGAGTCTAGTGGTCTAGTCTGAGTCTACTGGTCTAGTCTGAGTCTAGTGGTCTAGTCAGAGTCTACTAGTCTAGTCTGGGTTTAGTGGTCTAGTCAGAGTCTACTAGTCTAGTCTGGGTTTAGTGGTCTAGTCAGAGTCTACTGGTCTAGTCTGGGTTTAGTGGTCTAGTCAGAGTCTACTAGTCTAGTCTGGGTTTAGTGGTCTAGTCAGAGTCTACTAGTCTAGTCTGGGTTTAGTGGTCTAGTCAGAGTCTACTGGTCTAGTCTGGGTTTAGTGGTCTAGTCAGAGTCTACTGGTCTAGTCTGGGTTTAGTGGTCTAGTCAGAGTCTACTGGTCTAGTCTGGGTTTAGTGGTCTAGTCAGAGTTTACTGGTCTAGTCTGGGTTTAGTGGTCTAGTCAGAGTCTACTAGTCTAGTCTGGGTTTAGTGGTCTAGTCAGAGTCTACTAGTCTAGTCTGGGTTTAGTGGTCTAGTCAGAGTCTACTAGTCTAGTCTGGGTTTAGTGGTCTAGTCAGAGTCTACTAGTCTAGTCTGGGTTTAGTGGTCTAGTCAGAGTCTACTAGACTAGTCTGGGTTTAGTGGTCTAGTCAGAGTCTACTGGTCTAGTCTGGGTTTAGTGGTCTAGTCAGAGTCTACTAGTCTAGTCTGGGTTTAGTGGTCTAGTCAGAGTCTACTAGTCTAGTCTGGGTTTAGTGGTCTAGTCTGGGTTTAGTGGTCTAGTCAGAGTCTACTGGTCTAGTCTGGGTTTAGTGGTCTAGTCAGAGTCTACTAGTCTAGTCTGGGTTTAGTGGTCTAGTCAGAGTCTAGTGGTCTAGTCAGAGTCTAGTGGTCTAGTCTGAGTCTAGGGGTCTAGTCAGAGTCTACTAGTCTAGTCTGGGTTTAGTGGTCTAGTCAGAGTCTACTGGTCTAGTCTGGGTTTAGTGGTCTAGTCAGAGTCTACTGGTCTAGTCTGGGTTTAGTGGTCTAGTCAGAGTTTACTGGTCTAGTCTGGGTTTAGTGGTCTAGTCAGAGTCTACTAGTCTAGTCTGGGTTTAGTGGTCTAGTCAGAGTCTACTAGTCTAGTCTGGGTTTAGTGGTCTAGTCAGAGTCTAGTGGTCTAGTCTGAGTCTACTGGTCTAGTCTGAGTCTAGTGGTCTAGTCAGAGTCTACTAGTCTAGTCTGGGTTTAGTGGTCTAGTCAGAGTCTACTAGTCTAGTCTGGGTTTAGTGGTCTAGTCAGAGTCTACTGGTCTAGTCTGGGTTTAGTGTTCTAGTCAGAGTCTACTAGTCTAGTCTGGGTTTAGTGGTCTAGTCAGAGTCTACTAGTCTAGTCTGGGTTTAGTGGTCTAGTCAGAGTCTACTGGTCTAGTCTTGGTTTAGTGGTCTAGTCAGAGTCTACTGGTCTAGTCTGGGTTTAGTGGTCTAGTCAGAGTCTACTGGTATAGTCTGGGTTTAGTGGTCTAGTCAGAGTTTACTGGTCTAGTCTGGGTTTAGTGGTCTAGTCAGAGTCTACTAGTCTAGTCTGGGTTTAGTGGTCTAGTCAGAGTCTACTAGTCTAGTCTGGGTTTAGTGGTCTAGTCAGAGTCTACTGGTCTAGTCTGGGTTTAGTGGTCTAGTCAGAGTCTACTAGTCTAGTCTGGGTTTAGTGGTCTAGTCAGAGTCTACTAGTCTAGTCTGGGTTTAGTGGTCTAGTCAGAGTCTACTGGTCTAGTCTGGGTTTAGTGGTCTAGTCAGAGTCTACTAGTCTAGTCTGGGTTTAGTGGTCTAGTCAGAGTCTACTAGTCTAGTCTGGGTTTAGTGGTCTAGTCAGAGTCTACTGGTCTAGTCTGGGTTTAGTGGTCTAGTCAGAGTCTACTGGTCTAGTCTGGGTTTAGTGGTCTAGTCAGAGTCTACTAGTCTAGTCTGGGTTTAGTGGTCTAGTCAGAGTCTACTGGTCTAGTCTGGGTTTAGTGGTCTAGTCAGAGTCTACTGGGTAGTCTGGGTTTAGTGGTCTAGTCAGAGTCTACTAGTCTAGTCTGGGTTTAGTGGTCTAGTCAGAGTCTACTAGTCTAGTCTGGGTTTAGTGGCTGTTGATGACGTGTTGACAACAAGCTGCAGTTTACATTTTTCAGGAATAGAATCGTCCTTTTCGGGCAAATTGGTAAAATTTCAACAGGTCAGGGTAAAGCCCTTCTCCTCCAACATCTTTATTTCCTGTATCATCCTGCTGCGCCCGGTGCCAAGACTGACATCGTACTGAGTGCTGATTGAACAAAACTCTGGGAAAATCCATAAATATTAATGACATATGTTTGCATACAGTTGGATGGATCTTAGTGCTGCTTTGATACAACTGACCACGTTATATAACTCCAACTGGAGTGCTGGGTTTACAACGTACTTACAGAGCAGGAAGTACTTTGTGTCTGTCGGTAACATCTGACCAGACAAGAATTACATGTGGAGTTCCCCACAGGTCCATCCTGGGGCCTCTATTTGTTCCCACTGGCACCAGTCACACAGAATAACATTAGTTACCAGAGCTACACAGATGACACACAGCTTTATATCACAATGTCACCCGGAGATCGAGGACCTGTTCATGGTCTGGGTAAACGCATAATGGAGATTAAATGTGCAAATATCTAAACTTTCTTCAACTAAACAAAAACAAAACTGAAGTGATTATTTTTGGAGCCAAAGAGAAACGACTACAGGTCACCATGGAGCTTCATTCTATACACCTAAAAACCAGCAACCAGGCCAGAAAACTGGGCGTAGCGATGGACTGGGACCTAAAAACCACCAACCACCCCGTCCCCTCCCCGCGGTCGTCCCCGTCCCCTCCCCGCGGTCATCCCCGTCCCCTCCCCGCGGAATCCCCGTCCCCTACCCGCGGTCGTCCCCGTCCCCTCCCCGCGGTCATCCCCGTCCCCTCCCCTCGGTCGTCCCTGTCCCCTCCCCGCGGTCTTCCCGGTCCCCTCCCCGCGGTCTTCCCCGTCCCCTCCCCGCGGTCATCCCCGTCCCCTCCCCTCGGTCGTCCCTGTCCCCTACCCGCGGTCTTCCCGGTCCCCTCCCCGCGGTCGTCCCCGTCCCCTCCCCGCGGTCTTCCCCGTCCCCTCCCCTCGGTCGTCCCTGTCCCCTACCCGCGGTCTTCCCCGTCCCCTCCCCGCGGTCGTCCCCGTCCCCTACCCGCGGTCTTCCCGGTCCCCTCCCCTCGGTCGTCCCTGTCCCCTCCCCGCGGTATCCCTGTCCCCTCCCCGCGGTCGTCCCCGTCCCCTACCCGCGGTATCCCCGTCCCCTACCCGCGGTTGTCCCCGTCCCCTCCCCGCGGTCGTCCCGGTCCCCTCCCCGCGGTCGTCCCGGTCCCCTCGCTGTCCGTCCTTCACCTCAGCTTTCTCGCGCCTCCAGCTGTGTGATGCTGAAGGCATGCGGCAGCGAGCCGCCACCACCACTCATCCTACCTTTTACTGAGGCGCGGAGACATCCGTGGCTGAATCAGCAGTAAAACGTCTCCGGTGCTGCCGGAGAACGATGGAGGTGACATCAGCCATCCTGGCAGCGTCCGCCGCCACTGTGAATGCTGTCAGAGAAGATAAACTGGACCAGAGACAGACCCGCTCTGGTTGAAAACATGTTTGTGTGAGGAGACGATGCAGGCGGGGGGCCGGCCCTTATCCTGGAGGGGGACCGGTCCTGATCCTGGAGGGGTGTGCCGGCCCTTATCCTGGAGGGGGACCGGTCCTGATCCTGGAGGGGTGTGCCAGCCCTGGTCCTGGAGGGGAGCCGGTCCTGATCCTGGAGGGGTGTGCCGGCCCTGGTCCTGGAGGGGGACCGGTCCTGATCCTGGAGGGGTGTGCCAGCCCTGGTCCTGGAGGGGAGCCGGTCCTGATCCTGGAGGGGTGTGCCGGCCCTGGTCCTGGAGGGGGACCGGTCCTGATCCTGGAGGGGTGTGCCAGCCCTGGTCCTGGAGGGGGACCGGTCCTGATCCTGGAGGGGTGTGCCAGCCCTGGTCCTGGAGGGGGACCGGTCCTGATCCTGGAGGGGTGTGCCGGCCCTGGTCCTGGAGGGGAGCCGGTCCTGATCCTGGAGGGGTGTGCCGGCCCTGGTCCTGGAGGGGGACCGGGCCCTGATCCTGGAGGGAGACCGGGCCCTGATCCTGGAGGGGGGCCGGTCCTGATCCTGGAGGGGGGCCGGTCCTGATCCTGGAGGGGGACCGGGTCCTGATCCGGGAGGGGGACCGGGCCCTGATCCTGGAGGGGGACCGGGTCCTGATCCTGGAGGGGGACCGGGCCCTGATCCTGGAGGGGGACCGGTCCTGATCCTGGAGCCGTGTTCCCTGCTGCAACACACCCCCTGTCAGATCTACTCAGATAAATTATCTGATGACCCGTGGAGCTGAGTCTGGCGTGTTGCAGCAGGAAGGAAATGGACGTCGCACCACTCGGCCTCAGAAGAAGCTTTTGGGGGAAATCGTCTCGAAACTGACGAGATCTCAGTCTGTTTCTTCTTGGAAGGCGCCGGAACGTCTACCGCGTCATTCCCTCGCGGATGCAAAGTGGGCGTGTTGCTCCGTTGGAGCGTCTCATTCAGAACGCTTCGTCCCTGCTTCCACAACCTCCGCCAGTGTGCCTGCAGCGGATCCAATCAGCACACGCCCACCCAACCCCCCCAACGGCCTTTTCATCAGAGACTCGAAGAGAACACCCTGCATGTTCATCATGGAGAGTCGACTGAACAGGCATCAGCTGGGGGGGGTCGGCTCAGCCAGCGGATGGAGACAGTCCCCCCCCCCCAGGAAGTGGTAATTGGACTGGACCAAAGTGGTTGGACTGGACCAGACTGGTTTAGACTGGACCAGACTAGTTGGACTGGACCAGACTGGTTTAGACTGGACCAGACTAGTTGGACTGGACCAGACTTGTTTAGACTGGACCAGACTTGTTTAGACTGGACCAGACTAGTTGGACTGGACCAGACTAGTTTTACTGGACCAGACTAGTTTTACTGGACCAGACTGGTTGGACTGGACCAGACTTGTTTAGACTGGACCAGACTAGTTGTACTGAACCAGACTTGTTTAGACTGGACCGGACTAATTGGACTGGACCAGACTAATTGGACTGGACCAGACTAGTTGTACTGGACCAGACTTGTTTAGACTGGACCAGACTAGTTGGACTGGACCAGACTAGCTTTACTGGACCAGACTAATTGGACTGGACCGGACTTGTTTAGACTGGACCAGACTTGTTGGACTGGACAAGACTAGTTTTACTGGACCAGACTAGTTGTACTGGACCAGACTTGTTTAGACTGGACCAGACTAGTTGGACTGGACCAGACTGGTTGGACTGGACCAGACTTGGTTGGACTGGACCAGACTTGGTTGGACTGGACCAGACTAGTTGTACTGGACCAGACTTGTTTAGACTGGACCAGACTTGGTTGGACTGGACCAGACTTGGTTGGACTGGACCAGACTTGTTTAGACTGGACCAGACTTGTTTAGACTGGACCAGACTAGTTGGACTGGACCAGACTTGGTTGGACTGGACCAGACTGGTTGGACTGGACCAGACTTGTTTAGACTGGACCAGATTTGGTTGGACTGGACCAGACTGGTTGTGGCTAGACGGAGAACACAACCTGGAGGTTTTCTGACCACAGTGAATGGATGTTGGGCTCGGCGGTCCTTCCTGGTGTTTCTCTGCTCCATTATTTTATCCAAGCGGGAAGAGAAACGGGAAAAAGCTTCTCCAGTTTTACGTCTTCGTTCTCTAGATGTTTGCTCTAAACGCTTGTCGGTGTGAAACTTTCAGAACTTGAACCAAGACAAATGGAGAGAAATTCTCATTTCTAAAAATCTGAAGTTTTCACCATGAAGCGATGCCATCATCCCCCACGGCGTTCCTGGCCCAAAGGACGCCGGTTCCAGGGTCTGGACAGATGGATGCCTCGTTACCAGGTCTCTGCAGGTCTCTCCGAGTCTCTTTGGGACTCGGTGGGTCTATGTGGGTCTCTGCAGGTCTCTGCAGGGTGGTCTCTGGCTGGGTGGGCTTCCAGTCCACCTGATGAGTCGCTGAACGTACAAAGACAGAAGAAGTGATGACATGGGGCTGAAGACTCGCTCTAAGTGAAAATTCTCTGTTTCCATATAAATAAAGTTTAAAAAAAAAAGGCTAGGCTATGCCAGGCAGGGTCAGGCTAGGCTAGGCTAGGCTAGGCGGGGTCAGGCTAGGCTAGGCTATGCCAGGCAGGGTCAGGCTAGGCTAGGCTAGGCGGGGTCAGGCTAGGCTAGGCTATGCCAGGCGGGGTCAGGCTAGGCTAGGCTAGGCTAGGCGGGGTCAGGCTAGGCTAGGCTAGGCGGGGTCAGGCTAGGCTAGGCTAGGCTATGCCAGGCGGGGTCAGGCTAGGCTAGGCTATGCCAGGCGGGGTCAGGCTAGGCTAGGCTAGGCTATGCCAGGCGGGGTCAGGCTAGGCTAGGCTAGGCTAGGCGGGGTCAGGCTAGGCTAGGCTAGGCGGGGTCAGGCTAGGCTAGGCTAGGCTATGCCAGGCGGGGTCAGGCTAGGCTAGGCTATGCCAGGCGGGGTCAGGCTAGGCTAGGCTAGGCTATGCCAGGCGGGGTCAGGCTAGGCTAGGCTAGGCTATGCCAGGCGGGGTCAGGCTAGAAGACCAAAATTATAAACTCGAAACGGCAACACACCAGTCATTCTGTCCTGGTTCTGGTCCAGATGGAGGTTTTCCCTCCTGGTTCTGGTCCAGATGGAGGTTTTCCCTCCTGGTTCTGGTCCAGATGGAGGTTTTCCCTCCTGGTTCTGGTCCAGATGGAGGTTTTCCCTCCTGGTTCTGGTCCAGATGGAGGTTTTCCCTCCTGGTTCTGGTCCAGATGGAGGTTTTTCCTCCTGGTTCTGGTCCAGATGGAGGTTTTCCCTCCTGGTTCTGGTCCAGATGGAGGTTTTTCCTCCTGGTTCTGGTCCAGATGGAGGTTTTCCCTCCTGGTTCTGGTCCAGATGGAGGTTTTCCCTCCTGGTTCTGGTCCAGATGGAGGTTTTCCGGTTGGATGTAAGGACCGTGTAAAGTTACCAGATTCCAACCTGCCTGGGAAGAGATGAGGAAGCAGCTTTGATTGGCTGGATGGAAAGCAGCAGGTGAGGGGGGCGGGCTCATGGTGACCTCAGGATTTCCGCGGCAGAGAAGCGGAGCGTGATCCGACCCCCCGAGGCGAAGAGCGATGCGAGCGCTAATGACTGTTGGCAGCACAAACCAGAGCTGCCTTTTCTTCCTCCTCTTCTTCCTCATTGTGGAATAATGACGACCCGCTGTTTCTTCTCCGCCGTTAATGACGCTATTAATTCATATTGTGCCGATCAGAGCGGTGGGGGGGGGGGGCATCGGGAAGCTGAGAGGCTTCTTAAGGAAGCTGACGGCGCCGACAGGAAACCCGGCGGCCTGCGCTGCCGGCCAGGTGGATCAGAACCTCCCCATCATGGTCTCCATGGCGACGTGAGTCCATACCTGGAGGGAAAATGTCGTAACGAGCGGAGCGTCGTGTTTCCCCAGAAGCAAACGCTGCCGTTTCCTGCGTTGTTAACCAATTATTAGATTCCAGGTCCGGACCGTTTGGGACGATCTGGACCAGTTCGGACTTTTACAAGCTCTTCTTTTTATGTGATTGGTCTCTTTGTTTACAGTGTTACGATCGGCTGCAAAGACCATCACAAAATAAACCAAGAAAAGGAATCGGGAATACAAAAATATATTTATTAACTAAACCAAAATCCAACCCAAACATGCCCAAACTGGTGTGGACCGGGCCGCGCCGTGGGACATCCTGGCCAGCTGTCACCAATCAGCCGTTGACTCCACATGCAACAACACATCGTTAGAAATCAAAGCAAACCAAAAAACCCAACAAACCATGGGTCGTCACACAACGGTGGTTTCACAGGAACAAAAAGGTTTTTTCTGATTTTGTTTTGAACTGAAATCACAGTTTTCCATCGTTGTGATCTCGGCTGAAACCAGTGGAAACTAAATGTGGAATCACATCATATGTCGATGATGCGGTAGACGTAGCATCGCGTTCTGATCAAACAAAAGTCCCAGGATGTTGGGCGGAAGGGCCGAATGAACAGCCCGGCTGCTACAACTTGGACTTTTCGTGGATTTAAAGGGTTAAAAACAGGATGGGAACGTTTTACTGCTCTTTGTGCAGCTTCATGGCAGACAGGACTGCCGCGGCGCTCCTGAACCCTGGCGATACTTCGGTATCGGCCAATCCGAATATCGGACCGATACTTTAGCTATACAGACTTTTCCTACTGAGTCACATGATCACGGTAGCCAATCAGATGCCATCATGTTGTCATGACGATGCAGCCTCCTGCTGATTCCTTCTACTTATATTTTTATTTTCTGTTGAATAAATCTGAGTTTTATTTCTGTCCCATGATGCCCTCACCAGGAAGGTATTAATACACAACTGTGTTCTTAAAGTATTGCTGTTTATGGAGGACTAACGCCGCCATGTTGCCCAGGAGCTTTTGGGAACTTCCACCCTGAAGCCCGAAGCGCGTTGAGAGGAAAAGCAGCTAAGATAAAGGCTTTATGACGTGAGAACTTCATGCTTCTGGATGCGTTTGCTTCAACATCTGCCTTCCTGTTTGTTTAGAGAGGTGGTGGCTGCGGCGTACCGATGGGCTGATGAAACCTGCCGTCAGCACGCCGCGGGGTGTTTTTCACACACGTGGATGTGTGTGTGTAAAACGAAACGCCGATCCATTGTTTTATTTCCTGGCAGGATGAGTTCAGCAACATATTCATGTTGAAGAGGTCGAAATGTCTCCTTTCTGCGTCTCACATGGTCTTGTCCTTCTCTTTCCGTAGGGATGGCGTGAAAAGACGGAGCTCCGGCGTTGGATGCGGGCCATCTGGAGCAGGTACTTCTCACTGGGTTTGTGCTTGTAAAGGCGCGGTGATGAGCTGGAGAAGTTCCCCTCGACCTTCTCGCTGCAGGATTCAGGTCTCTGCTGTTGGTTTAGTCTTCAAAGAGAATCGGAGTCTGGTCCAGACCTCCGCTGGGTCTGGATCGGCTCCTTTTCATCTGAAGAGCAACTCAGCTTCGTGTTGAAGATCTTCATAAAACACAGATTTACACTTGGTTTCTTTTCATCTAATAGTTTATTTCTTTGATATTTCTTCCTTCCTTATTTGTTCAGTCATTATTAAATATTCCGGTCTTTTCTGTTTACTGTACTTATTTAGTTTTTAGCCATCCGCCCTCTTTCTTCCACTTATCGGAGGTCAGGCCATGTTGGCGGATCGACACCCCTCCATAAGCAAATCATTTTGTGAATAAAGCCCCCGCCGGCGTCGCAACAGCAGCTGGGTGCGTCGCGGAGAAATAAAGTCAGAAGTAAGGAAGCTTGGCTGCAGGACAACGTTCAGCCGAGTGTCTGGAGTCACCATGGAGATGAACAAGATGCTGTTTCCTCCAAACCTAAAGATCCAAATAAAAAACATTTCTATTTTCCCTGAAACCTAAATGTCGCAGAAAACAAGGCGAATGAAAAGTTTTCTAAAGGTCCGAAGTGGTTGAAAGGTTTTTCCGCTCCTGTGAGGTGCTTTCTCAGACGCATTGACACAACGTGGCGGAGCTGTCATTCTGGTCAAGATGGCGGCGTTTGGAGCAAACAGCGAGTTTCCCAGTGAATTCATGTGGAAGCAGAATCCTGCGGTTGCATACGCCGTTTTCTCCTAACATATCCAGCTGACGAGTTTTTGTGCTGAAAAGGTTGAGTTTGTGGAGAGAAATCTTGCTTGTATCCAGTGGAAATGAGGCGTGCAGCTTTTGGTTTGGCTGTTGGTAGGAAACAGGATGGATTTTTATTAGAAATGGAATCATGTGATGAGAGTTTGTGGATGATGCGGATCTCCGTCTGGATCCAGGGAACGTTCTCACACAAACATGGCTGACCTTTGTTACATCCTGGTCTTTTCCTGGTGAAACCAGAAGGTTGCGAAAGCGGAACAACTTCAGGTTTTCCAGCATTGATCCTCGTCCGTTTCTTTCCTCTTGGTAGTTTGAGCAGAAAGATGCCGTCGGCTGCCAGACGGATCTTTCTTCCAAAACACACCGAAGTCTGAGCCAAGAGAGTCCTACTGGTCCTACTGGTCCTACTGGTGCTACTGGTCCTACTGGTCCTACTGTTCCTACTGGTCCTACTGGTGCTACTGGTGCTACTGGTCCTACTGGTCCTACTGGTGCTACTGGTCCTACTGGTCCTACTGGTCCTACTGGTGCTACTGTTCCTACTGGTCCTACTGGTGCTACTGGTGCTACTGGTCCTACTGGTCCTACTGGTGCTACTGGTCCTACTGGTCCTACTGGTCCTACTGGTGCTACTGGTCCTACTGGTGCTACTGGTGCTACTGGTCCTACTGGTCCTACTGGTGCTACTGGTGCTACTGGTCCTACTGGTGCTACTGGTCCTACTGGTGCTACTGGTGCTACTGGTCCTACTGGTGCTACTGGTGCTACTGGTCCTACTGGTGCTACTGGTCCTACTGGTCCTACTGGTGCTACTGTTCCTACTGGTCCTACTGGTCCTACTGGTGCTACTGGTCCTACTGGTCCTACTGTTCCTACTGGTCCTACTGGTCCTACTAGTGCTACTGGTGCTACTGGTCCTACTGGTCCTACTGGTGCTACTGGTGCTACTGGTCCTACTGGTCCTACTAGTGCTACTGGTCCTACTGGTCCTACTGGTGCTACTGGTGCTACTGGTCCTACTGGTCCTACTGGTGCTACTGGTGCTACTGGTCCTACTGGTGCTACTGGTCCTACTGGTCCTACTGTTCCTACTGGTCCTACTGGTGCTACTGGTCCTACTGGTCCTACTGTTCCTACTGGTCCTACTGGTGCTACTGGTCCTACTGGTCCTACTGTTCCTACTGGTCCTACTGGTCCTACTAGTGCTACTGGTGCTACTGGTCCTACTGGTCCTACTAGTGCTACTGGTGCTACTGGTGCTACTGGTCCTACTGGTCCTACTGGTGCTACTGGTCCTACTGGTGCTACTGGTGCTACTGGTCCTACTGGTGCTACTGGTCCTACTGGTCCTACTGGTGCTACTGGTCCTACTGGTGCTACTGGTGCTACTGGTCCTACTGGTGCTAGTGGTCCTACTGGTCCTACTGGTGCTACTGGTGCTACTGCTCCTACTGGTCCTACTGGTGCTACTGGTCCTACTGGTGCTACTGGTGCTACTGGTCCTACTGGTCCTACTGCTCCTACTGCTCCTACTGGTCCTACTGGTGCTACTGGTTCTACTGGTCCTACTGGTGCTACTGGTCCTACTGGTCCTACTGGTGCTACTGGTCCTACTGGTCCTACTGGTGCTACTGGTGCTACTGGTCCTACTGGTGCTACTGGTCCTACTGGTGCTACTGGTCCTACTGGTCCTACTGGTGCTACTGGTCCTACTGGTCCTACTGGTGCTACTGGTCCTACTGGTCCTACTGGTGCTACTGGTCCTACTGGTCCTACTGGTGCTACTGGTGCTACTGGTCCTACTGGTGCTACTGGTCCTACTGGTCCTACTGGTGCTACTGGTCCTACTGGTGCTACTGGTCCTACTGGTCCTACTGGTGCTACTGGTCCTACTGGTCCTACTGGTGCTACTGGTCCTACTGGTCCTACTGGTGCTACTGGTCCTACTGGTGCTACTGGTGCTACTGGTCCTACTGGTCCTATTGGTCGTACTGGTCCTACTGGTGCTACTGGTCCTACTGGTCCTACTGGTGCTACTGGTGCTACTGCTCCTACTGGTCCTACTGGTGCTACTGGTCCTACTGGTGCTACTGGTGCTACTGGTGCCACTGGTCCTACTGGTGCTACTGGTCCTACTGGTGCTACTGGTGCTACTGCTCCTACTGGTCCTACTGGTCCTACTGGTGCTACTGGTGCTACTGGTCCTACTGGTCCTACTGGTGCTACTGGTGCTACTGGTCCTACTGGTGCTACTGGTCCTACTGGTCCTACTGGTGCTACTGGTCCTACTGGTGCTACTGGTCCTACTGGTCCTACTGGTGCTACTGGTCCTACTGGTCCTACTGGTCCTACTGGTGCTACTGGTCCTACTGGTGCTACTGGTGCTACTGCTCCTACTGGTCCTACTGGTGCTACTGGTCCTACTGGTCCTACTGGTCCTACTGGTGCTACTGGTCCTACTGGTCCTATTGGTGCTACTGGTGCTACTGGTCCTACTGGTGCTACTGGTGCTACTGGTCCTACTGGTCCTACTGCTGCTACTGGTCCTACTGCTGCTACTGGTCCTACTGGTGCTACTGGTCCTACTGGTGCTACTGGTGCTACTGGTCCTACTGGTCCTACTGGTGCTACTGGTCCTACTGGTCCTACTGGTCCTACTGGTGCTACTGGTCCTACTGGTCCTACTGGTGCTACTGGTGCTACTGGTCCTACTGGTGCTACTGGTGCTACTGGTCCTACTGGTGTTACTGGTCCTACTGGTGCTACTGGTGCTACTGGTCCTACCGGTCCTACTGGTGCTACTGGTCCTACTGGTCCTACTGGTGCTACTGGTGCTACTGGTCCTACTGATGCTACTGGTCCTACTGGTGCTACTGGTCCTACTGGTCCTACTGGTGCTACTGGTGCTACTGGTCCTACTGGTCCTACTAGTGCTACTGGTGCTACTGGTCCTACTGGTGCTACTGGTCCTACTGGTCCTACTGGTCCTACTGGTGCTACTGGTCCTACTGGTCCTACTGGTGCTACTGGTCCTACTGGTCCTACTGTTCCTACTGGTCCTACTGGTCCTACTGGTGCTACTGGTCCTACTGGTCCTACTGTTCCTACTGTTCCTACTGGTCCTACTGGTCCTACTGGTGCTACTGGTCCTACTGGTCCTACTGTTCCTACTGGTCCTACTGGTCCTACTAGTGCTACTGGTGCTACTGGTCCTACTGGTCCTACTAGTGCTACTGGTGCTACTGGTGCTACTGGTCCTACTGGTCCTACTGGTGCTACTGGTCCTACTGGTCCTACTGTTCCTACTGGTGCTACTGGTCCTACTGGTCCTACTAGTGCTACTGGTGCTACTGGTCCTACTGGTGCTACTGGTGCTACTGGTCCTACTGGTGCTACTGGTCCTACTGGTCCTACTGGTGCTACTGGTGCTACTGGTCCTACTGGTGCTACTGGTCCTACTGGTCCTACTGGTGCTAGTGGTCCTACTGGTCCTACTGGTGCTACTGGTCCTACTGGTACTACTGGTGCTACTGCTCCTACTGGTCCTACTGGTCCTACTGGTGCTACTGGTGCTACTGCTCCTACTGGTCCTACTGGTGCTACTGGTTCTACTGGTGCTACTGGTGCTACTGGTCCTACTGGTCCTACTGCTCCTACTGCTCCTACTGGTCCTACTGGTCCTACTGGTGCTACTGGTTCTACTGGTCCTACTGGTCCTACTGGTGCTACTGGTCCTACTGGTCCTACTGGTGCTACTGGTCCTACTGGTCCTACTGGTGCTACTGGTCCTACTGGTCCTACTGGTCCTACTGGTGCTACTGGTCCTACTGGTCCTACTGGTGCTACTGGTCCTACTGGTCCTACTGGTGCTACTGGTCCTACTGGTCCTACTGGTGCTACTGGTCCTACTGGTGCTACTGGTGCTACTGGTCCTACTGATGCTACTGGTCCTACTGGTCCTACTGGTGCTACTGGTCCTACTGGTGCTACTGGTCCTACTGGTCCTACTGGTGCTACTGGTGCTACTGGTCCCACTGGTGCTACTGGTCCTACTGGTCCTACTGGTGCTACTGGTCCTACTGGTGCTACTGGTCCTACTGGTCCTATTGGTCGTACTGGTCCTACTGGTGCTACTGGTCCTACTGGTCCTACTGGTGCTACTGGTGCTACTGCTCCTACTGGTCCTACTGGTGCTACTGGTCCTACTGGTGCTACTGGTGCTACTGGTGCCACTGGTCCTACTGGTGCTACTGGTCCTACTGGTGCTACTGGTGCTACTGCTCCTACTGGTCCTACTGGTCCTACTGGTGCTACTGGTGCTACTGGTCCTACTGGTCCTACTGGTGCTACTGGTGCTACTGGTCCTACTGGTGCTACTGGTCCTACTGGTCCTACTGGTGCTACTGGTCCTACTGGTGCTACTGGTGCTACTGGTCCTACTGGTCCTACTGGTGCTACTGGTCCTACTGGTCCTACTGGTGCTACTGGTCCTACTGGTGCTACTGGTGCTACTGCTCCTACTGGTCCTACTGGTGCTACTGGTCCTACTGGTCCTACTGGTGCTACTGGTCCTACTGGTGCTACTGGTCCTACTGGTCCTATTGGTGCTACTGGTCCTACTGGTCCTACTGGTCCTACTGGTGCTACTGGTCCTACTGGTCCTACTGGTGCTACTGGTCCTACTGGTCCTACTGGTGCTACTGGTCCTACTGGTGCTACTGGTGCTACTGGTCCTACTGGTGCTACTGGTCCTACTGGTCCTACTGGTGCTACTGGTCCTACTGGTCCTACTGGTCCTACTGGTGCTACTGGTGCTACTGGTCCTACTGGTCCTACTGGTGCTACTGGTGCTACTGGTCCTACTGGTCCTACTGGTGCTACTGGTCCTACTGGTGCTACTGGTGCTACTGCTCCTACTGGTCCTACTGGTGCTACTGGTGCTACTGGTCCTACTGGTCCTACTGGTGCTACTGGTCCTACTGGTGCTACTGGTCCTACTGGTCCTATTGGTGCTACTGGTCCTACTGGTCCTACTGGTGCTACTGGTCCTACTGGTCCTACTGGTGCTACTGGTCCTACTGGTGCTACTGGTCCTACTGGTGCTACTGGTGCTACTGGTCCTACTGGTCCTACTGGTGCTACTGGTCCTACTGGTCCTACTGGTCCTACTGGTGCTACTGGTCCTACTGGTGCTACTGGTGCTACTGGTCCTACTGGTGCTACTGGTGCTACTGGTCCTACTGGTGCTACTGGTCCTACTGGTGCTACTGGTGCTACTGGTCCTATCGGTCCTACTTGTGCTACTGGTCCTACTGGTCCTACTGGTGCTACTGGTGCTACTGGTCCTACTGATGCTACTGGTCCTACTGGTCCTACTGGTGCTACTGGTGCTACTGGTCCTACTGGTGCTACTGGTCCTACTGGTCCTACTGGTGCTACTGGTCCTACTGGTCCTATTGGTCCTACTGGTGCTACTGGTGATACTGCTCCTACTGGTGCTACTGGTGCTACTGGTCCTACTGGTCACACTGGTGCTACTGGTGCCACTGGTCCTACTGGTCCTACTGGTCCTACTGGTGCTACTGGTCCTACTGGTGCTACTGGTCCTACTGGTCCTACTGGTGCTACTGGTCCTACTGGTGCTACTGGTGCTACTGGTGCTACTGGTACTACTGGTCCTACTGGTGCTACTGGTGCTACTGGTGCTACTGGTCCTACTGGTCCTACTGGTGCTACTGGTCCTACTGGTGCTACTGGTCCTACTGGTCCTACTGGTGCTACTGGTGCTACTGGTCCTACTGGTGCTACTGGTCCTACTGGTGCTACTGGTGCTACTGGTCCTTCTGGTACTACTGGTGCTACTGCTCCTACTGGTCCTACTGGTGCTACTGGTGCTACTGCTCCTACTGGTCCTACTGGTGCTACTGGTCCTACTGGTGCTACTGGTGCTACTGGTCCTACTGGTCCTACTGCTCCTACTGCTCCTACTGGTCCTACTGGTCCTACTGGTGCTACTGGTTCTACTGGTCCTACTGGTCCTACTGGTGCTACTGGTCCTACTGGTCCTACTGGTGCTACTGGTCCTACTGGTCCTACTGGTCCTACTGGTGCTACTGGTGCTACTGGTCCTACTGGTCCTACTGGTGCTACTGGTCCTACTGGTGCTACTGGTGCTACTGGTCCTACTGGTGCTACTGGTCCTACTGGTCCTACTGGTGCTACTTGTCCTACTGGTCCTACTGGTGCTACTGGTCCTACTGGTCCTACTGGTGCTACTGGTGCTACTGGTCCTACTGGTCCTACTGGTGCTACTGGTGCTACTGGTCCTACTGGTCCTACTGGTGCTACTGGTGCTACTGGTCCTACTGGTCCTACTGGTGCTACTGGTGCTACTGCTCCTACTGGTCCTACTGGTGCTACTGGTCCTACTGGTCCTACTGGTCCTACTGGTGCTACTGGTCCTACTGGTCCTACTGGTGCTACTGGTCCTACTGGTGCTACTGGTCCTACTGGTCCTACTGGTCCTACTGGTGCTACTGGTGCTACTGGTCCTACTGATGCTACTGGTCCTACTGGTCCTACTGGTGCTACTGGTGCTACTGGTCCTACTGGTGCTACTGGTCCTACTGGTCCTACTGGTGCTACTGGTGCTACTGGTCCTATTGGTCCTACTGGTGCTACTGGTGATACTGCTCCTGCTGGTCCTACTGGTGCTACTGGTCCTACTGGTGCTACTGGTCCTACTGGTCATACTGGTGCTACTGGTGCTACTGGTCCTACTGGTCCTACTTGTGCTACTGGTCCTACTGGTGCTACTGGTCCTACTGGTCCTACTGGTGCTACTGGTCCTACTGGTGCTACTGGTGCTACTGGTCCTACTGGTCCTACTGGTGCTACTGGTCCTACTGGTCCTACTGGTCCTACTGGTGCTACTGGTGCTACTGGTCCTACTGGTGCTACTGGTCCTACTGGTCCTACTGGTGCTACTGGTCCTACTGGTGCTACTGGTGCTACTGGTCCTACTGGTGCTACTGGTCCTACTGGTCCTACTGGTCCTACTGGTGCTACTGGTGCTACTGCTCCTACTGGTCCTACTGGTCCTACTGGTGCTACTGGTCCTACTGGTGCTACTGGTGCTACTGGTCCTACTGCTCCTACTGCCCCTACTGGTCCTACTGGTCCTACTGGTGCTACTGGTTCTACTGGTCCTACTGGTCCTACTGGTGCTACTGGTCCTACTGGTGCTACTGGTGCTACTGGTCCTACTGGTCCTACTGGTTCTACTGGTCCTACTGGTCCTACTGGTGCTTTTGCTACTGGTTCTACTGCTCCTACTGGTCCTACTGGTCCTACTGGTGCTACTGGTCCTACTGGTGCTCCTGGTGCTACTGCTCCTACTGGTCATACTGGTGCTACTGGTCCTACTGGTCCTACTGGTGCTACTGGTCCTACTGGTCCTACTGGTGCTTCTGGTCCTACTGGTCCTACTGGTGCTACTGGTGCTACTGGTCCTACAGGTGCTACTGGTCCTACTGGTGCTACTGGTCCTACTGGTCCTACTGGTGATACTGGACAGATGCTACTGGTCCTACTGGTCCTACTGGTCCTACTGGTCATACTGGTGCTACTGGTCCTACTGGTCCTACTGGTGCTACTGGTCATACTGGTGCTACTGGTGCTACTGGTCCTACTCGTGCTACTGGTCCTACTGGTGCTACTGGTGCTACTGGTGCTACTGGTCCCACTGGTGCTACTGGTCCTACTGGTGCTAATGGTGCTACTGGTCCTACTGGTCCTACTGGTGCTACTGGTGATACTGGATAGATGCTACTGGTCCTACTGGTGCTACTGGTCATACTGGTGCTACTGGTGCTACTGGTCCTACTGGTGCTACTGGTCCCACTGGTGCTACTGGTCCTACTGGTCCTACTGGTGCTAATGATGCTACTGGTCCTACTGGTCCTACTGGTGCTACTGGTCCTACTGGTCCTTCTGGTGCTACTGGTCCTACTGGTCCTACTGGTGATACTGGATAGATGCTACTGGTCTTACTGGTCCTACTGGTGCTACTGGTCATACTGGTGCTACTGGTCCTACTGGTGCTACTGGTCATACTGGTGCTACTGATCCTACTCGTGCTACTGGTCCTACTCGTGCTTCTGGTCCTACTGGTGCTACTGGTGCTAGTGGTCCTACTGGTCCTACTGGTGCTACTGGTCCTACTGGTGCTACTGGTCCTACTGGTCCTACTGGTCCTACTGGTGATACTGGACAGATGCTACTGGTTCTACTGGTGCTACTGGTCATACTGGTGCTACTGGTCCAACTGGTCCTACTGGTGCTACTGGTCCTACTGGTCCTACTGGTGCTACTAGTCCTACTGGTCCTACTGGTGATACTGGACAGATGCTACTGGTCCTACTGGTCCTACTCGTGCTACTGGTCCTACTGCTGCTACTGGTCCTACTGGTGCTACTGGTCCTACTGGTCCGACCTTTGCTACTGGTCCTACTGCTGCTACTGGTCCTACTGGTGCTACTGGTCCTACTGGTCCGACTGGTGCTACTGGTCCTACTGCTGCTACTGGTCATACTGGTGCTACTGGTCCTACTGCTGCTACTGGTCCTACTGGTGCTACTGGTCTTACTGGTCCGACTGGTGCTACTGGTCCTACTTTTCCTACTGCTGCTACTGGTCCTACTGGTGCTACTGGTCCTACTGATGCTACTGGTCCTACTGGTCCAATTGGTCGTACTGCTGCTACTGGTCCTACTGTTGCTACTGGTCCTTCTGGTCCTACTGTTCCTACTGGTCCTACTGGTGCTAATGGTGCTACTGGTCCTACTGGTGCTACTGGTCCTACTGGTCCTACTGGTGCTACTGGTCCTACTGGTCCTACTGGTGCTACTGGTCATACTGGTCCTACTGGTTCTACTGGTGCTACTGGTCCTACTGGTGCTACTGGTCCTACTGGTGCGACTGGTGCTACTGGTCATACTGGTGCTACTGATGCTACTGGTCCTACTGGTCCTACTGGTGCTACTGGTGCTACTGGTCCTACTGGTCCTACTGGTCCTACTCGTGCTACTGGTCCTACTGGTCCTACTGGTGCTACTGGTGCTACTGGTCCTACTGGTGCTACTGGTCCTACTGGTCCTACTGGTGCTACTGGTCCTACTGGTGCTACTGGTCCCACTGGTCCTACAGGTCCTACTGGTCCTACTGGTGCTACTGGTCCTACTCGTGCTACTGGTCGTACTGGTGCTACTGGTCCTACTGGTGCCACTTGTCCTACTGGTGCTACTGGTCCTACTGGTCCTACTGGTGCTACTGGTGCTACTGGTCCTACTGGTGCTACTGGTCCTACTGGTCCTACTGGTGATACTGGATAGATGCTACTGGTCCTACTGGTCCTACTGGTGCTACTGGTCATACTGGTGCTACTGGTGCTACTGGTCCTACTGGTCCTACTGGTGCTACTGGTCATACTGGTGCTACTGGTGCTACTGGTCCTACTGGTGGTACTGGTGCTACTGGTCCTACTCGTGCTACTGGTCCTACTGGTGCTACTAGTGCTACTGGTCCTACTGGTGGTGCTACTGTTCCAATGGTGCTACTGGTCCTACTGGTCCTACTGGTGCTAATGGTGCTACTCGTCCTTCTGGTCCTACTGGTGCTACTGGTCCTACTGGTCCTACTGGTGATACTGGATAGATGCTACTGGTCCTACTGGTCCTACTGGTGCTACTGGTCATACTGGTGCTACTGGTGCTACTGGTCCTACTGGTGCTACTGGTCATACTGGTGCTACTGGTCCTACTGGTCCTACTGGTCCTACTCGTGCTACTTGTCCTACTGGTGCTACTGGTGCTAGTGGTCCTTCTGGTGCTACTGGTCCTACTGGTCCTACTGGTGATACTGGTGCTACTGGTCCTACTGGTCCTACTGTTCCTACTGGTGCTACTGGTCCTACTGGTGCTACTGGTCCTACTCGTGCTACTGGTCCTACTGGTCTTACTGGTGCTACTGGTCATACTGGTCCTACTGGTGCTACTGGTGCTACTGGTCCTACTGGTGCTACTGGTCCTACTGGTTCTACTGGTGCTACTGGTCCTACTGGTCCTACTGGTGCTACTGGTCCTACTGGTGCTACTGGTGCTACTGGTCCTACTGGTCCTACTGGTGCTACTGGTCCTACTGGTGCTACTGGTCCTACTGGTCCTACTGGTGCTACTGGTGCTACTGGTCCTACTGGTGCTACTGGTCTTACTGGTCCTACTGGTGCTACTGGTCCTACTGTTGCTACTGGTGCTACTGGTCCTACTGGTACTACTGGTGCTACTGCTCCTACTGGTCCTACTGGTGCTACTGGTGCTACTGCTCCTACTGGTGCTACTGGTCCTACTGGTGCTACTGGTGCTACTGGTCCTACTGCTCCTACTGCTCCTACTGGTCCTACTGGTCCTACTGGTGCTACTGGTTCTACTGGTCCTACTGGTCCTGCTGGTCCTACTGGTGCTACTGGTCCCACTGGTGCTACTGGTCCTACTGGTGCTACTGGTGCTACTGGTCCTACTGGTCCTACTGGTGCTACTGGTCCTACTGGTCCTACTGGTGCTACTGGTGCTACTGGTCCTACTGGTTCTACTGGTGCTACTGGTCCTACTGGTGCTACTGGTCCTACTGGTGCTACTGGCCCTACTGGTCCTACTGGTGCTACTGGTCCTACTGGTCCTACTGGTGCTACTGGTGCTACTGGTGCTACTGGTCCTACTGGTGCTACTGGTCCTACTGGTCCTACTGGTGCTACTGGTGCTACTGGTCCTACTGGTGCTACTGGTGCTACTGGTCCTACTGGTCCTACTGGTGCTACTGGTGCTACTGCTCCTTCTGGTCCTACTGGTGCTACTGGTCCTACTGGTCCTACTGGTGCTACTGGTCCTATTGGTGCTACTGGTGCTACTGGTCCTACTGGTCCTACTGGTGCTACTGGTCCTACTGGTCCTACTGGTGCTACTGGTCCTACTGGTCCTACTGGTGCTACTGGTCCTACTGGTGCTACTGGTCCTACTGGTCCTACAGGTCCTACTGGTCCTACTGGTGCTACTGGTCCTACTCGTGCTACTGGTCGTACTGGTGCTACTGGTCCTACTGGTGCCACTTGTCCTACTGGTGCTACTGGTCCTACTGGTGCTACTGGTCCTACTGGTCCTACTGGTGCTACTGGTGCTACTGGTCCTACTGGTGCTACTGGTCCTACTGGTCCTACTGGTGATACTGGACAGATGCTACTGGTCCTACTGGTCCTACTGGTGCTACTGGTCATACTGGTGCTACTGGTCCTACTGGTCCTACTGGTGCTACTGGTCATACTGGTGCTACTGGTGCTACTGGTCCTACTGGTGGTACTGGTGCTACTGGTCCTACTCGTGCTACTGGTCCTACTGGTGCTACTAGTGCTACTGGTCCTACTGGTGCTACTGTTCCAATGGTGCTACTGGTCCTACTGGTCCTACTGGTGCTTATGGTGCTACTCGTCCTTCTGGTCCTACTGGTGCTACTGGTCCTACTGGTCCTACTGGTGATACTGGATAGATGCTACTGGTCCTACTGGTCCTACTGGTGCTACTGGTCATACTGGTGCTACTGGTGCTACTGGTCCTACTGGTGCTACTGGTCATACTGGTGCTACTGGTCCTACTGGTCCTACTGGTCCTACTCGTGCTACTTGTCCTACTGGTGCTACTGGTGCTAGTGGTCCTTCTGGTGCTACTGGTCCTACTGGTCCTACTGGTGCTACTGGTGCTACTGGTCCTACTGGTCCTACTGTTCCTACTGGTGCTACTGGTCCTACTGGTGCTACTGGTCCTACTCGTGCTACTGGTCCTACTGGTCTTACTGGTGCTACTGGTCATACTGGTCCTACTGGTTCTACTGGTGCTACTGGTCCTACTGGTGCTACTGGTCCTACTGGTTCTACTGGTGCTACTGGTCCTACTGGTGCTACTGGTCCTACTGGTGCTACTGGTGCTACTGGTCCTACTGGTCCTACTGGTGCTACTGGTCCTACTGGTGCTACTGGTCCTACTGGTCCTACTGGCGCTACTGGTGCTACTGGTCCTACTGGTGCTACTGGTCTTACTGGTCCTACTGGTGCTACTGGTCCTACTGTTGCTACTGGTGCTACTGGTCCTACTGGTACTACTGGTGCTACTGCTCCTACTGGTCCTACTGGTCCTACTGGTGCTACTGGTGCTACTGCTCCTACTGGTGCTACTGGTCGTACTGGTGCTACTGGTGCTACTGGTCCTACTGCTCCTACTGCTCCTACTGGTCCTACTGGTGCTACTGGTTCTACTGGTCCTACTGGTCCTGCTGGTCCTACTGGTGCTACTGGTCCCACTGGTGCTACTGGTCCTACTGGTGCTACTGGTGCTACTGGTCCTACTGGTCCTACTGGTGCTACTGGTCCTACTGGTGCTACTGGTCCTACTGGTGCTACTGGTCCTACTGGTCCTACTGGTGCTACTGGTCCTACTGGTCCTACTGGTGCTACTGGTCCTACTGGTGCTACTGGTGCTACTGGTCCTACTGGTCCTACTGGTGCTACTGGTGCTACTGCTCCTTCTGGTCCTACTGGTGCTACTGGTCCTACTGGTCCTACTGGTGCTACTGGTCCTACTGGTGCTACTGGTCCTACTGGTGCTACTGGTCCTACTGGTCCTACTGGTGCTACTGGTCCTACTGGTCCTACTGGTGCTACTGGTGCTACTGGTCCTACTGATGCTACTGGTCCTACTGGTCCTACTGGTGCTACTGGTGCTACTGGTCCTACTGGTGCTACTTGTCCTACTGGTCCTACTGGTGCTACTGGTCCTACTGGTCCTATTGGTCCTACTGGTGCTACTGGTGATACTGCTCCTACTGGTCCTACTGGTGCTACTGGTCCTACTGGTGCTACTGGTCCTACTGGTCATACTGGTGCTACTGGTGCTACTGGTCCTACTGGTCCTACTGGTGCTACTGGTCCTACTGGTGCTACTGGTCCTACTGGTCCTACTGGTGCTACTGGTCCTACTGGTGCTACTGGTCCTACTGGTCCTACTGCTGCTACTGGTCCTACTGGTGCTACTGGTGCTACTGGTCCTACTGGTGCTACTGGTGCTACTGGTCCTACTGGTCATACTGGTGCTACTGGTCCTACTGGTCCTACTGGTGCTACTGGTGCTACTGGTCCTACTGGTCCTACTGGTCCTACTGGTACTACTGGTGCTACTGCTCCTACTGGTCCTACTGGTCCTACTGGTGCTACTGGTGCTACTGCTCCTACTGGTCCTACTGGTGCTACTGGTCCTACTGGTGCTACTGGTGCTACTGGTCCTACTGGTCCTACTGCTCCTACTGCTCCTACTGGTCCTACTGGTCCTATTGGTGCTACTGGTTCTACTGGTCCTACTGGTGCTACTGGTCCTACTGGTGCTACTGGTGCTACTGGTCCTACTGGTCCTACTGGTGCTACTGGTGCTACTGGTTCTACTGCTCCTACTGGTCCTACTGGTGCTACTGGTGCTACTGGTCCTACTGGTGCTCCTGGTGCTACTGCTCCTACTGGTCCTACTGGTGCTACTGGTCCTACTGGTCCTACTGGTGCTACTGGTCCTACTGGTGCTACTGGTCCTACTGGTCCTACTGGTGCTACTGGTGCTACTGGTCCTACTGGTGCTACTGGTGCTACTGGTGCTACTGGTCCTACTGGTGCTACTGGTCCTACTGGTGATACTGGATAGATGCTACTGGTCCTACTGGTGCTACTGGTCATACTGGTGCTACTGGTCCTACTGGTGCTACTGGTCCCACTCGTGCTACTGGTCCTACTGGTCCTACTGGTGCTAATGGTGCTACTGGTCCTACTGGTCCTACTGGTGCTACTGGTCCTTCTGGTGCTACTGGTCCTACTGGTCCTACTGGTGATACTGGATAGATGCTACTGGTCTTACTGGTCCTACTGGTGCTACTGGTCCTACTGGTGCTACTGGTCATACTGGTGCTAATGGTCCAACTGGTCCTACTGGTGCTACTGGTCCTACTGGTCCTACTGGTGCTACTAGTCCTACTGGTCCTACTGGTGATACTGGACAGATGCTACTGGTCCTACTGGTCCAACTCGTGCTACTGGTCCTACTGCTGCAACTGGTCCTACTGGTGCTACTGGTCCTACTGGTCCGACTGGTGCTACTGGTCCTACTGCTGCTACTGGTCCTACTGGTGCTACTGGTCCTACTGGTCCGACTGGTGCTACTGGTCCTACGGCTGCTACTGGTCATACTGGTGCTACTGGTCCTACTGCTGCTACTGGTCCTACTGGTGCTACTAGTCCTACTGGTCCGACTGGTGCTACTGGTCGTACTTTTCCTACTGCTGCTACTGGTCCTACTGGTGCTACTGGTCCTACTGATGCTACTGGTCCTACTAGTCCAACTGGTCGTACTGCTGCTACTGGTCCTACTGTTGCTACTGGTCCTTCTGGTCCTACTGTTCCTACTGGTCCTACTGGTGCTAATGGTGCTACTGGTCCTACTGGTGCTACTGGTCCTACTGGTGCTACTGGTCATACTGGTGCTACTGGTGCTACTGGTCCTACTGGTTCTACTGGTGCTACTGGTCCTACTGGTGCTACTGGTCCTACTGGTGCTACTGGTGCTACTGGTCCTACTGGTGCTACTGGTGCTACTGGTCCTTCTGGTCCTACTGGTCCTACTCGTGCTACTGGTCCTACTGGTCCTACTGGTGCTACTGGTGCTACTGCTCCTACTGGTGCTACTGGTCCTACTGGTCCTACTGGTGCTACTGGTCCTACTCTTCCTACTGGTCCTACTGGTGATACTGGATAGATGCTACTGGTCTTACTGGTCCTACTGGTGCTACTGGTCATACTGGTGCTACTGATCCTACTCGTGCTACTGGTCCTACTCGTGCTTCTGGTCCTACTGGTGCTACTGGTGCTAGTGGTCCTACTGGTGCTCCTGGTCCTACTGGTCCTACTGGTGCTACTGGTCCTACTGGTCCTACTGGTGATACTGGACAGATGCTACTGGTTCTACTGGTGCTACTGGTCATACTGGTGCTACTGGTCCAACTGGTCCTACTGGTGCTACTGGTCCTACTGGTCCTACTGGTGCTACTAGTCCTACTGGTCCTACTGGTGTTACTGGACAGATGCTACTGGTCCTACTCGTGCTACTGGTGCTACTGGTGCTACTGGTCCTACTGGTGCCACTGGTCCTACTGGTGCTACTGGTCCTACTGGTGCTACTGGTCCTACTGGTCCTACTGGTGCTATTGGTCCTACTGGTGCTACTGGTCCTACTGGTCCTACTGGTGATACTGGACAGATGCTACTGGTCCTACTGGTCCTACTGGTGCTACTGGTCATACTGGTCCTACTGGTCCTACTGGTCCTACTGGTGCTACTGGTCATACTGGTTCTACTGGTGCTACTGGTCCTACTGGTGGTACTGGTGCTACTGGTGCTACTGGTCCTACTCGTGCTACTGGTCCTACTGGTGCTACTGGTGCTACTGGTCCTACATGTGCTACTGTTCCAATGGTGCTACTGGTCCTACTGGTCCTACTGGTGCTAATGGTGCTACTCGTCCTTCTGGTCCTACTGGTGCTACTGGTCCTACTGGTCCTACTGGTGATACTGGATAGATGCTACTGGTCCTACTGGTCCTACTGGTGCTACTGGTCATACTGGTGCTACTGGTGCTACTGGTCCTACTGGTGCTACTGGTCATACTGGTGCTACTGGTCCTACTGGTCCTACTGGTCCTACTCGTGCTACTTGTCCTACTGGTGCTACTGGTGCTAGTGGTCCTACTGGTGCTACTGGTCCTACTGGTCCTACTGGTGCTACTGGTGCTACTGGTCCTACTGGTGCTACTGGACAGATGCTACTGGTCCTACTGGTCCTACTGGTGCTACTGGTCATACTGGTCCTACTGGTCCTACTGGTCCTACTGGTGCTACTGGTCATACTGGTTCTACTGGTGCTACTGGTCCTACTGGTGGTACTGGTGCTACTGGTGCTACTGGTCCTACTCGTGCTACTGGTCCTACTGGTGCTACTGGTGCTACTGGTCCTACATGTGCTACTGTTCCAATGGTGCTACTGGTCCTACTGGTCCTACTGGTGCTAATGGTGCTACTCGTCCTTCTGGTCCTACTGGTGCTACTGGTCCTACTGGTCCTACTGGTGATACTGGATAGATGCTACTGGTCCTACTGGTCCTACTGGTGCTACTGGTCATACTGGTGCTACTGGTCCTACTGGTGCTACTGGTCATACTGGTGCTACTGGTCCTACTGGTCCTACTGGTCCTACTCGTGCTACTTGTCCTACTGGTGCTACTGGTGCTAGTGGTCCTACTGGTGCTACTGGTCATACTGGTCCTACTGGTGCTACTGGTGCTACTGGTCCTACTGGTGCTACTGGTCCTACTGGTCCTGCTGGTGCTACTAGTCCTACTGGTCCTACTGGTGATACTGGACAGATGCTACTGGTCCTACTGGTCCTACTGGTGCTACTGGTCATACTGGTCCTACTGGTGCTACTGGTTCTATTGGTCCTACTGGTGCTACTGGTCCTACTGGTCCTACTGGTGATACTGGACAGATGCTACTGGTCCTACTGGTCCTACTGGTGCTACTGGTCATACTGGTCCTACTGGTCCTACTGGTCCTACTGGTGCTACTGGTCATACTGGTGCTACTGGTGCTACCGGTCCTACTGGTGGTACTGGTGCTACTGGTCCTACTCGTGCTACTGGTCCTACTGGTGCTACTGGTGCTACTGGTCCTACTGGTGCTACTGTTCCAATGGTGCTACTGGTCCTACTGGTCCTACTGGTGCTAATGGTGCTACTCGTCCTTCTGGTCCTACTGGTGCTACTGGTCCTACTGGTCCTACTTGTGATACTGGATAGATGCTACTGGTCCTACTGGTGCTACTGGTGCTACTGGTCATACTGGTGCTACTGGTCCTACTGGTGCTACTGGTCATACTGGTGCTACTGGTCCTACTGGTCCTACTGGTCCTACTCGTGCTACTGGTCCTACTGGTGCTACTGGTCCTACTCGTGCTACTGGTCCTACTGGTCTTACTGGTGCTACTGGTCATACTGGTCCTACTGGTTCTACTGGTGCTACTGGTCCTACTGGTGCTACTGGTCCTACTGGTGCTACTGGTGCTACTGGTCCTACTGGTCTTACTGGTCATACTGGTCATACTGGTGCTACTGGTCCTACTGGTGCTACTGGTCCTACTGGTCCTACTGGTGCTACTGGTCCTACTGGTGCTACTGGTGCTACTGGTCCTACTGGTCCTACTCGTGCTACTGGTCCTACTGGTGCTACTGGTGTTACTGTTCCTACTGGTTCTACTGGTGCTACTGGTGCTACTGGTCCTACTAGTCCTACTGGTGCTACTGGTCCTACTGGTGCTACTGGTTCTACTGGTCCTACTGGTGATACTGGACAGATGCTACTGGTTCTACTGGTGCTACTGGTCATACTGGTGCTACTGGTCCTACTGGTCCTACTGGTGCTACTGGTCCTACTGGTCCTACTGGTGCTACTAGTCCTACTGGTCCTACTGGTGATACTGGACAGATGCTACTGGTCCTACTGGTCCTACTGGTGCTACTGGTCATACTGGTGGTACTGGTCCTACTACTGCTACTGGTCCTACTGGTGCTACTGGTCCTACTGGTCCGACTGGTGCTACTGGTCCTACTTTTCCTACTGCTGCTACTGGTCCTACTGGTGCTACTGGTCCTACTGATGCTTCTGGTCCTACTGGTCCAACTGGTCGTTCTGCTGCTACTGGTCCTACTGTTGCTACTGGTCCTTCTGGTCCTACTGTTCCTACTGGTCCTACTGGTCCTACTGGTGCTAATGGTGCTACTGGTCCTACTGGTCCTACTGGTGATACTGGACAGATGCTACTGGTTCTACTGGTGCTACTGGTCATACTGGTGCTACTGGTCCTACTGGTCCTACTGGTGCTACTAGTCCTACTGGTCCTACTGGTGATACTGGACAGATGCTACTGGTCCTACTGGTCCAACTCGTGCTACTGGTCCTACTGCTGCTACTGGTCCTACTGGTGCTACTGGTCCTACTGGTCCGACTGGTGCTACTGGTCCTACTGCTGCTACTGGTCCTACTGGTGCTACTGGTCCTACTGGTCCGACTGGTGCTACTGGTCCTACTGCTGCTACTGGTCATACTGGTGCTACTGGTCCTACTGCTGCTACTGGTCCTACTGGTGCTACTGGTCCTACTGGTCCGACTGGTGCTACTGGTCATACTGGTGCTACTGGTCCTACTGGTCCTACTGGTGCTACTGGTCCTACTGGTCCTACTGGTGCTACTAGTCCTACTGGTCCTACTGGTGATACTGGACAGATGCTACTGGTCCTACTGGTCCTACTGGTGCTACTGGTCATACTGGTGGTACTGGTCCTACTGCTGCTACTGGTCCTACTGGTGCTACTGGTCCTACTGGTCCGACTGGTGCTACTGGTCCTACTTTTCCTACTGCTGCTACTGGTCCTACTGGTGCTACTGGTCCTACTGATGCTTCTGGTCCTACTGGTCCAACTGGTCGTTCTGCTGCTACTGGTCCTACTGTTGCTACTGGTCCTTCTGGTCCTACTGTTCCTACTGGTCCTACTGGTCCTACTGGTGCTAATGGTGCTACTGGTCCTACTGGTCCTACTGGTGATACTGGACAGATGCTACTGGTTCTACTGGTGCTACTGGTCATACTGGTGCTACTGGTCCAACTGGTCCTACTGGTGCTACTGGTCCTACTGGTCCTACTGGTGCTACTAGTCCTACTGGTCCTACTGGTGATACTGGACAGATGCTACTGGTCCTACTGGTCCAACTCGTGCTACTGGTCCTACTGCTGCTACTGGTCCTACTGGTGCTACTGGTCCTACTGGTCCGACTGGTGCTACTGGTCCTACTGCTGCTACTGGTCCTACTGGTGCTACTGGTCCTACTGGTCCGACTGGTGCTACTGGTCCTACTGCTGCTACTGGTCATACTGGTGCTACTGGTCCTACTGCTGCTACTGGTCCTACTGGTGCTACTGGTCCTACTGGTCCGACTGGTGCTACTGGTCGTACTTTTCCTACTGCTGCTACTGGTCCTACTGGTGCTACTGGTCCTACTGATGCTACTGGTCCTACTGGTCCAACTGGTCGTACTGCTGCTACTGGTCCTACTGTTGCTACTGGTCCTTCTGGTCCTACTGTTCCTACTGGTCCTACTGGTGCTAATGGTGCTACTGGTCCTACTGGTGCTACTGGTCCTACTGGTCCTACTGGTGCTACTGGTGCTACTGGTGCTACTGGTCCTACTGGTGCTACTGGTCATACTGGTGCTACTGGTCCTACTGGTTCTACTGGTGCTACTGGTCCTACTGGTGCTACTGGTCCTACTGGTGCTACTGGTGCTACTGGTCATACTGGTGCTACTGGTGCTACTGGTCCTTCTGGTCCTACTGGTCCTACTCGTGCTACTGGTCCTACTGGTCCTACTGGTGCTACTGGTGCTACTGGTCCTACTGGTGCTACTGGTCCTACTGGTCCTACTGGTGCTACTGGTCCTACTCTTCCTACTGGTCCTACTGGTGCTACTGGTCCTACTGGTCCTACTGGTGCTACTGGTCCTACTCGTGCTACTGGTGCTACTGGTGCTACTGGTCCTACTGGTGCCACTGGTCCTACTGGTGCTACTGGTCCTACTGGTGCTACTGGTCCTACTGGTCCTACTGGTGCTACTGGTGCTATTGGTCCTACTGGTGCTACTGGTCCTACTGGTGATACTTGACAGATGCTACTGGTCCTACTGGTCCTACTGGTGCTACTGGTCATACTGCTCCTACTGGTCCTACTGGTCCTACTGGTGCTACTGGTCATACTGGTGCTACTGGTGCTACTGGTCCTACTGGTGGTACTGGTGCTACTGGTGCTACTGGTCCTACTCGTGCTACTGGTCCTACCGGTGCTACTGGTCCTACATGTGCTACGGTTCCAATGGTGCTACTGGTCCTACTGGTCCTACTGGTGATAATGGTGCTACTCGTCCTTCTGGTCCTACTGGTGCTACTGGTCCTACTGGTCCTACTGGTGATACTGGATAGATGCTACTGGTCCTACTGGTCCTACTGGTGCTACTGGTCATACTGGTGCTACTGGTGCTACTGGTCCTACTGGTGCTACTGGTCATACTGGTGCTACTGGTCCTACTGGTCCTACTCGTGCTACTTGTCCTACTGGTGCTACTGGTGCTAGTGGTCCTACTGGTGCTACTGGTCCTACTGGTCCTACTTGTGCTACTGGTGCTACTGGTCCTACTGGTCCTACTGTTCCTACTGGTGCTACTGGTCCTACCGGTGCTACTGGTCCTACTCGTGCTACTGGTCCTACTGGTCTTACTGGTGCTACTGGTCATACTGGTCCTACTGGTTCTACTGGTGCTACTGGTCCTACTGGTGCTACTGGTCCTACTGGTGCTACTGGTGCTACTAGTCCTACTGGTCCTACTGGTGATACTGGACAGATGCTACTGGTCCTACTGGTCCTACTGGTGCTACTGGTCATACTGGTGGTACTGGTCCTACTGCTGCTACTGGTCCTACTGGTGCTACTGGTCCTACTGGTCCGACTGGTGCTACTGGTCCTACTGATGCTTCTGGTCCTACTGGTCCAACTGGTCGTACTGCTGCTACTGGTCCTACTGTTGCTACTGGTCCTTCTGGTGCTACTGGTCCTACTGGTCCTACTGGTCCTACTGGTGCTAATGGTGCTACTGGTCCTACTGGTGCTACTGGTCCTACTGGTCCTACTGGTGCTACTGGTGCTACTGGTCCTACTGGTCCTACTGGTGCTACTGGTCATACTGGTGCTACTGGTCCTACTGGTTCTACAGGTGCTACTGGTCCTACTGGTGCTACTGGTCCTACTGGTGCGACTGGTGCTACTGGTCATACTGGTGCTACTGGTGCTACTGGTCCTACTGGTCCTACTCGTGCTACTGGTGCTACTGGTCCTACTGGTCCTACTCGTGCTACTGGTCCTACTGGTCCTACTGGTGCTACTGGTGCTACTGGTCCTACTCTTCCTACTGGTCCTACTGGTGCTACTGGTCCTACTGGTCCTACAGGTCCTACTGGTCCTACTGGTGCTACTGGTGCTACTGGTCCTACTGGTCCTACTGGTCATACTGGTCCTACTGGTTCTACTGGTGCTACTGGTCCTACTGGTGCTACTGGTCCTACTGGTGCTACTGGTCCTACTGGTCCTACTGGTGCTACTGGTCCTACTGGTGCTACTGGTGCTACTGGTCCTACTGGTGCTACTGGTCCTACTGGTCTTACTGGTCATACTGGTCATACTGGTGGTACTGGTCCTACTGGTGCTACTGGTCCTACTGGTCCTACTGGTGCTGCTGGTCCTACTGGTGCTACTGGTGCTACTGGTCCTACTGGTCCTACTCGTGCTACTGGTCCTACTGGTGCTACTGGTGTTACTGGTCCTACTGGTTCTACTGGTGCTACTGGTGCTACTGGTCCTACTAGTCCTACTGGTGCTACTGGTCCTACTGGTGCTACTGGTTCTACTGGTCCTACTGGTGATACTGGACAGATGCTACTGGTTCTACTGGTGCTACTGGTCATACTGGTGCTACTGGTCCTACTGGTCCTACTGGTGCTACTGGTCCTACTGGTCCTACTGGTGCTACTAGTCCTACTGGTCCTACTGGTGATACTGGACAGATGCTACTGGTCCTACTGGTCCTACTGGTGCTACTGGTCATACTGGTGGTACTGGTCCTACTGCTGCTACTGGTCCTACTGGTGCTACTGGTCCTACTGGTCCGACTGGTGCTACTGGTCCTACTTTTCCTACTGCTGCTACTGGTCCTACTGGTGCTACTGGTCCTACTGATGCTTCTGGTCCTACTGGTCCAACTGGTCGTTCTGCTGCTACTGGTCCTACTGTTGCTACTGGTCCTTCTGTTCCTACTGTTCCTACTGGTCCTACTGGTCCTACTGGTGCTAATGGTGCTACTGGTCCCACTGGTGCTACTGGTCCTACTGGTCCTACTGGTGCTACTGGTGCTACTGGTCCTACTAGTCCTACTGGTGCTACTGGTCATACTGGTGCTACTGGTCCTACTGGTTCTACTGGTGCTACTGGTCCTACTGGTGCTACTGGTCCTACTGGTGCGACTGGTGCTACTGGTCATACTGGTGCTACTGGTGCTACTGGTCCTACTAGTCCTACTCGTGCTACTGGTGCTACTGGTCCTACTGGTCCTACTCGTGCTACTGGTCCTACTGGTCCTTCTGGTGCTACTGGTGCTACTGGTGCTACTGGTCCTACTGGTGCTACTGGTCCTACTCTTCCTACTGGTCCTACTGGTGCTACTGGTCCTACTGTTCCTACAGGTCCTACTGGTCCTACTGGTGCTACTGGTCCTACTCGTGCTACTGGTGCTACTCGTGCTACTCGTGCTACTGGTCCTACTGGTGCTACTGGTGCTACTGGTGCTACTGGTCCTACTGGTGCTACTGGTCCTACTGGTCCTACTGGTGCTACTGGTCCTACTGGTCCTACTGGTGATACTGGACAGATGCTACTGGTCCTACTGGTCCTACTGGTCCTGCTGGTGCTACTGGTCATACTGGTGCTACTGCTGCTACTGGTCCTACTGGTCCTACTGCTGCTACTTTTCATACTGGTGCTACTGGTGCTACTGGTCCTGCTGGTGCTACTGGTGCTACTGGTCCTACTGGTCCTACTCGTGCTACTGGTCCTACTGGTGCTACTGGTGCTACCGGTGCTACTGGTCCCACTGGTGCTACTGGTCCTACTGGTGCTAATGGTGCTACTGGTCCTACTGGTCCTACTGGTGCTACTGGTCCTACTGGTCGTACTGGTGATACTGGATAGATGCTACTGGTCCTACTGGTGCTACTGGTCATACTGGTGCTACTGGTCCTACTGGTCCTACTGGTGCTACTGGTCCCACTGGTGCTACTGGTCCTACTGGTGCTAATGGTGCTACTGGTCCTACTGGTCCTACTGGTGCTACTGGTCCTACTTGCCCTACTGGTGATACTGGATAGATGCTACTGGTCTTACTGGTCCTACTGGTGCTACTGGTCATACTGGTGCTACTGGTCCTACTGGTGCTACTGGTAATACTGGTGCTACTGATACTACTGGTCCTACTGGTCCTACTCGTGCTTCTGGTCCTACTGGTGCTAGTGGTCCTACTGGTGCTACTGGTCCTACTGGTGCTACTGGTGCTACTGGTCCTACTGGTCCTACTGGTGCTACTGGCCCTACTGGTGCTACTGGTTCTACTGGTCCTACTGGTGATACTGGACAGATGCTACTGGTTCTACTGGTGCTACTGGTCCTACTGGTCCTACTGGTCCTACTGGTGCTACTAGTCCTACTGGTCCTACTGGTGATACTGGACAGATGCTACTGGTCCTACTGGTCCTACTGGTGCTACTGGTCATACTGGTGCTACTGGTCCTACTGCTGCTACTGGTCCTACTGGTGCTACTGGTCCTACTGGTCCGACTGGTGCTACTGGTCCTACTTTTCCTACTGCTGCTACTGGTCCAACTGGTCGTACTGCTGCTACTGGTCCTACTGTTGCTACTGGTCCTTCTGGTCCTACTGTTCCTACTGGTCCTACTGGTGCTAATGGTGCTACTGGTGCTACTGGTCCTACTGGTCCTACTGGTGCTACTGGTCCTACTGGTCCTACTGGTGCTACTGGTCATACTGGTGCTACTGGTCCTATTGGTTCTACTGGTGCTACTGGTCCTACTGGTGCTACTGGTCCTACTGGTGCGACTGGTGCTACTGGTCATACTGGTGCTACTGGTCCTACTCCTGCTACTGGTGCTACTGGTCCTACTGGTCCTACTGGTCTTACTCGTGCTACTGGTCCTACTGGTGCTACTGGTGCTACTGGTCCTACTGGTGCATCTGGTCCTACTGGTCCTACTGGTCCTACTGGTCCTACTCTTCCTACTGGTCCTACTGGTGCTACTGGTCCTACTGGTCCTACAGGTCCTACTGGTCCTACTGGTGCTACTGGTCCTACTCGTGCTACTGGTGCTACTGGTGCTACTGGTCCTACTGGTGCTACTGGTGCTACTGGTCCTACTGGTGCTACTGGTCCTACTGGTCCTACTGGTGCTACTGGTGCTACTGGTCCTACTGGTGCTACTGGTGCTACTGGTCCTACTGGTCCTACTCGTTCTACTGGTCCTACTGGTGCTACTGGTGCTACTGGTCCTACTGGTGCTACTGGTCCTACTGGTGCTACTGGTCCTACTGGTCCTACTGGTGCTAATGGTGCTACTGGTCCTTCTGGTCCTACTGGTGCTACTGGTCCTACTGGTCCTACTGGTGATACTGGATAGATGCTACTGGTCCTACTGGTCCTACTGGTGCTACTGGTCATACTGGTGCTACTGGTGCTACTGGTCCTACTGGTGCTACTGGTCATACTGGTGCTACTGGTCCTACTGGTCCTACTGGTCCTACTCGTGCTACTTGTCCTACTGGTGCTACTGGTGCTAGTGGTCCTACTGGTGCTACTGGTCCTACTGGTGCTACTGGTGCTACTGGTCCTACTGGTCCTACTGTTCCTACTGGTGCTACTGGTCCTACTGGTGCTACTGGTGCTACTGGTCCTACTGGTGCTACTGGTCCTACTGGTCCTACTGGTGATACTGGACAGATGCTACTGGTCCTACTGGTCCTACTGGTGCTACTGGTCATACTGGTGCTACTGGTGCTACTGGTCCTACTGGTCCTACTGGTGCAACTGGTCATACTGGTGCTACTGGTCCTTCTGGTGCTACTGGTGCTACTGGTGCTACTGGTCCTACTCGTGCTACTGGTCCTACTGGTGCTACTGGTGCTACTGGTCCTACTGGTGCTACTGGTCCCACTGGTGCTACTGGTCCTACTGGTGCTAATGGTGCTACTGGTCCTACCGGTCCTACTGGTGCTACTGGTCCTACTGGTGCTACTGGTCCTACTGGTCCTACTGGTGATACTGGATAGATGCTACTGGTCCTACTGGTCCTACTGGTGCTACTGGTCATACTGGTGCTACTGGTGCTAATGGTCCTACTGGTGCTACTGGTCATACTGGTGCTACTGATCCTACTGGTCCTACTGGTCCTACTCGTGCTACTGGTCCTACTGGTGCTACTGGTGCTAGTGGTCCTACTGGTGCTACTGGTCCTACTGGTGCTACTGGTCCTACTGGTCCTACTGGTGCTACTGGTCCTACTGGTCCTACTGGTGCTACTGGTCCTACTGGTCCTACTGGTCCTACTGGTCCTACTGGTGCTACTGGTGCTACTGGTCCTACTGGTGCTACTGGTGCTACTGGTCCTACTGGTCCTACTGGACAGATGCTACTGGTCCTACTGGTGCTACTGGTCATACTGGTGCTACTGGTGCTACTGGTCCTTCTGGTCCTACTGGTGCTACTGGTCATACTGGTGCTACTGGTGCTACTGGTCCTACTGGTCCCACTGGTGCTACTGGTCCTACTGGTCCTACTGGTGCTACTGGTGCTACTGGTGCTACTGGTCCTACTGGTGCTACTGGTCCTACTGGTCCTACTGGTGCTACTGGTCCTACTGGTCCTACTGGTGGTACTGGACAGATGTTACTGGTCCTACTGGTCCTACTGGTGCTACTGGTCATACTGGTGCTACTGGTGCTACTGGTCCTACTGGTGCTACTGATCCTACTGGTCCTACTCGTGCTACTGGTCCTACTGGTGCTACTGGTGCTACTGGTCCTACTGGTCCTACTGCTGCTACTGGTCCTACTGGTGCTACTGGTGCCACTGGTCCTACTGCTTCTACTGGTGCTACTGGTCCTACTGGTGCTACTGGTTCTACTGGTCCTATTGGTCCTACTGCTGCTACTGGTCCTACTGGTCCGACTGGTGCTACTAGTCCTTCTTTTCCTACTGCTGCTACTGGTCCTACTGGTGCTACTGGTCCTACTGGTCCCACTGGTGCTACTGGTCCTAGTGGTCCTACTGGTGATACTGGACAGATGCTACTGGTGCAACTGGACAGATGCTACAGGTGTTACCGGACAGATGCTGCTGGACAGATGCTACTGGTGATACTGGACAGATGCTACTTGTTCTACCAGACAGATGCTACTGGTACTACTGGACAATTGATACTGGCGCTACTGGTACTACTGGACAGATGCTACTGGTGATACTGGACAGATGCTACTGTTTCTACTGGACAAATGCTGCTGGTGATAATGAACAGATGCTACTGGTACTACTGGACAGATGCTACTGGTGCTAATGGAAAGATGCTACTGGTGCTACTTGACATATGCTACTGGTGCTACTGGACAGATGCTACTGGACAGATGCTGCTGGTGATACTGGACAGATGCTGCTGGTGATACTTGGCAGATGCTACTGGTGCGACTGGACAGATGCTACTGGTGCTAATGGTACTACTGGACAGATGCTACTGGTGCTACTGGTGATGCTGGATATGCTACTTGTGCTACTGGAAGGATGGTAATAGTGCCACTGGAAAGATGCTACTGGTGCTACTGGACAGATGCTGCTGGTGCTACTGGAAAGATACTACTGTTTCTACTGGTGCTTCTGGACAGATGCTACTGGTGCTAATGGACAGATGCTACTTTTGCTACTGGACAGACGCTGCTGGTGCTGCTGGTACCACTGGACAGATGCTACTGGTGATACTGGACAGATGCTACTGGTACTACTGGACATTTCATATTGGTGATACTGGACAGATGCTACTGTTTCTACTGGACAAAAGCTGCTGGTGATAATGAACAGATGCTACTGGTACTACTGGACAGATGCTACTGGTGCTATTGGAAAGATGCTACTGGTACTACTGAACAGATGCTACTGGTACTACTAGACAGTTGCTACTGGTGCTACTGGACAGATGCTGCTGGTGATAGTGGATAGATGCTGCTGGTGTTATTGGACAGATGCTACTGGTGCTACTGGTACTACTGGACAGATGCTACTTGTGATACTGGACATTTGCTATTCTTTCTACTGGACAGATGCTGTTGGTGATACTGGACAGATGCTACTGGTGCTACTGGACAGATGCTACTGGTGCTACTGGGCAGATGCTGCTGGTACTACTGGACAGATGTTACTGGTACTACTGGACAGATGCTACTGGTGCAACTGGACAGATGCTGCTGGTGATACTGTACAGATGCTGCTGGTGCTTTTGGACAGATGCTACTGGTGCTACTGGACAGATGATACTGGTACTACTGGACAGATGCTACTGGTGCTACTGGACAGATGCTGCTGGACGGATGCTGCTGGTGCGACTGGACAGATGTTACTGGTGCTAATGGTACTACTGGACAGATGCTACTGGTGCCACTGGTGATGCTGGACATGCTACTTGTGCTTCTGGAAGGATGGTACTGGTGCCACTGGAAAGATGCTACTGGTGCTACTGGCCTTATGCTGCTGGTGCTACTGGACAGATACTACTGGTTCTACTCGTGCTACTGGACAGATGCTACTGGTGCTAATGGACAGATGCTGCTGGTGATAGTGGATAGATGCTGCTGGTGTTATTGGACAGATGCTACTGGTGATACTGGACATTTGCTACTGTTTCTACTGGACAGATGATACTGGCGCTACTGGTAGTACTGGACAGATGCTACTGTTGCTTTTGGACCGATGCTACTGGTGCTACTGGTACTACTGGACAGATGCTACTGGTGATACTGGACATTTGCTACTCTTTCTACTGGACAGATGCTGCTGGTGATACTGGACAGATGCTACTGGTGCTACTGGACAGATGCTACTGGTGCTACTGGGCAGATTCTGCTGGTACTACTGGACAGATGCTACTGGTGCTACTGGACAGATGCTACTGGACGGATACTGCTGGTGCGACTGGACAGATGTTACTGGTGCTAATGGTACTACTGGACAGATGCTACTGGTGCTAATGGACAGATGCTGCTGGTGATAGTGGATAGATGCTGCTGGTGTTATTGGACAGATGCTACTGGTGATACTGGACATTTGCTACTGTTTCAACTGGACAGATGCTGCTGGTGATACTGGACAGATGCTTCTGGTGCTACTGGACAGATGCTACTGGTGCTACTGGACAGATGCTGCTGGTGATACTGTACAGATGCTGCTGGTGCTACTGGACAGATGCTACTGGTGCTACTGGACAGATGATACTGGTACTACTGGACAGATGCTACTGGTGCTACTGGACAGATGCTACTGGTGCTACTGGACAGATTCTACTGGTGCTACTGGACAGATGCTACTGGACGGATGCTGCTGGTAATAATGGACAGATACTGCTGGTGCAACTAGACAGATGTTACTGGTGCTAATGGTACTACTGCACAGATGCTACTGGTGCTACTGGTGATGCTGGACATGCTACTTGTGCTACTGGAAGGATGGTACTGGTGCCACTGGAAAGATGCTACTGGTGCTACTGGACAGATGCTGCTGGTGCTACTGGACAGATACTACTGGTTCTACTGGTGCTACTGGACAGATGCTACTGGTGCTAATGGACAGATGCTACTTTTGCTACTGGACAGATGCTGCTGGTGCTGCTGGTACCACTGGACAGATGCTACTAGTGATACTGGACAGATGCTACTGGTACTACTGGACAGTTGATACTGGTGATACTGGACAGATGCTACTGTTTCTACTGGACAAATGCTGCTGGTGATAATGAACAGATGCTACTGGTACTACTGGACAGATGCTACTGTTGCTTTTGGACCGATGCTACTGGTGCTACTGGTACTACTGGACAGATGCTACTGGTGATACTGGACATTTGCTACTGGTGCTACTGGACAGATGCTACTGGTGCTACTGGGCAGATGCTGCTGGTACTACTGGACAGATGCTACTGGTGCTACTGGACAGATGCTACTGGTGCTACTGGACAGATGCTACTGGTACTACTGGACAGATGCTACTGGTGCTACTGGACAGATGCTACTGGTGCTACTGGACAGATGCTACTGGTACTACTGGACAGATGCTACTGGTGCTACTGGACAGATGCTACTGGTGCTACTGGGCAGATGCTGCTGGTACTACTGGACAGATGCTATTGGTACTACTGGACAGATGCTACTGGTGCTACTGGACAGATGCTATTGGTGCTACTGGACAGATGCTACTGGTGATACTGGACAGATTCTACTGGTGCTTTTGGACCGATGCTACTGGTGCTACTGGACAGATACTGGTGGTGATACTGGACAGATTCTGCTGGTGCTATTGGAATGAAGCTACTGGTGCTACTGGTACTACTGGACAGATGCTAGTGGTGATACTGGACAGATAGTACTGGTGCTACTGGAGAGATGCTACTGGTGCTACTGGGCAGATGCTGCTGGTACTACTGGACAGATGCTACTGGTGCTACTGGACAGATGCTACTGGTGCTACTGGACAGATGCTACTGGTACTACTGGACAGATGCTACTTGAGCTACTGGACAGATGCTACTGGATGGATGCTGCTGGTTATAATGGACAGATGCTGCTGGTGCTATTGGACAGATGCAACTGGTGCTACTGGACAGATGCTGCTGTTGATACTGGACAGATGCTACTGGTGCTACTGGACAGATGCTGCTGGACAGATGCTGCTTGTGATAATGGATAGATTCTGCTGGTGCTATTGGACAGATGCTACTGGTGCTACTGGTACTACTGGACAGATGCTACTTTTGCTACTGGACAGATGCTACTGGTGCTACTAGACAGATGCTGCTGGTGATACTAGACAGATGTTGCTTGTGATACTGGACAGATGCTACTGGTGCTACTGGACCGATGCTACTGTTGCTACTGGTACTACTGGACACATGCTGCTGGTAATACTGGATAGATGCTACTGGTTATTTTGGACAGATGCTACTGGTGCTACTGGACAGATGCTGCTGATGCTATTGGACAGATGCTACTGGTGGTACTGGTGCTACTGTACAAATGCTACTGTTTCTACTGGACAGATGCTGCTGGTGCTACTGGACAGATGCTGCTGGTGCTACTGGACAGATGCTACTGGTGCTACTGGACAGATGCTACTGGTGCTACTGGACAGATGCTACTGGTGCTACTGGACAGATGCTGCTGGTGATACTGGACAGGTGCTACTGGTGCTACTGGACAGATGCTACTGGTGCTACTGGACAGATGCTGCTGGTGATACTGGACAGATGCTGCTGGTGCTATTTGACAGATGCTACTGGTGCTACTGGTGCTACTGGACAGTTGCTACTGGTTCTACTGGACAGATGCTACTGGTTCTACCGGACAGATGCTACTGGACAGATGCTACTGGTACTACTGGAGAAATGCTACTGGTTCTACTCGACAGATGCTACTGGTGATACTGGACAGATGCTACTTGTTCTACCGGACAGATGCTACTGGACAGATGCTACTAGTACTACTGGACAGATGCTGCTGGTGCTACTGGACAGATGCTACTGGTTCTACCGGACAGATGCTACTGGACAGATGCTACTGGTACTACTGGAGAGATGCTACTGGTTCTACTGGACATATGATGCTGGTGATACTGGACATATGCTACTGGTGCTACTGGAAAGATGCTACTGGTGCTACTGGACAGATGCTACTAGTACTACTGGACAGATGCTGCTGGTGCTACTGGACAGATGCTACTGGTTCTACCGGACAGATGCTACTGGACAGATGCTACTGGTACTACTGGAGAGATGCTACTGGTTCTACTGGACATATGGTACTGGTGATACTGGACAGATGCTACTTGTTCTACCGGACAGATGCTACTGGACAGATGCTACTAGTACTACTGGACAGATGCTACTGGTGCTACCGGACAGATGCTATTGGACAGAAGGTACTGGTTCTACTGGACAGATGCTGCTGGTGTTATTGGGCAGATGCTACTGGTGCTGCTGGTGCTAATGGACAGATGCTGCTGGTGCTACTGGACAGATGCTGCTGGTGTTATTGGACAGATGCTACTGGTGCTACTGGTGCTACTGGACAGATGCTACTGGTACTTCTGGTGCTACTGGACTGATGCTACTGGTGCTACTGGATAGATGCTACTGGTGCTACTAGACAGTTTCTACTGGTGCTACTGGTGATACTGGACAGATGCTACTGGTACTGCTGGACAGATTCTGCTGGTGCTTCTGGTGCTACTGGACAGCTGCTGCTGGTGCTCCTTGACAGATGCTGCTGGTGCTTCTGGTGCTACTGGACTGATGCTACTGGTGCTACTGGACAGATGCTACTGCACCGATGCTGCTGGTGATACTGGACAGATGCTGCTGGTGCTATTGGACAGATGCCACTGGTGCTACTGGTTATACTAGACAGATGCTACTGGTGCTACTGGACAGATGCTACTGTTGCAACTGGACGGATGCTACTGGTGCTTCCGGACAGATGCTACTGGACAGAAGCTACTGGTACTACTGGACAGATTCTGCTGGTGATACCGGACAGATGCTACTGGTGCTACTGGAAAGATACTACTGGTTCTACTGGACAGATGCTGCTGGTGCTACTGGACAAATGCTACTGGTGCCACTGGAAAGATGCTACTTGTGCAACTGGTCAGATGCTCCTGGTACTACTGGACAGATGCTACTGGTGATACTCGACAGATGCTACTGGTGCTACTGGACAGATGCAACTGGTACTACTGGACAGATGCTACTGTTGATATTGGACAGATGTTACTGGTGCTACTGGACAAATGCTGCTGGTGCTACTGGACAAATGCTACTGGTGCTACTGGACAGATGCTACTGGTGCCACTGGAAAGATGCTACTGGTGCTACTGGATAGATGTGTCTGGTGCTACTTGACATATGCTACTGGTGCTACTGGACAGCTGCTACTGGACAGATGCTGCTGGTGATACTTGACAGATGCTACTGGTGCGACGGGACAGATGCTACTGGTGCTAATGGTACTACTGGACAAATGCTACTGGTGCTATTGATGATGCTGGACATGCTACTTGTGCTACTGGAAGGATGGTACTGGTGCCACTGGATAGATGCTACTGGTGCTACTGGACAGATGCTGCTGGTGCTACTGGAAAGATACTACTGGTTCTACTGGTGCTACTGGACAGATCCTACTGGTGCTAATGGACAGATGCTACTTTTGATACTGGACAGATGCTACTGGTACTACTGGACAGTTTATACTGGTGCTACTGGTACTACTGGACAGTTGCTACTGGTGATACTGGACAGATGCTACTGTTTCTACTGGACAGATGCTACTGGTACTACTGGACAGTTTATACAGGTGCTACTGGTACTACTGGACAGATGCAACTGGTGATACTGGACAGATGCTGCTGTTTCTACTGGACAGATGCTGCTGGTGATAATGAACAGATGCTACTGGTACTACTGGACAGATGCTACTGGTGATACTGGACAGATGCTACTGGTGCTACTGGACAGTTGATGCTGGCGCTACTGGTACTACTGGACAGATGCTACTGGTGATACTGGACAGATGCTACTGGTACTACTGGACAGTTGATACTGGCGCTACTGGTACTACTGGACATATGCTACTGGTGATACTGGACAGATGCTACTGTTTCTACTGGACAGATGCTACTGGTGATAATGAACAGATGCTGCTGGTACTACTGGACAGATGCTGCTGGTGATAGTGGACAGATGCTGCTGGTGCCTCTGGATAGATGCTATTGGTGCTACTGGACAGATGCTACTGGTTTTGCTGGACAGATCCTACTGGTTCTACTGGACAGATGCTACTGTTTCTACTGGACAGATGCTACTGGTGATACTGGACAGATGCTGCTCTTGCTACTGGACAGATGCTACTTGTTTTACTGGACAGATCCTACTGGTTCTACTGGACAGATGCTACTGGTGATACTGGACAGATGCTACTGTTTCTACTGGACAGATGCTACTGGTGATAATGAACAGATGCTACTGGTGCTACTGGACAGATGCTGCTGGTACTACTGGACAGATGCTACTGGTGATAATGAACAGATGCTACTGGTGCTACTGGACAGATGCTGCTGGTACTACTGGACAGATGCTACTGGTGATAATGAACAGATGCTACTGGTGCTACTGGACAGATGCTGCCGGTACTACTGGACAGATGCTGCTGGTGATAGTGGACAGATGCTACTGGTTTTTCTGGACAGATCCTACTGGTTCTACTGGACAGATGCTACTGGTTCTACTGGACAGATGCTACTGGTGCTAATGGACAGATGCTACTGGTGCCTCTGGATAGATTTTACTTGTGCTACTGGACAGATGCTACTGTTTCTACTGGACAGATGCTACTGGTGCTACTGGACAGATGCTACTCTTTCTATTGGACAGATGCTACTGGATGTTGCTGGTACTACTGGACAGATTCTTCTGGTGTTACTGGACAGGTGTTACTGGTGCTACTGGACAGATTCTTCTGGTGTTACTGGACAGATGCTTCTGGTGCGACTGGACAGAAGCTACTGGTGCTACTGGACAGATGTTACTGGTGCTACTGGACAGATGTTACTGGTGCTACTGGACATATGCTACTGGACAGATGCTTCTGGTGCTACTGGACAGATGCTATTGCTGCTACTGGACATATGCTAATGGTTCTACTGGACAGATGCTGCTGGTGCCTCTGGATAGATGTTACTGGTGCTACTGGACAGATGCTACTGGTGCCTCTGGATTGATGCTACTGGATCTACTGGACAGATGCTAATGGTTTTCCTGGACAGATCCTACTGGTTCTACTTCAGAGATGCTGCTGGTGCTACTGGACAGATGCTACTGGTGCCACTGGATAGATGCTACTGGTTCTACTGGACAGTTGCTACTGGTGCTACTGGATCTGAGTGCTGAAGCAGGAGATCACACCATCCTTTAGACTTAAACATGTGGCTGGTCTCACTGGTATTTTTCATGGTTTACATCCTACCTCACAAAAAGTTTCTGGTAAGTCTCCATACATGTTCCTCCAAGAAACATAAAATTATATGTGGTGTTCCCCAGGGACCAGTTTTAGGACAACAAAATTCAGCTGCAGGTGTCCTGATAAAAGGCCAGGGGGCGGGCCCACATTACACCTGTTTTAATTTCATTGCTTCCCTTGTGTTTCAGAACCCATTGGAAGCTTCTTTGAGTGGTTTATAAACGTCTTAACGTTTTTGGGCCTTCTTATCGTTTGGATCTGCTTTTACATTATAAACCCCTTGCACACCCTGGTGTGTATATTTATTAATTTTAACCTGGTTGCTTTTTAGAGCGTTTAGGTTTATTTTAGTACAAGTTGGAGTTTATGATTATTATCACTGCTCATCTTCACTTTTTCACATTTGTTTTCTTTACTGTTTCATTCATTCATCCATTTATTCATTTTCTGAACCACTTAATCCAATTCAGGGTCGCGGGGAAGCTGGAGCCTATCCCAGCTGGCTTTGGGCGACACTCAGGGTACACCCTGGACAGCTCGCCAGTCCATCGCAGGGACACACAGAGACAAACAACTACTCACACTCACTCCTATGGGCAATTTAGAGTAACCAATTAACCTAACATGCATGTCTTTGGACGGTGGGAGGAAGCTGGAGTACCCGGAGAGAACCCATGCATACACAGTGAGAACATGCAAACTCCACACAGAAACTGATCGAACTGACTGACTGAGTCCATAGCAGGTCTCAGGCTGGCAGCTCCAATCAGCCGAATGGGGGGGTCAATTTCCACCAATTCTACCAGATACCTTCTCTATGTTGTTATCGATTTTGCGGACCAGCTCCGGGACCTCGGCCAAATGACCAGGACTGGCATCCTGCTTACGGTCGACTCCGGTCAACACAAGAGTCTGTGCACTGCTAGCTCGGCACATACCGTTACAGAATTCAAGCAGCCTGCCAGTTGTTGCCAGAATCTCACGGCTCTTGAGGTAGATCAGAACTCCACCAGCGCCAATCAGCAGAATCCTGATCACCAATAATCCAAAGATGTAAACATCCTCCACGTCCTCAGAGGACAGAACTGCCAGACATATCGGTCTCCACCTGGCTCATGAGTCCTGAACATATCCAGCCGGAAGCGTCCCCTCAGGGCATGCAGGCTCCCATCTGCTCGATCTTCGGGTTGAGAAAATTTTATAAATTGCGTTGAGAGGAGCAAAAGAGAAAAGCGTCTGGCTTCGCTGAGAGCAGGAGAACAGGTTCCAGTGTTAGTTCCAGTATTGGTTCCAGTGTTTGTTCCCATGTTGGTTATCCTGTTGGTTCCAGTGTTGGTTCCAGTGTTGGTTCCCGTGTTGGTTCCTCTGGTAGTTCCAGTGCTGGTTCCAGTCTTGGTTCCCATGTTGGTTCCCCTGTTGGTTCCAGTGTTGGTTTCCATGTTGGTTCCAGTGTTGGTTCCCATGTTGGTTCCCCTGTTGGTTCCAGTGTTGGTTTCCATGTTGGTTCCAGTGTTGGTTCCCATGTTGGTTCCCCTGTTGGCTCCAGTGTTGGTTCCTGTGGTAGTTCCAGTGCTGGTTCCAGTCTTGGTTCCCATGTTGGCTCCAGTGTTGGTTCCTGTGGTAGTTCCAGTGCTGGTTCCAGTCTTGGTTCCCATGTTGGTTCCAGTGTTGGTTCCCATGCTGGTTCCAGTGTTGGTTCCAGTGTTGGTTCCCATGTTGGTTCCCGTGTTGGTTCCCATGTTGGTTCCAGTGTTGTTTCCAGTGCTGGTTCCCATATTGGTTCCAGTGTTGGTTCCCATGTCGTTTCCAGTGTTGGTTCCCATGTTGGTTCCCCTGTTGGTCCCAGTGTTGGTTCCCGTGTTGGTGCCCGTCTTAGATCCTGTGTTGGTTCCTTGTTGGTTTTCTAAGTTTGTTTCTGTGTTAGTGCCCATGTTGGTGCATTTGTTGGTTATCGTGTTGGTTCCCCGTGTTAAATTCTGCATTGGATCCCTTGTTTGTGCTGTGTTGGAGCCAGTGTTGCTGTGGTCAACTCCTGCAATGGCATTTCCTCACTTGGCTCCTCTGTGCAGCAACATATTATATATCCAGGTGTATGTAATAATTAAGACTTGCTGGTGGGTGTGTGTGTGTGTGTGTGTGTGTGTGTGTGTGTGTGTGTGTGGAGGGGGGTAATTTTAGGGATAAATTTTGCTTTATTTTAGATGAATAATCTGTAATATGCTCTAAAAACAGGGACATTTAGTTGATGTCTTCTGAAACAAGTTGAGCATTAACGCTGCGTTTGTGTTTCTTCTTGGCCTGCAGATGCATTAGCATGTTAGCTTACACATGCCAGCTGCTTTATAAGAGCTAAAGTTCCAAGCCGTTGGCAGCAACATGAGCAGGGACACTGTGGAAAGGTCACCTTTCACGCCTAGTAAATGAAGGAAATGATTGGCTTCACAACCCCCCAACACCATCAAAGCCGTACTTTTAGGCCACTGGCGAGCTGCGCTTGCTAACTCCCACTCACCTAATCACCACTCGGCACGGCAAATTAAAACATGAATCATGTTGCTAATCTGCATATAATTTGCATTTTCTCAGCGTGAAAAGTGTTTAAACATGATGTCAGTCTTAATTGCAGAAGCTCTGCAGCCAGGATCACTGTTTGCAATGGATTTTTACATTCCACCTGAAGAGAACTTCAGGGACAAAAGCTGGAAGACAGATTGTACTCAACAGTCGTCAGCAAGGCGAAGTCCAGGAGACAAGTCTGCTGGCGTGGAAACACATCTGGTTCCAGCAGCAAACATCTACATCAGGCTTCAGAAGAACCCTTCTGCTGCTGGCGGTATGAAGCCTGAATGCACGTCGGCTTCTTGCACAGGATCAGGGAAATATGCGAAGTCTGAAGCACCCCTGGTCAAAGTTACCGATAACAGTTAAATAAATTAAACAATGTCTTCCATGACAACCATGAAGCCATGAAGGTGAAGGGCAGAGAGGTGGGTGGTGTTAGATTTAGCATGTGTAAAGGATGGGGTGGATAGAGTGGGTGCAGGAAAGACGTATACGTGCGTAAGGGTGAGGGTGTGTGTGTGGTTGGAGGGGATTTTGGTGCCCGGGGTGTACGAGTGGTGCACTGCGGTGCGGGCTGGCTGCCCCTCAGTGGTGGTCTGGGGGTCTTGGCTCTCCATTGGCGTGGGCTGGGTCCTCTGTCTGGGGGGGTGAGGGGTGTTGCTTTCATGCTGGGGCCCCCCCTCTGCCACCTCCTGGGTGGATGCATGGCTGGCTCTGGAGCAGGGTGGTTGGGATCTGTGCTTGGGGACGGCGGGGCCACATTGTGTGGGTGGAGTCACATTGTATGGGCTGGGCCACATTGTGTGGGTGGAGTCACATTGTATGGGCTGGGCCACAATGTGTGGGTGGAGTCACATTGTATGGGCTGGGCCACATTGTGTGGGTGGAGTCACATTGTATGGGCTGGGCCACAATGTGTGGGTGGAGTCACATTGTATGGGCTGGGCCACATTGTGTAGGTGGAGTCACATTGTATGGGCTGGGCCACAATGTGTGGGTGGAGTCACATTGTATGGGCTGGGCCACATTGTGTGGGTGGAGTCACATTGTATGGGCTGGGCCACAATGTGTGGGTGGAGTCACATTGTATGGGCTGGGCCACAATGTGTGGGTGGAGTCACATTGTATGGGCTGGGCCACAATGTGTGGGTGAGGCCATGTTGTGTGGGTGGGGTCATATTGTGTGGGTGGAGTCACGTTGTATGTGCGGGGCCACATTGTGTGGATGGGGCCATACTATGTGGGCGCGGCCATGTGGTGTGGGTGGGGGCACACTGTGTGGGTGGGGTCACATTGGCATGACCCCTCTTCTCTGAACACGTTCCACTCTGCATGTTCTGCATGTGACGCAGTCACTGAGTCTGCAGGTTTATTCACTAACAGCAGCTGGTTTTCTTTCTGTCTTTCTGGTTTAACTGGTTACTTTTACTGGTGCTCCTGACAGTTGTTGTCTTAGTCATTCTGTAGGAGGAACATGAATCTGTGGTTGGCTTGTTTGACTTAATGTGTGTGTCTGAGTGTATATGCATTTTTATGAATGTCTCTCTCTGTCTTTCTACGAAGTGTTTTTCTCTGTTTTCTTTTTCGGTTCTCTTTCTGTCTTCTCCGGTCAGGTCCAGCAGTACGATGCAAACTCCGTAACATTTATACAAAATAAATAGAAAAATAAAATGACCATCCAGATATCGAGGGGATCGTTATGTTGAAAAAGCTCCTCTTGGTAAAGTAAATGTGTTCAGCAGAACAGCTTCCAGACCATCATTCTGCTGCTTCAATGCTGCGTCTGCAATGTGGGCGGGACTCAGTGGACAAGCCCCGCCCATTAACACAACAGGCCCTCCTAAAAAGGTGCAAAATCCTATCAAATCTCTGGATATGTTCTGCAAGTATTTGTTGAAGTCATTGGCCTGCGATAAAGGCATGCACCTAAAAAGATGTATATTTCATTGTAAACAACATGGTTTTACTTGGTTGTGGTGAAGACCAGCTATGCTGTCTAAAAGGCCACATGTGGATCATGCGATTGACGTGATGGACATGTGATTGACGTGTTATTGACAAGAGATTGACGTGTGATTGACATGAGATTGGCGTGTGATGGACATGTGATGGACATGTGATTGACATGTGATGGACGTGAATCACATGTGATGGACATGTGAATCACGTGATGGACATGTGAATCACATGTGATTGACATGTGATGGACATTTGATTGAGATGTGATTGACATGTGATTGACATGTGATGGACATGTGATGGACATGTGATTGACATGCGATTGACATGCGATGGACATGTGATGGACATGTGATGAATGTGATGGACATGTGATGGACATATGATTGACATGTGATGGAGATGTGATTGACATGTGATTGACATGTGATGGACGTGATGGACATGTGATTGACATGCGATTGACATGCAATTGACATGTGGTGGACATGCGAGGGACATGTGATTGACATGTGATGGAGATGTGATTGACATGCGATTGACATGTGATTGTCATGTGATTGTCATGTGATGGACGTGATTGACATGTGATTGACATGTGATTGACATGTGATTGACATGCGATTGACATGCAATTGACATGCGATTGACATGTGGTGGACATGTGATGGACATGTGGTGGACATGTGATGGACATGTGATTGACATGTGATTGACATGCGATTGACATGTGGTGGACATGTGATGGACATGTGGTGGACATGTGATGGACATGTGATTGACATGTGATGGACATGTGATTGACATGTGATGGACATTACTGTACTGGTAATGTGTCTTTAACTGGACTTAAGAGCAGAAACTGATAAACTGCTCAGCTGATGTTTAGCTTAGCGACAGGCTAATTGAACGTTGCGAGCCGGAGATGCGGCTGCCGGCGCTTCATCAGAATTTATCAACGACACCTAAGCCGGCACTTCATCATGTCTCGAAACCAATTTTTCCTGTGAATACGTCGCCCCACCGGCTCGTCCATCTTCCTGGCTGTCCTCGGGGTGCGCCGCAGCCTGCAACGGAGCCGCGCAGAACTCACGGCGTTTCGTAAAGCGATGAGTGATTTCACCTCGCTGCAGAATGTCGGGGAGCACAATGCCTCCCACACGCCCTCCTCGGCACGCAGTAACTCATTAGTCGATCCCACTGATCAATCACGGCTGAATTTTATTGAGGGTCATTAGGAATGTAAACCCTGAATGGCGCCTCGGGGGAAATCCATTTTGGTGCAGTAGGAGGTGAAAGGCTGCTGAGTGGAAAACGTTGCTTCTGTCCGACAGCCTGAACGCCACATCATTAATTGATCATCAATGCAAATGGTCATTTAGATATTAGAGTTCTGTGTTTTCCCAGTGAGGTGTCTCTTATTATGAGCTACAACGTCGCTTTAAATGAGCACGGCTTGACCTTTTGGCTGATTTACACACAGGATAGACCACACACACACTCCTACACACCAACTGCATTATCCATAAGTAACAATAAAGCAAATAAGCCCTGTTGCACGACTGGCGGGGATTGTTTGGCTTGGTTCCATTTCAACGGGTCTCTGGGTGATTAGAACAGTAAAGCCTGTCGCAGCGTCTTCAGATCAATGAGGGGGGGACGTTACAATATGAAAATAAAGGCTTTAAATAATTGACTTGTAGATGAGGCATGTAGTGCCTCATCTACATGCTGTGGACAGTAAAGATGGAATTAAGGCGTGGATGTTTCTTCTAGCCGAGCAGCCAGGATGCATTAGCTTAGCTATGTTAGCTGTTAGCTGTGTTAGCTGTCGTTCACATCAGTGCTCTGAGCCTCTTCCTGGAGCGTTTAAAACATTTAGTGTTTTATGACAGAAGCCGCAGTCTTGCTAACGTCTTAGCGTTAGCCGCTAATGCGATAGCCTGTGTTACCCTAAATGCTATGATATCACTAAAATCCTGTCATGCGGGAATTCAGATCTAAGGAACCGAGTTTAAAACTGAAATGAAAGAGAAATAGAAGAAAATCCAACCATAAGTCTATCTGCTGAAGAACACCTTGTGGTAAGAGCTTCTAGCGGCGCTGCAGGCAGGAGGAAGAGCAACTGGACCGTTGGCCGATTGGTTCCAGGCTTCCTCTGACTTCGCTACATCAGTACCGGTCCATTTACTGTTAAAGCTCCGTTTTCTGCTGCTTTCAAGGCCAGGTTGCCGCAGCACCATGAGAGCTCTGGGACATCCTGCATGGCGGTGTTCAGGTCCAGCAGGAAGATCTGAGCGGTCCAGGACACCATCAGCCATCCATCCATCCATCCATCTTCTGCTGCTTATCCGGGGTCGGGTCGCGGGGGCAGCAGCCTAAGCAGGGAAGCCCAGACTTCCCTCTCCCCAGCCACATTTGCCAACTCTGTGGGGGGATCCCGAGGCGTTCCCAGGCCAGCCGAGAGATGTAATCCCTCCAGCGTGTCCTGGGTCTTCCCCGGGGTCTCCTCCCAGAGGGACGTGCCTGGAACACCTCACCAGGGAGGCGTCCAGGAGGCATCCTGACCAGATGCCCGAGCCACCTCAACTGGTTCCTCTCCATGCGGAGGAGCAGCGGCTCTACTCTGATCTCCTCCCGGATGACCGAGCTCCTCACCCTATCTCTAAGGGAGAGCCCGGCCACCCTGCGGAGGAAACTCATTTCAGCCGCCTGTATACGAGATCTGGTTCTTTCGGTCACGACCCACAGCTCATGACCATAGGTGAGGGTAGGAACGTAGATCGACTGGTAAATGGAGAGCTTCGCCTTCTGGCTCAGCTCCTTCTTCACCATGACAGACCGGCGCAGAGTCCGCATTACTGCAGACGCCGCACCAATCCGTCTGTCCATATGTCCGTCTGTCATATGTTTCTCCACTTCTACTCCTACGGTTATATCAGTCCATTATCCAGCCTGTTATTCTGTACTGTTCAACTTGCTTTTTCAATTTGTTGACTGTTAAGAACCGGACTAAACTCATAAAGGTAACCAACACCGCAGCAAAAATCATAGGACTCCCCACACCAAGCCTTACAGAGCTTAACAACAGAGCCATTGGACGCTTTGCACTTTCCATGGAGCAGGACCCCACACACCCCCTTCATGAACAACTCACCCCTCTTCCTTCAGGACGGAGGTACAGGGCGCTCAGGTGCAAAAAGGCTCGGTTGGGAAAAAGCCTGATCCCCTCAGTCATAACATTTCTAAACAGCAGGGGGCGCTGAGTGTACTCTGTTTATTGTATTTGTATGTTGTTTCTGTGGTCTGTTGTCATTGTCCTTTTTGTTGTCAAACATGTGCTGTGTACGTGGAAAAGAATTTCCCTTTGGGGACAATAAAGTCTAAGTCTGTCGATCTCACGCTCCATCCTTCCCTCACTCGTGAACAAGACCCCGAGATATTTAAACTCCTCCACTTGAGGCAGGACCTGACTCCCGACCCGGAGAGGGCAATCCACCCTATTCCGGCTGAGGACCATGGTCTCAGATTTGGAGGTGCTGATTCTCATCCCAGCCGCTTCACACTCGGCCGCGAATCGCTCAAGCGAGAGCTGGAGATCACGACCAGATGAAGCCAACAGGACCACGTCATCTGCAAAAAGCAGGGACCCAATCCTGAGGCCACCAAGTCGGATCCCCTCAACACCTCGGCTGCACCTAGAAATTCTGTCCATATAAGTTATGAACAGAATCGGTGATAAAGGGCAGCCTTGGCGGAGTCCAACCCTCACCGGAAACGAATCCGACTTACTACCGGCAATGTGGACCAAGCTCTGACACCTGTCGTACAGGGACCGGACAGCTCGCACAAGGGGGTCCGGTCCCCATACTCCCGGAGTACCCCCCACAGGAGCCCCCGGGGGACACGGTCAAACGCCTTCTCCAGGTCCACAAAACACATGTAGACTGGTTGGGCAAACTCCCATGCCCCCTCCAGGACCCCAAAGAGGGTATAGAGCTGGTTCCGCGACCAGGACGAAAACCGCACTGCTCCTCCTCAATCCGAGATTCGACTATCTGGCGGACCCTCCTCTCCAGGACCCCTGAATAGACCTTACCAGGGAGGCTGAGGAGTGTGATTCCCCTGTAATTGGAACACACCCTCCGGTCCCCCTTCTTAAAAAGGGGGACCACCACCCCAGTCTGCCAGTCCAGCGGTACTGTCCCCGATGTCCATGCAATACTGATGAGGCTTCCTCATCAGAAGACGTGTTGGTAGGATTGAGGAGGTCTTCGAAGTATTCCTTCCACCGACCCACTACGTCCCGGGTTGAGGTCAGCAGCTCCCCATCTCCACTGTACACAGTGTTGATGGAGCACTGCTTCCCCCTCCTGAGCCGCCGGATAGTGGACCAGAATCTCCTCGAAGCCGTCCGGAAGTCTTTCTCCATGGCCTCGCCGAACTCCTCCCATGCCTGAGTTTTCGCCTTGGTGACAGCCGAAGCCGCATGCTGCTTAGCCTGACGGCATCCCTCACTGCTGGTGTCCACCAACGAGTCCTGGGATTACCACCACAACAGGCACCAACGACCTTACAGCCACAGCTCCGGCTGGCCGCCTCAGCAATAGAGGCACGGAACACAGCCCATTCAGACTCAATGTCCCCCGCCTCACTCGGGACATGGTTGAAGCTCTGCTGAAGGTGGGAGTTGAAGCTCGCTCTGACAGGGGACTCAGCCAGACGTTCCCAGCAGACCCTCACAACACGTTTGGGCCTGCCAGATCTGAAAGGCTTCCTCCCCCACCATCTGAGCCAACTCACCACCAGGTGGTGATCAGTTGAAGCTCCGCCCCCCTCTTCACCCGAGTGTCCAAGGCATGTGGCCGCAGGTCCGACGATACGACTACAAAATCGATCATTGAACTGCGGACCAGGGAATCCTGATGCCAGGTGTACATATGGACACTCTTATGTTGGAACATGGTGTTCGTTATGGACAATCCATGACGAGCACAGAAGTCCAATAACAAAACACCATTTGGGTTCAGAGGGGGGGGGGACCATGCCTCCCAATCACTCATCTCCAGGTCTCACTGTCATTGCCCACGTGAGCATTGAAGTCCCCCAGCAGAACAATGGAGTCCCCAGAAGGAGCACCCTCCAGCACTCCCTCCAAGGACTCCAGAAAGGGTGGGTACTCTGAACTGCTGTTCGGTGCATAAGCACAGACAACAGTCAGGACCCGTCCCCCCACCCGGAGGCGGAGGGAAACTACCCTTTCATCCACCGGGGTAAACCCCAACGTGCAGGCACCAAGCTGGGGGCTGATGAGAATGCCCACACCTGCTCAGCGCCTCTCACCATGAGCAACTCCAGAGTGGAAGAAGGTCCAGCCCCTCTCGAGGGTTCTGGTTCCAGAGCCCAAGCCATGCGTCGAGGTGAGTCCAACTATATCTAGTCGGAACCGCTCAACCTCGCGCACAAGCTCAGGCTCCTTCCCCACCAGAGAGGTGACGTTCCACGTCCCTGGAGCCAGCTTCTGCAGCCGGGGATCGGACCGCCAGGGTCCCCGCCTCTTGCTGCCGCCCAGCTCACATTGCACCCGACCCCTACAGCTCCTCCCGCAGATGGTGAGCCCACGGGAGGTGGGGCCCATGTAACCCTTTCGGGCTGAGCCCGACCGGGCCCCATGGGCGAAGGCCCGGCTACCAGATGCTCGCTCTCGTACCCCGCCTCCAGGCCTGGCTCCAGAGGGGGGTCCCGGTAACCCGCGTCCGGGCAAGGGAACATTTATGCCCAGGTTTCTGTTCATCATAGAGGTCTTTGAGCCGTGCTTGGTCTGGTCCCTCCCCTAGACACCTGTTTGCCATGGGTGACCCTACCAGGGGCATAAAGCCCCCGACAACATAGCTGCTAGGATCTTCGGGACGCACAAACCCCTCCACCACGATAAGGTGACGGCTCAGGGAGGGGCCTAAAAAAATAAAATAAAATGGCTAAAAAAAACGCTAAAATAAAATGTTAAAATAATAACGTTAAAATTAAAATGCTAAAATAAAAACGAGAAAATAAAACTGCTAACATAAACTCCCTAAAATAAAATTGCTAAAATAAAGATGCTAAAAAAAAGACGCTAAAAAAACCCAGCTAAAATAAACTCTAAAATAAAATTATTAAAATAAAAACGAAAAAATTAAGACGCTAAAATAAAATGCTCCAGTCTGAAGAAAACAGCTAGAAGAATAAAAAAAAAAACTAAAAAAAAAACTTTACTCTGTAAATCTAATCTGGACATAAAAAGTTCAGACTCAGCAAGTTGAATCTTATTTGGACAGAAAAATGGCGACACGCTCACTATGAATGAATGAATGAATGAATGAATGAATAAATAAATAAACAAATATTCTAAATGAGCAGTAATTTGTCCATATTTACCTCAGACAGTTTGACTTTATCTTGGTTTTTTCCCCCTAATGAGATGGCTATGTTGTGTTCCTCGTTTGACGGTGACCTGCCGCCATACGAGAGCGAGCGGATCCGGCGTGGACGCCAGCTCGGACGCCATAATGAGCCCAACCTGCAGCACTCGCAGCAGGAAGCTTCGTGCCCTGCCGCTAACCCGCTGTGCACTAATGACTCTGCACATCACTGTCAAATGCCATTTCCTCCACCTTGTACACACACACACACACACACACACACACACACACACACACACACACACCTGTGTTGGCTTATACAACACAGGTGTTATTTTCTTTGTATAAGTGTGGCTTATACAAAGAAAATACAGATTTTTCTCACACACTAACAGCCAATTATTTCTGGGGAAAAGTGGAAAAACTTCGCTTGTGTTTTTTATGTAAATAAAGCGATGAGAGAATCATCCCGAGGAGGAGCGACGAAGAAAACAAACATCTGTGCAAATAAAAACAAGCTGCATGGTAATGAGCCGGTACCGGAACGTCTGACATGACTGTGTGTGTTTCCCGCCACAGTAACCGCTGACGACGATCACCGTTAAGTCTTTTCCATTTTATTGCTGCATTAAACATAAACACGGATTATAAGATGACTTTGTTCAGATTATCTATGTTTTTCTCATAATAAGCATTTCATTGTCATAATTCTCTAAATAATAATATTCAATACTTTTGGCGTGAATGAGCTTCCACAGAGCAGAACAACCATTTAAATGAAGAAGAAGAAGAAGTGGCTTCTGCCTAGCATGGCGGCGCTGTAACCTACATATGTGTAGGATGGCATGTGCTGGAGCTCCACCAGCCCACCACATCAACGGACTTCAGACAGGAGGATCTGACGAGCCTCATTAGCTTGTGAAGGTGCTAGGCTACGTCACATGGTGGTGGCATCAAAGGGAACATGTGACACATTGTACGGAGGTGATGCAGCGCACACGCCTCTGCCAGGCCAGCGTCTGTGTGTTCTGGGAAAAGACAAAGGAAGCGCTGCAAGAGGAGGAAGAACAGAGGATGACTGACAGTTTGTTCCACCAATCAGATGAAGCTTTGCTCTGAAACCGGATTAATCTGCTGCAGACCGTTAAAATGTTTCCAATGCTGGAGGACGTCGATAACACGCTGGTATCGTCAATACCGACTGATTGTCCACCTTACACTGAGCACCGCGCAGATCCCCCGTCCCGGTCCATGGGCCGCCACACGGGTCTTCAAGCAGTATCACTCCCAGTATCAGTCCCAGTATCACTCCCAGTATCAGTCCCAGTATCACTCCCCGTATCACTCCCAGTATCACTCCCAGTATCACTCTTAGTATCAATCCCAGTATCACTCCCTGTATCACTCCCAGTATCAGTCCCAGTATCACTCCCAGTATCACTCCCTGTATCACTCCCTGTATCACTCCTAGTATCAGTCCCAGTATCACTCCCTGTATCACTCCCAATATCAGTCCCAGTATCAGTCCCAGTATCACTCCTAGTATCAGTCCCAGTATCACTCCCTGTATCAGTCCCAGTATCAGTCCCAGTATCACTTCCTGTATCACTCCTAGTATCACTCCCTGTATCACTCCTAGTATAAGTCCCAGTACCAGTATCAGTCCCTGTATCACTCCCAGTATCAGTCCCTGTATCACTCCCAGTATCACTCCCTGTATCACTCCCTCTATCACTCCCAGTATTAGTCCAAGTATCACTCCCAGTATCACTCCCAGTATCAGTCCCAGTATCACTCCCTGTATCAATCCCAGTATCACTCCCTGTATCACTCCCAGTATCAGTCCCAGTATCAGTAACAGTATCACTCCCTGTATCACTCCTAGTATCAGTCCCAGTATCACTCCCTGTATCACTCCCAGTATCAGTCCCAGTATCATTCCCCATATCACTCCTAGTATCAGTCCCAGTATCACTCCCTGTATCACTCCCTGTATCAGTCCCAGTATCACTCCCTGTATCACTCCTAGTATCACTCCCTGTATCACTCCTAGTATCACTCCCTGTATCACTCCTAGTATCAGTCCCAGTATCACTCCTAGTATCAGTCCCAGTATCACTCCCCATATCACTCCTAGTATCAGTCCCAGTATCACTCCCTGTATCACTCCCTGTATCAGTCCCAGTATCACTCCCTGTATCACTCCTAGTATCACTCCCTGTATCACTCCCAGTATCACTCCCAGTATCACTCCTAGTATCAGTCCCAGTATCATCTCCATATCACTCCTAGTATCAGTCCCAGTATCACTCCCTGTATCACTCCTAGTATCACTCCCTGTATCACTCCTAGTATAAGTCCCAGTACCAGTATCAGTCCCTGTATCACTCCCAGTATCAGTCCCTGTATCACTCCCAGTATCACTCCCTGTATCACTCCCTCTATCACTCCCAGTATTAGTCCAAGTATCACTCCCAGTATCACTCCCAGTATCAGTCCCAGTATCACTCCCTGTATCAATCCCAGTATCACTCCCTGTATCACTCCCAGTATCAGTCCCAGTATCAGTAACAGTATCACTCCCTGTATCACTCCCAGTATCACTCCCTGTATCACTCCCAGTATCACTCCCAGTATCATTCCCCATATCACTCCTAGTATCAGTCCCAGTATCACTCCCTGTATCACTCCCTGTATCAGTCCCAGTATCACTCCCTGTATCACTCCTAGTATCACTCCCTGTATCACTCCTAGTATCACTCCCTGTATCACTCCTAGTATCAGTCCCAGTATCACTCCTAGTATCAGTCCCAGTATCACTCCCCATATCACTCCTAGTATCAGTCCCAGTATCACTCCCTGTATCACTCCCTGTATCAGTCCCAGTATCACTCCCTGTATCACTCCTAGTATCACTCCCTGTATCACTCCCAGTATCACTCCCAGTATCACTCCTAGTATCAGTCCCAGTATCATCTCCATATCACTCCTAGTATCAGTCCCAGTATCAGTCCCAGTATCACTCCTAGTATCACTCCCTGTATCACTCCTAGTATAAGTCCCAGTACCAGTATCAGTCCCTGTATCACTCCCAGTATCACTCCCAGTATCAGTCCCAGTATCACTCCCTGTATCACTCCTAGTATCACTCCCTGTATCACTCCTAGTATCAGTCCCAGTATCACTCCCAGTATCACTCCCTGTATCACTCCCAGTATCAGTCCCAGTATCAGTAACAGTATCACTCCCAGTATCACTCCCTGTATCACTCCTAGTATCAGTCCCAGTATCACTCCCTGTATCAGTCCCAGTATCAGTCCCAGTATCAATCCTAGTATCAGTCCCAGTATCACTCCCTGTATCAGTCCCTGTATCAGTCACAGTATCACTCCCTGTATCACTCCAAGTATCAGTCCCAGTATCACTCCGTGTCACTCCCAGTATCAGTCCCAGTATCACTCCCTGTATCAGTCCCAGTATCACTCCCTGTATCACTCCTAGTATCACTCCCAGTATCAAGCCCAGTATCAAGCCCAGTATCAGTCCCAGTATCAGTCCCTGTTTCACTCCCTGTATCACTCCCAGTATCACTCCTAGTATCAGTCCCAGTATCATCTCCATATCACTCCTAGTATCAGTCCCAGTATCACTCCCTGTATCACTCCTAGTATCACTCCCTGTATCACTCCTAGTATAAGTCCCAGTACCAGTATCAGTCCCTGTATCACTCCCAGTATCACTCCCAGTATCAGTCCCAGTATCACTCCCTGTATCACTCCTAGTATCACTCCCTGTATCACTCCTAGTATCAGTCCCAGTATCACTCCCAGTATCACTCCCTGTATCACTCCCAGTATCAGTCCCAGTATCAGTAACAGTATCACTCCCAGTATCACTCCCTGTATCACTCCTAGTATCAGTCCCAGTATCACTCCCTGTATCAGTCCCAGTATCAGTCCCAGTATCAATCCTAGTATCAGTCCCAGTATCACTCCCTGTATCAGTCCCTGTATCAGTCACAGTATCACTCCCTGTATCACTCCAAGTATCAGTCCCAGTATCACTCCCAGTGTCACTCCCAGTATCAGTCCCAGTATCACTCCCTGTATCAGTCCCAGTATCACTCCCTGTATCACTCCTAGTATCACTCCCAGTATCAAGCCCAGTATCAGTCCCAGTATCAGTCCCTGTTTCACTCCCTGTATCACTTCCAGTATCAGTCCCTGTATCACTCCCAGTATCACTCCCAGTATCAGTCCCAGTATCAGTCCCAGTATCAGTCCCAGTATCACTCCCTGTATCACTCCCAGTATCACTCCCTGTATCACTCCCAGTATTAGTCCCAGTATCAGTCCCAGTATCACTCCCAGTATCAGTCCCAGTATCAGTCCCAGTATCAGTCCCAGTATCACTCCTAGTATCAGTCCCAGTATCACTCCCTGTATCACTCCAAGTATCAGTCCCAGTATCACTCCCAGTATCAGTCCCAGTATCAGTCCCAGTATCACTCCCTGTATCAGTCCCAGTATCACTCCCTGTATCACTCCTAGTATCACTCCCAGTATCAAGCCCAGTATCAGTCCCAGTATCACTCCCTGTATCACTTCCAGTATCAGTCCCTGTATCACTCCCAGTATCAGTGCCAGTATCACTCCCAGTATCAGTCCCAGTATCACTCCCTGTATCACTCCCAGTATCACGCCTTGTATCACTCCCAGTATTAGTCCCAGTATCACTCCCAGTATCAGTCCCAGTATCACTCCCTGTATCACTTCCAGTATCACTCCCTGTATCAGTCCCTGTATCACTCCCAGTATCACTCCCAGTATCATTCCCTGTATCACTCCCAGTATTAGTCCCAGTATCACTCCCAGTATCAGTCCCAGTATCACTCCCTTTATCACTCCCAGTATCACTACCTGTATCACTCCCAGTATTAGTCCCAGTATCACTCCCAGTATCACTCCCAGTATCACTCCCTGTATCACTTCCAGTATCACTCCCTGTATCACTCCTAGTATCAGTCCCTGTATCACTCCCAGTATCACTCCCTGTATCACTCCCAGTATTAGTCCCAGTATCACTTCCAGTATCACTCCCAGTATCAGTCCCAGTATCACTCCTAGTATCACTCCCTGTATCACTCCCAGTATTAGTCCCAGTATCACTTCCAGTATCACTCCCAGTATCAGTCCCAGTATCAGTAACAGTATCACTCCCTGTATCACTCCCTGTATCACTCCTAGTATCAGTCCTAGTATCACTCCCTGTATCAGTCCCAGTATCAGTCCCAGTATCAATCCTAGTATCAGTCCCAGTATCAGTCCCAGTATCACTCCCTGTATCAGTCCCTGTATCAGTCACAGTATCACTCCCTGTATCACTCCAAGTATCAGTCCCAGTATCACTCCCAGTGTCACTCCCAGTATCAGTCCCAGTATCACTCCCTGTATCAGTCCCAGTATCACTCCCTGTATCACTCCTAGTATCACTCCCAGTATCAGTCCCAGTATCAGTCCCTGTTTCACTCCCTGTGTCACTTCCAGTATTAGTCCCTGTATCACTCCCAGTATCACTCCCAGTATCAGTCCCAGTATCAGTCCCAGTATCACTCCCTGTATCACTCCCAGTATCACTCCCTGTATCACTCCCAGTATTAGTCCCAGTATCAGTCCCAGTATCACTCCCAGTATCAGTCCCAGTATCAGTCCCAGTATCACTCCCTGTATCACTCCCAGTATCAGTCCCTGTATCACTCCCAGTATCACTCCCTGTATCACTCCCAGTATCACTCCCAGTGTCACTCCCAGTATCAGTCCCAGTATCACTTCCTGTATCACTCCTTGTATCACTCCCAGTATCAGTCCCAGTATCACTCCCAGTATCACTCCCTGTATCAATCCCAGTATCACTCCCTGTATTAGTCCCAGTATCACTCCCTGTATCACTCCCAGTATCAGTCCCAGTATCACTCCCTGTATCACTCCCAGTATCAGTCCCAGTATCAGTCCCAGTATCAGTCCCAGTATCACTCCCAGTATCACTCCTAGTATCAGTCCCAGTATCACTCCCCATATCACTCCTAGTATCAGTCCCAGTATCACTCCCTGTATCACTCCCTGTATCAGTCCCAGTATCAGTCCCAGTATCACTTCCTGTATCACTCCTAGTATCACTCCCTGTATCACTCCTAGTATCAGTACCAGTACCAGTATCAGTCCCTGTATCACTCCCAGTGTCACTCCCAGTATCAGTCCCAGTATCACTCCCTGTATCACTCCTAGTATCAGTCCCATAATCACTCCCAGTATCACTCCCTGTATCACTCCCAGTATCAGTCCCAGTCAGTAACAGTATCACTCCCAGTATCACTCCCTGTATCACTCCTAGTATCAGTCCCAGTATCACTCCCTGTATCAGTCCCAGTATCACTCCTAGTATCAGTCCCTGTATCAGTCCCAGTATCACTCCCTGTATCAGTCCCAGTATCACTCCCTGTATCACTCCTAGTATCACTCCCAGTATCACTCCTAGTATCACTCCCAGTATCAAGCCCAGTATCAGTCCCAGTATCAGTCCCTGTTTCACTCCCTGTATCACTTCCAGTATCAGTCCCTGTATCAGTCCCAGTATCACTCCCAGTATCAGTCCCAGTATCAGTCCCAGTATCAGTCCCAGTATCACTCCCTGTATCACTCCCAGTATCACTCCCTGTATCACTCCCAGTATTAGTCCCAGTATCACTCCCAGTATCAGTCCCAGTATCAGTCCCAGTATCACTCCCTGTATCACTCCCAGTATCAGTCCCTGTATCACTCCCAGTATCACTCCCTGTATCACTCCCTCTATCACTCCCAGTATCACTCCCAGTGTCACTCCCAGTATCAGTCCCAGTATCACTTCCTGTATCACTCCTTGTATCACTCCCAGTATCAGTCCCAGTATCACTCCCAGTATCACTCCCTGTATCAATCCCAGTATCACTCCCTGTATCACTCCCAGTATCAGTCCCAGTATCAGTAACAGTATCACTCCCTGTATCACTCCTAGTATCAGTCCCAGTATCACTCCCTGTATCACTCCCAGTATCAGTCCCAGTATCAGTCCCAGTATCACTCCCAGTATCACTCCTAGTATCAGTCCCAGTATCACTCCCCATATCACTCCTAGTATCAGTCCCAGTATCACTCCCTGTATCACTCCCTGTATCAGTCCCAGTATCACTTCCTGTATCACTCCTAGTATCACTCCCTGTATCACTCCTAGTATCAGTCCCAGTACCAGTATCAGTCCCTGTATCACTCCCAGTGTCACTCCCAGTATCAGTCCCAGTATCACTCCCTGTATCACTCCTTGTATCACTCCCTGTTTCACTCCTAGTATCAGTCACATAATCACTCCCAGTATCACTCCCTGTATCACTCCCAGTATCAGTCCCAGTGTCAGTAACAGTATCACTCCCAGTATCACTCCCTGTATCACTCCTAGTATCAGTCCCAGTATCACTCCCTGTATCAGTCCCAGTATCACTCCTAGTATCAGTCCCTGTATCAGTCCCAGTATCACTCCCTGTATCACTCCAAGTATCAGTCCCAGTATCACTCCCAGTATCACTCCCAGTATCAGTCCCAGTATCACTCCCTGTCTCAGTTCCTGTATCACTCCCTGTATCACTCCTAGTATCACTCCCAGTATCAAACCCAGTATCAGTCCCAGTATCAGTCCCAGTATCACTCCCTGTATCACTTCCAGTATCAGTCCCTGTATCACTCCCAGTATCACTCCCAGTATCACTCCCAGTATCAGTCCCAGTATCACTCCCAGTATCACTCCCAGTATCACGCCTTGTATCACTCCCAGTATTAGTCCCAGTATCACTCCCAGTATCAGTCCCACTATCACTCCCTGTATCACTTCCAGTATCACTCCCAGTATCACTCCCAGTATCAGTCCCTGTATCACTCCCAGTATCACTCCCAGTATCATTCCCTGTATCACTCCCAGTATTAGTCCCAGTATCACTCCCAGTATCAGTCCCAGTATCACTCCCTTTATCACTCCCAGTATCACTACCTGTATCACTCCCAGTATTAGTCCCAGTATCACTCCCAGTATCACTCCCAGTATCAGTCCCAGTATCACTCCCTGTATCACTTCCAGTATCACTCCCTGTATCACTCCTAGTATCAGTCCCTGTATCACTCCCAGTATCACTCCCTGTATCACTCCCAGTATTAGTCCCAGTATCACTCCCAGTATCAGTCCCAGTATCAGTCCCAGTATCACTCCCAGTATCACTCCTAGTATCACTCCCTGTATCACTCCCAGTATTAGTCCCAGTATCACTCCCTGTATTACTCCTAGTATCAGTCCCAGTATCACTCCCTGTATCAGTCCCAGTATCACTCCTAGTATCAGTCCCTGTATCAGTCCCAGTATCACTCCCTGTATCACTCCAAGTATCAGTCCCAGTATCACTCCCAGTATTAGTCCCAGTATCACTCCCTGTATCAGTCCCAGTATCACTCCCTGTATCACTCCTAGTATCACTCCCAGTATCAAGCCCAGTATCAGTCCCAGTATCAGTCCCAGTATCACTCCCTGTATCACTTCCAGTATCAGTCCCTGTATCACTCCCAGTATCACTCCCAGTATCAGTGCCAGTATCACTCCCAGTATCAGTCCCAGTATCACTCCCTGTATCACTCCCAGTATCACGCCTTGTATCACTCCCAGTATTAGTCCCAGTATCACTCCCAGTATCAGTCCCAGTATCACTCCCTGTATCACTTTCAGTATCACTCCCTGTATCACTCCCAGTATCAGTCCCTGTATCACTCCCAGTATTAGTCCCAGTATCACTCCCAGTATCAGTCCCAGTATCACTCCCTTTATCACTCCCAGTATCACTACCTGTATCACTCCCAGTATTAGTCCCAGTATCACTCCCAGTATCACTCCCAGTATCAGTCCCAGTATCACCCCCTGTATCACTTCCAGTATCACTCCCTGTATCACTCCTAGTATCAGTCCCTGTATCACTCCCAGTATCACTCCCTGTATCACTCCCAGTATTAGTCCCAGTATCACTCCCAGTATCAGTCCCAGTATCACTCCCAGTATCACTCCTAGTATCACTCCCTGTATCACTCCCAGTATTAGTCCCAGTATCACTTCCAGTATCACTCCCAGTATCAGTCCCAGTATCACTCCCTGTATCACTCCCAGTATCACTCCTAGTATCAGCATCCTTACAGTATCGATGTTATCACATCCCCGCTGGTATCGGTAAACCTGGACGCCGGATGTTTGGAAGGAAATGCAGGGATGTATGAAACCAAGCTGTTGCCATGGAAACGAGAACAACCTGTGTGAACATCCCAGCAGAGCAGAAACAGCAGATAATAAGGAGTCATTTTGTCGACGGCCTCCTGCGACTCCTTGTTGCAGGAGGTGTCTGATCTCCTCCTGCAGATCAGACACATGGGAAGCATGAGCTGGTGTGTGTGGAAGGTTCATCATGTGACCAGGTGTCTCCGTGATCCGGATTCACTTCAAAGCTGCAGCGCCGACGGGTCAACATGGAACCATCAGCGATGTGGACGTTCCCGTGTCCCGCGGGAATGGCCCGGAAACACACGCGTGTCCCGCGGGAATGACCTGGAAACACACGCGTGTCCCGCGGGAATGACCTGGAAACACGCGGGAATTACCTGGAAACACACGTGTGTCCCGGGGGAATGACCTGGAAACACGCGGGAATTACCTGGAAACACAAGTGTGTCCTGTGGGAATTACCTGGAAACACGCGGGAATTACCTGGAAACACACGTGTGTCCCGGGGGAATGACCTGGAAACATGCGGGAATTACCTGGAAACACACGTGTGTCCCGCGGGAATGACCTGGAAACACGCGTGTCCCGCGGGAATGACCCGGAAACACACGGGAATGGCCCGGAAACACACGCGTGTCCCGCGGACTCAGCGTTATCCCTTCTTCATCTCTTCATCCATCCGCTCCTCCATCGCTGTACGTCCTGCAGAGTACCTGCATGTCCTGTGGTCGTCCTCTGAGTCCTCCTGGAGGGAGGGGGGAGTCCTCCTGGAGGGAGGGGGGAGTCCTCCTGGAGGGAGGGGGGAGTCCTCCTGGAGGAGCAGCCCACTCTGCACGTGACAAACATGGTCGGGTTTTTCTCTGAAGTTCCAGGAGGAAAATCCGTCTCTGTGTTTCAAACTGAAATTAGCCCTGAATGACTTTTACGTAATCCCGCCGACAGACAGTACTTCGCTGTTCAACCGCCACAGAGCCGCCAGAGACGGACACAAAGCTGCACTCCCACGGACGGGAGGGAGGCGTCAGCATGTGTGGCTTCCTTTCAGTCGGAGCAACGAAACCCCCTCGCTCTGAAACGTGGACGTCTCCACGCCGACATGGAGACGAATCCCGACTTTCCTTCTTTACAGCCCCCCTTCTTCCTTCCCAGTTTCCAGGCTTCCTTTTCTGACTTTCCTCCATTTCTTTCCAAAGTAGAGGAGAAAGTCGACAAGCAGGCCGGCTGCAGGTTGTGGTTTCTGCATCAGTCCGAGCCGCAACAACGAAGCGCTGCGCTGCATGAAGGCCGTGGAGGCGTGGAGGAGGAGGTACATCTACACACAGTTTAGCTTCTCAGAGTCCAGCATGGTTCAGGGTTCGCAGTCGCTCAGTAAACACAGACGAGGAAAGGACTGGCCGTCCTCTCCCGGCCCAAACATCCAACATGGCCGCTCCAGGAGGCTCACTGTGAACCTCCTCCAGGAGGTGGAAGTGGAGCGAGGACAGCGGGGGGTAAACTGTCGCAGCAGATGTGGCGAGCGAGACGAGGAAGGCTGAGAAACGTTGGCCTCGCCGTCTCGTGTCCACATAAGTCCCTCCTGCACGTTTAACGTCTCCAGAACCAGCCAGAACCAGCCAGAAGCAGTCAGAACCAGCCATAAGCAGTCAGAACCAGACAGAACCAGCCGTGGTTCATCCTCTGGGGACGGCGTCCAGTCCTCTGCCGAGGACACGGTGGTTCCTACGGAGGACTGAGGAGAAATGTCATGTGGTGTTCAGAATTCGGAACCGGACCGATCAATAAACAATGTCATGGCAATCTGGAGCAGAGCAGTCCCGGGACCTGCAGGTTCTACGGGTCTCGAACCGAACAACTCGGCTCTGACCGGTAAGACGACACATTTATCTTCCCCTGTCGGCCGCTGATCCAGCAACCTGACGGAACTCTTTCCTCCTGTCCTGCGAGAGGTTGTTAGTCGCAGTTTCTAGCGCGACAAGCTCCGTAACGTGAAACATGGCTGCAGCGGCGCTGGGTGGCGCGGAGGGAAACGGGTCCAGAACCAAAGTCTAGAACCACGGTCAAGAACCAAGGTCCAGAACCAAGGTCCTGAACCACGGTCAAGAACCAAGGTCCAGACCTCCGGTCCAGAACCAAGGTCCCAAACCAAGGTCCATAACCAAGGTCCAGACCTCTGGTCCAGAACCAAGGTCCCAAACCAAGGTCCATAACCAAGGTCCAGACCTCCGGTCCAGAACCAAGGTCCAGACCTCCGGTCCAGAACCAAGGTCCCAAACCAAGGTCCAGAACCAAGGTCCAGACCTCCGGTCCAGAACCAAGGTCCCAAACCAAGGTCCAGAACCAAGGTCAAGAACCAAGGTCCAGACCTCCGGTCCAGAACCAAGGTCCAGTCCAGCGGTCCAGTCCAGCAGTCCAGACCTGCAGAACTGGGTCGGTTCTGGTTCCGACCTGCAGTGGGTGTTCCTGCTGAACTGGAGCAGACATGTGATGTTCTGCTGCTGACGGACGCCTCTTTAGATCAGCAGGGAAGCAAAAACAGGTCGACCCTCCCTTCCTGGTGCTGCTTTCAGACACATTTAGCTGGAAATGGCTGATGATCCCCCTCCCTGAGCCGTCACCTTATCATGGTGGAGGGGTTTGTGCGTCCCGAAGATCCTAGCAGCTATGTTGTCGGGGGCTTTATGCCCCTGGTAGGGTCACCAATGGCAAACGGCTCATCGACTTCTATGACGACGACCAACCTGGGCATAAATGTTCCCTTGCCCGGACGCGGGTTACCGGGACCCCCCTCTGGAGCCAGGCCTGGAGGCGGGGTAGGAGAGCGAGCGTCTGGTGGCCGGGCCTTCGGCCATGGGGCCCGGTCGGGCTCAGCCCGAAAGGGTTACATGGGCCCCACCTCCCGTGGGCTCACCATCTGCAGGAGGAGCCGTAGGGGTCGGGTGCAGTGTGAGCTTTGCGGCAGCAAGGGGCGGGGACCCTGGCGGTCCGATCCCCGGCTGCAGAAGCTGGCTCTGGGGACGTGGAACGTCACCTCTCTGGTGGGGAAGGAGCCTGAGCTTGTGCGCGAGGTTGAGCGGTTCCGGCTAGATATAGTTGGACTCACCTCGACGCATGGCTTGGGCTCTGGAACCAGAACCCTCGAGAGGGGCTGGACCTTCTTCCACTCTGGAGTTGCTCATGGTGAGAGGCGCCGAGCAGGTGTGGGCATTCTCATCAGCCCCCAGCTTGGTGCCTGCACGTTGGGGTTTACCCCGGTGGATGAAAGGGTAGTTTCCCTCCGCCTCCGGGTGGGGGGACGGGTCCTGACTGTTGTCTGTGCTTATGCACCGAACAGCAGTTCAGAGTACCCACCCTTTCTGGAGTCCTTGGAGGGAGTGCTGGAGGGTGCTCCTTCTGGGGACTCCATTGTTCTGCTGGGGGACTTCAATGCTCACGTGGGCAATGACAGTGCGACCTGGAGGGGAGTGATTGGGAGGCATGGTCCCCCCCCCTCTGAACCCAAATGGTGTTTTGTTATTGGACTTCTGTGCTCGTCATGGATTGTCCATAACGAACACCATGTTCCAACATAAGAGTGTCCATATGTACACCTGGCATCAGGATTCCCTGGACCGCAGTTCCATGATGGATTTTGTAGTTGTATTGTCGGACCTGCGACCACATGCCTTGGACACTCGGGTGAAGAGGGGGGCGGAGCTTCAACTGATCACCACCTGGTGGTGAGTTGGCTCAGATGGTGGGGGAGGAAGCCGGTCAGATCTGGCAGGCCCAAACGTGTTGTGAGGGTCTGCTGGGAACGTCTGGCTGAGTCCCCTGTCAGAGCGAGCTTCAACTCCCACCTTCAGCAGAGCTTCAACCATGTCCCGAGTGAGGCGGGGGACATTGAGTCCGAATGGGCTGTGTTCCGTGCCTCTATTGCTGAGGCGGCCGGCCGGAGCTGTGGCTGTAAGGTCGTTGGTGCCTGTCGTGGCGGTAATCCCAGGACTCGTTGGTGGACACCAGCAGTGAGGGATGCCGTCCAGCTGAAGAAGGAGTCCTATTGGGTCTTCTTGGCCTGTGGGACTCTGGAGGCAGCTGATGGGTACCGGCGGGCTAAGCGGCATGCGGCTTCGGCTGTTACCAAGGCAAAGACTCGGGCATGGGAGGAGTTCGGCGACGCCATGGAGAAAAACTTCCGGACGGCTTCGAGGAGATTCTGGTCCACCATCCGGTGGCTCAGGAGGGGGAAGCAGTGCTCCATCAACACTGTGTAGAGTGGAGGTGGGGAGCTGCTGACCTCAACTCGGGACGTTGTGGGTCGGTGGAAAGAATACTTCGAAGACCTCCTCAATCCTACCAACACGGCTTCTGATGAGGAAGCCTCATCAGTATCGCGTGGACATCGGGGGCAGTACCGCTGGACTGGCAGACTGGGGTGGTGGTCCCCCTTTTTAAGAAGGGGGACCGGAGGGTGTGTTCCAATTACAGGGGAATCACACTCCTCAGCCTCCCTGGTAAGGTCTATTCAGGGGTCCTGGAGAGGAGGGTCCGCCAGATAGTCGAATCTCGGATTGAGGAGGAGCAGTGCGGTTTTCGTCCTGGTCGCGGAACCAGCTCTATACCCTCTTTGGGGTCCTGGAGGGGGCATGGGAGTTTGCCCAACCAGTCTACATGTGTTTTGTGGACCTGGAGAAGGCGTTTGACCGTGGCCCCCGGGGGCTCCTGTGGGGGGTACTCCGGGAGTATGGGGACCGGACCCTCTTGTTCGAGCTGTCCGGTCCCTGAACGACAGGTGTCAGAGCTTGGTCCACATTGCCGGTAGTAAGTCGGATTCGTTTCCGGTGAGGGTTGGACTCCGCCAAGGCTGCCCTTTATCACCGATTCTGTTCATAACTTATATGGACAGAATTTCTAGGCGCAGCCGAGGTGTTGAGGGATCCGACTTGGTGGCCTCAGGATTGGGTCCCTGCTTTTTGCAGATGACGTGGTCCTGTTGGCTTCATCTGGTCGTGATCTCCAGCTCTCACTTGAGCGATTCGCGGCCGAGTGTGAAGCGGCTGGGATGGGAATCAGCACCTCCAAATCTGAGACCATGGTCCTCAGCCGGAATAGGGTGGATTGTCCTCTCCGGGTCGGGGGTCAGGTCCTGCCTCAAGTGGAGGAGTTTAAATATCTCGGGGTCTTCACGAGTGAGGGAAGGATGGAGCGCGAGATCGACAGACTTAGACTTTATTGTCCCCAAAGGGAAATTCTTTTCCACGTACACAGCACATGTTTGACGACAAAAAGGACAATGACAACAGACCACAGAAACAACATACAAATACAATAAACAGAGTACACTCAGCGCCCCCTGCTGTTTAGAAATGTTATGACTGAGGGGATCAGGCTTTTTCCCAACCGAGCCTTTTTGCACCTGAGCGCCCTGTACCTCCGTCCTGAAGGAAGAGGGGTGAGTTGTTCATGAAGGGGGTGTGTGGGGTCCTGCTCCATGGAAAGTGCAAAGCGTCCAATGGCTCTGTTGTTAAGCTCTGTAAGGCTTGGTGTGGGGAGTCCTATGATTTTTGCTGCGGTGTTGGTTACCTTTATGAGTTTAGTCCGGTTCTTAACAGTCAACAAATTGAAAAAGCAAGTTGAACAGTACAGAATAACAGGCTGGATAATGGACTGATATAACCGTAGGAGTAGAAGTGGAGAAACATATGACAGACGGACATATGGACAGACGGATTGGTGCGGCGTCTGCAGTAATGCGGACTCTGCGCCGGTCTGTCATGGTGAAGAAGGAGCTGAGCCAGAAGGCGAAGCTCTCCATTTACCAGTCGATCTACGTTCCTACCCTCACCTATGGTCATGAGCTGTGGGTCGTGACCGAAAGAATGAGATCTCGTATACAGGCGGCTGAAATGAGTTTCCTCTGCAGTGTGGCCGGGCTCTCCCTTAGAGATAGGGTGAGGAGCTCGGTCATCCGAGAGGAGATCAGAGTAGAGCCGCTGCTCCTCCGCATCGAGAGGAGCCAGTTGAGGTGGCTCGGGCATCTGGTCAGGATGCCTCCTGGACCTCCCTGGTGAGGTGTTCCAGGCACGTCCCTCTGGGAGGAGACCCCGGGGAAGACCCAGGACACGCTGGAGGGATTATATCTCTCGGCTGGCCTGGGAACGCCTCGGGATCCCCCCGCAGAGTTGGCAAATGTGGCTGGGGAGAGGGAAGTCTGGGCTTCCCTGCTTAGGCTGCTGCCCCTGCGACCTGACCCCGGATAAGCAGCAGAAGATGGATGGATGGAATTATTTTATGGAGTTTATGTTAGCGGTTTTATTTTAGTGTTTTTATTTGTGCGTTTTTTTTTTTGCGTCTCTGTTTTAGCTTGCAGACATTTTTCTGTCCATCATTAAAATTAAATAAACTCCTTTCAGTCTGACTTTTTCAAGTTGACAGCTTGTTAGCTTTTTAATGGATATCCACGTGCATGGACTCTAATGTCAAGAGTATGGCTTAGCTAGAAGACCGCTGGTTCGATCTCCGGCTGGAGGGGTTTGAACCAGCGGTCTTTCTGAGGGGAGTTTCCATGTTCTCCCCATGTATGTGTGGGTTCTCTCCAGGTTATCCTGCCTCCTCCCACCCACAGTGGGTGAATTGAGCTATGGTTAATTGATCACTTTTCACATGTAGGTGGCGCTGGGTAAAAGCGTTTGCTGGATGACTGAATGAACATGAAGTAAAATGTTTGTCTTTATCGGTCAAATTATTACTGGTTAAATACCACTTACATTTAAAGTAATCCAGATCTATGATTCTTCCTGATCAGGTTCACAGAACAATCTCTTGTCAGAAAGACGGACCAGCAAGCCGATGTTCTGCCCATAAACAGGCGTGAAACGTCGGTAAAAGATCACGACATGCGGCATCGTGCCACCAGACGGAAGGCGAACAGACTTCTTACTCTCAACATTATTCGAAAAACAGACAAATCTCACAAATTATATAAAAGTTTGTCGTTATTACTCACAAAATTAGTAGTATAAGGCTCAGAAATTTAACAATCGTTTATTTTTTAAGAAAGAAAAATAACCTATTCAATTCATGCATGTTTGAGTACAGTGGGTTTTGAAAGTATTTGTATGTATTTTCATAATTATTGATTTTAATCAATATGTTAACGTTTCATATTTCCTCCACATTAGCAGCTAACGCTAAGACCATGGACTCCACATTATCAGCTAACGCTAAGACCATGGACTCCACATTATCAGCTAACGCTAAGACCATGGACTCCACATTATCAGCTAACGCTAAGACCATGGACTCCACATTATCAGCTAACGCTAAGACCATGGACTCCACATTATCAGCTAACGCTAAGACCATGGACTCCACATTATCAGCTAACGCTAAGACCATGGACTCCACATTATCAGCTAACGCTAAGACCATGGACTCCACATTATCAGCTAACGCTAAGACCATGGACTCCACATTATCAGCTAATGCTAAGACCATGGACTCCACATTATCAGCTAACGCTAAGACCATGGACTCCACATTATCAGCTAACGCTAAGACCATGGACTCCACATTATCAGCTAACGCTAAGACCATGGACTCCACATTATCAGCTAACGCTAAGGCCATGGACTCCACATTATCAGCTAATGCTAAGGCTGTGTCCTCTTAGAAACAAATGTTTCTGAATATTAGAGTTATCTGATTTGTCTCTGTATGATATAAAAATAGACATCTGATAATATCTGTAATATTCAAGAAAAATGTGTTTTATGTTTAAGTGTCTGTAACGAACTGACGCTGCGATGGACTGGCGAGCTGTCCAGGGTGTACCATGCCTTTTGCCCAAAGACTGCTGGGATAGGCTCCAGCTTCCCCGGGACTCTTCATCGGACTGAGCGGTTAGGATGATGAATGAATGAATGAATGAACTGAGGAAAATGAAGCAGGGTGTTTTGGCATCTCAGTGGTGACAGCCGACCTCAGCTTGTAGAGTAAACAAGAAGATAAACCAGGAACATGGAAATGCCGCCGTTTATCAGCTCATTCTACACTCAGACATGTTTCTGTCATGTGATTAAATCCAACTGCTGCGGAGCATCAGGACAGCAGCTGGGTTTGCGTCACGTCTAACCCTAATCCAACTGCTGCGGAGCATCAGGACGTATGATGTACCAAACATATGAGACAGAAGCTGCGGAGGTGTCCGTGCACACGTATGTGCAGCCACTCTGACTGCTCCTGTTGGAGTCTGGTTGTTTAATAATTCATGCTGAAAACTGTTGGAGTAAATAAATCACATCTTCCAGGAACATTTACTCTGTTGGCTCCGCAGTGTTTTAGCCGTGGCTGAAATTCCCATGGTGACGGTGTGATGTGGGAGGATGAATAACAAAGTCTGCAGGCGGCGATAAGGCGAGCACGTATCTGTCTGCAGAGACCAGCTTGTGATCAGCTGGTAGGATCCTGTGGCTCCGCAGCCTATCAGGAGATTAATGTGCTGGGTTTCAGAGGGTTTTTCCCAGTTCCTCCCGACTGGTCCTCTGGTGAAACAACCGGACTCCTCAGAGTGCAGACCGATCGTCTAGTCAGTGTCTGCGTGCACATGGAGCTGTGATGGGCGGGCTCTGTTCAGGCTCCTGCTTTGTGATTGGTTCATGGAGGTGGTTGAAGTTCCCTTGGACAGATGCTCCATCCAATAACCTTCAGACAGCACCCTGGACCCTGGACCCTGGAACCTGGACCCTGGACCCTGGAACGTGGAACCTGGACCCTGGAACGTGGAACCTGGACCTTGGAACCTGGACCCTGGAACGTGGAACCTGGACCCTGGAACGTGGAACCTGGACCTTGGAACATGGACCCTGGAACGTGGAACCTGGACCTTGGAACATGGACCCTGGAACGTGGAATCTGGATCCTGGCACGTGGAATCTGGAAAATGGAACCTGAAACCTGGAACGTGGAACCTGGACACTGGAACGTGGAACCTGGTCCCTGGAATGTGGAACCTGGTCCCTGGAACGTGGAAGCTGGAACCTGGAACGTGGAATCTGGAATCTGGAACCTGGAACGTGGAATCTGGAAAATGGAATCTGAACCCTGGAACGTGGAACCTGGAACCTGGAACCTGGAACGTGGAATCTGGAAAATGGAACCTGAACCCTGGAACGTGGAACCTGGTCCCTGGAACGTGGAAGCTGGATCCTGGAACGTGGAAGCTGGAACGTGGAACGTGGACCCTGGACCCTGGAACGTGGAAGCTGGAAACTGAAACGTGGAAGCTGGAAGCTGGAACCTGGAACCTGAACCATGGAACGTGGAAGCTGGAACCTGGAACGTGGAACCTGGTCCCTGGAACGTGGAAGCTGAACCCTGGAATGTGGAACCTGGAACCTGAACCCTGGAACGTGGAAGCTGGAACCTGGAACCTGGACCCTGGACCCTGGAACGTGGAAGCTGGAAACTGAAACGTGGAAGCTGGAAGCTGGAACTTGGAACCTGGAAGCTGGAACCTGGAACCTGGAACCTGAACCCTGGAACGTGGAAGCTGGAACCTGGAACCTGGAACGTGGAAGCTGGAACCTGGAACGTGGAACCTGGACCCTGGACCCTGGAACGTGGAAGCTGGAAACTGAAACGTGGAAGCTGGAAGCTGGAACCTGGAACTTGGAACCTGGAAGCTGGAACCTGGAACCTGAACCATGGAACGTGGAAGCTGGAACCTGGAACGTGGAACCTGGTCCCTGGAACGTGGAAGCTGAACCCTGGAACGTGGAACCTGGAACCTGAACCCTGGAACGTGGAAGCTGGAACCTGGAACCTGGACCCTGGACCCTGGAACGTGGAAGCTGGAAACTGAAACGTGGAAGCTGGAAGCTGGAACTTGGAACCTGGAAGCTGGAACCTGGAACCTGGAACCTGAACCCTGGAACGTGGAAGCTGGAACCTGGAACCTGGAACGTGGAAGCTGGAACCTGGAACGTGGAACCTGGACCCTGGACCCTGGAACGTGGAAGCTGGAACCTGGAACCTGGAACGTGGAAGCTGGAACCTGGAACGTGGAACCTGGACCCTGGACCCTGGAACGTGGAACCTGGAACCTGAACCCTGGAACGTGGAAGCTGGAACCTGGAACCTGGAACGTGGAAGCTGGAACCTGGAACGTGGAACCTGGACCCTGGACCCTGGAACGTGGAAGCTGGAAACTGAAACGTGGAAGCTGGAAGCTGGAACCTGGAACTTGGAACCTGGAAGCTGGAACCTGGAACCTGAACCATGGAACGTGGAAGCTGGAACCTGGAACGTGGAACCTGGTCCCTGGAACGTGGAAGCTGAACCCTGGAACGTGGAACCTGGAACCTGAACCCTGGAACGTGGAAGCTGGAACCTGGAACCTGGACCCTGGACCCTGGAACGTGGAAGCTGGAAACTGAAACGTGGAAGCTGGAAGCTGGAACTTGGAACCTGGAAGCTGGAACCTGGAACCTGGAACCTGAACCCTGGAACGTGGAAGCTGGAACCTGGAACCTGGAACGTGGAAGCTGGAACCTGGAACGTGGAACCTGGACCCTGGACCCTGGAACGTGGAAGCTGGAACCTGGAACCTGGAACGTGGAAGCTGGAACCTGGAACGTGGAACCTGGACCCTGGACCCTGGAACGTGGAACCTGGAACCTGAACCCTGGAACGTGGAAGCTGGAACCTGGAATGTGGAACGTGGAAGCTGGAACCTGGAACGTGGAACCTGGACCCTGGACCCTGGAACGTGGAAGCTGGAAACTGAAACGTGGAAGCTGGAAGCTGGAACCTGGAACTTGGAACCTGGAAGCTGGAACCTGGAACCTGAACCATGGAACGTGGAAGCTGGAACCTGGAACGTGGAACCTGGTCCCTGGAACGTGGAAGCTGAACCCTGGAACGTGGAACCTGGAACCTGAACCCTGGAACGTGGAAGCTGGAACCTGGAACCTGGACCCTGGACCCTGGAACGTGGAAGCTGGAAACTGAAACGTGGAAGCTGGAAGCTGGAACTTGGAACCTGGAAGCTGGAACCTGGAACCTGGAACCTGAACCCTGGAACGTGGAAGCTGGAACCTGGAACCTGGAACGTGGAAGCTGGAACCTGGAACGTGGAACCTGGACCCTGGACCCTGGACCCTGGAACGTGGAAGCTGGAAACTGAAACGTGGAAGCTGGAAGCTGGAACCTGGAACTTGGAACCTGGAAGCTGGAACCTGGACCCTGGAACGTGGAAGCTGGATCCTGGAACGTGGAAGCTGGAACCTGGAATGTGGAACCTGGAAGCTGGAACCTGGAAGCTGGAACCTGGAACCTTGAATGTGGAACGTGGAACTTGGAACCTGGACCCTGGAACGTGGAAGCTGGAAACGACACCTGATTGGGGTTACGTTTCATTGGCGACGTCTGTAATTAATGGCCTGATCGAAGGTCAGCCTTTCTCACTTTTAAGGTTTTATCTGTCGGACATGAAGAAATGTGGCCGATCAGGTAGACGCGAGCTGACTGGCTCGTTTACGTCTTTATTTATGGAATAAAAGCAAGTTGCAGGAGTAGTTCAGATGATTCATCTTCAGCGGGAACAGCTCGACGTTCCGATGAAACCCTGGACGCAGTATGTTGGTGCCGTACACACACGTCTACTCCCAGTAGGGATGATTTCCTGACCAGTACTGCTGGCAGAACCAGTAGACGATGGAAGCGAGAAGAAACCCAGATCATGGAGCCGTCACCACCGTGCAATAAGGTGACCGAAGAGTCCGCTTGTACTGTCCAGAGTCTTGCCGACATGCTGTCCTTAGCGGTCCTTAGAGGACGTTTCCACGCGGATCCTGCAGGTCTAACGGAGGCCTGGGGGGTCTGTAGCGCTGGTGGTCTGACTGGACGTCCATTCTGACCTGCAGATGTCTGGAAAGTCTTCTGCTTGATCTTCCTCCGCAGACAGATAGGAAATGATTCCTGGGCAGCATCAGTTGCAGATGTCTTTCCTCCTCGGCATCCAGCTGAAAGCTGCAGACTCTTCCAGGACATGTGGACCTCGGTTGTGTAGCTTTATTAAAGACCTGCTGAGGGTCATGTGATCATGTCCTGAGGACATGTGAAACAAAGGGGAGACGAATTAGCAGTAGGGTTGGAGTGCACACACAGCTTGGAAATGCCAGACATGCATTCCTGACGGCAGTCGCAGCGTCGCTGGGCTGACAAACAATCACAGATATTACCGGCGCTGAGGCGTCAAAATGTCACCACCGCTGCCAGTTCCTAGAGCACCACTTCCGTCTTGATTAAACACATTTAATAATCCCACGCGAGCATGAAAGACACCACGAAAACATTATTTCCATTCCAGAACGGCGTCCCAGTAAGGACGTGTCGCCCCCATGATGCCCGTAAAGCGCCAAACGCTGGAGGTTTCTGTTGCAGGAACCGTGGAAGCGATGGCTGGATTCAGAAACAAGATTTTCTCCTTTTAATGTGAGAAAATGGCTGATTTTCGTGCCAACGGATCGCTACGTAACGAGGGTGTGTGTGTGTTACCGATGTGGAGAGGCCGACGGCGCTGCCAGGAGTCGCTGGATCGGGAGTGTAACCTGCTGTTGGCTGTTTGGCTTCTGGAGGAACGGAAACGTCTCCCGGTCCGGCAGTATACGCCACAAAAAGCTGCTCCCAGAGGAACAAACTGGGTTGAACTGGAATGAACTGGTGGGAACTGACCCAGTTTCCCATTGAAACATCGTCAAAGTTCAAACAAAGCATCAAAGTTTTCCAGAGTTTTTTATGGCTTTTACGGTTTTGATATGAATTCAGCCTAAAGTCCTCTCCAGCTTTCGCTCAGTTCCAAACATAACCGGTGTCCGTTCCAGACACACCTGTCCACAATCACCACCACCTCCCGTCAAAACCAGCTCATTCCTCCACAGCAGTCACCAGTCCGTCATCGTATCCAGTTCCTGTTTGTTAAATAAACCCTGGATTATCACACACTTTGCAGCATGAATCCTTTTTTCATCATCTTCTGCAAACCCCAGACACGTTGGGCTCAGCGCTGCCCCATCGAGAGGAGGTGGCCCAGGCATCTGGACGGGATGCCTCGTGGACGCCTCGCTGGTGAGGCGCTCCTTTCCCACTGGGGGGAGGACCAGAGGAACCCAGGACATACTGGAGTGTTACTTTAACATGTTAGCTTTTCTGTCTAACATCTTCAGACCCAGCCACCATTCTTAATGTTGTTCAGTCTCATCTCAGTGTGTCGTCAAACATGGATGAAACTGTCCCTTTGCAGAATAGAATATGACTATTGATTTGTCAAGACGCTTCTTGTTCACAACTCCAGAAGGATTGAATACCAACAACACAATCCTTTTTTTTTAACCCTTGTACTGCTTTACCACAAGACCATTCCTAAATTCTCCCTTAATTAAATTAAATTACTGCTGCCAGTAGCAATGACAGAAATGAATCAAGATGATGTGCAAACTCTTAGCATCGACTCTGGGAGCTTTAATTGCCAGGTTTTAGTCAAACAAAAAAAAAAAATCCAACTTGCTGTCGACAAGGGGATCCTGGATAAGATGGCCCTTTTCAGAGAGCGTACACTAAGCAGGCCGAAACTTACAGTGGTGTTACGGTCGATAGTGGAGCTAGCCGACCTAGCTAGATAGGCTAGCAGCCCGACCAGGGCGTCTGGATGTGGACCAAATGGACTTTTTCTGGCTGGAGTTGTCTGAGTGGTAATTCCAATGGGAGCCTCGGTGGATGAATCATGGCTGGGGAAAGACAGCAAGGTCTGGGTGGGGGTGGAGCACGAGCGGTGGCAGTCGAACCTGTTGGAGGCCGGAAGAGCTCCGAGTTCTGGATGATCCCAGTCACCGGTAGATAGAGAGATGACTGAAGAACCGTTGCTGTAGCAGCAGTTGGATCTGGGTTAGCACCTGCTGACCTGGTGGCTTTGGGGCAGCAGTAGACAATGGTGAGTCACACAGGAGCCAAAAGTTGGAAGGCAGCAGGAATGCAGGGCTTTTGCACGTTTCCATCTTTGGTTTATCGGCTGCTGAAAGGCTGGACGTCTCTGCTGGAAGCTCCATCGTGGTCTGTCTGTAGAGGAGGAAGACGGCGCTCTGGTATTTGGGAGGCCATGTGTTCACATGGACAGCAGATGAAAATGACCTTTGTCTTGTCCGGAGAACTGTCTCTCAGAGCTTTAAAGCCGAACTGTGTAGTAAAACATCCGTTCTGTGCCTGTTCTGCTTCAGAAAGTCAAGCTAAAGTATCGCTAAAGATGGCGCGGCGTGCATGGACAGGGAGGAGACGAACATCACCATGGAAACAGCTTGTCTGACCATCGCCACGGAAACACAGCTTCGGGTCGGGGGGTTAGCTGAACATCGTTGCGTTGCTACAGACAATGCCTGAGGCGAGTTTCAGACGGATCTCTGTAAATGCCTCAGCTACGTGGTCGCATGATGCTATGGCAGCACCACGTCTAAAGTAGAACCCAAACTTCTCGGACATCCGCGGAACGTTTCGCCGTTTTAAATAGAAATGTAAGGAGGAAGAGAAAATGTGTTGCTCTGAACAAGGGGACATTCCTGCCTCATTTTTAAACCAGGTCGCACAGAAAGTGACGTTTTTCCACCAATCTAACGACTGCAGTGCGTCAAGCTACGCCCGATCGGTTTCGCCGTTGGTGGAAACGAGGTGGATGTCGGTACTGGGAGGACTTCTGCCTCCTTTAAGTCGAGAACGTCTGGTTGGACGAGTCAGATTCTTTCTGATGAGGCCTCATCAATCCAATGGATTCTTTATTTATCTCATGATGGATTAAACGGGAATGACGTGTTCTGACTGAAGAGAACGACTCGCTCGTCTCGTCTGTTCCTTCTAGAAGGAAGGATATGGAGTCGTATATCACAGCCCATTCCTCACCTCACAGACAGGGTGGCTTATCAATTGCTGATCGACCAAAGTCCAGCAGCCAATCACAGAAATGGATCTTCTGTCTTACAGCTAACACGAACAGCGAGACCGCCGCTGGATCACTTCCTGTCATCGGAAGGTTGGTGACTCGGCACTGACCAGTCGGCAAAACATTCAACTCATCAGAGTGGATAGAAAGTTTTAAGGAAATATTAAATAAACCTTTAAGACTTTAGAATAAAAAAATGTTTTTAAATTCTCTTAAAAAAACCAACAAAACGAGTTGAGATGAAAAATGCAGCAGTTTTTCTGTTACTTCCCGTTTCTCTCCTGTTGGTGGAAAACCGCAGCCAGAAAATCATGCGACAGCATGACGCATGTGAGGAGGAGACGTTGTGGGAGTGCTGCCTCCTGGTGGCAGGAGGACCAACACACCCTGGACATGTCCAACCTGGGACGTCTCGTCTCTCTTCTGGTGGACATGAACTGGTTTCTGGACTGGAACAAACCCATGTAGATGTTCTTGTGAAAACTGTTTGGTAAACAGTGGAACAAAGAAATTCACGAGTCATATTTATCTTTGATGTTTCTGAACAAACGTGGAGCAGAAATACACAAAACTTTCAGCCTTTAGAACTCCCGTTAATCTGCTTGGATGTCCTTTATATTTTTGCAGGTCGGTCAGGAGGCGGACCGCCACCAGTTGACCTGATACCCGAAGACCACCGGTCGGACGAGTCCATCAGGTACAAAATAAACCCATTCACACCCAAACCTGTTATTTTGCTGCTTTGTTGCCCATTTTATTACAAGTGAATATGATTTATTAACTTCTAATATGACTTAAGCCTCATAATCTGACAGCTGAGGTGACGATAACATCATGTCTGCATGCTGACTAAGACTAAAAAGATTCAGTTCATGCAGGTGGTTCACGTTAATGATAAAAACACACGTCAAACATGCATCAGAATTTTTCTGCTGCTGTCCTCAAAGAACAAACATGGGATCCACATGCGAATTACATACAATAACATGTAAATCTCATTTAAATGACATGCAAATCTCATTTAATCACATGTAAATGACATGCAAATCTCATTTAATCACATGTAAATGACATGCTAATCTCATGGAAATCACATGCAAATCTCATGGATATCATATGTAAATTACATTCAAATCACATGTAAATCGCATGTAAATCACATGTAAATCACATGTAAATCACATGTAAATGACATGCAAATCTCATTTAATCACATGTAAATGACATGCAAATCTCATTTAATCACATGTAAATGACATGCTAATCTCATGGAAAACACATGCAAATCTCATGGAAATCACATGTAAATTACATTCAAATCACATGTAAATGACATGCAGATCTCATGTAAATCGCATGCAAATCACATGCAAATCACATGTAAATCACATGTAAATCACATGTAAATGAAATGCAAATCTTATGGAAATCACATGCAAATCACATGTAAATACCATATATTACACGTATTTCACATAAAAATCATGTGATTATCATGTAAATAATGTTATTTGGATGTAATTAGTGTGCATGCATTCATGCGAATTGTGTGTCACATGTGAAACGTGATTTACAGGTAAGCACGTGTTGCATGATGTTCATGTGGATCATGTGAAAACCAAACAAACCTGTAGTTTTTCTGAAAGTTTGCATCTCGCTCTGTCCTGTTTGTTTTTCCCGCTTTGACGACTCGTCATCGATCGTTCTGGACGCTAATCACCAGTCAGCTGATTAATCTGGAGGAGACTCCACTTCCTGTCTCTTTATCCAATCAGAGAAAGCCTGAAGAGGTGCTGCACTGTCTAGTGGCCGTTTTATTTACAAGACGTAAAGCCTGAAGCCTCAGCAGCTGGCAGAATCATCACTGAGTAACTGGTATTGATCAGCCGTCCCATTAAAGCCACTGTGGATATATTATCCTCATTCGGTGGCGTGGGACGGTAAAAATCCTACTGGTGGGGTTTAGAGCTGCCCCATTACTCTGTCCTCCTTACATCCTCATCATTCTGTTCCTTCCTCTGTCCTGGTCTCCTACCTAACCCTTCATTATGGTCTGCTTAGGCTGCACCGGTCGGCTGGAGGAGCGGCCGGTCGGCTGGAGGAGCGGCCGGTCGGCTGGAGGAGCGGCCGGTCGGCTGGAGGAGCGGCCGGTCGGCTGGAGGAGCGGCTGGTCGGCCGGTCGGCTGGAGGAGCGGCCGGTCGGCTGGAGGAGCGGCCGGTCGGCTGGAGGAGTGGCTGGTCGGCTGGAGGAGTGGCTGGTCGGCCGGTCGGCTGGAGGAGCGGCCGGTCGGCTGGAGGAGTGGCTGGTCGGCCGGTCGGCTGGAGGAGCGGCTGGTCGGCCGGTCGGCTGGAGGAGCGGCCGGTCGGCTGGAGGAGCGGCCGGTCGGCTGGAGGAGCGGCTGGTCGGCCGGTCGGCTGGAGGAGCGGCTGGTCGGCTGGAGGAGTGGCTGGTCGGCCGGTCGGCTGGAGGAGCGGCTGGTCGGCCGGTCGGCTGGAGGAGCGGCCGGTCGGCTGGAGGAGCGGCCGGTCGGCTGGAGGAGCGGCTGGTCGGCCGGTCGGCTGGAGGAGCGGCTGGTCGGCTGGAGGAGCGGCCGGTCGGCTGGAGGAGCGGCCGGTCGGCTGGAGGAGCGGCTGGTCGGCCGGTCGGCTGGAGGAGCGGCTGGTCGGCCGGTCGGCTGGAGGAGCGGCTGGTCGGCCGGTTGGCTGGAGGAGCGGCCGGTTGGCTGGAGGAGCGGCCGGTCGGCTGGAGGAGCGGCCGGTCGGCTGGAGGAGCGGCTGGTCGGCCGGAGGAGCGGCTGGTCGGCCGGTCGGCTGGAGGAGCGGCCGGTTGGCTGGAGGAGCGGCCGGTCGGCTGGAGGAGCGGCCGGTCGGCTGGAGGAGCGGCTGGTCGGCCGGTCGGCTGGAGGTGCGGCCGGTTGGCTGGAGGAGCGGCCGGTCGGCTGGAGGAGCGGCTGGTCGGCCGGTCGGTCGGCCGGTCGGCTGGAGGAGCGGCTGGTCGGCCGGTCGGCTGGAGGAGCGGCTGGTCGGCCGGTCGGCTGGAGGAGCGGCTGGTCGGACGCTCAGGTTGTGTTGTTGCTTCATGTTACGAGGAACGATGTTCAGCGATGCAGTCGTGTTCCAGAAAACATCTGGAGAATTATTTGTAAGACGTCGGTTCAGATCATCCTTCAATTCACATCAATCCGTAGTCAGAACAAGATGTTTAACCACATCCATCATCCATCCATCATCCATCCATCCATCCATCATCCATCCATCCATCCATCATCCATCCATCATCCATCATCCATCCATCCATCCATCATCCATCCATCATCCATCATCCATCCATCCATCCATCATCCATCCATCATCCATCATCCATCCATCATCCATCCATCCATCCATCCATCCATCCATCCATCATCCATCCATCCATCCATCCATCCATCCATCATCCATCATCCATCCATCATCCATCCATCCATCCATCATCCATCCATCCATCCATCATCCATCCATCATCCATCCATCATCCATCCATCATCCATCCATCCATCCATCATCCATCCATCATCCATCATCCATCATCCATCCATCATCCATCCATCATCCATCCATCCATCCATCATCCATCCATCCATCCATCATCCATCCATCATCCATCCATCCATCCATCATCCATCCATCCATCCATCCATCATCCATCCATCATCCATCCATCATCCATCCATCCATCCATCATCCATCCATCATCCATCATCCATCCATCATCCATCCATCCATCCATCCATCCATCCATCATCCATCCATCATCCATCATCCATCCATCCATCCATCCATCATCCATCCATCCATCATCCATCCATCCATCATCCATCCATCCATCCATCCATCCATCCATCCATCCATCATCCATCCATCCATCCATCATCCATCCATCCATCATCCATCCATCCATCCATCATCCATCCATCATCCATCCATCCATCCATCATCCATCCATCATCCATCCATCCATCCATCCATCATCCATCCATCCATCATCCATCCATCCATCCATCCATCCATCCATCATCCATCCATCCATCCATCATCCATCCATCCATCCATCCATCCATCCATCATCCATCATCCATCCATCATCCATCATCCATCCATCATCCATCCATCATCCATCCATCCATCCATACATCCATCCATCATCCATCATCCATCCATCATCCATCCATCATCCATCCATCCATAGTTATTTCTATGTTTTAGTAATGAATATAATGTATATCTATGTGCAGCCAGAAGCTGTAAATTTTCTCTTCTTCTACATTAAAACCGCAGACAGAAATCCTCTTTGAGTTCCAGTCAGAACCGATGAGTTCGCCAGAGTTTCGGAGTTAAAAGGGAGCTGCTGCGTGTGTGTGTGTTTGTGTGTGTGTGTGTGTGTGTGTGTGGTTTCTTTCAAGCTAAATGTGTGCGACAGGCTGGCTGAATAATTAAACTAGTACTTGTAGATCTGCCTGTGTTCCTGCTTACACACACACTGAAAATGGAAGTGAAGGACTTTCTCCTGTGTGAAGCTGAAGCTGAGCAGCACTGACAGGTGAAATCATTTATGTACGGAGGGGGTGGGGGGCAGCACACTGAGCAGCGTGGCCCCTGACACGACCTCATGCTAGCTGTGAAGCTAGCAGCCTCACCAGCAGAGCCCGAGGCAGCTTTGGGCTGCGAATCACGAGTTGTCACGCCAACAGTGCACGCACACCAGGGTTGTGGTTCCTGCAGGAGAGGGAGGGGGCGGCAGAGCAGGGCAGATGATTGTGGCTGCCATGTTCCTGGTTGTTATGCATGAAGCGCATGTGAAGCGCAGCGGAGGAGACGTTCCTTCGGTCCCTGCAGAACGAAAGGAACGTGTCCTTTACTTCCTCTGATGGTCCAAACGGGATGAACAGTCTGCAGGAACACACACGCTAACACCCAGTAGGGATGATTTCCACACCAGTACTGCTGGCAGAACCAGTAGCGGGACGATGGAAACAAGAAGAAGCCCAGATCATGGAGCCGCCACCGCCATGCTTCACCATTGCTATGAGGTGATAATTACTTCCACCAAGGAGCTGTGTTTGTTCCAGCATCTGTTTGAGACTTTACGATAAAATCCAGACGGTAATGATGTTTCTCGGAGCAGGTCCTGTAGGGCTGCAGGATTCTGGATAAAATGAGAATCAGGATTTTTCTGCTTAGAACTGAGATCACGATTCTCTCAGGATTTTGTTCCAATATAAATATTTATTCCTTGTATTACCAACACATCAACTTTGCAACAGCTGACACTGAACATAAACACAATAAATGTCTCTCTTGTCTTCTCTTACACGCACAACCTTTGAATCATTTTAATAGGAACATTCATGAACAATATATTTTCTGTGCATCAGGTGATGAGAGGTCGGTATGTTTCTTACAATATAAACAGGAGGGTTGGACATGAAGCTAGAAACTTCACACAGCAGTCCTTTGGTTAAATTTGATATTCTGACATTTAACAATGGAGGACAAAAGTGATTTATGCACTGTGGGTCTAAATGGATTCAGAATCTACTTTTTGAAGTGATAGCCTATTTCAATGGTAAAATAAAAAAATAAAACCCAACAGAAAAGAGTTTATTCATCGTACTAAGCATATTTAGGATGGTTTTGACTCACCTTTTGTTTCTTCCACAACATTCCTCTCTCCTACAACGTCCATTACGTTACACACATGTGGCTGATTATGCAAATTAGGCGATGATGTCAGTTTTTTCCTACCAGTCGGCATCTGCGTCATGTGGTGTAAGGATCCCCCGTTACCGTTTGTAGAGGGAGAAAGAGAGAGTGCTTGTTTTGATGCAGGTGATGTCCCAGTTCGAAATGCGGTACATTTGTGGTCTTTTTCTTTTTTTAATCGTCGTCATTTGAAAATGGATCGTTTCCGAGTATGAATAGAGAACGCGATTTTTTAACGATTAATTGTGCAGCTCTAAGTCCTGGTCTAACTGTAATCTGGATCAGCATCTGGATTCAGAAATGTTGTGAAGGATTTTTCCCATGGACTGTCAATAAAAGATGGGCAGAGCCTCCGTGACGTCACCCGTAGGTTTCTGAAGAACTGAATTGAAGCTCGGTGGGCGGTTCCTACCATCACCATCTTGGCAGGGGCATGCGTGTCATCTCGCCCGGAAAATACAAAGATGGGCAAAGAGGTGGAGCTGAGAGGGGGGCTGTGGGCGTCATGGTGGATGATTGACATCGAGCGAACTCCGAGCTTTCTGTAGCTAAGAGCTAACCGAGCTAACCCGGAGATAACAGGAGCTAACCAGCTAACGGAAATAAGCAGGCTAAAGCTAAGTCATGTTGTTAACGGGCTAAAAACCGCGGTTGTTCTACGTTCTTCTGACTTGAAGTGGGAGATCGGGCACCTGTCAATCAATAGGACACGCCCCCTAAATATGTCGAACTTTGAGATTAAATTACTTTTAAAAGGGCAAGTTAGAAAAAAATTCACTCCCCCCACAGTTGTCATGAAGGTAAACCTGGCCTATTAAACCTAAAATGGATTTTTGTACCAGGCTGTAAACGTGTTTATTTCTGCTGTAAACGTGTTTATTTCTGCTGTAAACGTGTTTATTTCTGCTGTAAACGTGTTTTTTCCTGCTGTAAACATGTTTATTTCTGCTGTAAACATGTTTATTTCTGCTGTTAATGTGTTTGTTTCTGCTGTAAAAGTGTTTATTTCTGCTGTAAACATGTTTATTTCTGTCGTAAACATGTTTATTTCTGCTGTAAACGTGTTTATTTCTGTCGTAAACATGTTTATTTCTGCTGTAAACGTGTTTATTTCTGCTGTAAACATGTTGATTCCAATGTTGTTCCTGTTTTGGAACATTTTCAGTATATTTGCATATGACTTCACAGTAACTGTTGAGAAAATCCAAGTTCCTAACCCGTTTTTTAAGCTATCAAAGATAGATGTGAATCCCAGCAACATTCTGGATACTACCATCCAGAACAGGAACAACATTATCGATACTACCATCCAGAACATGAACAACATCTGGATACTACCGTCCAGAACAGGAACAACACTATGGATACTACCGTCCAGAACAGGAACAACATTCTGGATACTACCATCCAGAACAGGAACACCATTTTGGATACTACCGTCCAGAACAGGAACAACATCCTGGATACTACCATCCAGAACAGGAACAGCATCTGGATACTACCGTCCAGAACAGGAACAACATTCTGGATACTGCCATCCAGAACAGGAACATCGTGGATACTACCGTCCAGAACAGGAACATCCTGGATACTACCATCCAGAACAGGAACAACATTCTGGACACTACCATCCAGAACAGGAACAACGTTCTGGATACTACCATCCGGAGCGGGAACAACATTCTGGATTCTATCATCCAGAACGGGAACAACATTCTGGATACTATCATCCAGAACAGGAACAACATTTTGGATACTATTATCCAGAACAGGTACATCATTCTGGAGACTACCATCTTGAAAAGGGAGCAACATCCTGGTTACCACCATCCAGAACAGGAAGAACATTTTGGATACAACTATCCAGAACAGGAACAACATTCTGGATACTACCATCCAGAACGGGAACAAAGTTCTGGATACTACCATCCAGAACAGGAACATCGTGGATACTACCATCCAGAACAGGAACAACGTTCTGGATACTACCGTCCAGAACAGGAACATCGTGGATACTACCATCCAGAACAGGAACATCCTGGATACTACCATCCAGAACAGGAACAACATTCTGGACACTACCATCCAGAACAGGAACAACGTTCTGGATACTACCATCCGGAGCGGGAACAACATTCTGGATACTACCATCCAGAACGGGAACAACATTCTGGATACTACCATCCAGAACGGGAACAAAGTTCTGAATACTACCATCCAGAATGGGAACAACATTCTGGATACTATCATCCAGAACAGTAACAACATTTTGGATACTATTATCCAGAACAGGTACATCATTCTGGAGACTACCATCTTGAAAAGGGAGCAACATCCTGGTTACTACCATCCAGAACAGGAACAACATCCTGGATATTACCATCCAGAATAGGAACAACATTTTGGATACTACCATCCAGAACAGGAACAACATTCTGGATACTACCATCCAGAACAGGAACATCCTGGATACTACCGTCCAGAACAGGAACAACATTCTGGATACTACCATCCAGAACAGGAACAACATTCTGGATACTACCATCCAGAACAGGAACAACATCCTGGATACTACCATCCAGAACAGGAACAACATCCTGGATACTACCATCCAGAACAGGAACAACATTCTGGATACTACCGTCCAGAACAGGAACAACATTCTGGATACTACCGTCCAGAACGGGAACACCATTTTGGATACTACCGTCCAGAACAGGAACAACATCCTGGATACTACCATCCAGAACAGGAACAACTGGACTCTGATAGTGGATCCATATAAGGTGTGTAGGACCAGAACATTGGTTGCTGGACAGAGGTCTGACCTAACCAGGAAATTTCTAAGGTTTTATATATTTTAACCAAACTTGTACGTTTATGTCTAATCTGTTTAGGAGGACTTTGTTCCAAAAGTCTTGTGGTTTGTTTAGGTCCAGCTTTACCAGCCAAAGCTACCATGTTGTTTTCTACCTTCCCAACATGCCATACTGGTTCAGTCTTTTTCTAACTGGGCTGTCTTGGCATTTGAGCTGCTCTTTAAAGCCTGGAAAGCGTGAGATGTAGCTCTCAGGTAGCCGTGTAGCCATGCAGGACTGGAAGACTGTCTCCCATCATCTTCAGTTTCGCTCTGGAGTTGGTCAGATGGAGATGGGCTCACATGGCAATGCACCTGGGTGTAAGAAAGAACTCAAGCAGGCACAACAGTAATCCATACTGGTGGAGACAAAGGCGTGGACCAGCTTTTCAGCATCAGTCAGAGAGCACCTGATTCAGCTCCCTCGTGAGGCAGATAGAAGCAGGAAACAGCTAAAACCTGCAGGCTTTGGATGTTTACTGCTCCAACGCACCTGATCCATCTCCCACATGGGGCAGATATAAGCAGGAAACAGCTAAAACCTGCAGGTTTTAGCTGTTTCCTGCCTCGTCGACTTGTCTGCAGCAAACAATAACATGAAGATGTTCCACACACACCCATCACTCCAATCATCATCCATTATTCCTCCAGTGGAAGCAACGCTGCACTCACAAGTGATCTAATTCCACCCGCAAAGTGCTGAAATTAGTCACTTATCCCTAATTTTCCCTCCCATCCATCATCAGGTAAAGTGGCCCTTTCTCTCCCCACTGGCTGTGTTTTGGAGTGAAACACTTGATGTGAATGGTTTGTTTTGCATGCTGCTCACGTCGCTGACAGTGGAGGGGGGGTGTCCTTGCAGAACCAGCCTCTTCTCGGACAGAAGAGCAGGAAGGCGAACGTTCAGCAACACCTGCACGTCTGGATCAGCCGTTGTTTCTGCTTGTTGCCGATGCGTCTGTCTGTATCTAAGGTTTAAATGTGGTGCTTACAGTTCGACTGATGTCATGAGATTCAGACTTTTTGCTTTCTTGGTGGATTCGTGGAACATGCAGCCGCTCACCTTTTCCATCACCTGTTGCAGCAATGGTAGCCCCCATGGACCAAAAAGCCCCGACAACACTGAGGAAACCATGTCATCCTGCACTTCCTGGAGTGGTTTAAGACATATGATCAAACATGGTGCTACCTTCTTCATGCCATAATGTGACCAACGAGCCAATGGCGGGGACAGTGATGAGCTCAATCCCTGCTCATTGGCTGTACCACTGGTTCTCAAACTGGTGGTAAACATGATGTAGCAGATGTTTATTAGAGTTGGGAATTCGACCATGAAAGGTGGTAAAACTGCAAAACTAGCGTCTTTTACCAGATTAACATCTCAGGATCTGAGCTGATCAACAGGAATTTGACATTATCTGTGTGAGAGAAGCTGATCTGGAGAATGTCGCGCTGATGGGAAGTTCAGCTCTTTTCATTCTTTTAACTTTTCTTTTTCAGAATTTTGTATTATAAATTCTTATTTTATGCTTTTTTTTAAGAAAAAATAGTTATTTTTAATAATTTAACCACAACTTTGGAGAAACAACTTGAAGTAAATCAAGGCCAAAGTCTGAACATGATACGTTTCCATTTCCTGACACACATGTAGGTTAAACCTGTTCTAGTTTTCTAGCTTTGTCTCCATGGCTTCCTTCGTTATGTACGGGTACGATCCTCCTCTTTCCTGCTCTGGAACCGGCCTCATGATTTAAATGTTGCTGCCTCCTAAGATCCAGATCTCTTAGACAGGAATCAGTTCTTCTGGTTCATTACAAAGAATCGGCCCTTAGAGCTGGCTTACTCATGAACAGCTAGCATGCAGATGCATCGACACAGCGGCAAACCAAATCCACCAAAAACCACTTTATTCTCCTTGTTTATGAAGATTCTGACAGTTTTCCAGCTGCAGATCTTTTGGCAGAAACATCTGATATATTAACCCTCCATCGTCGCGTTAGGGGTCACCAGCAAACACCAGCAAACACCAGCACATGCTAACTCGGTTGTGGCCCCCAAAGGTCTCATCTGTCCTCCTCCACCACCTGTCCAAGGTCTGGTTGTCAGGGCAGCAGCCGAATAGGAGAAGCCCAAGCTTTTTGCTTTCAGAGCCACGTCTTCCAGCGGAGACACTCCCAGTCAAGAGACACGGTCCCTGCAGACACGTTCTTCCACTCTGGAGTTGCTCATGGTGAGAGGCGCCGAGCAGGTGTGGGCATTCTCATCAGCCCCCAGCTTGGTGCCTGCACGTTGGGGTTTACCCTGGTGGATGAAAGGGTAGTTTCCCTCCGCCTCCGGGTGGGGGGGACGGGTCCTGACTGTTGTCTGTGCTTATGGACCGAACAGCAGTTCAGAGTACCCACCCTTTCTGGAGTCCTTGGAGGGAGTGCTGGAGGGTGCTCCTTCTGGGGACTCCATTGTTCTGCTGGGGGACTTCAATGCTCACGTGGGCAATGACAGTGAGACCTGGAGGGGAGTGATTGGGAGGCATGGTCCCCCCCTTCTGAACCCAAATGGTGTTTTGTTATTGGACTTCTGTGCTCGTCATGGATTGTCCATAATGAACACCATGTTCCAACATAAGAGTGTCCATATGTACACCTGGCATCAGGAGTCCCTGGGCCGCAGTTCCATGATGGATTTTGTAGTTGTATTGTCGGACCTGCGGCCACATGCCTTGGACACTCGGGTGAAGAGGGGGGCGGAGCTTCAACTGATCACCACCTGGTGGTGAGTTGGCTCAGATGGTGGGGGAGGACGCCGGTCAGATCTGGCAGACCCAAACGTGTTGTGAGGGTCTGCTGGGAACGTCTGGCTGAGTCCCCCGTCAGAGCGAGCTTCAACTCCCACCTTCAGCAGAGCTTCAACCATGTCCCAAGTGAGGCGGGGGACATTGAGTCTGAATGGGCTGTGTTCCGTGCCTCTATTGTTGAGGCGGCCAGCCGGAGCCGTGGCTGTAAGGTCGTTGGTGCCTGTCGTGGCGGTAATCCCAGGACTCGTTGGTGGACACCAGCAGTGAGGGATGCCGTCAAGCTGAAGAAGGAGTCCTATCGGGCCTTCTTGGCCTGTGGGACTCTGGAGGCAGCTGATGGGTACCGACGGGCTAAGCGGCATGCGGCTTCGGCTGTTGCAGAGGCAAAAACTCGGGCATGGGAGGAGTTCGGCGAGGCCATGGAGAAAGACTTCCGGACGGCTTCGAGGAGATTCTGGTCCACCATCCGGCGGCTCAGGAGGGGGAAGCAGTGCTCCATCAATACTGTGTACAGTGGAGATGGAGAGCTGCTGACCTCAACTCGGGACATAGTGGGTCGGTGGAGGGAATACTTCGAAGACCTCCTCAATCCTACCAACACATCTTCCGATGAGGAAGCAGAGCTGGTGGACTCAGGGGTGGACTCTCCTATCTCTGGGGCTGAAGTCGCTGAGGTGGTCAAAAGGCTCCTTGGTGGCAAGGCCCCGGGGGTGGACGAGATCCGCCCGGAGTTCCTTAAGGCTCTGGATGCTGTGGGGCTGTCCTGGCTGACACGCCTCTGCAGCATCACGTGGACATCTGGGTGTGTTCCAATTACAGGGGAATCACACTCCTCAGCCTCCCTCATAAGGTCTATTCAGGGGTCCTGGAGAGGAGGGTCCGCCGGATAGTCGAATCTCGGATTGAGGAGGAGCAGTGTGGTTTTCGTCCTGGTCGCGGAACAGTGGACCAGCTCTATACCCTCTTTGTGGACCTGGAGAAGGCGTTCAATCGTGTCCCCCGGGGGCTCCTGTGGGGGGTACTTCGGGAGTATGGGGTACCAGACTCCCTTGTACGAGCTGTCCGGTCCCTCTACAACAGGTGTCAGAGGGTTGGACTCCACCAAGGCTGCCCTTTATCACCGATTCTGTTCATAACTTATATGGACAGAATTTCTAGGTGCAGCCGAGGTGTTGAGGGGATCCGACTTGGTTGCCTCAGGATTGGGTCCCTGCTTTTTGCAGATGACGTGGTCCTGTTGGCTTCATCTGGTCCCGATCTCCAGCTCTCACTTGAGTGATCTACGTTCCTACCCTCACCTATGGTCATGAGCTGTGGGTTGTGACCGAAAGAACCAGATCTCGTATACAGGCGGCTGAAATGAGTTTCCTCCGCAGGGTGGCCGGGCTCTCCCTTAGAGATAGGGTGAGGAGCTCGGTCATCCTGGAGGAGATCAGAGTAGAGCTGCTGCTCCTTCGCATAGAGAGGAACCAGTTGAGGTGGCTCGGGCATCTGGTCAGGATGCCTCCTGGACCTCCCTGGTGAGGTGTTCCAGGCACGTCCCTCTGGGAGGAGACCCTGGGGAAGACCCAGGACACGCTGGAGGGATTACATCTCTCGGCTGGCCTGGGAACGCCTCGGGATCCCCCGCAGAGTTGGCAAATGTGGCTGGGGAGAGGAAAGTCTGGGCTTCCCTGCTTAGGCTGCTGCCCCCGCGACCCGACCTACATACGGAAACATTCGGCCAGGTTTCAGGTCTTACTACCAGTAACAGATGTTCATCATGATCACATCTGTATCAGGCTCATGGTAGTGTCAGACGCTTGCACGTGACCCCTGACGTGCTTCATGTGTGAGCATGTGCCGGACTTCTACAGCCACATCTCTGAAGGTTGTCCTGACTTCCTCTTTCCACCGAAACTGCTTTTACCTTCAGGTATCTCTGCTGCACACAGCAGGTGTGGCGTGGTGTTTAATTATCAGTGCTGAGGGTGGGTCAGAGGGATTTTACTAATTCCTGTGTTGGAGCGTTGTCCTCACTCACCCTGATGCTGCGCTGAGCGCGTAAAACTGCAATGTCACCCAGTCGGACAGCGAGACGAATTACCTGCACGAATCAAGCTGTCATGTACAATTTATAAGGGAGCTTAGCATGCAGGGCACAGGTCTACCTGTGTGTGTGTGTGTGTGTGTGTGTGTGTGTGTGTGTGTGTGTGTGCTTCCAACAAACTTGGAAATGCCAAGTTTTCAGGCAGTGACAAATGAAACAGGCACTGCAGCTTGTTTGCTTCTTCAGTTGTCTCATTTGTGTTCAGTTGTTTTTATGCGTTAAAAAGATAACATTTACCGTTTATGCTCACCTTTATTCTGAAAATTCAGGAACCTGTAAATACAAGAACCTGTAGATATAGGAACCTGGAGATACAGGAACCTGAAGATACAGGAACCTGGAGATACAGGAATCTGCAGATACAGGAACATGTAGATACAGTAATCTGTAGATACAGTAACCTGCAGAAGGAACCTGCAGATACAGGAATCTGAAGAAGGAACCTGCAGAAGGAACCTGTAAATACAGGAACCTGCAGATACAGGAATCTGAAGAAGGAACCTGAAGGAGGAACCTGTAGATACAGGAACCCGAAAATACAGGAACCTGCAGAAGGAACCTGCAGATAAAGGAACCCGAAAATACAGGAACCTGCAGAAGGAACCTGTAGATACAGGAACCTGAAGATACAGGAACCTGTAGATACAGGAACCTGCAGAAGGAACCTGTAGATACAGGAACCTGAAGATACAGGAACCTGAAGATACAGGAACCTGCAGAAGGAACCTGTAGATACAGGAACCTGCAGAAGGAACCTGTAGGTACAGGAACCTGTAGATACAGGAACCTGAAGATACAGGAACCTGTAGATACAGGAACCTGCAGAAGGAACCTGTAGATACAGGAACCTGCAGAAGGAACCTGTAGATACAGGAACCTGCAGATACAGGAACCTGCAGAAGGAACCTGCAGATACAGGAACCTGCAGAAAGAACCTGTAGATACAGGAACCTGCAGATACAGGAACCTGCAGATACAGGAACCTGCACATACAGGAACCTGCAGAAGGAACCTGCAGATACAGGAACCTGCAGAAGGAACCTGTAGATACAGGAACCTGCAGATGGAACCTGCAGATACAGGAACCTGTAGATACAGGAACCTGCAGAAGGAACCTGTAGATACAGGAACCTGACAAAGGAACCTGTAGATACAGGAACCTGCAGATACAGGAACCAGTAGATACAGGAACCTGCAGATACAGGAACCTGACAAAGGAACCTGCAGATACAGGAACCTGACAAAGGAACCTGAAGATACAGGAACCTGCAGATACAGGAACCAGTAGATACAGGAACCTGCAGATACAGGAAGCTGCAGAGGGAGCCTGCAGATACAGGAACCTGCAGATACAGTAACCTGCAGATACAGGAACCTGTAGATACAGGAACCTGCAGAAGCAACCTGCAGATACAGGAACCCGTAGATACAGGAACCTGCAGATACAGGAACCTGCAGATACAGGAACCCGTTGATACAGGAACCTGTAGATACAGGAACCTGCAGATACAGGAACCTGCAGACACAGGAACCCGTAGATACAGGAACCTGCAGGTACAGGAACCTGCAGATACAAGAACCTGTAGATACAGGAACCTGCAGATACAGGAACCTGCAGATACAGTAACCTGCAGATACAGGAACCTGTAGATACAGGAACCTGCAGAAGCAACCTGCAGATACAGGAACCTGCAGATACAGGAACCCGTTGATACAGGAACCTGCAGATACAAGAACCTGCAGATACAGGAACCTGCAGATACAGGATCCTGCAGAAGGAACCTGTAGATACAGGAACCTCTCAGAAGGAACCTGCAGATACAGGAACCTGCAGAAGGAACCTGCAGATACAAGAACCTGCAGGAGGAACCTGCAGAAGGAACCTGTAGATACAGGAACCTGCAGAAGGAACCTGTAGATACAGGAACCTGTGGAAGGAACCTGTAAATACAGGAACCTGCAGAAGGAACCTGTAGATACAGGAACCTGCAGAAGGAAGCTGTAGATACAGGAACCTGCAGAAGGAACCTGTAAATACAGGAACCTACTGAAGGAACCTGCAGATACAGGAACCTGCAGAAGGAACCTGTAGAAGGAACCTGTAAATACAGGAACCTGCAGAAGGAACCTGTAGATACAGGAACCTGCAGAAGGAACCTGTAGATACAGGAACCTGCAGAAGGAACCTGTAGATACAGGAACCTGCAGAAGGAACCTGTAGATACAGGAACCTGCAGAAGGAACCTGTAAATACAGGAACCTGCAGAAGTAACCTGCAGATACAGGAACCCGTAGATACAGGAACCTGCAGATACAGGAACCTGCAAATACAGGAACCCGTAGATACAGGAACCTGCAGATACAGGAACCTGTAGATACAGGAACCTGCAGATACAGGAACCTGCAGATACAGGAACCTGCAGATACGGGAACCTGAAGATACAGGAAAATGTAGATACAGTAACCTGCAGATACAGGAACCTGCAAATACAGGAACCTGTAGATACAGGAACCTGCAGATACAGGAACCTGCAGAAGGAACCTGTAGAAGGAACCTGTAAATACAGGAACCTGCAGAAGGAACCTGCAGATACAGGAACCCGTAGATACAGGAACCTGCAGATACAGGAACCCGTAGATACAGGAAACTGCAGATACAGGAACCTGTAGATACAGGAACCTGCAGATACAGGAACCTGCAGATACAGGAACCCGTAGATACAGGAAACTGCAGATACAGGAACCTGCAGATACAGGAACCTGCAGAAGGAACCTGCAGATACAGGAACCTGCAGATACGGGAACCCATAGATACGGGAACCTGCAGATACGGGAACCTGTAGATACAGGAACCTGCAGATACAGGAACCTGCAGATACGGGAACCTGTAGATACAGGAACCTGCAGATACAGGAATCTGAAGATACAGGAACCTGTAGATACAGGAACCTGTACATACAGGAACCTGCAGATACAGGAACCTGCAGATACAGGAACCTGCAGAAGGAACCTATAGATACAGGAACCCGAAGAAAGAGGAACCTGCAGATACAGGAACCTGTAGATACAGGAACCTGCAGAAGGAACCTGTTGTTACAGGAACCTGCAGAAGGAACCTGTAGATACAGGAACCTGCAGAAGGAACCTGTTGTTACAGGAACCTGCAGAAGGAACCTGTAAATACAGGAACCTGCAGAAGGAACCTGCAGATACAAGAACTTGCAGAAGGAACCTGTAGATACAGGAACCTGCAGAAGGAACCTGTAGATACAGGAACCTGCAGAAGGAACCTGTAGATACAGGAACCTGCAGAAGGAACCTGCAGATACAGGAACCTGCAGAAGGAACCTGTAAATACAGGAACCTGCAGAAGGAACCTGTAGATACAGGAACCTGCAGAAGGAACCTGTAGATACAGGAACCTGCAGAAGGAACCTGTAGATACAGGAACCTCCAGAAGGAACCTGTAGATACAGGAACCCGTAGATACAGGAACCTGCAGATACAGGAACCTGTAGATACAGGATCCTGCAGATACAGGAACCTGTAGATACAGGAACCTGCAGATACAGGAACCTGCAGATACAGGAACCCGTAGATACAGGAACCTGCAGATACAGGACCTGCAGATAAAAGAACCTGTAGATAAAGCAACCTGCAGATACAGGAACCTGCAGAAGGAACCTGTAGATACAGGAACCTGCAGAAGGAACCTGTAGATACAGGAACCTGCAGAAGGAACCTGCAGATACAGGAACCTGTAGATACAGGAACCTGCAGATACAGGAACCTGCAGATACAGGAACCCATAGATACAGGAATCTGCAGATACAGGACCTGCAGATACAAGAACCTGAAGATACAGGAACCTGCAGAAGGAACCTATAGATACAGGAACCCGAAGAAAGAGGAACCTGCAGATACAGGAACCTGCAGAAGGAACCTGTTGTTACAGGAACCTGCAGAAGGAACCTGTAGATACAGGAACCTGCAGAAGGAACCTGTAGATACAGGAACCTGCAGATACTGGAACCTGCAGGAGGAACCTGCAGAAGGAACCTGTAAATACAGGAACCTGCAGAAGGAACCTGCAGATACAAGAACTTGCAGAAGGAACCTGTAGATACAGGAACCTGCAGAAGGAACCTGTAGATACAGGAACCTGCAGAAGGAACCTGTAGATACAGGAACCTGCAGAAGGAACCTGTAAATACAGGAACCTGCAGAAGGAACCTGTAGATACAGGAACTTGCAGAAGGAACCTGTAGATACAGGAACCCGTAGATACAGGAACCTGCAGATACAGGAACCTGTAGATACAGGATCCTGCAGATACAGGAACCTGTAGATACAGGAACCTGCAGATACAGGAACCTGCAGATACAGGAACCCGTAGATACAGGAACCTGCAGATACAGGACCTGCAGATAAAAGAACCTGTAGATAAAGCAACCTGCAGATACAGGAACCTGCAGAAGGAACCTGTAGATACAGGAACCTGCAGATACAGGAACCCATAGATACAGGAATCTGCAGATACAGGACCTGCAGATACAGGAACCTGTAGATAAAGCAACCTGCAGATACAGGAACCTGCAGAAGGAACCTGTAGATACAGGAACCTGCAGAAGGAACCTGCAGATACAGGAACCTGCAGAAGGAACCTGCAGATACAGGAACTCTCAGAAGGAACCTGCAGATACAGGAACCTACAGAAGGAACCTGCAGATACTGGAACCTGCAGGAGGAAACTGCAGAAGGAAGCTGTAGATACAGGAACCTGCAGAAGGAACCTGTAAATACAGGAACCTGCAGAAGGAACCTGTAGATACAGGAACCTGCAGAAGGAACCTGTAAATACAGGAACCTGCAGAAGGAACCTGTAGATACAGGAACCTGCAGAAGGAACCTGTACATACAGGAACCTGCAGAAGGAACCTGCAGATACAGGAACCTGCAGAAGGAACCTGTAGAAGGAACCTGTAAATACAGGAACCTGCAGAAGGAACCTGCAGATACAGGAACCCGTAGATACAGGAACCTGCAGATACAGGAAAGCGTAGATACAGGAACCTGCAGATACAGGAACCTGTAGATACAGGAACCTGCAGATGCAGGAACCTGCAGATACAGGAACCCGTAGATACAGGAACCTGCAGATACAAGAACCTGTAGATACAGCAACCTGCAGATACAGGATCCTGCAGAAGTAACCTGTAGATACAGGGACCTCTCAGAAGGAACCTGCAGATACAGGAACCTGCAGAAGGAACCTGCAGATACAAGAACCTGCAGAAGGAACCTCCAGAAGGAAGCTGTAGATACAGGAACCTGCAGAAGGAACCTGTAGATACAGGAACCTGCAGATACTGGAACCTGCAGGAGGAACCTGCAGAAGGAACCTGTAAATACAGGAACCTGCAGACGGAACCTGCAGATACAAGAACTTGCAGAAGGAACCTGTAGATACAGGAACCTGCGGAAGGAACCTGTAGATACAGGAACCTGCAGAAGGAACCTGTAGATACAGGAACCTGCAGAAGGAACCTGCAGATACAGGAACCTGCAGAAGGAACCTGTAAATACAGGAACCTGCAGAAGGAACCTGTAGATACAGGAACCTGCAGAAGGAACCAGTAGATACAGGAACCTGCAGAAGGAACCTGTTGAAGGAACCTGTAAATACAGGAACCTGCAGAAGGAACCTGTAGATACAGGAACCTGCAGAAGGAACCTGCAGATACAGGAACCTGCAGAAGGAACCTGCAGATACAGGAACCTGCAGAAGGAACCTGCAGATACAGGAACTTGCAGAAGGAACCTGCAGATACAGGAACCTACAGAAGGAACCTGCAGATACAGGAACTTGCAGAAGGAACCTGCAGATACAGGAACCTACAGAAGGAACCTGCAGATACAGGAACCTCCAGAAGGAAGCTGTAGATACAGGAACCTGCAGAAGGAACCTGTAGATACAGGAACCTGCAGATACTGGAACCTGCAGGAGGAACCTGCAGAAGGAACCTGTAAATACAGGAACCTGCAGAAGGAACCTGCAGATACAAGAACTTGCAGAAGGAACCTGCAGATACAAGAACCTGCAGAAGGAACCTGTAGATACAGGAACCTGCAGAAGGAACCTGTAGATACAGGAACCTGCAGAAGGAACCTGTAGATACAGGAACCTGCAGAAGGAACCTGCAGATACAGGAACCTGCAGAAGGAACCTGTAAATACAGGAACCTGCAGAAGGAACCTGTAGATACAGGAACCTGCAGAAGGAACCTGTAGATACAGGAACCTGCAGAAGGAACCTGTAGATACAGGAACCTGCAGAAGGAACCTGTTGAAGGAACCTGTAAATACAGGAACCTGCAGAAGGAACCTGTAGATACAGGAACCTGCAGAAGGAACCTGCAGATACAGGAACCTGCAGAAGGAACCTGCAGATACAGGAACCTACAGAAGGAACCTGTAAATACAGGAACCTGCAGAAGGAACCTGCAGATACAGGAACCTACAGAAGGAACCTGTAAATACAGGAACCTGCAGAAGGAACCTGCAGATACAGGAACCTACAGAAGGAACCTGTAAATACAGGAACCTGCAGAAGGAACCTGCAGAAGGAACCTGCAGAAGGAACCTGTAGATACAGGAACCTGCAGAAGGAACCTGCAGATACAGGAACCTGCAGAAGGAACCTGTAGATACAGGAACCTGCAGAAGGAACCTGTAGATACAGGAACCTGCAGAAGGAACCTGCAGATACAGGAACCTGCAGAAGGAACCTGTAAATACAGGAACCTGCAGAAGGAACCTGTAGATACAGGAACCTGCAGAAGGAACCTGTAGATACAGGAACCTGCAGAAGGAACCTGTAGATACAGGAACCTGCAGAAGGAACCTGTTGAAGGAACCTGTAAATACAGGAACCTGCAGAAGGAACCTGTTGAAGGAACCTGTAAATACAGGAACCTGCAGAAGGAACCTGTAGATACAGGAACCTGCAGAAGGAACCTGCAGATACAGGAACCTGCAGAAGGAACCTGCAGATACAGGAACCTACAGAAGGAACCTGTAAATACAGGAACCTGCAGAAGGAACCTGCAGAAGGAACCTGTAGATACAGGAACCTGCAGAAGGAACCTGCAGATACAGGAACCTGCAGAAGGAACCTGCAGATACAGGAACCTGCAGAAGGAACCTGCAGATACAGGAACCTACAGAAGGAACCTGCAGATACAGGAACTTGCAGAAGGAACCTGCAGATACAGGAACCTGCAGAAGGAACCTGCAGATACAGGAACCTACAGAAGGAACCTGCAGATACAGGAACCTGCAGAAGGAACCTGCAGATACAGGAACTTGCAGAAGGAACCTGCAGATACAGGAACCTACAGAAGGAACCTGCAGATACAGGAACCTGCAGAAGGAACCTGCAGATACAGGAACTTGCAGAAGGAACCTGCAGATACAGGAACCTACAGAAGGAACCTGCAGATACAGGAACCTACAGAAGGAACCTGCAGATACAGGAACCTACAGAAGGAACCTGTATGGACCAACATATCTGAACAGAAAGTCATGCATGATGTAGCTACATCAGTGGACTCGTCTGAAGGGTTGGCCGGTCGACGGAGTTCTGGAGAATGTCATGTCCATCCCTGGTCAGCAGTGCTGAGGGGGTTCTGACAGGCTCTGAATGTTTCCCTAACATCTCCAGAACAGAAACCAGTGGCACAGGTAACAGGTGGTACGTCGGGGTCGTTTTCACTCTGCAGCCATTAAAATCCCCAACAGTCAGCACAGGGGAGTCTGGAGCGGCAGTCTCCAGTCATGGCGATAGTATCTGTTCCATAAACCGGTACCAACCCAGGCTGACGGAGTCATGAGGGGGATTCATGGATCTGCTGTGAATATAGAGTCGGTGGCAGTATCCTTCCCGCTCCACGTCTGATTGATACACACACAAACCTCCATGCTTTTCCTGGCTCCTCACCATGTCCTGATCCGAGCGCCGCAGAGAGAGGGCTGCTGGTCCGCCACGGTGCTGTCAAGCCAGGTCTGTCAGGGTTTGGACTCCTTGTGCTTTAGTTTCAGCTTTCCTGTTTTATTTTGTCGTTTTTCCTGTTTAGTTCTCTTGTTTCTTGTTTAGCTTCATGGTTTTCCTGTTGAGTTTGTTCACCTGGGTTCATGTAGTAGATTTGTTTCACCTGTGTCTTGTTGTGTTCAGTGTACTGATGCCCTCTGTTTCTCTTGGGTTTTTGCTGGATCATTGTGTTGGTTGCATCCCAGTTCCCGACTCCTGCATTGGGGTCCACACCTTCACCCCCCCACGTCACCGTCCTGACAAGGTCTCTGAGGCAGATCAGACCCACGTCCCACCTTTACGAGACGTTAGCATGTAGCGCATCCATTTTGTTACGAAGCTACCGGACATCGGCGAGAAGGATCGGGGGTCCTGCTGGGCTTTTAGATTTATGGGAAAGCCACTTCAGCCTGGCGCCTCCCTTCCTTCCAGGTCCGCCACAGGAACCCGGCCCAACGCTGCAGGCCTGCTGGTGATGATATGTCCTCCTTGGCGTGCCGCGATCATTCCAGCGTCACCGTCAGCTCTGTACGCCATCAGAGGTCGTACGGCCAACCAGATGAGACGTGGCGACCATCGTCTCATTGACAGGCAGCCCAAGTTCTGCAGATGGAAATAAAGGTGGTTCCCGTTAGAGCTACGCTCAGGTCAGTCTCTGATGATGGAGCGCACTTTGGACACAACTCAGATGCGGTTTGTATCTTCCATGGCTGTCTGTGGAGGTTTTTTCTGGAAAGCTGGAAGAAGTTTGAGTCCCCATCATGATCTCCTGCAAGCCTCAGTTTTCCACATTGTCTGCAAACCCGCATGGCTGCTAAATGAATGCAACGTGCACAGTTTGGGCTGGAGTCAGCACCGCAGCGCTGATCAGGCTGCTGAACCGCAGCCAAATCTGCTGGACGATATTGATATCCCATTTCCTCTGTCACTCCTAAGCTGCTTTGCATTCAGAGGCTTTCTGCTAAACCCGGAGTGTCCAGCTGGCAGCCCATAATGCCCATTATCCCACTGGCTGTGCTGCTTCAGGAAACTGGACTGGGAGCCGTCCAGGCCTCACACCTCTTTTATTTAGAGATGCGAGCCAGTCGTCCACAAAATAATCCCCCTTTTCAGAGTTTAGAAGTTGGGGTTTTAAAGTTTCAGAACGACTGGGAGGGAGGAGATCAGAGACGGTCCTGACAGTTCTGGAGCCGCCGTTGGGCTTATCTCATTTACTCAGCAGGAGCTGGAGATAAGGCTCGTTTTGAGCTACAGACAGCAGGAAATCTGGATATGTGTGAATTAAGGCCAAGAATGCAAAACCTTGAGATTTATTGCTGAATCACAGCAGCAGGACTCCGATCTTGCTTCCTGTACCATCTCGCACGCCGCTCGCTGCCTTGAAGCCGGTTTTGTTTGTAGGGAAACGGTTGCTCCCCGAAGGAGCCCGGTTGCTCCAATCAGAAAACATTTCTATTCTCCACTTGCTTTCTTTGCCGTTGACTGATATTTACAGGTCACGCCTGACTTTCAAATACCATTCCCACATCATAACAGCGCCGTGTAAAGAACTGAGAACTCTGACAGCGTTCCTCACATCAGGAGTCGTAGAGCGGTGGAGGCAGCTTGTTGTTTTCTTCTGCCAATCATACCAAGCAGGCGGCGAGGATGTGAGATGTCAGCCTCCAGATCGGAATATGATTTATTTACCTTCAGATGTGCCTCCAATGCAAACACACAGTCTGTTTTACCAGCTCTTGTTTTCTGGCTCCCTCGCTGACTCACATGCAACCCCCCCCAACGCGATCAAGGTCGATCCACGTTGCACTAATGGCTGCAATCAATTACAGGGCAACATGAAACGAGACGAAACGCCACTTCTCTGCAGCCTTCCAGCTTTCCCCATCGCCTCGTAGAGGTCACCTGGCTGTGAAGGCAACATGGCTGATTGATGACTCACATCTTTTATAAGTTCCCATGACCAACCCAGTCAGAAACATGATGTGAAACCTCTGAATTCCCTCTGAATGTTGTTGTTAGACGTGATCAAATAATGAGTCAAAAGCAGTTTTAGAGGATCAGCTGCAACAGAACGGAGCTGCTCAGCAACAATAAGAGGCTAACTGCTGACCTGGATCTGGGTACCTGCTACCTGCAGAGTAGCAGTTCAGACCCTGTGGGATGATGTCTCCTGTGGACCTGCAGCAACCTCTCTAAGCCGTAAAGAATTACCTTCATGACATGCAGCAGCTTCTTCAAGGGAACCTGGGACTGAGCGGGCTTTGTCCAGATGACAGAATTTAGCCAGATGTGGGTTTTGGTGCTAAATATGTGTGTTATATTTATATTTGCTGTCATGCATTTTGATTTCTTTTCTATTGCTTCCAGTGTTTTATTCCACTCTAAGAGCTTCTGTAAGTCGGGAATTTCTCCACTTCCATCAGGGTTGGGGAGACGGGACGGCCATGTCTTCTATAAGCCTTCAAGTACCCTGCAGTTATATGTGTTTCACATGTACCGGCATGTGTTTCACATGTATTGATATGTGTTTCACATATAACAATATGTGTTTCACATGTACCAGCATGTGTTTCACATGTACTGGCATGTGTTTCACATGTACTAATATGTGTTTCACATATAACAATATGTGTTTCACATGTACCAGCATGTGTTTCACATGTACCGGCATGTGTTTCACATGTACTGATATGTGATTCACATATAACAATATGAGTTTCACATGTACTGATATGTGTTTCACATATAACAATATGAGTTTCACGTCTACTGATGTGTTTCACATGTAGTGGTTTGTGTTTCACATGTAATAGTCTGTGTTTCACATGTACCAATATGTGTTTCACATGTACCAATATGTGTTTCACAGGTACTGATATGTGTTTCACATATACCAATATGTGTTTCACATGTACCAATATGTGTTTCACAGGTACTGATATGTGTTTCACATATTCCAGTATGTGTTTCACATGTACCAATATGTGTTTCACAGGTACTGATATGTGTTTCACATGTACCATTATGTGTTTCACATGTACTATTATGTGTTTCACATGTACCATTATGTGTTTCACATGTACTGGTATGTGTTTCACATGTACCATTATGTGGGTCACATGTACTGGTATGTGTTTCACATGTACCATTATGTGTTTCACATATACCATTATGTGTTTCACATGTACCGGCATGTGTTTCACATGTACCATTATGTGTTTCACATGTACTGGTATATGTTTCGCATGCACCATTGTGTGTTTCACATGTACTGGTATGTGTTTCACATGTACCATTATGTATTTCACATGTACTGGTATGTGTTTCACATGTACTGGTATGTGTTTCACATGTACTGGTATGTGTTTCACATGTACCATTATGTGTTTCACATGTACCATTATGTGTTTCACATGTGCTGGCATGTGTTTCACATGTACCAAGATGTGTTTCACATGTACTGGTATATGTTTCGCATGTAACATTATGTGTTTCACATATACCATTATGTGTTTCACATGTACCGGCATGTGTTTCACATGTACCATTATGTGTTTCAGATGTACTGGTATATGTTTCGCATGTACCATTGTGTGTTTCACATGTACTGCTATGTGTTTCACATGTACCATTATGTATTTCACATGTACTGGTATGTGTTTCACATGTACTGGTATGTGTTTCACATGTACCATTATGTGTTTCACATGTACCATTATGTGTTTCACATGTACCGGCATGTGTTTCACATGTACCATGATGTGTTTCACGTGTACTGGTATATGTTTCGCATGTAACATTATGTGTTTCACATGTACTGATATGTGTTTCACATGTAACATTATGTGTTTCACATGTACTGATATGTGTTTCACATGTACCATTATGTGTTTCACATGTACTGGTATGTGTTTCACATGTACCATTATGTGTTTCACATGTACTGGTATGTGTTTCACATGTACCATTATGTGATTGACATATACCATTATGTGTTTCACATGTACTGGTATATGTTTCGCATGTACCATTATGTGTTTCACATGTACCGGCATGTGTTTCACATGTACCATGATGTGTTTCACATGTACTGAACCCGTTGATGAACCTCGGTGGTTTCTGGTGGGATCGCTCCATTTTCTGCATCTATTCTATTCTATTCTATTCTATTCTATTCTATTCTATAGCTATCCATCTGACAGCGTATGTCTATAAGGCGTATCCGTCCGTCAGTATGTCTATAAGGCGTATCCGTCCGTCAGTATGTCTATAAGGCGTATCTGTCCGTCAGTATGTCTATAAGGCGTATCTGTCCGTCAGTATGTCTATAAGGCGTATCTGTCCGTCAGTATGTCTATAAGGCGTATCTGTCCGTCAGTATGTCTATAAGGCGTATCCGTCCGTCAGTATGTCTATAAGGCGTATCCGTCCGTCAGTATGTCTATAAGGCGTATCCGTCCGTCAGTATGTCTATAAGGCGTATCTGTCCGTCAGTATGTCTATAAGGCGTATCCGTCCGTCAGTATGTCTATAAGGCGTATCCGTCCGTCAGTATGTCTATAAGGCGTATCTGTCCGTCAGTATGTCTATAAGGCGTATCTGTCCGTCAGTATGTCTATAAGGCGTATCCGTCCGTCAGTATGTCTATAAGGCGTATCTGTCCGTCAGTGTGTCTATAAGGCGTATCTGTCCGTCAGTATGTCTATAAGGCGTATCTGTCCGTCAGTATGTCTATAAGGCGTATCCGTCCGTCAGTATGTCTATAAGGCGTATCTGTCCGTCAGTGTGTCTATAAGGCGTATCTGTCCGTCAGTATGTCTATAAGGCGTATCCGTCCGTCAGTGTGTCTATAAGGCGTATCTGTCCGTCAGTATGTCTATAAGGCGTATCCGTCTGACAGCGTATGTCTATAAGGCGTATCCGTCTGACAGCGTATGTCTATAAGGCGTATCTGTCTGACAGCGTATGTCTATAAGGCGTATCTGTCCGTCAGTGTGTCTATAAGGCGTATCTGTCCGTCAGTATGTCTATAAGGCGTATCTGTCCATCAGTATGTCTATAAGGCGTATCCGTCTGACAGCGTATGTCTATAAGGCGTATCCGTCTGACAGCGTATGTCTATAAGGCGTATCTGTCTGACAGCGTATGTCTATAAGGCGTATCCGTCTGACAGCGTATGTCTATAAGGCGTATCTGTCCGTCAGTATGTCTATAAGGCGTATCTGTCCATCAGTATGTCTATAAGGCGTATCCGTCTGACAGCGTATGTCTATAAGGCGTATCCGTCTGACAGCGTATGTCTATAAGGCGTATCTGTCCGACAGCGTGTCTATAAGGCGTATCTGTCCGTCAGTATGTCTATAAGGCGTATCCGTCTGACAGCGTGTCTATAAGGCGTATCCGTCCGTCAGTATGTCTATAAGGCGTATCCGTCTGTCAGTATGTCTATAAGGCGTATCTGTCCGTCAGTATGTCTATAAGGCGTATCTGTCCGTCAGTATGTCTATAAGGCGTATCCGTCCGTCAGTATGTCTATAAGGCGTATCTGTCCCTCAGTATGTCTATAAGGCGTATCCGTCTGACAGCGTGTCTATAAGGCGTATCCGTCCGTCAGTATGTCTATAAGGCGTATCTGTCCGTCAGTATAACTATAAGGCGTATCCGTCCGTCAGTATGTCTATAAGGCGTATCTGTCCGTCAGTATGTCTATAAGGCGTATCCGTCCGACAGCGTATGTCTATAAGGCGTATCCGTCTGACAGCGTATGTCTATAAGGCGTATTTGTCTGACACCGTATGTCTATAAGGCGTATCCGTCCGACAGCGTATGTCTATAAGGCGTATCCGTCTGACAGCGTATGTCTATAAGGCGTATCCGTCTGACAGCGTATGTCTATAAGGCGTATTTGTCTGACAGCGTATGTCTATAAGGCGTATCCGTCCGACAGCGTATGTCTATAAGGCGTATCCGTCTGACAGCGTATGTCTATAAGGCGTATCCGTCTGACAGCGTATGTCTATAAGGCGTATCCGTCTGACAGCGTATGTCTATAAGGCGTATCCGTCTGACAGCGTATGTCTATAAGGCGTATCCGTCCGACAGCGTATGTCTATAAGGCGTATCCGTCTGACAGCGTATGTCTATAAGGCGTATCCGTCTGACAGCGTATGTCTATAAGGCGTATCCGTCCGACAGCGTATGTCTATAAGGCGTATCCGTCCTTCAGCGTATGTCTATAAGGCGTATCCGTCTGACAGCGTATGTCTATAAGGCGTATCCGTCCTTCAGCGTATGTCTATAAGGCGTATCCGTCTGACAGCGTATGTCTATAAGGCGTATCCGTCTGACAGCGTATGTCTATAAGGCGTATCCGTCTGACAGCGTATGTCTATAAGGCGTATCCGTCTGACAGCGTATGTCTATAAGGCGTATCCGTCCTTCAGCATATGTCTATAAGGCGTATCCGTCCGACAGCGTATGTCTATAAGGCGTATCCGTCCTTCAGCGTATGTCTATAAGGCGTATCCGTCTGACAGCGTATGTCTATAAGGCGTATCCGTCCTTCAGCGTATGTCTATAAGGCGTATCCGTCTGACAGCGTATGTCTATAAGGCGTATCCGTCTGACAGCGTATGTCTATAAGGCGTATCCGTCTGACAGCGTATGTCTATAAGGCGTATCCGTCCTTCAGCATATGTCTATAAGGCGTATCCGTCTGACAGCGTATGTCTATAAGGCGTATCCGTCCGACAGCGTATGTCTATAAGGCGTATCCGTCCTTCAGCGTATGTCTATAAGGCGTATCCGTCTGACAGCGTATGTCTATAAGGCGTATCCGTCTGACAGCGTATGTCTATAAGGCGTATCCGTCCTTCAGCGTATGTCTATAAGGCGTATCCGTCCGACAGCGTATGTCTATAAGGCGTATCCGTCCTTCAGCGTATGTCTATAAGGCGTATCCGTCTGACAGCGTATGTCTATAAGGCGTATCCGTCCGACAGCGTATGTCTATAAGGCGTATCCGTCCTTCAGCGTATGTCTATAAGGCGTATCCGTCCTTCAGCGTATGTCTATAAGGCGTATCCGTCCTTCAGCATATGTCTATAAGGCGTATCCGTCTGACAGCGTATGTCTATAAGGCGTATCCGTCCTTCAGCGTATGTCTATAAGGCGTATCCGTCTGACAGCGTATGTCTATAAGGCGTATCCGTCTGACAGCGTATGTCTATAAGGCGTATCCGTCTGACAGCGTATGTCTATAAGGCGTATCCGTCTGACAGCGTATGTCTATAAGGCGTATCCGTCTGACAGCGTATGTCTATAAGGCGTATCCGTCTGACAGCGTATGTCTATAAGGCGTATCCGTCTGACAGCGTATGTCTATAAGGCGTATCCGTCCTTCAGCGTATGTCTATAAGGCGTATCCGTCTGACAGCGTATGTCTATAAGGCGTATCCGTCTGACAGCGTATGTCTATAAGGCGTATCCGTCCGACAGCGTATGTCTATAAGGCGTATCCGTCCTTCAGCGTATGTCTATAAGGCGTATCCGTCCGACAGCGTATGTCTATAAGGCGTATCCGTCCTTCAGCGTATGTCTATAAGGCGTATCCGTCCGACAGCGTATGTCTATAAGGCGTATCCGTCTGACAGCGTATGTCTATAAGGCGTATCCGTCCTTCAGCGTATGTCTATAAGGCGTATCCGTCTGACAGCGTATGTCTATAAGGCGTATCCGTCCTTCAGCGTATGTCTATAAGGCGTATCCGTCTGACAGCGTATGTCTGTAAGGCGTATCCGTCTGACAGCGTATGTCTATAAGGCGTATCCGTCTGACAGCGTATGTCTATAAGGCGTATCCGTCCTTCAGCGTATGTCTATAAGGCGTATCCGTCTGACAGCGTATGTCTATAAGGCGTATCCGTCTGACAGCGTATGTCTATAAGGCGTATCCGTCCTTCAGCGTATGTCTATAAGGCGTATCCGTCCGACAGCGTATGTCTATAAGGCGTATCCGTCCTTCAGCGTATGTCTATAAGGCGTATCCGTCCGACAGCGTATGTCTATAAGGCGTATCCGTCCTTCAGCGTATGTCTATAAGGCGTATCCGTCCTTCAGCGTATGTCTATAAGGCGTATCCGTCTGACAGCGTATGTCTATAAGGCGTATCCGTCCTTCAGCGTATGTCTATAAGGCGTATCCGTCCGACAGCGTATGTCTATAAGGCGTATCCGTCCGACAGCGTATGTCTATAAGGCGTATCCGTCTGACAGCGTATGTCTATAAGGCGTATCCGTCTGACAGCGTATGTCTATAAGGCGTATCCGTCTGACAGCGTATGTCTATAAGGCGTATCCGTCCTTCAGCGTATGTCTATAAGGCGTATCCGTCTGACAGCGTATGTCTATAAGGCGTATCCGTCTGACAGCGTATGTCTATAAGGCGTATCCGTCCTTCAGCATATGTCTATGCGTTCAGGGTGAACAGGCCTTTACTGGATCTATACGTAAATGGATCCATAATAAAACCTAAGTTAAAGCTCTGCTATATCTCCGATGTCCATAAAGACATGAAGACTTTATGGACATAAAGTCGGTGTTTCAGGAACGGCGGTGTGGAAGATGTCATGGATGTCTGACTGCGTTTTAATGGACGAAACATTCTGAAGTCGTCCACACACACTCCCACAAAACCACGTAAAACCTGTTCAGTCTTTACAGTCTTCACAAGACATGAGCGCTGATGTTGAAGTATTTTATATCTTCAGTGGTTCGGGGAAAATTGGCATTCATCATCGTCAGACTCAGCGAGGTGTCGTATGGAGCAGAACTGGGAACCAGAGAACAGAATCAGAAGAAATGAATCCCAGCTGTTCCCTCTGAAAACTGCTCGCCAGTTAAAACTGACTAGTAACTAGTTGTAGTGCGGAGCGTGAACATCACCCGCCACCAGCTTTTCATCCTCCGTATTTCCAGAGCATTAAGGGCATGGTGGCTTCTCATCCACATTCTCACTCGTCGGTACGAGCCTTGGGATCCGTACCGTCGATATTTGGATGGATCCTCCCTCCCCCGCACGAAGACTTTGGAGTGTTTGGGGAAAATCTCATGGCAGTTATCTGGGGAAAGACGTGGGGTTCAGGGTCTCCATGGGAACTCATCTGATTAGTCAGAAAGGAGATTTTCTATCGGCGTGTAAACAGACTCGGACTAAAACGGAGGTTTGAGGCAAAGTCAGAGGGAAGTTCAGGCGAGTGAAGAGGGATTCCTGCACTTCATTTTGCACGTTGACAGAGCAGAGGACTCATCATGGACGTCCAGAGTTCTGGTGTCATCGCCTCCCGCCAGCTTCTCCTTCATCCCTCCTGAGACGTGTCATCATGCTGTCATGGCAACCACTTCAGACTCACAGCAGTCAACCTTGTGAATGGACGGAGAAAATAACAGTACTTTCCTTTTGCTGGATTTTCCCGTTAATGCGTATTTTCACTGCCTGCGGTTATTATGAGTCATTCTGAGCAGCAGCGTTTCTTAATCTTCCACATATTATCTGTTTTCACGCGACTGTTAAAGTCGGTTCTCAGGAAAGCCTTCTGGCCCCGGTCCGAAACTAAATCTCTGCACCAGTTCAGCCATCTACTCCCAGGTTGGCACCAGTTCTCAGACAGACGCGGGTTTCTGGAAATGAGACGTGACGAAGACGATCTGATCGATCAGCTCAGAATCAATCTGTGGTGTGATTTCAGCAGAACGCTGCGTGAAGGGAGGCAGCAGTGAGAAAGGACGCAGGTTTGCCACTTCAACCTCACCATGCGCCGCCTCAACCTCGCCATGCGCCGCCTCAACCTCGCCATGCGCCGCCTCAACCTCGCCATGCGCCGCCTCAACCTCACCATGCGCCGCCTCAACCTCGCCATGCGCCGCCTCAACCTCACCATGCGCCGCCTCAACCTCGCCATGCGCCACTTCAACCTCACCATGCGCCACCTCAACCTCACCATGCGCCGCCTCAACCTCGCCATGCGCCGCCTCAACCTCGCCATGCGCCGCCTCAACCTCACCATGCGCCGCCACAACCTCGCCATGCGCCGCCTCAACCTCGCCATGCGCCGCCTCAACCTCGCCATGCGCCGCCTCAACCTCACCATGCGCCGCCTCAACCTCGCCATGCGCCGCTTCAACCTCACCATGCGCCGCTTCAACCTCACCATGCGCCATCTCAACCTCGCCATGCGCCGCTTCAACTTCGCCATGCGCCGCTTCAACCTCGCCATGCGCCGCCTCAACTTCGCCATGCGCCGCCTCAACCTCGCCATGCGCCGCCACAACCTCGCCATGCGCCGCCTCAACCTCGCCATGCGCCACTTCAACCTCACCATGCACCGCCTCAACCTCGCCATGCGCCACTTCAACTTCGCCATGCGCCGCCTCAACCTCGCCATGCGCCGCCACAACCTCGCCATGCGCTGCCTCAACCTCGCCATGCGCCACTTCAACCTCACCATGCGCCACCTCAACCTCACCATGCGCCGCCTCAACCTCGCCATGCGCCACTTCAACTTCGCCATGCGCCGCCTCAACCTCGCCATGCGCCGCCACAACCTCGCCATGCGCCGCCTCAACCTCGCCATGCGCCACTTCAACTTCGCCATGCGCCACCTCAACCTCACCATGCGCCGCCTCAACCTCGCCATGCGCCGCCTCAACCTCACCATGCGCCGCCTCAACCTCGCCATGCGCCGCCTCAACCTCGCCATGCGCCGCCTCAACCTCGCCATGCGCCGCCTCAACCTCGCCATGCGCCACTTCAACTTCGCCATGCGCCACCTCAACCTCACCATGCGCCGCTTCAACCTCACCATGCGCCGCTTCAACCTCGCCATGCGCCGCCACAACCTCGCCATGCGCCGCCATAACCTCGCCATGCGCCGCCTCAACCTCGCCATGCGCCGCCTCAACCTCGCCATGCGCCGCCTCAACCTCGCCATGTGCTGCCTCAACCTCGCCATGCACCGCCTCAACCTCGCCATGTGCTGCCTCAACCTCGCCATGCACCGCCTCAACCTCGCCATGTGCTGCCTCAACCTCGCCATGCGCCGCCTCAACCTCGCCATGTGCCGCCATAACCTCGCCATGTGCCGCTTCAACTTCGCCATGCGCCGCCTCAACCTCGCCATGCGCCGCCTCAACCTCGCCATGCGCCGCCTCAACCTCGCCATGTGCCGCCATAACCTCGCCATGTGCCGCTTCAACCTCGCCATGCGCCGCCTCAACCTCGCCATGTGCCGCCATAACCTCGCCATGTGCCGCCTCAACCTCGCCATGTGCCGCCTCAACCTCGCCATGTGCCGCCATAACCTCGCCATGTGCCGCCATAACCTCGCCATGTGCCGCTTCAACCTCGCCATGCGCCGCCTCAACCTCGCCATGCGCCGCCTCAACCTAACATTTTTATTGAATACATGTGAACTGCATGTGGATGCGGAGCAGACACATTAAACCTGGTTTAGCCCACATGTGAAGAAGCATGTGAGTCATGTGAAGCACACGCATCCAGCCACGTTTTCACTCTTGGTGAACATGTGAACCACATAGAAATGTTCCAAAACCATGTTTTTACATTTGATCCACATGTGAAACATGGGTGGTCTACATCAGATCATATAATTTACATGTGCATCACATGTGAAGCAGATAATACAAAATTGAATCCCATGTGATGCACATGTGAATCCCGTGTGATGCACATGTGAATCCCGTGTGATGCACATGTGAATCCCGTGTGATGCACATGTGAGTTTTCTGCAATGGTTAATGCGTTCTCTGCTGAATCACCCAGATTCTGAGATTAAAATCATGTTGGCAGGTCTTTTATTTTGCAGCGTGTCACATTAAGATTCCCGGCATGCTGTTGTTCACATGTGCCCGCGGGAGATCTTTAACCTTTTGGCCACAATTCAGCTGAAATTCTTTAGAGGAGTGAAAGGTGAGCGGAACAACCTCGGGGAGCGGTGATAATGGTGCTGTGTGTCCAGCAGGAACAGCGTAGATTCTTTCCTGCAGCCTGAAACTGAAACCACCTGTTCAGGCTGTGAAACGATTCATTTTGCAAGCATTGAAATGCCGACGTGAGCGTTTTCCTGATAAATAGATCCCTGTGGGGAGATCTACCCAGGTCGTTTATGATGTTTATTCCAGCGTCAAGCAAAGCTAGAGTGAGAAATAAAGCGATACTTAGAGAACAGCAGACGGAAAGGGATCAGAAGGATGGCCGAACATGAATGAAAGGGGTTGTTGGAAAACAAAGCATGGTGATGCATTCTCCCTCTTTATTCCTCATGTGGATGTCCGGATGCTTCTGGGACATTCCAGGCTTCTTTTGGGGTTGTTGGGATCAGTGCTAACTGGGCTTAATGCAGTTCCATGACGCTGCAAACAGCTTCATGGCCTCGGAGAAGTGAGGAAGATGCAGTGGGATGGAAGTTCCTTAAACCAGTTGCTGCATCTCTTCTTCTGACGTTCACATCATCGCTACGTGATCGGAGAGGAAAAGCAGAGTGCAAACACGTTTACACTGCCTCGCCAAAACAAAAGTAGCTGCTGCAATGTCAGCCGGTTAGAGACACACGGAAACGAAAGTTTTCCTCGCATCACATATTATTGTCATTATGGCTCATAATGGATATTGATTGAAAGAAATATAAGACTGAAAGTTGGTGTTAGCGGCATTAGCGGCATTAGCGGTGTTAGCGGCGTTAGCGTAGAGCCATTGCTTGTGAACATCAGACAACTGATCACACTGATAGTGTTAAACGATGGGACATCCTCGTGGCATTACTTCCACTCTGCAAATCGCTGGACTGTGGTGAACAAGACGTCTCCTGATCCCTGGAGGAACATGGAATACCTGCTCATTCAGGACATTTCTAATGTGTGGAATTTTTTTTAAATTCTTTTACCTTTATTTCATCATGAAGTCCCATTGAGATCAGAAATCTCTTTTACAACAGAGACCTGGCCGAGGTAGCAGCCATACAGAGTTAAAACTACATGAACAAATAGAAAACTAACTTACATACAGAATTAAATACAAAAAAAACAATAAAATAATAAAATCCAGATTTCTCTTGTACTTGGAAGGATTAAAGTTTACTTATTTTTGTCCTCCCCTTATTTTTTCTTCTACAAAACAAAAAGTTGAGTAGTTTTGATGTAAAGCTGCGTATCATCAGCGTAGCTGTGAACATCAGTGCCATGTCTCCTGATGACGTCCCCAAGTGGCAACATGTACGTATTAAAATCTATTGGGCCTAAGATTGACCTTTGGAAAACCCCATCTTTTATTTCATGTTCCTGAAGAGCAGGTATTCCTGCTTATAAAACATGTTTAGTTACAGCTGCTTTAAGCACTCCATGTCCTGTGTTCTTAACATGTTCACCCACTCAGCAGGCTGAAACTGCAGGCATGCTCGCCAACTTGTGCAGTGTCCGATCCAGTGGAGAGGATCTAAAGAGCAGATTGCCCAGATCGAACCCAGGATTTGTTTGGGATGAAGTATGTTCCAGAACCAGACTGCCTTCAAGTTCATTTTCATTTTTACAGTTAACCTTACCGATGTTAAACGCTCGGACTTGGGCCTGGTTTCCTGCTGAACAACCAGCGTCGCATCCAAACGATCTGATGTGCTGCGAGCCACAGTACCTGTTAACGTGTGTATGTGTGTGTGTGTTGCTTTCAACATGTGTTATCTTTGCTGGACTGACAGCAACCAGAAGAAAAGATTGCTGCTCGTTCTGTCGACATGACAGCTCGGACTGTTTCCTGGATGTGGGACATATGGAGCACTCGCTCTCATTCCGGATGGTTCCTCGGCTTACCTAGGCCTACTGGGAATACTGCCAGCTGTAAATCCCTAAAAACCTTCGCATACTTCTGTTGATTGTTTTCGTCATACCTTACTAAAAAAACTGATTAATTGATAAAACTAGCTGAGATTAGTAAAGAGTACTTAGCAGTAAAAAACTTTGTCTGAGTTGGAGGTCCAGGTCCACCACTCCACTAATTAGTGACCTCATTTCAAAGAATGTAGCTATTTGATGGTAACCAGGAGTTAATCAGGGTTTCTAGAATCATGCCTCCACATGCATTTGGAAGGGAAACATGGTCCACAAAGGGACACAACGGTATGAAACGACATCTTCCAGCTTACTGACTTTTAAAAAGGATCATGGGCTTTATGAAGTGTGTTGGGAAAGACGGATATCGGTTATTCTGGGACTGGAAAAATCAAGTACACAGAGAGTGCAGGATTCTGGAAGCAGAAGAACCTTGCAGAGGTAGAAACAAGTCATGCAAACAGGAGAAGGAGCAGCAAGGTCGAAGTCGGGATGAGGATTTAGGGATTTTTATCAGGAGGCGTGAAGGTAGAAGAATTAGTGCCTGTAGATACACTGATTGCTCCAGAAGCCGTCAATAAGCTGGAGCTCAGAGCATGAAAAAAAGCTCCGGCTGGTGTGAGGGAACAGATCAGGAGGGTAGAGGAAACCTCAAACCAGACTAAAGACTATAAAAGACTATAAAACTTGGGAGGAGGCAGCGAGACTTAGAAAGATGGATCAAGCAGCTGGAAGGATAGAAGGAGAGAGTGATGGAGGGCATGAAGAGGAGAGGTGTGGAACAGCAGCCATGATGAGGCGTTTAACTGGACCAGGAGATTGATGACTCCGGTCTGGGAAGAGAGGGAGGAGATAGCGAGGAGGAGGATGAAATCAGAAAAAATCCTGATGAAAAGAAGCATCACGTCCCTAAAGACACGGGAAAATCTCCCGCCTGATAGAAGAATGAGCGCTTCTTATCACTCCGCTTCCATCTTTAAACACAGCACCCCGGGCATCTCTGAATATTTTACTATCTCTAATAGGATCTGGGCTTCTCTTTCTTTGGTTCATCATCCGTTGTGCATGATACGCCAGAGCTGCTGTCACATCATCAGAGATTACGTCTGGATCAAATGAAAGCTGGTCTGTAAAGTCGGATTAAACTTTGTGTGTCAGGAACCAAACAGCATGAACCGCTTATCAGTCTCGCCGCCTTTCAGGCAAACAAATTTTCTCGTAGAAACGTAGAATCCATCCGGCTAATGACGGGAAGTTATATTACATTGTGAAATAAATAAAATCCACACGTAGAGGGCTGAGACGATGGAAATTACGTCTCTGTCCTGGCATGGTTTTATTCCCATTCCTCCTCAACGTGCTGCTGAGTTACCGGACCGTGTCGCTTCGTCGGGGATACAAGACGGATAAACGGCTTTGGCAAACAGACTGGAGACGGAGAAGGCCTGCAGACTGCTGGTGCTTTCATGGGCTGTAATGAAATATGTGTTAAAAAGCAGAAGAGATGCGACATGGACCTGCTTATCTTACGTCTGTTCCAGGAGGGCCTGATGATTTTCTTTTCTCATCTTTTCTTTTAGATGCTGCCACCGAGGATGGAAAGCCTTTCTGCAAGCTGGGACTCTGTGGACCTGATAAGAAATCTCTGCAGCGCTCGTTTTCAGTCGCACCACCAGCCTTGAAAGCAGAAAGTCCATCATCTGAAATTAATGCCAGCGGTGTTGCGAAGGCAGCCTCAAGCTGCGCTGCTGGAACAAACGCAGCCCATGGAGGCCTCGCCTGGAAATTTCCAACGCTGCTAACGCCAGGCGAGTGAACAGCGATGCCTTCTAAGGTCTCGTGTCTGTACTTGCTGACCGTGGTATGCTGGGCCAGCGCTCTGTGGTACCTGAGTGTGTCCCGCCCCTCCACGTCTTACGTAGGCCAGATGAATATCCCAATACGCAAGGCTCCCAAAGTTGGCAAGAACTCCACCTACAGCAACATCCGCGCCCGCTCACTCAACCCGCATGACTTCGGCTACCTCATCAACGAGGACAAGAAGTGCGAAACGGAGCCCCCCTTCCTCATTATCCTGATCAGCACCACCCACAAGGAGTTCGATGCCCGTCAAGCCATCAGGGAGACGTGGGGCGACGAGACCACGTTCCCAGACGTACGTGTGGTTACGCTCTTTCTGCTGGGCCGAAGCACCGATGCTGTCCTCAACCAGATGGTGGAGCAGGAGAGTCAGATCTTTCATGACATCGTAGTGGAGGATTTTATCGACTCCTACCACAATCTGACCCTTAAGACCATGATGGGTATGCGCTGGGTGGCCACCTTCTGCTCTAAGGCTCAATATGTCCTGAAGACAGACAGCGACATCTACGTCAACATGGAGAATCTCATCTTTAACCTTCTGAAACCTACCACCAAGCCCAGGAGGAGGTATTTCACAGGTTACGTCATCAACGGTGGGCCAATCAGAGACATGCGCAGCAAGTGGTACATGCCCAGGGATCTCTACCCTGACAGCAAGTACCCACCATTTTGCTCTGGAACTGGCTACGTCTTCTCAGCAGATGTGGCTGAGCTCATATATAAGACCTCCTTACACACCAGACTGCTGCACCTGGAGGACGTGTACGTGGGCGTCTGCCTCCGTAAGCTAGGCATCCACCCCTTTCAGAACAGTGGCTTCAACCACTGGAAAATGGCCTACAGCCTCTGTCGCTACCGCCGGGTGGTCACGGTCCACCAGATCTCCCCGGAGGAAATGCACCGCATATGGAATGACATGACCAGCAAGAAACACCTTAAATGTTAGCAGAACTTGTGTGTTTGAAACATCAGGAAGTCTTTACAACCTTGTTCCCGTCACTGGGCGCATTCACACTGGTACCGTTACGTCTGGTTCAAATGAACTCCAGTCCGGTTCCACAGATAGTTGAGGGGGGCATATTACCAAAAACCAATATTACAATATTTTTATAGATATCTGATGATATCACATATAATTTTGATGTCTTTAGCCACACATTAAGTCTCAGAATTGGTCAAAATCTTTCTACTGTTTGCCCGACTAGTACGACCTACAACACCTCAGCAACTTCAAGCTGTGTACTTTGGTTTGCTTCTTGTTTGAAGTGTCTGAAGTCACTCAGCTTTATGTTACATGCAAGATAAATGTAAAATGCCTGGTGCTGGAATAAGCATGTTTCATGGTTCAACAGCAGGGGTACTTATTTCATCACAACACCGGGCTTTGGACGGGGAGGGGTCTACAGCACGATGCTGGTTTTCATGGAAGTCTCTATCAGTCCACACTGAGACCAGAAAAAGTGGATGGATTTGACGCTACTTCTGGTGCGGTTCAGTAGCAGTGTGAAAGCAAACTGACCATCCAGTGAACCAAAGAGTGAAAGCAAAGTCATGGGGCAACTTGTCAAATATTTGCCCAGATTCGGATGAAAATGGTGTCAGGTGTGAAGGTCAAAGTGAAACAGAAACCAGAATGCTTGAGTTTATTGTTGCTTCGTTGTTTACATGTGGTAAACAAGCAGTTTTTATTTTTGGCCAATAACAAACTGAATTTACTTCTTTGGTCTTGGATAGAGGTTGTTTTGGTAAATACCACCCCAAGCGAGCAGTCACTTTAACTGTGTGACTGTGTTCCAGTGGCAATCGATCAAAACCAATGTTTGTATCACTATCAATCAATCCCAACCTTGGCATCATTATTGATTCATACCAACCTCAATCTCTTCTACCCTTGATGTTAATATTGATCTATAACAACACTGGTGTCGATAACAATCTGAACCAACCTTGGGGGCGATGTCACTCTTTATCAATCTTGGGAAGGATTGATTCCAACATTGCTATCAATATTGATCTATAACAATGTGGCATCAATATCAATTTATACCAACCAATGTAACCTCAATACTAACTTTGGTGTTTATATTGATCTACACTGACATTGGCATGGATATTGATCAAAACCAACGTTGATATTGGCCTTTTCCTGTCATGGTGTTCAGGTTTTTGACTCACATGCAAATGAAGCAAAGAACTGAAGAAGTAGGAGGTTTTATTGGAGAAATGAAGGATATGATGTCCGGGAAAATCCAGGGGCTTGTAACTGCAGGTTCCCTGTAAAGACAGATATAAGGCAGCCGGCTCCAGATGTAGTGCAGGGGATGATCACTGATCCTCCACAGGTGTGCAGGTCAACACACCTGTGGAAATCACCCTCCAGGTACAGGTCCACTGGCATCCTCTAGTGGAACCTGAAACACACCACTCCCATAGACACAACCCAGATCCCTGACTAAACCAACTGTGGTGTTGGTTTAATGTCGATCAACTTTAATATCGATCGATATTAAAGTTGTCAACGATATTACTCTGTTCCAGGGGTGTCCAGCTCTGGTCCTCAAGGGCTACAGTCCTGCAGGTTTTCCATGTTTCCCTGTTCCAACACACCTGTCTCAAATGAATCAGTCATTGTGCCAAATTCTACAAGCTGCGCCAGGTGTGTTGGAACAGGGAAACATTGAAAACCTGCAGAACAACAGCTCTGACGGAGTGACTTTGGACACGCAAGCTCTATACCAACGTTAGTTTCCATATCAATCAATCATAATGTGATAACATTGACACTTTAATGTGAGGCTTTAAAATTATCTGAAACTTCATTTATACACGGGATGAATTGTTTTCTTGTGACTTGTGTTCACCTGGATGAGCAGGCACCGACATGCCGAAAATCAGCTTCTGTCACCAAGATCATGCCAAGTTTGGATTTTTATGCCTTTAGTAAAAACTTTGTTCTTGGTGTGATAATACATTCATTCCACAGATCTCTTTGCATTGATCTGTAAAATTGACAGCATTGGTATTGACGATACGAGCCTTTCACTCCGTTGGTATCGGCTCGATAGCATATCTTGCAGCGTTGCACACCCCTACCAGGAGGTTTGGTTGACTTGCAGTGTAGAATCAGACGAAGGTGAATAACTTGTCGTTGCTTCCGGCCCAATCAGACCGAGTCCCCAGACCTTCTGGTGTGAATACGTCCTAACCGTACAGCAGCTCAGAGCTGAAGGACCAAGTCTGAGCAGACATCTGGGGCTTTGGTTTGCTGTTGCTTTGCCAGGAATCTCGATAGTACAGAGCCAGACTTCTCAGTATTGTCGTTTTGCTGGCACAGCTGACCCAGTCTTAACTCAGGCACAAATTTGGAACCATTCCCCCAAATTCTGCAGAAACCTCAGAGGGATTTCTTTTCTTCATGTAATTACAGGACAGGAAGCGACAAGTCTTGTCTCCAATTACCAAACTGTAGATGACATAAACGCCGACATGCTTCTCTGAACCCAGGCGTTGATCACAGCCTCTAATTATGAATGTTATTCATGTGTTTTATGTTGTTGTTCTTTCTGAACGAGGGGTTTCATGTTGAATATGCAGTCACCGCCATGTTGCTTGAGCCGGTGTTCATATGTGGACTCTAAAACTTTCTCAGAATCAGACATATTTTCTTAGGACTCGCAGATCTTTGTACTGTGCAACGAACAAAAAACTTTAAAGGATGAAGGTGCGAACATTCGCGTGTGAATGTTAACCTCTGTTAATGTGTGACGTGCAGTGTCTCAGGCAGCGCTGCGAACAAGCTGCAGACCATTCTGTTTTCTACTGCAGACCTTCTGCAAGACCAGTGGAAGTGTCTCTGAGGACAAGTCTTACATTTTTCAGTGCTTTCTTTTCCATTACGTGGGATTAAATAAATGGCTTTCTTAAGACTTTATGATGTATTTATTACAGAACACAAGGTAAACCTAAGTATTCCCAGGTTATTTTATCATCTCCGCCTCCTCACAGCAGGTTGCTGTGTCTCCATTAACTCTACACAAAACCTAAATATCACACTAAAAACTGCAAAGGCATTTAGAAAAACATCTCATTTGTCACTAAAACGTTTTTCGCTCTCATGAAGTGTTTTTTCAGACGTGTTTGTGGAGTAGTTTATCCCTAAAATCCCTTTGCACAGCCGCCATCTCTACAGCTGTTGTCTTCGTCCTGTTCCTCTTCTTCTCTGATTCGGTTCTTCTGCTTGTCACTTTTCAAGTAGCCTGCTCAGCACAGCCCCTGGTGGTTTCCGGTGGTACTTCTTTGTTTACATCAAGGCCCTAATCTAGAACGCTCCAGAAAACGGAGCAAATTACAAGCATAAAGAACCCAGGCTTAAAACCAGCAGCAGCCTGCAGCGTTGATCCTGACGGCAGGATGGATCCATGTTGTCATGATGTTTCCAGCAGATTCTGATCCTACCATGTGGATGTGGAGCTGAACTGGAGACTCATCAGACCAGTTTCTCCTTCTTCTATTGTCCAGTTCTGGTGAGTCTGTGTGAATTGTAGCCTCAGTTCTGGTCCGACACCTGCTGCTGCTGCTGCTGGATGTTTTCTCTCCTTCGGACAATCTGTGGAAACCCTGGAGATGGTTGTGTGTCTGCTGTGCCAGTGTTTCCTTATCCTGGTCCTCAGGGCCAAAGTTTTAGTTCCTACCTGCTCCAGAATACCTGATGCAGATTAACTTAACTGCTTGTTCTATGAAAACCTTGTAATGAGCCATTGATTTGAGTCTGGTGTGTTAAAGTAGGGTGACCTAACACCTGCAGGGTGGTGGGCCCTGAGGACCAGGATTACCAAACACTGCACTAAGCCATGTTCACACTTGAATCCCTTTTATTCTCCATCCTGACGCTCCGTTTGAACGTGACTAAATGTGTCAAGTGGCTGCTCCTTGATTAAACTGAGCTGAATTAATATTCAGCTCATATTATTACACAGAACCGTTCATACAAGTGTGATGTCCAATATGACCACAAGGTGGCAGAGTTTTACCGGGCAACGTTTCTGGTTAAAATGCATTTATTTATTTCTGTTTCTTGTCTCTGTCTGCATTCCACATCTTCTTCCTGCTTAATTAGCACCTAAAGGCTGTCTTCATGAACTCGCTGCTCCCTATCTAGTAGCCTGCACAGACCAAACAGAGGCGGCTCAGCGCTGCATCAATGTGTACATGTTAACTTCGGCCCATTCAATCAAGCTATAAAGGAAGTTCTCAAGTTCTTCAGGGAACTGAAAGATTTCTATCCATGAAAAACACTTTACTTCACCTTTACATGATTTACAGCAGGCGGCATCGATCAGCAGAGCAGGACATGAGCCAGAGAGATCAACCAGCAGGTTAACCAGCTGGTAAACTAACAGACTAACCAGATGGTCAGCCAGCAGGTCAACCAAGAGACGAACCAGCAGACTAACCAGCAGATCAACCAGCAGATCAACCAGCAGACTAACCAGCAGGTCAACCAGCAGACTAACCAGCAGATCAACCAGCAGACTAACCAGCAGGTCAGCCAGCAGGTCAACTAGCAGACTAACCACCAGGTCACCTAGCAGACTAACCAGCAGATCAACCAGCAGACTAACCAGCAGGTCAACCAGCAGATCAACCAGCAGACTAACCAGCAGGTCAACTAGCAGACTAACCAGCAGAACAACCAGCAGACTAACCAGCAGATCAACCAGCAGACTAACCAGCAGGTCAACCAGCAGACTTACAAGCAGACTAACCAGCAGATCAACCAGCAGACTAACCAGCAGGTCAACCAGCAGACTAACCAGCAGATCAACCAGCAGACTAACCAGCAGACTAACCAGCAGATCAACCAGCAGACTAACCAGAAGATCAACCAGCAAACTAACCAGCAGGTCAACTAGCAAACTAACAAGCAGACTAACCAACAGGTCACCTAGCAGACTAACCAGCAGATCAACCAGCAGACTAACCAGCAGGTCAACCAGCAGGTCAACTAGCAGACTAACCAGCAGATCAACGAGCAGACTAACCAGCAGGTCAACCAGCAGACTAACCAGAAGGTCAACTAGCAGACTAACCAGCAGATCAACCAGCAGACTAACCAGCAGGTCAACTAGCAGACTAACCAGCAGGTCAACCAAGCAGACTAACCAGCAGACTAACCAGTAGACTAACCAGAAGATCAACCAGCAGGTCAACTAGCAAACTAACCAACAGACTAACAAGCAGGTCACCTAGCAGACTAACCAGCAGATCAACCAACAGACTAACCAGCAGGTCAACCAGCAGACTAACAAGCAGACTAACCAGCAGGTCAACCAGCAGACTAACCAGAAGATCAACCAGCAGACTAAACAGCAGGTCAACTAGCAGACTAACAAGCAGACTAACCAGCAGGTCAACTAGCAGTCTAACTAGCAGACTAACCAGCAGATCAACCAGGAGACTAACCAGCAGGTCAACCAGCAGACTAACCAGAAGATAAACCAGCAGACTAACCAGAATTTTAACTAGCAGACTAACCAGCAGGTCAACTATCAGACTAACCAGAAGATCAACCAGCAGACTAACCAAGAGACTAACCAGCAGACTAACCAGCAGATCAACCAGCAGACTAACCTGAAGATCAACCAGCAAACTAACCAGCAGGTCAACTAGCAGATTAACCAGCAGACTAACCAGCAGATCAACGAGCAGACTAGCCAGCAGGTCAACCAGCAGACTAACCAGCCGGTCACCTAGCAGACTAACTAGCAGACTAACCAGCAGATCAACGAGCAGACTAACCAGCAGACTAACCAGCAGATCAACCAAGAGACTAACCAGCAGGTCAACCAGCAGACTAACCAGCAGGTCAACTAGCAGACTAACCAGCAGACTAACCACCAGATCAACCAGCAGACTAACCAGCAGGTCAACTAGCAGACTAACCAGCAGACTAACCAGCAGGTCAAGCAGCAGACTAAACAGAAGATCAACCAACAGACTAACCAGCAGACTAACCAGCAGGTCAACCAGCAGACTAACCAGCAAGTCAACTGGCAGACTAACCAGCAGACTAACCAGCAGATCAGCCTGCAGACTAACCAGAAGGTCAACTAGCAGACTAACCAGCAGGTCAACCAGCAGACTAACCAGTAGGTCAACTAGCATACTAACCAGCAGGTCAACCAGAAGACTAACCAGCACGTCAACCAGCAGACTAACCAGCAGACTAACCAGAAGATAAACCAGCAGACTAAACAGCAGATCAACCAGCAGACTAACCAGCAGGTCAACTAGCAGACTAACCAGCAGGTCAAGCAGCAGACTAACCAGCAGGTCAAGCAGCAGACTAACCAGAAGATCAACCAGCAGACTAACCAGCAGGTCAACTAGCAGACTAACCAGCAGACTAACCAGCAGGTCAACTGGCAGACTAACCAGCAGACTAACCAGCAGATCAACCAGCAGACTAACCGGAAGATCAACCAGCAGATCAACCAAGAGACTAACCAGCAGGTCAACCAAGAGACTAACCAGCAGACTAACCCGCAGGTCAACGAGCAGACAAACCAGCAGACTAACCAGCAGGTCCGCCAGCAGACTAACCAACAGGTCAACTAGCAGACTAACCAGCAGACTAACCAGCAGGTCAACTAGCAGAATAACCAGCAGGTCAACTAGCAGACTACCCAGCAGACTAACCAGCAGCTCAACTAGCAGACTAACCAGCAGGTCCACCAGCAGACTAACCAGCAGGTCAACTAGCAGACTAACCAGCAGAACAACCAGCAGACTAACCAGCAGATCAACCAGCAGACTAACCAGCAGATCAACCAGCAGACTTACAAGCAGACTAACCAGCAGATCAACCAGCAGAATAACCAGCAGATCAACCAGCAGGTCAACCAGCAGACTAACCAGCAGGTCAACTAGCAGACTAACCAGCAGGTCAACCAGCAGACTAACCAGCAGGTCAACCAAGAGACTAACCAGCAGACTAACCAGCAGGTCAACTAGCAGACTAACCAGCAGGTCAACCAGCAGACTAACCAGCAGGTCAACTAGCAGACTAACCAGCAGACTAACCAGCAGATCAACCAGCAGACTAACCAGCAGGTCAACCAGCAGACTAACCAGCAAGTCAACTGGCAGACTAACGAGCAGACTAACCAGCAGATCAACCTGCAGACTAACCAGCAGGTCAACTAGCAGACTAACCAGCAGATCAACCAGCAGGTCAACTAGCAAACTAACAAGCAGACTAACCACCAGGTCACCTAGCAGACTAACCAGCAGATCAACCAGCAGACTAACCAGCAGGTCAACCAGCAGATCAACCAGCAGTCTAACCAGCAGGTCAACTAGCAGACTAACCAGCAGATCAACGAGCAGACTAACCAGCAGGTCAACCAGCAGACTAACCAGAAGGTCAACCAGCAGACTAACCAGCAGGTCAACTAGCAGACTAACCAGCAGGTCAACCAAGCAGACTAACCAGCAGACTAACCAGTAGACTAACCAGAAGATCAACCAGCGGACTAACCAGCAGGTCAACTAGCAAACTAACCAACAGACTAACAAGCAGGTCACCTAGCAGACTAACCAGCAGATCAACCAACAGACTAACCAGCAGGTCAACCAGCAGACTAACAAGCAGACTAACCAGCAGGTCAACCAGCAGACTAACCAGAAGATCAACCAGCAGACTAAACAGCAGGTCAACTATCAGACTAACCAGAAGATCAACCAGCAGACTAACCAAGAGACTAACCAGCAGACTAACCAGCAGGTCAACCAGCAGACTAACCAGAAGATCAACCAGCAGACTAAACAGCAGGTCAACTAGCAGACTAACAAGCAGACTAACCAGCAGGTCAACTAGCAGTCTAACTAGCAGACTAACCAGCAGATCAACCAGGAGACTAACCAGCAGGTCAACCAGCAGACTAACCAGCAGGTCAACCAGCAGATCAGCCTGCAGACTAACCAGAAGGTCAACGAGCAGACTAACCAGCACACTAGCCAGCAGGTCAACCAGTAGGTCAACTAGCAGACTAACCAGCAGGTCAACCAGAAGACTAACCAGCACGTCAACCAGCAGACTAACCAGAAGATAAACCAGCAGACTAAACAGCAGATCAACCAGCAGACTAACCAGCAGGTCAACCAGCAGACTAACCAGCAGACTAACCAGCAGATCAACCAGCAGACTAACCAGCAGACTAACCAGCAGATCAACCAGCAGACTAACCAGAAGATCAACCAGCAAACTAACCAGCAGGTCAACTAGCAGACTAACCAGCAGACTAACCAGCAGATCAACGAGCAGACTAGCCAGCAGGTCAACCAGCAGACTAACCAGCAGGTCAACTAGCAGACTAACCAGCAGGTCAAGCAGCAGACTAACCAGCAGATCAACCAGCAGACTAACCAGAAGATCAACCAGCAGACTAACCAGCAGGTCAACTAGCAGACTAACCAGCAGGTCAACTGGCAGACTAACCAGAAGATCAACCAGCAGACTAAACAGCAGGTCAACTAGCAGACTAACAAGCAGACTAACCAGCAGGTCAACTAGCAGTCTAACTAGCAGACTAACCAGCAGATCAACCAGGAGACTAACCAGCAGGTCAACCAGCAGACCAACCAGCAGGTCAACCAGCAGATCAGCCTGCAGACTAACCAGAAGGTCAACGAGCAGACTAACCAGCACACTAGCCAGCAGGTCAACCAGTAGGTCAACTAGCAGACTAACCAGCAGGTCAACCAGAAGACTAACCAGCACGTCAACCAGCAGACTAACCAGAAGATAAACCAGCAGACTAAACAGCAGATCAACCAGCAGACTAACCAGCAGGTCAACCAGCAGACTAACCAGCAGACTAACCAGCAGATCAACCAGCAGACTAACCAGCAGACTAACCAGCAGATCAACCAGCAGACTAACCAGAAGATCAACCAGCAAACTAACCAGCAGGTCAACTAGCAGACTAACCAGCAGACTAACCAGCAGATCAACGAGCAGACTAGCCAGCAGGTCAACCAGCAGACTAACCAGCAGGTCAACTAGCAGACTAACCAGCAGGTCAAGCAGCAGACTAACCAGCAGGTCAACCAGCAGACTAACCAGAAGATCAACCAGCAGACTAACCAGCAGGTCAACTAGCAGACTAACCAGCAGGTCAACTGGCAGACTAACCAGCAGACTAACCGGAAGATCAACCAGCAGATCAACCAAGAGACTAACCAGCAGGTCAACCAAGAGACTAACCAGCAGACTAACCCGCAGGTCAACGAGCAGACAAACCAGCAGACTAACCAGCAGGTCCACCAGCAGACTAACCAACAGATCAACTAGCAGACTAACCAGCAGACTAACCAGCAGGTCAACTAGCAGAATAACCAGCAGGTCAACTAGCAGACTACCCAGCAGACTAACCAGCAGCTCAACTAGCAGACTAACCAGCAGGTCCACCAGCAGACTAACCAGCAGGTCAACTAGCAGACTAACCAGCAGGTCAACCAGCAGACTAACCAGCAGATCAACCAGCAGACTAACCAGCAGGTCAACCAGCAGACTAACCAAAAGATCAACCAGCAGGTCAACTAGCAGACTAACCAGCAGGTCAACCAGCATACTAACCAGAAGATCAACCAGCAGACTAACCAGCAGGTCAACCAGCAGACTAACCAGCAGATCAACCAGCAGACTAACCAGCAGGTCAACCAGCAGACTAACCAGCAGACTAACCAGCAGCTCAACCAGCAGACTAACCAGCAGATCAACCAGCAGACTAACCAACAGGTCAACCAGCGGACTAACCAGCAGGTCAACCAGCAGACTAACCAGCAGGTCAACCAGCAGACTAACCAGAAGATCAACCAGCAGACTAACCAGCAGGTCAACTAGCAGACTAACCAGCAGACTAACCAGCAGGTCAACTGGCAGACTAACCAGCAGACTAACCAGCAGATCAACCAGCAGACTAACCGGAAGATCAACCAGCAGATCAACCAAGAGACTAACCAGCAGGTCAACCAAGAGACTAACCAGCAGACTAACCCGCAGGTCAACGAGCAGACAAACCAGCAGACTAACCAGCAGGTCAACCAGCAGACTAACCAGCAGATCAACCTGCAGACTAACCAGCAGGTCAACTAGCAGACTAACCAGCAGATCAACGAGCAGACTAGCCAGCGGGTCAACCAGCAGACTAGCCAACAGGTCACCTAGCAGACTAACCAGCAGACTAACCAGCAGGTCAACCAGCAGACTAACAAGCAGACTAACCAGCAGATCAACCAGCAGACTAACCAGCAGGTCAACCAGCAGACAAACCAGAAGATCAACCAGCAGACTAACCAGCAGATCAACCAGCAGACTAACCAGCAGGTCAACCAGCAGACTAACCAGAAGATCAACCAGCAGACTAACCAGCAGGTCAACCAGCAGACTAACCAGCAGATCAACCAGCAGACTAACCAGCAGGTCAACCAGCAGACTAACCAGCAGGTCAACCAGCAGATCAACCAGCAGACTAACCAGCAGATCAACGAGCAGACTAACCAGCAGGTCAACCAGCAGACTAACCAGAAGGTCAACTAGCAGACTAACCAGCAGATCAACCAGCAGACTAACCAGTAGGTCAACTAGCAGACTAACCAGCAGACTAACCAGCAGGTCAACCAGAAGACTAACCAGCAGACTAACCAGCAGATCAACCAGCAGACTAACCAGCAGATCAACCAGCAGGTCAACTAGCAGACTAACCAGCAGGTCAACCAGCAGACTAACCAGCAGGTCAACCAGCAGACTAACAAGAAGATCAACCAGCAGACTAACCAGCAGGTCAACTAGCAGACTAACCAGAAGATCAACCAGCAGACTAACCAGCAGGTCCACCAGCAGACTAACCAACAGGTCAACCAGCAGACTAACTAGCAGACTAACCGGCAGATCAACCAGCAAAACTAACCAGCAGATCAACGAGCAGACTAACCAGTAGGTCAACCAGCAAACTGACCAACAGACTAACCAGCAGGTCAACCAGCAGATCAACCAGCAGACTAACCAGAAGATCAACCAGCAGACTAACCAGCAGGTCCACCAGCAGACTAACCAACAGGTCAACTAGCAGACTAACCAGCAGGTCAACTAGCAGACTAACCAGCAGGTCAACCAGCAGACTAACCAGCAGGTCAACCAGCAGGTCAACTAGCAGACTAACCAGCAGATCAACGAGCAGACTAACCAGCAGGTCAACCAGCAGACTAACCAGAAGGTCAACTAGCAGACTAACCAGCAGACTAACCGGAAGATCAACCAGCAGATCAACCAAGAGACTAACCAGCAGGTCAACCAAGAGACTAACCAGCAGACTAACCCGCAGGTCAACGAGCAGCTCAACTAGCAGACTAACCAGCAGGTCCACCAGCAGACTAACCAGCAGGTCAACTAGCAGACTAACCAGCAGAACAACCAGCAGACTAACCAGCAGATCAACCAGCAGACTAACCAGCAGATCAACCAGCAGACTTACAAGCAGACTAACCAGCAGATCAACCAGCAGATCAACCAGCAGACTAACCAGAAGATCAACCAGCAGACTAACCAGCAGGTCAACTAGCAGACTAACCAGCAGGTCAACCAGCAGACTAACCAGCAGGTCAACCAGCAGACTAACCAGCAGGTCAACTAGCAGACTAACCAGCAGACTAACCAGCAGATCAACCAGCAGACTAACCAGCAGGTCAACCAGCAGACTAACCAGCAAGTCAACTGGCAGACTAACGAGCAGACTAACCAGCAGATCAACCTGCAGACTAACCAGCAGGTCAACTAGCAGACTAACCAGCAGATCAACCAGCAGACTAACCAGCAGGTCAACTAGCAAACTAAAAAGCAGACTAACCACCAGGTCACCTAGCAGACTAACCAGCAGATCAACCAGCAGACTAACCAGCAGGTCAACCAGCAGATCAACCAGCAGTCTAACCAGCAGGTCAACTAGCAGACTAACCAGCAGATCAACGAGCAGACTAACCAGCAGGTCAACCAGCAGACTAACCAGAAGGTCAACTAGCAGACTAACCAGCAGATCAACCAGCAGACTAACCAGCAGGTCAACTAGCAGACTAACCAGCAGGTCAACCAAGCAGACTAACCAGCAGACTAACCAGTAGACTAACCAGAAGATCAACCAGCGGACTAACCAGCAGGTCAACTAGCAAACTAACCAACAGACTAACAAGCAGGTCACCTAGCAGACTAACCAGCAGATCAACCAACAGACTAACCAGCAGGTCAACCAGCAGACTAACAAGCAGACTAACCAGCAGGTCAACCAGCAGACTAACCAGAAGATCAACCAGCAGACTAAACAGCAGGTCAACTATCAGACTAACCAGAAGATCAACCAGCAGACTAACCAAGAGACTAACCAGCAGACTAACCAGCAGGTCAACCAGCAGACTAACCAGAAGATCAACCAGCAGACTAAACAGCAGGTCAACTAGCAGACTAACAAGCAGACTAACCAGCAGGTCAACTAGCAGTCTAACTAGCAGACTAACCAGCAGATCAACCAGGAGACTAACCAGCAGGTCAACCAGCAGACTAACCAGCAGGTCAACCAGCAGATCAGCCTGCAGACTAACCAGAAGGTCAACGAGCAGACTAACCAGCACACTAGCCAGCAGGTCAACCAGTAGGTCAACTAGCAGACTAACCAGCAGGTCAACCAGAAGACTAACCAGCACGTCAACCAGCAGACTAACCAGAAGATAAACCAGCAGACTAAACAGCAGATCAACCAGCAGACTAACCAGCAGGTCAACCAGCAGACTAACCAGCAGACTAACCAGCAGATCAACCAGCAGACTAACCAGCAGATCAACCAGCAGACTAACCAGAAGATCAACCAGCAAACTAACCAGCAGGTCAACTAGCAGACTAACCAGCAGACTAACCAGCAGATCAACGAGCAGACTAGCCAGCAGGTCAACCAGCAGACTAACCAGCAGGTCAACTAGCAGACTAACCAGCAGGTCAAGCAGCAGACTAACCAGCAGGTCAACCAGCAGACTAACCAGAAGATCAACCAGCAGACTAACCAGCAGGTCAACTAGCAGACTAACCAGCAGGTCAACTGGCAGACTAACCAGCAGACTAACCGGAAGATCAACCAGCAGATCAACCAAGAGACTAACCAGCAGGTCAACCAAGAGACTAACCAGCAGACTAACCCGCAGGTCAACGAGCAGACAAACCAGCAGACTAACCAGCAGGTCCACCAGCAGACTAACCAACAGGTCAACTAGCAGACTAACCAGCAGACTAACCAGCAGGTCAACTAGCAGAATAACCAGCAGGTCAACTAGCAGACTACCCAGCAGACTAACCAGCAGCTCAACTAGCAGACTAACCAGCAGGTCCACCAGCAGACTAACCAGCAGGTCAACTAGCAGACTAACCAGCAGGTCAACCAGCAGACTAACCAGCAGATCAACCAGCAGACTAACCAGCAGGTCAACCAGCAGACTAACCAAAAGATCAACCAGCAGGTCAACTAGCAGACTAACCAGCAGGTCAACCAGCATACTAACCAGAAGATCAACCAGCAGACTAACCAGCAGGTCAACCAGCAGACTAACCAGCAGATCAACCAGCAGACTAACCAGCAGACTAACCAGCAGGTCAACCAGCAGACTAACCAGCAGACTAACCAGCAGCTCAACCAGCAGACTAACCAGCAGATCAACCAGCAGACTAACCAACAGGTCAACCAGCGGACTAACCAGCAGGTCAACCAGCAGACTAACCAGCAGGTCAACCAGCAGACTAACCAGAAGATCAACCAGCAGACTAACCAGCAGGTCAACTAGCAGACTAACCAGCAGACTAACCAGCAGGTCAACTGGCAGACTAACCAGCAGACTAACCAGCAGATCAACCAGCAGACTAACCGGAAGATCAACCAGCAGATCAACCAAGAGACTAACCAGCAGGTCAACCAAGAGACTAACCAGCAGACTAACCCGCAGGTCAACGAGCAGACAAACCAGCAGACTAACCAGCAGGTCAACCAGCAGACTAACCAGCAGATCAACCTGCAGACTAACCAGCAGGTCAACTAGCAGACTAACCAGCAGATCAACGAGCAGACTAGCCAGCGGGTCAACCAGCAGACTAGCCAACAGGTCACCTAGCAGACTAACCAGCAGACTAACCAGCAGGTCAACCAGCAGACTAACAAGCAGACTAACCAGCAGATCAACCAGCAGACTAACCAGCAGGTCAACCAGCAGACAAACCAGAAGATCAACCAGCAGACTAACCAGCAGATCAACCAGCAGACTAACCAGCAGGTCAACCAGCAGACTAACCAGAAGATCAACCAGCAGACTAACCAGCAGGTCAACCAGCAGACTAACCAGCAGATCAACCAGCAGACTAACCAGCAGGTCAACCAGCAGACTAACCAGCAGGTCAACCAGCAGATCAACCAGCAGACTAACCAGCAGATCAACGAGCAGACTAACCAGCAGGTCAACCAGCAGACTAACCAGAAGGTCAACTAGCAGACTAACCAGCAGATCAACCAGCAGACTAACCAGTAGGTCAACTAGCAGACTAACCAGCAGACTAACCAGCAGGTCAACCAGAAGACTAACCAGCAGACTAACCAGCAGATCAACCAGCAGACTAACCAGCAGATCAACCAGCAGGTCAACTAGCAGACTAACCAGCAGGTCAACCAGCAGACTAACAAGAAGATCAACCAGCAGACTAACCAGCAGGTCAACTAGCAGACTAACCAGAAGATCAACCAGCAGACTAACCAGCAGGTCCACCAGCAGACTAACCAACAGGTCAACCAGCAGACTAACTAGCAGACTAACCGGCAGATCAACCAGCAAAACTAACCAGCAGATCAACGAGCAGACTAACCAGTAGGTCAACCAGCAAACTGACCAACAGACTAACCAGCAGATCAGCCAGCAGACTAACCAGCAGGTCAACCAGCAGATCAACCAGCAGACTAACCAGCAGATCAACCAGCAGACTAACCAAAAGATCAACCAGCAGACTAACCAGCAGGTCAACTAGCTGACTAACCAGCAGGTCAACCAGCAGACTAACCAGAAGATCAGCCAGCAGGTCAACTAGCAGACTAACCGGCAGGTCAACCAGCAGACTAACCAGCAGATCAACCAGCAGACTAACCAGCAGGTCAACCAGCAGACTAACCAAAAGATCAACCAGCAGACTAACAAGCAAACTAACCAGAAGATCAACCAGCAGGTCAACCAGCAGACTAACCAGAAGATCAACCAGCAGACTAACCAGCAGGTCCACCAGCAGACTAACCAACAGGTCAACTAGCAGACTAACCAGCAGGTCAACTAGCAGACTAACCAGCAGGTCAACCAGCAGACTAACCAGCAGGTCAACCAGCAGGTCAACTAGCAGACTAACCAGCAGATCAACGAGCAGACTAACCAGCAGGTCAACCAGCAGACTAACCAGCAGATCAACCTGCAGACTAACCAGCAGGTCAACTAGCAGACTAACCAGCAGATCAACGAGCAGACTAGCCAGCGGGTCAACCAGCAGACTAGCCAACAGGTCACCTAGCAGACTAACCAGCAGACTAACCAGCAGGTCAACCAGCAGACTAACAAGCAGACTAACCAGCAGATCAACCAGCAGACTAACCAGCAGGTCAACCAGCAGACAAACCAGAAGATCAACCAGCAGACTAACCAGCAGATCAACCAGCAGACTAACCAGCAGGTCAACCAGCAGACTAACCAGAAGATCAACCAGCAGACTAACCAGCAGGTCAACCAGCAGACTAACCAGCAGATCAACCAGCAGACTAACCAGCAGGTCAACCAGCAGACTAACCAGCAGGTCAACCAGCAGATCAACCAGCAGACTAACCAGCAGATCAACGAGCAGACTAACCAGCAGGTCAACCAGCAGACTAACCAGAAGGTCAACTAGCAGACTAACCAGCAGATCAACCAGCAGACTAACCAGTAGGTCAACTAGCAGACTAACCAGCAGACTAACCAGCAGGTCAACCAGAAGACTAACCAGCAGACTAACCAGCAGATCAACCAGCAGACTAACCAGCAGATCAACCAGCAGGTCAACTAGCAGACTAACCAGCAGGTCAACCAGCAGACTAACAAGAAGATCAACCAGCAGACTAACCAGCAGGTCAACTAGCAGACTAACCAGAAGATCAACCAGCAGACTAACCAGCAGGTCCACCAGCAGACTAACCAACAGGTCAACCAGCAGACTAACTAGCAGACTAACCGGCAGATCAACCAGCAAAACTAACCAGCAGATCAACGAGCAGACTAACCAGTAGGTCAACCAGCAAACTGACCAACAGACTAACCAGCAGATCAGCCAGCAGACTAACCAGCAGGTCAACCAGCAGATCAACCAGCAGACTAACCAGCAGATCAACCAGCAGACTAACCAAAAGATCAACCAGCAGACTAACCAGCAGGTCAACTAGCTGACTAACCAGCAGGTCAACCAGCAGACTAACCAGAAGATCAGCCAGCAGGTCAACTAGCAGACTAACCGGCAGGTCAACCAGCAGACTAACCAGCAGATCAACCAGCAGACTAACCAGCAGGTCAACCAGCAGACTAACCAAAAGATCAACCAGCAGACTAACAAGCAAACTAACCAGAAGATCAACCAGCAGGTCAACCAGCAGACTAACCAGAAGATCAACCAGCAGACTAACCAGCAGGTCCACCAGCAGACTAACCAACAGGTCAACTAGCAGACTAACCAGCAGGTCAACTAGCAGACTAACCAGCAGGTCAACCAGCAGACTAACCAGCAGGTCAACCAGCAGGTCAACTAGCAGACTAACCAGCAGATCAACGAGCAGACTAACCAGCAGGTCAACCAGCAGACTAACCAGAAGGTCAACTAGCAGACTAACCAGCAGACTAACCGGAAGATCAACCAGCAGATCAACCAAGAGACTAACCAGCAGGTCAACCAAGAGACTAACCAGCAGACTAACCCGCAGGTCAACGAGCAGCTCAACTAGCAGACTAACCAGCAGGTCCACCAGCAGACTAACCAGCAGGTCAACTAGCAGACTAACCAGCAGAACAACCAGCAGACTAACCAGCAGATCAACCAGCAGACTAACCAGCAGATCAACCAGCAGACTTACAAGCAGACTAACCAGCAGATCAACCAGCAGATCAACCAGCAGACTAACCAGAAGATCAACCAGCAGACTAACCAGCAGGTCAACTAGCAGACTAACCAGCAGGTCAACCAGCAGACTAACCAGCAGGTCAACCAGCAGACTAACCAGCAGGTCAACTAGCAGACTAACCAGCAGACTAACCAGCAGATCAACCAGCAGACTAACCAGCAGGTCAACCAGCAGACTAACCAGCAAGTCAACTGGCAGACTAACGAGCAGACTAACCAGCAGATCAACCTGCAGACTAACCAGCAGGTCAACCAGCAGACTAACCAGCAGGTCAACTAGCAAACTAAAAAGCAGACTAACCACCAGGTCACCTAGCAGACTAACCAGCAGATCAACCAGCAGACTAACCAGCAGGTCAACCAGCAGATCAACCAGCAGTCTAACCAGCAGGTCAACTAGCAGACTAACCAGCAGATCAACGAGCAGACTAACCAGCAGGTCAACCAGCAGACTAACCAGAAGGTCAACTAGCAGACTAACCAGCAGATCAACCAGCAGACTAACCAGCAGGTCAACTAGCAGACTAACCAGCAGGTCAACCAAGCAGACTAACCAGCAGACTAACCAGTAGACTAACCAGAAGATCAACCAGCGGACTAACCAGCAGGTCAACTAGCAAACTAACCAACAGACTAACAAGCAGGTCACCTAGCAGACTAACCAGCAGATCAACCAACAGACTAACCAGCAGGTCAACCAGCAGACTAACAAGCAGACTAACCAGCAGGTCAACCAGCAGACTAACCAGAAGATCAACCAGCAGACTAAACAGCAGGTCAACTATCAGACTAACCAGAAGATCAACCAGCAGACTAACCAAGAGACTAACCAGCAGACTAACCAGCAGGTCAACCAGCAGACTAACCAGAAGATCAACCAGCAGACTAAACAGCAGGTCAACTAGCAGACTAACAAGCAGACTAACCAGCAGGTCAACTAGCAGTCTAACTAGCAGACTAACCAGCAGATCAACCAGGAGACTAACCAGCAGGTCAACCAGCAGACTAACCAGCAGGTCAACCAGCAGATCAGCCTGCAGACTAACCAGAAGGTCAACGAGCAGACTAACCAGCACACTAGCCAGCAGGTCAACCAGTAGGTCAACTAGCAGACTAACCAGCAGGTCAACCAGAAGACTAACCAGCACGTCAACCAGCAGACTAACCAGAAGATAAACCAGCAGACTAAACAGCAGATCAACCAGCAGACTAACCAGCAGGTCAACCAGCAGACTAACCAGCAGACTAACCAGCAGATCAACCAGCAGACTAACCAGCAGACTAACCAGCAGATCAACCAGCAGACTAACCAGAAGATCAACCAGCAAACTAACCAGCAGGTCAACTAGCAGACTAACCAGCAGACTAACCAGCAGATCAACGAGCAGACTAGCCAGCAGGTCAACCAGCAGACTAACCAGCAGGTCAACTAGCAGACTAACCAGCAGGTCAAGCAGCAGACTAACCAGCAGGTCAACCAGCAGACTAACCAGAAGATCAACCAGCAGACTAACCAGCAGGTCAACTAGCAGACTAACCAGCAGGTCAACTGGCAGACTAACCAGCAGACTAACCGGAAGATCAACCAGCAGATCAACCAAGAGACTAACCAGCAGGTCAACCAAGAGACTAACCAGCAGACTAACCCGCAGGTCAACGAGCAGACAAACCAGCAGACTAACCAGCAGGTCCACCAGCAGACTAACCAACAGGTCAACTAGCAGACTAACCAGCAGACTAACCAGCAGGTCAACTAGCAGAATAACCAGCAGGTCAACTAGCAGACTACCCAGCAGACTAACCAGCAGCTCAACTAGCAGACTAACCAGCAGGTCCACCAGCAGACTAACCAGCAGGTCAACTAGCAGACTAACCAGCAGGTCAACCAGCAGACTAACCAGCAGATCAACCAGCAGACTTACAAGCAGACTAACCAGCAGATCAACCAGCAGACTAACCAGCAGGTCAACCAGCAGACTAACCAAAAGATCAACCAGCAGGTCAACTAGCAGACTAACCAGCAGGTCAACCAGCATACTAACCAGAAGATCAACCAGCAGACTAACCAGCAGGTCAACCAGCAGACTAACCAGCAGATCAACCAGCAGACTAACCAGCAGACTAACCAGCAGGTCAACCAGCAGACTAACCAGCAGACTAACCAGCAGCTCAACCAGCAGACTAACCAGCAGATCAACCAGCAGACTAACCAACAGGTCAACCAGCGGACTAACCAGCAGGTCAACCAGCAGACTAACCAGCAGGTCAACCAGCAGACTAACCAGCAGATCAACCAGCAGACTAACCAGCAGGTCAACTAGCAGACTAACCAGCAGACTAACCAGCAGGTCAACTGGCAGACTAACCAGCAGACTAACCAGCAGATCAACCAGCAGACTAACCGGAAGATCAACCAGCAGATCAACCAAGAGACTAACCAGCAGGTCAACCAAGAGACTAACCAGCAGACTAACCCGCAGGTCAACGAGCAGACAAACCAGCAGACTAACCAGCAGGTCAACCAGCAGACTAACCAGCAGATCAACCTGCAGACTAACCAGCAGGTCAACTAGCAGACTAACCAGCAGATCAACGAGCAGACTAGCCAGCGGGTCAACCAGCAGACTAGCCAACAGGTCACCTAGCAGACTAACCAGCAGACTAACCAGCAGGTCAACCAGCAGACTAACAAGCAGACTAACCAGCAGATCAACCAGCAGACTAACCAGAAGATCAACCAGCAGACTAACCAGCAGATCAACCAGCAGACTAACCAGCAGGTCAACCAGCAGACTAACCAGAAGATCAACCAGCAGACTAACCAGCAGGTCAACCAGCAGACTAACCAGCAGATCAACCAGCAGACTAACCAGCAGGTCAACCAGCAGACTAACCAGCAGGTCAACCAGCAGATCAACCAGCAGACTAACCAGCAGATCAACGAGCAGACTAACCAGCAGGTCAACCAGCAGACTAACCAGAAGGTCAACTAGCAGACTAACCAGCAGATCAACCAGCAGACTAACCAGTAGGTCAACTAGCAGACTAACCAGCAGGTCAACCAGAAGACTAACCAGCAGGTCAACCAGCAGACTAACCAGCAGATCAACCAGCAGACTAACCAGCAGATCAACCAGCAGGTCAACTAGCAGACTAACCAGCAGGTCAACCAGCAGACTAACAAGAAGATCAACCAGCAGACTAACCAGCAGGTCAACTAGCAGACTAACCAGAAGATCAACCAGCAGACTAACCAGCAGGTCCACCAGCAGACTAACTAGCAGACTAACCGGCAGATCAACCAGCAAAACTAACCAGCAGATCAACGAGCAGACTAACCAGTAGGTCAACCAGCAAACTGACCAACAGACTAACCAGCAGATCAGCCAGCAGACTAACCAGCAGGTCAACCAGCAGATCAACCAGCAGACTAACCAGCAGATCAACCAGCAGACTAACCAAAAGATCAACCAGCAGACTAACCAGCAGGTCAACTAGCAGACTAACCAGCAGGTCAACCAGCAGACTAACCAGAAGATCAGCCAGCAGGTCAACTAGCAGACTAACCGGCAGGTCAACCAGCAGACTAACCAGCAGATCAACCAGCAGACTAACCAGCAGGTCAACCAGCAGACTAACCAAAAGATCAACCAGCAGACTAACAAGCAAACTAACCAGAAGATCAACCAGCAGGTCAACCAGCAGACTAACCAGCAGATCAACCAGCAGGTCCACCAGCAGACTAACCAACAGGTCAACTAGCAGACTAACCAGCAGGTCAACTAGCAGACTAACCAGCAGGTCAACCAGCAGACTAACCAGCAGGTCAACCAGCAGATCAACCAGCAGACTAACCAGCAGGTCAACCAGCAGACTAACCAGCAGATCAACGAGCAGACTAACCAGAAGGTCAACTAGCAGACTAACCAGCAGATCAACCAGCAGACTAACCAGTAGGTCAACTAGCAGACTAACCAGCAGACTAACCAGCACGTCAACCAGCAGACTAACCAGAAGATTAACCAGCAGACTAACCAGCAGGTCAACCAGCAGACTAACCAGCAGATCAACCAGCAGACTAACCAGCAGGTCAACTAGCAGACAAACCAGCAGGTCATCCAGCAGACTAACCAGCATGTCAACCAGCAGACTAACCAGAAGATCAACCAGCAGACTAACCAGCAGGTCAACTAGCAGACTAACCAGAAGATCAACCAGCAGACTAACCAGCAGGTCCACCAGCAGACTAACCGGCAGATCAACCAGCAAAACTAACCAGCAGATCAACGAGCAGACTAACCAGCAGGTCAACCAGACGACTAACCAGCAGGTCAACTAGCAAACTGACCAACAGACTAACAAGCAGACTAACCAGCAGACTAACTAGCAGGTCAACTAGCAGACTAACCAGCAGGTCAACCAGCAGACTAACCAGCAGATCAACCAGCAGACTAACCAGCAGACTAACCAGCAGGTCAACCAGCAGACTAACCAGCAGACTAACCAAACGATCAACCAGCAGAGTAACCAGAAGATCAACCAGCAGGTCCACCAGCAGACTAACCAACAGGTCAACTAGCAGACTAACCAGCAGACTAACCAGCAGGTCAACTAGCAGACTAACCAGCAGGTCAACCAGCAGACTAACCAGCAGACTAACCAGCAGGTCAACCAGCAGACTAACAAGCAGACCAACCAGAAGATCAACCAGCAGACTAACCAGCAGGTCAACCAGCAGACTAACCAGAAGATCAACCAGCAGGTCCACCAGCAGACTAACCAACAGGTCAACTAGCAGACTAACCAGCAGGTCAACTAGCAGAATAACCAGCAGGTCAACTAGCAGACTACCCAGCAGACTAACCAGCAGCTCAACTAGCAGACTAACCAGCAGGTCCACCAGCAGACTAACCAGCAGATCAACCAGCAGACTAACCAGCAGACTTACAAGCAGACTAACCAGCAGATCAACCAGCAGATCAACCAGCAGACTAACCAGCAGACTAACCAGCAGATCAACCAGCAGACTAACCAGCAGGTCAACTAGCAGACTAACCAGCAGACTAACCAGCAGATCAACGAGCAGACTAACCAGCAGATCAACCAGCAGACTAACCAGCAGGTCAAGCAGCAGACTAACCAGAAGATCAACCAGCAGACTAACCAGCAGGTCAACTAGCAGACTAACCAGCAGACTAACCAGCAGGTCAACGAGCAGACAAACCAGCAGGTCAACCAGCAGACTAACCAGCAGATCAACCTGCAGACTAACCAGCAGGTCAACTAGCAGACTAACCAGCAGATCAACTAGCAGACTAACCAGCAGGTCAACCAGCAGAGTAACAGGAAGATCAACCAGCAGATCAACCAAGAGACTAACCAGCAGGTCAACCAAGAGACTAACCAGCAGACTAACCCGCAGGTCAACGAGCAGACAAACCAGCAGACTAACCAGCAGGTCCACCAGCAGACTAACCAACAGGTCAACTAGCAGACTAACCAGCAGACTAACCAGCAGGTCAACTAGCAGACTACCCAGCAGACTAACCAGCAGCTCAACTAGCAGACTAACCAGCAGGTCAACTAGCAGACTAACCAGCAGAACAACCAGCAGACTAACCAGCAGATCAACCAGCAGACTTACAAGCAGACTAACCAGCAGATCAACCAGCAGACTAACCAGCAGGTCAACCAGCAGACTAACCAAAAGATCAACCAGCAGACTAACCAGCAGGTCAACTAGCAGACTAACCAGCAGGTCAACCAGCAGACTAACCAGAAGATCAACCAGCAGACTAACCAGCAGGTCAACTAGCAGACTAACCAGCAGGTCAACCAGCAGACTAACCAGCAGATCAACCAGCAGACTAACCAGCAGCTCAACCAGCAGACTAACCAGCAGATCAACCAGCAGACTAACCAACAGGTCAACCAGCGGACTAACCAGCAGGTCAACCAGCAGACTAACCAGAAGATCAACCAGCAGACTAACCAGCAGGTCAACTGGCAGACTAACCAGCAGACTAACCAGCAGATCAACCAGCAGACTAACCGGAAGATCAACCAGCAGATCAAACAAGAGACTAACCAGCAGACTAACCCGAAGGTCAACGAGCAGACTAACCAGCAGACTAACCAGCAGATCAACCTGCAGACTAACCAGCAGGTCAACTAGCAGACTAACCAGCAGATCAACGAGCAGACTAGCCAGCGGGTCAACCAGCAGACTAACCAACAGGTCACCTAGCAGACTAACCAGCAGACTAACCAGCAGATCAACCAGCAGACTAACCAGCAGGTCAACCAGCAGACTAACAAGCAGACTAACCAGCAGACTAACCAGCAGGTCAACCAGCAGACAAACCAGAAGATCAACCAGCAGACTAACCAGCAGATCAACCAGCAGACTAACAAGCAGACTAACCAGCAGATCAACCAGCAGACTAACCAGCAGGTCAACCAGCAGACTAACCAGAAGATCAACCAGCAGACTAACCAGCAGGTCAACCAGCAGACTAACCAGCAGATCAACCAGCAGACTAACCAGCAGGTCAACCAGCAGACTAACTAGCAGACTTACCAGCAGGTCAACCAGCAGATGAACCAGCAGACTAACCAGCAGGTCAACTAGCAGACTAACCAGCAGATCAACGAGCAGACTAACCAGTAGGTCAACTAGCAGACTAACCAGCAGACTAACCAGCAGGTCAACCAGAAGACTAACCAGCACGTCAACCAGCAGACTAACCAGAAGATTAACCAGCAGGTCAACCAGCAGACTAACCAGCAGATCAACCAGCAGACTAACCAGCAGACTAACCAGCAGGTCAACTAGCAGACTAACCAGCAGACTAACCAGCAGGTCAACCAGCAGACTAACAAGCAGACTAACCAGAAGATCAACCAGCAGACTAACCAGCAGGTCAACCAGCAGACAAACCAGAAGATCAACCAGCAGACTAACCAGCAGGTCAACCAGCAGACTAACCAGAAGATCAACCAGAAGACTAACCAGCAGGTCCACCAGCAGACTAACCAACAGGTCAACTAGCAGACTAACCAGCAGACTAACCAGCAGGTCAACTAGCAGACTAACCAGCAGGTCAACCAGCAGACTAACAAGCAGACCAACCAGAAGATCAACCAGCAGACTAACCAGCAGGTCAACCAGCAGACTAACCAGAAGATCAACCAGCAGACTAACCAGCAGGTCCACCAGCAGACTAACCAAAAGATCAACCAGCAGGTCAACTAGCAGACTAACCAGCAGGTCAACCAGCATACTAACCAGAAGATCAACCAGCAGACTAACCAGCAGGTCAACCAGCAGACTAACCAGCAGGTCAACCAGCAGACTAACCAGCAGCTCAACTAGCAGACTAACCAGCAGGTCCACCAGCAGACTAACTAGCAGACTTACCAGCAGGTCAACCAGCAGACTAACCAGCAGATCAACCAGCAGACTAACCAGCAGACTAACCAGCAGGTCAACCAGCAGACTAACCAGCAGACTAACCAGCAGCTCAACCAGCAGACTAACCAGCAGATCAACCAGCAGACTAACCAACAGGTCAACCAGCGGACTAACCAGCAGGTCAACCAGCAGACTAACCAGCAGGTCAACCAGCAGACTAACCAGAAGATCAACCAGCAGACTAACCAGCAGGTCAACTAGCAGACTAACCAGCAGACTAACCAGCAGGTCAACTGGCAGACTAACCAGCAGACTAACCAGCAGATCAACCAGCAGACTAACCGGAAGATCAACCAGCAGATCAACCAAGAGACTAACCAGCAGGTCAACCAAGAGACTAACCAGCAGACTAACCTGCAGGTCAACGAGCAGACAAACCAGCAGACTAACCAGCAGATCAACCAGCAGACTAACCAGCAGGTCAACCAGCAGACTAACCAGCAGATCAACCTGCAGACTAACCAGCAGGTCAACCAGCAGACTAACCAGCAGATCAACGAGCAGACTAGCCAGCGGGTCAACCAGCAGACTAGCCAACAGGTCACCTAGCAGACTAACCAGCAGACTAACCAGCAGATCAACCAGCAGACTAACCAGCAGGTCAACCAGCAGACTAACAAGCAGACTAACCAGCAGATCAACCAGCAGACTAACCAGCAGGTCAACCAGCAGACAAACCAGAAGATCAACCAGCAGACTAACCAGCAGGTCAACCAGCAGACTAACCAGCAGATCAACCAGCAGACTAACCAGCAGGTCAACCAGCAGACTAACCAGAAGATCAACCAGCAGACTAACCAGCAGGTCAACCAGCAGACTAACCAGCAGATCAACCAGCAGACTAACCAGCAGGTCAACCAGCAGATCAACCAGCAGACTAACCAGCAGATCAACGAGCAGACTAACCAGCAGGTCAACCAGCAGACTAACCAGAAGGTCAACTAGCAGACTAACCAGCAGATCAACCAGCAGACTAACCAGTAGGTCAACTAGCAGACTAACCAGCAGACTAACCAGCAGGTCAACCAGAAGACTAACCAGCAGGTCAACCAGCAGACTAACCAGCAGATCAACCAGCAGGTCAACTAGCAGACTAACCAGCAGGTCAACCAGCAGACTAACCAGCAGGTCAACCAGCAGACTAACAAGAAGATCAACCAGCAGACTAACCAGCAGGTCAACTAGCAGACTAACCAGAAGATCAACCAGCAGACTAACCAGCAGGTCCACCAGCAGACTAACCAACAGGTCAACCAGCAGACTAACTAGCAGACTAACCGGCAGATCAACCAGCAAAACTAACCAGCAGATCAACGAGCAGACTAACCAGTAGGTCAACCAGACGACTAACCAGCAGGTCAACTAGCAAACTGACCAACAGACTAACAAGCAGACCAACTAGCAGGTCAACTAGCAGACTAACCAGCAGACTAACCAGCAGGTCAACCAGCAGATCAACCAGCAGACTAACCAGCAGATCAACCAGCAGACTAACCAAAAGATCAACCAGCAGACTAACCAGCAGGTCAACTAGCAGACTAACCAGCAGGTCAACCAGCAGACTAACCAGAAGATCAGCCAGCAGGTCAACTAGCAGACTAACCGGCAGGTCAACCAGCAGACTAACCAGCAGATCAACCAGCAGACTAACCAGCAGACTAACCAGCAGGTCAACCAGCAGACTAACCAGCAGGTCAACCAGCAGACTAACCAAAAGATCAACCAGCAGACTAACAAGCAAACTAACCAGAAGATCAACCAGCAGGTCAACCAGCAGACTAACCAGAAGATCAACCAGCAGACTAACCAGCAGGTCCACCAGCAGACTAACCAACAGGTCAACTAGCAGACTAACCAGCAGGTCAACTAGCAGACTAACCAGCAGGTCAACCAGCAGACTAACCAGCAGGTCAACCAGCAGATCAACCAGCAGACTAACCAGCAGGTCAACTAGCAGACTAACCAGCAGATCAACGAGCAGACTAACCAGCAGGTCAACCAGCAGACTAACCAGAAGGTCAACTAGCAGACTAACCAGCAGATCAACCAGCAGACTAACCAGTAGGTCAACTAGCAGACTAACCAGCAGACTAACCAGCACGTCAACCAGCAGACTAACCAGAAGATTAACCAGCAGACTAACCAGCAGGTCAACCAGCAGACTAACCAGCAGATCAACCAGCAGACTAACCAGCAGGTCAACTAGCAGACAAACCAGCAGGTCATCCAGCAGACTAACCAGCATGTCAACCAGCAGACTAACAAGCAGACTAACCAGAAGATCAACCAGCAGACTAACCAGCAGGTCAACTAGCAGACTAACCAGAAGATCAACCAGCAGACTAACCAGCAGGTCCACCAGCAGACTAACCGGCAGATCAACCAGCAAAACTAACCAGCAGATCAACGAGCAGACTAACCAGCAGGTCAACCAGACGACTAACCAGCAGGTCAACTAGCAAACTGACCAACAGACTAACAAGCAGACTAACCAGCAGACTAACTAGCAGGTCAACTAGCAGACTAACCAGCAGACTAACCAGCAGATCAGCCAGCAGACTAACCAGCAGGTCAACCAGCAGACTAACCAGCAGATCAACCAGCAGACTAACCAGCAGACTAACCAGCAGACTAACCAAAAGATCAACCAGCAGACTAACCAGCAGGTAAACCAGCAGACTAACAAGCAAACTAACCAGAAGATCAACCAGCAGACTAACCAGCAGGTCAACCAGCAGAGTAACCAGAAGATCAACCAGCAGACTAACCAGCAGGTCCACCAGCAGACTAACCAACAGGTCAACTAGCAGACTAACCAGCAGACTAACCAGCAGGTCAACTAGCAGACTAACCAGCAGGTCAACCAGCAGACTAACCAGCAGACTAACCAGCAGGTCAACCAGCAGACTAACAAGCAGACCAACCAGAAGATCAACCAGCAGACTAACCAGCAGGTCAACCAGCAGACTACCCAGCAGACTAACCAGCAGCTCAACTAGCAGACTAACCAGCAGGTCCACCAGCAGACTAACCAGCAGGTCAACTAGCAGACTAACCAGCAGATCAACCAGCAGACTAACCAGCAGACTTACAAGCAGACTAACCAGCAGATCAACCAGCAGATCAACCAGCAGACTAACCAGCAGACTAACCAGCAGATCAACCAGCAGACTAACCAGCAGGTCAACTAGCAGACTAACCAGCAGATCGACGAGCAGACTAACCAGCAGATCAACCAGCAGACTAACCGGCAGGTCAACTAGCAGACTAACCAGCAGGTCAAGCAGCAGACTAACCAGAAGATCAACCAGCAGACTAACCAGCAGGTCAACTAGCAGACTAACCAGCAGACTAACCAGCAGGTCAACTGGCAGACTAACCAGCAGACTAACCAGCAGATCAACCAGCAGACTAACCGGAAGATCAACCAGCAGATCAACCAAGAGACTAACCAGCAGGTCAACCAAGAGACTAACCAGCAGACTAACCCGCAGGTCAACGAGCAGACAAACCAGCAGACTAACCAACAGGTCAACTAGCAGACTAACCAGCAGACTAACCAGCAGGTCAACTAGCAGACTACCCAGCAGACTAACCAGCAGCTCAACTAGCAGACTAACCAGCAGGTCAACTAGCAGACTAACCAGCAGAACAACCAGCAGACTAACCAGCAGATCAACCAGCAGACTTACAAGCAGACTAACCAGCAGATCAACCAGCAGACTAACCAGCAGGTCAACCAGCAGACTAACCAAAAGATCAACCAGCAGACTAACCAGCAGGTCAACTAGCAGACTAACCAGCAGGTCAACCAGCAGACTAACCAGAAGATCAACCAGCAGACTAACCAGCAGGTCAACTAGCAGACTAACCAGCAGGTCAACCAGCAGACTAACCAGCAGATCAACCAGCAGACTAACCAGCAGCTCAACCAGCAGACTAACCAGCAGACTAACCAACAGGTCAACCAGCGGACTAACCAGCAGGTCAACCAGCAGGTCAACTAGCAGACTAACCGGAAGATCAACCAGCAGATCAAACAAGAGACTAACCAGCAGACTAACCCGCAGGTCAACGAGCAGACTAACCAGCAGATCAACTAGCAGACTAACCAGCGGGTCAACCAGCAGACTAACCAACAGGTCACCTAGCAGACTAACCAGCAGACTAACCAGCAGATCAACCAGCAGACTAACCAGCAGGTCAACCAGCAGACTAACAAGCAGACTAACCAGCAGATCAACCAGCAGACTAACCAGCAGGTCAACCAGCAGACAAACCAGAAGATCAACCAGCAGACTAACCAGCAGATCAACCAGCAGACTAACAAGCAGACTAACCAGCAGATCAACCAGCAGACTAACCAGCAGGTCAACCAGCAGACTAACCAGAAGATCAACCAGCAGACTAACCAGCAGGTCAACCAGCAGACTAACCAGCAGATCAACCAGCAGACTAACCAGCAGGTCAACCAGCAGACTAACTAGCAGACTAACCAGCAGGTCAACCAGCAGATGAACCAGCAGACTAACCAGCAGGTCAACTAGCAGACTAACCAGCAGATCAACGAGCAGACTAACCAGAAGGTCAACTAGCAGACTAACCAGCAGATCAACCAGCAGACTAACCAGTAGGTCAACTAGCAGACTAACCAGCAGACTAACCAGCAGGTCAACCAGAAGACTAACCAGCACGTCAACCAGCAGACTAACCAGAAGATTAACCAGCAGGTCAACCAGCAGACTAACCAGCAGATCAACCAGCAGACTAACCAGCAGACTAACCAGCAGGTCAACTAGCAGACTAACCAGCAGACTAACCAGCAGGTCAACCAGCAGACTAACAAGCAGACTAACCAGAAAATCAACCAGCAGACTAACCAGCAGGTCAACCAGCAGACAAACCAGAAGATCAACCAGCAGACTAACCAGCAGGTCAACCAGCAGACTAACCAGAAGATCAACCAGCAGACTAACCAGCAGGTCCACCAGCAGACTAACCAACAGGTCAACTAGCAGACTAACCAGCAGACTAACCAGCAGGTCAACTAGCAGACTAACCAGCAGGTCAACCAGCAGACTAACCAGCAGACTAACCAGCAGGTCAACCAGCAGACTAACAAGCAGACCAACCAGAAGATCAACCAGCAGACTAACCAGAAGATCAACCAGCAGACTAACCAGCAGGTCAACCAGCAGACTAACCAGAAGATCAACCAGCAGACTAACCAGCAGGTCCACCAGCAGACTAACCAGCAGGTCAACTAGCAGACTACCCAGCAGACTAACCAGCAGCTCAACTAGCAGACTAACCAGCAGGTCCACCAGCAGACTAACCAGCAGGTCAACTAGCAGACTAACCAGCAGATCAACCAGCAGATCAACCAGCAGACTAACCAGCAGATCAACCAGCAGACTAACCAGAAGATCAACCAGCAAACTAACCAGCAGGTCAACTAGCAGACTAACCAGCAGACTAGCCAGCAGGTCAACCAGCAGACTAACCGGCAGGTCAACTAGCAGACTAACCAGCAGGTCAAGCAGCAGACTAACCAGAAGATCAACCAGCAGACTAACCAGCAGGTCAACTAGCAGACTAACCAGCAGACTAACCAGCAGATCAACCAGCAGACTAACCGGAAGATCAACCAGCAGGTCAACCAAGAGACTAACCAGCAGACTAACCCGCAGGTCAACGAGCAGACAAACCAGCAGACTAACCAGCAGGTCCACCAGCAGACTAACCAGCAGATCAACCAGCAGACTAACCAGCAGGTCAACCAGCAGACAAACCAGAAGATCAACCAGCAGACTAACCAGCAGACTAACCAGCAGATCAACCAGCAGACTAACCAGCAGGTCAACCAGCAGACTAACCAGAAGATCAACCAGCAGACTAACCAGCAGGTCAACCAGCAGACTAACCAGCAGATCAACCAGCAGACTAACCAGCAGGTCAACCAGCAGATCAACCAGCAGACTAACCAGCAGGTCAACTAGCAGACTAACCAGCAGATCAACGAGCAGACTAACCAGAAGGTCAACTAGCAGACTAACCAGCAGATCAACCAGCAGACTAACCAGTAGGTCAACTAGCAGACTAACCAGCAGACTAACCAGCAGGTCAACCAGAAGACTAACCAGCACGTCAACCAGCAGACTAACCAGAAGATTAACCAGCAGGTCAACCAGCAGACTAACCAGCAGATCAACCAGCAGACTAACCAGCAGACTAACCAGCAGGTCAACTAGCAGACTAACCAGCAGACTAACCAGCAGGTCAACCAGCAGACTAACAAGCAGACTAACCAGAAGATCAACCAGCAGACTAACCAGCAGGTCAACCAGCAGACAAACCAGAAGATCAACCAGCAGACTAACCAGAATATCAACCAGCAGACTAACCAACAGGTCAACTAGCAGACTAACCAGCAGACTAACCAGCAGGTCAACTAGCAGACTAACCAGCAGGTCAACCAGCAGACTAACCAGCAGACTAACCAGCAGGTCAACCAGCAGACTAACAAGCAGACCAACCAGAAGATCAACCAGCAGACTAACCAGCAGGTCAACCAGCAGACTAACCAGAAGATCAACCAGCAGACTAACCAGCAGGTCCACCAGCAGACTAACCAACAGGTCAACTAGCAGACTAACCAGCAGGTCAACTAGCAGAATAACCAGCAGGTCAACTAGCAGACTACCCAGCAGACTAACCAGCAGCTCAACTAGCAGACTAACCAGCAGGTCCACCAGCAGACTAACCAGCAGGTCAACTAGCAGACTAACCAGCAGATCAACCAGCAGATCAACCAGCAGACTAACCAGCAGATCAACCAGCAGACTAACCAGAAGATCAACCAGCAAACTAACCAGCAGGTCAACTAGCAGACTAACCAGCAGACTAACCAGCAGATCAACGAGCAGACTAGCCAGCAGGTCAACCAGCAGACTAACCGGCAGGTCAACTAGCAGACTAACCAGCAGGTCAAGCAGCAGACTAACCAGAAGATCAACCAGCAGACTAACCAGCAGGTCAACTAGCAGACTAACCAGCAGACTAACCAGCAGGTCAACTGGCAGACTAACCAGCAGACTAACCAGCAGATCAACCAGCAGACTAACCGGAAGATCAACCAGCAGATCAACCAAGAGACTAACCAGCAGGTCAACCAAGAGACTAACCAGCAGACTAACCCGCAGGTCAACGAGCAGACAAACCAGCAGACTAACCAGCAGGTCCACCAGCAGACTAACCAACAGGTCAACTAGCAGACTAACCAGCAGACTAACCAGCAGGTCAACTAGCAGACTACCCAGCAGACTAACCAGCAGCTCAACTAGCAGACTAACCAGCAGGTCCACCAGCAGACTAACCAGCAGGTCAACTAGCAGACTAACCAGCAGAACAACCAGCAGACTAACCAGCAGATCAACCAGCAGACTTACAAGCAGACTAACCAGCAGATCAACCAGCAGACTAACCAGCAGGTCAACCAGCAGACTAACCAAAAGATCAACCAGCAGACTAACCAGCAGGTCAACTAGCAGACTAACCAGCAGGTCAACCAGCAGACTAACCAGAAGATCAACCAGCAGACTAACCAGCAGGTCAACTAGCAGACTAACCAGCAGGTCAACCAGCAGACTAACCAGCAGATCAACCAGCAGATCAACCAGCAGGTCAACCAGCAGACTAACCAGAAGATCAACCAGCAGACTAACCAGCAGGTCAACTAGCAGACTAACCAGCAGGTCAACCAGCAGACTAACCAGCAGGTCAACCAAGAGACTAACCAGCAGGTCAACTAGCAGACTAACCAGCAGGTCAACCAGCAGACTAACCAGCAGGTCAACTAGCAGACTAACCAGCAGACTAACCAGCAGATCAACCAGCAGACTAACCAGCAGGTCAACCAGCAGACTAACCAGCAAGTCAACTGGCAGACTAACGAGCAGACTAACCAGCAGATCAACCTGCAGACTAACCAGCAGGTCAACTAGCAGACTAACCAGCAGATCAACCAGCAGACTAACCAGCAGGTCAACTAGCAAACTAACAAGCAGACTAACCAACAGGTCACCTAGCAGACTAACCAGCAGATCAACCAGCAGACTAACCAGCAGGTCAACCAGCAGACTAACCAGCAGGTCAACCAGCAGATCAACCAGCAGTCTAACCAGCAGGTCAACTAGCAGACTAACCAGCAGATCAACGAGCAGACTAACCAGCAGGTCAACCAGCAGACTAACCAGAAGGTCAACTAGCAGACTAACCAGCAGACTAACCAGCAGATCAACCAGCAGACTAACCGGAAGATCAACCAGCAGATCAACCAAGAGACTAACCAGCAGGTCAACCAAGAGACTAACCAGCAGACTAACCCGCAGGTCAACGAGCAGACAAACCAGCAGACTAACCAACAGGTCAACTAGCAGACTAACCAGCAGACTAACCAGCAGGTCAACTAGCAGACTACCCAGCAGACTAACCAGCAGCTCAACTAGCAGACTAACCAGCAGGTCAACTAGCAGACTAACCAGCAGAACAACCAGCAGACTAACCAGCAGACTAACCAGCAGATCAACCAGCAGACTTACAAGCAGACTAACCAGCAGATCAACCAGCAGACTAACCAGCAGGTCAACCAGCAGACTAACCAAAAGATCAACCAGCAGACTAACCAGCAGGTCAACTAGCAGACTAACCAGCAGGTCAACCAGCAGACTAACCAGAAGATCAACCAGCAGACTAACCAGCAGGTCAACTAGCAGACTAACCAGCAGGTCAACCAGCAGACTAACCAGCAGATCAACCAGCAGACTAACCAGCAGCTCAACCAGCAGACTAACCAGCAGATCAACCAGCAGACTAACCAACAGGTCAACCAGCGGACTAACCAGCAGGTCAACCAGCAGACTAACCAGAAGATCAACCAGCAGACTAACCAGCAGGTCAACTAGCAGACTAACCAGCAGACTAACCAGCAGGTCAACTGGCAGACTAACCAGCAGACTAACCAGCAGATCAACCAGCAGACTAACCGGAAGATCAACCAGCAGATCAAACAAGAGACTAACCAGCAGACTAACCCGCAGGTCAACGAGCAGACTAACCAGCAGACTAACCAGCAGATCAACTAGCAGACTAACCAGCGGGTCAACCAGCAGACTAACCAACAGGTCACCTAGCAGACTAACCAGCAGACTAACCAGCAGATCAACCAGCAGACTAACCAGCAGGTCAACCAGCAGACTAACAAGCAGACTAACCAGCAGATCAACCAGCAGACTAACCAGCAGGTCAACCAGCAGACAAACCAGAAGATCAACCAGCAGACTAACCAGCAGATCAACCAGCAGACTAACAAGCAGACTAACCAGCAGATCAACCAGCAGACTAACCAGCAGGTCAACCAGCAGACTAACCAGAAGATCAACCAGCAGACTAACCAGCAGGTCAACCAGCAGACTAACCAGCAGATCAACCAGCAGACTAACTAGCAGACTAACCAGCAGGTCAACCAGCAGATGAACCAGCAGACTAACCAGCAGGTCAACTAGCAGACTAACCAGCAGATCAACGAGCAGACTAACCAGAAGGTCAACTAGCAGACTAACCAGCAGATCAACCAGCAGACTAACCAGTAGGTCAACTAGCAGACTAACCAGCAGACTAACCAGCAGGTCAACCAGAAGACTAACCAGCACGTCAACCAGCAGACTAACCAGAAGATTAACCAGCAGGTCAACCAGCAGACTAACCAGCAGATCAACCAGCAGACTAACCAGCAGACTAACCAGCAGGTCAACTAGCAGACTAACCAGCAGACTAACCAGCAGGTCAACCAGCAGACTAACAAGCAGACTAACCAGAAGATCAACCAGCAGACTAACCAGCAGGTCAACCAGCAGACAAACCAGAAGATCAACCAGCAGACTAACCAGCAGGTCAACCAGCAGACTAACCAGAAGATCAACCAGCAGACTAACCAGCAGGTCCACCAGCAGACTAACCAACAGGTCAACTAGCAGACTAACCAGCAGACTAACCAGCAGGTCAACTAGCAGACTAACCAGCAGGTCAACCAGCAGACTAACCAGCAGACTAACCAGCAGGTCAACCAGCAGACTAACAAGCAGACCAACCAGAAGATCAACCAGCAGACTAACCAGCAGGTCAACCAGCAGACTAACCAGAAGATCAACCAGCAGACTAACCAGCAGGTCCACCAGCAGACTAACCAACAGGTCAACTAGCAGACTAACCAGCAGGTCAACTAGCAGAATAACCAGCAGGTCAACTAGCAGACTACCCAGCAGACTAACCAGCAGCTCAACTAGCAGACTAACCAGCAGGTCCACCAGCAGACTAACCAGCAGGTCAACTAGCAGACTAACCAGCAGATCAACCAGCAGATCAACCAGCAGACTAACCAGCAGATCAACCAGCAGACTAACCAGAAGATCAACCAGCAAACTAACCAGCAGGTCAACTAGCAGACTAACCAGCAGACTAACCAGCAGATCAACGAGCAGACTAGCCAGCAGGTCAACCAGCAGACTAACCGGCAGGTCAACTAGCAGACTAACCAGCAGGTCAAGCAGCAGACTAACCAGAAGATCAACCAGCAGACTAACCAGCAGGTCAACTAGCAGACTAACCAGCAGACTAACCAGCAGATCAACCAGCAGACTAACCGGAAGATCAACCAGCAGATCAACCAAGAGACTAACCAGCAGGTCAACCAAGAGACTAACCAGCAGACTAACCCGCAGGTCAACGAGCAGACAAACCAGCAGGTCCACCAGCAGACTAACCAGCAGATCAACCAGCAGACTAACCAGCAGGTCAACCAGCAGACAAACCAGAAGATCAACCAGCAGACTAACCAGCAGATCAACCAGCAGACTAACAAGCAGACTAACCAGCAGATCAACCAGCAGACTAACCAGCAGGTCAACCAGCAGACTAACCAGAAGATCAACCAGCAGACTAACCAGCAGGTCAACCAGCAGACTAACCAGCAGATCAACCAGCAGACTAACCAGCAGGTCAACCAGCAGATCAACCAGCAGACTAACCAGCAGGTCAACGAGCAGACTAACCAGAAGGTCAACTAGCAGACTAACCAGCAGATCAACCAGCAGACTAACCAGTAGGTCAACTAGCAGACTAACCAGCAGACTAACCAGCAGGTCAACCAGAAGACTAACCAGCACGTCAACCAGCAGACTAACCAGAAGATTAACCAGCAGGTCAACCAGCAGACTAACCAGCAGATCAACCAGCAGACTAACCAGCAGGTCAACTAGCAGACTAACCAGCAGACTAACCAGCAGGTCAACCAGCAGACTAACAAGCAGACTAACCAGAAGATCAACCAGCAGACTAACCAGCAGGTCAACCAGCAGACAAACCAGAAGATCAACCAGCAGACTAACCAGCAGGTCAACCAGCAGACTAACCAGAATATCAACCAGCAGACTAACCAACAGGTCAACTAGCAGACTAACCAGCAGACTAACCAGCAGGTCAACTAGCAGACTAACCAGCAGGTCAACCAGCAGACTAACCAGCAGACTAACCAGCAGGTCAACCAGCAGACTAACAAGCAGACCAACCAGAAGATCAACCAGCAGACTAACCAGCAGGTCAACCAGCAGACTAACCAGAAGATCAACCAGCAGACTAACCAGCAGGTCCACCAGCAGACTAACCAACAGGTCAACTAGCAGACTAACCAGCAGGTCAACTAGCAGAATAACCAGCAGGTCAACTAGCAGACTACCCAGCAGACTAACCAGCAGCTCAACTAGCAGACTAACCAGCAGGTCCACCAGCAGACTAACCAGCAGGTCAACTAGCAGACTAACCAGCAGATCAACCAGCAGATCAACCAGCAGACTAACCAGCAGATCAACCAGCAGACTAACCAGAAGATCAACCAGCAAACTAACCAGCAGGTCAACTAGCAGACTAACCAGCAGACTAACCAGCAGATCAACGAGCAGACTAGCCAGCAGGTCAACCAGCAGACTAACCGGCAGGTCAACTAGCAGACTAACCAGCAGGTCAAGCAGCAGACTAACCAGAAGATCAACCAGCAGACTAACCAGCAGGTCAACTAGCAGACTAACCAGCAGACTAACCAGCAGGTCAACTGGCAGACTAACCAGCAGACTAACCAGCAGATCAACCAGCAGACTAACCGGAAGATCAACCAGCAGATCAACCAAGAGACTAACCAGCAGGTCAACCAAGAGACTAACCAGCAGACTAACCCGCAGGTCAACCAGAAGATCAACCAGCAGACTAACCAGCAGGTCAACCTGCAGACTACCCCGCAGACTAACCAGCAGGTCCACCAGCAGACTAACCAGCAGGTCAACTAGCAGACTAACCAGCAGAACAACCAGCAGACTAACCAGCAGATCGACCAGCAGACTTACAAGCAGACTAACCAGCAGATCAACCAGCAGACTAACCAAAAGATCAACCAGCAGACTAACCAGCAGGTCAACTAGCAGACTAACCAGCAGGTCAACCAGCAGACTAACCAGAAGATCAACCAGCAGACTCACCAGCAGGTCAACTAGCAGACTAACCAGCAGGTCAACCAGCAGACTAACCAGCAGATCAACCAGCAGATCAACCAGCAGGTCAACCAGCAGACTAACCAGAAGATCAACCAGCAGACTAACCAGCAGGTCAACTAGCAGACTAACCAGCAGGTCAACCAGCAGACTAACCAGCAGGTCAACCAAGAGACTAACCAGCAGACTAACCAGCAGGTCAACTAGCAGACTAACCAGCAGGTCAACCAGCAGACTAACCAGCAGATCAACCAGCAGACTAACCAGCAGGTCAACCAGCAGACTAACCAGCAGACTAACCAGCAGATCAACCTGCAGACTAACCAGCAGGTCAACTAGCAGACTAACCAGCAGATCAACCAGCAGACTAACCAGCAGGTCAACTAGCAAACTAACAAGCAGACTAACCAACAGGTCACCTAGCAGACTAACCAGCAGATCAACCAGCAGACTAACCAGCAGGTCAACCAGCAGATCAACCAGCAGTCTAACCAGCAGGTCAACTAGCAGACTAACCAGCAGATCAACGAGCAGACTAACCAGCAGGTCAACCAGCAGACTAACCAGAAGGTCAACTAGCAGACTAACCAGCAGATCAACCAGCAGACTAACCAGCAGGTCAACTAGCAGACTAACCAGCAGGTCAACCAAGCAGACTAACCAGCAGACTAACCAGTAGACTAACCAGAACATCAACCAGCGGACTAACCAGCAGGTCAACTAGCAAACTAACCAACAGACTAACAAGCAGGTCACCTAGCAGACTAACCAGCAGATTAACCAGCAGGTCAACCAGCAGACTAACCAGCAGACTAACCAGAAGATCAACCAGCAGACTAAACAGCAGGTCAACTAGCAGACTAACAAGCAGACTAACCAGCAGGTCAACTAGCAGTCTAACTAGCAGACTAACCAGCAGATCAACCAGGAGACTAACCAGCAGGTCAACCAGCAGATCAACCAGCAGACTAACCAGAATTTTAACTAGCAGACTAACCAGCACACTAGCCAGCAGGTCAACTATCAGACTAACCAGAAGATCAACCAGCAGACTAACCAAGAGACTAACCAGCAGATCAACCAGCAGACTAACCTGAAGATCAACCAGCAAACTAACCAGCAGGTCAACTAGCAGATTAACCAGCAGACTAACCAGCAGATCAACGAGCAGACTAGCCAGCAGGTCAACCAGCAGACTAACCAGCCGGTCACCTAGCAGACTAACTAGCAGACTAACCAGCAGATCAACGAGCAGACTAACCAGCAGGTCAACCAGCAGACTAACCAGCAGATCAACCAAGAGACTAACCAGCAGGTCAACCAGCAGACTAACCAGCAGGTCAACCAGCAGACTAACCAGCAGGTCAACCAGCAGACTAACCAACAGGTCAACTAGCAGACTAACCAGCAGACTAACCACCAGATCAACCAGCAGACTAACCAGCAGGTCAACTAGCAGACTAACCAGCAGACTAACCAGCAGGTCAACTATCAGACTAACCAGAAGATCAACCAGCAGACTAACCAAGAGACTAACCAGAATATTAACCAGCAGACTAACCAAGAGACTAACCAGCAGACTAACCAGCAGATCAACCAGCAGGTCAACTAGCAGATTAACCAGCAGACTAACCAGCAGATCAACGAGCAGACTAGCCAGCAGGTCAACCAGCAGACTAACCAGCCGGTCACCTAGCAGACTAACTTGCAGACTAACCAGCAGGTCAACCAGCAGACTAACCAGCAGATCAACCAAGAGACTAACCAGCAGGTCAACCAGCAGACTAACCAGCAGGTCAACCAGCAGACTAACCAGCAGGTCAACCAGCAGACTAACCAACAGGTCAACTAGCAGACTAACCAGCAGACTAACCACCAGATCAACCAGCAGACTAACCAGCAGGTCAACTAGCAGACTAACCAGCAGACTAACCAGCAGATCAACGAGCAGACTAGCCAGCAGGTCAACCAGCAGACTAACCAGAAGATAAACCAGCAGATCAACCAGCAGACTAACCAGAATTTTAACTAGCAGACTAACCAGCACACTAGCCAGCAGGTCAACTATCAGACTAAACAGAAGATCAACCAACAGACTAACCAGCAGGTCAACCAGCAGACTAACCAGCAGATCAACCAGCAGACTAACCAGCAGGTCAACTAGCAGACAAACCAGCAGGTCATCCAGCAGACTAACCAGCATGTCAACCAGCAGACTAACAAGCAGACTAACCAGAAGATCAACCAGCAGACTAACCAGCAGGTCAACTAGCAGACTAACCAGAAGATCAACCAGCAGACTAACCAGCAGGTCCACCAGCAGACTAACCAACAGGTCAACCAGCAGACTAACTAGCAGACTAACCGGCAGATCAACCAGCAAAACTAACCAGCAGATCAACGAGCAGACTAACCAGCAGGTCAACCAGACGACTAACCAGCAGGTCAACTAGCAAACTGACCAACAGACTAACAAGCAGACTAACCAGCAGACTAACTAGCAGGTCAACTAGCAGACTAACCAGCAGACTAACCAGCAGATCAGCCAGCAGACTAACCAGCAGGTCAACCAGCAGATCAACCAGCAGACTAACCAAAAGATCAACCAGCAGACTAACCAGCAGGTCAACCAGCAGACTAACCAGAAGATCAACTAGCAGACTAACCAGCAGGTCAACCAGCAGACTAACCAGCAGATCAACCAGCAGACTAACCAGCAGACTAACCAGCAGGTCAACCAGCAGACTAACCAGCAGGTCCACCAGCAGACTAACCAACAGGTCAACCAGCAGACTAACTAGCAGACTAACCGGCAGATCAACCAGCAAAACTAACCAGCAGATCAACGAGCAGACTAACCAGCAGGTCAACCAGACGACTAACCAGCAGGTCAACTAGCAAACTGACCAACAGACTAACAAGCAGACTAACCAGCAGACTAACTAGCAGGTCAACTAGCAGACTAACCAGCAGACTAACCAGCAGATCAGCCAGCAGACTAACCAGCAGGTCAACCAGCAGATCAACCAGCAGACTAACCAGCAGGTCAACTAGCAGACTAACCAGCAGATCAACGAGCAGACTAACCAGCAGGTCAACTAGCAGACTAACCAGCAGATCAACGAGCAGACTAGCCAGCGGGTCAACCAGCAGACTAACCAACAGGTCACCTAGCAGACTAACCAGCAGACTAACCAGCAGATCAACCAGCAGACTAACCAGCAGGTCAACCAGCAGACTAACAAGCAGACTAACCAGCAGACCAACCAGCAGACTAACCAGCAGGTCAACCAGCAGACAAACCAGAAGATCAACCAGCAGACCAACCAGCAGACTAACAAGCAGACTAACCAGCAGATCAACCAGCAGACTAACCAGCAGGTCAACCAGCAGACTAACCAGAAGATCAACCAGCAGACTAACCAGCAGGTCAACCAGCAGACTAACCAGCAGATCAACCAGCAGACTAACCAGCAGGTCAACCAGCAGACTAACTAGCAGACTAACCAGCAGGTCAACCAGCAGATCAACCAGCAGACTAACCAGCAGGTCAACTAGCAGACTAACCAGCAGATCAACGAGCAGACTAACCAGAAGGTCAACTAGCAGACTAACCAGCAGATCAACCAGCAGACTAACCAGTAGGTCAACTAGCAGACTAACCAGCAGACTAACCAGCAGGTCAACCAGAAGACTAACCAGCACGTCAACCAGCAGACTAACCAGAAGATTAACCAGCAGGTCAACCAGCAGACTAACCAGCAGATCAACCAGCAGACTAACCAGCAGACTAACCAGCAGGTCAACTAGCAGACTAACCAGCAGACTAACCAGCAGGTCAACCAGCAGACTAACAAGCAGACTAACCAGAAGATCAACCAGCAGACTAACCAGCAGGTCAACCAGCAGACAAACCAGAAGATCAACCAGCAGACTAACCAGAAGATCAACCAGCAGACTAACCAGCAGGTCCACCAGCAGACTAACCAACAGGTCAACTAGCAGACTAACCAGCAGACTAACCAGCAAGTCAACTAGCAGACTAACCAGCAGGTCAACCAGCAGACTAACCAGCAGACTAACCAGCAGGTCAACCAGCAGACTAACAAGCAGACCAACCAGAAGATCAACCAGCAGACTAACCAGCAGGTCAATCAGCAGACTAACCAGAAGATCAACCAGCAGACTAACCAGCAGGTCCACCAGCAGACTAACCAACAGGTCAACTAGCAGACTAACCAGCAGGTCAACTAGCAGAATAACCAGCAGGTCAACTAGCAGACTACCCAGCAGACTAACCAGCAGCTCAACTAGCAGACTAACCAGCAGGTCCACCAGCAGACTAACCAGCAGGTCAACTAGCAGACTAACCAGCAGATCAACCAGCAGATCAACCAGCAGACTAACCAGCAGACTAACCAGCAGATCAACCAGCAGACTAACCAGAAGATCAACCAGCAAACTAACCAGCAGGTCAACTAGCAGACTAACCAGCAGACTAACCAGCAGATCAACGAGCAGACTAGCCAGCAGGTCAACCAGCAGACTAACCGGCAGGTCAACTAGCAGACTAACCAGCAGGTCAACTAGCAGACTAACCAGCAGACTAACCAGCAGGTCAACTGGCAGACTAACCAGCAGACTAACCAGCAGATCAACCAGCAGACTAACCGGAAGATCAACCAGCAGATCAACCAAGAGACTAACCAGCAGGTCAACCAAGAGACTAACCAGCAGACTAACCCGCAGGTCAACGAGCAGACAAACCAGCAGACTAACCAGCAGGTCCACCAGCAGACTAACCAACAGGTCAACTAGCAGACTAACCAGCAGACGAACCAGCAGGTCAACTAGCAGACTACCCAGCAGACTAACCAGCAGCTCAACTAGCAGACTAACCAGCAGGTCCACCAGCAGACTAACCAGCAGGTCAACTAGCAGACTAACCAGCAGAACAACCAGCAGACTAACCAGCAGATCAACCAGCAGACTTACAAGCAGACTAACCAGCAGATCAACCAGCAGACTAACCAGCAGGTCAACCAGCAGACTAACCAGCAGGTCAACCAGCAGACTAACCAAAAGATCAACCAGCAGACTAACCAGCAGGTCAACCAGCAGACTAACCAAAAGATCAACCAGCAGACTAACCAGCAGGTCAACTAGCAGACTAACCAGCAGGTCAACCAGCAGACTAACCAGAAGATCAACCAGCAGACTAACCAGCAGGTCAACTAGCAGACTAACCAGCAGATCAACCAGCAGACTAACCAGCAGATCAACCAGCAGACTAACCAGCAGACTAACCAGCAGACTAACCAGCAGCTCAACCAGCAGACTAACCAGCAGATCAACCAGCAGACTAACCAACAGGTCAACCAGCGGACTAACCAGCAGGTCAACCAGCAGACAAACCAGCAGGTCCACCAGCAGACTAACCAGCAGGTCAACTAGCAGACTAACCGGCAGACTAACCAGAAGATCAACTAGCAGACTAACCAGCAGGTCAACCAGCAGACTAACCAGCAGATCAACCAGCAGACTAACCAGCAGACTAACCAAAAGATCAACCAGCAGACTAACCAGCAGGTAAACCAGCAGACTAACAAGCAAACTAACCAGAAGATCAACCAGCAGACTAACCAGCAGGTCAACCAGCAGAGTAACCAGAAGATCAACCAGCAGACTAACCAGCAGGTCCACCAGCAGACTAACCAACAGGTCAACTAGCAGACTAACCAGCAGACTAACCAGCAGGTCAACTAGCAGACTAACCAGCAGGTCAACCAGCAGACTAACCAGCAGACTAACCAGCAGGTCAACCAGCAGACTAACAAGCAGACCAACCAGAAGATCAACCAGCAGACTAACCAGCAGGTCAACCAGCAGACTAACCAGCAGGTCAACCAGCAGGTCCACCAGCAGACTAACCAACAGGTCAACTAGCAGACTAACCAGCAGGTCAACTAGCAGACTAACCAGCAGATCAACCAGCAGACTAACCAGCAGACTTACAAGCAGACTAACCAGCAGATCAACCAGCAGATCAACCAGCAGACTAACCAGCAGACTAACCAGCAGATCAACCAGCAGACTAACCAGAAGATCAACCAGCAAACTAACCAGCAGGTCAACTAGCAGACTAACCAGCAGACTAACCAGCAGATCAACGAGCAGACTAGCCAGCAGGTCAACCAGCAGACTAACCGGCAGGTCAACTAGCAGACTAACCAGCAGGTCAAGCAGCAGACTAACCAGAAGATCAACCAGCAGACTAACCAGCAGGTCAACTAGCAGACTAACCAGCAGACTAACCAGCAGGTCAACTGGCAGACTAACCAGCAGACTAACCAGCAGATCAACCAGCAGACTAACCGGAAGATCAACCAGCAGATCAACCAAGAGACTAACCAGCAGGTCAACCAAGAGACTAACCAGCAGACTAACCCGCAGGTCAACGAGCAGACAAACCAGCAGACTAACCAGCAGGTCCACCAGCAGACTAACCAACAGGTCAACTAGCAGACTAACCAGCAGACTAACCAGCAGGTCAACTAGCAGACTACCCAGCAGACTAACCAGCAGCTCAACTAGCAGACTAACCAGCAGGTCCACCAGCAGACTAACCAGCAGGTCAACTAGCAGACTAACCAGCAGAACAACCAGCAGACTAACCAGCAGACTAACCAGCAGATCAACCAGCAGACTTACAAGCAGACTAACCAGCAGATCAACCAGCAGACTAACCAGCAGGTCAACCAGCAGACTAACCAAAAGATCAACCAGCAGACTAACCAGCAGGTCAACTAGCAGACTAACCAGCAGGTCAACCAGCAGACTAACCAGAAGATCAACCAGCAGACTAACCAGCAGGTCAACTAGCAGACTAACCAGCAGGTCAACCAGCAGACTAACCAGCAGATCAACCAGCAGACTAACCAGCAGCTCAACCAGCAGACTAACCAGCAGATCAACCAGCAGACTAACCAACAGGTCAACCAGCGGACTAACCAGCAGGTCAACCAGCAGACTAACCAGAAGATCAACCAGCAGACTAACCAGCAGGTCAACTAGCAGACTAACCAGCAGACTAACCAGCAGGTCAACTGGCAGACTAACCAGCAGACTAACCAGCAGATCAACCAGCAGACTAACCGGAAGATCAACCAGCAGATCAAACAAGAGACTAACCAGCAGACTAACCCGCAGGTCAACGAGCAGACAAACCAGCAGGTCAACTAGCAGACTAACCAGCAGGTCAACTAGCAGACTAACCAGCAGATCAACGAGCAGACTAGCCAGCGGGTCAACCAGCAGACTAACCAACAGGTCACCTAGCAGACTAACCAGCAGACTAACCAGCAGATCAACCAGCAGACTAACCAGCAGGTCAACCAGGAGACTAACAAGCAGACTAACCAGCAGATCAACCAGCAGACTAACCAGAAGATCAACCAGCAGACCAACCAGCAGACTAACAAGCAGACTAACCAGCAGATCAACCAGCAGACTAACCAGCAGGTCAACCAGCAGACTAACCAGAAGATCAACCAGCAGACTAACCAGCAGGTCAACCAGCAGACTAACCAGCAGGTCAACCAGCAGACTAACCAGCAGGTCAACCAGCAGACTAACTAGCAGACTAACCAGCAGGTCAACCAGCAGATCAACCAGCAGACTAACCAGCAGGTCAACTAGCAGACTAACCAGCAGATCAACGAGCAGACTAACCAGAAGGTCAACTAGCAGACTAACCAGCAGATCAACCAGCAGACTAACCAGTAGGTCAACTAGCAGACTAACCAGCAGACTAACCAGCAGGTCAACCAGAAGACTAACCAGCACGTCAACCAGCAGACTAACCAGAAGATTAACCAGCAGGTCAACCAGCAGACTAACCAGCAGATCAACCAGCAGACTAACCAGCAGACTAACCAGCAGGTCAACTAGCAGACTAACCAGCAGACTAACCAGCAGGTCAACCAGCAGACTAACCGGAAGATCAACCAGCAGATCAAACAAGAGACTAACCAGCAGACTAACCCGCAGGTCAACGAGCAGACAAACCAGCAGGTCAACTAGCAGACTAACCAGCAGGTCAACCAGCAGACTAACCAGCAGATCAACCTGCAGACTAACCAGCAGGTCAACTAGCAGACTAACCAGCAGATCAACGAGCAGACTAGCCAGCGGGTCAACCAGCAGACTAACCAACAGGTCACCTAGCAGACTAACCAGCAGACTAACCAGCAGATCAACCAGCAGACTAACCAGCAGGTCAACCAGCAGACTAACAAGCAGACTAACCAGCAGACCAACCAGCAGACTAACCAGCAGGTCAACCAGCAGACAAACCAGAAGATCAACCAGCAGACCAACCAGCAGACTAACAAGCAGACTAACCAGCAGATCAACCAGCAGACTAACCAGCAGGTCAACCAGCAGACTAACCAGAAGATCAACCAGCAGACTAACCAGCAGGTCAACCAGCAGACTAACCAGCAGATCAACCAGCAGACTAACCAGCAGGTCAACCAGCAGACTAACTAGCAGACTAACCAGCAGGTCAACCAGCAGATCAACCAGCAGACTAACCAGCAGGTCAACTAGCAGACTAACCAGCAGATCAACGAGCAGACTAACCAGAAGGTCAACTAGCAGACTAACCAGCAGATCAACCAGCAGACTAACCAGTAGGTCAACTAGCAGACTAACCAGCAGACTAACCAGCAGGTCAACCAGAAGACTAACCAGCACGTCAACCAGCAGACTAACCAGAAGATTAACCAGCAGGTCAACCAGCAGACTAACCAGCAGACTAACCAGCAAGTCAACTAGCAGACTAACCAGCAGGTCAACCAGCAGACTAACCAGCAGACTAACCAGCAGGTCAACCAGCAGACTAACAAGCAGACCAACCAGCAGACTAACCAGAAGATCAACCAGCAGACTAACCAGCAGGTCCACCAGCAGACTAACCAACAGGTCAACTAGCAGACTAACCAGCAGGTCAACTAGCAGAATAACCAGCAGGTCAACTAGCAGACTACCCAGCAGACTAACCAGCAGCTCAACTAGCAGACTAACCAGCAGGTCCACCAGCAGACTAACCAGCAGGTCAACTAGCAGACTAACCAGCAGATCAACCAGCAGATCAACCAGCAGACTAACCAGCAGACTAACCAGCAGATCAACCAGCAGACTAACCAGAAGATCAACCAGCAAACTAACCAGCAGGTCAACTAGCAGACTAACCAGCAGACTAACCAGCAGATCAACGAGCAGACTAGCCAGCAGGTCAACCAGCAGACTAACCGGCAGGTCAACTAGCAGACTAACCAGCAGGTCAACTAGCAGACTAACCAGCAGACTAACCAGCAGGTCAACTGGCAGACTAACCAGCAGACTAACCAGCAGATCAACCAGCAGACTAACCGGAAGATCAACCAGCAGATCAACCAAGAGACTAACCAGCAGGTCAACCAAGAGACTAACCAGCAGACTAACCCGCAGGTCAACGAGCAGACAAACCAGCAGACTAACCAGCAGGTCCACCAGCAGACTAACCAACAGGTCAACTAGCAGACTAACCAGCTGACGAACCAGCAGGTCAACTAGCAGACTACCCAGCAGACTAACCAGCAGCTCAACTAGCAGACTAACCAGCAGGTCCACCAGCAGACTAACCAGCAGGTCAACTAGCAGACTAACCAGCAGAACAACCAGCAGACTAACCAGCAGATCAACCAGCAGACTTACAAGCAGACTAACCAGCAGATCAACCAGCAGACTAACCAGCAGGTCAACCAGCAGACTAACCAGCAGGTCAACCAGCAGACTAACCAAAAGATCAACCAGCAGACTAACCAGCAGGTCAACTAGCAGACTAACCAGCAGGTCAACCAGCAGACTAACCAGAAGATCAACCAGCAGACTAACCAGCAGGTCAACTAGCAGACTAACCAGCAGATCAACCAGCAGACTAACCAGCAGATCAACCAGCAGACTAACCAGCAGACTAACCAGCAGACTAACCAGCAGCTCAACCAGCAGACTAACCAGCAGATCAACCAACAGGTCAACCAGCGGACTAACCAGCAGGTCAACCAGCAGACAAACCAGCAGGTCCACCAGCAGACTAACCAGCAGGTCAACTAGCAGACTAACCGGCAGACTAACCAGCAGGTCAACTAGCAGAATAACCAGCAGGTCAACTAGCAGACTACCCAGCAGACTAACCAGCAGCTCAACTAGCAGACTAACCAGCAGGTCCACCAGCAGACTAACCAGCAGGTCAACTAGCAGACTAACCAGCAGATCAACCAGCAGACTAACCAGCAGATCAACCAGCAGACTTACAAGCAGACTAACCAGCAGATCAACCAGCAGACTAACCAGCAGGTCAACCAGCAGACTAACCAAAAGATCAACCAGCAGGTCAACTAGCAGACTAACCAGCAGGTCAACCAGCAGACTAACCAGAAGATCAACCAGCAGACTAACCAGCAGGTCAACCAGCAGACTAACCAGCAGATCAACCAGCAGACTAACCAGCAGACTAACCAGCAGGTCAACCAGCAGACTAACCAGCAGACTAACCAGCAGCTCAACCAGCAGACTAACCAACAGGTCAACCAGCGGACTAACCAGCAGGTCAACCAGCAGACTAACCAGCAGGTCAACCAGCAGACTAACCAGCAGGTCAACTAGCAGACTAACCAGCAGACTAACCAGCAGGTCAACTGGCAGACTAACCAGCAGACTAACCAGCAGATCAACCAGCAGACTAACCGGAAGATCAACCAGCAGATCAACCAAGAGACTAACCAGCAGGTCAACCAAGAGACTAACCAGCAGACTAACCCGCAGGTCAACGAGCAGACAAACCAGCAGACTAACCAGCAGATCAACCAGCAGACTAACCAGCAGGTCAACCAGCAGACTAACCAGCAGATCAACCTGCAGACTAACCAGCAGGTCAACTAGCAGACTAACCAGCAGATCAACGAGCAGACTAGCCAGCGGGTCAACCAGCAGACTAGCCAACAGGTCACCTAGCAGACTAACCAGCAGACTAACCAGCAGATCAACCAGCAGACTAACCAGCAGGTCAACCAGCAGACTAACAAGCAGACTAACCAGCAGATCAACCAGCAGACTAACCAGCAGACAAACCAGAAGATCAACCAGCAGACTAACCAGCAGATCAACCAGCAGACTAACCAGCAGATCAACCAGCAGACTAACCAGCAGGTCAACCAGCAGACTAACCAGAAGATCAACCAGCAGACTAACCAGCAGGTCAACCAGCAGACTAACCAGCAGATCAACCAGCAGACTAACTAGCAGACTAACCAGCAGGTCAACCAGCAGATCAACCAGCAGACTAACCAGCAGGTCAACTAGCAGACTAACCAGCAGATCAACGAGCAGACTAACCAGCAGGTCAACCAGCAGACTAACCAGAAGGTCAACTAGCAGACTAACCAGCAGATCAACCAGCAGACTAACCAGTAGGTCAACTAGCAGACTAACCAGCAGACTAACCAGCAGGTCAACCAGAAGACTAACCAGCAGGTCAACCAGCAGACTAACCAGCAGATCAACCAGCAGACTAACCAGCAGATCAACCAGCAGGTCAACTAGCAGACTAACCAGCAGGTCAACCAGCAGGTCAACCAGCAGACTAACAAGAAGATCAACCAGCAGACTAACCAGCAGGTCAACTAGCAGACTAACCAGAAGATCAACCATCAGACTAACCAGCAGGTCCACCAGCAGACTAACCAACAGGTCAACCAGCAGACTAACCGGCAGATCAACCAGCAAAACTAACCAGCAGATCAACGAGCAGACTAACCAGCAGGTCAACCAGACGACTAACCAGCAGGTCAACTAGCAAACTGACCAACAGACTAACAAGCAGACTAACCAGCAGACTAACTAGCAGGTCAACTAGCAGACTAACCAGCAGACTAACCAGCAGACTAACCAGCAGATCAACCAGTAGACTAACCGGAAGATCAACCAGCAGATCAACCAAGAGACTAACCAGCAGGTCAACCAAGAGACTAACCAGCAGACTAACCCGCAGGTCAACGAGCAGACAAACCAGCAGACTAACCAGCAGGTCCACCAGCAGACTAACCAACAGGTCAACTAGCAGACTAACCAGCAGACGAACCAGCAGGTCAACTAGCAGACTACCCAGCAGACTAACCAGCAGCTCAACTAGCAGACTAACCAGCAGATCAACGAGCAGACTAACCAGCAGGTCAACCAGCAGACTAACCAGAAGGTCAACTAGCAGACTAACCAGCAGCTCAACTAGCAGACTAACCAGCAGATCAACGAGCAGACTAACCAGCAGGTCAACCAGCAGACTAACCAGAAGGTCAACTAGCAGACTAACCAGCAGATCAACCAGCAGACTAACCAAAAGATCAACCAGCAGACTAACCAGCAGACTAACCAGCAGACTAACCAGCAGATCAACCAGCAGACTAACCGGAAGATCAACCAGCAGATCAACCAAGAGACTAACCAGCAGGTCAACCAAGAGACTAACCAGCAGACTAACCAGCAGGTCAACCAGCAGGTCAACCAGCAGACTAACAAGAAGATCAACCAGCAGACTAACCAGCAGGTCAACTAGCAGACTAACCAGAAGATCAACCATCAGACAAACCAGCAGGTCCACCAGCAGACTAACCAACAGGTCAACCAGCAGACTAACCGGCAGATCAACCAGCAAAACTAACCAGCAGATCAACGAGCAGACTAACCAGCAGGTCAACCAGACGACTAACCAGCAGGTCAACTAGCAAACTGACCAACAGACTAACAAGCAGACTAACCAGCAGACTAACCAGCAGATCAGCCAGCAGACTAACCAGCAGGTCAACCAGCAGATCAACCAGCAGACTAACCAGCAGATCAACCAGCAGACTAACCAAAAGATCAACCAGCAGACTAACCAGCAGGTCAACTAGCAGACTAACCAGCAGGTCAACCAGCAGACTAACCAGAAGATCAACCAGCAGGTCAACTAGCAGACTAACCAGCAGGTCAACCAGCAGACTAACCAGCAGATTAACCAGCAGGTCAACCAGCAGACTAACCAGCAGGTCAACCAGCAGACTAACCAAAAGATCAACCAGCAGACTAACAAGCAAACTAACCAGAAGATCAACCAGCAGGTCAACCAGCAGACTAACCAGAAGATCAACCAGCAGACTAACCAGCAGGTCCACCAGCAGACTAACCAACAGGTCAACTAGCAGACTAACCAGCAGACTAACCAGCAGGTCAACTAGCAGACTAACCAGCAGGTCAACCAGCAGACTAACCAGCAGACTAACCAGCAGGTCAACCAGCAGATCAACCAGCAGACTAACCAGCAGGTCAACTAGCAGACTAACCAGCAGATCAACGAGCAGACTAACCAGCAGGTCAACCAGCAGACTAACCAGAAGGTCAACTAGCAGACTAACCAGCAGACTAACCAGCAGGTCAACCAGCAGACTTACCAGAAAATCAACCAGCAGACTAACCAGCAGGTCAACCAAGAGACAAACCAGCAGGTCAACCAGCAGACTAACCAGCAGGTCAACCAGCAGACTAACCAGCAGATCAACCAGCAGGTCAACCAGCAGACTAACCAGCAGATCAACCAGCAGACTAACCAGCAGGTCAACCAGCAGACTAACCAAAAGATCAACCAGCAGACTAACCAGCAGGTCAACTAGCAGACTAACCAGCAGGTCAACCAGCAGACTAACCAGAAGATCAACCAGCAGATCAACCAGCAGGTCAACCAGCAGACTAACCAGAAGATCAACCAGCAGACTAACCAGCAGGTCAACTAGCAGACTAACCAGCAGGTCAACCAGCAGACTAACCAGCAGGTCAACCAAGAGACTAACCAGCAGACTAACTAGCAGGTCAACTAGCAGACTAACCAGCAGACTAACCAGCAGACTAACCAGCAGATCAACCAGCAGACTAACCGGAAGATCAACCAGCAGATCAACCAAGAGACTAACCAGCAGGTCAACCAAGAGACTAACCAGCAGACTAACCCGCAGGTCAACGAGCAGACAAACCAGCAGACTAACCAGCAGGTCCACCAGCAGACTAACCAACAGGTCAACTAGCAGACTAACCAGCAGACGAACCAGCAGGTCAACTAGCAGACTACCCAGCAGACTAACCAGCAGCTCAACTAGCAGACTAACCAGCAGATCAACGAGCAGACTAACCAGCAGGTCAACCAGCAGACTAACCAGAAGGTCAACTAGCAGACTAACCAGCAGATCAACCAGCAGACTAACCAAAAGATCAACCAGCAGACTAACCAGCAGATCAACCAGCAGACTTACAAGCAGACTAACCAGCAGATCAACCAGCAGACTAACCAGCAGGTCAACCAGCAGACTAACCAGCAGGTCAACCAGCAGACTAACCAAAAGATCAACCAGCAGACTAACCAGCAGGTCAACTAGCAGACTAACCAGCAGGTCAACCAGCAGACTAACCAGCAGGTCAACTAGCAGACTAACCAGCAGACTAACCAACAGGTCAACCAGCAGACTAACCGGCAGATCAACCAGCAAAACTAACCAGCAGATCAACGAGCAGACTAACCAGCAGGTCAACCAGACGACTAACCAGCAGGTCAACTAGCAAACTGACCAACAGACTAACAAGCAGACTAACCAGCAGACTAACTAGCAGGTCAACTAGCAGACTAACCAGCAGACTAACCAGCAGACTAACCAGCAGATCAACCAGTAGACTAACCGGAAGATCAACCAGCAGATCAACCAAGAGACTAACCAGCAGGTCAACCAAGAGACTAACCAGCAGACTAACCCGCAGGTCAACGAGCAGACAAACCAGCAGACTAACCAGCAGGTCCACCAGCAGACTAACCAACAGGTCAACTAGCAGACTAACCAGCAGACGAACCAGCAGGTCAACTAGCAGACTACCCAGCAGACTAACCAGCAGCTCAACTAGCAGACTAACCAGCAGATCAACGAGCAGACTAACCAGCAGGTCAACCAGCAGACTAACCAGAAGGTCAACTAGCAGACTAACCAGCAGCTCAACTAGCAGACTAACCAGCAGATCAACGAGCAGACTAACCAGCAGGTCAACCAGCAGACTAACCAGAAGGTCAACTAGCAGACTAACCAGCAGATCAACCAGCAGACTAACCAAAAGATCAACCAGCAGACTAACCAGCAGACTAACCAGCAGACTAACCAGCAGATCAACCAGCAGACTAACCGGAAGATCAACCAGCAGATCAACCAAGAGACTAACCAGCAGGTCAACCAAGAGACTAACCAGCAGACTAACCAGCAGGTCAACCAGCAGGTCAACCAGCAGACTAACAAGAAGATCAACCAGCAGACTAACCAGCAGGTCAACTAGCAGACTAACCAGAAGATCAACCATCAGACAAACCAGCAGGTCCACCAGCAGACTAACCAACAGGTCAACCAGCAGACTAACCGGCAGATCAACCAGCAAAACTAACCAGCAGATCAACGAGCAGACTAACCAGCAGGTCAACCAGACGACTAACCAGCAGGTCAACTAGCAAACTGACCAACAGACTAACAAGCAGACTAACCAGCAGACTAACCAGCAGATCAGCCAGCAGACTAACCAGCAGGTCAACCAGCAGATCAACCAGCAGACTAACCAGCAGATCAACCAGCAGACTAACCAAAAGATCAACCAGCAGACTAACCAGCAGGTCAACTAGCAGACTAACCAGCAGGTCAACCAGCAGACTAACCAGAAGATCAACCAGCAGGTCAACTAGCAGACTAACCAGCAGGTCAACCAGCAGACTAACCAGCAGATTAACCAGCAGGTCAACCAGCAGACTAACCAGCAGGTCAACCAGCAGACTAACCAAAAGATCAACCAGCAGACTAACAAGCAAACTAACCAGAAGATCAACCAGCAGGTCAACCAGCAGACTAACCAGAAGATCAACCAGCAGACTAACCAGCAGGTCCACCAGCAGACTAACCAACAGGTCAACTAGCAGACTAACCAGCAGACTAACCAGCAGGTCAACTAGCAGACTAACCAGCAGGTCAACCAGCAGACTAACCAGCAGACTAACCAGCAGGTCAACCAGCAGATCAACCAGCAGACTAACCAGCAGGTCAACTAGCAGACTAACCAGCAGATCAACGAGCAGACTAACCAGCAGGTCAACCAGCAGACTAACCAGAAGGTCAACTAGCAGACTAACCAGCAGACTAACCAGCAGGTCAACCAGCAGACTTACCAGAAAATCAACCAGCAGACTAACCAGCAGGTCAACCAAGAGACAAACCAGCAGGTCAACCAGCAGACTAACCAGCAGGTCAACCAGCAGACTAACCAGCAGATCAACCAGCAGGTCAACCAGCAGACTAACCAGCAGATCAACCAGCAGACTAACCAGCAGGTCAACCAGCAGACTAACCAAAAGATCAACCAGCAGACTAACCAGCAGGTCAACTAGCAGACTAACCAGCAGGTCAACCAGCAGACTAACCAGAAGATCAACCAGCAGATCAACCAGCAGGTCAACCAGCAGACTAACCAGAAGATCAACCAGCAGACTAACCAGCAGGTCAACTAGCAGACTAACCAGCAGGTCAACCAGCAGACTAACCAGCAGGTCAACCAAGAGACTAACCAGCAGACTAACTAGCAGGTCAACTAGCAGACTAACCAGCAGACTAACCAGCAGACTAACCAGCAGATCAACCAGCAGACTAACCGGAAGATCAACCAGCAGATCAACCAAGAGACTAACCAGCAGGTCAACCAAGAGACTAACCAGCAGACTAACCCGCAGGTCAACGAGCAGACAAACCAGCAGACTAACCAGCAGGTCCACCAGCAGACTAACCAACAGGTCAACTAGCAGACTAACCAGCAGACGAACCAGCAGGTCAACTAGCAGACTACCCAGCAGACTAACCAGCAGCTCAACTAGCAGACTAACCAGCAGATCAACGAGCAGACTAACCAGCAGGTCAACCAGCAGACTAACCAGAAGGTCAACTAGCAGACTAACCAGCAGATCAACCAGCAGACTAACCAAAAGATCAACCAGCAGACTAACCAGCAGATCAACCAGCAGACTTACAAGCAGACTAACCAGCAGATCAACCAGCAGACTAACCAGCAGGTCAACCAGCAGACTAACCAGCAGGTCAACCAGCAGACTAACCAAAAGATCAACCAGCAGACTAACCAGCAGGTCAACTAGCAGACTAACCAGCAGGTCAACCAGCAGACTAACCAGCAGATCAACCAGCAGACTAACCAGCAGACTAACCAGCAGACTAACCAGCAGCTCAACCAGCAGACTAACCAGCAGATCAACCAGCAGACTAACCAACAGGTCAACCAGCGGACTAACCAGCAGGTCAACCAGCAGACAAACCAGCAGGTCCACCAGCAGACTAACCAGCAGGTCAACTAGCAGACTAACCAGCAGGTCAACTAGCAGAATAACCAGCAGGTCAACTAGCAGACTACCCAGCAGACTAACCAGCAGCTCAACTAGCAGACTAACCAGCAGGTCCACCAGCAGACTAACCAGCAGGTCAACTAGCAGACTAACCAGCAGATCAACCAGCAGACTAACCAGCAGATCAACCAGCAGACTTACAAGCAGACTAACCAGCAGATCAACCAGCAGACTAACCAGCAGGTCAACCAGCAGACTAACCAAAAGATCAACCAGCAGGTCAACTAGCAGACTAACCAGCAGGTCAACCAGCAGACTAACCAGAAGATCAACCAGCAGACTAACCAGCAGGTCAACCAGCAGACTAACCAGCAGGTCAACCAGCAGACTAACCAGCAGGTCAACTAGCAGACTAACCAGCAGACTAACCAGCAGGTCAACTGGCAGACTAACCAGCAGACTAACCAGCAGATCAACCAGCAGACTAACCGGAAGATCAACCAGCAGATCAACCAAGAGACTAACCAGCAGGTCAACCAAGAGACTAACCAGCAGACTAACCCGCAGGTCAACGAGCAGACAAACCAGCAGACTAACCAGCAGATCAACCAGCAGACTAACCAGCAGGTCAACCAGCAGACTAACCAGCAGATCAACCTGCAGACTAACCAGCAGGTCAACTAGCAGACTAACCAGAAGATCAACCAGCAGACTAACCAGCAGGTCAACCAGCAGACTAACCAGCAGGTCAACCAGCAGACTAACCAGCAGACTAACTAGCAGACTAACCAGCAGGTCAACCAGCAGATCAACCAGCAGACTAACCAGCAGGTCAACTAGCAGACTAACCAGCAGATCAACGAGCAGACTAACCAGCAGGTCAACCAGCAGACTAACCAGAAGGTCAACTAGCAGACTAACCAGCAGATCAACCAGCAGACTAACCAGTAGGTCAACTAGCAGACTAACCAGCAGACTAACCAGCAGGTCAACCAGAAGACTAACCAGCAGGTCAACCAGCAGACTAACCAGCAGATCAACCAGCAGACTAACCAGCAGATCAACCAGCAGGTCAAGTAGCAGACTAACCAGCAGGTCAACCAGCAGGTCAACCAGCAGACTAACAAGAAGATCAACCAGCAGACTAACCAGCAGGTCAACTAGCAGACTAACCAGAAGATCAACCATCAGACAAACCAGCAGGTCCACCAGCAGACTAACCAACAGGTCAACCAGCAGACTAACCGGCAGATCAACCAGCAAAACTAACCAGCAGATCAACGAGCAGACTAACCAGCAGGTCAACCAGACGACTAACCAGCAGGTCAACTAGCAAACTGACCAACAGACTAACAAGCAGACTAACCAGCAGACTAACCAGCAGATCAGCCAGCAGACTAACCAGCAGGTCAACCAGCAGATCAACCAGCAGACTAACCAGCAGATCAACCAGCAGACTAACCAAAAGATCAACCAGCAGACTAACCAGCAGGTCAACTAGCAGACTAACCAGCAGGTCAACCAGCAGACTAACCAGAAGATCAACCAGCAGGTCAACTAGCAGACTAACCAGCAGGTCAACCAGCAGACTAACCAGCAGATTAACCAGCAGGTCAACCAGCAGACTAACCAGCAGGTCAACCAGCAGACTAACCAAAAGATCAACCAGCAGACTAACAAGCAAACTAACCAGAAGATCAACCAGCAGGTCAACCAGCAGACTAACCAGAAGATCAACCAGCAGACTAACCAGCAGGTCCACCAGCAGACTAACCAACAGGTCAACTAGCAGACTAACCAGCAGACTAACCAGCAGGTCAACTAGCAGACTAACCAGCAGGTCAACCAGCAGACTAACCAGCAGACTAACCAGCAGGTCAACCAGCAGATCAACCAGCAGACTAACCAGCAGGTCAACTAGCAGACTAACCAGCAGATCAACGAGCAGACTAACCAGCAGGTCAACCAGCAGACTAACCAGAAGGTCAACTAGCAGACTAACCAGCAGACTAACCAGCAGGTCAACCAGCAGACTTACCAGAAAATCAACCAGCAGACTAACCAGCAGGTCAACCAAGAGACAAACCAGCAGGTCAACCAGCAGACTAACCAGCAGGTCAACCAGCAGACTAACCAGCAGATCAACCAGCAGGTCAACCAGCAGACTAACCAGCAGATCAACCAGCAGACTAACCAGCAGGTCAACCAGCAGACTAACCAAAAGATCAACCAGCAGACTAACCAGCAGGTCAACTAGCAGACTAACCAGCAGGTCAACCAGCAGACTAACCAGAAGATCAACCAGCAGACTAACCAGCAGGTCAACTAGCAGACTAACCAGCAGGTCAACCAGCAGACTAACCAGCAGATCAACCAGCAGATCAACCAGCAGGTCAACCAGCAGACTAACCAGAAGATCAACCAGCAGACTAACCAGCAGGTCAACTAGCAGACTAACCAGCAGGTCAACCAGCAGACTAACCAGCAGGTCAACCAAGAGACTAACCAGCAGACTAACCAGCAGGTCAACCAGCAGACTAACCAGCAGGTCAACTAGCAGACTAACCAGCAGACTAACCAGCAGATCAACCAGCAGACTAACCAGCAGACTAACCAGCAAGTCAACTGGCAGACTAACGAGCAGACTAACCAGCAGATCAACCTGCAGACTAACCAGCAGGTCAACTAGCAGACTAACCAGCAGATCAACCAGCAGACTAACCAGCAGGTCAACTAGCAAACTAACAAGCAGACTAACCAACAGGTCACCTAGCAGACTAACCAGCAGATCAACCAGCAGACTAACCAGCAGGTCAACCAGCAGACTAACCAGCAGGTCAACCAGCAGATCAACCAGCAGTCTAACCAGCAGGTCAACTAGCAGACTAACCAGCAGATCAACGAGCAGACTAACCAGCAGGTCAACCAGCAGACTAACCAGAAGGTCAACTAGCAGACTAACCAGCAGATCAACCAGCAGACTAACCAGCAGGTCAACTAGCAGACTAACCAGCAGGTCAACCAAGCAGACTAACCAGCAGACTAACCAGTAGACTAACCAGAAGATCAACCAGCGGACTAACCAGCAGGTCAACTAGCAAACTAACCAACAGACTAACAAGCAGGTCACCTAGCAGACTAACCAGCAGATCAACCAACAGACTAACCAGCAGACTAACCAGCAGGTCAACCAGCAGACTAACCAGAAGATCAACCAGCAGACTAAACAGCAGGTCAACTAGCAGACTAACAAGCAGACTAACCAGCAGGTCAACTAGCAGTCTAACTAGCAGACTAACCAGCAGATCAACCAGGAGATTAACCAGCAGGTCAACCAGCAGACTAACCAGAAGATAAACCAGCAGATCAACCAGCAGACTAACCAGAATTTTAACTAGCAGACTAACCAGCACACTAGCCAGCAGGTCAACTATCAGACTAACCAGAAGATCAACCAGCAGACTAACCTGAAGATCAACCAGCAAACTAACCAGCAGGTCAACTAGCAGATTAACCAGCAGACTAACCAGCAGATCAACGAGCAGACTAGCCAGCAGATCAACCAGCAGACTAACCAGCAGGTCAACCAGCAGACTAACCAGCAGATCAACGAGCAGACTAACCAGCAGGTCAACCAGCAGACTAACCAGCAGATCAACCAAGAGACTAACCAGCAGGTCAACCAGCAGACTAACCAGCAGGTCAACCAGCAGACTAACCAGCAGGTCAACCAGCAGACTAACCAACAGGTCAACTAGCAGCATAACCACCAGATCAACCAGCAGACTAACCAGCAGGTCAACTAGCAGACTAACCAGCAGACTAACCAGCAGGTCAAGCAGCAGACTAAACAGAAGATCAACCAACAGACTAACCAGCAGACTAACCAGCAGATCAACTAGCAGACTAACCAGCAGGTCAACCAGCAGACTAACCAGCAAGTCAACTGGCAGACTAACCAGCAGACTAACCAGCAGATCAGCCTGCAGACTAACCAGAAGGTCAACTAGCAGACTAACCAGCAGGTCAACCAGCAGACTAACCAGTAGGTCAACTAGCAGACTAACCAGCAGGTCAACCAGAAGACTAACCAGCACGTCAACCAGCAGACTAACCAGAAGATAAACCAGCAGACTAAACAGCAGATCAACCAGCAGACTAACCAGCAGGTCAACCAGCAGACTAACCAGCAGACTAACCAGCAGATCAACCAGCAGACTAACCAGCAGACTAACCAGCAGATCAACCAGCAGACTAACCAGAAGATCAACCAGCAAACTAACCAGCAGGTCAACTAGCAGACTAACCAGCAGACTAACCAGCAGATCAACGAGCAGACTAGCCAGCAGGTCAACCAGCAGACTAACCAGCAGGTCAACTAGCAGACTAACCAGCAGGTCAAGCAGCAGACTAACCAGCAGGTCAACCAGCAGACTAACCAGAAGATCAACCAGCAGACTAACCAGCAGGTCAACCAGCAGACTAACCAGCAGATCAACCAGCAGACTAACCAGCAGATCAACCAGCAGACTAACCAGCAGGTCAACCAGCAGACTAACCAGAAGATCAACCAGCAGACTAACCAGCAGGTCAACCAGCAGACTAACCAGCAGATCAACCAGCAGACTAACCAGCAGGTCAACCAGCAGACTAACTAGCAGACTAACCAGCAGGTCAACCAGCAGATCAACCAGCAGACTAACCAGCAGGTCAACTAGCAGACTAACCAGCAGATCAACGAGCAGACTAACCAGCAGGTCAACCAGCAGACTAACCAGAAGGTCAACTAGCAGACTAACCAGCAGATCAACCAGCAGACTAACCAGTAGGTCAACTAGCAGACTAACCAGCAGACTAACCAGCAGGTCAACCAGAAGACTAACCAGCAGGTCAACCAGCAGACTAACCAGCAGATCAACCAGCAGGTCAACTAGCAGACTAACCAGCAGGTCAACCAGCAGACTAACCAGCAGGTCAACCAGCAGGTCAACCAGCAGACTAACAAGAAGATCAACCAGCAGACTAACCAGCAGGTCCACCAGCAGACTAACCAACAGGTCAACCAGCAGACTAACTAGCAGACTAACCGGCAGATCAACCAGCAAAACTAACCAGCAGATCAACGAGCAGACTAACCAGCAGGTCAACCAGACGACTAACCAGCAGGTCAACTAGCAAACTGACCAACAGACTAACAAGCAGACTAACCAGCAGACTAACTAGCAGGTCAACTAGCAGACTAACCAGCAGACTAACCAGCAGATCAGCCAGCAGACTAACCAGCAGGTCAACCAGCAGATCAACCAGCAGACTAACCAGCAGATCAACCAGCAGACTAACCAAAAGATCAACCAGCAGACTAACCAGCAAGTCAACTGGCAGACTAACGAGCAGACTAACCAGCAGATCAACCTGCAGACTAACCAGCAGGTCAACTAGCAGACTAACCAGCAGATCAACCAGCAGACTAACCAGCAGGTCAACTAGCAAACTAACAAGCAGACTAACCAACAGGTCACCTAGCAGACTAACCAGCAGATCAACCAGCAGACTAACCAGCAGGTCAACCAGCAGACTAACCAGCAGGTCAACCAGCAGATCAACCAGCAGTCTAACCAGCAGGTCAACTAGCAGACTAACCAGCAGATCAACGAGCAGACTAACCAGCAGGTCAACCAGCAGACTAACCAGAAGGTCAACTAGCAGACTAACCAGCAGATCAACCAGCAGACTAACCAGCAGGTCAACTAGCAGACTAACCAGCAGGTCAACCAAGCAGACTAACCAGCAGACTAACCAGTAGACTAACCAGAAGATCAACCAGCGGACTAACCAGCAGGTCAACTAGCAAACTAACCAACAGACTAACAAGCAGGTCACCTAGCAGACTAACCAGCAGATCAACCAACAGACTAACCAGCAGACTAACCAGCAGGTCAACCAGCAGACTAACCAGAAGATCAACCAGCAGACTAACCAAAAGATCAACCAGCAGACTAACCAGCAGGTCAACTAGCAGACTAACCAGCAGGTCAACCAGCAGACTAACCAGAAGATCAACCAGCAGACTAACCAGCAGGTCAACTAGCAGACTAACCAGCAGGTCAACCAGCAGACTAACCAGCAGATCAACCAGCAGACTAACCAGCAGCTCAACCAGCAGACTAACCAGCAGATCAACCAGCAGACTAACCAACAGGTCAACCAGCGGACTAACCAGCAGGTCAACCAGCAGACTAACCAGAAGATCAACCAGCAGACTAACCAGCAGTTCAACTAGCAGACTAACCAGCAGACTAACCAGCAGGTCAACTGGCAGACTAACCAGCAGACTAACCAGCAGATCAACCAGCAGACTAACCGGAAGATCAACCAGCAGATCAAACAAGAGACTAACCAGCAGACTAACCCGCAGGTCAACGAGCAGACAAACCAGCAGACTAACCAGCAGGTCAACTAGCAGACTAACGAGCAGATCAACCAGCAGACTAACCAGCAGGTCAACCAGCAGACTAACCAGCAGATCACCCTGCAGACTAACCAGCAGGTCAACTAGCAGACTAACCAGCAGATCAACGAGCAGACTAGCCAGCGGGTCAACCAGCAGACTAACCAACAGGTCACCTAGCAGACTAACCAGCAGACTAACCAGCAGATCAACCAGCAGACTAACCAGCAGGTCAACCAGCAGACTAACAAGCAGACTAACCAGCAGATCAACCAGCAGACTAACCAGCAGGTCAACCAGCAGACAAACCAGAAGATCAACCAGCAGACCAACCAGCAGACTAACAAGCAGACTAACCAGCAGATCAACCAGCAGACTAACCAGCAGGTCAACCAGCAGACTAACCAGAAGATCAACCAGCAGACTAACCAGCAGGTCAACCAGCAGACTAACCAGCAGATCAACCAGCAGACTAACCAGCAGGTCAACCAGCAGACTAACTAGCAGACTAACCAGCAGGTCAACCAGCAGATCAACCAGCAGACTAACCAGCAGGTCAACTAGCAGACTAACCAGCAGATCAACGAGCAGACTAACCAGAAGGTCAACTAGCAGACTAAACAGCAGATCAACCAGCAGACTAACCAGTAGGTCAACTAGCAGACTAACCAGCAGACTAACCAGCAGGTCAACCAGAAGACTAACCAGCAGACTAACCAGAAGATTAACCAGCAGGTCAACCAGCAGACTAACCAGCAGATCAACCAGCAGACCAACCAGCAGACTAACCAGCAGGTCAACTAGCAGACTAACCAGCAGACTAACCAGCAGGTCAACCAGCAGACTAACAAGCAGACTAACCAGAAGATCAACCAGCAGACTAACCAGCAGGTCAACCAGCAGACAAACCAGAAGATCAACCAGCAGACTAACCAGCAGGTCAACCAGCAGACTAACCAGAAGATCAACCAGCAGACTAACCAGCAGGTCCACCAGCAGACTAACCAACAGGTCAACTAGCAGACTAACCAGCAGACTAACCAGCAAGTCAACTAGCAGACTAACCAGCAGGTCAACCAGCAGACTAACCAGCAGACTAACCAGCAGGTCAACCAGCAGACTAACAAGCAGACCAACCAGAAGATCAACCAGCAGACTAACCAGCAGGTCAACCAGCAGACTAACCAGAAGATCAACCAGCAGACTAACCAGCAGGTCCACCAGCAGACTAACCAGCAGGTCAACTAGCAGAATAACCAGCAGGTCAACTAGCAGACTACCCAGCAGCTCAACTAGCAGACTAACCAGCAGGTCCACCAGCAGACTAACCAGCAGGTCAACTAGCAGACTAACCAGCAGATCAAAAAGCAGATCAACCAGCAGACTAACCAGCAGACTAACCAGCAGATCAACCAGCAGACTAACCAGAAGATCAACCAGCAAACTAACCAGCAGGTCAACTAGCAGACTAATCAGCAGACTAACCAGCAGATCAACGAGCAGACTAGCCAGCAGGTCAACCAGCAGACTAACCGGCAGGTCAACTAGCAGACTAACCAGCAGGTCAACTAGCAGACTAACCAGCAGACTAACCAGCAGGTCAACTGGCAGACTAACCAGCAGACTAACCAGCAGATCAACCAGCAGACTAACCGGAAGATCAACCAGCAGATCAACCAAGAGACTAACCAGCAGGTCAACCAAGAGACTAACCAGCAGACTAACCCGCAGGTCAACGAGCAGACAAACCAGCAGACTAACCAGCAGGTCCACCAGCAGACTAACCAACAGGTCAACTAGCAGACTAACCAGCAGACGAACCAGCAGGTCAACTAGCAGACTACCCAGCAGACTAACCAGCAGCTCAACCAGCAGACTAACCAGCAGATCAACCAGCAGACTAACCAACAGGTCAACCAGCGGACTAACCAGCAGGTCAACCAGCAGACAAACCAGCAGGTCCACCAGCAGACTAACCAGCAGGTCAACTAGCAGACTAACCAGCAGACTAACCAGCAGGTCAACTAGCAGAATAACCAGCAGGTCAACTAGCAGACTACCCAGCAGACTAACCAGCAGCTCAACTAGCAGACTAACCAGCAGGTCCACCAGCAGACTAACCAGCAGGTCAACTAGCAGACTAACCAGCAGATCAACCAGCAGACTAACCAGCAGATCAACCAGCAGACTTACAAGCAGACTAACCAGCAGATCAACCAGCAGACTAACCAGCAGGTCAACCAGCAGACGAACCAAAAGATCAACCAGCAGGTCAACTAGCAGACTAACCAGCAGGTCAACCAGCAGACTAACCAGAAGATCAACCAGCAGACTAACCAGCAGGTCAACCAGCAGACTAACCAGCAGATCAACCAGCAGACTAACCAGCAGACTAACCAGCAGGTCAACCAGCAGACTAACCAGCAGACTAACCAGCAGCTCAACCAGCAGACTAACCAGCAGATCAACCAGCAGACTAACCAACAGGTCAACCAGCGGACTAACCAGCAGGTCAACCAGCAGACTAACCAGCAGGTCAACCAGCAGACTAACCAGCAGGTCAACTAGCAGACTAACCAGCAGACTAACCAGCAGGTCAACTGGCAGACTAACCAGCAGACTAACCAGCAGATCAACCAGCAGACTAACCGGAAGATCAACCAGCAGATCAACCAAGAGACTAACCAGCAGGTCAACCAAGAGACTAACCAGCAGACTAACCCGCAGGTCAACGAGCAGACAAACCAGCAGACTAACCAGCAGATCAACCAGCAGACTAACCAGCAGGTCAACCAGCAGACTAACCAGCAGATCAACCTGCAGACTAACCAGCAGGTCAACTAGCAGACTAACCAGCAGATCAACGAGCAGACTAGCCAGCGGGTCAACCAGCAGACTAGCCAACAGGTCACCTAGCAGACTAACCAGCAGACTAACCAGCAGATCAACCAGCAGACTAACCAGCAGGTCAACCAGCAGACTAACAAGCAGACTAACCAGCAGATCAACCAGCAGACTAACCAGCAGACAAACCAGAAGATCAACCAGCAGACTAACCAGCAGGTCAACCAGCAGACTAACCAGCAGATCAACCAGCAGACTAACCAGCAGATCAACCAGCAGACTAACCAGAAGATCAACCAGCAGACTAACCAGCAGGTCAACCAGCAGACTAACCAGCAGATCAACCAGCAGACTAACTAGCAGACTAACCAGCAGGTCAACCAGCAGATCAACCAGCAGACTAACCAGCAGGTCAACTAGCAGACTAACCAGCAGATCAACGAGCAGACTAACCAGCAGGTCAACCAGCAGACTAACCAGAAGGTCAACTAGCAGACTAACCAGCAGATCAACCAGCAGACTAACCAGTAGGTCAACTAGCAGACTAACCAGCAGACTAACCAGCAGGTCAACCAGAAGACTAACCAGCAGGTCAACCAGCAGACTAACCAGCAGATCAACCAGCAGACTAACCAGCAGATCAACCAGCAGGTCAACTAGCAGACTAACCAGCAGGTCAACCAGCAGGTCAACCAGCAGACTAACAAGAAGATCAACCAGCAGACTAACCAGCAGGTCAACTAGCAGACTAACCAGAAGATCAACCAGCAGACTAACCAGCAGGTCAACCAGAAGACTAACCAGCAGGTCAACCAGCAGACTAACCAGCAGATCAACCAGCAGACTAACCAGCAGATCAACCAGCAGGTCAACTAGCAGACTAACCAGCAGGTCAACCAGCAGGTCAACCAGCAGACTAACAAGAAGATCAACCAGCAGACTAACCAGCAGGTCAACTAGCAGACTAACCAGAAGATCAACCATCAGACTAACCAGCAGGTCCACCAGCAGACTAACCAACAGGTCAACCAGCAGACTAACCGGCAGATCAACCAGCAAAACTAACCAGCAGATCAACGAGCAGACTAACCAGCAGGTCAACCAGACGACTAACCAGCAGGTCAACTAGCAAACTGACCAACAGACTAACAAGCAGACTAACCAGCAGACTAACTAGCAGGTCAACTAGCAGACTAACCAGCAGACTAACCAGCAGACTAACCAGCAGATCAACCAGCAGACTAACCGGAAGATCAACCAGCAGATCAACCAAGAGACTAACCAGCAGGTCAACCAAGAGACTAACCAGCAGACTAACCCGCAGGTCAACGAGCAGACAAACCAGCAGACTAACCAGCAGGTCCACCAGCAGACTAACCAACAGGTCAACTAGCAGACTAACCAGCAGACGAACCAGCAGGTCAACTAGCAGACTACCCAGCAGACTAACCAGCAGCTCAACTAGCAGACTAACCAGCAGGTCCACCAGCAGACTAACCAGCAGGTCAACTAGCAGACTAACCAGCAGAACAACCAGCAGACTAACCAGCAGATCAACCAGCAGACTTACAAGCAGACTAACCAGCAGATCAACCAGCAGACTAACCAGCAGGTCAACTAGCAGAATAACCAGCAGGTCAACTAGCAGACTACCCAGCAGCTCAACTAGCAGACTAACCAGCAGGTCCACCAGCAGACTAACCAGCAGGTCAACTAGCAGACTAACCAGCAGATCAAAAAGCAGATCAACCAGCAGACTAACCAGCAGACTAACCAGCAGATCAACCAGCAGACTAACCAGAAGATCAACCAGCAAACTAACCAGCAGGTCAACTAGCAGACTAATCAGCAGATCAACGAGCAGACTAGCCAGCGGGTCAACCAGCAGACTAGCCAACAGGTCACCTAGCAGACTAACCAGCAGACTAACCAGCAGATCAACCAGCAGACTAACCAGCAGGTCAACCAGCAGACTAACAAGCAGACTAACCAGCAGATCAACCAGCAGACTAACCAGCAGACAAACCAGAAGATCAACCAGCAGACTAACCAGCAGATCAACCAGCAGGTCAACTAGCAGACTAACCAGCAGGTCAACCAGCAGGTCAACCAGCAGACTAACCAGCAGATCAACCAGCAGACTAACCAGTAGGTCAACTAGCAGACTAACCAGCAGATCAACCAGCAGACTAACCAGCAGATCAACCAGCAGGTCAACTAGCAGACTAACCAGCAGGTCAACCAGCAGGTCAACCAGCAGACTAACCAGCAGGTCAACCAGCAGACTAACCAAAAGATCAACCAGCAGACTAACCAGCAGGTCAACTAGCAGACTAACCAGCAGGTCAACCAGCAGACTAACCAGAAGATCAACCAGCAGACTAACCAGCAGGTCAACTAGCAGACTAACCAGCAGGTCAACCAGCAGACTAACCAGCAGATCAACCAGCAGACTAACCAGCAGACTAACCAGCAGCTCAACCAGCAGACTAACCAGCAGATCAACCAGCCGACTAACCAACAGGTCAACCAGCGGACTAACCAGCAGGTCAACCAGCAGACAAACCAGCAGGTCCACCAGCAGACTAACCAGCAGGTCAACTAGCAGACTAACCAGCAGACTAACCAGCAGGTCAACTAGCAGAATAACCAGCAGGTCAACTAGCAGACTACCCAGCAGACTAACCAGCAGCTCAACTAGCAGACTAACCAGCAGGTCCACCAGCAGACTAACCAGCAGGTCAACTAGCAGACTAACCAGCAGATCAACCGGCAGACTAACCAGCAGATCAACCAGCAGACTTACAAGCAGACTAACCAGCAGATCAACCAGCAGACTAACCAGCAGGTCAACCAGCAGACTAACCAAAAGATCAACCAGCAGGTCAACTAGCAGACTAACCAGCAGGTCAACCAGCAGACTAACCAGAAGATCAACCAGCAGACTAACCAGCAGGTCAACCAGCAGACTAACCAGCAGATCAACCAGCAGACTAACCAGCAGACTAACCAGCAGGTCAACCAGCAGACTAACCAGCAGACTAACCAGCAGCTCAACCAGCAGACTAACCAGCAGATCAACCAGCAGACTAACCAACAGGTCAACCAGCGGACTAACCAGCAGGTCAACCAGCAGACTAACCAGCAGGTCAACCAGCAGACTAACCAGCAGGTCAACTAGCAGACTAACCAGCAGACTAACCAGCAGGTCAACTGGCAGACTAACCAGCAGACTAACCAGCAGATCAACCAGCAGACTAACCGGAAGATCAACCAGCAGATCAACCAAAAGACTAACCAGCAGGTCAACCAAGAGACTAACCAGCAGACTAACCCGCAGGTCAACGAGCAGACAAACCAGCAGACTAACCAGCAGATCAACCAGCAGACTAACCAGCAGGTCAACCAGCAGACTAACCAGCAGATCAACCTGCAGACTAACCAGCAGGTCAACTAGCAGACTAACCAGCAGATCAACGAGCAGACTAGCCAGCGGGTCAACCAGCAGACTAGCCAACAGGTCACCTAGCAGACTAACCAGCAGACTAACCAGCAGATCAACCAGCAGACTAACCAGCAGGTCAACCAGCAGACTAACAAGCAGACTAACCAGCAGATCAACCAGCAGACTAACCAGCAGACAAACCAGAAGATCAACCAGCAGACTAACCAGCAGGTCAACCAGCAGACTAACCAGCAGATCAACCAGCAGACTAACCAGCAGGTCAACCAGCAGACTAACCAGAAGATCAACCAGCAGACTAACCAGCAGGTCAACCAGCAGACTAACCAGCAGATCAACCAGCAGACTAACCAGCAGACTAACTAGCAGACTAACCAGCAGGTCAACCAGCAGATCAACCAGCAGACTAACCAGCAGGTCAACTAGCAGACTAACCAGCAGATCAACGAGCAGACTAACCAGCAGGTCAACCAGCAGACTAACCAGAAGGTCAACTAGCAGACTAACCAGCAGATCAACCAGCAGACTAACCAGTAGGTCAACTAGCAGACTAACCAGCAGACTAACCAGCAGGTCAACCAGAAGACTAACCAGCAGGTCAACCAGCAGACTAACCAGCAGATCAACCAGCAGACTAACCAGCAGATCAACCAGCAGGTCAACTAGCAGACTAACCAGCAGGTCAACCAGCAGGTCAACCAGCAGACTAACAAGAAGATCAACCAGCAGACTAACCAGCAGGTCAACTAGCAGACTAACCAGAAGATCAACCATCAGACTAACCAGCAGGTCCACCAGCAGACTAACCAACAGGTCAACCAGCAGACTAACCGGCAGATCAACCAGCAAAACTCACCAGCAGATCAACGAGCAGACTAACCAGCAGGTCAACCAGACGACTAACCAGCAGGTCAACTAGCAAACTGACCAACAGACTAACAAGCAGACTAACCAGCAGACTAACTAGCAGGTCAACCAGCAGATCAACCAGCAGACTAACCAGCAGATCAACCAGCAGACTAACCAAAAGATCAACCAGCAGACTAACCAGCAGGTCAACTAGCAGACTAACCAGCAGGTCAACCAGCAGACTAACCAGAAGATCAACCAGCAGGTCAACTAGCAGACTAACCAGCAGGTCAACCAGCAGACTAACCAGCAGATTAACCAGCAGGTCAACCAGCAGACTAACCAGCAGGTCAACCAGCAGACTAACCAAAAGATCAACCAGCAGACTAACAAGCAAACTAACCAGAAGATCAACCAGCAGGTCAACCAGCAGACTAACCAGAAGATCAACCAGCAGACTAACCAGCAGGTCCACCAGCAGACTAACCAACAGGTCAACTAGCAGACTAACCAGCAGACTAACCAGCAGGTCAACTAGCAGACTAACCAGCAGGTCAACCAGCAGACTAACCAGCAGACTAACCAGCAGGTCAACCAGCAGATCAACCAGCAGACTAACCAGCAGGTCAACTAGCAGACTAACCAGCAGATCAACGAGCAGACTAACCAGCAGGTCAACCAGCAGACTAACCAGAAGGTCAACTAGCAGACTAACCAGCAGATCAACCAGCAGACTAACCAGTAGACTAACCAGCAGGTCAACCAGAAGACTAACCAGCACGTCAACCAGCAGACTAACCAGAAGATTAACCAGCAGACTAACCAGCAGGTCAACCAGCAGACTAACCAGCAGATCAACCAGCAGACTAACCAGCAGGTCAACTAGAGGACAAACCAGCAGGTCATCCAGCAGACTAACCAGCATGTCAACCAGCAGACTAACAAGCAGACTAACCAGAAGATCAACCAGCAGACTAACCAGCAGGTCCACCAGCAGACTAACCAACAGGTCAACCAGCAGACTAACTAGCAGACTAACCGGCAGATCAACCAGCAAAACTAACCAGCAGATCAACGAGCAGACTAACCAGCAGGTCAACCAGACGACTAACCAGCAGGTCAACTAGCAAACTGACCAACAGACTAACAAGCAGACTAACCAGCAGACTAACTAGCAGGTCAACTAGCAGACTAACCAGCAGACTAACCAGCAGATCAGCCAGCAGACTAACCAGCAGGTCAACCAGCAGATCAACCAGCAGACTAACCAAAAGATCAACCAGCGGACTAACCAGCAGGTCAACCAGCAGACTAACCAGAAGATCAACTAGCAGACTAACCAGCAGGTCAACCAGCAGACTAACCAGCAGATCAACCAGCAGACTAACCAGCAGACTAACCAGCAGGTCAACCAGCAGACTAACCAGCAGACTAACCAAAAGATCAACCAGCAGACTAACCAGCAGGTAAACCAGCAGACTAACAAGCAAACTAACCAGAAGATCAACCAGCAGACTAACCAGCAGGTCAACCAGCAGACTAACCAGAAGATCAACCAGCAGACTAACCAGCAGGTCCACCAGCAGACTAACCAACAGGTCAACTAGCAGACTAACCAGCAGACTAACCAGCAGGTCAACTAGCAGACTAACCAGCAGGTCAACCAGCAGACTAACCAGCAGACTAACCAGCAGGTCAACCAGCAGACTAACAAGCAGACCAACCAGAAGATCAACCAGCAGACTAACCAGCAGGTCAACCAGCAGACTAACCAGAAGATCAACCAGCAGGTCCACCAGCAGACTAACCAACAGGTCAACTAGCAGACTAACCAGCAGGTCAACTAGCAGAATAACCAGCAGGTCAACTAGCAGACTACCCAGCAGACTAACCAGCAGCTCAACTAGCAGACTAACCAGCAGGTCCACCAGCAGACTAACCAGCAGGTCAACTAGCAGACTAACCAGCAGATCAACCAGCAGACTAACCAGCAGACTTACAAGCAGACTAACCAGCAGATCAACCAGCAGATCAACCAGCAGACTAACCAGCAGACTAACCAGCAGATCAACCAGCAGACTAACCAGAAGATCAACCAGCAAACTAACCAGCAGGTCAACTAGCAGACTAACCAGCAGATCAACGAGCAGACTAGCCAGCAGGTCCACCAGCAGACTAACCAGCAGGTCAACTAGCAGACTAACCAGCAGAACAACCAGCAGACTAACCAGCAGATCAACCAGCAGACTTACAAGCAGACTAACCAGCAGATCAACCAGCAGACTAACCAGCAGGTCAACCAGCAGACTAACCAGCAGGTCAACCAGCAGACTAACCAAAAGATCAACCAGCAGACTAACCAGCAGGTCAACTAGCAGACTAACCAGCAGGTCAACCAGCAGACTAACCAGAAGATCAACCAGCAGACTAACCAGCAGGTCAACTAGCAGACTAACCAGCAGGTCAACCAGCAGACTAACCAGCAGATCAACCAGCAGACTAACCAGCAGACTAACCAGCAGCTCAACCAGCAGACTAACCAGCAGATCAACCAGCCGACTAACCAACAGGTCAACCAGCGGACTAACCAGCAGGTCAACCAGCAGACAAACCAGCAGGTCCACCAGCAGACTAACCAGCAGGTCAACTAGCAGACTAACCAGCAGACTAACCAGCAGGTCAACTAGCAGAATAACCAGCAGGTCAACTAGCAGACTACCCAGCAGACTAACCAGCAGCTCAACTAGCAGACTAACCAGCAGGTCCACCAGCAGACTAACCAGCAGGTCAACTAGCAGACTAACCAGCAGATCAACCGGCAGACTAACCAGCAGATCAACCAGCAGACTTACAAGCAGACTAACCAGCAGATCAACCAGCAGACTAACCAGCAGGTCAACCAGCAGACTAACCAAAAGATCAACCAGCAGGTCAACTAGCAGACTAACCAGCAGGTCAACCAGCAGACTAACCAGAAGATCAACCAGCAGACTAACCAGCAGGTCAACCAGCAGACTAACCAGCAGATCAACCAGCAGACTAACCAGCAGACTAACCAGCAGGTCAACCAGCAGACTAACCAGCAGACTAACCAGCAGCTCAACCAGCAGACTAACCAGCAGATCAACCAGCAGACTAACCAACAGGTCAACCAGCGGACTAACCAGCAGGTCAACCAGCAGACTAACCAGCAGGTCAACCAGCAGACTAACCAGCAGGTCAACTAGCAGACTAACCAGCAGACTAACCAGCAGGTCAACTGGCAGACTAACCAGCAGACTAACCAGCAGATCAACCAGCAGACTAACCGGAAGATCAACCAGCAGATCAACCAAAAGACTAACCAGCAGGTCAACCAAGAGACTAACCAGCAGACTAACCCGCAGGTCAACGAGCAGACAAACCAGCAGACTAACCAGCAGATCAACCAGCAGACTAACCAGCAGGTCAACCAGCAGACTAACCAGCAGATCAACCTGCAGACTAACCAGCAGGTCAACTAGCAGACTAACCAGCAGATCAACGAGCAGACTAGCCAGCGGGTCAACCAGCAGACTAGCCAACAGGTCACCTAGCAGACTAACCAGCAGACTAACCAGCAGATCAACCAGCAGACTAACCAGCAGGTCAACCAGCAGACTAACAAGCAGACTAACCAGCAGATCAACCAGCAGACTAACCAGCAGACAAACCAGAAGATCAACCAGCAGACTAACCAGCAGGTCAACCAGCAGACTAACCAGCAGATCAACCAGCAGACTAACCAGCAGGTCAACCAGCAGACTAACCAGAAGATCAACCAGCAGACTAACCAGCAGGTCAACCAGCAGACTAACCAGCAGATCAACCAGCAGACTAACCAGCAGACTAACTAGCAGACTAACCAGCAGGTCAACCAGCAGATCAACCAGCAGACTAACCAGCAGGTCAACTAGCAGACTAACCAGCAGATCAACGAGCAGACTAACCAGCAGGTCAACCAGCAGACTAACCAGAAGGTCAACTAGCAGACTAACCAGCAGATCAACCAGCAGACTAACCAGTAGGTCAACTAGCAGACTAACCAGCAGACTAACCAGCAGGTCAACCAGAAGACTAACCAGCAGGTCAACCAGCAGACTAACCAGCAGATCAACCAGCAGACTAACCAGCAGATCAACCAGCAGGTCAACTAGCAGACTAACCAGCAGGTCAACCAGCAGGTCAACCAGCAGACTAACAAGAAGATCAACCAGCAGACTAACCAGCAGGTCAACTAGCAGACTAACCAGAAGATCAACCATCAGACTAACCAGCAGGTCCACCAGCAGACTAACCAACAGGTCAACCAGCAGACTAACCGGCAGATCAACCAGCAAAACTCACCAGCAGATCAACGAGCAGACTAACCAGCAGGTCAACCAGACGACTAACCAGCAGGTCAACTAGCAAACTGACCAACAGACTAACAAGCAGACTAACCAGCAGACTAACTAGCAGGTCAACCAGCAGATCAACCAGCAGACTAACCAGCAGATCAACCAGCAGACTAACCAAAAGATCAACCAGCAGACTAACCAGCAGGTCAACTAGCAGACTAACCAGCAGGTCAACCAGCAGACTAACCAGAAGATCAACCAGCAGGTCAACTAGCAGACTAACCAGCAGGTCAACCAGCAGACTAACCAGCAGATTAACCAGCAGGTCAACCAGCAGACTAACCAGCAGGTCAACCAGCAGACTAACCAAAAGATCAACCAGCAGACTAACAAGCAAACTAACCAGAAGATCAACCAGCAGGTCAACCAGCAGACTAACCAGAAGATCAACCAGCAGACTAACCAGCAGGTCCACCAGCAGACTAACCAACAGGTCAACTAGCAGACTAACCAGCAGACTAACCAGCAGGTCAACTAGCAGACTAACCAGCAGGTCAACCAGCAGACTAACCAGCAGACTAACCAGCAGGTCAACCAGCAGATCAACCAGCAGACTAACCAGCAGGTCAACTAGCAGACTAACCAGCAGATCAACGAGCAGACTAACCAGCAGGTCAACCAGCAGACTAACCAGAAGGTCAACTAGCAGACTAACCAGCAGATCAACCAGCAGACTAACCAGTAGACTAACCAGCAGGTCAACCAGAAGACTAACCAGCACGTCAACCAGCAGACTAACCAGAAGATTAACCAGCAGACTAACCAGCAGGTCAACCAGCAGACTAACCAGCAGATCAACCAGCAGACTAACCAGCAGGTCAACTAGAGGACAAACCAGCAGGTCATCCAGCAGACTAACCAGCATGTCAACCAGCAGACTAACAAGCAGACTAACCAGAAGATCAACCAGCAGACTAACCAGCAGGTCAACTAGCAGACTAACCAGAAGATCAACCAGCAGACTAACCAGCAGGTCCACCAGCAGACTAACCAACAGGTCAACCAGCAGACTAACTAGCAGACTAACCGGCAGATCAACCAGCAAAACTAACCAGCAGATCAACGAGCAGACTAACCAGCAGGTCAACCAGACGACTAACCAGCAGGTCAACTAGCAAACTGACCAACAGACTAACAAGCAGACTAACCAGCAGACTAACTAGCAGGTCAACTAGCAGACTAACCAGCAGACTAACCAGCAGATCAGCCAGCAGACTAACCAGCAGGTCAACCAGCAGATCAACCAGCAGACTAACCAAAAGATCAACCAGCGGACTAACCAGCAGGTCAACCAGCAGACTAACCAGAAGATCAACTAGCAGACTAACCAGCAGGTCAACCAGCAGACTAACCAGCAGATCAACCAGCAGACTAACCAGCAGACTAACCAGCAGGTCAACCAGCAGACTAACCAGCAGACTAACCAAAAGATCAACCAGCAGACTAACCAGCAGGTAAACCAGCAGACTAACAAGCAAACTAACCAGAAGATCAACCAGCAGACTAACCAGCAGGTCAACCAGCAGACTAACCAGAAGATCAACCAGCAGACTAACCAGCAGGTCCACCAGCAGACTAACCAACAGGTCAACTAGCAGACTAACCAGCAGACTAACCAGCAGGTCAACTAGCAGACTAACCAGCAGGTCAACCAGCAGACTAACCAGCAGACTAACCAGCAGGTCAACCAGCAGACTAACAAGCAGACCAACCAGAAGATCAACCAGCAGACTAACCAGCAGGTCAACCAGCAGACTAACCAGAAGATCAACCAGCAGGTCCACCAGCAGACTAACCAACAGGTCAACTAGCAGACTAACCAGCAGGTCAACTAGCAGAATAACCAGCAGGTCAACTAGCAGACTACCCAGCAGACTAACCAGCAGCTCAACTAGCAGACTAACCAGCAGGTCCACCAGCAGACTAACCAGCAGGTCAACTAGCAGACTAACCAGCAGATCAACCAGCAGACTAACCAGCAGACTTACAAGCAGACTAACCAGCAGATCAACCAGCAGATCAACCAGCAGACTAACCAGCAGACTAACCAGCAGATCAACCAGCAGACTAACCAGAAGATCAACCAGCAAACTAACCAGCAGGTCAACTAGCAGACTAACCAGCAGATCAACGAGCAGACTAGCCAGCAGGTCAACCAGCAGACTAACCGGCAGGTCAACTAGCAGACTAACCAGCAGGTCAAGCAGCAGACTAACCAGAAGATCAACCAGCAGACTAACCAGCAGGTCAACTAGCAGACTAACCAGCAGACTAACCAGCAGGTCAACTGGCAGACTAACCAGCAGACTAACCAGCAGATCAACCAGCAGACTAACCGGAAGATCAACCAGCAGATCAACCAAGAGACTAACCAGCAGGTCAACCAAGAGACTAACCAGCAGACTAACCCGCAGGTCAACTAGCAGACTAACCAGCAGACTAACCAGCAGGTCAACTAGCAGACTACCCAGCAGACTAACCAGCAGCTCAAATAGCAGACTAACCAGCAGGTCCACCAGCAGACTAACCAGCAGGTCAACTAGCAGACTAACCAGCAGAACAACCAGCAGACTAACCAGCAGACTAACCAGCAGATCAACCAGCAGACTTACAAGCAGACTAACCAGCAGATCAACCAGCAGACTAACCAGCAGATCAACCAGCAGACTAACCAGAAGATCAACCAGCAGGTCAACTAGCAGACTAACCAGCAGGTCAACCAGCAGACTAACCAGCAGATTAACCAGCAGGTCAACCAGCAGACTAACCAGCAGGTCAACCAGCAGACTAACCAAAAGATCAACCAGCAGACTAACAAGCAAACTAACCAGAAGATCAACCAGCAGGTCAACCAGCAGACTAACCAGAAGATCAACCAGCAGACTAACCAGCAGGTCCACCAGCAGACTAACCAACAGGTCAACTAGCAGACTAACCAGCAGACTAACCAGCAGGTCAACTAGCAGACTAACCAGCAGGTCAACCAGCAGACTAACCAGCAGACTAACCAGCAGGTCAACCAGCAGATCAACCAGCAGACTAACCAGCAGGTCAACTAGCAGACTAACCAGCAGATCAACGAGCAGACTAACCAGCAGGTCAACCAGCAGACTAACCAGAAGGTCAACTAGCAGACTAACCAGCAGATCAACCAGCAGACTAACCAGTAGACTAACCAGCAGGTCAACCAGAAGACTAACCAGCACGTCAACCAGCAGACTAACCAGAAGATTAACCAGCAGACTAACCAGCAGGTCAACCAGCAGACTAACCAGCAGATCAACCAGCAGACTAACCAGCAGGTCAACTAGAGGACAAACCAGCAGGTCATCCAGCAGACTAACCAGCATGTCAACCAGCAGACTAACAAGCAGACTAACCAGAAGATCAACCAGCAGACTAACCAGCAGGTCAACTAGCAGACTAACCAGAAGATCAACCAGCAGACTAACCAGCAGGTCCACCAGCAGACTAACCAACAGGTCAACCAGCAGACTAACTAGCAGACTAACCGGCAGATCAACCAGCAAAACTAACCAGCAGATCAACGAGCAGACTAACCAGCAGGTCAACCAGACGACTAACCAGCAGGTCAACTAGCAAACTGACCAACAGACTAACAAGCAGACTAACCAGCAGACTAACTAGCAGGTCAACTAGCAGACTAACCAGCAGACTAACCAGCAGATCAGCCAGCAGACTAACCAGCAGGTCAACCAGCAGATCAACCAGCAGACTAACCAAAAGATCAACCAGCGGACTAACCAGCAGGTCAACCAGCAGACTAACCAGAAGATCAACTAGCAGACTAACCAGCAGGTCAACCAGCAGACTAACCAGCAGATCAACCAGCAGACTAACCAGCAGACTAACCAGCAGGTCAACCAGCAGACTAACCAGCAGACTAACCAAAAGATCAACCAGCAGACTAACCAGCAGGTAAACCAGCAGACTAACAAGCAAACTAACCAGAAGATCAACCAGCAGACTAACCAGCAGGTCAACCAGCAGACTAACCAGAAGATCAACCAGCAGACTAACCAGCAGGTCCACCAGCAGACTAACCAACAGGTCAACTAGCAGACTAACCAGCAGACTAACCAGCAGGTCAACTAGCAGACTAACCAGCAGGTCAACCAGCAGACTAACCAGCAGACTAACCAGCAGGTCAACCAGCAGACTAACAAGCAGACCAACCAGAAGATCAACCAGCAGACTAACCAGCAGGTCAACCAGCAGACTAACCAGAAGATCAACCAGCAGGTCCACCAGCAGACTAACCAACAGGTCAACTAGCAGACTAACCAGCAGGTCAACTAGCAGAATAACCAGCAGGTCAACTAGCAGACTACCCAGCAGACTAACCAGCAGCTCAACTAGCAGACTAACCAGCAGGTCCACCAGCAGACTAACCAGCAGGTCAACTAGCAGACTAACCAGCAGATCAACCAGCAGACTAACCAGCAGACTTACAAGCAGACTAACCAGCAGATCAACCAGCAGATCAACCAGCAGACTAACCAGCAGACTAACCAGCAGATCAACCAGCAGACTAACCAGAAGATCAACCAGCAAACTAACCAGCAGGTCAACTAGCAGACTAACCAGCAGATCAACGAGCAGACTAGCCAGCAGGTCAACCAGCAGACTAACCGGCAGGTCAACTAGCAGACTAACCAGCAGGTCAAGCAGCAGACTAACCAGAAGATCAACCAGCAGACTAACCAGCAGGTCAACTAGCAGACTAACCAGCAGACTAACCAGCAGGTCAACTGGCAGACTAACCAGCAGACTAACCAGCAGATCAACCAGCAGACTAACCGGAAGATCAACCAGCAGATCAACCAAGAGACTAACCAGCAGGTCAACCAAGAGACTAACCAGCAGACTAACCCGCAGGTCAACTAGCAGACTAACCAGCAGACTAACCAGCAGGTCAACTAGCAGACTACCCAGCAGACTAACCAGCAGCTCAAATAGCAGACTAACCAGCAGGTCCACCAGCAGACTAACCAGCAGGTCAACTAGCAGACTAACCAGCAGAACAACCAGCAGACTAACCAGCAGACTAACCAGCAGATCAACCAGCAGACTTACAAGCAGACTAACCAGCAGATCAACCAGCAGACTAACCAGCAGATCAACCAGCAGACTAACCTGAAGATCAACCAGCAAACTAACCAGCAGGTCAACTAGCAGATTAACCAGCAGACTAACCAGCAGATCAACGAGCAGACTAGCCAGCAGGTCAACCAGCAGACTAACCAGCCGGTCACCTAGCAGACTAACTAGCAGACTAACCAGCAGATCAACGAGCAGACTAACCAGCAGACTAACCAGCAGATCAACCAAGAGACTAACCAGCAGGTCAACCAGCAGACTAACCAGCAGGTCAACCAGCAGACTAACCAGCAGGTCAACCAGCAGACTAACCAACAGGTCAACTAGCAGACTAACCAGCAGACTAACCACCAGATCAACCAGCAGACTAACCAGCAGGTCAACTAGCAGACTAACCAGCAGACTAACCAGCAGGTCAAGCAGCAGACTAAACAGAAGATCAACCAACAGACTAACCAGCAGACTAACCAGCAGGTCAACCAGCAGACTAACCAGCAAGTCAACTGGCAGACTAACCAGCAGACTAACCAGCAGATCAGCCTGCAGACTAACCAGAAGGTCAACTAGCAGACTAACCAGCAGGTCAACCAGCAGACTAACCAGTAGGTCAACTAGCAGACTAACCAGCAGGTCAACCAGAAGACTAACCAGCACGTCAACCAGCAGACTAACCAGCAGACTAACCAGAAGATAAACCAGCAGACTAAACAGCAGATCAACCAGCAGACTAACCAGCAGGTCAACTAGCAGACTAACCAGCAGGTCAAGCAGCAGACTAACCAGCAGGTCAAGCAGCAGACTAACCAGAAGATCAACCAGCAGACTAACCAGCAGGTCAACTAGCAGACTAACCAGCAGACTAACCAGCAGGTCAACTGGCAGACTAACCAGCAGACTAACCAGCAGATCAACCAGCAGACTAACCGGAAGATCAACCAGCAGATCAACCAAGAGACTAACCAGCAGGTCAACCAAGAGACTAACCAGCAGACTAACCCGCAGGTCAACGAGCAGACAAACCAGCAGACTAACCAGCAGGTCCACCAGCAGACTAACCAACAGGTCAACTAGCAGACTAACCAGCAGACTAACCAGCAGGTCAACTAGCAGAATAACCAGCAGGTCAACTAGCAGACTACCCAGCAGACTAACCAGCAGCTCAACTAGCAGACTAACCAGCAGGTCCACCAGCAGACTAACCAGCAGGTCAACTAGCAGACTAACCAGCAGAACAACCAGCAGACTAACCAGCAGATCAACCAGCAGACTAACCAGCAGATCAACCAGCAGACTTACAAGCAGACTAACCAGCAGATCAACCAGCAGAATAACCAGCAGATCAACCAGCAGGTCAACCAGCAGACTAACCAGAAGATCAACCAGCAGACTAACCAGCAGGTCAACTAGCAGACTAACCAGCAGGTCCACCAGCAGACTAACCAGCAGGTCAACTAGCAGACTAACCAGCAGAACAACCAGCAGACTAACCAGCAGATCAACCAGCAGACTAACCAGCAGATCAACCAGCAGACTTACAAGCAGACTAACCAGCAGATCAACCAGCAGAATAACCAGCAGATCAACCAGCAGGTCAACCAGCAGACTAACCAGAAGATCAACCAGCAGACTAACCAGCAGGTCAACTAGCAGACTAACCAGCAGGTCAACCAGCAGACTAACCAGCAGGTCAACCAAGAGACTAACCAGCAGACTAACCAGCAGGTCAACTAGCAGACTAACCAGCAGGTCAACCAGCAGACTAACCAGCAGGTCAACTAGCAGACTAACCAGCAGACTAACCAGCAGATCAACCAGCAGACTAACCAGCAGGTCAACCAGCAGACTAACCAGCAAGTCAACTGGCAGACTAACGAGCAGACTAACCAGCAGATCAACCTGCAGACTAACCAGCAGGTCAACTAGCAGACTAACCAGCAGATCAACCAGCAGACTAACCAGCAGGTCAACTAGCAAACTAACAAGCAGACTAACCAACAGGTCACCTAGCAGACTAACCAGCAGATCAACCAGCAGACTAACCAGCAGGTCAACCAGCAGACTAACCAGCAGGTCAACCAGCAGATCAACCAGCAGTCTAACCAGCAGGTCAACTAGCAGACTAACCAGCAGATCAACGAGCAGACTAACCAGCAGGTCAACCAGCAGACTAACCAGAAGGTCCACCAGCAGACTAACCAGCAGACTAACCAGCAGGTCAACTAGCAGACTACCCAGCAGACTAACCAGCAGCTCAACTAGCAGACTAACCAGCAGGTCCACCAGCAGACTAACCAGCAGGTCAACTAGCAGACTAACCAGCAGACCAACCAGCAGACTAACCAGCAGACTAACCAGCAGATCAACCAGCAGACTAACCAGCAGATCAACCAGCAGACTAACCTGAAGATCAACCAGCAAACTAACCAGCAGGTCAACTAGCAGATTAACCAGCAGACTAACCAGCAGATCAACGAGCAGACTAGCCAGCAGGTCAACCAGCAGACTAACCAGCCGGTCACCTAGCAGACTAACTAGCAGACTAACCAGCAGATCAACGAGCAGACTAACCAGCAGACTAACCAGCAGATCAACCAAGAGACTAACCAGCAGGTCAACCAGCAGACTAACCAGCAGGTCAACCAGCAGACTAACCAGCAGGTCAACCAGCAGACTAACCAACAGGTCAACTAGCAGACTAACCAGCAGACTAACCACCAGATCAACCAGCAGACTAACCAGCAGGTCAACTAGCAGACTAACCAGCAGACTCACCAGCAGGTCAAGCAGCAGACTAAACAGAAGATCAACCAACAGACTAACCAGCAGACTAACCAGCAGGTCAACCAGCAGACTAACCAGCAAGTCAACTGGCAGACTAACCAGCAGACTAACCAGCAGATCAGCCTGCAGACTAACCAGAAGGTCAACTAGCAGATTAACCAGCAGACTAACCAGCAGATCAACGAGCAGACTAGCCAGCAGGTCAACCAGCAGACTAACCAGCCGGTCACCTAGCAGACTAACTAGCAGACTAACCAGTAGGTCAACTAGCAGACTAACCAGCAGGTCAACCAGAAGACTAACCAGCACGTCAACCAGCAGACTAACCAGCAGACTAACCAGAAGATAAACCAGCAGACTAAACAGCAGATCAACCAGCAGACTAGCCAGCAGGTCAACTAGCAGACTAACCAGCAGGTCAAGCAGCAGACTAACCAGCAGGTCAAGCAGCAGACTAACCAGAAGATCAACCAGCAGACTAACCAGCAGGTCAACTAGCAGACTAACCAGCAGACTAACCAGCAGGTCAACTGGCAGACTAACCAGCAGATCAACCAGCAGACTAACCGGAAGATCAACCAGCAGATCAACCAAGAGACTAACCAGCAGGTCAACCAAGAGACTAACCAGCAGACTAACCCGCAGGTCAACGAGCAGACAAACCAGCAGACTAACCAGCAGGTCCACCAGCAGACTAACCAACAGGTCAACTAGCAGACTAACCAGCAGACTAACCAGCAGGTCAACTAGCAGAATAACCAGCAGGTCAACTAGCAGACTACCCAGCAGACTAACCAGCAGCTCAACTAGCAGACTAACCAGCAGGTCCACCAGCAGACTAACCAGCAGGTCAACTAGCAGACTAACCAGCAGAACAACCAGCAGACTAACCAGCAGATCAACCAGCAGACTAACCAGCAGATCAACCAGCAGACTTACAAGCAGACTAACCAGCAGATCAACCAGCAGAATAACCAGCAGATCAACCAGCAGGTCAACCAGCAGACTAACCAGAAGATCAACCAGCAGACTAACCAGCAGGTCAACTAGCAGACTAACCAGCAGGTCCACCAGCAGACTAACCAGCAGGTCAACTAGCAGACTAACCAGCAGAACAACCAGCAGATCAACCAGCAGACTAACCAGCAGATCAACCAGCAGACTTACAAGCAGACTAACCAGCAGATCAACCAGCAGAATAACCAGCAGATCAACCAGCAGGTCAACCAGCAGACTAACCAGAAGATCAACCAGCAGACTAACCAGCAGGTCAACTAGCAGACTAACCAGCAGGTCAACCAGCAGACTAACCAGCAGGTCAACCAAAAGACTAACCAGCAGACTAACCAGCAGGTCAACTAGCAGACTAACCAGCAGGTCAACCAGCAGACTAACCAGCAGGTCAACTAGCAGACTAACCAGCAGACTAACCAGCAGATCAACCAGCAGACCAACCAGCAGGTCAACCAGCAGACTAACCAGCAAGTCAACTGGCAGACTAACGAGCAGACTAACCAGCAGATCAACCTGCAGACTAACCAGCAGGTCAACTAGCAGACTAACCAGCAGATCAACCAGCAGACTAACCAGCAGGTCAACTAGCAAACTAACAAGCAGACTAACCAACAGGTCACCTAGCAGACTAACCAGCAGATCAACCAGCAGACTAACCAGCAGGTCAACCAGCAGACTAACCAGCAGGTCAACCAGCAGATCAACCAGCAGTCTAACCAGCAGGTCACCTAGCAGACTAACCAGCAGATCAACCAACAGACTAACCAGCAGACTAACCAGCAGGTCAACCAGCAGACTAACCAGAAGATCAACCAGCAGACTAACCAAAAGATCAACCAGCAGACTAACCAGCAGGTCAACTAGCAGACTAACCAGCAGGTCAACCAGCAGACTAACCAGAAGATCAACCAGCAGACTAACCAGCAGGTCAACTAGCAGACTAACCAGCAGGTCAACCAGCAGACTAACCAGCAGATCAACCAGCAGACTAACCAGCAGCTCAACCAGCAGACTAACCAGCAGATCAACCAGCAGACTAACCAACAGGTCAACCAGCGGACTAACCAGCAGGTCAACCAGCAGACTAACCAGAAGATCAACCAGCAGACTAACCAGCAGTTCAACTAGCAGACTAACCAGCAGACTAACCAGCAGGTCAACTGGCAGACTAACCAGCAGACTAACCAGCAGATCAACCAGCAGACTAACCGGAAGATCAACCAGCAGATCAAACAAGAGACTAACCAGCAGACTAACCCGCAGGTCAACGAGCAGACAAACCAGCAGACTAACCAGCAGGTCAACTAGCAGACTAACGAGCAGATCAACCAGCAGACTAACCAGCAGGTCAACCAGCAGACTAACCAGCAGATCACCCTGCAGACTAACCAGCAGGTCAACTAGCAGACTAACCAGCAGATCAACGAGCAGACTAGCCAGCGGGTCAACCAGCAGACTAACCAACAGGTCACCTAGCAGACTAACCAGCAGACTAACCAGCAGATCAACCAGCAGACTAACCAGCAGGTCAACCAGCAGACTAACAAGCAGACTAACCAGCAGATCAACCAGCAGACTAACCAGCAGGTCAACCAGCAGACAAACCAGAAGATCAACCAGCAGACCAACCAGCAGACTAACAAGCAGACTAACCAGCAGATCAACCAGCAGACTAACCAGCAGGTCAACCAGCAGACTAACCAGAAGATCAACCAGCAGACTAACCAGCAGGTCAACCAGCAGACTAACCAGCAGATCAACCAGCAGACTAACCAGCAGGTCAACCAGCAGACTAACTAGCAGACTAACCAGCAGGTCAACCAGCAGATCAACCAGCAGACTAACCAGCAGGTCAACTAGCAGACTAACCAGCAGATCAACGAGCAGACTAACCAGAAGGTCAACTAGCAGACTAAACAGCAGATCAACCAGCAGACTAACCAGTAGGTCAACTAGCAGACTAACCAGCAGACTAACCAGCAGGTCAACCAGAAGACTAACCAGCAGACTAACCAGAAGATTAACCAGCAGGTCAACCAGCAGACTAACCAGCAGATCAACCAGCAGACCAACCAGCAGACTAACCAGCAGGTCAACTAGCAGACTAACCAGCAGACTAACCAGCAGGTCAACCAGCAGACTAACAAGCAGACTAACCAGAAGATCAACCAGCAGACTAACCAGCAGGTCAACCAGCAGACAAACCAGAAGATCAACCAGCAGACTAACCAGCAGGTCAACCAGCAGACTAACCAGAAGATCAACCAGCAGACTAACCAGCAGGTCCACCAGCAGACTAACCAACAGGTCAACTAGCAGACTAACCAGCAGACTAACCAGCAAGTCAACTAGCAGACTAACCAGCAGGTCAACCAGCAGACTAACCAGCAGACTAACCAGCAGGTCAACCAGCAGACTAACAAGCAGACCAACCAGAAGATCAACCAGCAGACTAACCAGCAGGTCAACCAGCAGACTAACCAGAAGATCAACCAGCAGACTAACCAGCAGGTCCACCAGCAGACTAACCAGCAGGTCAACTAGCAGAATAACCAGCAGGTCAACTAGCAGACTACCCAGCAGCTCAACTAGCAGACTAACCAGCAGGTCCACCAGCAGACTAACCAGCAGGTCAACTAGCAGACTAACCAGCAGATCAAAAAGCAGATCAACCAGCAGACTAACCAGCAGACTAACCAGCAGATCAACCAGCAGACTAACCAGAAGATCAACCAGCAAACTAACCAGCAGGTCAACTAGCAGACTAATCAGCAGACTAACCAGCAGATCAACGAGCAGACTAGCCAGCAGGTCAACCAGCAGACTAACCGGCAGGTCAACTAGCAGACTAACCAGCAGGTCAACTAGCAGACTAACCAGCAGACTAACCAGCAGGTCAACTGGCAGACTAACCAGCAGACTAACCAGCAGATCAACCAGCAGACTAACCGGAAGATCAACCAGCAGATCAACCAAGAGACTAACCAGCAGGTCAACCAAGAGACTAACCAGCAGACTAACCCGCAGGTCAACGAGCAGACAAACCAGCAGACTAACCAGCAGGTCCACCAGCAGACTAACCAACAGGTCAACTAGCAGACTAACCAGCAGACGAACCAGCAGGTCAACTAGCAGACTACCCAGCAGACTAACCAGCAGCTCAACCAGCAGACTAACCAGCAGATCAACCAGCAGACTAACCAACAGGTCAACCAGCGGACTAACCAGCAGGTCAACCAGCAGACAAACCAGCAGGTCCACCAGCAGACTAACCAGCAGGTCAACTAGCAGACTAACCAGCAGGTCAACTAGCAGAATAACCAGCAGGTCAACTAGCAGACTACCCAGCAGACTAACCAGCAGCTCAACTAGCAGACTAACCAGCAGGTCCACCAGCAGACTAACCAGCAGGTCAACTAGCAGACTAACCAGCAGATCAACCAGCAGACTAACCAGCAGATCAACCAGCAGACTTACAAGCAGACTAACCAGCAGATCAACCAGCAGACTAACCAGCAGGTCAACCAGCAGACGAACCAAAAGATCAACCAGCAGGTCAACTAGCAGACTAACCAGCAGGTCAACCAGCAGACTAACCAGAAGATCAACCAGCAGACTAACCAGCAGGTCAACCAGCAGACTAACCAGCAGATCAACCAGCAGACTAACCAGCAGACTAACCAGCAGGTCAACCAGCAGACTAACCAGCAGACTAACCAGCAGCTCAACCAGCAGACTAACCAGCAGATCAACCAGCAGACTAACCAACAGGTCAACCAGCGGACTAACCAGCAGGTCAACCAGCAGACTAACCAGCAGGTCAACCAGCAGACTAACCAGCAGGTCAACTAGCAGACTAACCAGCAGACTAACCAGCAGGTCAACTGGCAGACTAACCAGCAGACTAACCAGCAGATCAACCAGCAGACTAACCGGAAGATCAACCAGCAGATCAACCAAGAGACTAACCAGCAGGTCAACCAAGAGACTAACCAGCAGACTAACCCGCAGGTCAACGAGCAGACAAACCAGCAGACTAACCAGCAGATCAACCAGCAGACTAACCAGCAGGTCAACCAGCAGACTAACCAGCAGATCAACCTGCAGACTAACCAGCAGGTCAACTAGCAGACTAACCAGCAGATCAACGAGCAGACTAGCCAGCGGGTCAACCAGCAGACTAGCCAACAGGTCACCTAGCAGACTAACCAGCAGACTAACCAGCAGATCAACCAGCAGACTAACCAGCAGGTCAACCAGCAGACTAACAAGCAGACTAACCAGCAGATCAACCAGCAGACTAACCAGCAGACAAACCAGAAGATCAACCAGCAGACTAACCAGCAGGTCAACCAGCAGACTAACCAGCAGATCAACCAGCAGACTAACCAGCAGATCAACCAGCAGACTAACCAGAAGATCAACCAGCAGACTAACCAGCAGGTCAACCAGCAGACTAACCAGCAGATCAACCAGCAGACTAACTAGCAGACTAACCAGCAGGTCAACCAGCAGATCAACCAGCAGACTAACCAGCAGGTCAACTAGCAGACTAACCAGCAGATCAACGAGCAGACTAACCAGCAGGTCAACCAGCAGACTAACCAGAAGGTCAACTAGCAGACTAACCAGCAGATCAACCAGCAGACTAACCAGTAGGTCAACTAGCAGACTAACCAGCAGACTAACCAGCAGGTCAACCAGAAGACTAACCAGCAGGTCAACCAGCAGACTAACCAGCAGATCAACCAGCAGACTAACCAGCAGATCAACCAGCAGGTCAACTAGCAGACTAACCAGCAGGTCAACCAGCAGGTCAACCAGCAGACTAACAAGAAGATCAACCAGCAGACTAACCAGCAGGTCAACTAGCAGACTAACCAGAAGATCAACCAGCAGACTAACCAGCAGGTCAACCAGAAGACTAACCAGCAGGTCAACCAGCAGACTAACCAGCAGATCAACCAGCAGACTAACCAGCAGATCAACCAGCAGGTCAACTAGCAGACTAACCAGCAGGTCAACCAGCAGGTCAACCAGCAGACTAACAAGAAGATCAACCAGCAGACTAACCAGCAGGTCAACTAGCAGACTAACCAGAAGATCAACCATCAGACTAACCAGCAGGTCCACCAGCAGACTAACCAACAGGTCAACCAGCAGACTAACCGGCAGATCAACCAGCAAAACTAACCAGCAGATCAACGAGCAGACTAACCAGCAGGTCAACCAGACGACTAACCAGCAGGTCAACTAGCAAACTGACCAACAGACTAACAAGCAGACTAACCAGCAGACTAACTAGCAGGTCAACTAGCAGACTAACCAGCAGACTAACCAGCAGACTAACCAGCAGATCAACCAGCAGACTAACCGGAAGATCAACCAGCAGATCAACCAAGAGACTAACCAGCAGGTCAACCAAGAGACTAACCAGCAGACTAACCCGCAGGTCAACGAGCAGACAAACCAGCAGACTAACCAGCAGGTCCACCAGCAGACTAACCAACAGGTCAACTAGCAGACTAACCAGCAGACGAACCAGCAGGTCAACTAGCAGACTACCCAGCAGACTAACCAGCAGCTCAACTAGCAGACTAACCAGCAGGTCCACCAGCAGACTAACCAGCAGGTCAACTAGCAGACTAACCAGCAGAACAACCAGCAGACTAACCAGCAGATCAACCAGCAGACTTACAAGCAGACTAACCAGCAGATCAACCAGCAGACTAACCAGCAGGTCAACCAGCAGACTAACCAGCAGGTCAACCAGCAGACTAACCAAAAGATCAACCAGCAGACTAACCAGCAGGTCAACTAGCAGACTAACCAGCAGGTCAACCAGCAGACTAACCAGAAGATCAACCAGCAGACTAACCAGCAGGTCAACTAGCAGACTAACCAGCAGGTCAACCAGCAGACTAACCAGCAGATCAACCAGCAGACTAACCAGCAGACTAACCAGCAGCTCAACCAGCAGACTAACCAGCAGATCAACCAGCCGACTAACCAACAGGTCAACCAGCGGACTAACCAGCAGGTCAACCAGCAGACAAACCAGCAGGTCCACCAGCAGACTAACCAGCAGGTCAACTAGCAGACTAACCAGCAGACTAACCAGCAGGTCAACTAGCAGAATAACCAGCAGGTCAACTAGCAGACTACCCAGCAGACTAACCAGCAGCTCAACTAGCAGACTAACCAGCAGGTCCACCAGCAGACTAACCAGCAGGTCAACTAGCAGACTAACCAGCAGATCAACCGGCAGACTAACCAGCAGATCAACCAGCAGACTTACAAGCAGACTAACCAGCAGATCAACCAGCAGACTAACCAGCAGGTCAACCAGCAGACTAACCAAAAGATCAACCAGCAGGTCAACTAGCAGACTAACCAGCAGGTCAACCAGCAGACTAACCAGAAGATCAACCAGCAGACTAACCAGCAGGTCAACCAGCAGACTAACCAGCAGATCAACCAGCAGACTAACCAGCAGACTAACCAGCAGGTCAACCAGCAGACTAACCAGCAGACTAACCAGCAGCTCAACCAGCAGACTAACCAGCAGATCAACCAGCAGACTAACCAACAGGTCAACCAGCGGACTAACCAGCAGGTCAACCAGCAGACTAACCAGCAGGTCAACCAGCAGACTAACCAGCAGGTCAACTAGCAGACTAACCAGCAGACTAACCAGCAGGTCAACTGGCAGACTAACCAGCAGACTAACCAGCAGATCAACCAGCAGACTAACCGGAAGATCAACCAGCAGATCAACCAAAAGACTAACCAGCAGGTCAACCAAGAGACTAACCAGCAGACTAACCCGCAGGTCAACGAGCAGACAAACCAGCAGACTAACCAGCAGATCAACCAGCAGACTAACCAGCAGGTCAACCAGCAGACTAACCAGCAGATCAACCTGCAGACTAACCAGCAGGTCAACTAGCAGACTAACCAGCAGATCAACGAGCAGACTAGCCAGCGGGTCAACCAGCAGACTAGCCAACAGGTCACCTAGCAGACTAACCAGCAGACTAACCAGCAGATCAACCAGCAGACTAACCAGCAGGTCAACCAGCAGACTAACAAGCAGACTAACCAGCAGATCAACCAGCAGACTAACCAGCAGACAAACCAGAAGATCAACCAGCAGACTAACCAGCAGGTCAACCAGCAGACTAACCAGCAGATCAACCAGCAGACTAACCAGCAGGTCAACCAGCAGACTAACCAGAAGATCAACCAGCAGACTAACCAGCAGGTCAACCAGCAGACTAACCAGCAGATCAACCAGCAGACTAACCAGCAGACTAACTAGCAGACTAACCAGCAGGTCAACCAGCAGATCAACCAGCAGACTAACCAGCAGGTCAACTAGCAGACTAACCAGCAGATCAACGAGCAGACTAACCAGCAGGTCAACCAGCAGACTAACCAGAAGGTCAACTAGCAGACTAACCAGCAGATCAACCAGCAGACTAACCAGTAGGTCAACTAGCAGACTAACCAGCAGACTAACCAGCAGGTCAACCAGAAGACTAACCAGCAGGTCAACCAGCAGACTAACCAGCAGATCAACCAGCAGACTAACCAGCAGATCAACCAGCAGGTCAACTAGCAGACTAACCAGCAGGTCAACCAGCAGGTCAACCAGCAGACTAACAAGAAGATCAACCAGCAGACTAACCAGCAGGTCAACTAGCAGACTAACCAGAAGATCAACCATCAGACTAACCAGCAGGTCCACCAGCAGACTAACCAACAGGTCAACCAGCAGACTAACCGGCAGATCAACCAGCAAAACTCACCAGCAGATCAACGAGCAGACTAACCAGCAGGTCAACCAGACGACTAACCAGCAGGTCAACTAGCAAACTGACCAACAGACTAACAAGCAGACTAACCAGCAGACTAACTAGCAGGTCAACCAGCAGATCAACCAGCAGACTAACCAGCAGATCAACCAGCAGACTAACCAAAAGATCAACCAGCAGACTAACCAGCAGGTCAACTAGCAGACTAACCAGCAGGTCAACCAGCAGACTAACCAGAAGATCAACCAGCAGGTCAACTAGCAGACTAACCAGCAGGTCAACCAGCAGACTAACCAGCAGATTAACCAGCAGGTCAACCAGCAGACTAACCAGCAGGTCAACCAGCAGACTAACCAAAAGATCAACCAGCAGACTAACAAGCAAACTAACCAGAAGATCAACCAGCAGGTCAACCAGCAGACTAACCAGAAGATCAACCAGCAGACTAACCAGCAGGTCCACCAGCAGACTAACCAACAGGTCAACTAGCAGACTAACCAGCAGACTAACCAGCAGGTCAACTAGCAGACTAACCAGCAGGTCAACCAGCAGACTAACCAGCAGACTAACCAGCAGGTCAACCAGCAGATCAACCAGCAGACTAACCAGCAGGTCAACTAGCAGACTAACCAGCAGATCAACGAGCAGACTAACCAGCAGGTCAACCAGCAGACTAACCAGAAGGTCAACTAGCAGACTAACCAGCAGATCAACCAGCAGACTAACCAGTAGACTAACCAGCAGGTCAACCAGAAGACTAACCAGCACGTCAACCAGCAGACTAACCAGAAGATTAACCAGCAGACTAACCAGCAGGTCAACCAGCAGACTAACCAGCAGATCAACCAGCAGACTAACCAGCAGGTCAACTAGAGGACAAACCAGCAGGTCATCCAGCAGACTAACCAGCATGTCAACCAGCAGACTAACAAGCAGACTAACCAGAAGATCAACCAGCAGACTAACCAGCAGGTCCACCAGCAGACTAACCAACAGGTCAACCAGCAGACTAACTAGCAGACTAACCGGCAGATCAACCAGCAAAACTAACCAGCAGATCAACGAGCAGACTAACCAGCAGGTCAACCAGACGACTAACCAGCAGGTCAACTAGCAAACTGACCAACAGACTAACAAGCAGACTAACCAGCAGACTAACTAGCAGGTCAACTAGCAGACTAACCAGCAGACTAACCAGCAGATCAGCCAGCAGACTAACCAGCAGGTCAACCAGCAGATCAACCAGCAGACTAACCAAAAGATCAACCAGCGGACTAACCAGCAGGTCAACCAGCAGACTAACCAGAAGATCAACTAGCAGACTAACCAGCAGGTCAACCAGCAGACTAACCAGCAGATCAACCAGCAGACTAACCAGCAGACTAACCAGCAGGTCAACCAGCAGACTAACCAGCAGACTAACCAAAAGATCAACCAGCAGACTAACCAGCAGGTAAACCAGCAGACTAACAAGCAAACTAACCAGAAGATCAACCAGCAGACTAACCAGCAGGTCAACCAGCAGACTAACCAGAAGATCAACCAGCAGACTAACCAGCAGGTCCACCAGCAGACTAACCAACAGGTCAACTAGCAGACTAACCAGCAGACTAACCAGCAGGTCAACTAGCAGACTAACCAGCAGGTCAACCAGCAGACTAACCAGCAGACTAACCAGCAGGTCAACCAGCAGACTAACAAGCAGACCAACCAGAAGATCAACCAGCAGACTAACCAGCAGGTCAACCAGCAGACTAACCAGAAGATCAACCAGCAGGTCCACCAGCAGACTAACCAACAGGTCAACTAGCAGACTAACCAGCAGGTCAACTAGCAGAATAACCAGCAGGTCAACTAGCAGACTACCCAGCAGACTAACCAGCAGCTCAACTAGCAGACTAACCAGCAGGTCCACCAGCAGACTAACCAGCAGGTCAACTAGCAGACTAACCAGCAGATCAACCAGCAGACTAACCAGCAGACTTACAAGCAGACTAACCAGCAGATCAACCAGCAGATCAACCAGCAGACTAACCAGCAGACTAACCAGCAGATCAACCAGCAGACTAACCAGAAGATCAACCAGCAAACTAACCAGCAGGTCAACTAGCAGACTAACCAGCAGATCAACGAGCAGACTAGCCAGCAGGTCCACCAGCAGACTAACCAGCAGGTCAACTAGCAGACTAACCAGCAGAACAACCAGCAGACTAACCAGCAGATCAACCAGCAGACTTACAAGCAGACTAACCAGCAGATCAACCAGCAGACTAACCAGCAGGTCAACCAGCAGACTAACCAGCAGGTCAACCAGCAGACTAACCAAAAGATCAACCAGCAGACTAACCAGCAGGTCAACTAGCAGACTAACCAGCAGGTCAACCAGCAGACTAACCAGAAGATCAACCAGCAGACTAACCAGCAGGTCAACTAGCAGACTAACCAGCAGGTCAACCAGCAGACTAACCAGCAGATCAACCAGCAGACTAACCAGCAGACTAACCAGCAGCTCAACCAGCAGACTAACCAGCAGATCAACCAGCCGACTAACCAACAGGTCAACCAGCGGACTAACCAGCAGGTCAACCAGCAGACAAACCAGCAGGTCCACCAGCAGACTAACCAGCAGGTCAACTAGCAGACTAACCAGCAGACTAACCAGCAGGTCAACTAGCAGAATAACCAGCAGGTCAACTAGCAGACTACCCAGCAGACTAACCAGCAGCTCAACTAGCAGACTAACCAGCAGGTCCACCAGCAGACTAACCAGCAGGTCAACTAGCAGACTAACCAGCAGATCAACCGGCAGACTAACCAGCAGATCAACCAGCAGACTTACAAGCAGACTAACCAGCAGATCAACCAGCAGACTAACCAGCAGGTCAACCAGCAGACTAACCAAAAGATCAACCAGCAGGTCAACTAGCAGACTAACCAGCAGGTCAACCAGCAGACTAACCAGAAGATCAACCAGCAGACTAACCAGCAGGTCAACCAGCAGACTAACCAGCAGATCAACCAGCAGACTAACCAGCAGACTAACCAGCAGGTCAACCAGCAGACTAACCAGCAGACTAACCAGCAGCTCAACCAGCAGACTAACCAGCAGATCAACCAGCAGACTAACCAACAGGTCAACCAGCGGACTAACCAGCAGGTCAACCAGCAGACTAACCAGCAGGTCAACCAGCAGACTAACCAGCAGGTCAACTAGCAGACTAACCAGCAGACTAACCAGCAGGTCAACTGGCAGACTAACCAGCAGACTAACCAGCAGATCAACCAGCAGACTAACCGGAAGATCAACCAGCAGATCAACCAAAAGACTAACCAGCAGGTCAACCAAGAGACTAACCAGCAGACTAACCCGCAGGTCAACGAGCAGACAAACCAGCAGACTAACCAGCAGATCAACCAGCAGACTAACCAGCAGGTCAACCAGCAGACTAACCAGCAGATCAACCTGCAGACTAACCAGCAGGTCAACTAGCAGACTAACCAGCAGATCAACGAGCAGACTAGCCAGCGGGTCAACCAGCAGACTAGCCAACAGGTCACCTAGCAGACTAACCAGCAGACTAACCAGCAGATCAACCAGCAGACTAACCAGCAGGTCAACCAGCAGACTAACAAGCAGACTAACCAGCAGATCAACCAGCAGACTAACCAGCAGACAAACCAGAAGATCAACCAGCAGACTAACCAGCAGGTCAACCAGCAGACTAACCAGCAGATCAACCAGCAGACTAACCAGCAGGTCAACCAGCAGACTAACCAGAAGATCAACCAGCAGACTAACCAGCAGGTCAACCAGCAGACTAACCAGCAGATCAACCAGCAGACTAACCAGCAGACTAACTAGCAGACTAACCAGCAGGTCAACCAGCAGATCAACCAGCAGACTAACCAGCAGGTCAACTAGCAGACTAACCAGCAGATCAACGAGCAGACTAACCAGCAGGTCAACCAGCAGACTAACCAGAAGGTCAACTAGCAGACTAACCAGCAGATCAACCAGCAGACTAACCAGTAGGTCAACTAGCAGACTAACCAGCAGACTAACCAGCAGGTCAACCAGAAGACTAACCAGCAGGTCAACCAGCAGACTAACCAGCAGATCAACCAGCAGACTAACCAGCAGATCAACCAGCAGGTCAACTAGCAGACTAACCAGCAGGTCAACCAGCAGGTCAACCAGCAGACTAACAAGAAGATCAACCAGCAGACTAACCAGCAGGTCAACTAGCAGACTAACCAGAAGATCAACCATCAGACTAACCAGCAGGTCCACCAGCAGACTAACCAACAGGTCAACCAGCAGACTAACCGGCAGATCAACCAGCAAAACTCACCAGCAGATCAACGAGCAGACTAACCAGCAGGTCAACCAGACGACTAACCAGCAGGTCAACTAGCAAACTGACCAACAGACTAACAAGCAGACTAACCAGCAGACTAACTAGCAGGTCAACCAGCAGATCAACCAGCAGACTAACCAGCAGATCAACCAGCAGACTAACCAAAAGATCAACCAGCAGACTAACCAGCAGGTCAACTAGCAGACTAACCAGCAGGTCAACCAGCAGACTAACCAGAAGATCAACCAGCAGGTCAACTAGCAGACTAACCAGCAGGTCAACCAGCAGACTAACCAGCAGATTAACCAGCAGGTCAACCAGCAGACTAACCAGCAGGTCAACCAGCAGACTAACCAAAAGATCAACCAGCAGACTAACAAGCAAACTAACCAGAAGATCAACCAGCAGGTCAACCAGCAGACTAACCAGAAGATCAACCAGCAGACTAACCAGCAGGTCCACCAGCAGACTAACCAACAGGTCAACTAGCAGACTAACCAGCAGACTAACCAGCAGGTCAACTAGCAGACTAACCAGCAGGTCAACCAGCAGACTAACCAGCAGACTAACCAGCAGGTCAACCAGCAGATCAACCAGCAGACTAACCAGCAGGTCAACTAGCAGACTAACCAGCAGATCAACGAGCAGACTAACCAGCAGGTCAACCAGCAGACTAACCAGAAGGTCAACTAGCAGACTAACCAGCAGATCAACCAGCAGACTAACCAGTAGACTAACCAGCAGGTCAACCAGAAGACTAACCAGCACGTCAACCAGCAGACTAACCAGAAGATTAACCAGCAGACTAACCAGCAGGTCAACCAGCAGACTAACCAGCAGATCAACCAGCAGACTAACCAGCAGGTCAACTAGAGGACAAACCAGCAGGTCATCCAGCAGACTAACCAGCATGTCAACCAGCAGACTAACAAGCAGACTAACCAGAAGATCAACCAGCAGACTAACCAGCAGGTCAACTAGCAGACTAACCAGAAGATCAACCAGCAGACTAACCAGCAGGTCCACCAGCAGACTAACCAACAGGTCAACCAGCAGACTAACTAGCAGACTAACCGGCAGATCAACCAGCAAAACTAACCAGCAGATCAACGAGCAGACTAACCAGCAGGTCAACCAGACGACTAACCAGCAGGTCAACTAGCAAACTGACCAACAGACTAACAAGCAGACTAACCAGCAGACTAACTAGCAGGTCAACTAGCAGACTAACCAGCAGACTAACCAGCAGATCAGCCAGCAGACTAACCAGCAGGTCAACCAGCAGATCAACCAGCAGACTAACCAAAAGATCAACCAGCGGACTAACCAGCAGGTCAACCAGCAGACTAACCAGAAGATCAACTAGCAGACTAACCAGCAGGTCAACCAGCAGACTAACCAGCAGATCAACCAGCAGACTAACCAGCAGACTAACCAGCAGGTCAACCAGCAGACTAACCAGCAGACTAACCAAAAGATCAACCAGCAGACTAACCAGCAGGTAAACCAGCAGACTAACAAGCAAACTAACCAGAAGATCAACCAGCAGACTAACCAGCAGGTCAACCAGCAGACTAACCAGAAGATCAACCAGCAGACTAACCAGCAGGTCCACCAGCAGACTAACCAACAGGTCAACTAGCAGACTAACCAGCAGACTAACCAGCAGGTCAACTAGCAGACTAACCAGCAGGTCAACCAGCAGACTAACCAGCAGACTAACCAGCAGGTCAACCAGCAGACTAACAAGCAGACCAACCAGAAGATCAACCAGCAGACTAACCAGCAGGTCAACCAGCAGACTAACCAGAAGATCAACCAGCAGGTCCACCAGCAGACTAACCAACAGGTCAACTAGCAGACTAACCAGCAGGTCAACTAGCAGAATAACCAGCAGGTCAACTAGCAGACTACCCAGCAGACTAACCAGCAGCTCAACTAGCAGACTAACCAGCAGGTCCACCAGCAGACTAACCAGCAGGTCAACTAGCAGACTAACCAGCAGATCAACCAGCAGACTAACCAGCAGACTTACAAGCAGACTAACCAGCAGATCAACCAGCAGATCAACCAGCAGACTAACCAGCAGACTAACCAGCAGATCAACCAGCAGACTAACCAGAAGATCAACCAGCAAACTAACCAGCAGGTCAACTAGCAGACTAACCAGCAGATCAACGAGCAGACTAGCCAGCAGGTCAACCAGCAGACTAACCGGCAGGTCAACTAGCAGACTAACCAGCAGGTCAAGCAGCAGACTAACCAGAAGATCAACCAGCAGACTAACCAGCAGGTCAACTAGCAGACTAACCAGCAGACTAACCAGCAGGTCAACTGGCAGACTAACCAGCAGACTAACCAGCAGATCAACCAGCAGACTAACCGGAAGATCAACCAGCAGATCAACCAAGAGACTAACCAGCAGGTCAACCAAGAGACTAACCAGCAGACTAACCCGCAGGTCAACTAGCAGACTAACCAGCAGACTAACCAGCAGGTCAACTAGCAGACTACCCAGCAGACTAACCAGCAGCTCAAATAGCAGACTAACCAGCAGGTCCACCAGCAGACTAACCAGCAGGTCAACTAGCAGACTAACCAGCAGAACAACCAGCAGACTAACCAGCAGACTAACCAGCAGATCAACCAGCAGACTTACAAGCAGACTAACCAGCAGATCAACCAGCAGACTAACCAGCAGATCAACCAGCAGACTAACCAGAAGATCAACCAGCAGGTCAACTAGCAGACTAACCAGCAGGTCAACCAGCAGACTAACCAGCAGATTAACCAGCAGGTCAACCAGCAGACTAACCAGCAGGTCAACCAGCAGACTAACCAAAAGATCAACCAGCAGACTAACAAGCAAACTAACCAGAAGATCAACCAGCAGGTCAACCAGCAGACTAACCAGAAGATCAACCAGCAGACTAACCAGCAGGTCCACCAGCAGACTAACCAACAGGTCAACTAGCAGACTAACCAGCAGACTAACCAGCAGGTCAACTAGCAGACTAACCAGCAGGTCAACCAGCAGACTAACCAGCAGACTAACCAGCAGGTCAACCAGCAGATCAACCAGCAGACTAACCAGCAGGTCAACTAGCAGACTAACCAGCAGATCAACGAGCAGACTAACCAGCAGGTCAACCAGCAGACTAACCAGAAGGTCAACTAGCAGACTAACCAGCAGATCAACCAGCAGACTAACCAGTAGACTAACCAGCAGGTCAACCAGAAGACTAACCAGCACGTCAACCAGCAGACTAACCAGAAGATTAACCAGCAGACTAACCAGCAGGTCAACCAGCAGACTAACCAGCAGATCAACCAGCAGACTAACCAGCAGGTCAACTAGAGGACAAACCAGCAGGTCATCCAGCAGACTAACCAGCATGTCAACCAGCAGACTAACAAGCAGACTAACCAGAAGATCAACCAGCAGACTAACCAGCAGGTCAACTAGCAGACTAACCAGAAGATCAACCAGCAGACTAACCAGCAGGTCCACCAGCAGACTAACCAACAGGTCAACCAGCAGACTAACTAGCAGACTAACCGGCAGATCAACCAGCAAAACTAACCAGCAGATCAACGAGCAGACTAACCAGCAGGTCAACCAGACGACTAACCAGCAGGTCAACTAGCAAACTGACCAACAGACTAACAAGCAGACTAACCAGCAGACTAACTAGCAGGTCAACTAGCAGACTAACCAGCAGACTAACCAGCAGATCAGCCAGCAGACTAACCAGCAGGTCAACCAGCAGATCAACCAGCAGACTAACCAAAAGATCAACCAGCGGACTAACCAGCAGGTCAACCAGCAGGTCAACTAGCAGACTAACCAGCAGGTCAACCAGCAGACTAACCAGCAGATTAACCAGCAGGTCAACCAGCAGACTAACCAGCAGGTCAACCAGCAGACTAACCAAAAGATCAACCAGCAGACTAACAAGCAAACTAACCAGAAGATCAACCAGCAGGTCAACCAGCGGACTAACCAGCAGGTCAACCAGCAGACAAACCAGCAGGTCCACCAGCAGACTAACCAGCAGGTCAACTAGCAGACTAACCAGCAGACTAACCAGCAGGTCAACTAGCAGAATAACCAGCAGGTCAACTAGCAGACTACCCAGCAGACTAACCAGCAGCTCAACTAGCAGACTAACCAGCAGGTCCACCAGCAGACTAACCAGCAGGTCAACTAGCAGACTAACCAGCAGATCAACCAGCAGACTAACCAGCAGATCAACCAGCAGACTTACAAGCAGACTAACCAGCAGATCAACCAGCAGACTAACCAGCAGGTCAACCAGCAGACGAACCAAAAGATCAACCAGCAGGTCAACTAGCAGACTAACCAGCAGGTCAACCAGCAGACTAACCAGAAGATCAACCAGCAGACTAACCAGCAGGTCAACCAGCAGACTAACCAGCAGATCAACCAGCAGACTAACCAGCAGACTAACCAGCAGGTCAACCAGCAGACTAACCAGCAGACTAACCAGCAGCTCAACCAGCAGACTAACCAGCAGATCAACCAGCAGACTAACCAACAGGTCAACCAGCGGACTAACCAGCAGGTCAACCAGCAGACTAACCAGCAGGTCAACCAGCAGACTAACCAGCAGGTCAACTAGCAGACTAACCAGCAGACTAACCAGCAGGTCAACTGGCAGACTAACCAGCAGACTAACCAGCAGATCAACCAGCAGACTAACCGGAAGATCAACCAGCAGATCAACCAAGAGACTAACCAGCAGGTCAACCAAGAGACTAACCAGCAGACTAACCCGCAGGTCAACGAGCAGACAAACCAGCAGACTAACCAGCAGATCAACCAGCAGACTAACCAGCAGGTCAACCAGCAGACTAACCAGCAGATCAACCTGCAGACTAACCAGCAGGTCAACTAGCAGACTAACCAGCAGATCAACGAGCAGACTAGCCAGCGGGTCAACCAGCAGACTAGCCAACAGGTCACCTAGCAGACTAACCAGCAGACTAACCAGCAGATCAACCAGCAGACTAACCAGCAGGTCAACCAGCAGACTAACAAGCAGACTAACCAGCAGATCAACCAGCAGACTAACCAGCAGACAAACCAGAAGATCAACCAGCAGACTAACCAGCAGGTCAACCAGCAGACTAACCAGCAGATCAACCAGCAGACTAACCAGCAGATCAACCAGCAGACTAACCAGAAGATCAACCAGCAGACTAACCAGCAGGTCAACCAGCAGACTAACCAGCAGATCAACCAGCAGACTAACTAGCAGACTAACCAGCAGGTCAACCAGCAGATCAACCAGCAGACTAACCAGCAGGTCAACTAGCAGACTAACCAGCAGATCAACGAGCAGACTAACCAGCAGGTCAACCAGCAGACTAACCAGAAGGTCAACTAGCAGACTAACCAGCAGATCAACCAGCAGACTAACCAGTAGGTCAACTAGCAGACTAACCAGCAGACTAACCAGCAGGTCAACCAGAAGACTAACCAGCAGGTCAACCAGCAGACTAACCAGCAGATCAACCAGCAGACTAACCAGCAGATCAACCAGCAGGTCAACTAGCAGACTAACCAGCAGGTCAACCAGCAGGTCAACCAGCAGACTAACAAGAAGATCAACCAGCAGACTAACCAGCAGGTCAACTAGCAGACTAACCAGAAGATCAACCAGCAGACTAACCAGCAGGTCAACCAGAAGACTAACCAGCAGGTCAACCAGCAGACTAACCAGCAGATCAACCAGCAGACTAACCAGCAGATCAACCAGCAGGTCAACTAGCAGACTAACCAGCAGGTCAACCAGCAGGTCAACCAGCAGACTAACAAGAAGATCAACCAGCAGACTAACCAGCAGGTCAACTAGCAGACTAACCAGAAGATCAACCATCAGACTAACCAGCAGGTCCACCAGCAGACTAACCAACAGGTCAACCAGCAGACTAACCGGCAGATCAACCAGCAAAACTAACCAGCAGATCAACGAGCAGACTAACCAGCAGGTCAACCAGACGACTAACCAGCAGGTCAACTAGCAAACTGACCAACAGACTAACAAGCAGACTAACCAGCAGACTAACTAGCAGGTCAACTAGCAGACTAACCAGCAGACTAACCAGCAGACTAACCAGCAGATCAACCAGCAGACTAACCGGAAGATCAACCAGCAGATCAACCAAGAGACTAACCAGCAGGTCAACCAAGAGACTAACCAGCAGACTAACCCGCAGGTCAACGAGCAGACAAACCAGCAGACTAACCAGCAGGTCCACCAGCAGACTAACCAACAGGTCAACTAGCAGACTAACCAGCAGACGAACCAGCAGGTCAACTAGCAGACTACCCAGCAGACTAACCAGCAGCTCAACTAGCAGACTAACCAGCAGGTCCACCAGCAGACTAACCAGCAGGTCAACTAGCAGACTAACCAGCAGAACAACCAGCAGACTAACCAGCAGATCAACCAGCAGACTTACAAGCAGACTAACCAGCAGATCAACCAGCAGACTAACCAGCAGGTCAACCAGCAGACTAACCAGCAGGTCAACCAGCAGACTAACCAAAAGATCAACCAGCAGACTAACCAGCAGGTCAACTAGCAGACTAACCAGCAGGTCAACCAGCAGACTAACCAGAAGATCAACCAGCAGACTAACCAGCAGGTCAACTAGCAGACTAACCAGCAGGTCAACCAGCAGACTAACCAGCAGATCAACCAGCAGACTAACCAGCAGACTAACCAGCAGCTCAACCAGCAGACTAACCAGCAGATCAACCAGCCGACTAACCAACAGGTCAACCAGCGGACTAACCAGCAGGTCAACCAGCAGACAAACCAGCAGGTCCACCAGCAGACTAACCAGCAGGTCAACTAGCAGACTAACCAGCAGACTAACCAGCAGGTCAACTAGCAGAATAACCAGCAGGTCAACTAGCAGACTACCCAGCAGACTAACCAGCAGCTCAACTAGCAGACTAACCAGCAGGTCCACCAGCAGACTAACCAGCAGGTCAACTAGCAGACTAACCAGCAGATCAACCGGCAGACTAACCAGCAGATCAACCAGCAGACTTACAAGCAGACTAACCAGCAGATCAACCAGCAGACTAACCAGCAGGTCAACCAGCAGACTAACCAAAAGATCAACCAGCAGGTCAACTAGCAGACTAACCAGCAGGTCAACCAGCAGACTAACCAGAAGATCAACCAGCAGACTAACCAGCAGGTCAACCAGCAGACTAACCAGCAGATCAACCAGCAGACTAACCAGCAGACTAACCAGCAGGTCAACCAGCAGACTAACCAGCAGACTAACCAGCAGCTCAACCAGCAGACTAACCAGCAGATCAACCAGCAGACTAACCAACAGGTCAACCAGCGGACTAACCAGCAGGTCAACCAGCAGACTAACCAGCAGGTCAACTAGCAGACTAACCAGCAGACTAACCAGCAGGTCAACTGGCAGACTAACCAGCAGACTAACCAGCAGATCAACCAGCAGACTAACCGGAAGATCAACCAGCAGATCAACCAAAAGACTAACCAGCAGGTCAACCAAGAGACTAACCAGCAGACTAACCCGCAGGTCAACGAGCAGACAAACCAGCAGACTAACCAGCAGATCAACCAGCAGACTAACCAGCAGGTCAACCAGCAGACTAACCAGCAGATCAACCTGCAGACTAACCAGCAGGTCAACTAGCAGACTAACCAGCAGATCAACGAGCAGACTAGCCAGCGGGTCAACCAGCAGACTAGCCAACAGGTCACCTAGCAGACTAACCAGCAGACTAACCAGCAGATCAACCAGCAGACTAACCAGCAGGTCAACCAGCAGACTAACAAGCAGACTAACCAGCAGATCAACCAGCAGACTAACCAGCAGACAAACCAGAAGATCAACCAGCAGACTAACCAGCAGGTCAACCAGCAGACTAACCAGCAGATCAACCAGCAGACTAACCAGCAGGTCAACCAGCAGACTAACCAGAAGATCAACCAGCAGACTAACCAGCAGGTCAACCAGCAGACTAACCAGCAGATCAACCAGCAGACTAACCAGCAGACTAACTAGCAGACTAACCAGCAGGTCAACCAGCAGATCAACCAGCAGACTAACCAGCAGGTCAACTAGCAGACTAACCAGCAGATCAACGAGCAGACTAACCAGCAGGTCAACCAGCAGACTAACCAGAAGGTCAACTAGCAGACTAACCAGCAGATCAACCAGCAGACTAACCAGTAGGTCAACTAGCAGACTAACCAGCAGACTAACCAGCAGGTCAACCAGAAGACTAACCAGCAGGTCAACCAGCAGACTAACCAGCAGATCAACCAGCAGACTAACCAGCAGATCAACCAGCAGGTCAACTAGCAGACTAACCAGCAGGTCAACCAGCAGGTCAACCAGCAGACTAACAAGAAGATCAACCAGCAGACTAACCAGCAGGTCAACTAGCAGACTAACCAGAAGATCAACCATCAGACTAACCAGCAGGTCCACCAGCAGACTAACCAACAGGTCAACCAGCAGACTAACCGGCAGATCAACCAGCAAAACTCACCAGCAGATCAACGAGCAGACTAACCAGCAGGTCAACCAGACGACTAACCAGCAGGTCAACTAGCAAACTGACCAACAGACTAACAAGCAGACTAACCAGCAGACTAACTAGCAGGTCAACCAGCAGATCAACCAGCAGACTAACCAGCAGATCAACCAGCAGACTAACCAAAAGATCAACCAGCAGACTAACCAGCAGGTCAACTAGCAGACTAACCAGCAGGTCAACCAGCAGACTAACCAGAAGATCAACCAGCAGGTCAACTAGCAGACTAACCAGCAGGTCAACCAGCAGACTAACCAGCAGATTAACCAGCAGGTCAACCAGCAGACTAACCAGCAGGTCAACCAGCAGACTAACCAAAAGATCAACCAGCAGACTAACAAGCAAACTAACCAGAAGATCAACCAGCAGGTCAACCAGCAGACTAACCAGAAGATCAACCAGCAGACTAACCAGCAGGTCCACCAGCAGACTAACCAACAGGTCAACTAGCAGACTAACCAGCAGACTAACCAGCAGGTCAACTAGCAGACTAACCAGCAGGTCAACCAGCAGACTAACCAGCAGACTAACCAGCAGGTCAACCAGCAGATCAACCAGCAGACTAACCAGCAGGTCAACTAGCAGACTAACCAGCAGATCAACGAGCAGACTAACCAGCAGGTCAACCAGCAGACTAACCAGAAGGTCAACTAGCAGACTAACCAGCAGATCAACCAGCAGACTAACCAGTAGACTAACCAGCAGGTCAACCAGAAGACTAACCAGCACGTCAACCAGCAGACTAACCAGAAGATTAACCAGCAGACTAACCAGCAGGTCAACCAGCAGACTAACCAGCAGATCAACCAGCAGACTAACCAGCAGGTCAACTAGAGGACAAACCAGCAGGTCATCCAGCAGACTAACCAGCATGTCAACCAGCAGACTAACAAGCAGACTAACCAGAAGATCAACCAGCAGACTAACCAGCAGGTCCACCAGCAGACTAACCAACAGGTCAACCAGCAGACTAACTAGCAGACTAACCGGCAGATCAACCAGCAAAACTAACCAGCAGATCAACGAGCAGACTAACCAGCAGGTCAACCAGACGACTAACCAGCAGGTCAACTAGCAAACTGACCAACAGACTAACAAGCAGACTAACCAGCAGACTAACTAGCAGGTCAACTAGCAGACTAACCAGCAGACTAACCAGCAGATCAGCCAGCAGACTAACCAGCAGGTCAACCAGCAGATCAACCAGCAGACTAACCAAAAGATCAACCAGCGGACTAACCAGCAGGTCAACCAGCAGACTAACCAGAAGATCAACTAGCAGACTAACCAGCAGGTCAACCAGCAGACTAACCAGCAGATCAACCAGCAGACTAACCAGCAGACTAACCAGCAGGTCAACCAGCAGACTAACCAGCAGACTAACCAAAAGATCAACCAGCAGACTAACCAGCAGGTAAACCAGCAGACTAACAAGCAAACTAACCAGAAGATCAACCAGCAGACTAACCAGCAGGTCAACCAGCAGACTAACCAGAAGATCAACCAGCAGACTAACCAGCAGGTCCACCAGCAGACTAACCAACAGGTCAACTAGCAGACTAACCAGCAGACTAACCAGCAGGTCAACTAGCAGACTAACCAGCAGGTCAACCAGCAGACTAACCAGCAGACTAACCAGCAGGTCAACCAGCAGACTAACAAGCAGACCAACCAGAAGATCAACCAGCAGACTAACCAGCAGGTCAACCAGCAGACTAACCAGAAGATCAACCAGCAGGTCCACCAGCAGACTAACCAACAGGTCAACTAGCAGACTAACCAGCAGGTCAACTAGCAGAATAACCAGCAGGTCAACTAGCAGACTACCCAGCAGACTAACCAGCAGCTCAACTAGCAGACTAACCAGCAGGTCCACCAGCAGACTAACCAGCAGGTCAACTAGCAGACTAACCAGCAGATCAACCAGCAGACTAACCAGCAGACTTACAAGCAGACTAACCAGCAGATCAACCAGCAGATCAACCAGCAGACTAACCAGCAGACTAACCAGCAGATCAACCAGCAGACTAACCAGAAGATCAACCAGCAAACTAACCAGCAGGTCAACTAGCAGACTAACCAGCAGATCAACGAGCAGACTAGCCAGCAGGTCCACCAGCAGACTAACCAGCAGGTCAACTAGCAGACTAACCAGCAGAACAACCAGCAGACTAACCAGCAGATCAACCAGCAGACTTACAAGCAGACTAACCAGCAGATCAACCAGCAGACTAACCAGCAGGTCAACCAGCAGACTAACCAGCAGGTCAACCAGCAGACTAACCAAAAGATCAACCAGCAGACTAACCAGCAGGTCAACTAGCAGACTAACCAGCAGGTCAACCAGCAGACTAACCAGAAGATCAACCAGCAGACTAACCAGCAGGTCAACTAGCAGACTAACCAGCAGGTCAACCAGCAGACTAACCAGCAGATCAACCAGCAGACTAACCAGCAGACTAACCAGCAGCTCAACCAGCAGACTAACCAGCAGATCAACCAGCCGACTAACCAACAGGTCAACCAGCGGACTAACCAGCAGGTCAACCAGCAGACAAACCAGCAGGTCCACCAGCAGACTAACCAGCAGGTCAACTAGCAGACTAACCAGCAGACTAACCAGCAGGTCAACTAGCAGAATAACCAGCAGGTCAACTAGCAGACTACCCAGCAGACTAACCAGCAGCTCAACTAGCAGACTAACCAGCAGGTCCACCAGCAGACTAACCAGCAGGTCAACTAGCAGACTAACCAGCAGATCAACCGGCAGACTAACCAGCAGATCAACCAGCAGACTTACAAGCAGACTAACCAGCAGATCAACCAGCAGACTAACCAGCAGGTCAACCAGCAGACTAACCAAAAGATCAACCAGCAGGTCAACTAGCAGACTAACCAGCAGGTCAACCAGCAGACTAACCAGAAGATCAACCAGCAGACTAACCAGCAGGTCAACCAGCAGACTAACCAGCAGATCAACCAGCAGACTAACCAGCAGACTAACCAGCAGGTCAACCAGCAGACTAACCAGCAGACTAACCAGCAGCTCAACCAGCAGACTAACCAGCAGATCAACCAGCAGACTAACCAACAGGTCAACCAGCGGACTAACCAGCAGGTCAACCAGCAGACTAACCAGCAGGTCAACCAGCAGACTAACCAGCAGGTCAACTAGCAGACTAACCAGCAGACTAACCAGCAGGTCAACTGGCAGACTAACCAGCAGACTAACCAGCAGATCAACCAGCAGACTAACCGGAAGATCAACCAGCAGATCAACCAAAAGACTAACCAGCAGGTCAACCAAGAGACTAACCAGCAGACTAACCCGCAGGTCAACGAGCAGACAAACCAGCAGACTAACCAGCAGATCAACCAGCAGACTAACCAGCAGGTCAACCAGCAGACTAACCAGCAGATCAACCTGCAGACTAACCAGCAGGTCAACTAGCAGACTAACCAGCAGATCAACGAGCAGACTAGCCAGCGGGTCAACCAGCAGACTAGCCAACAGGTCACCTAGCAGACTAACCAGCAGACTAACCAGCAGATCAACCAGCAGACTAACCAGCAGGTCAACCAGCAGACTAACAAGCAGACTAACCAGCAGATCAACCAGCAGACTAACCAGCAGACAAACCAGAAGATCAACCAGCAGACTAACCAGCAGGTCAACCAGCAGACTAACCAGCAGATCAACCAGCAGACTAACCAGCAGGTCAACCAGCAGACTAACCAGAAGATCAACCAGCAGACTAACCAGCAGGTCAACCAGCAGACTAACCAGCAGATCAACCAGCAGACTAACCAGCAGACTAACTAGCAGACTAACCAGCAGGTCAACCAGCAGATCAACCAGCAGACTAACCAGCAGGTCAACTAGCAGACTAACCAGCAGATCAACGAGCAGACTAACCAGCAGGTCAACCAGCAGACTAACCAGAAGGTCAACTAGCAGACTAACCAGCAGATCAACCAGCAGACTAACCAGTAGGTCAACTAGCAGACTAACCAGCAGACTAACCAGCAGGTCAACCAGAAGACTAACCAGCAGGTCAACCAGCAGACTAACCAGCAGATCAACCAGCAGACTAACCAGCAGATCAACCAGCAGGTCAACTAGCAGACTAACCAGCAGGTCAACCAGCAGGTCAACCAGCAGACTAACAAGAAGATCAACCAGCAGACTAACCAGCAGGTCAACTAGCAGACTAACCAGAAGATCAACCATCAGACTAACCAGCAGGTCCACCAGCAGACTAACCAACAGGTCAACCAGCAGACTAACCGGCAGATCAACCAGCAAAACTCACCAGCAGATCAACGAGCAGACTAACCAGCAGGTCAACCAGACGACTAACCAGCAGGTCAACTAGCAAACTGACCAACAGACTAACAAGCAGACTAACCAGCAGACTAACTAGCAGGTCAACCAGCAGATCAACCAGCAGACTAACCAGCAGATCAACCAGCAGACTAACCAAAAGATCAACCAGCAGACTAACCAGCAGGTCAACTAGCAGACTAACCAGCAGGTCAACCAGCAGACTAACCAGAAGATCAACCAGCAGGTCAACTAGCAGACTAACCAGCAGGTCAACCAGCAGACTAACCAGCAGATTAACCAGCAGGTCAACCAGCAGACTAACCAGCAGGTCAACCAGCAGACTAACCAAAAGATCAACCAGCAGACTAACAAGCAAACTAACCAGAAGATCAACCAGCAGGTCAACCAGCAGACTAACCAGAAGATCAACCAGCAGACTAACCAGCAGGTCCACCAGCAGACTAACCAACAGGTCAACTAGCAGACTAACCAGCAGACTAACCAGCAGGTCAACTAGCAGACTAACCAGCAGGTCAACCAGCAGACTAACCAGCAGACTAACCAGCAGGTCAACCAGCAGATCAACCAGCAGACTAACCAGCAGGTCAACTAGCAGACTAACCAGCAGATCAACGAGCAGACTAACCAGCAGGTCAACCAGCAGACTAACCAGAAGGTCAACTAGCAGACTAACCAGCAGATCAACCAGCAGACTAACCAGTAGACTAACCAGCAGGTCAACCAGAAGACTAACCAGCACGTCAACCAGCAGACTAACCAGAAGATTAACCAGCAGACTAACCAGCAGGTCAACCAGCAGACTAACCAGCAGATCAACCAGCAGACTAACCAGCAGGTCAACTAGAGGACAAACCAGCAGGTCATCCAGCAGACTAACCAGCATGTCAACCAGCAGACTAACAAGCAGACTAACCAGAAGATCAACCAGCAGACTAACCAGCAGGTCAACTAGCAGACTAACCAGAAGATCAACCAGCAGACTAACCAGCAGGTCCACCAGCAGACTAACCAACAGGTCAACCAGCAGACTAACTAGCAGACTAACCGGCAGATCAACCAGCAAAACTAACCAGCAGATCAACGAGCAGACTAACCAGCAGGTCAACCAGACGACTAACCAGCAGGTCAACTAGCAAACTGACCAACAGACTAACAAGCAGACTAACCAGCAGACTAACTAGCAGGTCAACTAGCAGACTAACCAGCAGACTAACCAGCAGATCAGCCAGCAGACTAACCAGCAGGTCAACCAGCAGATCAACCAGCAGACTAACCAAAAGATCAACCAGCGGACTAACCAGCAGGTCAACCAGCAGACTAACCAGAAGATCAACTAGCAGACTAACCAGCAGGTCAACCAGCAGACTAACCAGCAGATCAACCAGCAGACTAACCAGCAGACTAACCAGCAGGTCAACCAGCAGACTAACCAGCAGACTAACCAAAAGATCAACCAGCAGACTAACCAGCAGGTAAACCAGCAGACTAACAAGCAAACTAACCAGAAGATCAACCAGCAGACTAACCAGCAGGTCAACCAGCAGACTAACCAGAAGATCAACCAGCAGACTAACCAGCAGGTCCACCAGCAGACTAACCAACAGGTCAACTAGCAGACTAACCAGCAGACTAACCAGCAGGTCAACTAGCAGACTAACCAGCAGGTCAACCAGCAGACTAACCAGCAGACTAACCAGCAGGTCAACCAGCAGACTAACAAGCAGACCAACCAGAAGATCAACCAGCAGACTAACCAGCAGGTCAACCAGCAGACTAACCAGAAGATCAACCAGCAGGTCCACCAGCAGACTAACCAACAGGTCAACTAGCAGACTAACCAGCAGGTCAACTAGCAGAATAACCAGCAGGTCAACTAGCAGACTACCCAGCAGACTAACCAGCAGCTCAACTAGCAGACTAACCAGCAGGTCCACCAGCAGACTAACCAGCAGGTCAACTAGCAGACTAACCAGCAGATCAACCAGCAGACTAACCAGCAGACTTACAAGCAGACTAACCAGCAGATCAACCAGCAGATCAACCAGCAGACTAACCAGCAGACTAACCAGCAGATCAACCAGCAGACTAACCAGAAGATCAACCAGCAAACTAACCAGCAGGTCAACTAGCAGACTAACCAGCAGATCAACGAGCAGACTAGCCAGCAGGTCAACCAGCAGACTAACCGGCAGGTCAACTAGCAGACTAACCAGCAGGTCAAGCAGCAGACTAACCAGAAGATCAACCAGCAGACTAACCAGCAGGTCAACTAGCAGACTAACCAGCAGACTAACCAGCAGGTCAACTGGCAGACTAACCAGCAGACTAACCAGCAGATCAACCAGCAGACTAACCGGAAGATCAACCAGCAGATCAACCAAGAGACTAACCAGCAGGTCAACCAAGAGACTAACCAGCAGACTAACCCGCAGGTCAACTAGCAGACTAACCAGCAGACTAACCAGCAGGTCAACTAGCAGACTACCCAGCAGACTAACCAGCAGCTCAAATAGCAGACTAACCAGCAGGTCCACCAGCAGACTAACCAGCAGGTCAACTAGCAGACTAACCAGCAGAACAACCAGCAGACTAACCAGCAGACTAACCAGCAGATCAACCAGCAGACTTACAAGCAGACTAACCAGCAGATCAACCAGCAGACTAACCAGCAGATCAACCAGCAGACTAACCAGAAGATCAACCAGCAGGTCAACTAGCAGACTAACCAGCAGGTCAACCAGCAGACTAACCAGCAGATTAACCAGCAGGTCAACCAGCAGACTAACCAGCAGGTCAACCAGCAGACTAACCAAAAGATCAACCAGCAGACTAACAAGCAAACTAACCAGAAGATCAACCAGCAGGTCAACCAGCAGACTAACCAGAAGATCAACCAGCAGACTAACCAGCAGGTCCACCAGCAGACTAACCAACAGGTCAACTAGCAGACTAACCAGCAGACTAACCAGCAGGTCAACTAGCAGACTAACCAGCAGGTCAACCAGCAGACTAACCAGCAGACTAACCAGCAGGTCAACCAGCAGATCAACCAGCAGACTAACCAGCAGGTCAACTAGCAGACTAACCAGCAGATCAACGAGCAGACTAACCAGCAGGTCAACCAGCAGACTAACCAGAAGGTCAACTAGCAGACTAACCAGCAGATCAACCAGCAGACTAACCAGTAGACTAACCAGCAGGTCAACCAGAAGACTAACCAGCACGTCAACCAGCAGACTAACCAGAAGATTAACCAGCAGACTAACCAGCAGGTCAACCAGCAGACTAACCAGCAGATCAACCAGCAGACTAACCAGCAGGTCAACTAGAGGACAAACCAGCAGGTCATCCAGCAGACTAACCAGCATGTCAACCAGCAGACTAACAAGCAGACTAACCAGAAGATCAACCAGCAGACTAACCAGCAGGTCAACTAGCAGACTAACCAGAAGATCAACCAGCAGACTAACCAGCAGGTCCACCAGCAGACTAACCAACAGGTCAACCAGCAGACTAACTAGCAGACTAACCGGCAGATCAACCAGCAAAACTAACCAGCAGATCAACGAGCAGACTAACCAGCAGGTCAACCAGACGACTAACCAGCAGGTCAACTAGCAAACTGACCAACAGACTAACAAGCAGACTAACCAGCAGACTAACTAGCAGGTCAACTAGCAGACTAACCAGCAGACTAACCAGCAGATCAGCCAGCAGACTAACCAGCAGGTCAACCAGCAGATCAACCAGCAGACTAACCAAAAGATCAACCAGCGGACTAACCAGCAGGTCAACCAGCAGACTAACCAGAAGATCAACTAGCAGACTAACCAGCAGGTCAACCAGCAGACTAACCAGCAGATCAACCAGCAGACTAACCAGCAGACTAACCAGCAGGTCAACCAGCAGACTAACCAGCAGACTAACCAAAAGATCAACCAGCAGACTAACCAGCAGGTAAACCAGCAGACTAACAAGCAAACTAACCAGAAGATCAACCAGCAGACTAACCAGCAGGTCAACCAGCAGACTAACCAGAAGATCAACCAGCAGACTAACCAGCAGGTCCACCAGCAGACTAACCAACAGGTCAACTAGCAGACTAACCAGCAGACTAACCAGCAGGTCAACTAGCAGACTAACCAGCAGGTCAACCAGCAGACTAACCAGCAGACTAACCAGCAGGTCAACCAGCAGACTAACAAGCAGACCAACCAGAAGATCAACCAGCAGACTAACCAGCAGGTCAACCAGCAGACTAACCAGAAGATCAACCAGCAGGTCCACCAGCAGACTAACCAACAGGTCAACTAGCAGACTAACCAGCAGGTCAACTAGCAGAATAACCAGCAGGTCAACTAGCAGACTACCCAGCAGACTAACCAGCAGCTCAACTAGCAGACTAACCAGCAGGTCCACCAGCAGACTAACCAGCAGGTCAACTAGCAGACTAACCAGCAGATCAACCAGCAGACTAACCAGCAGACTTACAAGCAGACTAACCAGCAGATCAACCAGCAGATCAACCAGCAGACTAACCAGCAGACTAACCAGCAGATCAACCAGCAGACTAACCAGAAGATCAACCAGCAAACTAACCAGCAGGTCAACTAGCAGACTAACCAGCAGATCAACGAGCAGACTAGCCAGCAGGTCAACCAGCAGACTAACCGGCAGGTCAACTAGCAGACTAACCAGCAGGTCAAGCAGCAGACTAACCAGAAGATCAACCAGCAGACTAACCAGCAGGTCAACTAGCAGACTAACCAGCAGACTAACCAGCAGGTCAACTGGCAGACTAACCAGCAGACTAACCAGCAGATCAACCAGCAGACTAACCGGAAGATCAACCAGCAGATCAACCAAGAGACTAACCAGCAGGTCAACCAAGAGACTAACCAGCAGACTAACCCGCAGGTCAACTAGCAGACTAACCAGCAGACTAACCAGCAGGTCAACTAGCAGACTACCCAGCAGACTAACCAGCAGCTCAAATAGCAGACTAACCAGCAGGTCCACCAGCAGACTAACCAGCAGGTCAACTAGCAGACTAACCAGCAGAACAACCAGCAGACTAACCAGCAGACTAACCAGCAGATCAACCAGCAGACTTACAAGCAGACTAACCAGCAGATCAACCAGCAGACTAACCAGCAGATCAACCAGCAGACTAACCTGAAGATCAACCAGCAAACTAACCAGCAGGTCAACTAGCAGATTAACCAGCAGACTAACCAGCAGATCAACGAGCAGACTAGCCAGCAGGTCAACCAGCAGACTAACCAGCCGGTCACCTAGCAGACTAACTAGCAGACTAACCAGCAGATCAACGAGCAGACTAACCAGCAGACTAACCAGCAGATCAACCAAGAGACTAACCAGCAGGTCAACCAGCAGACTAACCAGCAGGTCAACCAGCAGACTAACCAGCAGGTCAACCAGCAGACTAACCAACAGGTCAACTAGCAGACTAACCAGCAGACTAACCACCAGATCAACCAGCAGACTAACCAGCAGGTCAACTAGCAGACTAACCAGCAGACTAACCAGCAGGTCAAGCAGCAGACTAAACAGAAGATCAACCAACAGACTAACCAGCAGACTAACCAGCAGGTCAACCAGCAGACTAACCAGCAAGTCAACTGGCAGACTAACCAGCAGACTAACCAGCAGATCAGCCTGCAGACTAACCAGAAGGTCAACTAGCAGACTAACCAGCAGGTCAACCAGCAGACTAACCAGTAGGTCAACTAGCAGACTAACCAGCAGGTCAACCAGAAGACTAACCAGCACGTCAACCAGCAGACTAACCAGCAGACTAACCAGAAGATAAACCAGCAGACTAAACAGCAGATCAACCAGCAGACTAACCAGCAGGTCAACTAGCAGACTAACCAGCAGGTCAAGCAGCAGACTAACCAGCAGGTCAAGCAGCAGACTAACCAGAAGATCAACCAGCAGACTAACCAGCAGGTCAACTAGCAGACTAACCAGCAGACTAACCAGCAGGTCAACTGGCAGACTAACCAGCAGACTAACCAGCAGATCAACCAGCAGACTAACCGGAAGATCAACCAGCAGATCAACCAAGAGACTAACCAGCAGGTCAACCAAGAGACTAACCAGCAGACTAACCCGCAGGTCAACGAGCAGACAAACCAGCAGACTAACCAGCAGGTCCACCAGCAGACTAACCAACAGGTCAACTAGCAGACTAACCAGCAGACTAACCAGCAGGTCAACTAGCAGAATAACCAGCAGGTCAACTAGCAGACTACCCAGCAGACTAACCAGCAGCTCAACTAGCAGACTAACCAGCAGGTCCACCAGCAGACTAACCAGCAGGTCAACTAGCAGACTAACCAGCAGAACAACCAGCAGACTAACCAGCAGATCAACCAGCAGACTAACCAGCAGATCAACCAGCAGACTTACAAGCAGACTAACCAGCAGATCAACCAGCAGAATAACCAGCAGATCAACCAGCAGGTCAACCAGCAGACTAACCAGAAGATCAACCAGCAGACTAACCAGCAGGTCAACTAGCAGACTAACCAGCAGGTCCACCAGCAGACTAACCAGCAGGTCAACTAGCAGACTAACCAGCAGAACAACCAGCAGACTAACCAGCAGATCAACCAGCAGACTAACCAGCAGATCAACCAGCAGACTTACAAGCAGACTAACCAGCAGATCAACCAGCAGAATAACCAGCAGATCAACCAGCAGGTCAACCAGCAGACTAACCAGAAGATCAACCAGCAGACTAACCAGCAGGTCAACTAGCAGACTAACCAGCAGGTCAACCAGCAGACTAACCAGCAGGTCAACCAAGAGACTAACCAGCAGACTAACCAGCAGGTCAACTAGCAGACTAACCAGCAGGTCAACCAGCAGACTAACCAGCAGGTCAACTAGCAGACTAACCAGCAGACTAACCAGCAGATCAACCAGCAGACTAACCAGCAGGTCAACCAGCAGACTAACCAGCAAGTCAACTGGCAGACTAACGAGCAGACTAACCAGCAGATCAACCTGCAGACTAACCAGCAGGTCAACTAGCAGACTAACCAGCAGATCAACCAGCAGACTAACCAGCAGGTCAACTAGCAAACTAACAAGCAGACTAACCAACAGGTCACCTAGCAGACTAACCAGCAGATCAACCAGCAGACTAACCAGCAGGTCAACCAGCAGACTAACCAGCAGGTCAACCAGCAGATCAACCAGCAGTCTAACCAGCAGGTCAACTAGCAGACTAACCAGCAGATCAACGAGCAGACTAACCAGCAGGTCAACCAGCAGACTAACCAGAAGGTCCACCAGCAGACTAACCAGCAGACTAACCAGCAGGTCAACTAGCAGACTACCCAGCAGACTAACCAGCAGCTCAACTAGCAGACTAACCAGCAGGTCCACCAGCAGACTAACCAGCAGGTCAACTAGCAGACTAACCAGCAGACCAACCAGCAGACTAACCAGCAGACTAACCAGCAGATCAACCAGCAGACTAACCAGCAGATCAACCAGCAGACTAACCTGAAGATCAACCAGCAAACTAACCAGCAGGTCAACTAGCAGATTAACCAGCAGACTAACCAGCAGATCAACGAGCAGACTAGCCAGCAGGTCAACCAGCAGACTAACCAGCCGGTCACCTAGCAGACTAACTAGCAGACTAACCAGCAGATCAACGAGCAGACTAACCAGCAGACTAACCAGCAGATCAACCAAGAGACTAACCAGCAGGTCAACCAGCAGACTAACCAGCAGGTCAACCAGCAGACTAACCAGCAGGTCAACCAGCAGACTAACCAACAGGTCAACTAGCAGACTAACCAGCAGACTAACCACCAGATCAACCAGCAGACTAACCAGCAGGTCAACTAGCAGACTAACCAGCAGACTCACCAGCAGGTCAAGCAGCAGACTAAACAGAAGATCAACCAACAGACTAACCAGCAGACTAACCAGCAGGTCAACCAGCAGACTAACCAGCAAGTCAACTGGCAGACTAACCAGCAGACTAACCAGCAGATCAGCCTGCAGACTAACCAGAAGGTCAACTAGCAGATTAACCAGCAGACTAACCAGCAGATCAACGAGCAGACTAGCCAGCAGGTCAACCAGCAGACTAACCAGCCGGTCACCTAGCAGACTAACTAGCAGACTAACCAGTAGGTCAACTAGCAGACTAACCAGCAGGTCAACCAGAAGACTAACCAGCACGTCAACCAGCAGACTAACCAGCAGACTAACCAGAAGATAAACCAGCAGACTAAACAGCAGATCAACCAGCAGACTAGCCAGCAGGTCAACTAGCAGACTAACCAGCAGGTCAAGCAGCAGACTAACCAGCAGGTCAAGCAGCAGACTAACCAGAAGATCAACCAGCAGACTAACCAGCAGGTCAACTAGCAGACTAACCAGCAGACTAACCAGCAGGTCAACTGGCAGACTAACCAGCAGATCAACCAGCAGACTAACCGGAAGATCAACCAGCAGATCAACCAAGAGACTAACCAGCAGGTCAACCAAGAGACTAACCAGCAGACTAACCCGCAGGTCAACGAGCAGACAAACCAGCAGACTAACCAGCAGGTCCACCAGCAGACTAACCAACAGGTCAACTAGCAGACTAACCAGCAGACTAACCAGCAGGTCAACTAGCAGAATAACCAGCAGGTCAACTAGCAGACTACCCAGCAGACTAACCAGCAGCTCAACTAGCAGACTAACCAGCAGGTCCACCAGCAGACTAACCAGCAGGTCAACTAGCAGACTAACCAGCAGAACAACCAGCAGACTAACCAGCAGATCAACCAGCAGACTAACCAGCAGATCAACCAGCAGACTTACAAGCAGACTAACCAGCAGATCAACCAGCAGAATAACCAGCAGATCAACCAGCAGGTCAACCAGCAGACTAACCAGAAGATCAACCAGCAGACTAACCAGCAGGTCAACTAGCAGACTAACCAGCAGGTCCACCAGCAGACTAACCAGCAGGTCAACTAGCAGACTAACCAGCAGAACAACCAGCAGATCAACCAGCAGACTAACCAGCAGATCAACCAGCAGACTTACAAGCAGACTAACCAGCAGATCAACCAGCAGAATAACCAGCAGATCAACCAGCAGGTCAACCAGCAGACTAACCAGAAGATCAACCAGCAGACTAACCAGCAGGTCAACTAGCAGACTAACCAGCAGGTCAACCAGCAGACTAACCAGCAGGTCAACCAAAAGACTAACCAGCAGACTAACCAGCAGGTCAACTAGCAGACTAACCAGCAGGTCAACCAGCAGACTAACCAGCAGGTCAACTAGCAGACTAACCAGCAGACTAACCAGCAGATCAACCAGCAGACCAACCAGCAGGTCAACCAGCAGACTAACCAGCAAGTCAACTGGCAGACTAACGAGCAGACTAACCAGCAGATCAACCTGCAGACTAACCAGCAGGTCAACTAGCAGACTAACCAGCAGATCAACCAGCAGACTAACCAGCAGGTCAACTAGCAAACTAACAAGCAGACTAACCAACAGGTCACCTAGCAGACTAACCAGCAGATCAACCAGCAGACTAACCAGCAGGTCAACCAGCAGACTAACCAGCAGGTCAACCAGCAGATCAACCAGCAGTCTAACCAGCAGGTCAACTAGCAGACTAACCAGCAGATCAACGAGCAGACTAACCAGCAGGTCAACCAGCAGACTAACCAGAAGGTCAACTAGCAGACTAACCAGCAGATCAACCAGCAGACTAACCAGCAGGTCAACTAGCAGACTAACCAGCAGGTCAACCAAGCAGACTAACCAGCAGACTAACCAGTAGACTAACCAGAAGATCAACCAGCAGACTAACCAGCAGGTCAACTAGCAAACTAACCAACAGACTAACAAGCAGGTCACCTAGCAGACTAACCAGCAGATCAACCAACAGACTAACCAGCAGGTCAACCAGCAGACTAACAAGCAGACTAACCAGCAGGTCAACCAGCAGACTAACCAGAAGATCAACCAGCAGACTAAACAGCAGGTCAACTAGCAGACTAACAAGCAGACTAACCAGCAGGTCAACTAGCAGTCTAACTAGCAGACTAACCAGCAGATCAACCAGGAGACTAACCAGCAGGTCAACCAGCAGACTAACCAGAAGATAAACCAGCAGATCAACCAGCAGACTAACCAGAATTTTAACTAGCAGACTAACCAGCACACTAGCCAGCAGGTCAACTATCAGACTAACCAGAAGATCAACCAGCAGACTAACCAAGAGACTAACCAGCAGACTAACCAGCAGATCAACCAGCAGACTAACCTGAAGATCAACCAGCAAACTAACCAGCAGGTCAACTAGCAGATTAACCAGCAGACTAACCAGCAGATCAACGAGCAGACTAGCCAGCAGGTCAACCAGCAGACTAACCAGCCGGTCACCTAGCAGACTAACTAGCAGACTAACCAGCAGATCAACGAGCAGACTAACCAGCAGGTCAACCAGCAGACTAACCAGCAGATCAACCAAGAGACTAACCAGCAGGTCAACCAGCAGACTAACCAGCAGGTCAACCAGCAGACTAACCAGCAGGTCAACCAGCAGACTAACCAACAGGTCAACTAGCAGACTAACCAGCAGACTAACCACCAGATCAACCAGCAGACTAACCAGCAGGTCAACTAGCAGACTAACCAGCAGACTAACCAGCAGGTCAAGCAGCAGACTAAACAGAAGATCAACCAACAGACTAACCAGCAGACTAACCAGCAGATCAACTAGCAGACTAACCAGCAGGTCAACCAGCAGACTAACCAGCAAGTCAACTGGCAGACTAATCAGCAGACTAACCAGCAGATCAGCCTGCAGACTAACCAGAAGGTCAACTAGCAGACTAACCAGCAGGTCAACCAGCAGACTAACCAGTAGGTCAACTAGCAGACTAACCAGCAGGTCAACCAGAAGACTAACCAGCACGTCAACCAGCAGACTAACCAGAAGATAAACCAGCAGACTAAACAGCAGATCAACCAGCAGACTAACCAGCAGGTCAACCAGCAGACTAACCAGCAGACTAACCAGCAGATCAACCAGCAGACTAACCAGCAGACTAACCAGCAGATCAACCAGCAGACTAACCAGAAGATCAACCAGCAAACTAACCAGCAGGTCAACTAGCAGACTAACCAGCAGACTAACCAGCAGATCAACGAGCAGACTAGCCAGCAGGTCAACCAGCAGACTAACCAGCAGGTCAACTAGCAGACTAACCAGCAGGTCAAGCAGCAGACTAACCAGCAGTTCAACCAGCAGACTAACCAGAAGATCAACCAGCAGACTAACCAGCAGGTCAACTAGCAGACTAACCAGCAGACTAACCAGCAGGTCAACTGGCAGACTAACCAGCAGACTAACCGGAAGATCAACCAGCAGATCAACCAAGAGACTAACCAGCAGGTCAACCAAGAGACTAACCAGCAGACTAACCCGCAGGTCAACGAGCAGACAAACCAGCAGACTAACCAGCAGGTCCACCAGCAGACTAACCAACAGGTCAACTAGCAGACTAACCAGCAGACTAACCAGCAGCTCAACTAGCAGACTAACCAGCAGGTCCACCAGCAGACTAACCAGCAGGTCAACTAGCAGACTAACCAGCAGAACAACCAGCAGACTAACCAGCAGATCAACCAGCAGACTAACCAGCAGATCAACCAGCAGACTTACAAGCAGATCAACCAGCAGGTCAACTAGCAGACTAACCAGCAGGTCAACCAGCAGACTAACCAGAAGATCAACCAGCAGGTCAACTAGCAGACTAACCAGCAGGTCAACCAGCAGACTAACCAGCAGATTAACCAGCAGGTCAACCAGCAGACTAACCAGCAGGTCAACCAGCAGACTAACCAAAAGATCAACCAGCAGACTAACAAGCAAACTAACCAGAAGATCAACCAGCAGGTCAACCAGCAGACTAACCAGAAGATCAACCAGCAGACTAACCAGCAGGTCCACCAGCAGACTAACCAACAGGTCAACTAGCAGACTAACCAGCAGACTAACCAGCAGGTCAACTAGCAGACTAACCAGCAGGTCAACCAGCAGACTAACCAGCAGACTAACCAGCAGGTCAACCAGCAGATCAACCAGCAGACTAACCAGCAGGTCAACTAGCAGACTAACCAGCAGATCAACGAGCAGACTAACCAGCAGGTCAACCAGCAGACTAACCAGAAGGTCAACTAGCAGACTAACCAGCAGATAAACCAGCAGACTAACCAGTAGACTAACCAGCAGGTCAACCAGAAGACTAACCAGCACGTCAACCAGCAGACTAACCAGAAGATTAACCAGCAGACTAACCAGCAGGTCAACCAGCAGACTAACCAGCAGATCAACCAGCAGACTAACCAGCAGGTCAACTAGCAGACAAACCAGCAGGTCATCCAGCAGACTAACCAGCATGTCAACCAGCAGACTAACAAGCAGACTAACCAGAAGATCAACCAGCAGACTAACCAGCAGGTCAACTAGCAGACTAACCAGAAGATCAACCAGCAGACTAACCAGCAGGTCCACCAGCAGACTAACCAACAGGTCAACCAGCAGACTAACTAGCAGACTAACCGGCAGATCAACCAGCAAAACTAACCAGCAGATCAACGAGCAGACTAACCAGCAGGTCAACCAGACGACTAACCAGCAGGTCAACTAGCAAACTGACCAACAGACTAACAAGCAGACTAACCAGCAGACTAACTAGCAGGTCAACTAGCAGACTAACCAGCAGACTAACCAGCAGATCAGCCAGCAGACTAACCAGCAGGTCAACCAGCAGATCAACCAGCAGACTAACCAAAAGATCAACCAGCAGACTAGCCAGCAGGTCAACCAGCCGACTAACCAGCAGGTCAACCAGCAGACTAACCAGAAGATCAACTAGCAGACTAACCAGCAGGTCAACCAGCAGACTAACCAGCAGATCAACCAGCAGACTAACCAGCAGGTCAACCAGCAGACTAACCAGCAGACTAACCAAAAGATCAACCAGCAGACTAACCAGCAGGTAAACCAGCAGACTAACAAGCAAACTAACCAGAAGATCAACCAGCAGACTAACCAGCAGGTCAACCAGCAGACTAACCAGAAGATCAACCAGCAGACTAACCAGCAGGTCCACCAGCAGACTAACCAACAGGTCAACTAGCAGACTAACCAGCAGACTAACCAGCAGGTCAACTAGCAGACTAACCAGCAGGTCAACCAGCAGACTAACCAGCAGACTAACCAGCAGGTCAACCAGCAGACTAACAAGCAGACCAACCAGAAGATCAACCAGCAGACTAACCAGCAGGTCAACCAGCAGACTAACCAGAAGATCAACCAGCAGGTCCACCAGCAGACTAACCAACAGGTCAACTAGCAGACTAACCAGCAGGTCAACTAGCAGAATAACCAGCAGGTCAACTAGCAGACTAACCAGCAGGTCGACCAGCAGACTAACCAGCAGGTCAACTAGCAGACTAACCAGCAGATCAACCAGCAGACTAACCAGCAGACTTACAAGCAGACTAACCAGCAGATCAACCAGCAGATCAACCAGCAGACTAACCAGCAGACTAACCAGCAGATCAACCAGCAGACTAACCAGAAGATCAACCAGCAAACTAGCCAGCAGGTCAACCAGCAGACTAACCGGCAGGTCAACTAGCAGACTAACCAGCAGGTCAACCAGCAGACTAACCGGCAGGTCAACGAGCAGACTAGCCAGCAGGTCAACCAGCAGACTAACCGGCAGGTCAACTAGCAGACTAACCAGCAGGTCAAGCAGCAGACTAACCAGAAGATCAACCAGCAGACTAACCAGCAGGTCAACTAGCAGACTAACCAGCAGACTAACCAGCAGGTCAACTGGCAGACTAACCAGCAGACTAACCAGCAGATCAACCAGCAGACTAACCGGAAGATCAACCAGCAGATCAACCAAGAGACTAACCAGCAGGTCAACCAAGAGACTAACCAGCAGACTAACCCGCAGGTCAACGAGCAGACAAACCAGCAGACTAACCAGCAGGTCCACCAGCAGACTAACCAACAGGTCAACTAGCAGACTAACCAGCAGACTAACCAGCAGGTCAACTAGCAGACTACCCAGCAGACTAACCAGCAGCTCAACTAGCAGACTAACCAGCAGGTCCACCAGCAGACTAACCAGCAGGTCAACTAGCAGACTAACCAGCAGACTAACCAGCAGATCAACCAGCAGACTTACAAGCAGACTAACCAGCAGATCAACCAGCAGACTAACCAGCAGATCAACCAGCAGACTAACCTGAAGATCAACCAGCAAACTAACCAGCAGGTCAACTAGCAGATTAACCAGCAGACTAACCAGCAGATCAACGAGCAGACTAGCCAGCAGGTCAACCAGCAGACTAACCAGCCGGTCACCTAGCAGACTAACTAGCAGACTAACCAGCAGATCAACGAGCAGACTAACCAGCAGACTAACCAGCAGATCAACCAAGAGACTAACCAGCAGGTCAACCAGCAGACTAACCAGCAGGTCAACCAGCAGACTAACCAACAGGTCAACTAGCAGACTAACCAGCAGACTAACCACCAGATCAACCAGCAGACTAACCAGCAGGTCAACTAGCAGACTAACCAGCAGACTAACCAGCAGGTCAAGCAGCAGACTAAACAGAAGATCAACCAACAGACTAACCAGCAGACTAACCAGCAGGTCAACCAGCAGACTAACCAGCAAGTCAACTGGCAGACTAACCAGCAGACTAACCAGCAGATCAGCCTGCAGACTAACCAGAAGGTCAACTAGCAGACTAACCAGCAGGTCAACCAGCAGACTAACCAGTAGGTCAACTAGCAGACTAACCAGCAGGTCAACCAGAAGACTAACCAGCACGTCAACCAGCAGACTAACCAGCAGACTAACCAGAAGATAAACCAGCAGACTAAACAGCAGATCAACCAGCAGACTAACCAGCAGGTCAAGCAGCAGACTAACCAGCAGGTCAAGCAGCAGACTAACCAGAAGATCAACCAGCAGACTAACCAGCAGGTCAACTAGCAGACTAACCAGCAGACTAACCAGCAGGTCAACTGGCAGACTAACCAGCAGACTAACCAGCAGATCAACCAGCAGACTAACCGGAAGATCAACCAGCAGATCAACCAAGAGACTAACCAGCAGGTCAACCAAGAGACTAACCAGCAGACTAACCCGCAGGTCAACGAGCAGACAAACCAGCAGACTAACCAGCAGGTCCACCAGCAGACTAACCAACAGGTCAACTAGCAGACTAACCAGCAGACTAACCAGCAGGTCAACTAGCAGAATAACCAGCAGGTCAACTAGCAGACTACCCAGCAGACTAACCAGCAGCTCAACTAGCAGACTAACCAGCAGGTCCACCAGCAGACTAACCAGCAGGTCAACTAGCAGACTAACCAGCAGAACAACCAGCAGACTAACCAGCAGATCAACCAGCAGACTAACCAGCAGATCAACCAGCAGACTTACAAGCAGACTAACCAGCAGATCACCCAGCAGAATAACCAGCAGATCAACCAGCAGGTCAACCAGCAGACTAACCAGAAGATCAACCAGCAGACTAACCAGCAGGTCAACTAGCAGACTAACCAGCAGGTCCACCAGCAGACTAACCAGCAGGTCAACTAGCAGACTAACCAGCAGAACAACCAGCAGACTAACCAGCAGATCAACCAGCAGACTAACCAGCAGATCAACCAGCAGACTTACAAGCAGACTAACCAGCAGATCAACCAGCAGAATAACCAGCAGATCAACCAGCAGGTCAACCAGCAGACTAACCAGAAGATCAACCAGCAGACTAACCAGCAGGTCAACTAGCAGACTAACCAGCAGGTCAACCAGCAGACTAACCAGCAGGTCAACCAAGAGACTAACCAGCAGACTAACCAGCAGGTCAACTAGCAGACTAACCAGCAGACTAACCAGCAGGTCAACTGGCAGACTAACCAGCAGACTAACCAGCAGGTCAACTAGCAGAATAACCAGCAGGTCAACTAGCAGACTACCCAGCAGACTAACCAGCAGCTCAACTAGCAGACTAACCAGCAGGTCCACCAGCAGACTAACCAGCAGGTCAACTAGCAGACTAACCAGCAGAACAACCAGCAGACTAACCAGCAGATCAACCAGCAGACTAACCAGCAGATCAACCAGCAGACTTACAAGCAGACTAACCAGCAGATCAACCAGCAGAATAACCAGCAGATCAACCAGCAGGTCAACCAGCAGACTAACCAGAAGATCAACCAGCAGACTAACCAGCAGGTCAACTAGCAGACTAACCAGCAGGTCCACCAGCAGACTAACCAGCAGGTCAACTAGCAGACTAACCAGCAGAACAACCAGCAGACTAACCAGCAGATCAACCAGCAGACTAACCAGCAGATCAACCAGCAGACTTACAAGCAGACTAACCAGCAGATCAACCAGCAGAATAACCAGCAGATCAACCAGCAGGTCAACCAGCAGACTAACCAGAAGATCAACCAGCAGACTAACCAGCAGGTCAACTAGCAGACTAACCAGCAGGTCAACCAGCAGACTAACCAGCAGGTCAACCAAGAGACTAACCAGCAGACTAACCAGCAGGTCAACTAGCAGACTAACCAGCAGGTCAACCAGCAGACTAACCAGCAGGTCAACTAGCAGACTAACCAGCAGACTAACCAGCAGATCAACCAGCAGACTAACCAGCAGGTCAACCAGCAGACTAACCAGCAAGTCAACTGGCAGACTAACGAGCAGACTAACCAGCAGATCAACCTGCAGACTAACCAGCAGGTCAACTAGCAGACTAACCAGCAGATCAACCAGCAGACTAACCAGCAGGTCAACTAGCAAACTAACAAGCAGACTAACCAACAGGTCACCTAGCAGACTAACCAGCAGATCAACCAGCAGACTAACCAGCAGGTCAACCAGCAGACTAACCAGCAGGTCAACCAGCAGATCAACCAGCAGTCTAACCAGCAGGTCAACTAGCAGACTAACCAGCAGATCAACGAGCAGACTAACCAGCAGGTCAACCAGCAGACTAACCAGAAGGTCAACTAGCAGACTAACCAGCAGATCAACCAGCAGACTAACCAGCAGGTCAACTAGCAGACTAACCAGCAGGTCAACCAAGCAGACTAACCAGCAGACTAACCAGTAGACTAACCAGAAGATCAACCAGCGGACTAACCAGCAGGTCAACTAGCAAACTAACCAACAGACTAACAAGCAGGTCACCTAGCAGACTAACCAGCAGATCAACCAACAGACTAACCAGCAGGTCAACCAGCAGACTAACAAGCAGACTAACCAGCAGGTCAACCAGCAGACTAACCAGAAGATCAACCAGCAGACTAAACAGCAGGTCAACTAGCAGACTAACCAGCAGACTAACCAGCAGGTCAAGCAGCAGACTAAACAGAAGATCAACCAACAGACTAACCAGCAGACTAACCAGCAGGTCAACCAGCAGACTAACCAGCAAGTCAACTGGCAGACTAACCAGCAGACTAACCAGCAGATCAGCCTGCAGACTAACCAGAAGGTCAACTAGCAGACTAACCAACAGGTCACCTAGCAGACTAACCAGCAGATCAACCAGCAGACTAACCAGCAGGTCAACCAGCAGACTAACCAGCAGGTCAACCAGCAGATCAACCAGCAGTCTAACCAGCAGGTCAACTAGCAGACTAACCAGCAGATCAACGAGCAGACTAACCAGCAGGTCAACCAGCAGACTAACCAGAAGGTCAACTAGCAGACTAACCAGCAGATCAACCAGCAGACTAACCAGCAGGTCAACTAGCAGACTAACCAGCAGGTCAACCAAGCAGACTAACCAGCAGACTAACCAGTAGACTAACCAGAAGATCAACCAGCGGACTAACCAGCAGGTCAACTAGCAAACTAACCAACAGACTAACAAGCAGGTCACCTAGCAGACTAACCAGCAGATCAACCAACAGACTAACCAGCAGGTCAACCAGCAGACTAACAAGCAGACTAACCAGCAGGTCAACCAGCAGACTAACCAGAAGATCAACCAGCAGACTAAACAGCAGGTCAACTAGCAGACTAACCAGCAGACTAACCAGCAGGTCAAGCAGCAGACTAAACAGAAGATCAACCAACAGACTAACCAGCAGACTAACCAGCAGGTCAACCAGCAGACTAACCAGCAAGTCAACTGGCAGACTAACCAGCAGACTAACCAGCAGATCAGCCTGCAGACTAACCAGAAGGTCAACTAGCAGACTAACCAGCAGGTCAACCAGAAGACTAACCAGCACGTCAACCAGCAGACTAACCAGCAGACTAACCAGAAGATAAACCAGCAGACTAAACAGCAGATCAACCAGCAGACTAACCAGCAGGTCAACTAGCAGACTAACCAGCAGGTCAAGCAGCAGACTAACCAGCAGGTCAAGCAGCAGACTAACCAGAAGATCAACCAGCAGACTAACCAGCAGGTCAACTAGCAGACTAACCAGCAGGTCAACTGGCAGACTAACCAGCAGACTAACCAGCAGATCAACCAGCAGACTAACCGGAAGATCAACCAGCAGATCAACCAAGAGACTAACCAGCAGGTCAACCAAGAGACTAACCAGCAGACTAACCCGCAGGTCAACGAGCAGACAAACCAGCAGACTAACCAGCAGATCAACCAGCAGACTAACCAGCAGGTCAACCAGCAGACTAACCAGCAGATCAACCTGCAGACTAACCAGCAGGTCAACTAGCAGAATAACCAGCAGGTCAACTAGCAGACTACCCAGCAGACTAACCAGCAGCTCAACTAGCAGACTAACCAGCAGGTCCACCAGCAGACTAACCAGCAGGTCAACTAGCAGACTAACCAGCAGAACAACCAGCAGACTAACCAGCAGATCAACCAGCAGACTAACCAGCAGATCAACCAGCAGACTTACAAGCAGACTAACCAGCAGATCAACCAGCAGAATAACCAGCAGATCAACCAGCAGGTCAACCAGCAGACTAACCAGAAGATCAACCAGCAGACTAACCAGCAGGTCAACTAGCAGACTAACCAGCAGGTCCACCAGCAGACTAACCAGCAGGTCAACTAGCAGAACAACCAGCAGACTAACCAGCAGATCAACCAGCAGACTAACCAGCAGATCAACCAGCAGACTTACAAGCAGACTAACCAGCAGATCAACCAGCAGAATAACCAGCAGATCAACCAGCAGGTCAACCAGCAGACTAACCAGAAGATCAACCAGCAGACTAACCAGCAGGTCAACTAGCAGACTAACCAGCAGGTCAACCAGCAGACTAACCAGCAGATCAACCAACAGACTAACCAGCAGGTCAACCAGCAGACTAACAAGCAGACTAACCAGCAGGTCAACCAGCAGACTAACCAGAAGATCAACCAGCAGACTAAACAGCAGGTCAACTAGCAGACTAACCAGCAGACTAACCAGCAGGTCAAGCAGCAGACTAAACAGAAGATCAACCAACAGACTAACCAGCAGACTAACCAGCAGGTCAACCAGCAGACTAACCAGCAAGTCAACTGGCAGACTAACCAGCAGACTAACCAGCAGATCAGCCTGCAGACTAACCAGAAGGTCAACTAGCAGACTAACCAGCAGGTCAACCAGCAGACTAACCAGTAGGTCAACTAGCAGACTAACCAGCAGGTCAACCAGAAGACTAACCAGCACGTCAACCAGCAGACTAACCAGCAGACTAACCAGAAGATAAACCAGCAGACTAAAGAGCAGATCAACCAGCAGACTAACCAGCAGGTCAACTAGCAGACTAACCAGCAGGTCAAGCAGCAGACTAACCAGCAGGTCAAGCAGCAGACTAACCAGAAGATCAACCAGCAGACTAACCAGCAGGTCAACTAGCAGACTAACCAGCAGACTAACCAGCAGGTCAACTGGCAGACTAACCAGCAGACTAACCAGCAGATCAACCAGCAGACTAACCGGAAGATCAACCAGCAGATCAACCAAGAGACTAACCAGCAGGTCAACCAAGAGACTAACCAGCAGACTAACCCGCAGGTCAACGAGCAGACAAACCAGCAGACTAACCAGCAGGTCCACCAGCAGACTAACCAACAGGTCAACTAGCAGACTAACCAGCAGACTAACCAGCAGGTCAACTAGCAGAATAACCAGCAGGTCAACTAGCAGACTACCCAGCAGACTAACCAGCAGCTCAACTAGCAGACTAACCAGCAGGTCCACCAGCAGACTAACCAGCAGGTCAACTAGCAGACTAACCAGCAGAACAACCAGCAGACTAACCAGCAGATCAACCAGCAGACTAACCAGAAGATCAACCAGCAGACTTACAAGCAGACTAACCAGCAGATCAACCAGCAGAATAACCAGCAGATCAACCAGCAGGTCAACCAGCAGACTAACCAGAAGATCAACCAGCAGACTAACCAGCAGGTCAACTAGCAGACTAACCAGCAGGTCCACCAGCAGACTAACCAGCAGGTCAACTAGCAGACTAACCAGCAGAACAACCAGCAGACTAACCAGCAGATCAACCAGCAGACTAACCAGCAGATCAACCAGCAGAATAACCAGCAGATCAACCAGCAGGTCAACCAGCAGACTAACCAGAAGATCAACCAGCAGACTAACCAGCAGGTCAACTAGCAGACTAACCAGCAGGTCAACCAGCAGACTAACCAGCAGGTCAACCAAGAGACTAACCAGCAGACTAACCAGCAGGTCAACTAGCAGACTAACCAGCAGACTAACCAGCAGGTCAACTGGCAGACTAACCAGCAGACTAACCAGCAGGTCAACTAGCAGAATAACCAGCAGGTCAACTAGCAGACTACCCAGCAGACTAACCAGCAGCTCAACTAGCAGACTAACCAGCAGGTCCACCAGCAGACTAACCAGCAGGTCAACTAGCAGACTAACCAGCAGAACAACCAGCAGACTAACCAGCAGATCAACCAGCAGACTAACCAGCAGATCAACCAGCAGACTTACAAGCAGACTAACCAGCAGATCAACCAGCAGAATAACCAGCAGATCAACCAGCAGGTCAACCAGCAGACTAACCAGAAGATCAACCAGCAGACTAACCAGCAGGTCAACTAGCAGACTAACCAGCAGGTCCACCAGCAGACTAACCAGCAGGTCAACTAGCAGACTAACCAGCAGAACAACCAGCAGACTAACCAGCAGATCAACCAGCAGACTAACCAGCAGATCAACCAGCAGACTTACAAGCAGACTAACCAGCAGATCAACCAGCAGAATAACCAGCAGATCAACCAGCAGGTCAACCAGCAGACTAACCAGAAGATCAACCAGCAGACTAACCAGCAGGTCAACTAGCAGACTAACCAGCAGGTCAACCAGCAGACTAACCAGCAGGTCAACCAAGAGACTAACCAGCAGACTAACCAGCAGGTCAACTAGCAGACTAACCAGCAGGTCAACCAGCAGACTAACCAGCAGGTCAACTAGCTGACTAACCAGCAGACTAACCAGCAGATCAACCAGCAGACTAACCAGCAGGTCAACCAGCAGACTAACCAGCAAGTCAACTGGCAGACTAACGAGCAGACTAACCAGCAGATCAACCTGCAGACTAACCAGCAGGTCAACTAGCAGACTAACCAGCAGATCAACCAGCAGACTAACCAGCAGGTCAACTAGCAAACTAACAAGCAGACTAACCAACAGGTCACCTAGCAGACTAACCAGCAGATCAACCAGCAGACTAACCAGCAGGTCAACCAGCAGACTAACCAGCAGGTCAACCAGCAGATCAACCAGCAGTCTAACCAGCAGGTCAACTAGCAGACTAACCAGCAGATCAACGAGCAGACTAACCAGCAGGTCAACCAGCAGACTAACCAGAAGGTCAACTAGCAGACTAACCAGCAGATCAACCAGCAGACTAACCAGCAGGTCAACTAGCAGACTAACCAGCAGGTCAACCAAGCAGACTAACCAGCAGACTAACCAGTAGACTAACCAGAAGATCAACCAGCGGACTAACCAGCAGGTCAACTAGCAAACTAACCAACAGACTAACAAGCAGGTCACCTAGCAGACTAACCAGCAGATCAACCAACAGACTAACCAGCAGGTCAACCAGCAGACTAACAAGCAGACTAACCAGCAGGTCAACCAGCAGACTAACCAGAAGATCAACCAGCAGACTAAACAGCAGGTCAACTAGCAGACTAACCAGCAGACTAACCAGCAGGTCAAGCAGCAGACTAAACAGAAGATCAACCAACAGACTAACCAGCAGACTAACCAGCAGGTCAACCAGCAGACTAACCAGCAAGTCAACTGGCAGACTAACCAGCAGACTAACCAGCAGATCAGCCTGCAGACTAACCAGAAGGTCAACTAGCAGACTAACCAGCAGGTCAACCAGCAGACTAACCAGTAGGTCAACTAGCAGACTAACCAGCAGGTCAACCAGAAGACTAACCAGCACGTCAACCAGCAGACTAACCAGCAGACTAACCAGAAGATAAACCAGCAGACTAAACAGCAGATCAACCAGCAGACTAGCCAGCAGGTCAACTAGCAGACTAACCAGCAGGTCAAGCAGCAGACTAACCAGCAGGTCAAGCAGCAGACTAACCAGAAGATCAACCAGCAGACTAACCAGCAGGTCAACTAGCAGACTAACCAGCAGACTAACCAGCAGGTCAACTGGCAGACTAACCAGCAGACTAACCAGCAGATCAACCAGCAGACTAACCGGAAGATCAACCAGCAGATCAACCAAGAGACTAACCAGCAGGTCAACCAAGAGACTAACCAGCAGACTAACCCGCAGGTCAACGAGCAGACAAACCAGCAGACTAACCAGCAGATCAACCAGCAGACTAACCAGCAGGTCAACTAGCAGATTAACCAGCAGGTCAACTAGCAGACTACCCAGCAGACTAACCAGCAGCTCAACTAGCAGACTAACCAGCAGGTCCACCAGCAGACTAACCAGCAGGTCAACTAGCAGACTAACCAGCAGACTAACCAGCAGGTCAACTGGCAGACTAACCAGCAGACTAACCAGCAGATCAACCAGCAGACTAACCGGAAGATCAACCAGCAGATCAACCAAGAGACTAACCAGCAGGTCAACCAAGAGACTAACCAGCAGACTAACCCGCAGGTCAACGAGCAGACAAACCAGCAGACTAACCAGCAGGTCCACCAGCAGACTAACCAACAGGTCAACTAGCAGACTAACCAGCAGACTAACCAGCAGGTCAACTAGCAGAATAACCAGCAGGTCAACTAGCAGACTACCCAGCAGACTAACCAGCAGCTCAACTAGCAGACTAACCAGCAGGTCCACCAGCAGACTAACCAGCAGGTCAACTAGCAGACTAACCAGCAGAACAACCAGCAGACTAACCAGCAGATCAACCAGCAGACTAACCAGAAGATCAACCAGCAGACTTACAAGCAGACTAACCAGCAGATCAACCAGCAGAATAACCAGCAGATCAACCAGCAGGTCAACCAGCAGACTAACCAGAAGATCAACCAGCAGACTAACCAGCAGGTCAACTAGCAGACTAACCAGCAGGTCCACCAGCAGACTAACCAGCAGGTCAACTAGCAGACTAACCAGCAGAACAACCAGCAGACTAACCAGCAGATCAACCAGCAGACTAACCAGCAGATCAACCAGCAGAATAACCAGCAGATCAACCAGCAGGTCAACCAGCAGACTAACCAGAAGATCAACCAGCAGACTAACCAGCAGGTCAACTAGCAGACTAACCAGCAGGTCAACCAGCAGACTAACCAGCAGGTCAACCAAGAGACTAACCAGCAGACTAACCAGCAGGTCAACTAGCAGACTAACCAGCAGACTAACCAGCAGGTCAACTGGCAGACTAACCAGCAGACTAACCAGCAGGTCAACTAGCAGAATAACCAGCAGGTCAACTAGCAGACTACCCAGCAGACTAACCAGCAGCTCAACTAGCAGACTAACCAGCAGGTCCACCAGCAGACTAACCAGCAGGTCAACTAGCAGACTAACCAGCAGAACAACCAGCAGACTAACCAGCAGATCAACCAGCAGACTAACCAGCAGATCAACCAGCAGACTTACAAGCAGACTAACCAGCAGATCAACCAGCAGAATAACCAGCAGATCAACCAGCAGGTCAACCAGCAGACTAACCAGAAGATCAACCAGCAGACTAACCAGCAGGTCAACTAGCAGACTAACCAGCAGGTCCACCAGCAGACTAACCAGCAGGTCAACTAGCAGACTAACCAGCAGAACAACCAGCAGACTAACCAGCAGATCAACCAGCAGACTAACCAGCAGATCAACCAGCAGACTTACAAGCAGACTAACCAGCAGATCAACCAGCAGAATAACCAGCAGATCAACCAGCAGGTCAACCAGCAGACTAACCAGAAGATCAACCAGCAGACTAACCAGCAGGTCAACTAGCAGACTAACCAGCAGGTCAACCAGCAGACTAACCAGCAGGTCAACCAAGAGACTAACCAGCAGACTAACCAGCAGGTCAACTAGCAGACTAACCAGCAGGTCAACCAGCAGACTAACCAGCAGGTCAACTAGCTGACTAACCAGCAGACTAACCAGCAGATCAACCAGCAGACTAACCAGCAGGTCAACCAGCAGACTAACCAGCAAGTCAACTGGCAGACTAACGAGCAGACTAACCAGCAGATCAACCTGCAGACTAACCAGCAGGTCAACTAGCAGACTAACCAGCAGATCAACCAGCAGACTAACCAGCAGGTCAACTAGCAAACTAACAAGCAGACTAACCAACAGGTCACCTAGCAGACTAACCAGCAGATCAACCAGCAGACTAACCAGCAGGTCAACCAGCAGACTAACCAGCAGGTCAACCAGCAGATCAACCAGCAGTCTAACCAGCAGGTCAACTAGCAGACTAACCAGCAGATCAACGAGCAGACTAACCAGCAGGTCAACCAGCAGACTAACCAGAAGGTCAACTAGCAGACTAACCAGCAGATCAACCAGCAGACTAACCAGCAGGTCAACTAGCAGACTAACCAGCAGGTCAACCAAGCAGACTAACCAGCAGACTAACCAGTAGACTAACCAGAAGATCAACCAGCGGACTAACCAGCAGGTCAACTAGCAAACTAACCAACAGACTAACAAGCAGGTCACCTAGCAGACTAACCAGCAGATCAACCAACAGACTAACCAGCAGGTCAACCAGCAGACTAACAAGCAGACTAACCAGCAGGTCAACCAGCAGACTAACCAGAAGATCAACCAGCAGACTAAACAGCAGGTCAACTAGCAGACTAACCAGCAGACTAACCAGCAGGTCAAGCAGCAGACTAAACAGAAGATCAACCAACAGACTAACCAGCAGACTAACCAGCAGGTCAACCAGCAGACTAACCAGCAAGTCAACTGGCAGACTAACCAGCAGACTAACCAGCAGATCAGCCTGCAGACTAACCAGAAGGTCAACTAGCAGACTAACCAGCAGGTCAACCAGCAGACTAACCAGTAGGTCAACTAGCAGACTAACCAGCAGGTCAACCAGAAGACTAACCAGCACGTCAACCAGCAGACTAACCAGCAGACTAACCAGAAGATAAACCAGCAGACTAAACAGCAGATCAACCAGCAGACTAGCCAGCAGGTCAACTAGCAGACTAACCAGCAGGTCAAGCAGCAGACTAACCAGCAGGTCAAGCAGCAGACTAACCAGAAGATCAACCAGCAGACTAACCAGCAGGTCAACTAGCAGACTAACCAGCAGACTAACCAGCAGGTCAACTGGCAGACTAACCAGCAGACTAACCAGCAGATCAACCAGCAGACTAACCGGAAGATCAACCAGCAGATCAACCAAGAGACTAACCAGCAGGTCAACCAAGAGACTAACCAGCAGACTAACCCGCAGGTCAACGAGCAGACAAACCAGCAGACTAACCAGCAGATCAACCAGCAGACTAACCAGCAGGTCAACTAGCAGATTAACCAGCAGGTCAACTAGCAGACTACCCAGCAGACTAACCAGCAGCTCAACTAGCAGACTAACCAGCAGGTCCACCAGCAGACTAACCAGCAGGTCAACTAGCAGACTAACCAGCAGAACAACCAGCAGACTAACCAGCAGATCAACCAGCAGACTAACCAGCAGATCAACCAGCAGACTTACAAGCAGACTAACCAGCAGATCAACCAGCAGAATAACCAGCAGATCAACCAGCAGGTCAACCAGCAGACTAACCAGAAGATCAACCAGCAGACTAACCAGCAGGTCAACTAGCAGACTAACCAGCAGGTCCACCAGCAGACTAACCAGCAGGTCAACTAGCAGACTAACCAGCAGAACAACCAGCAGACTAACCAGCAGATCAACCAGCAGACTAACCAGCAGATCAACCAGCAGACTTACAAGCAGACTAACCAGCAGATCAACCAGCAGAATAACCAGCAGATCAACCAGCAGGTCAACCAGCAGACTAACCAGAAGATCAACCAGCAGACTAACCAGCAGGTCAACTAGCAGACTAACCAGCAGGTCAACCAGCAGACTAACCAGCAGGTCAACCAAGAGACTAACCAGCAGACTAACCAGCAGGTCAACTAGCAGACTAACCAGCAGGTCAACCAGCAGACTAACCAGCAGGTCAACTAGCAGACTAACCAGCAGACTAACCAGCAGATCAACCAGCAGACTAACCAGCAGGTCAACCAGCAGACTAACCAGCAAGTCAACTGGCAGACTAACGAGCAGACTAACCAGCAGATCAACCTGCAGACTAACCAGCAGGTCAACTAGCAGACTAACCAGCAGATCAACCAGCAGACTAACCAGCAGGTCAACTAGCAAACTAACAAGCAGACTAACCAACAGGTCACCTAGCAGACTAACCAGCAGATCAACCAGCAGACTAACCAGCAGGTCAACCAGCAGACTAACCAGCAGGTCAACCAGCAGATCAACCAGCAGTCTAACCAGCAGGTCAACTAGCAGACTAACCAGCAGATCAACGAGCAGACTAACCAGCAGGTCAACCAGCAGACTAACCAGAAGGTCAACTAGCAGACTAACCAGCAGATCAACCAGCAGACTAACCAGCAGGTCAACTAGCAGACTAACCAGCAGGTCAACCAAGCAGACTAACCAGAAGATCAACCAGCGGACTAACCAGCAGGTCAACTAGCAAACTAACCAACAGACTAACAAGCAGGTCACCTAGCAGACTAACCAGCAGATCAACCAACAGACTAACCAGCAGGTCAACCAGCAGACTAACAAGCAGACTAACCAGCAGGTCAACCAGCAGACTAACCAGAAGATCAACCAGCAGACTAAACAGCAGGTCAACTAGCAGACTAACAAGCAGACTAACCAGCAGGTCAACTAGCAGTCTAACCAGCAGACTAACCAGCAGATCAACCAGGAGACTAACCAGCAGGTCAACCAGCAGACTAACCAGAAGATAAACCAGCAGATCAACCAGCAGACTAACCATAATTTTAACTAGCAGACTAACCAGCACACCAGCCAGCAGGTCAACTATCAGACTAACCAGAAGATCAACCAGCAGACTAACCAAGAGACTAACCAGCAGACTAACCAGCAGATCAACCAGCAGACTAACCTGAAGATCAACCAGCAAACTAACCAGCAGGTCAACTAGCAGATTAACCAGCAGACTAACCAGCAGATCAACGAGCAGACTAGCCAGCAGGTCAACCAGCAGACTAACCAGCCGGTCACCTAGCAGACTAACTAGCAGACTAACCAGCAGATCAACGAGCAGACTAACCAGCAGATCAACCAAGAGACTAACCAGCAGGTCAACCAGCAGACTAACCAGCAGGTCAACCAGCAGACTAACCAACAGGTCAACTAGCAGACTAACCAGCAGACTAACCACCAGATCAACCAGCAGACTAACCAGCAGGTCAACTAGCAGACTAACCAGCAGACTAACCAGCAGGTCAAGCAGCAGACTAAACAGAAGATCAACCAACAGACTAACCAGCAGACTAACCAGCAGATCAACTAGCAGACTAACCAGCAGGTCAACCAGCAGACTAACCAGCAAGTCAACTGGCAGACTAACCAGCAGACTAACCAGCAGTTCAGCCTGCAGACTAACCAGAAGGTCAACTAGCAGACTAACCAGCAGGTCAACCAGCAGACTAACCAGTAGGTCAACTAGCAGACTAACCAGCAGGTCAACCAGAAGACTAACCAGCACGTCAACCAGCAGATTAACCAGAAGATAAACCAGCAGACTAAACAGCAGATCAACCAGCAGACTAACCAGCAGGTCAACCAGCAGACTAACCAGCAGACTAACCAGCAGATCAACCAGCAGACTAACCAGCAGATCAACCAGCAGACTAACCAGAAGATCAACCAGCAAACTAACCAGCAGGTCAACTAGCAGACTAACCAGCAGACTAACCAGCAGATCAACGAGCAGACTAGCCAGCAGGTCAACCAGCAGACTAACCAGCAGGTCAACTAGCAGACTAACCAGCAGGTCAAGCAGCAGACTAACCAGCAGGTCAACCAGCAGACTAACCAGAAGATCAACCAGCAGACTAACCAGCAGGTCAACTAGCAGACTAACCAGCAGACTAACCAGCAGTTCAACTGGCAGACTAACCAGCAGACTAACCGGAAGATCAACCAGCAGATCAACCAAGAGACTAACCAGCAGGTCAACCAAGAGACTAACCAGCAGACTAACCCGCAGGTCAACGAGCAGACAAACCAGCAGACTAACCAGCAGGTCCACCAGCAGACTAACCAACAGGTCAATTAGCAGACTAACCAGCAGACTAACCAGCAGGTCAACTAGCAGAATAACCAGCAGGTCAACTAGCAGACTACCCAGCAGACTAACCAGCAGCTCAACTAGCAGACTAACCAGCAGGTCCACCAGCAGACTAACCAGCAGGTCAACTAGCAGACTAACCAGCAGAACAACCAGCAGACTAACCAGCAGATCAACCAGCAGACTAACCAGCAGATCAACCAGCAGACTTACAAGCAGACTAACCAGCAGATCAACCAGCAGACTAACCAGCAAGTCAACCAGCAGACTAACCAAAAGATCAACCAGCAGGTCAACTAGCAGACTAACCAGCAGGTCAACCAGCATACTAACCAGATCAACCAGCAGACTAACCAGCAGGTCAACCAGCAGACTAACCAGCAGATCAACCAGCAGACTAACCAGCAGACTAACCAGCAGCTCAACCAGCAGACTAACCAGCAGACTAACCAGCAGGTCAACCAGCAGACTAACCAGCAGGTCAACCAGCAGATCAACCAGCAGGTCAACTAGCAGACAAACCAGCAAGTCATCCAGCAGACTAACCAGCATGTCAACCAGCAGACTAACAAGCAGACTAACCAGAAGATCAACCAGCAGACTAACCAGCAGGTCAACTAGCAGACTAACCAGAAGATCAACCAGCAGACTAACCAGCAGGTCCACCAGCAGACTAACCAACAGGTCAACCAGCAGACTAACTAGCAGACTAACCGGCAGATCAACCAGCAAAACTAACCAGCAGATCAACGAGCAGACTAACCAGCAGGTCAACCAGACGACTAACCAGCAGGTCAACTAGCAAACTGACCAACAGACTAACAAGCAGACTAACCAGCAGACTAACTAGCAGGTCAACTAGCAGACTAACCAGCAGACTAACCAGCAGATCAGCCAGCAGACTAACCAGCAGGTCAACCAGCAGATCAACCAGCAGACTAACCAAAAGATCAACCAGCAGACTAACCAGCAGGTCAACTAGCAGACTAACCAGCAGGTCAACCAGCCGACTAACCAGCAGGTCAACCAGCAGACTAACCAGAAGATCAACTAGCAGACTAACCAGCAGGTCAACCAGCAGACTAACCAGCAGATCAACCAGCAGACTAACCAGCAGACTAACCAGCAGGTCAACCAGCAGACTAACCAGCAGACTAACCAGCAGACTAACCAAAAGATCAACCAGCAGACTAACCAGCAGGTAAACCAGCAGACTAACAAGCAAACTAACCAGAAGATCAACCAGCAGACTAACCAGCAGGTCAACCAGCAGAGTAACCAGAAGATCAACCAGCAGACTAACCAGCAGGTCCACCAGCAGACTAACCAACAGGTCAACTAGCAGACTAACCAGCAGACTAACCAGCAGGTCAACTAGCAGACTAACCAGCAGGTCAACCAGCAGACTAACCATCAGACTAACCAGCAGGTCAACCAGCAGACTAACAAGCAGACCAACCAGAAGATCAACCAGCAGACTAACCAGCAGGTCAACCAGCAGACTAACCAGAAGATCAACCAGCCGGTCCACCAGCAGACTAACCAACAGGTCAACTAGCAGACTAACCAGCAGGTCAACTAGCAGAATAACCAGCAGGTCAACTAGCAGACTACCCAGCAGACTAACCAGCAGCTCAACTAGCAGACTAACCAGCAGGTCCACCAGCAGACTAACCAGCAGGTCAACTAGCAGACTAACCAGCAGATCAACCAGCAGACTAACCAGCAGACTTACAAGCAGACTAACCAGCAGATCAACCAGCAGATCAACCAGCAGACTAACCAGCAGACTAACCAGCAGATCAACCAGCAGACTAACCAGAAGATCAACCAGCAAACTAACCAGCAGGTCAACTAGCAGACTAACCAGCAGACTAACCAGCAGATCAACGAGCAGACTAGCCAGCAGGTCAACCAGCAGACTAACCGGCAGGTCAACTAGCAGACTAACCAGCAGGTCAAGCAGCAGACTAACCAGAAGATCAACCAGCAGACTAACCAGCAGGTCAACTAGCAGACTAACCAGCAGACTAACCAGCAGGTCAACTGGCAGACTAACCAGCAGACTAACCAGCAGATCAACCAGCAGACTAACCGGAAGATCAACCAGCAGATCAACCAAGAGACTAACCAGCAGGTCAACCAAGAGACTAACCAGCAGACTAACCCGCAGGTCAACGAGCAGACAAACCAGCAGACTAACCAGCAGGTCCACCAGCAGACTAACCAACAGGTCAACTAGCAGACTAACCAGCAGACTAACCAGCAGGTCAACTAGCAGACTACCCAGCAGACTAACCAGCAGCTCAACTAGCAGACTAACCAGCAGGTCCACCAGCAGACTAACCAGCAGGTCAACTAGCAGACTAACCAGCAGAACAACCAGCAGACTAACCAGCAGATCAACCAGCAGACTTACAAGCAGACTAACCAGCAGATCAACCAGCAGACTAACCAGCAGGTCAACCAGCAGACTAACCAAAAGATCAACCAGCAGACTAACCAGCAGGTCAACTAGCAGACTAACCAGCAGGTCAACCAGCAGACTAACCAGAAGATCAACCAGCAGACTAACCAGCAGGTCAACTAGCAGACTAACCAGCAGGTCAACCAGCAGACTAACCAGCAGACTAACCAGCACGTCAACCAGCAGACTAACCAGAAGATTAACCAGCAGATCAACCAGCAGACTAACCAGCAGGTCAACCAGCAGACTAACCAGCAAGTCAACTGGCAGACTAACGAGCAGACTAACCAGCAGATCAACCTGCAGACTAACCAGCAGGTCAACTAGCAGACTAACCAGCAGATCAACCAGCAGACTAACCAGCAGGTCAACTAGCAAACTAACAAGCAGACTAACCAACAGGTCACCTAGCAGACTAACCAGCAGATCAACCAGCAGACTAACCAGCAGGTCAACCAGCAGACTAACCAGCAGGTCAACCAGCAGATCAACCAGCAGTCTAACCAGCAGGTCAACTAGCAGACTAACCAGCAGATCAACGAGCAGACTAACCAGCAGGTCAACCAGCAGACTAACCAGAAGGTCAACTAGCAGACTAACCAGCAGATCAACCAGCAGACTAACCAGCAGGTCAACTAGCAGACTAACCAGCAGGTCAACCAAGCAGACTAACCAGAAGATCAACCAGCGGACTAACCAGCAGGTCAACTAGCAAACTAACCAACAGACTAACAAGCAGGTCACCTAGCAGACTAACCAGCAGATCAACCAACAGACTAACCAGCAGGTCAACCAGCAGACTAACAAGCAGACTAACCAGCAGGTCAACCAGCAGACTAACCAGAAGATCAACCAGCAGACTAAACAGCAGGTCAACTAGCAGACTAACAAGCAGACTAACCAGCAGGTCAACTAGCAGTCTAACTAGCAGACTAACCAGCAGATCAACCAGGAGACTAACCAGCAGGTCAACCAGCAGACTAACCAGAAGATAAACCAGCAGATCAACCAGCAGACTAACCAGAATTTTAACTAGCAGACTAACCAGCACACTAGCCAGCAGGTCAACTATCAGACTAACCAGAAGATCAACCAGCAGACTAACCAAGAGACTAACCAGCAGACTAACCAGCAGATCTACCAGCAGACTAACCTGAAGATCAACCAGCAAACTAACCAGCAGGTCAACTAGCAGACTAACCAGCCGGTCACCTAGCAGACTAACTAGCAGACTAACCAGCAGATCAACGAGCAGACTAACCAGCAGGTCAACCAGCAGACTAACCAGCAGATCAACCAAGAAACTAACCAGCAGGTCAACCAGCAGACTAACCAGCAGGTCAACCAGCAGACTAACCAACAGGTCAACTAGCAGACTAACCAGCAGACTAACCACCAGATCAACCAGCAGACTAACCAGCAGGTCAACTAGCAGACTAACCAGCAGACTAACCAGCAGGTCAAGCAGCAGACTAAACAGAAGATCAACCAACAGACTAACCAGCAGACTAACCAGCAGATCAACTAGCAGACTAACCAGCAGGTCAACCAGCAGACTAACCAGCAAGTCAACTGGCAGACTAACCAGCAGACTAACCAGCAGTTCAGCCTGCAGACTAACCAGAAGGTCAACTAGCAGACTAACCAGCAGGTCAACCAGCAGACTAACCAGTAGGTCAACTAGCAGACTAACCAGCAGGTCAACCAGAAGACTAACCAGCACGTCAACCAGCAGACTAACCAGAAGATAAACCAGCAGACTAAACAGCAGATCAACCAGCAGACTAACCAGCAGGTCAACCAGCAGACTAACCAGCAGACTAACCAGCAGATCAACCAGCAGACTAACCAGCAGATCAACCAGCAGACTAACCAGAAGATCAACCAGCAAACTAACCAGCAGGTCAACTAGCAGACTAACCAGCAGACTAACCAGCAGATCAACGAGCAGACTAGCCAGCAGGTCAACCAGCAGATCAACCAGCAGACTAACCAGCAGGTCAACTAGCAGACTAACCAGCAGATCAACGAGCAGACTAACCAGCAGGTCAACCAGCAGACTAACCAGAAGGTCAACTAGCAGACTAACCAGCAGATCAACCAGCAGACTAACCAGTAGGTCAACTAGCAGACTAACCAGCAGACTAACCAGCAGGTCAACCAGAAGACTAACCAGCAGGTCAACCAGCAGACTAACCAGCAGATCAACCAGCAGACTAACCAGCAGATCAACCAGCAGGTCAACTAGCAGACTAACCAGCAGGTCAACCAGCAGACTAACCAGCAGGTCAACCAGCAGGTCAACCAGCAGACTAACAAGAAGATCAACCAGCAGACTAACCAGCAGGTCAACTAGCAGACTAACCAGAAGATCAACCAGCAGACTAACCAGCAGGTCCACCAGCAGACTAACCAACAGGTCAACCAGCAGACTAACTAGCAGACTAACCGGCAGATCAACCAGCAAAACTAACCAGCAGATCAACGAGCAGACTAACCAGCAGGTCAACCAGACGACTAACCAGCAGGTCAACTAGCAAACTGACCAACAGACTAACAAGCAGACTAACCAGCAGACTAACTAGCAGGTCAACTAGCAGACTAACCAGCAGACTAACCAGCAGATCAGCCAGCAGACTAACCAGCAGGTCAACCAGCAGATCAACCAGCAGACTAACCAGCAGATCAACCAGCAGACTAACCAAAAGATCAACCAGCAGACTAACCAGCAGGTCAACTAGCAGACTAACCAGCAGGTCAACCAGCAGACTAACCAGAAGATCAGCCAGCAGGTCAACTAGCAGACTAACCAGCAGGTCAACCAGCAGACTAACCAGCAGATCAACCAGCAGACTAACCAGCAGACTAACCAGCAGGTCAACCAGCAGACTAACCAGCAGGTCAACCAGCAGACTAACCAAAAGATCAACCAGCAGACTAACAAGCAAACTAACCAGAAGATCAACCAGCAGGTCAACCAGCAGACTAACCAGAAGATCAACCAGCAGACTAACCAGCAGGTCCACCAGCAGACTAACCAACAGGTCAACTAGCAGACTAACCAGCAGGTCAACTAGCAGACTAACCAGCAGGTCAACCAGCAGACTAACCAGCAGACTAACCAGCAGGTCAACCAGCAGATCAACCAGCAGACTAACCAGCAGGTCAACTAGCAGACTAACCAGCAGGTCAACTAGCAGACTAACCAGCAGGTCAACCAGCAGACTAACCAGCAGACTAACCAGCAGGTCAACCATCAGGTCAACCAGCAGACTAACCAGAAGATCAACCAGCAGACTAACCAGCAGGTCCACCAGCAGACTAACCAACAGGTCAACTAGCAGACTAACCAGCAGGTCAACTAGCAGACTAACCAGCAGGTCAACCAGCAGACTAACCAGCAGACTAACCAGCAGGTCAACCAGCAGATCAACCAGCAGACTAACCAGCAGGTCAACTAGCAGACTAACCAGCAGATCAACGAGCAGACTAACCAGCAGGTCAACCAGCAGACTAACCAGAAGGTCAACTAGCAGACTAACCAGCAGATCAACCAGCAGACTAACCAGTAGGTCAACTAGCAGACTAACCAGCAGACTAACCAGCACGTCAACCAGCAGACTAACCAGAAGATTAACCAGCAGACTAACCAGCAGGTCAACCAGCAGACTAACCAGCAGATCAACCAGCAAACTAACCAGCAGGTCAACTAGCAGACAAACCAGCAGGTCATCCAGCAGACTAACCAGCATGTCAACCAGCAGACTAACAAGCAGACTAACCAGAAGATCAACCAGCAGACTAACCAGCAGGTCAACTAGCAGACTAACCAGAAGATCAACCAGCAGACTAACCAGCAGGTCCACCAGCAGACTAACCAACAGGTCAACCAGCAGACTAACTAGCAGACTAACCGGCAGATCAACCAGCAAAACTAACCAGCAGATCAACGAGCAGACTAACCAGCAGGTCAACCAGACGACTAACCAGCAGGTCAACTAGCAAACTGACCAACAGACTAACAAGCAGACTAACCAGCAGACTAACTAGCAGGTCAACTAGCAGACTAACCAGCAGACTAACCAGCAGATCAGCCAGCAGACTAACCAGCAGGTCAACCAGCAGATCAACCAGCAGACTAACCAAAAGATCAACCAGCAGACTAACCAGCAGGTCAACTAGCAGACTAACCAGCAGGTCAACCAGCCGACTAACCAGCAGGTCAACCAGCAGACTAACCAGAAGATCAACTAGCAGACTAACCAGCAGGTCAACCAGCAGACTAACCAGCAGATCAACCAGCAGACTAACCAGCAGACTAACCAGCAGGTCAACCAGCAGACTAACCAGCAGACTAACCAGCAGACTAACCAAAAGATCAACCAGCAGACTAACCAGCAGGTAAACCAGCAGACTAACAAGCAAACTAACCAGAAGATCAACCAGCAGACTAACCAGCAGGTCAACCAGCAGAGTAACCAGAAGATCAACCAGCAGACTAACCAGCAGGTCCACCAGCAGACTAACCAACAGGTCAACTAGCAGACTAACCAGCAGACTAACCAGCAGGTCAACTAGCAGACTAACCAGCAGGTCAACCAGCAGACTAACCATCAGACTAACCAGCAGGTCAACCAGCAGACTAACAAGCAGACCAACCAGAAGATCAACCAGCAGACTAACCAGCAGGTCAACCAGCAGACTAACCAGAAGATCAACCAGCCGGTCCACCAGCAGACTAACCAACAGGTCAACTAGCAGACTAACCAGCAGGTCAACTAGCAGAATAACCAGCAGGTCAACTAGCAGACTACCCAGCAGACTAACCAGCAGCTCAACTAGCAGACTAACCAGCAGGTCCACCAGCAGACTAACTAGCAGGTCAACTAGCAGACTAACCAGCAGATCAACCAGCAGACTAACCAGCAGACTTACAAGCAGACTAACCAGCAGATCAACCAGCAGATCAACCAGCAGACTAACCAGCAGACTAACCAGCAGATCAACCAGCAGACTAACCAGAAGATCAACCAGCAAACTAACCAGCAGGTCAACTAGCAGACTAACCAGCAGACTAACCAGCAGATCAACGAGCAGACTAGCCAGCAGGTCAACCAGCAGACTAACCGGCAGGTCAACTAGCAGACTAACCAGCAGGTCAAGCAGCAGACTAACCAGAAGATCAACCAGCAGACTAACCAGCAGGTCAACTAGCAGACTAACCAGCAGACTAACCAGCAGGTCAACTGGCAGACTAACCAGCAGACTAACCAGCAGATCAACCAGCAGACTAACCGGAAGATCAACCAGCAGATCAACCAAGAGACTAACCAGCAGGTCAACCAAGAGACTAACCAGCAGACTAACCCGCAGGTCAACGAGCAGACAAACCAGCAGACTAACCAGCAGGTCCACCAGCAGACTAACCAACAGGTCAACTAGCAGACTAACCAGCAGACTAACCAGCAGCTCAACTAGCAGACTACCCAGCAGACTAACCAGCAGCTCAACTAGCAGACTAACCAGCAGGTCCACCAGCAGACTAACCAGCAGGTCAACTAGCAGACTAACCAGCAGAAAAACCAGCAGACTAACCAGCAGATCAACCAGCAGACTTACAAGCAGACTAACCAGCAGATCAACCAGCAGACTAACCAGCAGGTCAACCAGCAGACTAACCAAAAGATCAACCAGCAGACTAACCAGCAGGTCAACTAGCAGACTAACCAGCAGGTCAACCAGCAGACTAACCAGAAGATCAACCAGCAGACTAACCAGCAGGTCAACTAGCAGACTAACCAGCAGGTCAACCAGCAGACTAACCAGCACGTCAACCAGCAGACTAACCAGAAGATTAACCAGCAGATCAACCAGCAGACTAACCAGCAGGTCAACCAGCAGACTAACCAGCAAGTCAACTGGCAGACTAACGAGCAGACTAACCAGCAGATCAACCTGCAGACTAACCAGCAGGTCAACTAGCAGACTAACCAGCAGATCAACCAGCAGACTAACCAGCAGGTCAACTAGCAAACTAACAAGCAGACAAACCAACAGGTCACCTAGCAGACTAACCAGCAGATCAACCAGCAGACTAACCAGCAGGTCAACCAGCAGACTAACCAGCAGGTCAACCAGCAGATCAACCAGCAGTCTAACCAGCAGGTCAACTAGCAGACTAACCAGCAGATCAACGAGCAGACTAACCAGCAGGTCAACCAGCAGACTAACCAGAAGGTCAACTAGCAGACTAACCAGCAGATCAACCAGCAGACTAACCAGCAGGTCAACTAGCAGACTAACCAGCAGGTCAACCAAGCAGACTAACCAGAAGATCAACCAGCGGACTAACCAGCAGGTCAACTAGCAAACTAACCAACAGACTAACAAGCAGGTCACCTAGCAGACTAACCAGCAGATCAACCAACAGACTAACCAGCAGGTCAACCAGCAGACTAACAAGCAGACTAACCAGCAGGTCAACCAGCAGACTAACCAGAAGATCAACCAGCAGACTAAACAGCAGGTCAACTAGCAGACTAACAAGCAGACTAACCAGCAGGTCAACTAGCAGTCTAACTAGCAGACTAACCAGCAGATCAACCAGGAGACTAACCAGCAGGTCAACCAGCAGACTAACCAGAAGATAAACCAGCAGATCAACCAGCAGACTAACCAGAATTTTAACTAGCAGACTAACCAGCACACTAGCCAGCAGGTCAACTATCAGACTAACCAGAAGATCAACCAGCAGACTAACCAAGAGACTAACCAGCAGACTAACCAGCAGATCAACCAGCAGACTAACCTGAAGATCAACCAGCAAACTAACCAGCAGGTCAACTAGCAGATTAACCAGCAGACTAACCAGCAGATCAACGAGCAGACTAGCCAGCAGGTCAACCAGCAGACTAACCAGCCGGTCACCTAGCAGACTAACTAGCAGACTAACCAGCAGATCAACGAGCAGACTAACCAGCAGGTCAACCAGCAGACTAACCAGCAGATCAACCAAGAGACTAACCAGCAGGTCAACCAGCAGACTAACCAGCAGGTCAACCAGCAGACTAACCAACAGGTCAACTAGCAGACTAACCAGCAGACTAACCACCAGATCAACCAGCAGACTAACCAGCAGGTCAACTAGCAGACTAACCAGCAGACTAACCAGCAGGTCAAGCAGCAGACTAAACAGAAGATCAACCAACAGACTAACCAGCAGACTAACCAGCAGATCAACTAGCAGACTAACCAGCAGGTCAACCAGCAGACTAACCAGCAAGTCAACTGGCAGACTAACCAGCAGACTAACCAGCAGTTCAGCCTGCAGACTAACCAGAAGGTCAACTAGCAGACTAACCAGCAGGTCAACCAGCAGACTAACCAGTAGGTCAACTAGCAGACTAACCAGCAGGTCAACCAGAAGACTAACCAGCACGTCAACCAGCAGACTAACCAGAAGATAAACCAGCAGACTAAACAGCAGATCAACCAGCAGACTAACCAGCAGGTCAACCAGCAGACTAACCAGCAGACTAACCAGCAGATCAACCAGCAGACTAACCAGCAGATCAACCAGCAGACTAACCAGAAGATCAACCAGCAAACTAACCAGCAGGTCAACTAGCAGACTAACCAGCAGACTAACCAGCAGATCAACGAGCAGACTAGCCAGCAGGTCAACCAGCAGACTAACCAGCAGGTCAACTAGCAGACTAACCAGCAGGTCAAGCAGCAGACTAACCAGCAGGTCAACCAGCAGACTAACCAGAAGATCAACCAGCAGACTAACCAGCAGGTCAACTAGCAGACTAACCAGCAGACTAACCAGCAGGTCAACTGGCAGACTAACCAGCAGACTAACCGGAAGATCAACCAGCAGATCAACCAAGAGACTAACCAGCAGGTCAACCAAGAGACTAACCAGCAGACTAACCCGCAGGTCAACGAGCAGACAAACCAGCAGACTAACCAGCAGGTCCACCAGCAGACTAACCAACAGGTCAACTAGCAGACTAACCAGCAGGTCCACCAGCAGACTAACCAGCAGGTCAACTAGCAGACTAACCAGCAGAACAACCAGCAGACTAACCAGCAGATCAACCAGCAGACTAACCAGCAGATCAACCAGCAGACTTACAAGCAGACTAACCAGCAGATCAACCAGCAGACTAACCAGCAGGTCAACCAGCAGACTACCCAAAAGATCAACCAGCAGGTCAACTAGCAGACTAACCAGCAGGTCAACCAGCATACTAACCAGAAGATCAACCAGCAGACTAACCAGCAGGTCAACCAGCAGACTAACCAGCAGATCAACCAGCAGATCAACCAGCAGACTAACCAGCAGATCAACGAGCAGACTAACCAGCAGGTCAACCAGCAGACTAACCAGAAGGTCAACTAGCAGACTAACCAGCAGATCAACCAGCAGACTAACCAGTAGGTCAACTAGCAGACTAACCAGCAGACTAACCAGCAGGTCAACCAGAAGACTAACCAGCAGGTCAACCAGCAGACTAACCAGCAGGTCAACCAAGAGACTAACCAGCAGACTAACCCGCAGGTCAACGAGCAGACAAACCAGCAGACTAACCAGCAGATCAACCAGCAGACTAACCAGCAGGTCAACCAGCAGACTAACCAGCAGATCAACCTGCAGACTAACCAGCAGGTCAACTAGCAGACTAACCAGCAGATCAACGAGCAGACTAGCCAGCGGGTCAACCAGCAGACTAGCCAACAGGTCACCTAGCAGACTAACCAGCAGACTAACCAGCAGATCAACCAGCAGACTAACCAGCAGGTCAACCAGCAGACTAACAAGCAGACTAACCAGCAGATCAACCAGCAGACTAACCAGCAGGTCAACCAGCAGACAAACCAGCAGGTCAACCAGCAGACTAACCAGCAGGTCAACCAGCAGACTAACCAGCAGATCAACCAGCAGACTAACCAGCAGATCAACCAGCAGACTAACCAGCAGGTCAACCAGCAGACTAACCAGAAGATCAACCAGCAGACTAACCAGCAGGTCAACCAGCAGACTAACTAGCAGACTAACCAGCAGGTCAACCAGCAGATCAACCAGCAGACTAACCAGCAGGTCAACTAGCAGACTAACCAGCAGATCAACGAGCAGACTAACCAGCAGGTCAACCAGCAGACTAACCAGAAGGTCAACTAGCAGACTAACCAGCAGATCAACCAGCAGACTAACCAGTAGGTCAACTAGCAGACTAACCAGCAGACTAACCAGCAGGTCAACCAGAAGACTAACCAGCAGGTCAACCAGCAGACTAACCAGCAGATCAACCAGCAGACTAACCAGCAGATCAACCAGCAGGTCAACTAGCAGACTAACCAGCAGGTCAACCAGCAGACTAACCAGAAGGTCAACCAGCAGGTCAACCAGCAGACTAACAAGAAGATCAACCAGCAGACTAACCAGCAGGTCAACTAGCAGACTAACCAGAAGATCAACCAGCAGACTAACCAGCAGGTCCACCAGCAGACTAACCAACAGGTCAACCAGCAGACTAACTAGCAGACTAACCGGCAGATCAACCAGCAAAACTAACCAGCAGATCAACGAGCAGACTAACCAGCAGGTCAACTAGCAAACTGACCAACAGACTAACAAGCAGACTAACCAGCAGACTAACTAGCAGGTCAACTAGCAGACTAACCAGCAGATCAGCCAGCAGACTAACCAGCAGGTCAACCAGCAGATCAACCAGCAGACTAACCAGCAGATCAACCAGCAGACTAACCAAAAGATCAACCAGCAGACTAACCAGCAGGTCAACTAGCAGACTAACCAGCAGGTCAACCAGCAGACTAACCAGAAGATCAGCCAGCAGGTCAACTAGCAGACTAACCAGCAGGTCAACCAGCAGACTAACCAGCAGATCAACCAGCAGACTAACCAGCAGACTAACCAGCAGGTCAACCAGCAGACTAACCAGCAGGTCAACCAGCAGACTAACCAAAAGATCAACCAGCAGACTAACAAGCAAACTAACCAGAAGATCAACCAGCAGGTCAACCAGCAGACTAACCAGAAGATCAACCAGCAGACTAACCAGCAGGTCCACCAGCAGACTAACCAACAGGTCAACTAGCAGACTAACCAGCAGACTAACCAGCAGGTCAACTAGCAGACTAACCAGCAGGTCAACCAGCAGACTAACCAGCAGACTAACCAGCAGGTCAACCAGCAGATCAACCAGCAGACTAACCAGCAGGTCAACTAGCAGACTAACCAGCAGATCAACGAGCAGACTAACCAGCAGGTCAACCAGCAGACTAACCAGAAGGTCAACTAGCAGACTAACCAGCAGATCAACCAGCAGACTAACCAGTAGGTCAACTAGCAGACTAACCAGCAGACTAACCAGCACGTCAACCAGCAGACTAACCAGAAGATTAACCAGCAGACTAACCAGCAGGTCAACCAGCAGACTAACCAGCAGATCAACCAGCAGACTAACCAGCAGGTCAACTAGCAGACTAACCAGCAGGTCAACCAGCAGACTAACCAGAAGGTCAACTAGCAGACTAACCAGCAGATCAACCAGCAGACTAACCAGTAGGTCAACTAGCAGACTAACCAGCAGACTAACCAGCACGTCAACCAGCAGACTAACCAGAAGATTAACCAGCAGACTAACCAGCAGGTCAACCAGCAGACTAACCAGCAGATCAACCAGCAGACTAACCAGCAGGTCAACTAGCAGACAAACCAGCAGGTCATCCAGCAGACTAACCAGCATGTCAACCAGCAGACTAACAAGCATACTAACCAGAAGATCAACCAGCAGACTAACCAGCAGGTCAACTAGCAGACTAACCAGAAGATCAACCAGCAGACTAACCAGCAGGTCCACCAGCAGACTAACCAACAGGTCAACCAGCAGACTAACTAGCAGACTAACCGGCAGATCAACCAGCAAAACTAACCAGCAGATCAACGAGCAGACTAACCAGCAGGTCAACCAGACGACTAACCAGCAGGTCAACTAGCAAACTGACCAACAGACTAACAAGCAGACTAACCAGCAGACTAACTAGCAGGTCAACTAGCAGACTAACCAGCAGACTAACCAGCAGATCAGCCAGCAGACTAACCAGCAGGTCAACCAGCAGATCAACCAGCAGACTAACCAAAAGATCAACCAGCAGACTAACCAGCAGGTCAACTAGCAGACTAACCAGCAGGTCAACCAGCCGACTAACCAGCAGGTCAACCAGCAGACTAACCAGAAGATCAACTAGCAGACTAACCAGCAGGTCAACCAGCAGACTAACCAGCAGATCAACCAGCAGACTAACCAGCAGACTAACCAGCAGGTCAACCAGCAGACTAACCAGCAGACTAACCAGCAGACTAACCAAAAGATCAACCAGCAGACTAACCAGCAGGTAAACCAGCAGACTAACAAGCAAACTAACCAGAAGATCAACCAGCAGACTAACCAGCAGGTCAACCAGCAGAGTAACCAGAAGATCAACCAGCAGACTAACCAGCAGGTCCACCAGCAGACTAACCAACAGGTCAACTAGCAGACTAACCAGCAGACTAACCAGCAGGTCAACTAGCAGACTAACCAGCAGGTCAACCAGCAGACTAACCATCAGACTAACCAGCAGGTCAACCAGCAGACTAACAAGCAGACCAACCAGAAGATCAACCAGCAGACTAACCAGCAGGTCAACCAGCAGACTAACCAGAAGATCAACCAGCCGGTCCACCAGCAGACTAACCAACAGGTCAACTAGCAGACTAACCAGCAGGTCAACTAGCAGAATAACCAGCAGGTCAACTAGCAGACTACCCAGCAGACTAACCAGCAGCTCAACTAGCAGACTAACCAGCAGGTCCACCAGCAGACTAACCAGCAGGTCAACTAGCAGACTAACCAGCAGATCAACCAGCAGACTAACCAGCAGACTTACAAGCAGACTAACCAGCAGATCAACCAGCAGATCAACCAGCAGACTAACCAGCAGACTAACCAGCAGATCAACCAGCAGACTAACCAGAAGATCAACCAGCAAACTAACCAGCAGGTCAACTAGCAGACAAACCAGCAGACTAACCAGCAGATCAACGAGCAGACTAGCCAGCAGGTCAACCAGCAGACTAACCGGCAGGTACCTAGCAGACTAACCAGCAGGTCAAGCAGCAGACTAACCAGAAGATCAACCAGCAGACTAACCAGCAGGTCAACTAGCAGACTAACCAGCAGACTAACCAGCAGGTCAACTGGCAGACTAACCAGCAGACTAACCAGCAGATCAACCAGCAGACTAACCGGAAGATCAACCAGCAGATCAACCAAGAGACTAACCAGCAGGTCAACCAAGAGACTAACCAGCAGACTAACCCGCAGGTCAACGAGCAGACAAACCAGCAGGTCCACCAGCAGACTAACCAACAGGTCAACTAGCAGACTAACCAGCAGACTAACCAGCAGGTCAACTAGCAGACTACCCAGCAGACTAACCAGCAGCTCAACTAGCAGACTAACCAGCAGGTCCACCAGCAGACTAACCAGCAGGTCAACTAGCAGACTAACCAGCAGAACAACCAGCAGACTAACCAGCAGATCAACCAGCAGACTTACAAGCAGACTAACCAGCAGATCAACCAGCAGACTAACCAGCAGGTCAACCAGCAGACTAACCAAAAGATCAACCAGCAGACTAACCAGCAGGTCAACTAGCAGACTAACCAGCAGGTCAACCAGCAGACTAACCAGAAGATCAACCAGCAGACTAACCAGCAGGTCAACTAGCAGACTAACCAGCAGGTCAACCAGCAGACTAACCAGCAGATCAACCATCAGACTAACCAGCAGGTCAACCAGCAGACTAACAAGCAGACCAACCAGAAGATCAACCAGCAGACTAACCAGCAGGTCAACCAGCAGACTAACCAGAAGATCAACCAGCAGGTCCACCAGCAGACTAACCAACAGGTCAACTAGCAGACTAACCAGCAGGTCAACTAGCAGACTAACCAGCAGATCAACCAGGAGACTAACCAGCAGGTCAACCAGCAGACTAACCAGAAGATAAACCAGCAGATCAACCAGCAGACTAACCAGAATTTTAACTAGCAGACTAACCAGCACACTAGCCAGCAGGTCAACTATCAGACTAACCAGAAGATCAACCAGCAGACTAACCAAGAGACTAACCAGCAGACTAACCAGCAGATCAACCAGCAGACTAACCTGAAGATCAACCAGCAAACTAACCAGCAGGTCAACTAGCAGATTAACCAGCAGACTAACCAGCAGATCAACGAGCAGACTAGCCAGCAGGTCAACCAGCAGACTAACCAGCCGGTCACCTAGCAGACTAACTAGCAGACTAACCAGCAGATCAACGAGCAGACTAACCAGCAGGTCAACCAGCAGACTAACCAGCAGATCAACCAAGAGACTAACCAGCAGGTCAACCAGCAGACTAACCAGCAGGTCAACCAGCAGACTAACCAACAGGTCAACTAGCAGACTAACCAGCAGACTAACCACCAGATCAACCAGCAGACTAACCAGCAGGTCAACTAGCAGACTAACCAGCAGACTAACCAGCAGGTCAACTAGCAGACTAACCAGCAGGTCAACCAGCAGACTAACCAGCAAGTCAACTGGCAGACTAACCAGCAGACTAACCAGCAGTTCAGCCTGCAGACTAACCAGAAGGTCAACTAGCAGACTAACCAGCAGGTCAACCAGCAGACTAACCAGTAGGTCAACTAGCAGACTAACCAGCAGGTCAACCAGAAGACTAACCAGCACGTCAACCAGCAGACTAACCAGAAGATAAACCAGCAGACTAAACAGCAGATCAACCAGCAGACTAACCAGCAGGTCAACCAGCAGACTAACCAGCAGACTAACCAGCAGATCAACCAGCAGACTAACCAGCAGATCAACCAGCAGACTAACCAGAAGATCAACCAGCAAACTAACCAGCAGGTCAACTAGCAGACTAACCAGCAGACTAACCAGCAGATCAACGAGCAGAGTAGCCAGCAGGTCAACCAGCAGACTAACCAGCAGGTCAACTAGCAGACTAACCAGCAGGTCAAGCAGCAGACTAACCAGCAGGTCAACCAGCAGACTAACCAGAAGATCAACCAGCAGACTAACCAGCAGGTCAACTAGCAGACTAACCAGCAGACTAACCAGCAGGTCAACTGGCAGACTAACCAGCAGACTAACCGGAAGATCAACCAGCAGATCAACCAAGAGACTAACCAGCAGGTCAACCAAGAGACTAACCAGCAGACTAACCCGCAGGTCAACGAGCAGACAAACCAGCAGACTAACCAGCAGGTCCACCAGCAGACTAACCAACAGGTCAACTAGCAGACTAACCAGCAGACTAACCAGCAGGTCAACTAGCAGAATAACCAGCAGGTCAACTAGCAGACTACCCAGCAGACTAACCAGCAGCTCAACTAGCAGACTAACCAGCAGGTCCACCAGCAGACTAACCAGCAGGTCAACTAGCAGACTAACCAGCAGAACAACCAGCAGACTAACCAGCAGATCAACCAGCAGACTAACCAGCAGATCAACCAGCAGACTTACAAGCAGACTAACCAGCAGATCAACCAGCAGACTAACCAGCAGGTCAACCAGCAGACTAACCAAAAGATCAACCAGCAGGTCAAGTAGCAGACTAACCAGCAGGTCAACCAGCATACTAACCAGAAGATCAACCAGCAGACTAACCAGCAGGTCAACCAGCAGACTAACCAGCAGATCAACCAGCAGACTAACCAGCAGACTAACCAGCAGCTCAACCAGCAGATCAACCAGCAGACTAACCAACAGGTCAACCAGCGGACTAACCAGCAGGTCAACCAGCAGACTAACCAGCAGGTCAACCAGCAGACTAACCAGAAGATCAACCAGCAGACTAACCAGCAGGTCAACTAGCAGACTAACCAGCAGACTAACCAGCAGGTCAATGGCAGACTAACCAGCAGACTAACCAGCAGATCAACCAGCAGACTAACCGGAAGATCAACCAGCAGATCAACCAAGAGACTAACCAGCAGGTCAACCAAGAGACTAACCAGCAGACTAACCCGCAGGTCAACGAGCAGACAAACCAGCAGACTAACCAGCAGATCAACCAGCAGACTAACCAGCAGGTCAACCAGCAGACTAACCAGCAGATCAACCTGCAGACTAACCAGCAGGTCAACTAGCAGACTAACCAGCAGATCAACGAGCAGACTAGCCAGCGGGTAAACCAGCAGACTAGCCAACAGGTCACCTAGCAGACTAACCAGCAGACTAACCAGCAGATCAACCAGCAGACTAACCAGCAGGTCAACCAGCAGACTAACAAGCAGACTAACCAGCAGATCAACCAGCAGACTAACCAGCAGGTCAACCAGCAGACAAACCAGAAGATCAACCAGCAGACTAACCAGCAGGTCAACCAGCAGACTAACCAGCAGATCAACTAGCAGACTAACCAGCAGATCAACCAGCAGACTAACCAGCAGGTCAACCAGCAGACTAACCAGAAGATCAACCAGCAGACTAACCAGCAGGTCAACCAGCAGACTAACTAGCAGACTAACCAGCAGGTCAACCAGCAGATCAACCAGCAGACTAACCAGCAGGTCAACTAGCAGACTAACCAGCAGATCAACGAGCAGACTAACCAGCAGGTCAACCAGCAGACTAACCAGAAGGTCAACTAGCAGACTAACCAGCAGATCAACCAGCAGACTAACCAGTAGGTCAACTAGCAGACTAACCAGCAGACTAACCAGCAGGTCAACCAGAAGACTAACCAGCAGGTCAACCAGCAGACTAACCAGCAGATCAACCAGCAGACTAACCAGCAGATCAACCAGCAGGTCAACTAGCAGACTAACCAGCAGGTCAACCAGCAGACTAACCAGCAGGTCAACCAGCAGGTCAACCAGCAGACTAACAAGAAGATCAACCAGCAGACTAACCAGCAGGTCAACTAGCAGACTAACCAGAAGATCAACCAGCAGACTAACCAGCAGGTCCACCAGCAGACTAACCAACAGGTCAACCAGCAGACTAACTAGCAGACTAACCGGCAGATCAACCAGCAAAACTAACCAGCAGATCAACGAGCAGACTAACCAGCAGGTCAACCAGACGACTAACCAGCAGGTCAACTAGCAAACTGACCAACAGACTAACAAGCAGACTAACCAGCAGACTAACTAGCAGGTCAACTAGCAGACTAACCAGCAGACTAACCAGCAGATCAGCCAGCAGACTAACCAGCAGGTCAACCAGCAGATCAACCAGCAGACTAACCAGCAGATCAACCAGCAGACTAACCAAAAGATCAACCAGCAGACTAACCAGCAGGTCAACTAGCAGACTAACCAGCAGGTCAACCAGCAGACTAACCAGCAGATCAACCAGCAGACTAACCAGCAGACTAACCAGCAGGTCAACCAGCAGACTAACCAGCAGGTCAACCAGCAGACTAACCAAAAGATCAACCAGCAGACTAACAAGCAAACTAACCAGAAGATCAACCAGCAGGTCAACCAGCAGACTAACCAGAAGATCAACCAGCAGACTAACCAGCAGGTCCACCAGCAGACTAACCAACAGGTCAACTAGCAGACTAACCAGCAGACTAACCAGCAGGTCAACTAGCAGACTAACCAGCAGGTCAACCAGCAGGTCAACCAGCAGACTAACAAGAAGATCAACCAGCAGACTAACCAGCAGGTCAACTAGCAGACTAACCAGAAGATCAACCAGCAGACTAACCAGCAGGTCCACCAGCAGACTAACCAACAGGTCAACCAGCAGACTAACTAGCAGACTAACCGGCAGATCAACCAGCAAAACTAACCAGCAGATCAACGAGCAGACTAACCAGCAGGTCAACCAGACGACTAACCAGCAGGTCAACTAGCAAACTGACCAACAGACTAACAAGCAGACTAACCAGCAGACTAACTAGCAGGTCAACTAGCAGACTAACCAGCAGACTAACCAGCAGATCAGCCAGCAGACTAACCAGCAGGTCAACCAGCAGATCAACCAGCAGACTAACCAGCAGATCAACCAGCAGACTAACCAAAAGATCAACCAGCAGACTAACCAGCAGGTCAACTAGCAGACTAACCAGCAGGTCAACCAGCAGACTAACCAGAAGATCAGCCAGCAGGTCAACTAGCAGACTAACCAGCAGGTCAACCAGCAGACTAACCAGCAGATCAACCAGCAGACTAACCAGCAGACTAACCAGCAGGTCAACCAGCAGACTAACCAGCAGGTCAACCAGCAGACTAACCAAAAGATCAACCAGCAGACTAACAAGCAAACTAACCAGAAGATCAACCAGCAGGTCAACCAGCAGACTAACCAGAAGATCAACCAGCAGACTAACCAGCAGGTCCACCAGCAGACTAACCAACAGGTCAACTAGCAGACTAACCAGCAGACTAACCAGCAGGTCAACTAGCAGACTAACCAGCAGGTCAACCAGCAGACTAACCAGCAGACTAACCAGCAGGTCAAACAGCAGATCAACCAGCAGACTAACCAGCAGGTCAACTAGCAGACTAACCAGCAGATCAACGAGCAGACTAACCAGCAGGTCAACCAGCAGACTAACCAGAAGGTCAACTAGCAGACTAACCAGCAGATCAACCAGCAGACTAACCAGTAGGTCAACTAGCAGACTAACCAGCAGACTAACCAGCACGTCAACCAGCAGACTAACCAGAAGATTAACCAGCAGACTAACCAGCAGGTCAACCAGCAGACTAACCAGCAGATCAACCAGCAGACTAACCAGCAGGTCAACTAGCAGACAAACCAGCAGGTCATCCAGCAGACTAACCAGCATGTCAACCAGCAGACTAACAAGCAGACTAACCAGAAGATCAACCAGCAGACTAACCAGCAGGTCAACTAGCAGACTAACCAGAAGATCAACCAGCAGACTAACCAGCAGGTCCACCAGCAGACTAACCAACAGGTCAACCAGCAGACTAACTAGCAGACTAACCGGCAGATCAACCAGCAAAACTAACCAGCAGATCAACGAGCAGACTAACCAGCAGGTCAACCAGACGACTAACCAGCAGGTCAACTAGCAAACTGACCAACAGACTAACAAGCAGACTAACCAGCAGACTAACTAGCAGGTCAACTAGCAGACTAACCAGCAGACTAACCAGCAGATCAGCCAGCAGACTAACCAGCAGGTCAACCAGCAGATCAACCAGCAGACTAACCAAAAGATCAACCAGCAGACTAACCAGCAGGTCAACTAGCAGACTAACCAGCAGGTCAACCAGCCGACTAACCAGCAGGTCAACCAGCAGACTAACCAGAAGATCAACTAGCAGACTAACCAGCAGGTCAACCAGCAGATCAACCAGCAGACTAACCAGCAGACTAACCAGCAGGTCAACCAGCAGACTAACCAGCAGACTAACCAGCAGACTAACCAAAAGATCAACCAGCAGACTAACCAGCAGGTAAACCAGCAGACTAACAAGCAAACTAACCAGAAGATCAACCAGCAGACTAACCAGCAGGTCAACCAGCAGAGTAACCAGAAGATCAACCAGCAGACTAACCAGCAGGTCCACCAGCAGACTAACCAACAGGTCAACTAGCAGACTAACCAGCAGACTAACCAGCAGGTCAACTAGCAGACTAACCAGCAGGTCAACCAGCAGACTAACCATCAGACTAACCAGCAGGTCAACCAGCAGACTAACAAGCAGACCAACCAGAAGATCAACCAGCAGACTAACCAGCAGGTCAACCAGCAGACTAACCAGAAGATCAACCAGCCGGTCCACCAGCAGACTAACCAACAGGTCAACTAGCAGACTAACCAGCAGGTCAACTAGCAGAATAACCAGCAGGTCAACTAGCAGACTACCCAGCAGACTAACCAGCAGCTCAACTAGCAGACTAACCAGCAGGTCCACCAGCAGACTAACCAGCAGGTCAACTAGCAGACTAACCAGCAGATCAACCAGCAGACTAACCAGCAGACTTACAAGCAGACTAACCAGCAGATCAACCAGCAGATCAACCAGCAGACTAACCAGCAGATCAACCAGCAGACTAACCAGAAGATCAACCAGCAAACTAACCAGCAGGTCAACTAGCAGACTAACCAGCAGACTAACCAGCAGATCAACGAGCAGACTAGCCAGCAGGTCAACCAGCAGACTAACCGGCAGGTCAACTAGCAGACTAACCAGCAGGTCAAGCAGCAGACTAACCAGAAGATCAACCAGCAGACTAACCAGCAGGTCAACTAGCAGACTAACCAGCAGACTAACCAGCAGGTCAACTGGCAGACTAACCAGCAGACTAACCAGCAGATCAACCAGCAGACTAACCGGAAGATCAACCAGCAGATCAACCAAGAGACTAACCAGCAGGTCAACCAAGAGACTAACCAGCAGACTAACCCGCAGGTCAACGAGCAGACAAACCAGCAGACTAACCAGCAGGTCCACCAGCAGACTAACCAACAGGTCAACTAGCAGACTAACCAGCAGACTAACCAGCAGGTCAACTAGCAGACTACCCAGCAGACTAACCAGCAGCTCAACTAGCAGACTAACCAGCAGGTCCACCAGCAGACTAACCAGCAGGTCAACTAGCAGACTAACCAGCAGAACAACCAGCAGACTAACCAGCAGACTAACCAGCAGATCAACCAGCAGACTTACAAGCAGACTAACCAGCAGATCAACCAGCAGACTAACCAGCAGGTCAACCAGCAGACTAACCAAAAGATCAACCAGCAGACTAACCAGCAGGTCAACTAGCAGACTAACCAGCAGGTCAACCAGCAGACTAACCAGCAGGTCAACTAGCAGACTAACCAGCAGGTCAACCAGCAGACTAACCAGCAGATCAACCTGCAGACTAACCAGCAGGTCAACTAGCAGACTAACCAGCAGATCAACGAGCAGACTAGCCAGCGGGTCAACCAGCAGACTAGCCAACAGGTCACCTAGCAGACTAACCAGCAGACTAACCAGCAGATCAACCAGCAGACTAACCAGCAGGTCAACCAGCAGACTAACAAGCATACTAACCAGCAGATCAACCAGCAGACTAACCAGCAGGTCAACCAGCAGACAAACCAGAAGATCAACCAGCAGACTAACCAGCAGGTCAACCAGCAGACTAACCAGCAGATCAACCAGCAGACTAACCAGCAGATCAACCAGCAGACTAACCAGCAGGTCAACCAGCAGACTAACCGGAAGATCAACCAGCAGACTAACCAGCAGGTCAACCAGCAGACTAACCAGCAGATCAACCAGCAGACTAACCAGCAGGTCAACCAGCAGACTAACTAGCAGACTAACCAGCAGGTCAACCAGCAGATCAACCAGCAGACTAACCAGCAGGTCAACTAGCAGACTAACCAGCAGATCAACGAGCAGACTAACCAGCAGGTCAACCAGCAGACTAACCAGAAGGTCAACTAGCAGACTAACCAGCAGATCAACCAGCAGACTAACCAGTAGGTCAACTAGCAGACTAACCAGCAGACTAACCAGCAGGTCAACCAGAAGACTAACCAGCAGGTCAACCAGCAGACTAACCAGCAGATCAACCAGCAGACTAACCAGCAGATCAACCAGCAGGTCAACTAGCAGACTAACCAGCAGGTCAACCAGCAGACTAACCAGCAGGTCAACCAGCAGGTCAACCAGCAGACTAACACGAAGATCAACCAGCAGACTAACCAGCAGGTCAACTAGCAGACTAACCAGCAGATCAACGAGCAGACTAACCAGCAGGTCAACCAGCAGACTAACCAGAAGGTCAACTAGCAGACTAACCAGCAGATCAACCAGCAGACTAACCAGTAGGTCAACTAGCAGACTAACCAGCAGACTAACCAGCACGTCAACCAGCAGACTAACCAGAAGATTAACCAGCAGACTAACCAGCAGGTCAACCAGCAGACTAACCAGCAGATCAACCAGCAGACTAACCAGCAGGTCAACTAGCAGACAAACCAGCAGGTCATCCAGCAGACTAACCAGCATGTCAACCAGCAGACTAACAAGCAGACTAACCGGAAGATCAACCAGCAGACTAACCAGCAGGTCAACTAGCAGACTAACCAGAAGATCAACCAGCAGACTAACCAGCAGGTCCACCAGCAGACTAACCAACAGGTCAACCAGCAGACTAACTAGCAGACTAACCGGCAGATCAACCAGCAAAACTAACCAGCAGATCAACGAGCAGACTAACCAGCAGGTCAACCAGACGACTAACCAGCAGGTCAACTAGCAAACTGACCAACAGACTAACAAGCAGACTAACCAGCAGACTAACTAGCAGGTCAACTAGCAGACTAACCAGCAGACTAACCAGCAGATCAGCCAGCAGACTAACCAGCAGGTCAACCAGCAGATCAACCAGCAGACTAACCAAAAGATCAACCAGCAGACTAACCAGCAGGTCAACTAGCAGACTAACCAGCAGGTCAACCAGCCGACTAACCAGCAGGTCAACCAGCAGACTAACCAGAAGATCAACTAGCAGACTAACCAGCAGGTCAACCAGCAGACTAACCAGCAGATCAACCAGCAGACTAACCAGCAGACTAACCAGCAGGTCAACCAGCAGAGTAACCAGCAGACTAACCAGCAGACTAACCAAAAGATCAACCAGCAGACTAACCAGCAGGTAAACCAGCAGACTAACAAGCAAACTAACCAGAAGATCAACCAGCAGACTAACCAGCAGGTCAACCAGCAGAGTAACCAGAAGATCAACCAGCAGACTAACCAGCAGGTCCACCAGCAGACTAACCAACAGGTCAACTAGCAGACTAACCAGCAGACTAAACAGCAGATCAACCAGCAGACTAACCAGCAGGTCAACCAGCAGACTAACCAGCAGACTAACCAGCAGATCAACCAGCAGACTAACCAGCAGATCAACCAGCAGACTAACCAGAAGATCAACCAGCAAACTAACCAGCAGGTCAACTAGCAGACTAACCAGCAGACTAACCAGCAGATCAACGAGCAGACTAGCCAGCAGGTCAACCAGCAGACTAACCAGCAGGTCAACTAGCAGACTAACCAGCAGGTCAAGCAGCAGACTAACCAGCAGGTCAACCAGCAGACTAACCAGAAGATCAACCAGCAGACTAACCAGCAGGTCAACTAGCAGACTAACCAGCAGACTAACCAGCAGGTCAACTGGCAGACTAACCAGCAGACTAACCGGAAGATCAACCAGCAGATCAACCAAGAGACTAACCAGCAGGTCAACCAAGAGACTAACCAGCAGACTAACCCGCAGGTCAACGAGCAGACAAACCAGCAGACTAACCAGCAGGTCCACCAGCAGACTAACCAACAGGTCAACTAGCAGACTAACCAGCAGACTAACCAGCAGGTCAACTAGCAGAATAACCAGCAGGTCAACTAGCAGACTACCCAGCAGACTAACCAGCAGCTCAACTAGCAGACTAACCAGCAGGTCCACCAGCAGACTAACCAGCAGGTCAACTAGCAGACTAACCAGCAGAACAACCAGCAGACTAACCAGCAGATCAACCAGCAGACTAACCAGCAGATCAACCAGCAGACTTACAAGCAGACTAACCAGCAGATCAACCAGCAGACTAACCAGCAGGTCAACCAGCAGACTAACCAAAAGATCAACCAGCAGGTCAAGTAGCAGACTAACCAGCAGGTCAACCAGCATACTAACCAGAAGATCAACCAGCAGACTAACCAGCAGGTCAACCAGCAGACTAACCAGCAGATCAACCAGCAGACTAACCAGCAGACTAACCAGCAGCTCAACCAGCAGACTAACCAGCAGATCAACCAGCAGACTAACCAACAGGTCAACCAGCGGACTAACCAGCAGGTCAACCAGCAGACTAACCAGCAGGTCAACCAGCAGACTAACCAGAAGATCAACCAGCAGACTAACCAGCAGGTCAACTAGCAGACTAACCAGCAGACTAACCAGCAGGTCAATGGCAGACTAACCAGCAGACTAACCAGCAGATCAACCAGCAGACTAACCGGAAGATCAACCAGCAGATCAACCAAGAGACTAACCAGCAGGTCAACCAAGAGACTAACCAGCAGACTAACCCGCAGGTCAACGAGCAGACAAACCAGCAGACTAACCAGCAGATCAACCAGCAGACTAACCAGCAGGTCAACCAGCAGACTAACCAGCAGATCAACCTGCAGACTAACCAGCAGGTCAACTAGCAGACTAACCAGCAGATCAACGAGCAGACTAGCCAGCGGGTCAACCAGCAGACTAGCCAACAGGTCACCTAGCAGACTAACCAGCAGACTAACCAGCAGATCAACCAGCAGACTAACCAGCAGGTCAACCAGCAGACTAACAAGCAGACTAACCAGCAGATCAACCAGCAGACTAACCAGCAGGTCAACCAGCAGACAAACCAGAAGATCAACCAGCAGACTAACCAGCAGGTCAACCAGCAGACTAACCAGCAGATCAACTAGCAGACTAACCAGCAGATCAACCAGCAGACTAACCAGCAGGTCAACCAGCAGACTAACCAGAAGATCAACCAGCAGACTAACCAGCAGGTCAACCAGCAGACTAACTAGCAGACTAACCAGCAGGTCAACCAGCAGATCAACCAGCAGACTAACCAGCAGGTCAACTAGCAGACTAACCAGCAGATCAACGAGCAGACTAACCAGCAGGTCAACCAGCAGACTAACCAGAAGGTCAACTAGCAGACTAACCAGCAGATCAACCAGCAGACTAACCAGTAGGTCAACTAGCAGACTAACCAGCAGACTAACCAGCAGGTCAACCAGAAGACTAACCAGCAGGTCAACCAGCAGACTAACCAGCAGATCAACCAGCAGACTAACCAGCAGATCAACCAGCAGGTCAACTAGCAGACTAACCAGCAGGTCAACCAGCAGACTAACCAGCAGGTCAACCAGCAGGTCAACCAGCAGACTAACAAGAAGATCAACCAGCAGACTAACCAGCAGGTCAACTAGCAGACTAACCAGAAGATCAACCAGCAGACTAACCAGCAGGTCCACCAGCAGACTAACCAACAGGTCAACCAGCAGACTAACTAGCAGACTAACCGGCAGATCAACCAGCAAAACTAACCAGCAGATCAACGAGCAGACTAACCAGCAGGTCAACCAGACGACTAACCAGCAGGTCAACTAGCAAACTGACCAACAGACTAACAAGCAGACTAACCAGCAGACTAACTAGCAGGTCAACTAGCAGACTAACCAGCAGACTAACCAGCAGATCAGCCAGCAGACTAACCAGCAGGTCAACCAGCAGATCAACCAGCAGACTAACCAAAAGATCAACCAGCAGACTAACCAGCAGGTCAACTAGCAGACTAACCAGCAGGTCAACCAGCCGACTAACCAGCAGGTCAACCAGCAGACTAACCAGAAGATCAACTAGCAGACTAACCAGCAGGTCAACCAGCAGACTAACCAGCAGATCAACGAGCAGACTAACCAGCAGGTCATCCAGCAGACTAACCAGCATGTCAACCAGCAGACTAACAAGCAGACTAACCGGAAGATCAACCAGCAGACTAACCAGCAGGTCAACTAGCAGACTAACCAGAAGATCAACCAGCAGACTAACCAGCAGGTCCACCAGCAGACTAACCAACAGGTCAACCAGCAGACTAACTAGCAGACTAACCGGCAGATCAACCAGCAAAACTAACCAGCAGATCAACGAGCAGACTAACCAGCAGGTCAACCAGACGACTAACCAGCAGGTCAACTAGCAAACTGACCAACAGACTAACAAGCAGACTAACCAGCAGACTAACTAGCAGGTCAACTAGCAGACTAACCAGCAGACTAACCAGCAGATCAGCCAGCAGACTAACCAGCAGGTCAACCAGCAGATCAACCAGCAGACTAACCAGCAGATCAACCAGCAGACTAACCAAAAGATCAACCAGCAGACTAACCAGCAGGTCAACTAGCAGACTAACCAGCAGGTCAACCAGCAGACTAACCAGAAGATCAGCCAGCAGGTCAACTAGCAGACTAACCAGCAGGTCAACCAGCAGACTAACCAGCAGATCAACCAGCAGACTAACCAGCAGACTAACCAGCAGGTCAACCAGCAGACTAACCAGCAGGTCAACCAGCAGACTAACCAAAAGATCAACCAGCAGACTAACAAGCAAACTAACCAGAAGATCAACCAGCAGGTCAACCAGCAGACTAACCAGAAGATCAACCAGCAGACTAACCAGCAGGTCCACCAGCAGACTAACCAACAGGTCAACTAGCAGACTAACCAGCAGACTAACCAGCAGGTCAACTAGCAGACTAACCAGCAGGTCAACCAGCAGACTAACCAGCAGACTAACCAGCAGGTCAAACAGCAGATCAACCAGCAGACTAACCAGCAGGTCAACTAGCAGACTAACCAGCAGATCAACGAGCAGACTAACCAGCAGGTCAACCAGCAGACTAACCAGAAGGTCAACTAGCAGACTAACCAGCAGATCAACCAGCAGACTAACCAGTAGGTCAACTAGCAGACTAACCAGCAGACTAACCAGCACGTCAACCAGCAGACTAACCAGAAGATTAACCAGCAGACTAACCAGCAGGTCAACCAGCAGACTAACCAGCAGATCAACCAGCAGACTAACCAGCAGGTCAACTAGCAGACAAACCAGCAGGTCATCCAGCAGACTAACCAGCATGTCAACCAGCAGACTAACAAGCAGACTAACCAGAAGATCAACCAGCAGACTAACCAGCAGGTCAACTAGCAGACTAACCAGAAGATCAACCAGCAGACTAACCAGCAGGTCCACCAGCAGACTAACCAACAGGTCAACCAGCAGACTAACTAGCAGACTAACCGGCAGATCAACCAGCAAAACTAACCAGCAGATCAACGAGCAGACTAACCAGCAGGTCAACCAGACGACTAACCAGCAGGTCAACTAGCAAACTGACCAACAGACTAACAAGCAGACTAACCAGCAGACTAACTAGCAGGTCAACTAGCAGACTAACCAGCAGACTAACCAGCAGATCAGCCAGCAGACTAACCAGCAGGTCAACCAGCAGATCAACCAGCAGACTAACCAAAAGATCAACCAGCAGACTAACCAGCAGGTCAACTAGCAGACTAACCAGCAGGTCAACCAGCCGACTAACCAGCAGGTCAACCAGCAGACTAACCAGAAGATCAACTAGCAGACTAACCAGCAGGTCAACCAGCAGACTAACCAGCAGATCAACCAGCAGACTAACCAGCAGACTAACCAGCAGGTCAACCAGCAGACTAACCAGCAGACTAACCAGCAGACTAACCAAAAGATCAACCAGCAGACTAACCAGCAGGTAAACCAGCAGACTAACAAGCAAACTAACCAGAAGATCAACCAGCAGACTAACCAGCAGGTCAACCAGCAGAGTAACCAGAAGATCAACCAGCAGACTAACCAGCAGGTCCACCAGCAGACTAACCAACAGGTCAACTAGCAGACTAACCAGCAGACTAACCAGCAGGTCAACTAGCAGACTAACCAGCAGGTCAACCAGCAGACTAACCATCAGACTAACCAGCAGGTCAACCAGCAGACTAACAAGCAGACCAACCAGAAGATCAACCAGCAGACTAACCAGCAGGTCAACCAGCAGACTAACCAGAAGATCAACCAGCCGGTCCACCAGCAGACTAACCAACAGGTCAACTAGCAGACTAACCAGCAGGTCAACTAGCAGAATAACCAGCAGGTCAACTAGCAGACTACCCAGCAGACTAACCAGCAGCTCAACTAGCAGACTAACCAGCAGGTCCACCAGCAGACTAACCAGCAGGTCAACTAGCAGACTAACCAGCAGATCAACCAGCAGACTAACCAGCAGACTTACAAGCAGACTAACCAGCAGATCAACCAGCAGATCAACCAGCAGACTAACCAGCAGACTAACCAGCAGATCAACCAGCAGACTAACCAGAAGATCAACCAGCAAACTAACCAGCAGGTCAACTAGCAGACTAACCAGCAGACTAACCAGCAGATCAACGAGCAAACTAGCCAGCAGGTCAACCAGCAGACTAACCGGCAGGTCAACTAGCAGACTAACCAGCAGGTCAAGCAGCAGACTAACCAGAAGATCAACCAGCAGACTAACCAGCAGGTCAACTAGCAGACTAACCAGCAGACTAACCAGCAGGTCAACTGGCAGACTAACCAGCAGACTAACCAGCAGATCAACCAGCAGACTAACCGGAAGATCAACCAGCAGATCAACCAAGAGACTAACCAGCAGGTCAACCAAGAGACTAACCAGCAGACTAACCCGCAGGTCAACGAGCAGACAAACCAGCAGACTAACCAGCAGGTCCACCAGCAGACTAACCAACAGGTCAACTAGCAGACTAACCAGCAGACTAACCAGCAGGTCAACTAGCAGACTACCCAGCAGACTAACCAGCAGCTCAACTAGCAGACTAACCAGCAGGTCCACCAGCAGACTAACCAGCAGGTCAACTAGCAGACTAACCAGCAGAACAACCAGCAGACTAACCAGCAGACTAACCAGCAGATCAACCAGCAGACTTACAAGCAGACTAACCAGCAGATCAACCAGCAGACTAACCAGCAGGTCAACCAGCAGACTAACCAAAAGATCAACCAGCAGACTAACCAGCAGGTCAACTAGCAGACTAACCAGCAGGTCAACCAGCAGACTAACCAGCAGGTCAACTAGCAGACTAACCAGCAGGTCAACCAGCAGACTAACCAGCAGATCAACCTGCAGACTAACCAGCAGGTCAACTAGCAGACTAACCAGCAGATCAACGAGCAGACTAGCCAGCGGGTCAACCAGCAGACTAGCCAACAGGTCACCTAGCAGACTAACCAGCAGACTAACCAGCAGATCAACCAGCAGACTAACCAGCAGGTCAACCAGCAGACTAACAAGCATACTAACCAGCAGATCAACCAGCAGACTAACCAGCAGGTCAACCAGCAGACAAACCAGAAGATCAACCAGCAGACTAACCAGCAGGTCAACCAGCAGACTAACCAGCAGATCAACCAGCAGACTAACCAGCAGATCAACCAGCAGACTAACCAGCAGGTCAACCAGCAGACTAACCGGAAGATCAACCAGCAGACTAACCAGCAGGTCAACCAGCAGACTAACCAGCAGATCAACCAGCAGACTAACCAGCAGGTCAACCAGCAGACTAACTAGCAGACTAACCAGCAGGTCAACCAGCAGATCAACCAGCAGACTAACCAGCAGGTCAACTAGCAGACTAACCAGCAGATCAACGAGCAGACTAACCAGCAGGTCAACCAGCAGACTAACCAGAAGGTCAACTAGCAGACTAACCAGCAGATCAACCAGCAGACTAACCAGTAGGTCAACTAGCAGACTAACCAGCAGACTAACCAGCAGGTCAACCAGAAGACTAACCAGCAGGTCAACCAGCAGACTAACCAGCAGATCAACCAGCAGACTAACCAGCAGATCAACCAGCAGGTCAACTAGCAGACTAACCAGCAGGTCAACCAGCAGACTAACCAGCAGGTCAACCAGCAGGTCAACCAGCAGACTAACACGAAGATCAACCAGCAGACTAACCAGCAGGTCAACTAGCAGACTAACCAGCAGATCAACGAGCAGACTAACCAGCAGGTCAACCAGCAGACTAACCAGAAGGTCAACTAGCAGACTAACCAGCAGATCAACCAGCAGACTAACCAGTAGGTCAACTAGCAGACTAACCAGCAGACTAACCAGCACGTCAACCAGCAGACTAACCAGAAGATTAACCAGCAGACTAACCAGCAGGTCAACCAGCAGACTAACCAGCAGATCAACCAGCAGACTAACCAGCAGGTCAACTAGCAGACAAACCAGCAGGTCATCCAGCAGACTAACCAGCATGTCAACCAGCAGACTAACAAGCAGACTAACCAGAAGATCAACCAGCAGACTAACCAGCAGGTCAACTAGCAGACTAACCAGAAGATCAACCAGCAGACTAACCAGCAGGTCCACCAGCAGACTAACCAACAGGTCAACCAGCAGACTAACTAGCAGACTAACCGGCAGATCAACCAGCAAAACTAACCAGCAGATCAACGAGCAGACTAACCAGCAGGTCAACCAGACGACTAACCAGCAGGTCAACTAGCAAACTGACCAACAGACTAACAAGCAGACTAACCAGCAGACTAACTAGCAGGTCAACCAGCAGACTAACCAGCAGACTAACCAGCAGATCAGCCAGCAGACTAACCAGCAGGTCAACCAGCAGATCAACCAGCAGACTAACCAAAAGATCAACCAGCAGACTAACCAGCAGGTCAACTAGCAGACTAACCAGCAGGTCAACCAGCCGACTAACCAGCAGGTCAACCAGCAGACTAACCAGAAGATCAACTAGCAGACTAACCAGCAGGTCAACCAGCAGACTAACCAGCAGATCAACCAGCAGACTAACCAGCAGACTAACCAGCAGGTCAACCAGCAGACTAACCAGCAGACTAACCAAAAGATCAACCAGCAGACTAACCAGCAGGTAAACCAGCAGACTAACAAGCAAACTAACCAGAAGATCAACCAGCAGACTAACCAGCAGGTCAACCAGCAGAGTAACCAGAAGATCAACCAGCAGACTAACCAGCAGGTCCACCAGCAGACTAACCAACAGGTCAACTAGCAGACTAACCAGCAGACTAACCAGCAGGTCAACTAGCAGACTAACCAGCAGGTCAACCAGCAGACTAACCATCAGACTAACCAGCAGGTCAACCAGCAGACTAACAAGCAGACCAACCAGAAGATCAACCAGCAGACTAACCAGCAGGTCAACCAGCAGACTAACCAGAAGATCAACCAGCCGGTCCACCAGCAGACTAACCAACAGGTCAACTAGCAGACTAACCAGCAGGTCAACTAGCAGAATAACCAGCAGGTCAACTAGCAGACTACCCAGCAGACTAACCAGCAGCTCAACTAGCAGACTAACCAGCAGGTCCACCAGCAGACTAACCAGCAGGTCAACTAGCAGACTAACCAGCAGATCAACCAGCAGACTAACCAGCAGACTTACAAGCAGACTAACCAGCAGATCAACCAGCAGATCGACCAGCAGACTAACCAGCAGACTAACCAGCAGGTCAACCAGCAGACTAACCAGAAGATCAACCAGCAAACTAACCAGCAGGTCAACTAGCAGACTAACCAGCAGACTAACCAGCAGATCAACGAGCAGACTAGCCAGCAGGTCAACCAGCAGACTAACCGGCAGGTCAACTAGCAGACTAACCAGCAGGTCAAGCAGCAGACTAACCAGAAGATCAACCAGCAGACTAACCAGCAGGTCAACTAGCAGACTAACCAGCAGACTAACCAGCAGGTCAACTGGCAGACTAACCAGCAGACTAACCAGCAGATCAACCAGCAGACTAACCAGCAGGTCAACCAAGAGACTAACCAGCAGACTAACCCGCAGGTCAACGAGCAGACAAACCAGCAGACTAACCAGCAGGTCCACCAGCAGACTAACCAACAGGTCAACTAGCAGACTAACCAGCAGACTAACCAGCAGGTCAACTAGCAGACTACCCAGCAGACTAACCAGCAGCTCAACTAGCAGACTAACCAGCAGGTCCACCAGCAGACTAACCAGCAGGTCAACTAGCAGACTAACCAGCAGAACAACCAGCAGACTAACCAGCAGACTAACCAGCAGATCAACCAGCAGACTTACAAGCAGACTAACCAGCAGATCAACCAGCAGACTAACCAGCAGGTCAACCAGCAGACTAACCAAAAGATCAACCAGCAGACTAACCAGCAGGTCAACTAGCAGACTAACCAGCAGGTCAACCAGCAGACTAACCAGCAGGTCAACTAGCAGACTAACCAGCAGTTCAACCAGCAGACTAACCAGCAGATCAACCTGCAGACTAACCAGCAGGTCAACTAGCAGACTAACCAGCAGATCAACGAGCAGACTAGCCAGCGGGTCAACCAGCAGACTAGCCAACAGGTCACCTAGCAGACTAACCAGCAGACTAACCAGCAGATCAACCAGCAGACTAACCAGCAGGTCAACCAGCAGACTAACAAGCAGACTAACCAGCAGATCAACCAGCAGACTAACCAGCAGGTCAACCAGCAGACAAACCAGAAGATCAACCAGCAGACTAACCAGCAGGTCAACCAGCAGACTAACCAGCAGATCAACCAGCAGACTAACCAGCAGATCAACCAGCAGACTAACCAGCAGGTCAACCAGCAGACTAACCGGAAGATCAACCAGCAGACTAACCAGCAGGTCAACCAGCAGACTAACCAGCAGATCAACCAGCAGACTAACCAGCAGGTCAACCAGCAGACTAACTAGCAGACTAACCAGCAGGTCAACCAGCAGATCAACCAGCAGACTAACCAGCAGGTCAACTAGCAGACTAACCAGCAGATCAACGAGCAGACTAACCAGCAGGTCAACCAGCAGACTAACCAGAAGGTCAACTAGCAGACTAACCAGCAGATCAACCAGCAGACTAACCAGTAGGTCAACTAGCAGACTAACCAGCAGACTAACCAGCAGGTCAACCAGAAGACTAACCAGCAGGTCAACCAGCAGACTAACCAGCAGATCAACCAGCAGACTAACCAGCAGATCAACCAGCAGGTCAACTAGCAGACTAACCAGCAGGTCAACCAGCAGACTAACCAGCAGGTCAACCAGCAGGTCAACCAGCAGACTAACACGAAGATCAACCAGCAGACTAACCAGCAGGTCAACTAGCAGACTAACCAGAAGATCAACCAGCAGACTAACCAGCAGGTCCACCAGCAGACTAACCAACAGGTCAACCAGCAGACTAACTAGCAGACTAACCGGCAGATCAACCAGCAAAACTAACCAGCAGATCAACGAGCAGACTAACCAGCAGGTCAACCAGACGACTAACCAGCAGGTCAACTAGCAAACTGACCAACAGACTAACAAGCAGACTAACCAGCAGACTAACTAGCAGGTCAACTAGCAGACTAACCAGCAGACTAACCAGCAGATCAGCCAGCAGACTAACCAGCAGGTCAACCAGCAGATCAACCAGCAGACTAACCAGCAGATCAACCAGCAGACTAACCAAAAGATCAACCAGCAGACTAACCAGCAGGTCAACTAGCAGACTAACCAGCAGGTCAACCAGGAGACTAACCAGAAGATCAGCCAGCAGGTCAACTAGCAGACTAACCAGCAGGTCAACCAGCAGACTAACCAGCAGATCAACCAGCAGACTAACCAGCAGGTCAACCAGCAGACTAACCAGCAGGTCAACCAGCAGCCTAACCAAAAGATCAACCAGCAGACTAACAAGCAAACTAACCAGAAGATCAACCAGCAGGTCAACCAGCAGACTAACCAGAAGATCAACCAGCAGACTAACCAGCAGGTCCACCAGCAGACTAACCAACAGGTCAACTAGCAGACTAACCAGCAGGTCAACCAGCAGACTAACCAGCAGACTAACCAGCAGTTCAACCAGCAGATCAACCAGCAGACTAACCAGCAGGTCAACTAGCAGACTAACCAGCAGATCAACGAGCAGACTAACCAGCAGGTCAACCAGCAGACTAACCAGAAGGTCAACTAGCAGACTAACCAGCAGATCAACCAGCAGACTAACCAGTAGGTCAACTAGCAGACTAACCAGCAGACTAACCAGCACGTCAACCAGCAGACTAACCAGAAGATTAACCAGCAGACTAACCAGCAGGTCAACCAGCAGACTAACCAGCAGATCAACCAGCAGACTAACCAGCAGGTCAACTAGCAGACAAACCAGCAGGTCATCCAGCAGACTAACCAGCATGTCAACCAGCAGACTAACAAGCAGACTAACCAGAAGATCAACCAGCAGACTAACCAGCAGGTCAACTAGCAGACTAACCAGAAGATCAACCAGCAGACTAACCAGCAGGTCCACCAGCAGACTAACCAACAGGTCAACCAGCAGACTAACTAGCAGACTAACCGGCAGATCAACCAGCAAAACTAACCAGCAGATCAACGAGCAGACTAACCAGCAGGTCAACCAGACGACTAACCAGCAGGTCAACTAGCAAACTGACCAACAGACTGACAAGCAGACTAACCAGCAGACTAACTAGCAGGTCAACTAGCAGACTAACCAGCAGACTAACCAGCAGATCAGCCAGCAGACTAACCAGCAGGTCAACCAGCAGATCAACCAGCAGACTAACCAAAAGATCAACCAGCAGACTAACCAGCAGGTCAACTAGCAGGTCAACTAGCAGACTAACCAGCAGACTAACCAGCAGATCAGCCAGCAGACTAACCAGCAGGTCAACCAGCAGATCAACCAGCAGACTAACCAAAAGATCAACCAGCAGACTAACCAGCAGGTCAACTAGCAGACTAACCAGCAGGTCAACCAGCCGACTAACCAGCAGGTCAACCAGCAGACTAACCAGAAGATCAACTAGCAGACTAACCAGCAGGTCAACCAGCAGACTAACCAGCAGATCAACCAGCAGACTAACCAGCAGACTAACCAGCAGGTCAACCAGCAGACTAACCAGCAGACTAACCAGCAGACTAACCAAAAGATCAACCAGCAGACTAACCAGCAGGTAAACCAGCAGACTAACAAGCAAACTAACCAGAAGATCAACCAGCAGACTAACCAGCAGGTCAACCAGCAGAGTAACCAGAAGATCAACCAGCAGACTAACCAGCAGGTCCACCAGCAGACTAACCAACAGGTCAACTAGCAGACTAACCAGCAGACTAACCAGCAGGCCAACTAGCAGACTAACCAGCAGGTCAACCAGCAGACTAACCATCAGACTAACCAGCAGGTCAACCAGCAGACTAACAAGCAGACCAACCAGAAGATCAACCAGCAGACTAACCAGCAGGTCAACCAGCAGACTAACCAGAAGATCAACCAGCAGGTCCACCAGCAGACTAACCAACAGGTCAACTAGCAGACTAACCAGCAGGTCAACTAGCAGAATAACCAGCAGGTCAACTAGCAGACTACCCAGCAGACTAACCAGCAGCTCAACTAGCAGACTAACCAGCAGGTCCACCAGCAGACTAACCAGCAGGTCAACTAGCAGACTAACCAGCAGATCAACCAGCAGACTAACCAGCAGACTTACAAGCAGACTAACCAGCAGATCAACCAGCAGATCAACCAGCAGACTAACCAGCAGACTAACCAGCAGATCAACCAGCAGACTAACCAGAAGATCAACCAGCAAACTAACCAGCAGGTCAACTAGCAGACTAACCAGCAGACTAACCAGCAGATCAACGAGCAGACTAGCCAGCAGGTCAACCAGCAGACTAACCGGCAGGTCAACTAGCAGACTAACCAGCAGGTCAAGCAGCAGACTAACCAGAAGATCAACCAGCAGACTAACCAGCAGGTCAACTAGCAGACTAACCAGCAGACTAACCAGCAGGTCAACTGGCAGACTAACCAGCAGACTAACCAGCAGATCAACCAGCAGACTAACCGGAAGATCAACCAGCAGATCAACCAAGAGACTAACCAGCAGGTCAACCAAGAGACTAACCAGCAGACTAACCCGCAGGTCAACGAGCAGACAAACCAGCAGACTAACCAGCAGGTCCACCAGCAGACTAACCAACAGGTCAACTAGCAGACTAACCAGCAGACTAACCAGCAGGTCAACTAGCAGACTACCCAGCAGACTAACCAGCAGCTCAACTAGCAGACTAACCAGCAGGTCCACCAGCAGACTAACCAGCAGGTCAACTAGCAGACTAACCAGCAGAACAACCAGCAGACTAACCAGCAGACTAACCAGCAGATCAACCAGCAGACTTACAAGCAGACTAACCAGCAGATCAACCAGCAGACTAACCAGCAGGTCAACCAGCAGACTAACCAAAAGATCAACCAGCAGACTAACCAGCAGGTCAACTAGCAGACTAACCAGCAGGTCAACCAGCAGACTAACCAGAAGATCAACCAGCAGACTAACCAGCAGGTCAACTAGCAGACTAACCAGCAGGTCAACCAGCAGACTAACCAGCAGATCAACCAGCAGACTAACCAGCAGCTCAACCAGCAGACTAACCAGCAGATCAACCAGCAGACTAACCAACAGGTCAACCAGCGGACTAACCAGCAGGTCAACCAGCAGACTAACCAGAAGATCAACCAGCAGACTAACCAGCAGGTCAACTAGCAGACTAACCAGCAGACTAACCAGCAGGTCAACTGGCAGACTAACCAGCAGACTAACCAGCAGATCAACCAGCAGACTAACCGGAAGATCAACCAGCAGATCAAACAAGAGACTAACCAGCAGACTAACCCGCAGGTCAACGAGCAGACAAACCAGCAGACTAACCAGCAGGTCAACTAGCAGACTAACGAGCAGATCAACCAGCAGACTAACCAGCAGGTCAACCAGCAGACTAACCAGCAGATCAACCTGCAGACTAACCAGCAGGTCAACTAGCAGACTAACCAGCAGATCAACGAGCAGACTAGCCAGCGGGTCAACCAGCAGACTAACCAACAGGTCACCTAGCAGACTAACCAGCAGAGTAACCAGCAGATCAACCAGCAGACTAACCAGCAGGTCAACCAGCGGACTAACCAGCAGGTCAACCAGCAGACTAACCAGAAGATCAACCAGCAGACTAACCAGCAGGTCAACTAGCAGACTAACCAGCAGACTAACCAGCAGGTCAACTGGCAGACTAACCAGCAGACTAACCAGCAGATCAACCAGCAGACTAACCGGAAGATCAACCAGCAGATCAAACAAGAGACTAACCAGCAGACTAACCCGCAGGTCAACGAGCAGACAAACCAGCAGACTAACCAGCAGGTCAACTAGCAGACTAACGAGCAGATCAACCAGCAGACTAACCAGCAGGTCAACCAGCAGACTAACCAGCAGATCAACCTGCAGACTAACCAGCAGGTCAACTAGCAGACTAACCAGCAGATACACGAGCAGACTAGCCAGCGGGTCAACCAGCAGACTAACCAACAGGTCACCTAGCAGACTAACCAGCAGATCAACCAGCAGACTAACCAGCAGGTCAACCAGCAGACTAACAAGCAGACTAACCAGCAGATCAACCAGCAGACTAACCAGCAGGTCAACCAGCAGACAAACCAGAAGATCAACCAGCAGACTAACCAGCAGGTCAACCAGCAGATCAACCAGCAGACTAACCAGCAGATCAACCAGCAGACTAACAAGCAGACTAACCAGCAGATCAACCAGCAGACTAACCAGCAGGTCAACCAGCAGACTAACCAGAAGATCAACCAGCAGACTAACCAGCAGGTCAACCAGCAGACTAACCAGCAGATCAACCAGCAGACTAACCAGCAGGTCAACCAGCAGACTAACTAGCAGACTAACCAGCAGGTCAACCAGCAGATCAACCAGCAGACTAACCAGCAGGTCAACTAGCAGACTAACCAGCAGATCAACGAGCAGACTAACCAGAAGGTCAACTAGCAGACTAACCAGCAGATCAACCAGCAGACTAACCAGTAGGTCAACTAGCAGACTAACCAGCAGACTAACCAGCAGGTCAACCAGAAGACTAACCAGCACGTCAACCAGCAGACTAACCAGAAGATTAACCAGCAGACTAACCAGCAGGTCAACCAGCAGACTAACCAGCAGATCGAACAGCAGACTAACCAGCAGACTAACCAGCAGGTCAACTAGCAGACTAACCAGCAGACTAACCAGCAGGTCAACCAGCAGGTCAACCAGCAGACTAACAAGCAGACTAACCAGAAGATCAACCAGCAGACTAACCAGCAGGTCAACCAGCAGACAAACCAGAAGATCAACCAGCAGACTAACCAGCAGGTCAACCAGCAGACTAACCAGAAGATCAACCAGCAGACTAACCAGCAGGTCCACCAGCAGACTAACCAACAGGTCAACTAGCAGACTAACCAGCAGACTAACCAGCAGGTCAACTAGCAGACTAACCAGCAGGTCAACCAGCAGACTAACCAGCAGACTAACCAGCAGGTCAACCAGCAGACTAACAAGCAGACCAACCAGAAGATCAACCAGCAGACTAACCAGCAGGTCAACCAGCAGACTAACCAGAAGATCAACCAGCAGACTAACCAGCAGGTCCACCAGCAGACTAACCAACAGGTCAACTAGCAGACTAACCAGCAGGTCAACTAGCAGAATAACCAGCAGGTCAACTAGCAGACTACCCAGCAGACTAACCAGCAGCTCAACTAGCAGACTAACCAGCAGGTCCACCAGCAGACTAACCAGCAGGTCAACTAGCAGACTAACCAGCAGACTTACAAGCAGACTAACCAGCAGATCAACCAGCAGATCAACCAGCAGACTAACCAGCAGATCAACCAGCAGACTAACCAGAAGATCAACCAGCAAACTAACCAGCAGGTCAACTAGCAGACTAACCAGCAGACTAACCAGCAGATCAACGAGCAGACTAGCCAGCAGGTCAACCAGCAGACTAACCGGCAGGTCAACTAGCAGACTAACCAGCAGGTCAAGCAGCAGACTAACCAGAAGATCAACCAGCAGACTAACCAGCAGGTCAACTAGCAGACTAACCAGCAGACTAACCAGCAGGTCAACTGGCAGACTAACCAGCAGACTAACCAGCAGATCAACCAGCAGACTAACCGGAAGAACAACCAGCAGATCAACCAAGAGACTAACCAGCAGGTCAACCAAGAGACTAACCAGCAGACTAACCCGCAGGTCAACGAGCAGACAAACCAGCAGACTAACCAGCAGGTCCACCAGCAGACTAACCAACAGGTCAACTAGCAGACTAACCAGCAGACTAACCAGCAGGTCAACTAGCAGACTACCCAGCAGACTAACCAGCAGCTCAACTAGCAGACTAACCAGCAGGTCCACCAGCAGACTAACCAGCAGGTCAACTAGCAGACTAACCAGCAGAACAACCAGCAGACTAACCAGCAGATCAACCAGCAGACTTACAAGCAGACTAACCAGCAGATCAACCAGCAGACTAACCAGCAGGTCAACCAGCAGACTAACCAAAAGATCAACCAGCAGACTAACCAGCAGGTCAACTAGCAGACTAACCAGCAGGTCAACCAGCAGACTAACCAGAAGATCAACCAGCAGACTAACCAGCAGGTCAACTAGCAGACTAACCAGCAGGTCAACCTGCAGACTAACCAGCAGGTCAACTAGCAGACTAACCAGCAGATCAACGAGCAGACTAGCCAGCGGGTCAACCAGCAGACTAACCAACAGGTCACCTAGCAGACTAACCAGCAGATCAACCAGCAGACTAACCAGCAGGTCAACCAGCAGACTAACAAGCAGACTAACCAGCAGATCAACCAGCAGACTAACCAGCAGGTCAACCAGCAGACAAACCAGAAGATCAACCAGCAGACTAACCAGCAGGTCAACCAGCAGATCAACCAGCAGACTAACCAGCAGATCAACCAGCAGACTAACAAGCAGACTAACCAGCAGATCAACCAGCAGACTAACCAGCAGGTCAACCAGCAGACTAACCAGAAGATCAACCAGCAGACTAACCAGCAGGTCAACCAGCAGACTAACCAGCAGATCAACCAGCAGACTAACCAGCAGGTCAACCAGCAGACTAACTAGCAGACTAACCAGCAGGTCAACCAGCAGATCAACCAGCAGACTAACCAGCAGGTCAACTAGCAGACTAACCAGCAGATCAACGAGCAGACTAACCAGAAGGTCAACTAGCAGACTAACCAGCAGATCAACCAGCAGACTAACCAGTAGGTCAACTAGCAGACTAACCAGCAGACTAACCAGCAGGTCAACCAGAAGACTAACCAGCACGTCAACCAGCAGACTAACCAGAAGATTAACCAGCAGACTAACCAGCAGGTCAACCAGCAGACTAACCAGCAGAGCAACCAGCAGACTAACCAGCAGACTAACCAGCAGGTCAACTAGCAGACTAACCAGCAGACTAACCAGCAGGTCAACCAGCAGGTCAACCAGCAGACTAACAAGCAGACTAACCAGAAGATCAACCAGCAGACTAACCAGCAGGTCAACCAGCAGACAAACCAGAAGATCAACCAGCAGACTAACCAGCAGGTCAACCAGCAGACTAACCAGAAGATCAACCAGCAGACTAACCAGCAGGTCCACCAGCAGACTAACGAACAGGTCAACTAGCAGACTAACCAGCAGACTAACCAGCAGGTCAACTAGCAGACTAACCAGCAGGTCAACCAGCAGACTAACCAGCAGACTAACCAGCAGGTCAACCAGCAGACTAACAAGCAGACCAACCAGAAGATCAACCAGCAGACTAACCAGCAGGTCAACCAGCAGACTAACCAGAAGATCAACCAGCAGACTAACCAGCAGGTCCACCAGCAGACTAACCAACAGGTCAACTAGCAGACTAACCAGCAGGTCAACTAGCAGAATAACCAGCAGGTCAACTAGCAGACTACCCAGCAGACTAACCAGCAGCTCAACTAGCAGACTAACCAGCAGGTCCACCAGCAGACTAACCAGCAGGTCAACTAGCAGACTAACCAGCAGACTTACAAGCAGACTAACCAGCAGATCAACCAGCAGATCAACCAGCAGACTAACCAGCAGATCAACCAGCAGACTAACCAGAAGATCAACCAGCAAACTAACCAGCAGGTCAACTAGCAGACTAACCAGCAGACTAACCAGCAGATCAACGAGCAGACTAGCCAGCAGGTCAACCAGCAGACTAACCGGCAGGTCAACTAGCAGACTAACCAGCAGGTCAAGCAGCAGACTAACCAGAAGATCAACCAGCAGACTAACCAGCAGGTCAACTAGCAGACTAACCAGCAGACTAACCAGCAGGTCAACTGGCAGACTAACCAGCAGACTAACCAGCAGATCAACCAGCAGACTAACCGGAAGATCAACCAGCAGATCAACCAAGAGACTAACCAGCAGGTCAACCAAGAGACTAACCAGCAGACTAACCCGCAGGTCAACGAGCAGACAAACCAGCAGACTAACCAGCAGGTCCACCAGCAGACTAACCAACAGGTCAACTAGCAGACTAACCAGCAGACTAACCAGCAGGTCAACTAGCAGACTACCCAGCAGACTAACCAGCAGCTCAACTAGCAGACTAACCAGCAGGTCCACCAGCAGACTAACCAGCAGGTCAACTAGCAGACTAACCAGCAGAACAACCAGCAGACTAACCAGCAGATCAACCAGCAGACTTACAAGCAGACTAACCAGCAGATCAACCAGCAGACTAACCAGCAGGTCAACCAGCAGACTAACCAAAAGATCAACCAGCAGACTAACCAGCAGGTCAACTAGCAGACTAACCAGCAGGTCAACCAGCAGACTAACCAGAAGATCAACCAGCAGACTAACCAGCAGGTCAACTAGCAGACTAACCAGCAGGTCAACCAGCAGACTAACCAGCAGATCAACCATCAGACTAACCAGCAGGTCAACCAGCAGACTAACAAGCAGACCAACCAGAAGATCAACCAGCAGACTAACCAGCAGGTCAACCAGCAGACTAACCAGAAGATCAACCAGCAGGTCCACCAGCAGACTAACCAACAGGTCAACTAGCAGACTAACCAGCAGGTCAACTAGCAGAATAACCAGCAGGTCAACTAGCAGACTACCCAGCAGACTAACCAGCAGCTCAACTAGCAGACTAACCAGCAGGTCCACCAGCAGACTAACCAGCAGGTCAACTAGCAGACTAACCAGCAGATCAACCAGCAGACTAACCAGCAGACTTACAAGCAGACTAACCAGCAGATCAACCAGCAGACTAACCAGCAGACTAACCAGCAGATCAACCAGCAGACTAACCAGCAGGTCAACCAGCAGACTAACCAGCAGACTAACCAGCAGGTCAACCAGCAGACTAAAAAGCAGACCAACCAGAAGATCAACCAGCAGACTAACCAGCAGGTCAACCAGCAGACTAACCAGAAGATCAACCAGCAGACTAACCAGCAGGTCAACTAGCAGACTAACCAGCAGGTCAACCAGCAGACTAACCAGAAGATCAACCAGCAGACTAACCAGCAGGTCAACTAGCAGACTAACCAGCAGGTCAACCAGCAGACTAACCAGCAGATCAACCATCAGACTAACCAGCAGGTCAACCAGCAGACTAACAAGCAGACCAACCAGAAGATCAACCAGCAGACTAACCAGCAGGTCAACCAGCAGACTAACCAGCAGATCAACCATCAGACTAACCAGCAGGTCAACCAGCAGACTAACAAGCAGACCAACCAGAAGATCAACCAGCAGACTAACCAGCAGGTCAACCAGCAGACTAACCAGAAGATCAACCAGCAGGTCCACCAGCAGACTAACCAACAGGTCAACTAGCAGACTAACCAGCAGGTCAACTAGCAGAATAACCAGCAGGTCAACTAGCAGACTACCCAGCAGACTAACCAGCAGCTCAACTAGCAGACTAACCAGCAGGTCCACCAGCAGACTAACCAGCAGGTCAACTAGCAGACTAACCAGCAGATCAACCAGCAGACTAACCAGCAGACTTACAAGCAGACTAACCAGCAGATCAACCAGCAGACTAACCAGCAGACTAACCAGCAGATCAACCAGCAGACTAACCAGCAGGTCAACCAGCAGACTAACCAGCAGACTAACCAGCAGGTCAACCAGCAGACTAACAAGCAGACCAACCAGAAGATCAACCAGCAGACTAACCAGCAGGTCAACCAGCAGACTAACCAGAAGATCAACCAGCAGACTAACCAGCAGGTCAACTAGCAGACTAACCAGCAGGTCAACCAGCAGACTAACCAGAAGATCAACCAGCAGACTAACCAGCAGGTCAACTAGCAGACTAACCAGCAGGTCAACCAGCAGACTAACCAGCAGATCAACCATCAGACTAACCAGCAGGTCAACCAGCAGACTAACAAGCAGACCAACCAGAAGATCAACCAGCAGACTAACCAGCAGGTCAACCAGCAGACTAACCAGAAGATCAACCAGCAGGTCCACCAGCAGACTAACCAACAGGTCAACTAGCAGACTAACCAGCAGGTCAACTAGCAGAATAACCAGCAGGTCAACTAGCAGACTACCCAGCAGACTAACCAGCAGCTCAACTAGCAGACTAACCAGCAGGTCCACCAGCAGACTAACCAGCAGGTCAACTAGCAGACTAACCAGCAGATCAACCAGCAGACTAACCAGCAGACTTACAAGCAGACTAACCAGCAGATCAACCAGCAGACTAACCAGCAGACTAACCAGCAGATCAACCAGCAGACTAACCAGCAGGTCAACCAGCAGACTAACCAGCAGACTAACCAGCAGGTCAACCAGCAGACTAACAAGCAGACCAACCAGAAGATCAACCAGCAGACTAACCAGCAGGTCAACCAGCAGACTAACCAGAAGATCAACCAGCAGACTAACCAGCAGGTCCACCAGCAGACTAACCAACAGGTCAACTAGCAGACTAACCAGCAGGTCAACTAGCAGAATAACCAGCAGGTCAACTAGCAGACTACCCAGCAGACTAACCAGCAGCTCAACTAGCAGACTAACCAGCAGGTCCACCAGCAGACTAACCAGCAGGTCAACTAGCAGACTAACCAGCAGACTTACAAGCAGACTAACCAGCAGATCAACCAGCAGATCAACCAGCAGACTGACCAGCAGACTAACCAGCAGATCAACCAGCAGACTAACCAGAAGATCAACCAGCAAACTAACCAGCAGGTCAACTAGCAGACTAACCAGCAGACTAACCAGCAGATCAACGAGCAGACTAGCCAGCAGGTCAACCAGCAGACTAACCGGCAGGTCAACTAGCAGACTAACCAGCAGGTCAACTAGCAGAATAACCAGCAGGTCAACTAGCAGACTACCCAGCAGACTAACCAGCAGCTCAACTAGCAGACTAACCAGCAGGTCCACCAGCAGACTAACCAGCAGGTCAACTAGCAGACTAACCAGCAGACTTACAAGCAGACTAACCAGCAGATCAACCAGCAGATCAACCAGCAGACTAACCAGCAGACTAACCAGCAGATCAACCAGCAGACTAACCAGAAGATCAACCAGCAAACTAACCAGCAGGTCAACTAGCAGACTAACCAGCAGACTAACCAGCAGATCAACGAGCAGACTAGCCAGCAGGTCAACCAGCAGACTAACCGGCAGGTCAACTAGCAGACTAACCAGCAGACTAACCAGCAGGTCAACTGGCAGACTAACCAGCAGACTAACCAGCAGATCAACCAGCAGACTAACCGGAAGATCAACCAGCAGATCAACCAAGAGACTAACCAGCAGGTCAACCAAGAGACTAACCAGCAGACTAACCCGCAGGTCAACGAGCAGACAAACCAGCAGACTAACCAGCAGGTCCACCAGCAGACTAACCAACAGGTCAACTAGCAGACTAACCAGCAGAATAACCAGCAGGTCAACTAGCAGACTACCCAGCAGACTAACCAGCAGCTCAACTAGCAGACTAACCAGCAGGTCCACCAGCAGACTAACCAGCAGGTCAACTAGCAGACTAACCAGCAGAACAACCAGCAGACTAACCAGCAGACTAACCAGCAGATCAACCAGCAGACTTACAAGCAGACTAACCAGCAGATCAACCAGCAGACTAACCAGCAGGTCAACCAGCAGACTAACCAAAAGATCAACCAGCAGACTAACCAGCAGGTCAACTAGCAGAATAACCAGCAGGTCAACTAGCAGACTACCCAGCAGACTAACCAGCAGCTCAACTAGCAGACTAACCAGCAGGTCAACCAGCAGACTAACAAGCAGACCAACCAGAAGATCAACCAGCAGACTAACCAGCAGGTCAACCAGCAGACTAACCAGAAGATCAACCAGCAGACTAACCAGCAGGTCCACCAGCAGACTAACCAACAGGTCAACTAGCAGACTAACCAGCAGGTCAACTAGCAGAATAACCAGCAGGTCAACTAGCAGACTACCCAGCAGACTAACCAGCAGAACAACCAGCAGACTAACCAGCAGACTAACCAGCAGATCAACCAGCAGACTTACAAGCAGACTAACCAGCAGCTCAACTAGCAGACTAACCAGCAGGTCCACCAGCAGACTAACCAGCAGGTCAACTAGCAGACTAACCAGCAGACTTACAAGCAGACTAACCAGCAGATCAACCAGCAGATCAACCAGCAGACTGACCAGCAGACTAACCAGCAGATCAACCAGCAGACTAACCAGAAGATCAACCAGCAAACTAACCAGCAGGTCAACTAGCAGACTAACCAGCAGACTAACCAGCAGATCAACGAGCAGACTAGCCAGCAGGTCAACCAGCAGACTAACCGGCAGGTCAACTAGCAGACTAACCAGCAGGTCAACTAGCAGAATAACCAGCAGGTCAACTAGCAGACTACCCAGCAGACTAACCAGCAGCTCAACTAGCAGACTAACCAGCAGGTCCACCAGCAGACTAACCAGCAGGTCAACTAGCAGACTAACCAGCAGACTTACAAGCAGACTAACCAGCAGATCAACCAGCAGACTAACCAGCAGACTAACCAGCAGATCAACCAGCAGACTAACCAGAAGATCAACCAGCAAACTAACCAGCAGGTCAACTAGCAGACTAACCAGCAGACTAACCAGCAGATCAACGAGCAGACTAGCCAGCAGGTCAACCAGCAGACTAACCGGCAGGTCAACTAGCAGACTAACCAGCAGGTCCATCAGCAGACTAACCAGAAGATCAACCAGCAGACTAACCAGCAGGTCAACTAGCAGACTAACCAGCAGACTAACCAGCAGGTCAACTGGCAGACTAACTAGCAGACTAACCAGCAGACTAACCAGCAGTTCAACTGGCAGACTAACCAGCAGACTAACCAGCAGATCAACCAGCAGACTAACCGGAAGATCAACCAGCAGATCAACCAAGAGACTAACCAGCAGGTCAACCAAGAGACTAACCAGCAGGTCAACGAGCAGACAAACCAGCAGACTAACCAGCAGGTCCACCAGCAGACTAACCAACAGGTCAACTAGCAGACTAACCAGCAGAATAACCAGCAGGTCAACTAGCAGACTACCCAGCAGACTAACCAGCAGCTCAACTAGCAGACTAACCAGCAGGTCCACCAGCAGACTAACCAGCAGGTCAACTAGCAGACTAACCAGCAGAACAACCAGCAGACTAACCAGCAGACTAACCAGCAGATCAACCAGCAGACTTACAAGCAGACTAACCAGCAGATCAACCAGCAGACTAACCAGCAGGTCAACCAGCAGACTAACCAAAAGATCAACCAGCAGACTAACCAGCAGGTCAACTAGCAGACTAACCAGCAGGTCAACCAGCAGACTAACCAGAAGATCAACCAGCAGACTAACCAGCAGGTCAACTAGCAGACTAACCAGCAGGTCAACCAGCAGACTAACCAGCAGATCAACCAGCAGACTAACCAGCAGCTCAACCAGCAGACTAACCAGCAGATCAACCAGCAGACTAACCAACAGGTCAACCAGCGGACTAACCAGCAGGTCAACCAGCAGACTAACCAGAAGATCAACCAGCAGATCAAACAAGAGACTAACCAGCAGACTAACCCGCAGGTCAACGAGCAGACAAACCAGCAGACTAACCAGCAGGTCAACTAGCAGACTAACGAGCAGATCAACCAGCAGACTAACCAGCAGGTCAACCAGCAGACTAACCAGCAGATCAACCTGCAGACTAACCAGCAGGTCAACTAGCAGACTAACCAGCAGATCAACGAGCAGACTAGCCAGCGGGTCAACCAGCAGACTAACCAACAGGTCACCTAGCAGACTAACCAGCAGACTAACCAGCAGATCAACCAGCAGACTAACCAGCAGGTCAACCAGCAGACTAACAAGCAGACTAACCAGCAGATCAACCAGCAGACTAACCAGCAGGTCAACCAGCAGACAAACCAGAAGATCAACCAGCAGACTAACCAGCAGGTCAACCAGCAGATCAACCAGCAGACTAACCAGCAGATCAACCAGCAGACTAACAAGCAGACTAACCAGCAGATCAACCAGCAGACTAACCAGCAGGTCAACCAGCAGACTAACCAGAAGATCAACCAGCAGACTAACCAGCAGGTAAACCAGCAGACTAACCAGCAGATCAACCAGCAGACTAACCAGCAGGTCAACCAGCAGACTAACTAGCAGACTAACCAGCAGGTCAACCAGCAGATCAACCAGCAGACTAACCAGCAGGTCAACTAGCAGACTAACCAGCAGATCAACGAGCAGACTAACCAGAAGGTCAACTAGCAGACTAACCAGCTGATCAACCAGCAGACTAACCAGTAGGTCAACTAGCAGACTAACCAGCAGGTCAACCAGAAGACTAACCAGCACGTCAACCAGCAGACTAACCAGAAGATTAACCAGCAGACTAACCAGCAGGTCAACCAGCAGACTAACCAGCAGATCAACCAGCAGACTAACCAGCAGACTAACCAGCAGGTCAACTAGCAGACTAACCAGCAGACTAACCAGCAGGTCAACCAGCAGGTCAACCAGCAGACTAACAAGCAGACTAACCAGAAGATCAACCAGCAGACTAACCAGCAGGTCAACCAGCAGACTAACCAGAAGATCAACCAGCAGACTAACCAGCAGGTCCACCAGCAGACTAACCAACAGGTCAACTAGCAGATTAACCAGCAGACTAACCAGCAGGTCAACTAGCAGACTAACCAGCAGGTCAACCAGCAGACTAACCAGCAGACTAACCAGCAGGTCAACCAGCAGACTAACAAGCAGACCAACCAGAAGATCAACCAGCAGACTAACCAGCAGGTCAACCAGCAGACTAACCAGAAGATCAACCAGCAGACTAACCAGCAGGTCCACCAGCAGACTAACCAACAGGTCAACTAGCAGACTAACCAGCAGGTCAACTAGCAGAATAACCAGCAGGTCAACTAGCAGACTACCCAACAGACTAACCAGCAGCTCAAGTAGCAGACTAACCAGCAGGTCCACCAGCAGACTAACCAGCAGGTCAACTAGCAGACTAACCAGCAGACTTACAAGCAGACTAACCAGCAGATCAACCAGCAGATCAACCAGCAGACTAACCAGCAGATCAACCAGCAGACTAACCAGAAGATCAACCAGCAAACTAACCAGCAGGTCAACTAGCAGACTAACCAGCAGACTAACCAGCAGATCAACGAGCAGACTAGCCAGCAGGTCAACCAGCAGACTAACCGGCAGGTCAACTAGCAGACTAACCAGCAGGTCAAGCAGCAGACTAACCAGAAGATCAACCAGCAGACTAACCAGCAGGTCAACTAGCAGACTAACCAGCAGACTAACCAGCAGGTCAACTGGCAGACTAACCAGCAGACTAACCAGCAGATCAACCAGCAGACTAACCGGAAGATCAACCAGCAGATCAACCAAGAGACTAACCAGCAGGTCAACCAAGAGACTAACCAGCAGACTAACCCGCAGGTCAACGAGCAGACAAACCAGCAGACTAACCAGCAGGTCCACCAGCAGACTAACCAACAGGTCAACTAGCAGACTAACCAGCAGACTAACCAGCAGGTCAACTAGCAGACTACCCAGCAGACTAACCAGCAGCTCAACTAGCAGACTAACCAGCAGGTCCACCAGCAGACTAACCAGCAGGTCAACTAGCAGACTAACCAGCAGAACAACCAGCAGACTAACCAGCAGATCAACCAGCAGACTTACAAGCAGACTAACCAGCAGATCAACCAGCAGACTAACCAGCAGGTCAACCAGCAGACTAACCAAAAGATCAACCAGCAGACTAACCAGCAGGTCAACTAGCAGACTAACCAGCAGGTCAACCAGCAGACTAACCAGAAGATCAACCAGCAGACTAACCAGCAGGTCAACTAGCAGACTAACCAGCAGGTCAACCAGCAGACTAACCAGCAGATCAACCAGCAGACTAACCAGCAGACTAACCAGCAGACTAACCAGCAGCTCAACCAGCAGACTAACCAGCAGATCAACCAGCAGACTAACCAACAGGTCAACCAGCGGACTAACCAGCAGGTCAACCAGCAGACTAACCAGAAGATCAACCAGCAGACTAACCAGCAGGTCAACTAGCAGACTAACCAGCAGACTAACCAGCAGGTCAACTGGCAGACTAACCAGCAGACTAACCGGAAGATCAACCAGCAGATCAACCAAGAGACTAACCAGCAGGTCAACCAAGAGACTAACCAGCAGACTAACCCGCAGGTCAACGAGCAGACTAACCAGCAGGTCCACCAGCAGACTAACCAACAGGTCAACTAGCAGACTAACCAGCAGACTAACCAGCAGGTCAACTAGCAGAATAACCAGCAGGTCAACTAGCAGACTACCCAGCAGACTAACCAGCAGCTCAACTAGCAGACTAACCAGCAGGTCCACCAGCAGACTAACCAGCAGGTCAACTAGCAGACTAACCAGCAGATCAACCAGCAGACTAACCAGCAGATCAACCAGCAGACTTACAAGCAGACTAACCAGCAGATCAACCAGCAGACTAACCAGCAGGTCAACCAGCAGACTAACCAAAAGATCAACCAGCAGGTCAACTAGCAGACTAACCAGCAGGTCAACCAGCAGACTAACCAGAAGATCAACCAGCAGACTAACCAGCAGGTCAACCAGCAGACTAACCAGCAGATCAACCAGCAGACTAACCAGCAGACTAACCAGCAGGTCAACCAGCAGACTAACCAGCAGACTAACCAGCAGCTCAACCAGCAGACTAACCAGCAGATCAACCAGCAGACTAACCAACAGGTCAACCAGCGGACTAACCAGCAGGTCAACCAGCAGACTAACCAGCAGGTCAACCAGCAGACTAACCAGAAGATCAACCAGCAGACTAACCAGCAGGTCAACTAGCAGACTAACCAGCAGACTAACCAGCAGGTCAACTGGCAGACTAACCAGCAGACTAACCAGCAGATCAACCAGCAGACTAACCGGAAGATCAACCAGCAGATCAACCAAGAGACTAACCAGCAGGTCAACCAAGAGACTAACCAGCAGACTAACCCGCAGGTCAACGAGCAGACAAACCAGCAGACTAACCAGCAGATCAACCAGCAGACTAACCAGCAGGTCAACCAGCAGACTAACCAGCAGATCAACCTGCAGACTAACCAGCAGGTCAACTAGCAGACTAACCAGCAGATCAACGAGCAGACTAGCCAGCGGGTCAACCAGCAGACTAGCCAAAAGGTCACCTAGCAGACTAACCAGCAGACTAACCAGCAGATCAACCAGCAGACTAACCAGCAGGTCAACCAGCAGACTAACAAGCAGACTAACCAGCAGATCAACCAGCAGACTAACCAGCAGGTAAACCAACAGACAAACCAGAAGATCAACCAGAAAACTAACCAGCAGGTCAACCAGCAGACTAACCAGCAGATCAACCAGCAGACTAACCAGCAGATCAACCAGCAGACTAACCAGAAGATCAACCAGCAGACTAACCAGCAGGTCAACCAGCAGACTAACCAGCAGATCAACCAGCAGACTAACCAGCAGGTCAACCAGCAGACTAACTAGCAGACTAACCAGCAGGTCAACCAGCAGATCAACCAGCAGACTAACCAGCAGGTCAACTAGCAGACTAACCAGCAGATCAACGAGCAGACTAACCAGCAGGTCAACCAGCAGACTAACCAGAAGGTCAACTAGCAGACTAACCAGCAGATCAACCAGCAGACTAACCAGTAGGTCAACTAGCAGACTAACCAGCAGACTAACCAGCAGGTCAACCAGAAGACTAACCAGCAGGTCAACCAGCAGACTAACCAGCAGATCAACCAGCAGACTAACCAGCAGATCAACCAGCAGGTCAACTAGCAGACTAACCAGCAGGTCAACCAGCAGGTCAACCAGCAGACTAACAAGAAGATCAACCAGCAGACTAACCAGCAGGTCAACTAGCAGACTAACCAGAAGATCAACCAGCAGACTAACCAGCAGGTCCACCAGCAGACTAACCAACAGGTCAACCAGCAGACTAACCGGCAGATCAACCAGCAATACTAACCAGCAGATCAACGAGCAGACTAACCAGCAGGTCAACCAGACGACTAACCAGCAGGTCAACTAGCAAACTGACCAACAGACTAACAAGCAGACTAACCAGCAGACTAACTAGCAGGTCAACTAGCAGACTAACCAGCAGACTAACCAGCAGATCAGCCAGCAGACTAACCAGCAGGTCAACCAGCAGATCAACCAGCAGACTAACCAGCAGATCAACCAGCAGACTAACCAAAAGATCAACCAGCAGACTAACCAGCAGGTCAACTAGCAGACTAACCAGCAGGTCAACCAGCAGACTAACCAGAAGATCAACCAGCAGGTCAACTAGCAGACTAACCAGCAGGTCAACCAGCAGACTAACCAGCAGATTAACCAGCAGGTCAACCAGCAGACTAACCAGCAGGTCAACCAGCAGACTAACCAAAAGATCAACCAGCAGACTAACAAGCAAACTAACCAGAAGATCAACCAGCAGGTCAACCAGCAGACTAACCAGAAGATCAACCAGCAGACTAACCAGCAGGTCCACCAGCAGACTAACCAACAGGTCAACTAGCAGACTAACCAGCAGACTAACCAGCAGGTCAACTAGCAGACTAACCAGCAGGTCAACCAGCAGACTAACCAGCAGACTAACCAGCAGGTCAACCAGCAGATCAACCAGCAGACTAACCAGCAGGTCAACTAGCAGACTAACCAGCAGATCAACGAGCAGACTAACCAGCAGGTCAACCAGCAGACTAACCAGAAGGTCAACTAGCAGACTAACCAGCAGATCAACCAGCAGACTAACCAGTAGACTAACCAGCAGGTCAACCAGAAGACTAACCAGCACGTCAACCAGCAGACTAACCAGACGATTAACCAGCAGACTAACCAGCAGGTCAACCAGCAGACTAACCAGCAGATCAACCAGCAGACTAACCAGCAGGTCAACTAGCAGACAAACCAGCAGGTCATCCAGCAGACTAACCAGCATGTCAACCAGCAGACTAACAAGCAGACTAACCAGAAGATCAACCAGCAGACTAACCAGCAGGTCAACTAGCAGACTAACCAGAAGATCAACCAGCAGACTAACCAGCAGGTCCACCAGCAGACTAACCAACAGGTCAACCAGCAGACTAACTAGCAGACTAACCGGCAGATCAACCAGCAAAACTAACCAGCAGATCAACGAGCAGACTAACCAGCAGGTCAACCAGACGACTAACCAGCAGGTCAACTAGCAAACTGACCAACAGACTAACAAGCAGACTAACCAGCAGACTAACTAGCAGGTCAACTAGCAGACTAACCAGCAGACTAACCAGCAGATCAGCCAGCAGACTAACCAGCAGGTCAACCAGCAGATCAACCAGCAGACTAACCAAAAGATCAACCAGCAGACTAACCAGCAGGTCAACCAGCCGACTAACCAGCAGGTCAACCAGCAGACTAACCAGAAGATCAACTAGCAGACTAACCAGCAGGTCAACCAGCAGACTAACCAGCAGATCAACCAGCAGACTAACCAGCAGACTAACCAGCAGGTCAACCAGCAGACTAACCAGCAGACTAACCAAAAGATCAACCAGCAGACTAACCAGCAGGTAAACCAGCAGACTAACCAGAAGATCAACCAGCAGACTAACCAGCAGGTCCACCAGCAGACTAACCAACAGGTCAACTAGCAGACTAACCAGCAGACTAACCAGCAGGTCAACTAGCAGACTAACCAGCAGGTCAACCAGCAGACTAACCAGCAGACTAACCAGCAGGTCAACCAGCAGACTAACAAGCAGACCAACCAGAAGATCAACCAGCAGACTAACCAGCAGGTCAACCAGCAGACTAACCAGAAGATCAACCAGCAGGTCAACCAGCAGACTAACAAGCAGACCAACCAGAAGATCAACCAGCAGACTAACCAGCAGGTCAACCAGCAGACTAACCAGAAGATCAACCAGCAGGTCCACCAGCAGACTAACCAACAGGTCAACTAGCAGACTAACCAGCAGGTCAACTAGCAGAATAACCAGCAGGTCAACTAGCAGACTACCCAGCAGACTAACCAGCAGCTCAACTAGCAGACTAACCAGCAGGTCCACCAGCAGACTAACCAGCAGGTCAACTAGCAGACTAACCAGCAGATCAACCAGCAGACTAACCAGCAGACTTACAAGCAGACTAACCAGCAGATCAACCAGCAGATCAACCAGCAGACTAACCAGCAGACTAACCAGCAGATCAACCAGCAGACTAACCAGAAGATCAACCAGCAAACTAACCAGCAGGTCAACTAGCAGACTAACCAGCAGATCAACGAGCAGACTAGCCAGCAGGTCAACCAGCAGACTAACCGGCAGGTCAACTAGCAGACTAACCAGCAGGTCAAGCAGCAGACTAACCAGAAGATCAACCAGCAGACTAACCAGCAGGTCAACTAGCAGACTAACCAGCAGACTAACCAGCAGGTCAACTGGCAGACTAACCAGCAGACTAACCAGCAGATCAACCAGCAGACTAACCGGAAGATCAACCAGCAGATCAACCAAGAGACTAACCATCAGGTCAACCAAGAGACTAACCAGCAGACTAACCCGCAGGTCAACGAGCAGACTAACCAGCAGACTAACCAGCAGGTCCACCAGCAGACTAACCAACAGGTCAACTAGCAGACTAACCAGCAGACTAACCAGCAGGTCAACTAGCAGACTACCCAGCAGACTAACCAGCAGCTCAACTAGCAGACTAACCAGCAGGTCCACCAGCAGACTAACCAGCAGGTCAACTAGCAGACTAACCAGCAGAACAACCAGCAGACTAACCAGCAGACTAACCAGCAGATCAACCAGCAGACTTACAAGCAGACTAACCAGCAGATCAACCAGCAGACTAACCAGCAGGTCAACCAGCAGACTAACCAAAAGATCAACCAGCAGACTAACCAGCAGGTCAACTAGCAGACTAACCAGCAGGTCAACCAGCAGACTAACCAGAAGATCAACCAGCAGACTAACCAGCAGGTCAACTAGCAGACTAACCAGCAGGTCAACCAGCAGACTAACCAGCAGATCAACCAGCAGACTATCCAGCAGACTAACCAGCAGCTCAACCAGCAGACTAACCAGCAGATCAACCAGCAGACTAACCAACAGGTCAACCAGCGGACTAACCAGCAGGTCAACCAGCAGACTAACCAGAAGATCAACCAGCAGACTAACCAGCAGATCAAACAAGAGACTAACCAGCAGACTAACCCGCAGGTCAACGAGCAGACAAACCAGCAGACTAACCAGCAGGTCAACTAGCAGACTAACGAGCAGATCAACCAGCAGACTAACCAGCAGGTCAACCAGCAGACTAACCAGCAGATCAACCTGCAGACTAACCAGCAGGTCAACTAGCAGACTAACCAGCAGATCAACGAGCAGACTAGCCAGCGGGTCAACCAGCAGACTAACCAACAGGTCACCTAGCAGACTAACCAGCAGACTAACCAGCAGATCAACCAGCAGACTAACCAGCAGGTCAACCAGCAGACTAACAAGCAGACTAACCATCAGATCAACCAGCAGACTAACCAGCAGGTCAACCAGCAGACAAACCAGAAGATCAACCAGCAGACTAACCAGCAGGTCAACCAGCAGACTAACCAGCAGATCAACCAGCAGACTAACCAGCAGATCAACCAGCAGACTAACAAGCAGACTAACCAGCAGATCAACCAGCAGACTAACCAGCAGGTCAACCAGCAGACTAACCAGAAGATCAACCAGCAGACTAACCAGCAGGTCAACCAGCAGACTAACCAGCAGATCAACCAGCAGACTAACCAACAGGTCAACCAGCGGACTAACCAGCAGGTCAACCAGCAGACTAACCAGAAGATCAACCAGCAGACTAACCAGCAGGTCAACTAGCAGACTAACCAGCAGGTCAACTGGCAGACTAACCAGCAGACTAACCAGCAGATCAACCAGCAGACTAACCGGAAGATCAACCAGCAGATCAAACAAGAGACTAACCAGCAGACTAACCCGCAGGTCAACGAGCAGACAAACCAGCAGACTAACCAGCAGGTCAACTAGCAGACTAACGAGCAGATCAACCAGCAGACTAACCAGCAGGTCAACCAGCAGACTAACCAGCAGATCAACCTGCAGACTAACCAGCAGGTCAACTAGCAGACTAACCAGCAGATCAACGAGCAGACTAGCCAGCGGGTCAACCAGCAGACTAACCAACAGGTCACCTAGCAGACTAACCAGCAGACTAACCAGCAGATCAACCAGCAGACTAACCAGCAGGTCAACCAGCAGACTAACAAGCAGACTAACCAGCAGATCAACCAGCAGACTAACCAGCAGGTCAACCAGCAGACAAACCAGAAGATCAACCAGCAGACTAACCAGCAGGTCAACCAGCAGACTAACCAGCAGATCAACCAGCAGACTAACCAGCAGATCAACCAGCAGACTAACAAGCAGACTAACCAGCAGATCAACCAGCAGACTAACCAGCAGACTAACCAGAAGATCAACCAGCAGACTAACCAGCAGGTCAACCAGCAGACTAACCAGCAGATCAACCAGCAGACTAACCAGCAGGTCAACCAGCAGACTAACTAGCAGACTAACCAGCAGGTCAACCAGCAGATCAACCAGCAGACTAACCAGCAGGTCAACTAGCAGACTAACCAGCAGATCAACGAGCAGACTAACCAGAAGGTCAACTAGCAGACTAACCAGCAGATCAACCAGCAGACTAACCAGTAGGTCAACTAGCAGACTAACCAGCAGGTCAACCAGAAGACTAACCAGCACGTCAACCAGCAGACTAACCAGAAGATTAACCAGCAGACTAACCAGCAGGTCAACCAGCAGACTAACCAGCAGATCAACCAGCAGACTAACCAGCAGACTAACCAGCAGGTCAACTAGCAGACTAACCAGCAGACTAACCAGCAGGTCAACCAGCAGGTCAACCAGCAGACTAACAAGCAGACTAACCAGAAGATCAACTAGCAGACTAACCAGCAGGTCAACTGGCAGACTAACCAGCAGACTAACCAGCAGACTAACCGGAAGATCAACCAGCAGATCAACCAAGAGACTAACCAGCAGGTCAACCAAGAGACTAACCAGCAGACTAACCCGCAGGTCAACGAGCAGACAAACCAGCAGACTAACCAGCAGGTCCACCAGCAGACTAACCAACAGGTCAACTAGCAGACTAACCAGCAGACTAACCAGCAGGTCAACTAGCAGACTACCCAGCAGACTAACCAGCAGCTCAACTAGCAGACTAACCAGCAGGTCCACCAGCAGACTAACCAGCAGGTCAACTAGCAGACTAACCAGCAGGTCAACCAGCAGACTAACCAGAAGATCAACCAGCAGACTAACCAGCAGGTCAACTAGCAGACTAACCAGCAGGTCAACCAGCAGACTAACCAGCAGATCAACCAGCAGACTAACCAGCAGACTAACCAGCAGACTAACCAGCAGCTCAACCAGCAGACTAACCAGCAGATCAACCAGCAGACTAACCAACAGGTCAACCAACGGACTAACCAGCAGGTCAACCAGCAGACTAACCAGAAGATCAACCAGCAGACTAACCAGCAGGTCAACTAGCAGACTAACCAGCAGACTAACCAGCAGGTCAACTGGCAGACTAACCAGCAGACTAACCAGCAGATCAACCAGCAGACTAACCGGAAGATCAACCAGCAGATCAAACAAGAGACTAACCAGCAGACTAACCCGCAGGTCAACGAGCAGACAAACCAGCAGACTAACCAGCAGGTCAACTAGCAGACTAACGAGCAGATCAACCAGCAGACTAACCAGCAGGTCAACCAGCAGACTAACCAGCAGGTCAACTAGCAGACTAACCAGCAGATCAACGAGCAGACTAGCCAGCGGGTCAACCAGCAGACTAACCAACAGGTCACCTAGCATACTAACCAGCAGACTAACCAGCAGATCAACCAGCAGACTAACCAGCAGGTCAACCAGCAGACTAACAAGCAGACTAACCAGCAGATCAACCAGCAGACTAACCAGCAGGTCAACCAGCAGACAAACCAGAAGATCAACCAGCAGACTAACCAGCAGGTCAACCAGCAGACTAACCAGCAGATCAACCAGCAGACTAACCAGCAGATCAACCAGCAGACTAACAAGCAGACTAACCAGCAGATCAACCAGCAGACTAACCAGCAGGTCAACCAGCAGACTAACCAGAAGATCAACCAGCAGACTAACCAGCAGGTCAACCAGCAGACTAACCAGCAGATCAACCAGAAGACTAACCAGCAGGTCAACCAGCAGACTAACTAGCAGACTAACCAGCAGGTCAACCAGCAGATCAACCAGCAGACTAACCAGCAGGTCAACTAGCAGACTAACCAGCAGATCAACGAGCAGACTAACCAGAAGGTCAACTAGCAGACTAACCAGCAGATCAACCAGCAGACTAACCAGTAGGTCAACTAGCAGACTAACCAGCAGACTAACCAGCAGGTCAACCAGAAGACTAACCAGCACGTCAACCAGCAGACTAACCAGAAGATTAACCAGCAGACTAACCAGCAGGTCAACCAGCAGACTAACCAGCAGACTAACCAGCAGGTCAACTAGCAGACTAACCAGCAGACTAACCAGCAGGTCAACCAGCAGGTCAACCAGCAGACTAACAAGCAGACTAACCAGAAGATCAACCAGCAGACTAACCAGCAGGTCAACCAGCAGACAAACCAGAAGATCAACCAGCAGACTAACCAGCAGATCAACCAGCAGACTAACCAGCAGATCAACCAGCAGACTAACAAGCAGACTAACCAGCAGATCAACCAGCAGACTAACCAGCAGGTCAACCAGCAGACTAACCAGAAGATCAACCAGCAGACTAACCAGCAGGTCAACCAGCAGACTAACCAGCAGATCAACCAGCAGACTAACCAGCAGGTCAACCAGCAGACTAACCAAAAGATCAACCAGCAGACTAACCAGCAGGTCAACTAGCAGACTAACCAGCAGGTCAACCAGCAGACTAACCAGAAGATCAACCAGCAGACTAACCAGCAGGTCAACTAGCAGACTAACCAGCAGGTCAACCAGCAGACTAACCAGCAGATCAACCAGCAGACTAACCAGCAGACTAACCAGCAGACTAACCAGCAGCTCAACCAGCAGACTAACCAGCAGATCAACCAGCAGACTAACCAGCAGGTCAACCAGCAGACTAACCAGAAGATCAACCAGCAGACTAACCAGCAGGTCAACTAGCAGACTAACCAGCAGACTAACCAGCAGGTCAACTGGCAGACTAACCAGCAGACTAACCAGCAGATCAACCAGCAGACTAACCGGAAGATCAACCAGCAGATCAAACAAGAGACTAACCAGCAGACTAACCCGCAGGTCAACGAGCAGACAAACCAGCAGACTAACCAGCAGGTCAACTAGCAGACTAACGAGCAGATCAACCAGCAGACTAACCAGCAGGTCAACCAGCAGACTAACCAGCAGATCAACCTGCAGACTAACCAGCAGGTCAACTAGCAGACTAACCAGCAGATCAACGAGCAGACTAGCCAGCGGGTCAACCAGCAGACTAACCAACAGGTCACCTAGCAGACTAACCAGCAGACTAACCAGCAGATCAACCAGCAGACTAACCAGCAGGTCAACCAGCAGACTAACAAGCAGACTAACCAGCAGATCAACCAGCAGACTAACCAGCAGGTCAACCAGCAGACAAACCAGAAGATCAACCAGCAGACTAACCAGCAGGTCAACCAGCAGACTAACCAGCAGATCAACCAGCAGACTAACCAGCAGATCAACCAGCAGACTAACAAGCAGACTAACCAGCAGATCAACCAGCAGACTAACCAGCAGGTCAACCAGCAGACTAACCAGAAGATCAACCAGCAGACTAACCAGCAGGTCAACCAGCAGACTAACCAGCAGATCAACCAGCAGACTAACCAGCAGGTCAACCAGCAGACTAACTAGCAGACTAACCAGCAGGTCAACCAGCAGATCAACCAGCAGACTAACCAGCAGGTCAACTAGCAGACTAACCAGCAGATCAACGAGCAGACTAACCAGAAGGTCAACTAGCAGACTAACCAGCAAATCAACCAGCAGACTAACCAGTAGGTCAACTAGCAGACTAACCAGCAGACTAACCAGCAGGTCAACCAGAAGACTAACCAGCACGTCAACCAGCAGACTAACCAGAAGATTAACCAGCAGACTAACCAGCAGGTCAACCAGCAGACTAACCAGCAGATCAACTAGCAGACTAACCAGCAGACTAACCAGCAGGTCAACTAGCAGACTAACCAGCAGACTAACCAGCAGGTCAACCAGCAGGTCAACCAGCAGACTAACAAGCAGACTAACCAGAAGATCAACCAGCAGACTAACCAGCAGGTCAACCAGCAGACAAACCAGAAGATCAACCAGCAGACTAACCAGCAGGTCAACCAGCAGACTAACCAGAAGATCAACCAGCAGACTAACCAGCAGGTCCACCAGCAGACTAACCAACAGGTCAACTAGCAGACTAACCAGCAGACTAACCAGCAGGTCAACTAGCAGACTAACCAGCAGGTCAACCAGCAGACTAACCAGCAGACTAACCAGCAGGTCAACCAGCAGACTAACAAGCAGACCAACCAGAAGATCAACCAGCAGACTAACCAGAAGATCAACCAGCAGACTAACCAGCAGGTCCACCAGCAGACTAACCAACAGGTCAACTAGCAGACTAACCAGCAGGTCAACTAGCAGAATAACCAGCAGGTCAACTAGCAGACTACCCAGCAGACTAACCAGCAGCTCAACTAGCAGACTAACCAGCAGGTCCACCAGCAGACTAACCAGCAGGTCAACTAGCAGACTAACCAGCAGATCAACCAGCAGACTAACCAGCAGACTTACAAGCAGACTAACCAGCAGATCAACCAGCAGATCAACCAGCAGACTAACCAGCAGACTAACCAGCAGATCAACCAGCAGACTAACCAGAAGATCAACCAGCAAACTAACCAGCAGGTCAACTAGCAGACTAACCAGCAGATCAACGAGCAGACTAGCCAGCAGGTCAACCAGCAGACTAACCGGCAGGTCAACTAGCAGAATAACCAGCAGGTCAACTAGCAGACTACCCAGCAGACTAACCAGCAGCTCAACTAGCAGACTAACCAGCAGGTCCACCAGCAGATCAACCAGCAGATCAACCAGCAGACTAACCAGCAGATCAACCAGCAGACTAACCAGAAGATCAACCAGCAAACTAACCAGCAGGTCAACTAGCAGACTAACCAGCAGACTAACCAGCAGATCAACGAGCAGACTAGCCAGCAGGTCAACCAGCAGACTAACCGGCAGGTCAACTAGCAGACTAACCAGCAGGTCAAGCAGCAGACTAACCAGAAGATCAACCAGCAGACTAACCAGCAGGTCAACTAGCAGACTAACCAGCAGACTAACCAGCAGGTCAACTGGCAGACTAACCAGCAGACTAACCAGCAGATCAACCAGCAGACTAACCGGAAGATCAACCAGCAGATCAACCAAGAGACTAACCAGCAGGTCAACCAAGAGACTAACCAGCAGACTAACCCGCAGGTCAACGAGCAGACAAACCAGCAGACTAACCAGCAGGTCCACCAGCAGACTAACCAACAGGTCAACTAGCAGACTAACCAGCAGACTAACCAGCAGGTCAACTAGCAGACTACCCAGCAGACTAACCAGCAGCTCAACTAGCAGACTAACCAGCAGGTCCACCAGCAGACTAACCAGCAGGTCAACTAGCAGACTAACCAGCAGAACAACCAGCAGACTAACCAGCAGATCAACCAGCAGACTTACAAGCAGACTAACCAGCAGATCAACCAGCAGACTAACCAGCAGGTCAACCAGCAGACTAACCAAAAGATCAACCAGCAGACTAACCAGCAGGTCAACTAGCAGACTAACCAGCAGGTCAACCAGCAGACTAACCAGAAGATCAACCAGCAGACTAACCAGCAGGTCAACTAGCAGACTAACCAGCAGGTCAACCAGCAGACTAACCAGCAGGTCAACCATCAGACTAACCAGCAGACCAACCAGAAGATCAACCAGCAGACTAACCAGCAGGTCAACCAGCAGACTAACCAGAAGATCAACCAGCAGGTCCACCAGCAGACTAACCAACAGGTCAACTAGCAGACTAACCAGCAGGTCAACTAGCAGAATAACCAGCAGGTCAACTAGCAGACTACCCAGCAGACTAACCAGCAGCTCAACTAGCAGACTAACCAGCAGGTCCACCAGCAGACTAACCAGCAGGTCAACTAGCAGACTAACCAGCAGATCAACCAGCAGACTAACCAGCAGACTTACAAGCAGACTAACCAGCAGATCAACCAGCAGACTAACCAGCAGACTAACCAGCAGATCAACCAGCAGACTAACCAGCAGGTCAACCAGCAGACTAACCAGCAGACTAACCAGCAGGTCAACCAGCAGACTAAAAAGCAGACCAACCAGAAGATCAACCAGCAGACTAACCAGCAGGTCAACCAGCAGACTAACCAGAAGATCAACCAGCAGACTAACCAGCAGGTCAACTAGCAGACTAACCAGCAGGTCAACCAGCAGACTAACCAGAAGATCAACCAGCAGACTAACCAGCAGGTCAACTAGCAGACTAACCAGCAGGTCAACCAGCAGACTAACCAGCAGATCAACCATCAGACTAACCAGCAGGTCAACCAGCAGACTAACAAGCAGACCAACCAGAAGATCAACCAGCAGACTAACCAGCAGGTCAACCAGCAGACTAACCAGCAGATCAACCATCAGACTAACCAGCAGGTCAACCAGCAGACTAACAAGCAGACCAACCAGAAGATCAACCAGCAGACTAACCAGCAGGTCAACCAGCAGACTAACCAGAAGATCAACCAGCAGGTCCACCAGCAGACTAACCAACAGGTCAACTAGCAGACTAACCAGCAGGTCAACTAGCAGAATAACCAGCAGGTCAACTAGCAGACTACCCAGCAGACTAACCAGCAGCTCAACTAGCAGACTAACCAGCAGGTCCACCAGCAGACTAACCAGCAGGTCAACTAGCAGACTAACCAGCAGATCAACCAGCAGACTAACCAGCAGACTTACAAGCAGACTAACCAGCAGATCAACCAGCAGACTAACCAGCAGACTAACCAGCAGATCAACCAGCAGACTAACCAGCAGGTCAACCAGCAGACTAACCAGCAGACTAACCAGCAGGTCAACCAGCAGACTAACAAGCAGACTAACCAGAAGATCAACCAGCAGACTAACCAGCAGGTCAACCAGCAGACTAACCAGAAGATCAACCAGCAGACTAACCAGCAGGTCAACTAGCAGACTAACCAGCAGGTCAACCAGCAGACTAACCAGAAGATCAACCAGCAGACTAACCAGCAGGTCAACTAGCAGACTAACCAGCAGGTCAACCAGCAGACTAACCAGCAGATCAACCATCAGACTAACCAGCAGGTCAACCAGCAGACTAACAAGCAGACCAACCAGAAGATCAACCAGCAGACTAACCAGCAGGTCAACCAGCAGACTAACCAGAAGATCAACCAGCAGGTCCACCAGCAGACTAACCAACAGGTCAACTAGCAGACTAACCAGCAGGTCAACTAGCAGAATAACCAGCAGGTCAACTAGCAGACTACCCAGCAGACTAACCAGCAGCTCAACTAGCAGACTAACCAGCAGGTCCACCAGCAGACTAACCAGCAGGTCAACTAGCAGACTAACCAGCAGATCAACCAGCAGACTAACCAGCAGACTTACAAGCAGACTAACCAGCAGATCAACCAGCAGACTAACCAGCAGACTAACCAGCAGATCAACCAGCAGACTAACCAGCAGGTCAACCAGCAGACTAACCAGCAGACTAACCAGCAGGTCAACCAGCAGACTAACAAGCAGACCAACCAGAAGATCAACCAGCAGACTAACCAGCAGGTCAACCAGCAGACTAACCAGAAGATCAACCAGCAGACTAACCAGCAGGTCCACCAGCAGACTAACCAACAGGTCAACTAGCAGACTAACCAGCAGGTCAACTAGCAGAATAACCAGCAGGTCAACTAGCAGACTACCCAGCAGACTAACCAGCAGCTCAACTAGCAGACTAACCAGCAGGTCCACCAGCAGACTAACCAGCAGGTCAACTAGCAGACTAACCAGCAGACTTACAAGCAGACTAACCAGCAGATCAACCAGCAGATCAACCAGCAGACTGACCAGCAGACTAACCAGCAGATCAACCAGCAGACTAACCAGAAGATCAACCAGCAAACTAACCAGCAGGTCAACTAGCAGACTAACCAGCAGACTAACCAGCAGATCAACGAGCAGACTAGCCAGCAGGTCAACCAGCAGACTAACCGGCAGGTCAACTAGCAGACTAACCAGCAGGTCAACTAGCAGAATAACCAGCAGGTCAACTAGCAGACTACCCAGCAGACTAACCAGCAGCTCAACTAGCAGACTAACCAGCAGGTCCACCAGCAGACTAACCAGCAGGTCAACTAGCAGACTAACCAGCAGACTTACAAGCAGACTAACCAGCAGATCAACCAGCAGATCAACCAGCAGACTAACCAGCAGACTAACCAGCAGATCAACCAGCAGACTAACCAGAAGATCAACCAGCAAACTAACCAGCAGGTCAACTAGCAGACTAACCAGCAGACTAACCAGCAGATCAACGAGCAGACTAGCCAGCAGGTCAACCAGCAGACTAACCGGCAGGTCAACTAGCAGACTAACCAGCAGACTAACCAGCAGGTCAACTGGCAGACTAACCAGCAGACTAACCAGCAGATCAACCAGCAGACTAACCGGAAGATCAACCAGCAGATCAACCAAGAGACTAACCAGCAGGTCAACCAAGAGACTAACCAGCAGACTAACCCGCAGGTCAACGAGCAGACAAACCAGCAGACTAACCAGCAGGTCCACCAGCAGACTAACCAACAGGTCAACTAGCAGACTAACCAGCAGAATAACCAGCAGGTCAACTAGCAGACTACCCAGCAGACTAACCAGCAGCTCAACTAGCAGACTAACCAGCAGGTCCACCAGCAGACTAACCAGCAGGTCAACTAGCAGACTAACCAGCAGAACAACCAGCAGACTAACCAGCAGACTAACCAGCAGATCAACCAGCAGACTTACAAGCAGACTAACCAGCAGATCAACCAGCAGACTAACCAGCAGGTCAACCAGCAGACTAACCAAAAGATCAACCAGCAGACTAACCAGCAGGTCAACTAGCAGAATAACCAGCAGGTCAACTAGCAGACTACCCAGCAGACTAACCAGCAGCTCAACTAGCAGACTAACCAGCAGGTCAACCAGCAGACTAACAAGCAGACCAACCAGAAGATCAACCAGCAGACTAACCAGCAGGTCAACCAGCAGACTAACCAGAAGATCAACCAGCAGACTAACCAGCAGGTCCACCAGCAGACTAACCAACAGGTCAACTAGCAGACTAACCAGCAGGTCAACTAGCAGAATAACCAGCAGGTCAACTAGCAGACTACCCAGCAGACTAACCAGCAGAACAACCAGCAGACTAACCAGCAGACTAACCAGCAGATCAACCAGCAGACTTACAAGCAGACTAACCAGCAGCTCAACTAGCAGACTAACCAGCAGGTCCACCAGCAGACTAACCAGCAGGTCAACTAGCAGACTAACCAGCAGACTTACAAGCAGACTAACCAGCAGATCAACCAGCAGATCAACCAGCAGACTGACCAGCAGACTAACCAGCAGATCAACCAGCAGACTAACCAGAAGATCAACCAGCAAACTAACCAGCAGGTCAACTAGCAGACTAACCAGCAGACTAACCAGCAGATCAACGAGCAGACTAGCCAGCAGGTCAACCAGCAGACTAACCGGCAGGTCAACTAGCAGACTAACCAGCAGGTCAACTAGCAGAATAACCAGCAGGTCAACTAGCAGACTACCCAGCAGACTAACCAGCAGCTCAACTAGCAGACTAACCAGCAGGTCCACCAGCAGACTAACCAGCAGGTCAACTAGCAGACTAACCAGCAGACTTACAAGCAGACTAACCAGCAGATCAACCAGCAGACTAACCAGCAGACTAACCAGCAGATCAACCAGCAGACTAACCAGAAGATCAACCAGCAAACTAACCAGCAGGTCAACTAGCAGACTAACCAGCAGACTAACCAGCAGATCAACGAGCAGACTAGCCAGCAGGTCAACCAGCAGACTAACCGGCAGGTCAACTAGCAGACTAACCAGCAGGTCCATCAGCAGACTAACCAGAAGATCAACCAGCAGACTAACCAGCAGGTCAACTAGCAGACTAACCAGCAGACTAACCAGCAGGTCAACTGGCAGACTAACTAGCAGACTAACCAGCAGACTAACCAGCAGTTCAACTGGCAGACTAACCAGCAGACTAACCAGCAGATCAACCAGCAGACTAACCGGAAGATCAACCAGCAGATCAACCAAGAGACTAACCAGCAGGTCAACCAAGAGACTAACCAGCAGGTCAACGAGCAGACAAACCAGCAGACTAACCAGCAGGTCCACCAGCAGACTAACCAACAGGTCAACTAGCAGACTAACCAGCAGAATAACCAGCAGGTCAACTAGCAGACTACCCAGCAGACTAACCAGCAGCTCAACTAGCAGACTAACCAGCAGGTCCACCAGCAGACTAACCAGCAGGTCAACTAGCAGACTAACCAGCAGAACAACCAGCAGACTAACCAGCAGACTAACCAGCAGATCAACCAGCAGACTTACAAGCAGACTAACCAGCAGATCAACCAGCAGACTAACCAGCAGGTCAACCAGCAGACTAACCAAAAGATCAACCAGCAGACTAACCAGCAGGTCAACTAGCAGACTAACCAGCAGGTCAACCAGCAGACTAACCAGAAGATCAACCAGCAGACTAACCAGCAGGTCAACTAGCAGACTAACCAGCAGGTCAACCAGCAGACTAACCAGCAGATCAACCAGCAGACTAACCAGCAGCTCAACCAGCAGACTAACCAGCAGATCAACCAGCAGACTAACCAACAGGTCAACCAGCGGACTAACCAGCAGGTCAACCAGCAGACTAACCAGAAGATCAACCAGCAGACTAACCAGCAGGTCAACTAGCAGACTAACCAGCAGACTAACCAGCAGGTCAACTGGCAGACTAACCAGCAGACTAACCAGCAGATCAACCAGCAGACTAACCGGAAGATCAACCAGCAGATCAAACAAGAGACTAACCAGCAGACTAACCCGCAGGTCAATGAGCAGACAAACCAGCAGACTAACCAGCAGGTCAACTAGCAGACTAACGAGCAGATCAACCAGCAGACTAACTAGCAGACTAACCAGCAGGTCAACCAGCAGATCAACCAGCAGACTAACCAGCAGGTCAACTAGCAGACTAACCAGCAGATCAACGAGCAGACTAACCAGAAGGTCAACTAGCAGACTAACCAGCTGATCAACCAGCAGACTAACCAGTAGGTCAACTAGCAGACTAACCAGCAGGTCAACCAGAAGACTAACCAGCACGTCAACCAGCAGACTAACCAGAAGATTAACCAGCAGACTAACCAGCAGGTCAACCAGCAGACTAACCAGCAGATCAACCAGCAGACTAACCAGCAGACTAACCAGCAGGTCAACTAGCAGACTAACCAGCAGACTAACCAGCAGGTCAACCAGCAGGTCAACCAGCAGACTAACAAGCAGACTAACCAGAAGATCAACCAGCAGACTAACCAGCAGGTCAACCAGCAGACTAACCAGAAGATCAACCAGCAGACTAACCAGCAGGTCCACCAGCAGACTAACCAACAGGTCAACTAGCAGATTAACCAGCAGACTAACCAGCAGGTCAACTAGCAGACTAACCAGCAGGTCAACCAGCAGACTAACCAGCAGACTAACCAGCAGGTCAACCAGCAGACTAACAAGCAGACCAACCAGAAGATCAACCAGCAGACTAACCAGCAGGTCAACCAGCAGACTAACCAGAAGATCAACCAGCAGACTAACCAGCAGGTCCACCAGCAGACTAACCAACAGGTCAACTAGCAGACTAACCAGCAGGTCAACTAGCAGAATAACCAGCAGGTCAACTAGCAGACTACCCAACAGACTAACCAGCAGCTCAAGTAGCAGACTAACCAGCAGGTCCACCAGCAGACTAACCAGCAGGTCAACTAGCAGACTAACCAGCAGACTTACAAGCAGACTAACCAGCAGATCAACCAGCAGATCAACCAGCAGACTAACCAGCAGACTAACCAGCAGATCAACCAGCAGACTAACCAGAAGATCAACCAGCAAACTAACCAGCAGGTCAACTAGCAGACTAACCAGCAGACTAACCAGCAGATCAACGAGCAGACTAGCCAGCAGGTCAACCAGCAGACTAACCGGCAGGTCAACTAGCAGACTAACCAGCAGGTCAAGCAGCAGACTAACCAGAAGATCAACCAGCAGACTAACCAGCAGGTCAACTAGCAGACTAACCAGCAGACTAACCAGCAGGTCAACTGGCAGACTAACCAGCAGACTAACCAGCAGATCAACCAGCAGACTAACCGGAAGATCAACCAGCAGATCAACCAAGAGACTAACCAGCAGGTCAACCAAGAGACTAACCAGCAGACTAACCCGCAGGTCAACGAGCAGACAAACCAGCAGACTAACCAGCAGGTCCACCAGCAGACTAACCAACAGGTCAACTAGCAGACTAACCAGCAGACTAACCAGCAGGTCAACTAGCAGACTACCCAGCAGACTAACCAGCAGGTCAACTAGCAGACTAACCAGCAGAACAACCAGCAGACTAACCAGCAGATCAACCAGCAGACTTACAAGCAGACTAACCAGCAGATCAACCAGCAGACTAACCAGCAGGTCAACCAGCAGACTAACCAAAAGATCAACCAGCAGACTAACCAGCAGGTCAACTAGCAGACTAACCAGCAGGTCAACCAGCAGACTAACCAGAAGATCAACCAGCAGACTAACCAGCAGGTCAACTAGCAGACTAACCAGCAGGTCAACCAGCAGACTAACCAGCAGATCAACCAGCAGACTAACCAGCAGACTAACCAGCAGACTAACCAGCAGCTCAACCAGCAGACTAACCAGCAGATCAACCAGCAGACTAACCAACAGGTCAACCAGCGGACTAACCAGCAGGTCAACCAGCAGACTAACCAGAAGATCAACCAGCAGACTAACCAGCAGGTCAACTAGCAGACTAACCAGCAGACTAACCAGCAGGTCAACTGGCAGACTAACCAGCAGACTAACCGGAAGATCAACCAGCAGATCAACCAAGAGACTAACCAGCAGGTCAACCAAGAGACTAACCAGCAGACTAACCCGCAGGTCAACGAGCAGACTAACCAGCAGGTCCACCAGCAGACTAACCAACAGGTCAACTAGCAGACTAACCAGCAGACTAACCAGCAGGTCAACTAGCAGAATAACCAGCAGGTCAACTAGCAGTCTACCCAGCAGACTAACCAGCAGCTCAACTAGCAGACTAACCAGCAGGTCCACCAGCAGACTAACCAGCAGGTCAACTAGCAGACTAACCAGCAGATCAACCAGCAGACTAACCAGCAGATCAACCAGCAGACTTACAAGCAGACTAACCAGCAGATCAACCAGCAGACTAACCAGCAGGTCAACCAGCAGACTAACCAAAAGATCAACCAGCAGGTCAACTAGCAGACTAACCAGCAGGTCAACCAGCAGACTAACCAGAAGATCAACCAGCAGACTAACCAGCAGGTCAACCAGCAGACTAACCAGCAGATCAACCAGCAGACTAACCAGCAGACTAACCAGCAGGTCAACCAGCAGACTAACCAGCAGACTAACCAGCAGCTCAACCAGCAGACTAACCAGCAGATCAACCAGCAGACTAACCAACAGGTCAACCAGCGGACTAACCAGCAGGTCAACCAGCAGACTAACCAGCAGGTCAACCAGCAGACTAACCAGAAGATCAACCAGCAGACTAACCAGCAGGTCAACTAGCAGACTAACCAGCAGACTAACCAGCAGGTCAACTGGCAGACTAACCAGCAGACTAACCAGCAGATCAACCAGCAGACTAACCGGAAGATCAACCAGCAGATCAACCAAGAGACTAACCAGCAGGTCAACCAAGAGACTAACCAGCAGACTAACCTGCAGGTCAACGAGCAGACAAACCAGCAGACTAACCAGCAGATCAACCAGCAGACTAACCAGCAGGTCAACCAGCAGACTAACCAGCAGATCAACCTGCAGACTAACCAGCAGGTCAACTAGCAGACTAACCAGCAGATCAACGAGCAGACTAGCCAGCGGGTCAACCAGCAGACTAGCCAAAAGGTCACCTAGCAGACTAACCAGCAGACTAACCAGCAGATCAACCAGCAGACTAACCAGCAGGTCAACCAGCAGACTAACAAGCAGACTAACCAGCAGATCAACCAGCAGACTAACCAGCAGGTAAACCAACAGACAAACCAGAAGATCAACCAGAAAACTAACCAGCAGGTCAACCAGCAGACTAACCAGCAGATCAACCAGCAGACTAACCAGCAGATCAACCAGCAGACTAACCAGAAGATCAACCAGCAGACTAACCAGCAGGTCAACCAGCAGACTAACCAGCAGATCAACCAGCAGACTAACCAGCAGGTCAACCAGCAGACTAACTAGCAGATCAACCAGCAGACTAACCAGCAGATCAACCAGCAGGTCAACTAGCAGACTAACCAGCAGGTCAACCAGCAGGTCAACCAGCAGACTAACAAGAAGATCAACCAGCAGACTAACCAGCAGGTCAACTAGCAGACTAACCAGAAGATCAACCAGCAGACTAACCAGCAGGTCCACCAGCAGACTAACCAACAGGTCAACCAGCAGACTAACCGGCAGATCAACCAGCAATACTAACCAGCAGATCAACGAGCAGACTAACCAGCAGGTCAACCAGACGACTAACCAGCAGGTCAACTAGCAAACTGACCAACAGACTAACAAGCAGACTAACCAGCAGACTAACTAGCAGGTCAACTAGCAGACTAACCAGCAGACTAACCAGCAGATCAGCCAGCAGACTAACCAGCAGGTCAACCAGCAGATCAACCAGCAGACTAACCAGCAGATCAACCAGCAGACTAACCAAAAGATCAACCAGCAGACTAACCAGCAGGTCAACTAGCAGACTAACCAGCAGGTCAACCAGCAGACTAACCAGAAGATCAACCAGCAGGTCAACTAGCAGACTAACCAGCAGGTCAACCAGCAGACTAACCAGCAGATTAACCAGCAGGTCAACCAGCAGACTAACCAGCAGGTCAACCAGCAGACTAACCAAAAGATCAACCAGCAGACTAACAAGCAAACTAACCAGAAGATCAACCAGCAGGTCAACCAGCAGACTAACCAGAAGATCAACCAGCAGACTAACCAGCAGGTCCACCAGCAGACTAACCAACAGGTCAACTAGCAGACTAACCAGCAGACTAACCAGCAGGTCAACTAGCAGACTAACCAGCAGGTCAACCAGCAGACTAACCAGCAGACTAACCAGCAGGTCAACCAGCAGATCAACCAGCAGACTAACCAGCAGGTCAACTAGCAGACTAACCAGCAGATCAACGAGCAGACTAACCAGCAGGTCAACCAGCAGACTAACCAGAAGGTCAACTAGCAGACTAACCAGCAGATCAACCAGCAGACTAACCAGTAGACTAACCAGCAGGTCAACCAGAAGACTAACCAGCACGTCAACCAGCAGACTAACCAGACGATTAACCAGCAGACTAACCAGCAGGTCAACCAGCAGACTAACCAGCAGATCAACCAGCAGACTAACCAGCAGGTCAACTAGCAGACAAACCAGCAGGTCATCCAGCAGACTAACCAGCATGTCAACCAGCAGACTAACAAGCAGACTAACCAGAAGATCAACCAGCAGACTAACCAGCAGGTCAACTAGCAGACTAACCAGAAGATCAACCAGCAGACTAACCAGCAGGTCCACCAGCAGACTAACCAACAGGTCAACCAGCAGACTAACTAGCAGACTAACCGGCAGATCAACCAGCAAAACTAACCAGCAGATCAACGAGCAGACTAACCAGCAGGTCAACCAGACGACTAACCAGCAGGTCAACTAGCAAACTGACCAACAGACTAACAAGCAGACTAACCAGCAGACTAACTAGCAGGTCAACTAGCAGACTAACCAGCAGATCAACCAGCAGACTAACCAGCAGATCAACCAGCAGACTTACAAGCAGACTAACCAGCAGATCAACCAGCAGACTAACCAGCAGGTCAACCAGCAGACTAACCAAAAGATCAACCAGCAGGTCAACTAGCAGACTAACCAGCAGGTCAACCAGCAGACTAACCAGAAGATCAACCAGCAGACTAACCAGCAGGTCAACCAGCAGACTAACCAGCAGATCAACCAGCAGACTAACCAGCAGACTAACCAGCAGGTCAACCAGCAGACTAACCAGCAGACTAACCAGCAGCTCAACCAGCAGACTAACCAGCAGATCAACCAGCAGACTAACCAACAGGTCAACCAGCGGACTAACCAGCAGGTCAACCAGCAGACTAACCAGCAGGTCAACCAGCAGACTAACCAGAAGATCAACCAGCAGACTAACCAGCAGGTCAACTAGCAGACTAACCAGCAGACTAACCAGCAGGTCAACTGGCAGACTAACCAGCAGACTAACCAGCAGATCAACCAGCAGACTAACCGGAAGATCAACCAGCAGATCAACCAAGAGACTAACCAGCAGGTCAACCAAGAGACTAACCAGCAGACTAACCCGCAGGTCAACGAGCAGACAAACCAGCAGACTAACCAGCAGATCAACCAGCAGACTAACCAGCAGGTCAACCAGCAGACTAACCAGCAGATCAACCTGCAGACTAACCAGCAGGTCAACTAGCAGACTAACCAGCAGATCAACGAGCAGACTAGCCAGCGGGTCAACCAGCAGACTAGCCAAAAGGTCACCTAGCAGACTAACCAGCAGACTAACCAGCAGATCAACCAGCAGACTAACCAGCAGGTCAACCAGCAGACTAACAAGCAGACTAACCAGCAGATCAACCAGCAGACTAACCAGCAGGTAAACCAACAGACAAACCAGAAGATCAACCAGAAAACTAACCAGCAGGTCAACCAGCAGACTAACCAGCAGATCAACCAGCAGACTAACCAGCAGATCAACCAGCAGACTAACCAGAAGATCAACCAGCAGACTAACCAGCAGGTCAACCAGCAGACTAACCAGCAGATCAACCAGCAGACTAACCAGCAGGTCAACCAGCAGACTAACTAGCAGACTAACCAGCAGGTCAACCAGCAGATCAACCAGCAGACTAACCAGCAGGTCAACTAGCAGACTAACCAGCAGATCAACGAGCAGACTAACCAGCAGGTCAACCAGCAGACTAACCAGAAGGTCAACTAGCAGACTAACCAGCAGATCAACCAGCAGACTAACCAGTAGGTCAACTAGCAGACTAACCAGCAGACTAACCAGCAGGTCAACCAGAAGACTAACCAGCAGGTCAACCAGCAGACTAACCAGCAGATCAACCAGCAGACTAACCAGCAGATCAACCAGCAGGTCAACTAGCAGACTAACCAGCAGGTCAACCAGCAGGTCAACCAGCAGACTAACAAGAAGATCAACCAGCAGACTAACCAGCAGGTCAACTAGCAGACTAACCAGAAGATCAACCAGCAGACTAACCAGCAGGTCCACCAGCAGACTAACCAACAGGTCAACCAGCAGACTAACCGGCAGATCAACCAGCAATACTAACCAGCAGATCAACGAGCAGACTAACCAGCAGGTCAACCAGACGACTAACCAGCAGGTCAACTAGCAAACTGACCAACAGACTAACAAGCAGACTAACCAGCAGACTAACTAGCAGGTCAACTAGCAGACTAACCAGCAGACTAACCAGCAGATCAGCCAGCAGACTAACCAGCAGGTCAACCAGCAGATCAACCAGCAGACTAACCAGCAGATCAACCAGCAGACTAACCAAAAGATCAACCAGCAGACTAACCAGCAGGTCAACTAGCAGACTAACCAGCAGGTCAACCAGCAGACTAACCAGAAGATCAACCAGCAGGTCAACTAGCAGACTAACCAGCAGGTCAACCAGCAGACTAACCAGCAGATTAACCAGCAGGTCAACCAGCAGACTAACCAGCAGGTCAACCAGCAGACTAACCAAAAGATCAACCAGCAGACTAACAAGCAAACTAACCAGAAGATCAACCAGCAGGTCAACCAGCAGACTAACCAGAAGATCAACCAGCAGACTAACCAGCAGGTCCACCAGCAGACTAACCAACAGGTCAACTAGCAGACTAACCAGCAGACTAACCAGCAGGTCAACTAGCAGACTAACCAGCAGGTCAACCAGCAGACTAACCAGCAGACTAACCAGCAGGTCAACCAGCAGATCAACCAGCAGACAAACCAGCAGGTCAACTAGCAGACTAACCAGCAGATCAACGAGCAGACTAACCAGCAGGTCAACCAGCAGACTAACCAGAAGGTCAACTAGCAGACTAACCAGCAGATCAACCAGCAGACTAACCAGTAGACTAACCAGCAGGTCAACCAGAAGACTAACCAGCACGTCAACCAGCAGACTAACCAGACGATTAACCAGCAGACTAACCAGCAGGTCAACCAGCAGACTAACCAGCAGATCAACCAGCAGACTAACCAGCAGGTCAACTAGCAGACAAACCAGCAGGTCATCCAGCAGACTAACCAGCATGTCAACCAGCAGACTAACAAGCAGACTAACCAGAAGATCAACCAGCAGACTAACCAGCAGGTCAACTAGCAGACTAACCAGAAGATCAACCAGCAGACTAACCAGCAGGTCCACCAGCAGACTAACCAACAGGTCAACCAGCAGACTAACTAGCAGACTAACCGGCAGATCAACCAGCAAAACTAACCAGCAGATCAACGAGCAGACTAACCAGCAGGTCAACCAGACGACTAACCAGCAGGTCAACTAGCAAACTGACCAACAGACTAACAAGCAGACTAACCAGCAGACTAACTAGCAGGTCAACTAGCAGACTAACCAGCAGACTAACCAGCAGATCAGCCAGCAGACTAACCAGCAGGTCAACCAGCAGATCAACCAGCAGACTAACCAAAAGATCAACCAGCAGACTAACCAGCAGGTCAACCAGCCGACTAACCAGCAGGTCAACCAGCAGACTAACCAGAAGATCAACTAGCAGACTAACCAGCAGGTCAACCAGCAGACTAACCAGCAGATCAACCAGCAGACTAACCAGCAGACTAACCAGCAGGTCAACCAGCAGACTAACCAGCAGACTAACCAAAAGATCAACCAGCAGACTAACCAGCAGGTAAACCAGCAGACTAACCAGAAGATCAACCAGCAGACTAACCAGCAGGTCCACCAGCAGACTAACCAACAGGTCAACTAGCAGACTAACCAGCAGACTAACCAGCAGGTCAACTAGCAGACTAACCAGCAGGTCAACCAGCAGACTAACCAGCAGACTAACCAGCAGGTCAACCAGCAGACTAACAAGCAGACCAACCAGAAGATCAACCAGCAGACTAACCAGCAGGTCAACCAGCAGACTAACCAGAAGATCAACCAGCAGGTCAACCAGCAGACTAACAAGCAGACCAACCAGAAGATCAACCAGCAGACTAACCAGCAGGTCAACCAGCAGACTAACCAGAAGATCAACCAGCAGGTCCACCAGCAGACTAACCAACAGGTCAACTAGCAGACTAACCAGCAGGTCAACTAGCAGAATAACCAGCAGGTCAACTAGCAGACTACCCAGCAGACTAACCAGCAGCTCAACTAGCAGACTAACCAGCAGGTCCACCAGCAGACTAACCAGCAGGTCAACTAGCAGACTAACCAGCAGATCAACCAGCAGACTAACCAGCAGACTTACAAGCAGACTAACCAGCAGATCAACCAGCAGATCAACCAGCAGACTAACCAGCAGACTAACCAGCAGATCAACCAGCAGACTAACCAGAAGATCAACCAGCAAACTAACCAGCAGGTCAACTAGCAGACTAACCAGCAGATCAACGAGCAGACTAGCCAGCAGGTCAACCAGCAGACTAACCGGCAGGTCAACTAGCAGACTAACCAGCAGGTCAAGCAGCAGACTAACCAGAAGATCAACCAGCAGACTAACCAGCAGGTCAACTAGCAGACTAACCAGCAGACTAACCAGCAGGTCAACTGGCAGACTAACCAGCAGACTAACCAGCAGATCAACCAGCAGACTAACCGGAAGATCAACCAGCAGATCAACCAAGAGACTAACCATCAGGTCAACCAAGAGACTAACCAGCAGACTAACCCGCAGGTCAACGAGCAGACTAACCAGCAGACTAACCAGCAGGTCCACCAGCAGACTAACCAACAGGTCAACTAGCAGACTTACCAGCAGACTAACCAGCAGGTCAACTAGCAGACTACCCAGCAGACTAACCAGCAGCTCAACTAGCAGACTAACCAGCAGGTCCACCAGCAGACTAACCAGCAGGTCAACTAGCAGACTAACCAGCAGAACAACCAGCAGACTAACCAGCAGACTAACCAGCAGATCAACCAGCAGACTTACAAGCAGACTAACCAGCAGATCAACCAGCAGACTAACCAGCAGGTCAACCAGCAGACTAACCAAAAGATCAACCAGCAGACTAACCAGCAGGTCAACTAGCAGACTAACCAGCAGGTCAACCAGCAGACTAACCAGAAGATCAACCAGCAGACTAACCAGCAGGTCAACTAGCAGACTAACCAGCAGGTCAACCAGCAGACTAACCAGCAGATCAACCAGCAGACTATCCAGCAGACTAACCAGCAGCTCAACCAGCAGACTAACCAGCAGATCAACCAGCAGACTAACCAACAGGTCAACCAGCGGACTAACCAGCAGGTCAACCAGCAGACTAACCAGAAGATCAACCAGCAGACTAACCAGCAGATCAAACAAGAGACTAACCAGCAGACTAACCCGCAGGTCAACGAGCAGACAAACCAGCAGACTAACCAGCAGGTCAACTAGCAGACTAACGAGCAGATCAACCAGCAGACTAACCAGCAGGTCAACCAGCAGACTAACCAGCAGATCAACCTGCAGACTAACCAGCAGGTCAACTAGCAGACTAACCAGCAGATCAACGAGCAGACTAGCCAGCGGGTCAACCAGCAGACTAACCAACAGGTCACCTAGCAGACTAACCAGCAGACTAACCAGCAGATCAACCAGCAGACTAACCAGCAGGTCAACCAGCAGACTAACAAGCAGACTAACCATCAGATCAACCAGCAGACTAACCAGCAGGTCAACCAGCAGACAAACCAGAAGATCAACCAGCAGACTAACCAGCAGGTCAACCAGCAGACTAACCAGCAGATCAACCAGCAGACTAACCAGCAGATCAACCAGCAGACTAACAAGCAGACTAACCAGCAGATCAACCAGCAGACTAACCAGCAGGTCAACCAGCAGACTAACCAGAAGATCAACCAGCAGACTAACCAGCAGGTCAACCAGCAGACTAACCAGCAGATCAACCAGCAGACTAACCAACAGGTCAACCAGCGGACTAACCAGCAGGTCAACCAGCAGACTAACCAGAAGATCAACCAGCAGACTAACCAGCAGGTCAACTAGCAGACTAACCAGCAGGTCAACTGGCAGACTAACCAGCAGACTAACCAGCAGATCAACCAGCAGACTAACCGGAAGATCAACCAGCAGATCAAACAAGAGACTAACCAGCAGACTAACCCGCAGGTCAACGAGCAGACTAACCAGCAGGTCAACTAGCAGACTAACGAGCAGATCAACCAGCAGACTAACCAGCAGGTCAACCAGCAGACTAACCAGCAGATCAACCTGCAGACTAACCAGCAGGTCAACTAGCAGACTAACCAGCAGATCAACGAGCAGACTAGCCAGCGGGTCAACCAGCAGACTAACCAACAGGTCACCTAGCAGACTAACCAGCAGACTAACCAGCAGATCAACCAGCAGACTAACCAGCAGGTCAACCAGCAGACTAACAAGCAGACTAACCAGCAGATCAACCAGCAGACTAACCAGCAGGTCAACCAGCAGACAAACCAGAAGATCAACCAGCAGACTAACCAGCAGGTCAACCAGCAGACTAACCAGCAGATCAACCAGCAGACTAACCAGCAGATCAACCAGCAGACTAACAAGCAGACTAACCAGCAGATCAACCAGCAGACTAACCAGCAGACTAACCAGAAGATCAACCAGCAGACTAACCAGCAGGTCAACCAGCAGACTAACCAGCAGATCAACCAGCAGACTAACCAGCAGGTCAACCAGCAGACTAACTAGCAGACTAACCAGCAGGTCAACCAGCAGATCAACCAGCAGACTAACCAGCAGGTCAACTAGCAGACTAACCAGCAGATCAACGAGCAGACTAACCAGAAGGTCAACTAGCAGACTAACCAGCAGATCAACCAGCAGACTAACCAGTAGGTCAACTAGCAGACTAACCAGCAGACTAACCAGCAGGTCAACCAGAAGACTAACCAGCACGTCAACCAGCAGACTAACCAGAAGATTAACCAGCAGACTAACCAGCAGGTCAACCAGCAGACTAACCAGCAGATCAACCAGCAGACTAACCAGCAGACTAACCAGCAGGTCAACTAGCAGACTAACCAGCAGACTAACCAGCAGGTCAACCAGCAGGTCAACCAGCAGACTAACAAGCAGACTAACCAGAAGATCAACCAGCAGACTAACCAGCAGGTCAACTGGCAGACTAACCAGCAGACTAACCAGCAGACTAACCGGAAGATCAACCAGCAGATCAACCAAGAGACTAACCAGCAGGTCAACCAAGAGACTAACCAGCAGACTAACCCGCAGGTCAACGAGCAGACAAACCAGCAGACTAACCAGCAGGTCCACCAGCAGACTAACCAACAGGTCAACTAGCAGACTAACCAGCAGACTAACCAGCAGGTCAACTAGCAGACTACCCAGCAGACTAACCAGCAGCTCAACTAGCAGACTAACCAGCAGGTCCACCAGCAGACTAACCAGCAGGTCAACTAGCAGACTAACCAGCAGGTCAACCAGCAGACTAACCAGAAGATCAACCAGCAGACTAACCAGCAGGTCAACTAGCAGACTAACCAGCAGGTCAACCAGCAGACTAACCAGCAGATCAACCAGCAGACTAACCAGCAGACTAACCAGCAGACTAACCAGCAGCTCAACCAGCAGACTAACCAGCAGATCAACCAGCAGACTAACCAACAGGTCAACCAACGGACTAACCAGCAGGTCAACCAGCAGACTAACCAGAAGATCAACCAGCAGACTAACCAGCAGGTCAACTAGCAGACTAACCAGCAGACTAACCAGCAGGTCAACTGGCAGACTAACCAGCAGACTAACCAGCAGATCAACCAGCAGACTAACCGGAAGATCAACCAGCAGATCAAACAAGAGACTAACCAGCAGACTAACCCGCAGGTCAACGAGCAGACAAACCAGCAGACTAACCAGCAGGTCAACTAGCAGACTAACGAGCAGATCAACCAGCAGACTAACCAGCAGGTCAACCAGCAGACTAACCAGCAGGTCAACTAGCAGACTAACCAGCAGATCAACGAGCAGACTAGCCAGCGGGTCAACCAGCAGACTAACCAACAGGTCACCTAGCAGACTAACCAGCAGACTAACCAGCAGATCAACCAGCAGACTAACCAGCAGGTCAACCAGCAGACTAACAAGCAGACTAACCAGCAGATCAACCAGCAGACTAACCAGCAGGTCAACCAGCAGACAAACCAGAAGATCAACCAGCAGACTAACCAGCAGGTCAACCAGCAGACTAACCAGCAGATCAACCAGCAGACTAACCAGCAGATCAACCAGCAGACTAACAAGCAGACTAACCAGCAGATCAACCAGCAGACTAACCAGCAGGTCAACCAGCAGACTAACCAGAAGATCAACCAGCAGACTAACCAGCAGGTCAACCAGCAGACTAACCAGCAGATCAACCAGAAGACTAACCAGCAGGTCAACCAGCAGACTAACTAGCAGACTAACCAGCAGGTCAACCAGCAGATCAACCAGCAGACTAACCAGCAGGTCAACTAGCAGACTAACCAGCAGATCAACGAGCAGACTAACCAGAAGGTCAACTAGCAGACTAACCAGCAGATCAACCAGCAGACTAACCAGTAGGTCAACTAGCAGACTAACCAGCAGACTAACCAGCAGGTCAACCAGAAGACTAACCAGCACGTCAACCAGCAGACTAACCAGAAGATTAACCAGCAGACTAACCAGCAGGTCAACCAGCAGACTAACCAGCAGACTAACCAGCAGGTCAACTAGCAGACTAACCAGCAGACTAACCAGCAGGTCAACCAGCAGGTCAACCAGCAGACTAACAAGCAGACTAACCAGAAGATCAACCAGCAGACTAACCAGCAGGTCAACCAGCAGACAAACCAGAAGATCAACCAGCAGACTAACCAGCAGATCAACCAGCAGACTAACCAGCAGATCAACCAGCAGACTAACAAGCAGACTAACCAGCAGATCAACCAGCAGACTAACCAGCAGGTCAACCAGCAGACTAACCAGAAGATCAACCAGCAGACTAACCAGCAGGTCAACCAGCAGACTAACCAGCAGATCAACCAGCAGACTAACCAGCTGGTCAACCAGCAGACTAACCAAAAGATCAACCAGCAGACTAACCAGCAGGTCAACTAGCAGACTAACCAGCAGGTCAACCAGCAGACTAACCAGAAGATCAACCAGCAGACTAACCAGCAGGTCAACTAGCAGACTAACCAGCAGGTCAACCAGCAGACTAACCAGCAGATCAACCAGCAGACTAACCAGCAGACTAACCAGCAGACTAACCAGCAGCTCAACCAGCAGACTAACCAGCAGATCAACCAGCAGACTAACCAGCAGGTCAACCAGCAGACTAACCAGAAGATCAACCAGCAGACTAACCAGCAGGTCAACTAGCAGACTAACCAGCAGACTAACCAGCAGGTCAACTGGCAGACTAACCAGCAGACTAACCAGCAGATCAACCAGCAGACTAACCGGAAGATCAACCAGCAGATCAAACAAGAGACTAACCAGCAGACTAACCCGCAGGTCAACGAGCAGACAAACCAGCAGACTAACCAGCAGGTCAACTAGCAGACTAACGAGCAGATCAACCAGCAGACTAACCAGCAGGTCAACCAGCAGACTAACCAGCAGATCAACCTGCAGACTAACCAGCAGGTCAACTAGCAGACTAACCAGCAGATCAACGAGCAGACTAGCCAGCGGGTCAACCAGCAGACTAACCAACAGGTCACCTAGCAGACTAACCAGCAGACTAACCAGCAGATCAGCCAGCAGACTAACCAGCAGGTCAACCAGCAGATCAACCAGCAGACTAACCAGCAGATCAACCAGCAGACTAACCAAAAGATCAACCAGCAGACTAACCAGCAGGTCAACTAGCAGACTAACCAGCAGGTCAACCAGCAGACTAACCAGAAGATCAACCAGCAGGTCAACTAGCAGACTAACCAGCAGGTCAACCAGCAGACTAACCAGCAGATTAACCAGCAGGTCAACCAGCAGACTAACCAGCAGGTCAACCAGCAGACTAACCAAAAGATCAACCAGCAGACTAACAAGCAAACTAACCAGAAGATCAACCAGCAGGTCAACCAGCAGACTAACCAGAAGATCAACCAGCAGACTAACCAGCAGGTCCACCAGCAGACTAACCAACAGGTCAACTAGCAGACTAACCAGCAGACTAACCAGCAGGTCAACTAGCAGACTAACCAGCAGGTCAACCAGCAGACTAACCAGCAGACTAACCAGCAGGTCAACCAGCAGATCAACCAGCAGACTAACCAGCAGGTCAACTAGCAGACTAACCAGCAGATCAACGAGCAGACTAACCAGCAGGTCAACCAGCAGACTAACCAGAAGGTCAACTAGCAGACTAACCAGCAGATCAACCAGCAGACTAACCAGTAGACTAACCAGCAGGTCAACCAGAAGACTAACCAGCACGTCAACCAGCAGACTAACCAGACGATTAACCAGCAGACTAACCAGCAGGTCAACCAGCAGACTAACCAGCAGATCAACCAGCAGACTAACCAGCAGGTCAACTAGCAGACAAACCAGCAGGTCATCCAGCAGACTAACCAGCATGTCAACCAGCAGACTAACAAGCAGACTAACCAGAAGATCAACCAGCAGACTAACCAGCAGGTCAACTAGCAGACTAACCAGAAGATCAACCAGCAGACTAACCAGCAGGTCCACCAGCAGACTAACCAACAGGTCAACCAGCAGACTAACTAGCAGACTAACCGGCAGATCAACCAGCAAAACTAACCAGCAGATCAACGAGCAGACTAACCAGCAGGTCAACCAGACGACTAACCAGCAGGTCAACTAGCAAACTGACCAACAGACTAACAAGCAGACTAACCAGCAGACTAACTAGCAGGTCAACTAGCAGACTAACCAGCAGATCAACCAGCAGACTAACCAGCAGATCAACCAGCAGACTTACAAGCAGACTAACCAGCAGATCAACCAGCAGACTAACCAGCAGGTCAACCAGCAGACTAACCAAAAGATCAACCAGCAGGTCAACTAGCAGACTAACCAGCAGGTCAACCAGCAGACTAACCAGAAGATCAACCAGCAGACTAACCAGCAGGTCAACCAGCAGACTAACCAGCAGATCAACCAGCAGACTAACCAGCAGACTAACCAGCAGGTCAACCAGCAGACTAACCAGCAGACTAACCAGCAGCTCAACCAGCAGACTAACCAGCAGATCAACCAGCAGACTAACCAACAGGTCAACCAGCGGACTAACCAGCAGGTCAACCAGCAGACTAACCAGCAGGTCAACCAGCAGACTAACCAGAAGATCAACCAGCAGACTAACCAGCAGGTCAACTAGCAGACTAACCAGCAGACTAACCAGCAGGTCAACTGGCAGACTAACCAGCAGACTAACCAGCAGATCAACCAGCAGACTAACCGGAAGATCAACCAGCAGATCAACCAAGAGACTAACCAGCAGGTCAACCAAGAGACTAACCAGCAGACTAACCCGCAGGTCAACGAGCAGACAAACCAGCAGACTAACCAGCAGATCAACCAGCAGACTAACCAGCAGGTCAACCAGCAGACTAACCAGCAGATCAACCTGCAGACTAACCAGCAGGTCAACTAGCAGACTAACCAGCAGATCAACGAGCAGACTAGCCAGCGGGTCAACCAGCAGACTAGCCAAAAGGTCACCTAGCAGACTAACCAGCAGACTAACCAGCAGATCAACCAGCAGACTAACCAGCAGGTCAACCAGCAGACTAACAAGCAGACTAACCAGCAGATCAACCAGCAGACTAACCAGCAGGTAAACCAACAGACAAACCAGAAGATCAACCAGAAAACTAACCAGCAGGTCAACCAGCAGACTAACCAGCAGATCAACCAGCAGACTAACCAGCAGATCAACCAGCAGACTAACCAGAAGATCAACCAGCAGACTAACCAGCAGGTCAACCAGCAGACTAACCAGCAGATCAACCAGCAGACTAACCAGCAGGTCAACCAGCAGACTAACTAGCAGACTAACCAGCAGGTCAACCAGCAGATCAACCAGCAGACTAACCAGCAGGTCAACTAGCAGACTAACCAGCAGATCAACGAGCAGACTAACCAGCAGGTCAACCAGCAGACTAACCAGAAGGTCAACTAGCAGACTAACCAGCAGATCAACCAGCAGACTAACCAGTAGGTCAACTAGCAGACTAACCAGCAGACTAACCAGCAGGTCAACCAGAAGACTAACCAGCAGGTCAACCAGCAGACTAACCAGCAGATCAACCAGCAGACTAACCAGCAGATCAACCAGCAGGTCAACTAGCAGACTAACCAGCAGGTCAACCAGCAGGTCAACCAGCAGACTAACAAGAAGATCAACCAGCAGACTAACCAGCAGGTCAACTAGCAGACTAACCAGAAGATCAACCAGCAGACTAACCAGCAGGTCCACCAGCAGACTAACCAACAGGTCAACCAGCAGACTAACCGGCAGATCAACCAGCAATACTAACCAGCAGATCAACGAGCAGACTAACCAGCAGGTCAACCAGACGACTAACCAGCAGGTCAACTAGCAAACTGACCAACAGACTAACAAGCAGACTAACCAGCAGACTAACTAGCAGGTCAACTAGCAGACTAACCAGCAGACTAACCAGCAGATCAGCCAGCAGACTAACCAGCAGGTCAACCAGCAGATCAACCAGCAGACTAACCAGCAGATCAACCAGCAGACTAACCAAAAGATCAACCAGCAGACTAACCAGCAGGTCAACTAGCAGACTAACCAGCAGGTCAACCAGCAGACTAACCAGAAGATCAACCAGCAGGTCAACTAGCAGACTAACCAGCAGGTCAACCAGCAGACTAACCAGCAGATTAACCAGCAGGTCAACCAGCAGACTAACCAGCAGGTCAACCAGCAGACTAACCAAAAGATCAACCAGCAGACTAACAAGCAAACTAACCAGAAGATCAACCAGCAGGTCAACCAGCAGACTAACCAGAAGATCAACCAGCAGACTAACCAGCAGGTCCACCAGCAGACTAACCAACAGGTCAACTAGCAGACTAACCAGCAGACTAACCAGCAGGTCAACTAGCAGACTAACCAGCAGGTCAACCAGCAGACTAACCAGCAGACTAACCAGCAGGTCAACCAGCAGATCAACCAGCAGACTAACCAGCAGGTCAACTAGCAGACTAACCAGCAGATCAACGAGCAGACTAACCAGCAGGTCAACCAGCAGACTAACCAGAAGGTCAACTAGCAGACTAACCAGCAGATCAACCAGCAGACTAACCAGTAGACTAACCAGCAGGTCAACCAGAAGACTAACCAGCACGTCAACCAGCAGACTAACCAGACGATTAACCAGCAGACTAACCAGCAGGTCAACCAGCAGACTAACCAGCAGATCAACCAGCAGACTAACCAGCAGGTCAACTAGCAGACAAACCAGCAGGTCATCCAGCAGACTAACCAGCATGTCAACCAGCAGACTAACAAGCAGACTAACCAGAAGATCAACCAGCAGACTAACCAGCAGGTCAACTAGCAGACTAACCAGAAGATCAACCAGCAGACTAACCAGCAGGTCCACCAGCAGACTAACCAACAGGTCAACCAGCAGACTAACTAGCAGACTAACCGGCAGATCAACCAGCAAAACTAACCAGCAGATCAACGAGCAGACTAACCAGCAGGTCAACCAGACGACTAACCAGCAGGTCAACTAGCAAACTGACCAACAGACTAACAAGCAGACTAACCAGCAGACTAACTAGCAGGTCAACTAGCAGACTAACCAGCAGACTAACCAGCAGATCAGCCAGCAGACTAACCAGCAGGTCAACCAGCAGATCAACCAGCAGACTAACCAAAAGATCAACCAGCAGACTAACCAGCAGGTCAACCAGCCGACTAACCAGCAGGTCAACCAGCAGACTAACCAGAAGATCAACTAGCAGACTAACCAGCAGGTCAACCAGCAGACTAACCAGCAGATCAACCAGCAGACTAACCAGCAGACTAACCAGCAGGTCAACCAGCAGACTAACCAGCAGACTAACCAAAAGATCAACCAGCAGACTAACCAGCAGGTAAACCAGCAGACTAACCAGAAGATCAACCAGCAGACTAACCAGCAGGTCCACCAGCAGACTAACCAACAGGTCAACTAGCAGACTAACCAGCAGACTAACCAGCAGGTCAACTAGCAGACTAACCAGCAGGTCAACCAGCAGACTAACCAGCAGACTAACCAGCAGGTCAACCAGCAGACTAACAAGCAGACCAACCAGAAGATCAACCAGCAGACTAACCAGCAGGTCAACCAGCAGACTAACCAGAAGATCAACCAGCAGGTCAACCAGCAGACTAACAAGCAGACCAACCAGAAGATCAACCAGCAGACTAACCAGCAGGTCAACCAGCAGACTAACCAGAAGATCAACCAGCAGGTCCACCAGCAGACTAACCAACAGGTCAACTAGCAGACTAACCAGCAGGTCAACTAGCAGAATAACCAGCAGGTCAACTAGCAGACTACCCAGCAGACTAACCAGCAGCTCAACTAGCAGACTAACCAGCAGGTCCACCAGCAGACTAACCAGCAGGTCAACTAGCAGACTAACCAGCAGATCAACCAGCAGACTAACCAGCAGACTTACAAGCAGACTAACCAGCAGATCAACCAGCAGATCAACCAGCAGACTAACCAGCAGACTAACCAGCAGATCAACCAGCAGACTAACCAGAAGATCAACCAGCAAACTAACCAGCAGGTCAACTAGCAGACTAACCAGCAGATCAACGAGCAGACTAGCCAGCAGGTCAACCAGCAGACTAACCGGCAGGTCAACTAGCAGACTAACCAGCAGGTCAAGCAGCAGACTAACCAGAAGATCAACCAGCAGACTAACCAGCAGGTCAACTAGCAGACTAACCAGCAGACTAACCAGCAGGTCAACTGGCAGACTAACCAGCAGACTAACCAGCAGATCAACCAGCAGACTAACCGGAAGATCAACCAGCAGATCAACCAAGAGACTAACCATCAGGTCAACCAAGAGACTAACCAGCAGACTAACCCGCAGGTCAACGAGCAGACTAACCAGCAGACTAACCAGCAGGTCCACCAGCAGACTAACCAACAGGTCAACTAGCAGACTTACCAGCAGACTAACCAGCAGGTCAACTAGCAGACTACCCAGCAGACTAACCAGCAGCTCAACTAGCAGACTAACCAGCAGGTCCACCAGCAGACTAACCAGCAGGTCAACTAGCAGACTAACCAGCAGAACAACCAGCAGACTAACCAGCAGACTAACCAGCAGATCAACCAGCAGACTTACAAGCAGACTAACCAGCAGATCAACCAGCAGACTAACCAGCAGGTCAACCAGCAGACTAACCAAAAGATCAACCAGCAGACTAACCAGCAGGTCAACTAGCAGACTAACCAGCAGGTCAACCAGCAGACTAACCAGAAGATCAACCAGCAGACTAACCAGCAGGTCAACTAGCAGACTAACCAGCAGGTCAACCAGCAGACTAACCAGCAGATCAACCAGCAGACTATCCAGCAGACTAACCAGCAGCTCAACCAGCAGACTAACCAGCAGATCAACCAGCAGACTAACCAACAGGTCAACCAGCGGACTAACCAGCAGGTCAACCAGCAGACTAACCAGAAGATCAACCAGCAGACTAACCAGCAGATCAAACAAGAGACTAACCAGCAGACTAACCCGCAGGTCAACGAGCAGACAAACCAGCAGACTAACCAGCAGGTCAACTAGCAGACTAACGAGCAGATCAACCAGCAGACTAACCAGCAGGTCAACCAGCAGACTAACCAGCAGATCAACCTGCAGACTAACCAGCAGGTCAACTAGCAGACTAACCAGCAGATCAACGAGCAGACTAGCCAGCGGGTCAACCAGCAGACTAACCAACAGGTCACCTAGCAGACTAACCAGCAGACTAACCAGCAGATCAACCAGCAGACTAACCAGCAGGTCAACCAGCAGACTAACAAGCAGACTAACCATCAGATCAACCAGCAGACTAACCAGCAGGTCAACCAGCAGACAAACCAGAAGATCAACCAGCAGACTAACCAGCAGGTCAACCAGCAGACTAACCAGCAGATCAACCAGCAGACTAACCAGCAGATCAACCAGCAGACTAACAAGCAGACTAACCAGCAGATCAACCAGCAGACTAACCAGCAGGTCAACCAGCAGACTAACCAGAAGATCAACCAGCAGACTAACCAGCAGGTCAACCAGCAGACTAACCAGCAGATCAACCAGCAGACTAACCAACAGGTCAACCAGCGGACTAACCAGCAGGTCAACCAGCAGACTAACCAGAAGATCAACCAGCAGACTAACCAGCAGGTCAACTAGCAGACTAACCAGCAGGTCAACTGGCAGACTAACCAGCAGACTAACCAGCAGATCAACCAGCAGACTAACCGGAAGATCAACCAGCAGATCAAACAAGAGACTAACCAGCAGACTAACCCGCAGGTCAACGAGCAGACAAACCAGCAGACTAACCAGCAGGTCAACTAGCAGACTAACGAGCAGATCAACCAGCAGACTAACCAGCAGGTCAACCAGCAGACTAACCAGCAGATCAACCTGCAGACTAACCAGCAGGTCAACTAGCAGACTAACCAGCAGATCAACGAGCAGACTAGCCAGCGGGTCAACCAGCAGACTAACCAACAGGTCACCTAGCAGACTAACCAGCAGACTAACCAGCAGATCAACCAGCAGACTAACCAGCAGGTCAACCAGCAGACTAACAAGCAGACTAACCAGCAGATCAACCAGCAGACTAACCAGCAGGTCAACCAGCAGACAAACCAGAAGATCAACCAGCAGACTAACCAGCAGGTCAACCAGCAGACTAACCAGCAGATCAACCAGCAGACTAACCAGCAGATCAACCAGCAGACTAACAAGCAGACTAACCAGCAGATCAACCAGCAGACTAACCAGCAGACTAACCAGAAGATCAACCAGCAGACTAACCAGCAGGTCAACCAGCAGACTAACCAGCAGATCAACCAGCAGACTAACCAGCAGGTCAACCAGCAGACTAACTAGCAGACTAACCAGCAGGTCAACCAGCAGATCAACCAGCAGACTAACCAGCAGGTCAACTAGCAGACTAACCAGCAGATCAACGAGCAGACTAACCAGAAGGTCAACTAGCAGACTAACCAGCAGATCAACCAGCAGACTAACCAGTAGGTCAACTAGCAGACTAACCAGCAGACTAACCAGCAGGTCAACCAGAAGACTAACCAGCACGTCAACCAGCAGACTAACCAGAAGATTAACCAGCAGACTAACCAGCAGGTCAACCAGCAGACTAACCAGCAGATCAACCAGCAGACTAACCAGCAGACTAACCAGCAGGTCAACTAGCAGACTAACCAGCAGACTAACCAGCAGGTCAACCAGCAGGTCAACCAGCAGACTAACAAGCAGACTAACCAGAAGATCAACCAGCAGACTAACCAGCAGGTCAACTGGCAGACTAACCAGCAGACTAACCAGCAGACTAACCGGAAGATCAACCAGCAGATCAACCAAGAGACTAACCAGCAGGTCAACCAAGAGACTAACCAGCAGACTAACCCGCAGGTCAACGAGCAGACAAACCAGCAGACTAACCAGCAGGTCCACCAGCAGACTAACCAACAGGTCAACTAGCAGACTAACCAGCAGACTAACCAGCAGGTCAACTAGCAGACTACCCAGCAGACTAACCAGCAGCTCAACTAGCAGACTAACCAGCAGGTCCACCAGCAGACTAACCAGCAGGTCAACTAGCAGACTAACCAGCAGGTCAACCAGCAGACTAACCAGAAGATCAACCAGCAGACTAACCAGCAGGTCAACTAGCAGACTAACCAGCAGGTCAACCAGCAGACTAACCAGCAGATCAACCAGCAGACTAACCAGCAGACTAACCAGCAGACTAACCAGCAGCTCAACCAGCAGACTAACCAGCAGATCAACCAGCAGACTAACCAACAGGTCAACCAACGGACTAACCAGCAGGTCAACCAGCAGACTAACCAGAAGATCAACCAGCAGACTAACCAGCAGGTCAACTAGCAGACTAACCAGCAGACTAACCAGCAGGTCAACTGGCAGACTAACCAGCAGACTAACCAGCAGATCAACCAGCAGACTAACCGGAAGATCAACCAGCAGATCAAACAAGAGACTAACCAGCAGACTAACCCGCAGGTCAACGAGCAGACAAACCAGCAGACTAACCAGCAGGTCAACTAGCAGACTAACGAGCAGATCAACCAGCAGACTAACCAGCAGGTCAACCAGCAGACTAACCAGCAGGTCAACTAGCAGACTAACCAGCAGATCAACGAGCAGACTAGCCAGCGGGTCAACCAGCAGACTAACCAACAGGTCACCTAGCAGACTAACCAGCAGACTAACCAGCAGATCAACCAGCAGACTAACCAGCAGGTCAACCAGCAGACTAACAAGCAGACTAACCAGCAGATCAACCAGCAGACTAACCAGCAGGTCAACCAGCAGACAAACCAGAAGATCAACCAGCAGACTAACCAGCAGGTCAACCAGCAGACTAACCAGCAGATCAACCAGCAGACTAACCAGCAGATCAACCAGCAGACTAACAAGCAGACTAACCAGCAGATCAACCAGCAGACTAACCAGCAGGTCAACCAGCAGACTAACCAGAAGATCAACCAGCAGACTAACCAGCAGGTCAACCAGCAGACTAACCAGCAGATCAACCAGAAGACTAACCAGCAGGTCAACCAGCAGACTAACTAGCAGACTAACCAGCAGGTCAACCAGCAGATCAACCAGCAGACTAACCAGCAGGTCAACTAGCAGACTAACCAGCAGATCAACGAGCAGACTAACCAGAAGGTCAACTAGCAGACTAACCAGCAGATCAACCAGCAGACTAACCAGTAGGTCAACTAGCAGACTAACCAGCAGACTAACCAGCAGGTCAACCAGAAGACTAACCAGCACGTCAACCAGCAGACTAACCAGAAGATTAACCAGCAGACTAACCAGCAGGTCAACCAGCAGACTAACCAGCAGACTAACCAGCAGGTCAACTAGCAGACTAACCAGCAGACTAACCAGCAGGTCAACCAGCAGGTCAACCAGCAGACTAACAAGCAGACTAACCAGAAGATCAACCAGCAGACTAACCAGCAGGTCAACCAGCAGACAAACCAGAAGATCAACCAGCAGACTAACCAGCAGATCAACCAGCAGACTAACCAGCAGATCAACCAGCAGACTAACAAGCAGACTAACCAGCAGATCAACCAGCAGACTAACCAGCAGGTCAACCAGCAGACTAACCAGAAGATCAACCAGCAGACTAACCAGCAGGTCAACCAGCAGACTAACCAGCAGATCAACCAGCAGACTAACCAGCAGGTCAACCAGCAGACTAACCAAAAGATCAACCAGCAGACTAACCAGCAGGTCAACTAGCAGACTAACCAGCAGGTCAACCAGCAGACTAACCAGAAGATCAACCAGCAGACTAACCAGCAGGTCAACTAGCAGACTAACCAGCAGGTCAACCAGCAGACTAACCAGCAGATCAACCAGCAGACTAACCAGCAGACTAACCAGCAGACTAACCAGCAGCTCAACCAGCAGACTAACCAGCAGATCAACCAGCAGACTAACCAGCAGGTCAACCAGCAGACTAACCAGAAGATCAACCAGCAGACTAACCAGCAGGTCAACTAGCAGACTAACCAGCAGACTAACCAGCAGGTCAACTGGCAGACTAACCAGCAGACTAACCAGCAGATCAACCAGCAGACTAACCGGAAGATCAACCAGCAGATCAAACAAGAGACTAACCAGCAGACTAACCCGCAGGTCAACGAGCAGACAAACCAGCAGACTAACCAGCAGGTCAACTAGCAGACTAACGAGCAGATCAACCAGCAGACTAACCAGCAGGTCAACCAGCAGACTAACCAGCAGATCAACCTGCAGACTAACCAGCAGGTCAACTAGCAGACTAACCAGCAGATCAACGAGCAGACTAGCCAGCGGGTCAACCAGCAGACTAACCAACAGGTCACCTAGCAGACTAACCAGCAGACTAACCAGCAGATCAACCAGCAGACTAACCAGCAGGTCAACCAGCAGACTAACAAGCAGACTAACCAGCAGATCAACCAGCAGACTAACCAGCAGGTCAACCAGCAGACAAACCAGAAGATCAACCAGCAGACTAACCAGCAGGTCAACCAGCAGACTAACCAGCAGATCAACCAGCAGACTAACCAGCAGATCAACCAGCAGACTAACAAGCAGACTAACCAGCAGATCAACCAGCAGACTAACCAGCAGGTCAACCAGCAGACTAACCAGAAGATCAACCAGCAGACTAACCAGCAGGTCAACCAGCAGACTAACCAGCAGATCAACCAGCAGACTAACCAGCAGGTCAACCAGCAGACTAACTAGCAGACTAACCAGCAGGTCAACCAGCAGATCAACCAGCAGACTAACCAGCAGGTCAACTAGCAGACTAACCAGCAGATCAACGAGCAGACTAACCAGAAGGTCAACTAGCAGACTAACCAGCAAATCAACCAGCAGACTAACCAGTAGGTCAACTAGCAGACTAACCAGCAGACTAACCAGCAGGTCAACCAGAAGACTAACCAGCACGTCAACCAGCAGACTAACCAGAAGATTAACCAGCAGACTAACCAGCAGGTCAACCAGCAGACTAACCAGCAGATCAACTAGCAGACTAACCAGCAGACTAACCAGCAGGTCAACTAGCAGACTAACCAGCAGACTAACCAGCAGGTCAACCAGCAGGTCAACCAGCAGACTAACAAGCAGACTAACCAGAAGATCAACCAGCAGACTAACCAGCAGGTCAACCAGCAGACAAACCAGAAGATCAACCAGCAGACTAACCAGCAGGTCAACCAGCAGACTAACCAGAAGATCAACCAGCAGACTAACCAGCAGGTCCACCAGCAGACTAACCAACAGGTCAACTAGCAGACTAACCAGCAGACTAACCAGCAGGTCAACTAGCAGACTAACCAGCAGGTCAACCAGCAGACTAACCAGCAGACTAACCAGCAGGTCAACCAGCAGACTAACAAGCAGACCAACCAGAAGATCAACCAGCAGACTAACCAGAAGATCAACCAGCAGACTAACCAGCAGGTCCACCAGCAGACTAACCAACAGGTCAACTAGCAGACTAACCAGCAGGTCAACTAGCAGAATAACCAGCAGGTCAACTAGCAGACTACCCAGCAGACTAACCAGCAGCTCAACTAGCAGACTAACCAGCAGGTCCACCAGCAGACTAACCAGCAGGTCAACTAGCAGACTAACCAGCAGATCAACCAGCAGACTAACCAGCAGACTTACAAGCAGACTAACCAGCAGATCAACCAGCAGATCAACCAGCAGACTAACCAGCAGACTAACCAGCAGATCAACCAGCAGACTAACCAGAAGATCAACCAGCAAACTAACCAGCAGGTCAACTAGCAGACTAACCAGCAGATCAACGAGCAGACTAGCCAGCAGGTCAACCAGCAGACTAACCGGCAGGTCAACTAGCAGACTAACCAGCAGGTCAAGCAGCAGACTAACCAGAAGATCAACCAGCAGACTAACCAGCAGGTCAACTAGCAGACTAACCAGCAGACTAACCAGCAGGTCAACTGGCAGACTAACCAGCAGACTAACCAGCAGATCAACCAGCAGACTAACCGGAAGATCAACCAGCAGATCAACCAGCAGACTAACCAGCAGGTCAACCAGCAGACTAACAAGCAGACTAACCATCAGATCAACCAGCAGACTAACCAGCAGGTCAACCAGCAGACAAACCAGAAGATCAACCAGCAGACTAACCAGCAGGTCAACCAGCAGACTAACCAGCAGATCAACCAGCAGACTAACCAGCAGATCAACCAGCAGACTAACAAGCAGACTAACCAGCAGATCAACCAGCAGACTAACCAGCAGGTCAACCAGCAGACTAACCAGAAGATCAACCAGCAGACTAACCAGCAGGTCAACCAGCAGACTAACCAGCAGATCAACCAGCAGACTAACCAACAGGTCAACCAGCGGACTAACCAGCAGGTCAACCAGCAGACTAACCAGAAGATCAACCAGCAGACTAACCAGCAGGTCAACTAGCAGACTAACCAGCAGACTAACCAGCAGGTCAACTGGCAGACTAACCAGCAGACTAACCAGCAGATCAACCAGCAGACTAACCGGAAGATCAACCAGCAGATCAAACAAGAGACTAACCAGCAGACTAACCCGCAGGTCAACGAGCAGACAAACCAGCAGACTAACCAGCAGGTCAACTAGCAGACTAACGAGCAGATCAACCAGCAGACTAACCAGCAGGTCAACCAGCAGACTAACCAGCAGATCAACCTGCAGACTAACCAGCAGGTCAACTAGCAGACTAACCAGCAGATCAACGAGCAGACTAGCCAGCGGGTCAACCAGCAGACTAACCAACAGGTCACCTAGCAGACTAACCAGCAGACTAACCAGCAGATCAACCAGCAGACTAACCAGCAGCTCAACCAGCAGACTAACCAGCAGATCAACCAGCAGACTAACCAGCAGACTAACCAGCAGGTCAACCAGCAGACAAACCAGAAGATCAACCAGCAGACTAACCAGCAGGTCAACCAGCAGACTAACCAGCAGATCAACCAGCAGACTAACCAGCAGATCAACCAGCAGACTAACAAGCAGACTAACCAGCAGATCAACCAGCAGACTAACCAGCAGGTCAACCAGCAGACTAACCAGAAGATCAACCAGCAGACTAACCAGCAGATCAACTAGCAGACTAACCAGAAGGTCAACTAGCAGACTAACCAGCAGATCAACCAGCAGACTAACCAGTAGGTCAACTAGCAGACTAACCAGCAGACTAACCAGCAGGTCAACCAGAAGACTAACCAGCACGTCAACCAGCAGACTAACCAGAAGATTAACCAGCAGACTAACCAGCAGGTCAACCAGCAGACTAACCAGCAGATCAACCAGCAGACTAACCAGCAGACTAACCAGCAGGTCAACTAGCAGACTAACCAGCAGACTAACCAGCAGGTCAACCAGCAGGTCAACCAGCAGACTAACAAGCAGACTAACCAGAAGATCAACCAGCAGACTAACCAGCAGGTCAACTGGCAGACTAACCAGCAGACTAACCAGCAGACTAACCGGAAGATCAACCAGCAGATCAACCAAGAGACTAACGAGCAGGTCAACCAAGAGACTAACCAGCAGACTAACCCGCAGGTCAACGAGCAGACAAACCAGCAGACTAACCAGCAGGTCCACCAGCAGACTAACCAACAGGTCAACTAGCAGACTAACCAGCAGACTAACCAGCAGGTCAACTAGCAGACTACCCAGCAGACTAACCAGCAGCTCAATTAGCAGACTAACCAGCAGGTCCACCAGCAGACTAACCAGCAGGTCAACTAGCAGACTAACCAGCAGGTCAACCAGCAGACTAACCAGAAGATCAACCAGCAGACTAACCAGCAGGTCAACTAGCAGACTAACCAGCAGGTCAACCAGCAGACTAACCAGCAGATCAACCAGCAGACTAACCAGCAGACTAACCAGCAGACTAACCAGCAGCTCAACCAGCAGACTAACCAGCAGATCAACCAGCAGACTAACCAACAGGTCAACCAACGGACTAACCAGCAGGTCAACCAGCAGACTAACCAGAAGATCAACCAGCAGACTAACCAGCAGGTCAACTAGCAGACTAACCAGCAGACTAACCAGCAGGTCAACTGGCAGACTAACCAGCAGACTAACCAGCAGATCAACCAGCAGACTAACCGGAAGATCAACCAGCAGATCAAACAAGAGACTAACCAGCAGACTAACCCGCAGGTCAACGAGCAGACAAACCAGCAGACTAACCAGCAGGTCAACTAGCAGACTAACGAGCAGATCAACCAGCAGACTAACCAGCAGGTCAACCAGCAGACTAACCAGCAGGTCAACTAGCAGACTAACCAGCAGATCAACGAGCAGACTAGCCAGCGGGTCAACCGGCAGACTAACCAACAGGTCACCTAGCAGACTAACCAGCAGACTAACCAGCAGATCAACCAGCAGACTAAGCAGCAGGTCAACCAGCAGACTAACAAGCAGACTAACCAGCAGATCAACCAGCAGACTAACCAGCAGGTCAACCAGCAGACAAACCAGAAGATCAACCAGCAGACTAACCAGCAGGTCAACCAGCAGACTAACCAGCAGATCAACCAGCAGACTAACCAGCAGATCAACCAGCAGACTAACAAGCAGACTAACCAGCAGATCAACCAGCAGACTAACCAGCAGGTCAACCAGCAGACTAACCAGAAGATCAACCAGCAGACTAACCAGCAGGTCAACCAGCAGACTAACCAGCAGATCAACCAGCAGACTAACCAGCAGGTCAACCAGCAGACTAACTAGCAGACTAACCAGCAGGTCAACCAGCAGATCAACCAGCAGACTAACCAGCAGGTCAACTAGCAGACTAACCAGCAGATCAACGAGCAGACTAACCAGAAGGTCAACTAGCAGACTAACCAGCAGATCAACCAGCAGACTAACCAGTAGGTCAACTAGCAGACTAACCAGCAGACTAACCAGCAGGTCAACCAGAAGACTAACCAGCACGTCAACCAGCAGACTAACCAGAAGATTAACCAGCAGACTAACCAGCAGGTCAACCAGCAGACTAACCAGCAGATCAACCAGCAGACTAACCAGCAGACTAACCAGCAGGTCAACTAGCAGACTAACTAGCAGACTAACCAGCAGGTCAACCAGCAGGTCAACCAGCAGACTAACAAGCAGACTAACCAGAAGATCAACCAGCAGACTAACCAGCAGGTCAACCAGCAGACAAACCAGAAGATCAACCAGCAGACTAACCAGCAGATCAACCAGCAGACTAACCAGCAGATCAACCAGCAGACTAACAAGCAGACTAACCAGCAGATCAACCAGCAGACTAACCAGCAGGTCAACCAGCAGACTAACCAGAAGATCAACCAGCAGACTAACCAGCAGGTCAACCAGCAGACTAACCAGCAGATCAACCAGCAGACTAACCAGCAGGTCAACCAGCAGACTAACCAAAAGATCAACCAGCAGACTAACCAGCAGGTCAACTAGCAGACTAACCAGCAGGTCAACCAGCAGACTAACCAGAAGATCAACCAGCAGACTAACCAGCAGGTCAACTAGCAGACTAACCAGCAGGTCAACCAGCAGACTAACCAGCAGATCAACCAGCAGACTAACCAGCAGACTAACCAGCAGACTAACCAGCAGCTCAACCAGCAGACTAACCAGCAGATCAACCAGCAGACTAACCAGCAGGTCAACCAGCAGACTAACCGGAAGATCAACCAGCAGACTAACCAGCAGGTCAACTAGCAGACTAACCAGCAGACTAACCAGCAGGTCAACTGGCAGACTAACCAGCAGACTAACCAGCAGATCAACCAGCAGACTAACCGGAAGATCAACCAGCAGATCAAACAAGAGACTAACCAGCAGACTAACCCGCAGGTCAACGAGCAGACAAACCAGCAGACTAACCAGCAGGTCAACTAGCAGACTAACGAGCAGATCAACCAGCAGACTAACCAGCAGGTCAACCAGCAGACTAACCAGCAGATCAACCTGCAGACTAACCAGCAGGTCAACTAGCAGACTAACCAGCAGATCAACGAGCAGGCTAGCCAGCGGGTCAACCAGCAGACTAACCAACAGGTCACCTAGCAGACTAACCAGCAGACTAACCAGCAGATCAACCAGCAGACTAACCAGCAGGTCAACCAGCAGACTAACAAGCAGACTAACCAGCAGATCAACCAGCAGACTAACAAGCAGGTCAACCAGCAGACAAACCAGAAGATCAACCAGCAGACTAACCAGCAGGTCAACCAGCAGACTAACCAGCAGATCAACCAGCAGACTAACCAGCAGATAAACCAGCAGACTAACAAGCAGACTAACCAGCAGATCAACCAGCAGACTAACCAGCAGGTCAACCAGCAGACTAACCAGAAGATCAACCAGCAGACTAACCAGCAGGTCAACCAGCAGACTAACCAGCAGATCAACCAGCAGACTAACCAGCAGGTCAACCAGCAGACTAACTAGCAGACTAACCAGCAGGTCAACCAGCAGATCAACCAGCAGACTAACCAGCAGGTCAACTAGCAGACTAACCAGCAGATCAACGAGCAGACTAACCAGAAGGTCAACTAGCAGACTAACCAGCAAATAAACCAGCAGACTAACCAGTAGGTCAACTAGCAGACTAACCAGCAGACTAACCAGCAGGTCAACCAGAAGACTAACCAGCACGTCAACCAGCAGACTAACCAGAAGATTAACCAGCAGACTAACCAGCAGGTCAACCAGCAGACTAACCAGCAGATCAACCAGCAGACTAACCAGCAGACTAACCAGCAGGTCAACTAGCAGACTAACCAGCAGACTAACCAGCAGGTCAACCAGCAGGTCAACCAGCAGACTAACAAGCAGACTAACCAGAAGATCAACCAGCAGACTAACCAGCAGGTCAACCAGCAGACAAACCAGAAGATCAACCAGCAGACTAACCAGCAGGTCAACCAGCAGACTAACCAGAAGATCAACCAGCAGACTAACCAGCAGGTCCACCAGCAGACTAACCAACAGGTCAACTAGCAGACTAACCAGCAGACTAACCAGCAGGTCAACTAGCAGACTAACCAGCAGGTCAACCAGCAGACTAACCAGCAGACTAACCAGCAGGTCAACCAGCAGACTAACAAGCAGACCAACCAGAAGATCAACCAGCAGACTAACCAGAAGATCAACCAGCAGACTAACCAGCAGGTCCACCAGCAGACTAACCAGAAGATCAACCAGCAGACTAACCAGCAGGTCAACTGGCAGATCAACCAGCAGACTAACCAGCAGGTCAACCAGCAGACTAACTAGCAGACTAACCAGCAGGTCAACCAGCAGATCAACCAGCAGACTAACCAGCAGGTCAACTAGCAGACTAACCAGCAGATCAACGAGCAGACTAACCAGAAGGTCAACTAGCAGACTAACCAGCAAATCAACCAGCAGACTAACCAGTAGGTCAACTAGCAGACTAACCAGCAGACTAACCAGCAGGTCAACCAGAAGACTAACCAGCACGTCAACCAGCAGACTAACCAGAAGATTAACCAGCAGACTAACCAGCAGGTCAACCAGCAGACTAACCAGCAGATCAACTAGCAGACTAACCAGCAGACTAACCAGCAGGTCAACTAGCAGACTAACCAGCAGACTAACCAGCAGGTCAACCAGCAGGTCAACCAGCAGACTAACAAGCAGACTAACCAGCAGGTCAACCAGCAGACTAACCAGCAGACTAACCAGCAGGTCAACTAGCAGACTAACCAGCAGACTAACCAGCAGGTCAACCAGCAGGTCAACCAGCAGACTAACAAGCAGACTAACCAGAAGATCAACCAGCAGACTAACCAGCAGGTCAACCAGCAGACAAACCAGAAGATCAACCAGCAGACTAACCAGCAGATCAACCAGCAGACTAACCAGCAGATCAACCAGCAGACTAACAAGCAGACTAACCAGCAGATCAACCAGCAGACTAACCAGCAGGTCAACCAGCAGACTAACCAGAAGATCAACCAGCAGACTAACCAGCAGGTCAACCAGCAGACTAACCAGCAGATCAACCAGCAGACTAACCAGCAGGTCAACCAGCAGACTAACCAAAAGATCAACCAGCAGACTAACCAGCAGGTCAACTAGCAGACTAACCAGCAGGTCAACCAGCAGACTAACCAGAAGATCAACCAGCAGACTAACCAGCAGGTCAACTAGCAGACTAACCAGCAGGTCAACCAGCAGACTAACCAGCAGATCAACCAGCAGACTAACCAGCAGACTAACCAGCAGACTAACCGGAAGATCAACCAGCAGATCAAACAAGAGACTAACCAGCAGACTAACCCGCAGGTCAACGAGCAGACAAACCAGCAGACTAACCAGCAGGTCAACTAGCAGACTAACGAGCAGATCAACCAGCAGACTAACCAGCAGGTCAACCAGCAGACTAACCAGCAGATCAACGAGCAGACTAGCCAGCGGGTCAACCAGCAGACTAACCAACAGGTCACCTAGCAGACTAACCAGCAGACTAACCAGCAGATCAACCAGCAGACTAACCAGCAGGTCAACCAGCAGACTAACAAGCAGACTAACCAGCAGATCAACCAGCAGACTAACCAGCAGGTCAACCAGCAGACAAACCAGAAGATCAACCAGCAGACTAACCAGCAGGTCAACCAGCAGACTAACCAGCAGATCAACCAGCAGACTAACCAGCAGATCAACCAGCAGACTAACAAGCAGACTAACCAGCAGATCAACCAGCAGACTAACCAGCAGGTCAACCAGCAGACTAACCAGAAGATCAACCAGCAGACTAACCAGCAGGTCAACCAGCAGACTAACCAGCAGATCAACCAGAAGACTAACCAGCAGGTCAACCAGCAGACTAACTAGCAGACTAACCAGCAGGTCAACCAGCAGATCAACCAGCAGACTAACCAGCAGGTCAACTAGCAGACTAACCAGCAGATCAACGAGCAGACTAACCAGAAGGTCAACTAGCAGACTAACCAGCAGATCAACCAGCAGACTAACCAGTAGGTCAACTAGCAGACTAACCAGCAGACTAACCAGCAGGTCAACCAGAAGACTAACCAGCACGTCAACCAGCAGACTAACCAGAAGATTAACCAGCAGACTAACCAGCAGGTCAACCAGCAGACTAACCAGCAGACTAACCAGCAGGTCAACTAGCAGACTAACCAGCAGACTAACCAGCAGGTCAACCAGCAGGTCAACCAGCAGACTAACAAGCAGACTAACCAGAAGATCAACCAGCAGACTAACCAGCAGGTCAACCAGCAGACAAACCAGAAGATCAACCAGCAGACTAACCAGCAGATCAACCAGCAGACTAACCAGCAGATCAACCAGCAGACTAACAAGCAGACTAACCAGCAGATCAACCAGCAGACTAACCAGCAGGTCAACCAGCAGACTAACCAGAAGATCAACCAGCAGACTAACCAGCAGGTCAACCAGCAGACTAACCAGCAGATCAACCAGCAGACTAACCAGCAGGTCAACCAGCAGACTAACCAAAAGATCAACCAGCAGACTAACCAGCAGGTCAACTAGCAGACTAACCAGCAGGTCAACCAGCAGACTAACCAGAAGATCAACCAGCAGACTAACCAGCAGGTCAACTAGCAGACTAACCAGCAGGTCAACCAGCAGACTAACCAGCAGATCAACCAGCAGACTAACCAGCAGACTAACCAGCAGACTAACCAGCAGCTCAACCAGCAGACTAACCAGCAGATCAACCAGCAGATCAAACAAGAGACTAACCAGCAGACTAACCCGCAGGTCAACGAGCAGACAAACCAGCAGACTAACCAGCAGGTCAACTAGCAGACTAACGAGCAGATCAACCAGCAGACTAACCAGCAGGTCAACTGGCAGACTAACCAGCAGACTAACCAGCAGATCAACCAGCAGACTAACCGGAAGATCAACCAGCAGATCAAACAAGAGACTAACCAGCAGACTAACCCGCAGGTCAACGAGCAGACAAACCAGCAGACTAACCAGCAGGTCAACTAGCAGACTAACGAGCAGATCAACCAGCAGACTAACCAGCAGGTCAACCAGCAGACTAACCAGCAGATCAACCTGCAGACTAACCAGCAGGTCAACTAGCAGACTAACCAGCAGATCAACGAGCAGACTAGCCAGCGGGTCAACCAGCAGACTAACCAACAGGTCACCTAGCAGACTAACCAGCAGACTAACCAGCAGATCAACCAGCAGACTAACCAGCAGGTCAACCAGCAGACTAACAAGCAGACTAACCAGCAGATCAACCAGCAGACTAACCAGCAGGTCAACCAGCAGACAAACCAGAAGATCAACCAGCAGACTAACCAGCAGGTCAACCAGCAGACTAACCAGCAGATCAACCAGAAGACTAACCAGCAGATCAACCAGCAGACTAACAAGCAGACTAACCAGCAGATCAACCAGCAGACTAACCAGCAGGTCAACCAGCAGACTAACCAGAAGATCAACCAGCAGACTAACCAGCAGGTCAACCAGCAGACTAACCAGCAGATCAACCAGCAGACTAACCAGCAGGTCAACCAGCAGACTAACTAGCAGACTAACCAGCAGGTCAACCAGCAGATCAACCAGCAGACTAACCAGCAGGTCAACTAGCAGACTAACCAGCAGATCAACGAGCAGACTAACCAGAAGGTCAACTAGCAGACTAACCAGCAAATCAACCAGCAGACTAACCAGTAGGTCAACTAGCAGACTAACCAGCAGACTAACCAGCAGGTCAACCAGAAGACTAACCAGCACGTCAACCAGCAGACTAACCAGAAGATTAACCAGCAGACTAACCAGCAGGTCAACCAGCAGACTAACCAGCAGATCAACTAGCAGACTAACCAGCAGACTAACCAGCAGGTCAACTAGCAGACTAACCAGCAGACTAACCAGCAGGTCAACCAGCAGGTCAACCAGCAGACTAACAAGCAGACTAACCAGAAGATCAACCAGCAGACTAACCAGCAGGTCAACCAGCAGACAAACCAGAAGATCAACCAGCAGACTAACCAGCAGGTCAACCAGCAGACTAACCAGAAGATCAACCAGCAGACTAACCAGCAGGTCCACCAGCAGACTAACCAACAGGTCAACTAGCAGACTAACCAGCAGACTAACCAGCAGGTCAACTAGCAGACTAACCAGCAGGTCAACCAGCAGACTAACCAGCAGACTAACCAGCAGGTCAACCAGCAGACTAACAAGCAGACCAACCAGAAGATCAACCAGCAGACTAACCAGAAGATCAACCAGCAGACTAACCAGCAGGTCCACCAGCAGACTAACCAACAGGTCAACTAGCAGACTAACCAGCAGGTCAACTAGCAGAATAACCAGCAGGTCAACTAGCAGACTACCCAGCAGACTAACCAGCAGCTCAACTAGCAGACTAACCAGCAGGTCCACCAGCAGACTAACCAGCAGGTCAACTAGCAGACTAACCAGCAGATCAACCAGCAGACTAACCAGCAGACTTACAAGCAGACTAACCAGCAGATCAACCAGCAGATCAACCAGCAGACTAACCAGCAGACTAACCAGCAGATCAACCAGCAGACTAACCAGAAGATCAACCAGCAAACTAACCAGCAGGTCAACTAGCAGACTAACCAGCAGATCAACGAGCAGACTAGCCAGCAGGTCAACCAGCAGACTAACCGGCAGGTCAACTAGCAGACTAACCAGCAGGTCAAGCAGCAGACTAACCAGAAGATCAACCAGCAGACTAACCAGCAGACTAACTAGCAGGTCAACTAGCAGACTAACCAGCAGACTAACCAGCAGGTCAACTGGCAGACTAACCAGCAGACTAACCAGCAGATCAACCAGCAGACTAACCGGAAGATCAACCAGCAGATCAACCAGCAGACTAACCAGCAGGTCAACCAGCAGACTAACAAGCAGACTAACCATCAGATCAACCAGCAGACTAACCAGCAGGTCAACCAGCAGACAAACCAGAAGATCAACCAGCAGACTAACCAGCAGGTCAACCAGCAGACTAACCAGCAGATCAACCAGCAGACTAACCAGCAGATCAACCAGCAGACTAACCAGCAGGTCAACCAGCAGACTAACCAGAAGATCAACCAGCAGACTAACCAGCAGGTCAACCAGCAGACTAACCAGCAGATCAACCAGCAGACTAACCAACAGGTCAACCAGCGGACTAACCAGCAGGTCAACCAGCAGACTAACCAGAAGATCAACCAGCAGACTAACCAGCAGGTCAACTAGCAGACTAACCAGCAGACTAACCAGCAGGTCAACTGGCAGACTAACCAGCAGACTAACCAGCAGATCAACCAGCAGACTAACCGGAAGATCAACCAGCAGATCAAACAAGAGACTAACCAGCAGACTAACCCGCAGGTCAACGAGCAGACAAACCAGCAGACTAACCAGCAGGTCAACTAGCAGACTAACGAGCAGATCAACCAGCAGACTAACCAGCAGGTCAACCAGCAGACTAACCAGCAGATCAACCTGCAGACTAACCAGCAGGTCAACTAGCAGACTAACCAGCAGATCAACGAGCAGACTAGCCAGCGGGTCAACCAGCAGACTAACCAACAGGTCACCTAGCAGACTAACCAGCAGACTAACCAGCAGATCAACCAGCAGACTAACCAGCAGCTCAACCAGCAGACTAACCAGCAGATCAACCAGCAGACTAACCAGCAGACTAACCAGCAGGTCAACCAGCAGACAAACCAGAAGATCAACCAGCAGACTAACCAGCAGGTCAACCAGCAGACTAACCAGCAGATCAACCAGCAGACTAACCAGCAGATCAACCAGCAGACTAACAAGCAGACTAACCAGCAGATCAACCAGCAGACTAACCAGCAGGTCAACCAGCAGACTAACCAGAAGATCAACCAGCAGACTAACCAGCAGATCAACGAGCAGACTAACCAGAAGGTCAACTAGCAGACTAACCAGCAGATCAACCAGCAGACTAACCAGTAGGTCAACTAGCAGACTAACCAGCAGACTAACCAGCAGGTCAACCAGAAGACTAACCAGCACGTCAACCAGCAGACTAACCAGAAGATTAACCAGCAGACTAACCAGCAGGTCAACCAGCAGACTAACCAGCAGATCAACCAGCAGACTAACCAGCAGACTAACCAGCAGGTCAACTAGCAGACTAACCAGCAGACTAACAAGCAGACTAACCAGAAGATCAACCAGCAGACTAACCAGCAGGTCAACTGGCAGACTAACCAGCAGACTAACCAGCAGACTAACCGGAAGATCAACCAGCAGATCAACCAAGAGACTAACGAGCAGGTCAACCAAGAGACTAACCAGCAGACTAACCCGCAGGTCAACGAGCAGACAAACCAGCAGACTAACCAGCAGGTCCACCAGCAGACTAACCAACAGGTCAACTAGCAGACTAACCAGCAGACTAACCAGCAGGTCAACTAGCAGACTACCCAGCAGACTAACCAGCAGCTCAACTAGCAGACTAACCAGCAGGTCCACCAGCAGACTAACCAGCAGGTCAACTAGCAGACTAACCAGCAGGTCAACCAGCAGACTAACCAGAAGATCAACCAGCAGACTAACCAGCAGGTCAACTAGCAGACTAACCAGCAGGTCAACCAGCAGACTAACCAGCAGATCAACCAGCAGACTAACCAGCAGACTAACCAGCAGACTAACCAGCAGCTCAACCAGCAGACTAACCAGCAGATCAACCAGCAGACTAACCAACAGGTCAACCAACGGACTAACCAGCAGGTCAACCAGCAGACTAACCAGAAGATCAACCAGCAGACTAACCAGCAGGTCAACTAGCAGACTAACCAGCAGACTAACCAGCAGGTCAACTGGCAGACTAACCAGCAGACTAACCAGCAGATCAACCAGCAGACTAACCGGAAGATCAACCAGCAGATCAAACAAGAGACTAACCAGCAGACTAACCCGCAGGTCAACGAGCAGACAAACCAGCAGACTAACCAGCAGGTCAACTAGCAGACTAACGAGCAGATCAACCAGCAGACTAACCAGCAGGTCAACCAGCAGACTAACCAGCAGGTCAACTAGCAGACTAACCAGCAGATCAACGAGCAGACTAGCCAGCGGGTCAACCAGCAGACTAACCAACAGGTCACCTAGCAGACTAACCAGCAGACTAACCAGCAGATCAACCAGCAGACTAACCAGCAGGTCAACCAGCAGACTAACAAGCAGACTAACCAGCAGATCAACCAGCAGACTAACCAGCAGGTCAACCAGCAGACAAACCAGAAGATCAACCAGCAGACTAACCAGCAGGTCAACCAGCAGACTAACCAGCAGATCAACCAGCAGACTAACCAGCAGATCAACCAGCAGACTAACAAGCAGACTAACGAGCAGATCAACCAGCAGACTAACCAGCAGGTCAACCAGCAGACTAACCAGAAGATCAACCAGCAGACTAACCAGCAGGTCAACCAGCAGACTAACCAGCAGATCAACCAGCAGACTAACCAGCAGGTCAACCAGCAGACTAACTAGCAGACTAACCAGCAGGTCAACCAGCAGATCAACCAGCAGACTAACCAGCAGGTCAACTAGCAGACTAACCAGCAGATCAACGAGCAGACTAACCAGAAGGTCAACTAGCAGACTAACCAGCAGATCAACCAGCAGACTAACCAGTAGGTCAACTAGCAGACTAACCAGCAGACTAACCAGCAGGTCAACCAGAAGACTAACCAGCACGTCAACCAGCAGACTAACCAGAAGATTAACCAGCAGACTAACCAGCAGGTCAACCAGCAGACTAACCAGCAGATCAACCAGCAGACTAACCAGCAGACTAACCAGCAGGTCAACTAGCAGACTAACTAGCAGACTAACCAGCAGGTCAACCAGCAGGTCAACCAGCAGACTAACAAGCAGACTAACCAGAAGATCAACCAGCAGACTAACCAGCAGGTCAACCAGCAGACAAACCAGAAGATCAACCAGCAGACTAACCAGCAGATCAACCAGCAGACTAACCAGCAGATCAACCAGCAGACTAACCAGCAGGTCAACCAGCAGACTAACCAGCAGATCAACCAGCAGACTAACCAGCAGGTCAACCAGCAGACTAACCAAAAGATCAACCAGCAGACTAACCAGCAGGTCAACTAGCAGACTAACCAGCAGGTCAACCAGCAGACTAACCAGAAGATCAACCAGCAGACTAACCAGCAGGTCAACTAGCAGACTAACCAGCAGGTCAACCAGCAGACTAACCAGCAGATCAACCAGCAGACTAACCAGCAGACTAACCAGCAGACTAACCAGCAGCTCAACCAGCAGACTAACCAGCAGATCAACCAGCAGACTAACCAGCAGGTCAACCAGCAGACTAACCAGAAGATCAACCAGCAGACTAACCAGCAGGTCAACTAGCAGACTAACCAGCAGACTAACCAGCAGGTCAACTGGCAGACTAACCAGCAGACTAACCAGCAGATCAACCAGCAGACTAACCGGAAGATCAACCAGCAGATCAAACAAGAGACTAACCAGCAGACTAACCCGCAGGTCAACGAGCAGACAAACCAGCAGACTAACCAGCAGGTCAACTAGCAGACTAACGAGCAGATCAACCAGCAGACTAACCAGCAGGTCAACCAGCAGACTAACCAGCAGATCAACCTGCAGACTAACCAGCAGGTCAACTAGCAGACTAACCAGCAGATCAACGAGCAGACTAGCCAGCGGGTCAACCAGCAGACTAACCAACAGGTCACCTAGCAGACTAACCAGCAGACTAACCAGCAGATCAACCAGCAGACTAACCAGCAGGTCAACCAGCAGACTAACAAGCAGACTAACCAGCAGATCAACCAGCAGACTAACCAGCAGGTCAACCAGCAGACAAACCAGAAGATCAACCAGCAGACTAACCAGCAGGTCAACCAGCAGACTAACCAGCAGATCAACCAGCAGACTAACCAGCAGATAAACCAGCAGACTAACAAGCAGACTAACCAGCAGATCAACCAGCAGACTAACCAGCAGGTCAACCAGCAGACTAACCAGAAGATCAACCAGCAGACTAACCAGCAGGTCAACCAGCAGACTAACCAGCAGATCAACCAGCAGACTAACCAGCAGGTCAACCAGCAGACTAACTAGCAGACTAACCAGCAGGTCAACCAGCAGATCAACCAGCAGACTAACCAGCAGGTCAACTAGCAGACTAACCAGCAGATCAACGAGCAGACTAACCAGAAGGTCAACTAGCAGACTAACCAGCAAATAAACCAGCAGACTAACCAGTAGGTCAACTAGCAGACTAACCAGCAGACTAACCAGCAGGTCAACCAGAAGACTAACCAGCACGTCAACCAGCAGACTAACCAGAAGATTAACCAGCAGACTAACCAGCAGGTCAACCAGCAGACTAACCAGCAGATCAACCAGCAGACTAACCAGCAGACTAACCAGCAGGTCAACTAGCAGACTAACCAGCAGACTAACCAGCAGGTCAACCAGCAGACTAACAAGCAGACTAACCAGAAGATCAACCAGCAGACTAACCAGCAGGTCAACCAGCAGACAAACCAGAAGATCAACCAGCAGACTAACCAGCAGGTCAACCAGCAGACTAACCAGAAGATCAACCAGCAGACTAACCAGCAGGTCCACCAGCAGACTAACCAACAGGTCAACTAGCAGACTAACCAGCAGACTAACCAGCAGGTCAACTAGCAGACTAACCAGCAGGTCAACCAGCAGACTAACCAGCAGACTAACCAGCAGGTCAACCAGCAGACTAACAAGCAGACCAACCAGAAGATCAACCAGCAGACTAACCAGAAGATCAACCAGCAGACTAACCAGCAGGTCCACCAGCAGACTAACCAACAGGTCAACTAGCAGACTAACCAGCAGGTCAACTAGCAGAATAACCAGCAGGTCAACTAGCAGACTACCCAGCAGACTAACCAGCAGCTCAACTAGCAGACTAACCAGCAGGTCCACCAGCAGACTAACCAGCAGGTCAACTAGCAGACTAACCAGCAGATCAACCAGCAGACTAACCAGCAGACTTACAAGCAGACTAACCAGCAGATCAACCAGCAGATCAACCAGCAGACTAACCAGCAGACTAACCAGCAGATCAACCAGCAGACTAACCAGAAGATCAACCAGCAAACTAACCAGCAGGTCAACTAGCAGACTAACCAGCAGATCAACGAGCAGACTAGCCAGCAGGTCAACCAGCAGACTAACCGGCAGGTCAACTAGCAGACTAACCAGCAGGTCAAGCAGCAGACTAACCAGAAGATCAACCAGCAGACTAACCAGCAGGTCAACTAGCAGACTAACCAGCAGACTAACCAGCAGGTCAACTGGCAGACTAACCAGCAGATCAACCAGCAGACTAACCGGAAGATCAACCAGCAGATCAACCAGCAGACTAACCAGCAGGTCAACCAGCAGACTAACAAGCAGACTAACCATCAGATCAACCAGCAGATTAACCAGCAGGTCAACCAGCAGACAAACCAGAAGATCAACCAGCAGACTAACCAGCAGGTCAACCAGCAGACTAACCAGCAGATCAACCAGCAGACTAACCAGCAGATCAACCAGCAGACTAACAAGCAGACTAACCAGCAGATCAACCAGCAGACTAACCAGCAGGTCAACCAGCAGACTAACCAGAAGATCAACCAGCAGACTAACCAGCAGGTCAACCAGCAGACTAACCAGCAGATCAACCAGCAGACTAACCAACAGGTCAACCAGCGGACTAACCAGCAGGTCAACCAGCAGACTAACCAGAAGATCAACCAGCAGACTAACCAGCAGGTCAACTAGCAGACTAACCAGCAGACTAACCAGCAGGTCAACTGGCAGACTAACCAGCAGACTAACCAGCAGATCAACCAGCAGACTAACCGGAAGATCAACCAGCAGATCAAACAAGAGACTAACCAGCAGACTAACCCGCAGGTCAACGAGCATACAAACCAGCAGACTAACCAGCAGGTCAACTAGCAGACTAACGAGCAGATCAACCAGCAGACTAACCAGCAGGTCAACCAGCAGACTAACCAGCAGATCAACCTGCAGACTAACCAGCAGGTCAACTAGCAGACTAACCAGCAGATCAACGAGCAGACTAGCCAGCGGGTCAACCAGCAGACTAACCAACAGGTCACCTAGCAGACTAACCAGCAGACTAACCAGCAGATCAACCAGCAGACTAACCAGCAGGTCAACCAGCAGACTAACAAGCAGACTAACCAGCAGATCAACCAGCAGACTAACCAGCAGGTCAACCAGCAGACAAACCAGAAGATCAACCAGCAGACTAACCAGCAGGTCAACCAGCAGACTAACCAGCAGATCAACCAGCAGACTAACCAGCAGATCAACCAGCAGACTAACAAGCAGACTAACCAGCAGATCAACCAGCAGACTAACCAGCAGGTCAACCAGCAGACTAACCAGAAGATCAACCAGCAGACTAACCAGCAGGTCAACCAGCAGACTAACCAGCAGATCAACCAGCAGACTAACCAGCAGGTCAACCAGCAGACTAACCAGTAGGTCAACTAGCAGACTAACCAGCAGACTAACCAGCAGGTCAACCAGAAGACTAACCAGCACGTCAACCAGCAGACTAACCAGAAGATTAACCAGCAGACTAACCAGCAGGTCAACCAGCAGACTAACCAGCAGATCAACCAGCAGACTAACCAGCAGACTAACCAGCAGGTCAACTAGCAGACTAACCAGCAGACTAACCAGCAGGTCAACCAGCAGGTCAACCAGCAGGTCAACCAGCAGACTAACAAGCAGAGTAACCAGAAGATCAACCAGCAGACTAACCAGCAGGTCAACTGGCAGACTAACCAGCAGACTAACCAGCAGACTAACCGGAAGATCAACCAGCAGATCAACCAAGAGACTAACCAGCAGGTCAACCAAGAGACTAACCAGCAGACTAACCCGCAGGTCAACGAGCAGACAAACCAGCAGACTAACCAGCAGGTCCACCAGCAGACTAACCAACAGGTCAACTAGCAGACTAACCAGCAGACTAACCAGAAGATCAACCAGCAGACTAACCAGCAGGTCAACTAGCAGACTAACCAGCAGGTCAACCAGCAGACTAACCAGCAGATCAACCAGCAGACTAACCAGCAGACTAACCAGCAGACTAACCAGCAGCTCAACCAGCAGACTAACCAGCAGATCAACCAGCAGACTAACCAACAGGTCAACCAACGGACTAACCAGCAGGTCAACCAGCAGACTAACCAGAAGATCAACCAGCAGACTAACCAGCAGGTCAACTAGCAGACTAACCAGCAGACTAACCAGCAGGTCAACTGGCAGACTAACCAGCAGACTAACCAGCAGATCAACCAGCAGACTAACCGGAAGATCAACCAGCAGATCAAACAAGAGACTAACCAGCAGACTAACCCGCAGGTCAACGAGCAGACAAACCAGCAGACTAACCAGCAGGTCAACTAGCAGACTAACGAGCAGATCAACCAGCAGACTAACCAGCAGGTCAACCAGCAGACTAACCAGCAGGTCAACTAGCAGACTAACCAGCAGATCAACGAGCAGACTAGCCAGCGGGTCAACCAGCAGACTAACCAACAGGTCACCTAGCAGACTAACCAGCAGACTAACCAGCAGACTAACCAGCAGGTCAACCAGCAGACTAACAAGCAGACTAACCAGCAGATCAACCAGCAGACTAACCAGCAGGTCAACCAGCAGACAAACCAGAAGATCAACCAGCAGACTAACCAGCAGGTCAACCAGCAGACTAACCAGCAGATCAACCAGCAGACTAACCAGCAGATCAACCAGCAGACTAACAAGCAGACTAACCAGCAGACTAACCAGCAGGTCAACCAGCAGACTAACCAGAAGATCAACCAGCAGACTAACCAGCAGGTCAACCAGCAGACTAACCAGCAGATCAACCAGCAGACTAACCAGCAGGTCAACCAGCAGACTAACTAGCAGACTAACCAGCATGTCAACCAGCAGATCAACCAGCAGACTAACCAGCAGGTCAACTAGCAGACTAACCAGCAGATCAACGAGCAGACTAACCAGAAGGTCAACTAGCAGACTAACCAGCAGATCAACCAGCAGACTAACCAGTAGGTCAACTAGCAGACTAACCAGCAGACTAACCAGCAGGTCAACCAGAAGACTAACCAGCACGTCAACCAGCAGACTAACCAGAAGATTAACCAGCAGACTAACCAGCAGGTCAACCAGCAGACTAACCAGCAGATCAACCAGCAGACTAACCAGCAGACTAACCAGCAGGTCAACTAGCAGACTAACCAGCAGACAAACCAGCAGGTCAACCAGCAGGTCAACCAGCAGACTAACAAGCAGACTAACCAGAAGATCAACCAGCAGACTAACCAGCAGGTCAACCAGCAGACAAACCAGAAGATCAACCAGCAGACTAACCAGCAGATCAACCAGCAGACTAACCAGCAGATCAACCAGCAGACTAACAAGCAGACTAACCAGCAGATCAACCAGCAGACTAACCAGCAGGTCAACCAGCAGACTAACCAGAAGATCAACCAGCAGACTAACCAGCAGGTCAACCAGCAGACTAACCAGCAGATCAACCAGCAGACTAACCAGCAGGTCAACCAGCAGACTAACCAAAAGATCAACCAGCAGACTAACCAGCAGGTCAACTAGCAGAATAACCAGCAGGTCAACCAGCAGACTAACCAGAAGATCAACCAGCAGACTAACCAGCAGGTCAACTAGCAGACTAACCAGCAGGTCAACCAGCAGACTAACCAGCAGATCAACCAGCAGACTAACCAGCAGACTAACCAGCAGACTAACCAGCAGCTCAACCAGCAGACTAACCAGCAGATCAACCAGCAGACTAACCAGCAGGTCAACCAGCAGACTAACCAGAAGATCAACCAGCAGACTAACCAGCAGGTCAACTAGCAGACTAACCAGCAGACTAACCAGCAGGTCAACTGGCAGACTAACCAGCAGACTAACCAGCAGATCAACCAGCAGACTAACCGGAAGATCAACCAGCAGATCAAACAAGAGACTAACCAGCAGACTAACCCGCAGGTCAACGAGCAGACAAACCAGCAGACTAACCAGCAGGTCAACTAGCAGACTAACGAGCAGATCAACCAGCAGACTAACCAGCAGGTCAACCAGCAGACTAACCAGCAGATCAACCTGCAGACTAACCAGCAGGTCAACTAGCAGACTAACCAGCAGATCAACGAGCAGACTAGCCAGCGGGTCAACCAGCAGACTAACCAACAGGTCACCTAGCAGACTAACCAGCAGACTAACCAGCAGATCAACCAGCAGACTAACCAGCAGATCAACCAGCAGACTAACAAGCAGACTAACCAGCAGATCAACCAGCAGACTAACCAGCAGGTCAACCAGCAGACTAACCAGAAGATCAACCAGCAGACTAACCAGCAGGTCAACCAGCAGACTAACCAGCAGATCAACCAGCAGACTAACCAGCAGGTCAACCAGCAGACTAACTAGCAGACTAACCAGCAGGTCAACCAGCAGATCAACCAGCAGACTAACCAGCAGGTCAACTAGCAGACTAACCAGCAGATCAACGAGCAGACTAACCAGAAGGTCAACTAGCAGACTAACCAGCAGATCAACCAGCAGACTAACCAGTAGGTCAACTAGCAGACTAACCAGCAGACTAACCAGCAGGTCAACCAGAAGACTAACCAGCACGTCAACCAGCAGACTAACCAGAAGATTAACCAGCAGACTAACCAGCAGGTCAACCAGCAGACTAACCAGCAGATCAACCAGCAGACTAACCAGCAGACTAACCAGCAGGTCAACTAGCAGACTAACCAGCAGACTAACCAGCAGGTCAACCAGCAGGTCAACCAGCAGACTAACAAGCAGACTAACCAGAAGATCAACCAGCAGACTAACCAGCAGGTCAACCAGCAGACAAACCAGAAGATCAACCAGCAGACTAACCAGCAGGTCAACCAGCAGACTAACCAGAAGATCAACCAGCAGACTAACCAGCAGGTCCACCAGCAGACTAACCAACAGGTCAACTAGCAGACTAACCAGCAGACTAACCAGCAGGTCAACTAGCAGACTAACCAGCAGGTCAACCAGCAGACTAACCAGCAGACTAACCAGCAGGTCAACCAGCAGACTAACAAGCAGACCAACCAGAAGATCAACCAGCAGACTAACCAGAAGATCAACCAGCAGACTAACCAGGAGGTCCACCAGCAGACTAACCAACAGGTCAACTAGCAGACTAACCAGCAGGTCAACTAGCAGAATAACCAGCAGGTCAACTAGCAGACTACCCAGCAGACTAACCAGCAGCTCAACTAGCAGACTAACCAGCAGGTCCACCAGCAGACTAACCAGCAGGTCAACTAGCAGACTAACCAGCAGATCAACCAGCAGACTAACCAGCAGACTTACAAGCAGACTAACCAGCAGATCAACCAGCAGATCAACCAGCAGACTAACCAGCAGACTAACCAGCAGATCAACCAGCAGACTAACCAGAAGATCAACCAGCAAACTAACCAGCAGGTCAACTAGCAGACTAACCAGCAGATCAACGAGCAGACTAGCCAGCAGGTCAACCAGCAGACTAACCGGCAGGTCAACTAGCAGACTAACCAGCAGGTCAAGCAGCAGACTAACCAGAAGATCAACCAGCAGACTAACCAGCAGGTCAACTAGCAGACTAACCAGCAGACTAACCAGCAGGTCAACTGGCAGACTAACCAGCAGACTAACCAGCAGATCAACCAGCAGACTAACCGGAAGATCAACCAGCAGATCAACCAAGAGACTAACCAGCAGGTCAACCAAGAGACTAACCAGCAGACTAACCCGCAGGTCAACGAGCAGACAAACCAGCAGACTAACCAGCAGGTCCACCAGCAGACTAACCAACAGGTCAACTAGCAGACTAACCAGCAGACTAACCAGCAGGTCAACTAGCAGACTACCCAGCAGACTAACCAGCAGCTCAACTAGCAGACTATACAGCAGGTCCACCAGCAGACTAACCAGCAGGTCAACTAGCAGACTAACCAGCAGACTAACCAGCAGGTCAACTGGCAGACTAACCAGCAGACTAACCAGCAGATCAACCAGCAGACTAACCGGAAGATCAACCAGCAGATCAAACAAGAGACTAACCAGCAGACTAACCCGCAGGTCAACGAGCAGACAAACCAGCAGACTAACCAGCAGGTCAACTAGCAGACTAACGAGCAGATCAACCAGCAGACTAACCAGCAGGTCAACCAGCAGACTAACCAGCAGGTCAACTAGCAGACTAACCAGCAGATCAACGAGCAGACTAGCCAGCGGGTCAACCAGCAGACTAACCAACAGGTCACCTAGCAGACTAACCAGCAGACTAACCAGCAGACTAACCAGCAGGTCAACCAGCAGACTAACAAGCAGACTAACCAGCAGATCAACCAGCAGACTAACCAGCAGGTCAACCAGCAGACAAACCAGAAGATCAACCAGCAGACTAACCAGCAGGTCAACCAGCAGACTAACCAGCAGATCAACCAGCAGACTAACCAGCAGATCAACCAGCAGACTAACAAGCAGACTAACCAGCAGACTAACCAGCAGGTCAACCAGCAGACTAACCAGAAGATCAACCAGCAGACTAACCAGCAGGTCAACCAGCAGACTAACCAGCAGATCAACCAGCAGACTAACCAGCAGGTCAACCAGCAGACTAACTAGCAGACTAACCAGCAGGTCAACCAGCAGATCAACCAGCAGACTAACCAGCAGGTCAACTAGCAGACTAACCAGCAGATCAACGAGCAGACTAACCAGAAGGTCAACTAGCAGACTAACCAGCAGATCAACCAGCAGACTAACCAGTAGGTCAACTAGCAGACTAACCAGCAGACTAACCAGCAGGTCAACCAGAAGACTAACCAGCACGTCAACCAGCAGACTAACCAGAAGATTAACCAGCAGACTAACCAGCAGGTCAACCAGCAGACTAACCAGCAGATCAACCAGCAGACTAACCAGCAGACTAACCAGCAGGTCAACTAGCAGACTAACCAGCAGACAAACCAGCAGGTCAACCAGCAGGTCAACCAGCAGACTAACAAGCAGACTAACCAGAAGATCAACCAGCAGACTAACCAGCAGGTCAACCAGCAGACAAACCAGAAGATCAACCAGCAGACTAACCAGCAGATCAACCAGCAGACTAACCAGCAGATCAACCAGCAGACTAACAAGCAGACTAACCAGCAGATCAACCAGCAGACTAACCAGCAGGTCAACCAGCAGACTAACCAGAAGATCAACCAGCAGACTAACCAGCAGGTCAACCAGCAGACTAACCAGCAGATCAACCAGCAGACTAACCAGCAGGTCAACCAGCAGACTAACCAAAAGATCAACCAGCAGACTAACCAGCAGGTCAACTAGCAGAATAACCAGCAGGTCAACCAGCAGACTAACCAGAAGATCAACCAGCAGACTAACCAGCAGGTCAACTAGCAGACTAACCAGCAGGTCAACCAGCAGACTAACCAGCAGATCAACCAGCAGACTAACCAGCAGACTAACCAGCAGACTAACCAGCAGCTCAACCAGCAGACTAACCAGCAGATCAACCAGCAGACTAACCAGCAGGTCAACCAGCAGACTAACCAGAAGATCAACCAGCAGACTAACCAGCAGGTCAACTAGCAGACTAACCAGCAGACTAACCAGCAGGTCAACTGGCAGACTAACCAGCAGACTAACCAGCAGATCAACCAGCAGACTAACCGGAAGATCAACCAGCAGATCAAACAAGAGACTAACCAGCAGACTAACCCGCAGGTCAACGAGCAGACAAACCAGCAGACTAACCAGCAGGTCAACTAGCAGACTAACGAGCAGATCAACCAGCAGACTAACCAGCAGGTCAACCAGCAGACTAACCAGCAGATCAACCTGCAGACTAACCAGCAGGTCAACTAGCAGACTAACCAGCAGATCAACGAGCAGACTAGCCAGCGGGTCAACCAGCAGACTAACCAACAGGTCACCTAGCAGACTAACCAGCAGACTAACCAGCAGATCAACCAGCAGACTAACCAGCAGATCAACCAGCAGACTAACAAGCAGACTAACCAGCAGATCAACCAGCAGACTAACCAGCAGGTCAACCAGCAGACTAACCAGAAGATCAACCAGCAGACTAACCAGCAGGTCAACCAGCAGACTAACCAGCAGATCAACCAGCAGACTAACCAGCAGGTCAACCAGCAGACTAACTAGCAGACTAACCAGCAGGTCAACCAGCAGATCAACCAGCAGACTAACCAGCAGGTCAACTAGCAGACTAACCAGCAGATCAACGAGCAGACTAACCAGAAGGTCAACTAGCAGACTAACCAGCAGATCAACCAGCAGACTAACCAGTAGGTCAACTAGCAGACTAACCAGCAGACTAACCAGCAGGTCAACCAGAAGACTAACCAGCACGTCAACCAGCAGACTAACCAGAAGATTAACCAGCAGACTAACCAGCAGGTCAACCAGCAGACTAACCAGCAGATCAACCAGCAGACTAACCAGCAGACTAACCAGCAGGTCAACTAGCAGACTAACCAGCAGACTAACCAGCAGGTCAACCAGCAGGTCAACCAGCAGACTAACAAGCAGACTAACCAGAAGATCAACCAGCAGACTAACCAGCAGGTCAACCAGCAGACAAACCAGAAGATCAACCAGCAGACTAACCAGCAGGTCAACCAGCAGACTAACCAGAAGATCAACCAGCAGACTAACCAGCAGGTCCACCAGCAGACTAACCAACAGGTCAACTAGCAGACTAACCAGCAGACTAACCAGCAGGTCAACTAGCAGACTAACCAGCAGGTCAACCAGCAGACTAACCAGCAGACTAACCAGCAGGTCAACCAGCAGACTAACAAGCAGACCAACCAGAAGATCAACCAGCAGACTAACCAGAAGATCAACCAGCAGACTAACCAGGAGGTCCACCAGCAGACTAACCAACAGGTCAACTAGCAGACTAACCAGCAGGTCAACTAGCAGAATAACCAGCAGGTCAACTAGCAGACTACCCAGCAGACTAACCAGCAGCTCAACTAGCAGACTAACCAGCAGGTCCACCAGCAGACTAACCAGCAGGTCAACTAGCAGACTAACCAGCAGATCAACCAGCAGACTAACCAGCAGACTTACAAGCAGACTAACCAGCAGATCAACCAGCAGATCAACCAGCAGACTAACCAGCAGACTAACCAGCAGATCAACCAGCAGACTAACCAGAAGATCAACCAGCAAACTAACCAGCAGGTCAACTAGCAGACTAACCAGCAGATCAACGAGCAGACTAGCCAGCAGGTCAACCAGCAGACTAACCGGCAGGTCAACTAGCAGACTAACCAGCAGGTCAAGCAGCAGACTAACCAGAAGATCAACCAGCAGACTAACCAGCAGGTCAACTAGCAGACTAACCAGCAGACTAACCAGCAGGTCAACTGGCAGACTAACCAGCAGACTAACCAGCAGATCAACCAGCAGACTAACCGGAAGATCAACCAGCAGATCAACCAAGAGACTAACCAGCAGGTCAACCAAGAGACTAACCAGCAGACTAACCCGCAGGTCAACGAGCAGACAAACCAGCAGACTAACCAGCAGGTCCACCAGCAGACTAACCAACAGGTCAACTAGCAGACTAACCAGCAGACTAACCAGCAGGTCAACTAGCAGACTACCCAGCAGACTAACCAGCAGCTCAACTAGCAGACTATACAGCAGGTCCACCAGCAGACTAACCAGCAGGTCAACTAGCAGACTAACCAGCAGATCAACCAGCAGACTTACAAGCAGACTAACCAGCAGATCAACCAGCAGACTAACCAGCAGGTCAACCAGCAGACTAACCAAAAGATCAACCAGCAGACTAACCAGCAGGTCAACTAGCAGACTAACCAGCAGGTCAACCAGCAGACTAACCAGAAGATCAACCAGCAGTCTAACCAGCAGGTCAACTAGCAGACTAACCAGAAGATCAACCAGCAGACTAACCAGCAGGTCCACCAGCAGACTAACCAACAGGTCAACCAGCAGACTAACCAAAAGATCAACCAGCAAAACTAACCAGCAGATCAACGAGCAGACTAACCAGCAGGTCAACCAGACGACTAACCAGCAGGTCAACTAGCAAACTGACCAACAGACTAACAAGCAGACTAACCAGCAGACTAACTAGCAGGTCAACTAGCAGACTAACCAGCAGACTAACCAGCAGATCAGCCAGCAGACTAACCAGCAGGTCAACCAGCAGATCAACCAGCAGACTAACCAGCAGATCAACCAGCAGACTAACCAAAAGATCAACCAGCAGACTAACCAGCAGGTCAACTAGCAGACTAACCAGCAGGTCAACCAGCAGACTAACCAGAAGATCAACCAGCAGGTCAACTAGCAGACTAACCAGCAGGTCAACCAGCAGACTAACCAGCAGATTAACCAGCAGGTCAACCAGCAGACTAACCAGCAGGTCAACCAGCAGACTAACCAAAAGATCAACCAGCAGACTAACAAGCAAACTAACCAGAAGATCAACCAGCAGGTCAACCAGCAGACTAACCAGAAGATCAACCAGCAGACTAACCAGCAGGTCCACCAGCAGACTAACCAACAGGTCAACTAGCAGACTAACCAGCAGACTAACCAGAAGATCAACCAGCAGACTAACCAGCAGATCAACGAGCAGACTAACCAGAAGGTCAACTAGCAGACTAACCAGCAGATCAACCAGCAGACTAACCAGTAGGTCAACTAGCAGACTAACCAGCAGACTAACCAGCAGGTCAACCAGAAGACTAACCAGCACGTCAACCAGCAGACTAACCAGAAGATTAACCAGCAGACTAACCAGCAGGTCAACCAGCAGACTAACCAGCAGATCAACCAGCAGACTAACCAGCAGACTAACCAGCAGGTCAACTAGCAGACTAACCAGCAGACTAACCAGCAGGTCAACCAGCAGGTCAACCAGCAGACTAACAAGCAGACTAACCAGAAGATCAACCAGCAGACTAACCAGCAGGTCAACTGGCAGACTAACCAGCAGACTAACCAGCAGACTAACCGGAAGATCAACCAGCAGATCAACCAAGAGACTAACGAGCAGGTCAACCAAGAGACTAACCAGCAGACTAACCCGCAGGTCAACGAGCAGACAAACCAGCAGACTAACCAGCAGGTCCACCAGCAGACTAACCAACAGGTCAACTAGCAGACTAACCAGCAGACTAACCAGCAGGTCAACTAGCAGACTACCCAGCAGACTAACCAGCAGCTCAACTAGCAGACTAACCAGCAGGTCCACCAGCAGACTAACCAGCAGGTCAACTAGCAGACTAACCAGCAGGTCAACCAGCAGACTAACCAGAAGATCAACCAGCAGACTAACCAGCAGGTCAACTAGCAGACTAACCAGCAGGTCAACCAGCAGACTAACCAGCAGATCAACCAGCAGACTAACCAGCAGACTAACCAGCAGACTAACCAGCAGCTCAACCAGCAGACTAACCAGCAGATCAACCAGCAGACTAACCAACAGGTCAACCAACGGACTAACCAGCAGGTCAACCAGCAGACTAACCAGAAGATCAACCAGCAGACTAACCAGCAGGTCAACTAGCAGACTAACCAGCAGACTAACCAGCAGGTCAACTGGCAGACTAACCAGCAGACTAACCAGCAGATCAACCAGCAGACTAACCGGAAGATCAACCAGCAGATCAAACAAGAGACTAACCAGCAGACTAACCCGCAGGTCAACGAGCAGACAAACCAGCAGACTAACCAGCAGGTCAACTAGCAGACTAACGAGCAGATCAACCAGCAGACTAACCAGCAGGTCAACCAGCAGACTAACCAGCAGGTCAACTAGCAGACTAACCAGCAGATCAACGAGCAGACTAGCCAGCGGGTCAACCAGCAGACTAACCAACAGGTCACCTAGCAGACTAACCAGCAGACTAACCAGCAGATCAACCAGCAGACTAACCAGCAGGTCAACCAGCAGACTAACAAGCAGACTAACCAGCAGATCAACCAGCAGACTAACCAGCAGGTCAACCAGCAGACAAACCAGAAGATCAACCAGCAGACTAACCAGCAGGTCAACCAGCAGACTAACCAGCAGATCAACCAGCAGACTAACCAGCAGATCAACCAGCAGACTAACAAGCAGACTAACCAGCAGATCAACCAGCAGACTAACCAGCAGGTCAACCAGCAGACTAACCAGAAGATCAACCAGCAGACTAACCAGCAGGTCAACCAGCAGACTAACCAGCAGATCAACCAGCAGACTAACCAGCAGGTCAACCAGCAGACTAACTAGCAGACTAACCAGCAGGTCAACCAGCAGATCAACCAGCAGACTAACCAGCAGGTCAACTAGCAGACTAACCAGCAGATCAACGAGCAGACTAACCAGAAGGTCAACTAGCAGACTAACCAGCAGATCAACCAGCAGACTAACCAGTAGGTCAACTAGCAGACTAACCAGCAGACTAACCAGCAGGTCAACCAGAAGACTAACCAGCACGTCAACCAGCAGACTAACCAGAAGATTAACCAGCAGACTAACCAGCAGGTGAACCAGCAGACTAACCAGCAGATCAACCAGCAGACTAACCAGCAGACTAACCAGCAGGTCAACTAGCAGACTAACTAGCAGACTAACCAGCAGGTCAACCAGCAGGTCAACCAGCAGACTAACAAGCAGACTAACCAGAAGATCAACCAGCAGACTAACCAGCAGGTCAACCAGCAGACAAACCAGAAGATCAACCAGCAGACTAACCAGCAGATCAACCAGCAGACTAACCAGCAGATCAACCAGCAGACTAACAAGCAGACTAACCAGCAGATCAACCAGCAGACTAACCAGCAGGTCAACCAGCAGACTAACCAGAAGATCAACCAGCAGACTAACCAGCAGGTCAACCAGCAGACTAACCAGCAGATCAACCAGCAGACTAACCAGCAGGTCAACCAGCAGACTAACCAAAAGATCAACCAGCAGACTAACCAGCAGGTCAACTAGCAGACTAACCAGCAGGTCAACCAGCAGACTAACCAGAAGATCAACCAGCAGACTAACCAGCAGGTCAACTAGCAGACTAACCAGCAGGTCAACCAGCAGACTAACCAGCAGATCAACCAGCAGACTAACCAGCAGACTAACCAGCAGACTAACCAGCAGCTCAACCAGCAGACTAACCAGCAGATCAACCAGCAGACTAACCAGCAGGTCAACCAGCAGACTAACCAGAAGATCAACCAGCAGACTAACCAGCAGGTCAACTAGCAGACTAACCAGCAGACTAACCAGCAGGTCAACTGGCAGACTAACCAGCAGACTAACCAGCAGATCAACCAGCAGACTAACCGGAAGATCAACCAGCAGATCAAACAAGAGACTAACCAGCAGACTAACCCGCAGGTCAACGAGCAGACAAACCAGCAGACTAACCAGCAGGTCAACTAGCAGACTAACGAGCAGATCAACCAGCAGACTAACCAGCAGGTCAACCAGCAGACTAACCAGCAGATCAACCTGCAGACTAACCAGCAGGTCAACTAGCAGACTAACCAGCAGATCAACGAGCAGACTAGCCAGCGGGTCAACCAGCAGACTAACCAACAGGTCACCTAGCAGACTAACCAGCAGACTAACCAGCAGATCAACCAGCAGACTAACCAGCAGGTCAACCAGCAGACTAACAAGCAGACTAACCAGCAGGTCAACCAGCAGACTAACCAGCAGATCAACCAGCAGACTAACCAGCAGATAAACCAGCAGACTAACAAGCAGACTAACCAGCAGATCAACCAGCAGACTAACCAGCAGGTCAACCAGCAGACTAACCAGAAGATCAACCAGCAGACTAACCAGCAGGTCAACCAGCAGACTAACCAGCAGATCAACCAGCAGACTAACCAGCAGGTCAACCAGCAGACTAACTAGCAGACTAACCAGCAGGTCAACCAGCAGATCAACCAGCAGACTAACCAGCAGGTCAACTAGCAGACTAACCAGCAGATCAACGAGCAGACTAACCAGAAGGTCAACTAGCAGACTAACCAGCAAATAAACCAGCAGACTAACCAGTAGGTCAACTAGCAGACTAACCAGCAGACTAACCAGCAGGTCAACCAGAAGACTAACCAGCACGTCAACCAGCAGACTAACCAGAAGATTAACCAGCAGACTAACCAGCAGGTCAACCAGCAGACTAACCAGCAGATCAACCAGCAGACTAACCAGCAGACTAACCAGCAGGTCAACTAGCAGACTAACCAGCAGACTAACCAGCAGGTCAACCAGCAGACTAACAAGCAGACTAACCAGAAGATCAACCAGCAGACTAACCAGCAGGTCAACCAGCAGACAAACCAGAAGATCAACCAGCAGACTAACCAGCAGGTCAACCAGCAGACTAACCAGAAGATCAACCAGCAGACTAACCAGCAGGTCCACCAGCAGACTAACCAACAGGTCAACTAGCAGACTAACCAGCAGACTAACCAGCAGGTCAACTAGCAGACTAACCAGCAGGTCAACCAGCAGACTAACCAGCAGACTAACCAGCAGGTCAACCAGCAGACTAACAAGCAGACCAACCAGAAGATCAACCAGCAGACTAACCAGAAGATCAACCAGCAGACTAACCAGCAGGTCCACCAGCAGACTAACCAACAGGTCAACTAGCAGACTAACCAGCAGGTCAACTAGCAGAATAACCAGCAGGTCAACTAGCAGACTACCCAGCAGACTAACCAGCAGCTCAACTAGCAGACTAACCAGCAGGTCCACCAGCAGACTAACCAGCAGGTCAACTAGCAGACTAACCAGCAGATCAACCAGCAGACTAACCAGCAGACTTACAAGCAGACTAACCAGCAGATCAACCAGCAGATCAACCAGCAGACTAACCAGCAGACTAACCAGCAGATCAACCAGCAGACTAACCAGAAGATCAACCAGCAAACTAACCAGCAGGTCAACTAGCAGACTAACCAGCAGATCAACGAGCAGACTAGCCAGCAGGTCAACCAGCAGACTAACCGGCAGGTCAACTAGCAGACTAACCAGCAGGTCAAGCAGCAGACTAACCAGAAGATCAACCAGCAGACTAACCAGCAGGTCAACTAGCAGACTAACCAGCAGACTAACCAGCAGGTCAACTGGCAGACTAACCAGCAGATCAACCAGCAGACTAACCGGAAGATCAACCAGCAGATCAACCAGCAGACTAACCAGCAGGTCAACCAGCAGACTAACAAGCAGACTAACCATCAGATCAACCAGCAGATTAACCAGCAGGTCAACCAGCAGACAAACCAGAAGATCAACCAGCAGACTAACCAGCAGGTCAACCAGCAGACTAACCAGCAGATCAACCAGCAGACTAACCAGCAGATCAACCAGCAGACTAACAAGCAGACTAACCAGCAGATCAACCAGCAGACTAACCAGCAGGTCAACCAGCAGACTAACCAGAAGATCAACCAGCAGACTAACCAGCAGGTCAACCAGCAGACTAACCAGCAGATCAACCAGCAGACTAACCAACAGGTCAACCAGAGGACTAACCAGCAGGTCAACCAGCAGACTAACCAGAAGATCAACCAGCAGACTAACCAGCAGGTCAACTAGCAGACTAACCAGCAGACTAACCAGCAGGTCAACTGGCAGACTAACCAGCAGACTAACCAGCAGATCAACCAGCAGACTAACCGGAAGATCAACCAGCAGATCAAACAAGAGACTAACCAGCAGACTAACCCGCAGGTCAACGAGCAGACAAACCAGCAGACTAACCAGCAGGTCAACTAGCAGACTAACGAGCAGATCAACCAGCAGACTAACCAGCAGGTCAACCAGCAGACTAACCAGCAGATCAACCTGCAGACTAACCAGCAGGTCAACTAGCAGACTAACCAGCAGATCAACGAGCAGACTAGCCAGCGGGTCAACCAGCAGACTAACCAACAGGTCACCTAGCAGACTAACCAGCAGACTAACCAGCAGATCAACCAGCAGACTAACCAGCAGGTCAACCAGCAGACTAACAAGCAGACTAACCAGCAGATCAACCAGCAGACTAACCAGCAGGTCAACCAGCAGACAAACCAGAAGATCAACCAGCAGACTAACCAGCAGGTCAACCAGCAGACTAACCAGCAGATCAACCAGCAGACTAACCAGCAGATCAACCAGCAGACTAACAAGCAGACTAACCAGCAGATCAACCAGCAGACTAACCAGCAGGTCAACCAGCAGACTAACCAGAAGATCAACCAGCAGACTAACCAGCAGGTCAACCAGCAGACTAACCAGCAGATCAACCAGCAGACTAACCAGCAGGTCAACCAGCAGACTAACCAGTAGGTCAACTAGCAGACTAACCAGCAGACTAACCAGCAGGTCAACCAGAAGACTAACCAGCACGTCAACCAGCAGACTAACCAGAAGATTAACCAGCAGACTAACCAGCAGGTCAACCAGCAGACTAACCAGCAGATCAACCAGCAGACTAACCAGCAGACTAACCAGCAGGTCAACTAGCAGACTAACCAGCAGACTAACCAGCAGGTCAACCAGCAGGTCAACCAGCAGGTCAACCAGCAGACTAACAAGCAGACTAACCAGAAGATCAACCAGCAGACTAACCAGCAGGTCAACTGGCAGACTAACCAGCAGACTAACCAGCAGACTAACCGGAAGATCAACCAGCAGATCAACCAAGAGACTAACCAGCAGGTCAACCAAGAGACTAACCAGCAGACTAACCCGCAGGTCAACGAGCAGACAAACCAGCAGACTAACCAGCAGGTCCACCAGCAGACTAACCAACAGGTCAACTAGCAGACTAACCAGCAGACTAACCAGAAGATCAACCAGCAGACTAACCAGCAGGTCAACTAGCAGACTAACCAGCAGGTCAACCAGCAGACTAACCAGCAGATCAACCAGCAGACTAACCAGCAGACTAACCAGCAGCTCAACCAGCAGACTAACCAGCAGATCAACCAGCAGACTAACCAACAGGTCAACCAACGGACTAACCAGCAGGTCAACCAGCAGACTATCCAGAAGATCAACCAGCAGACTAACCAGCAGGTCAACTAGCAGACTAACCAGCAGACTAACCAGCAGGTCAACTGGCAGACTAACCAGCAGACTAACCAGCAGATCAACCAGCAGACTAACCGGAAGATCAACCAGCAGATCAAACAAGAGACTAACCAGCAGACTAACCCGCAGGTCAACGAGCAGACAAACCAGCAGACTAACCAGCAGGTCAACTAGCAGACTAACGAGCAGATCAACCAGCAGACTAACCAGCAGGTCAACCAGCAGACTAACCAGCAGGTCAACTAGCAGACTAACCAGCAGATCAACGAGCAGACTAGCCAGCGGGTCAACCAGCAGACTAACCAACAGGTCACCTAGCAGACTAACCAGCAGACTAACCAGCAGACTAACCAGCAGGTCAACCAGCAGACTAACAAGCAGACTAACCAGCAGATCAACCAGCAGACTAACCAGCAGGTCAACCAGCAGACAAACCAGAAGATCAACCAGCAGACTAACCAGCAGGTCAACCAGCAGACTAACCAGCAGATCAACCAGCAGACTAACCAGCAGATCAACCAGCAGACTAACAAGCAGACTAACCAGCAGACTAACCAGCAGGTCAACCAGCAGACTAACCAGAAGATCAACCAGCAGACTAACCAGCAGGTCAACCAGCAGACTAACCAGCAGATCAACCAGCAGACTAACCAGCAGGTCAACCAGCAGACTAACTAGCAGACTAACCAGCAGGTCAACCAGCAGATCAACCAGCAGACTAACCAGCAGGTCAACTAGCAGACTAACCAGCAGATCAACGAGCAGACTAACCAGAAGGTCAACTAGCAGACTAACCAGCAGATCAACCAGCAGACTAACCAGTAGGTCAACTAGCAGACTAACCAGCAGACTAACCAGCAGGTCAACCAGAAGACTAACCAGCACGTCAACCAGCAGACTAACCAGAAGATTAACCAGCAGACTAACCAGCAGGTCAACCAGCAGACTAACCAGCAGATCAACCAGCAGACTAACCAGCAGACTAACCAGCAGGTCAACTAGCAGACTAACCAGCAGACAAACCAGCAGGTCAACCAGCAGGTCAACCAGCAGACTAACAAGCAGACTAACCAGAAGATCAACCAGCAGACTAACCAGCAGGTCAACCAGCAGACAAACCAGAAGATCAACCAGCAGACTAACCAGCAGATCAACCAGCAGACTAACCAGCAGATCAACCAGCAGACTAACAAGCAGACTAACCAGCAGATCAACCAGCAGACTAACCAGCAGGTCAACCAGCAGACTAACCAGAAGATCAACCAGCAGACTAACCAGCAGGTCAACCAGCAGACTAACCAGCAGATCAACCAGCAGACTAACCAGCAGGTCAACCAGCAGACTAACCAAAAGATCAACCAGCAGACTAACCAGCAGGTCAACTAGCAGAATAACCAGCAGGTCAACCAGCAGACTAACCAGAAGATCAACCAGCAGACTAACCAGCAGGTCAACTAGCAGACTAACCAGCAGGTCAACCAGCAGACTAACCAGCAGATCAACCAGCAGACTAACCAGCAGACTAACCAGCAGACTAACCAGCAGCTCAACCAGCAGACTAACCAGCAGATCAACCAGCAGACTAACCAGCAGGTCAACCAGCAGACTAACCAGAAGATCAACCAGCAGACTAACCAGCAGGTCAACTAGCAGACTAACCAGCAGACTAACCAGCAGGTCAACTGGCAGACTAACCAGCAGACTAACCAGCAGATCAACCAGCAGACTAACCGGAAGATCAACCAGCAGATCAAACAAGAGACTAACCAGCAGACTAACCCGCAGGTCAACGAGCAGACAAACCAGCAGACTAACCAGCAGGTCAACTAGCAGACTAACGAGCAGATCAACCAGCAGACTAACCAGCAGGTCAACCAGCAGACTAACCAGCAGATCAACCTGCAGACTAACCAGCAGGTCAACTAGCAGACTAACCAGCAGATCAACGAGCAGACTAGCCAGCGGGTCAACCAGCAGACTAACCAACAGGTCACCTAGCAGACTAACCAGCAGACTAACCAGCAGATCAACCAGCAGACTAACCAGCAGATCAACCAGCAGACTAACAAGCAGACTAACCAGCAGATCAACCAGCAGACTAACCAGCAGGTCAACCAGCAGACTAACCAGAAGATCAACCAGCAGACTAACCAGCAGGTCAACCAGCAGACTAACCAGCAGATCAACCAGCAGACTAACCAGCAGGTCAACCAGCAGACTAACTAGCAGACTAACCAGCAGGTCAACCAGCAGATCAACCAGCAGACTAACCAGCAGGTCAACTAGCAGACTAACCAGCAGATCAACGAGCAGACTAACCAGAAGGTCAACTAGCAGACTAACCAGCAGATCAACCAGCAGACTAACCAGTAGGTCAACTAGCAGACTAACCAGCAGACTAACCAGCAGGTCAACCAGAAGACTAACCAGCACGTCAACCAGCAGACTAACCAGAAGATTAACCAGCAGACTAACCAGCAGGTCAACCAGCAGACTAACCAGCAGATCAACCAGCAGACTAACCAGCAGACTAACCAGCAGGTCAACTAGCAGACTAACCAGCAGACTAACCAGCAGGTCAACCAGCAGGTCAACCAGCAGACTAACAAGCAGACTAACCAGAAGATCAACCAGCAGACTAACCAGCAGGTCAACCAGCAGACAAACCAGAAGATCAACCAGCAGACTAACCAGCAGGTCAACCAGCAGACTAACCAGAAGATCAACCAGCAGACTAACCAGCAGGTCCACCAGCAGACTAACCAACAGGTCAACTAGCAGACTAACCAGCAGACTAACCAGCAGGTCAACTAGCAGACTAACCAGCAGGTCAACCAGCAGACTAACCAGCAGACTAACCAGCAGGTCAACCAGCAGACTAACAAGCAGACCAACCAGAAGATCAACCAGCAGACTAACCAGAAGATCAACCAGCAGACTAACCAGGAGGTCCACCAGCAGACTAACCAACAGGTCAACTAGCAGACTAACCAGCAGGTCAACTAGCAGAATAACCAGCAGGTCAACTAGCAGACTACCCAGCAGACTAACCAGCAGCTCAACTAGCAGACTAACCAGCAGGTCCACCAGCAGACTAACCAGCAGGTCAACTAGCAGACTAACCAGCAGATCAACCAGCAGACTAACCAGCAGACTTACAAGCAGACTAACCAGCAGATCAACCAGCAGATCAACCAGCAGACTAACCAGCAGACTAACCAGCAGATCAACCAGCAGACTAACCAGAAGATCAACCAGCAAACTAACCAGCAGGTCAACTAGCAGACTAACCAGCAGATCAACGAGCAGACTAGCCAGCAGGTCAACCAGCAGACTAACCGGCAGGTCAACTAGCAGACTAACCAGCAGGTCAAGCAGCAGACTAACCAGAAGATCAACCAGCAGACTAACCAGCAGGTCAACTAGCAGACTAACCAGCAGACTAACCAGCAGGTCAACTGGCAGACTAACCAGCAGACTAACCAGCAGATCAACCAGCAGACTAACCGGAAGATCAACCAGCAGATCAACCAAGAGACTAACCAGCAGGTCAACCAAGAGACTAACCAGCAGACTAACCCGCAGGTCAACGAGCAGACAAACCAGCAGACTAACCAGCAGGTCCACCAGCAGACTAACCAACAGGTCAACTAGCAGACTAACCAGCAGACTAACCAGCAGGTCAACTAGCAGACTACCCAGCAGACTAACCAGCAGCTCAACTAGCAGACTATACAGCAGGTCCACCAGCAGACTAACCAGCAGGTCAACTAGCAGACTAACCAGCAGACTAACCAGCAGGTCAACTGGCAGACTAACCAGCAGACTAACCAGCAGATCAACCAGCAGACTAACCGGAAGATCAACCAGCAGATCAAACAAGAGACTAACCAGCAGACTAACCCGCAGGTCAACGAGCAGACAAACCAGCAGACTAACCAGCAGGTCAACTAGCAGACTAACGAGCAGATCAACCAGCAGACTAACCAGCAGGTCAACCAGCAGACTAACCAGCAGGTCAACTAGCAGACTAACCAGCAGATCAACGAGCAGACTAGCCAGCGGGTCAACCAGCAGACTAACCAACAGGTCACCTAGCAGACTAACCAGCAGACTAACCAGCAGACTAACCAGCAGGTCAACCAGCAGACTAACAAGCAGACTAACCAGCAGATCAACCAGCAGACTAACCAGCAGGTCAACCAGCAGACAAACCAGAAGATCAACCAGCAGACTAACCAGCAGGTCAACCAGCAGACTAACCAGCAGATCAACCAGCAGACTAACCAGCAGATCAACCAGCAGACTAACAAGCAGACTAACCAGCAGACTAACCAGCAGGTCAACCAGCAGACTAACCAGAAGATCAACCAGCAGACTAACCAGCAGGTCAACCAGCAGACTAACCAGCAGATCAACCAGCAGACTAACCAGCAGGTCAACCAGCAGACTAACTAGCAGACTAACCAGCAGGTCAACCAGCAGATCAACCAGCAGACTAACCAGCAGGTCAACTAGCAGACTAACCAGCAGATCAACGAGCAGACTAACCAGAAGGTCAACTAGCAGACTAACCAGCCGATCAACCAGCAGACTAACCAGTAGGTCAACTAGCAGACTAACCAGCAGACTAACCAGCAGGTCAACCAGAAGACTAACCAGCACGTCAACCAGCAGACTAACCAGAAGATTAACCAGCAGACTAACCAGCAGGTCAACCAGCAGACTAACCAGCAGATCAACCAGCAGACTAACCAGCAGACTAACCAGCAGGTCAACTAGCAGACTAACCAGCAGACAAACCAGCAGGTCAACCAGCAGGTCAACCAGCAGACTAACAAGCAGACTAACCAGAAGATCAACCAGCAGACTAACCAGCAGGTCAACCAGCAGACAAACCAGAAGATCAACCAGCAGACTAACCAGCAGATCAACCAGCAGACTAACCAGCAGATCAACCAGCAGACTAACAAGCAGACTAACCAGCAGATCAACCAGCAGACTAACCAGCAGGTCAACCAGCAGACTAACCAGAAGATCAACCAGCAGACTAACCAGCAGGTCAACCAGCAGACTAACCAGCAGATCAACCAGCAGACTAACCAGCAGGTCAACCAGCAGACTAACCAAAAGATCAACCAGCAGACTAACCAGCAGGTCAACTAGCAGAATAACCAGCAGGTCAACCAGCAGACTAACCAGAAGATCAACCAGCAGACTAACCAGCAGGTCAACTAGCAGACTAACCAGCAGGTCAACCAGCAGACTAACCAGCAGATCAACCAGCAGACTAACCAGCAGACTAACCAGCAGACTAACCAGCAGCTCAACCAGCAGACTAACCAGCAGATCAACCAGCAGACTAACCAGCAGGTCAACCAGCAGACTAACCAGAAGATCAACCAGCAGACTAACCAGCAGGTCAACTAGCAGACTAACCAGCAGACTAACCAGCAGGTCAACTGGCAGACTAACCAGCAGACTAACCAGCAGATCAACCAGCAGACTAACCGGAAGATCAACCAGCAGATCAAACAAGAGACTAACCAGCAGACTAACCCGCAGGTCAACGAGCAGACAAACCAGCAGACTAACCAGCAGGTCAACTAGCAGACTAACGAGCAGATCAACCAGCAGACTAACCAGCAGGTCAACCAGCAGACTAACCAGCAGATCAACCTGCAGACTAACCAGCAGGTCAACTAGCAGACTAACCAGCAGATCAACGAGCAGACTAGCCAGCGGGTCAACCAGCAGACTAACCAACAGGTCACCTAGCAGACTAACCAGCAGACTAACCAGCAGATCAACCAGCAGACTAACCAGCAGATCAACCAGCAGACTAACAAGCAGACTAACCAGCAGATCAACCAGCAGACTAACCAGCAGGTCAACCAGCAGACTAACCAGAAGATCAACCAGCAGACTAACCAGCAGGTCAACCAGCAGACTAACCAGCAGATCAACCAGCAGACTAACCAGCAGGTCAACCAGCAGACTAACTAGCAGACTAACCAGCAGGTCAACCAGCAGATCAACCAGCAGACTAACCAGCAGGTCAACTAGCAGACTAACCAGCAGATCAACGAGCAGACTAACCAGAAGGTCAACTAGCAGACTAACCAGCAGATCAACCAGCAGACTAACCAGTAGGTCAACTAGCAGACTAACCAGCAGACTAACCAGCAGGTCAACCAGAAGACTAACCAGCACGTCAACCAGCAGACTAACCAGAAGATTAACCAGCAGACTAACCAGCAGGTCAACCAGCAGACTAACCAGCAGATCAACCAGCAGACTAACCAGCAGACTAACCAGCAGGTCAACTAGCAGACTAACCAGCAGACTAACCAGCAGGTCAACCAGCAGGTCAACCAGCAGACTAACAAGCAGACTAACCAGAAGATCAACCAGCAGACTAACCAGCAGGTCAACCAGCAGACAAACCAGAAGATCAACCAGCAGACTAACCAGCAGGTCAACCAGCAGACTAACCAGAAGATCAACCAGCAGACTAACCAGCAGGTCCACCAGCAGACTAACCAACAGGTCAACTAGCAGACTAACCAGCAGACTAACCAGCAGGTCAACTAGCAGACTAACCAGCAGGTCAACCAGCAGACTAACCAGCAGACTAACCAGCAGGTCAACCAGCAGACTAACAAGCAGACCAACCAGAAGATCAACCAGCAGACTAACCAGAAGATCAACCAGCAGACTAACCAGGAGGTCCACCAGCAGACTAACCAACAGGTCAACTAGCAGACTAACCAGCAGGTCAACTAGCAGAATAACCAGCAGGTCAACTAGCAGACTACCCAGCAGACTAACCAGCAGCTCAACTAGCAGACTAACCAGCAGGTCCACCAGCAGACTAACCAGCAGGTCAACTAGCAGACTAACCAGCAGATCAACCAGCAGACTAACCAGCAGACTTACAAGCAGACTAACCAGCAGATCAACCAGCAGATCAACCAGCAGACTAACCAGCAGACTAACCAGCAGATCAACCAGCAGACTAACCAGAAGATCAACCAGCAAACTAACCAGCAGGTCAACTAGCAGACTAACCAGCAGATCAACGAGCAGACTAGCCAGCAGGTCAACCAGCAGACTAACCGGCAGGTCAACTAGCAGACTAACCAGCAGGTCAAGCAGCAGACTAACCAGAAGATCAACCAGCAGACTAACCAGCAGGTCAACTAGCAGACTAACCAGCAGACTAACCAGCAGGTCAACTGGCAGACTAACCAGCAGACTAACCAGCAGATCAACCAGCAGACTAACCGGAAGATCAACCAGCAGATCAACCAAGAGACTAACCAGCAGGTCAACCAAGAGACTAACCAGCAGACTAACCCGCAGGTCAACGAGCAGACAAACCAGCAGACTAACCAGCAGGTCCACCAGCAGACTAACCAACAGGTCAACTAGCAGACTAACCAGCAGACTAACCAGCAGGTCAACTAGCAGACTACCCAGCAGACTAACCAGCAGCTCAACTAGCAGACTATACAGCAGGTCCACCAGCAGACTAACCAGCAGGTCAACTAGCAGACTAACCAGCAGATCAACCAGCAGACTTACAAGCAGACTAACCAGCAGATCAACCAGCAGACTAACCAGCAGGTCAACCAGCAGACTAACCAAAAGATCAACCAGCAGACTAACCAGCAGGTCAACTAGCAGACTAACCAGCAGGTCAACCAGCAGACTAACCAGAAGATCAACCAGCAGTCTAACCAGCAGGTCAACTAGCAGACTAACCAGAAGATCAACCAGCAGACTAACCAGCAGGTCCACCAGCAGACTAACCAACAGGTCAACCAGCAGACTAACCGGCAGATCAACCAGCAAAACTAACCAGCAGATCAACGAGCAGACTAACCAGCAGGTCAACCAGACGACTAACCAGCAGGTCAACTAGCAAACTGACCAACAGACTAACAAGCAGACTAACCAGCAGACTAACTAGCAGGTCAACTAGCAGACTAACCAGCAGACTAACCAGCAGATCAGCCAGCAGACTAACCAGCAGGTCAACCAGCAGATCAACCAGCAGACTAACCAGCAGATCAACCAGCAGACTAACCAAAAGATCAACCAGCAGACTAACCAGCAGGTCAACTAGCAGACTAACCAGCAGGTCAACCAGCAGACTAACCAGAAGATCAACCAGCAGGTCAACTAGCAGACTAACCAGCAGGTCAACCAGCAGACTAACCAGCAGATTAACCAGCAGGTCAACCAGCAGACTAACCAGCAGGTCAACCAGCAGACTAACCAAAAGATCAACCAGCAGACTAACAAGCAAACTAACCAGAAGATCAACCAGCAGGTCAACCAGCAGACTAACCAGAAGATCAACCAGCAGACTAACCAGCAGGTCCACCAGCAGACTAACCAACAGGTCAACTAGCAGACTAACCAGCAGACTAACCAGCAGGTCAACTAGCAGACTAACCAGCAGGTCAACCAGCAGACTAACCAGCAGACTAACCAGCAGGTCAACCAGCAGATCAACCAGCAGACTAACCAGCAGGTCAACTAGCAGACTAACCAGCAGATCAACGAGCAGACTAACCAGCAGGTCAACCAGCAGACTAACCAGAAGGTCAACTAGCAGACTAACCAGCAGATCAACCAGCAGACTAACCAGTAGACTAACCAGCAGGTCAACCAGAAGACTAACCAGCACGTCAACCAGCAGACTAACCAGAAGATTAACCAGCAGACTAACCAGCAGGTCAACCAGCAGACTAACCAGCAGATCAACCAGCAGACTAACCAGCAGGTCAACTAGCAGACAAACCAGCAGGTCATCCAGCAGACTAACCAGCATGTCAACCAGCAGACTAACAAGCAGACTAACCAGAAGATCAACCAGCAGACTAACCAGCAGGTCAACTAGCAGACTAACCAGAAGATCAACCAGCAGACTAACCAGCAGGTCCACCAGCAGACTAACCAACAGGTCAACCAGCAGACTAACTAGCAGACTAACCGGCAGATCAACCAGCAAAACTAACCAGCAGATCAACGAGCAGACTAACCAGCAGGTCAACCAGACGACTAACCAGCAGGTCAACTAGCAGACTAACCAGCAGACTAACCAGCAGGTCAACCAGAAGACTAACCAGCACGTCAACCAGCAGACTAACCAGAAGATTAACCAGCAGACTAACCAGCAGGTCAACCAGCAGACTAACCAGCAGATCAACCAGCAGACTAACCAGCAGACTAACCAGCAGGTCAACTAGCAGACTAACCAGCAGACTAACCAGCAGGTCAACCAGCAGGTCAACCAGCAGACTAACAAGCAGACTAACCAGAAGATCAACCAGCAGACTAACCAGCAGGTCAACCAGCAGACAAACCAGAAGATCAACCAGCAGACTAACCAGCAGGTCAACCAGCAGACTAACCAGAAGATCAACCAGCAGACTAACCAGCAGGTCCACCAGCAGACTAACCAACAGGTCAACTAGCAGACTAACCAGCAGACTAACCAGCAGGTCAACTAGCAGACTAACCAGCAGGTCAACCAGCAGACTAACCAGCAGATCAACCAGCAGACTAACCAGCAGGTCAACCAGCAGACTAACCAGAAGATCAACCAGCAGACTAACCAGCAGGTCAACTAGCAGACTAACCAGCAGACTAACCAGCAGGTCAACTGGCAGACTAACCAGCAGACTAACCAGCAGATCAACCAGCAGACTAACCGGAAGATCAACCAGCAGATCAAACAAGAGACTAACCAGCAGACTAACCCGCAGGTCAACGAGCAGACAAACCAGCAGACTAACCAGCAGGTCAACTAGCAGACTAACGAGCAGATCAACCAGCAGACTAACCAGCAGGTCAACCAGCAGACTAACCAGCAGATCAACCTGCAGACTAACCAGCAGGTCAACTAGCAGACTAACCAGCAGATCAACGAGCAGACTAGCCAGCGGGTCAACCAGCAGACTAACCAACAGGTCACCTAGCAGACTAACCAGCAGACTAACCAGCAGATCAACCAGCAGACTAACCAGCAGACTAACAAGCAGACTAACCAGCAGATCAACCAGCAGACTAACCAGCAGGTCAACCAGCAGACAAACCAGAAGATCAACCAGCAGACTAACCAGCAGGTCAACCAGCAGACTAACCAGCAGATCAACCAGCAGACTAACCAGCAGATAAACCAGCAGACTAACAAGCAGACTAACCAGCAGATCAACCAGCAGACTAACCAGCAGGTCAACCAGCAGACTAACCAGAAGATCAACCAGCAGACTAACCAGCAGGTCAACCAGCAGACTAACCAGCAGATCAACCAGCAGACTAACCAGCAGGTCAACCAGCAGACTAACTAGCAGACTAACCAGCAGGTCAACCAGCAGATCAACCAGCAGACTAACCAGCAGGTCAACTAGCAGACTAACCAGCAGATCAACGAGCAGACTAACCAGAAGGTCAACTAGCAGACTAACCAGCAAATAAACCAGCAGACTAACCAGTAGGTCAACTAGCAGACTAACCAGCAGACTAACCAGCAGGTCAACCAGAAGACTAACCAGCACGTCAACCAGCAGACTAACCAGAAGATTAACCAGCAGACTAACCAGCAGGTCAACCAGCAGACTAACCAGCAGATCAACCAGCAGACTAACCAGCAGACTAACCAGCAGGTCAACTAGCAGACTAACCAGCAGACTAACCAGCAGGTCAACCAGCAGGTCAACCAGCAGACTAACAAGCAGACTAACCAGAAGATCAACCAGCAGACTAACCAGCAGGTCAACCAGCAGACAAACCAGAAGATCAACCAGCAGACTAACCAGCAGGTCAACCAGCAGACTAACCAGAAGATCAACCAGCAGACTAACCAGCAGGTCCACCAGCAGACTAACCAACAGGTCAACTAGCAGACTAACCAGCAGACTAACCAGCAGGTCAACTAGCAGACTAACCAGCAGGTCAACCAGCAGACTAACCAGCAGACTAACCAGCAGGTCAACCAGCAGACTAACAAGCAGACCAACCAGAAGATCAACCAGCAGACTAACCAGAAGATCAACCAGCAGACTAACCAGCAGGTCCACCAGCAGACTAACCAACAGGTCAACTAGCAGACTAACCAGCAGGTCAACTAGCAGAATAACCAGCAGGTCAACTAGCAGACTACCCAGCAGACTAACCAGCAGCTCAACTAGCAGACTAACCAGCAGGTCCACCAGCAGACTAACCAGCAGGTCAACTAGCAGACTAACCAGCAGATCAACCAGCAGACTAACCAGCAGACTTACAAGCAGACTAACCAGCAGATCAACCAGCAGATCAACCAGCAGACTAACCAGCAGACTAACCAGCAGATCAACCAGCAGACTAACCAGAAGATCAACCAGCAAACTAACCAGCAGGTCAACTAGCAGACTAACCAGCAGATCAACGAGCAGACTAGCCAGCAGGTCAACCAGCAGACTAACCGGCAGGTCAACTAGCAGACTAACCAGCAGGTCAAGCAGCAGACTAACCAGAAGATCAACCAGCAGACTAACCAGCAGGTCAACTAGCAGACTAACCAGCAGACTAACCAGCAGGTCAACTGGCAGACTAACCAGCAGACTAACCAGCAGATCAACCAGCAGACTAACCGGAAGATCAACCAGCAGATCAACCAGCAGACTAACCAGCAGGTCAACCAGCAGACTAACAAGCAGACTAACCATCAGATCAACCAGCAGATTAACCAGCAGGTCAACCAGCAGACAAACCAGAAGATCAACCAGCAGACTAACCAGCAGGTCAACCAGCAGACTAACCAGCAGATCAACCAGCAGACTAACCAGCAGATCAACCAGCAGACTAACAAGCAGACTAACCAGCAGATCAACCAGCAGACTAACCAGCAGGTCAACCAGCAGACTAACCAGAAGATCAACCAGCAGACTAACCAGCAGGTCAACCAGCAGACTAACCAGCAGATCAACCAGCAGACTAACCAACAGGTCAACCAGCGGACTAACCAGCAGGTCAACCAGCAGACTAACCAGAAGATCAACCAGCAGACTAACCAGCAGGTCAACTAGCAGACTAACCAGCAGACTAACCAGCAGGTCAACTGGCAGACTAACCAGCAGACTAACCAGCAGATCAACCAGCAGACTAACCGGAAGATCAACCAGCAGATCAAACAAGAGACTAACCAGCAGACTAACCCGCAGGTCAACGAGCAGACAAACCAGCAGACTAACCAGCAGGTCAACTAGCAGACTAACGAGCAGATCAACCAGCAGACTAACCAGCAGGTCAACCAGCAGACTAACCAGCAGATCAACCTGCAGACTAACCAGCAGGTCAACTAGCAGACTAACCAGCAGATCAACGAGCAGACTAGCCAGCGGGTCAACCAGCAGACTAACCAACAGGTCACCTAGCAGACTAACCAGCAGACTAACCAGCAGATCAACCAGCAGACTAACCAGCAGGTCAACCAGCAGACTAACAAGCAGACTAACCAGCAGATCAACCAGCAGACTAACCAGCAGGTCAACCAGCAGACAAACCAGAAGATCAACCAGCAGACTAACCAGCAGGTCAACCAGCAGACTAACCAGCAGATCAACCAGCAGACTAACCAGCAGATCAACCAGCAGACTAACAAGCAGACTAACCAGCAGATCAACCAGCAGACTAACCAGCAGGTCAACCAGCAGACTAACCAGAAGATCAACCAGCAGACTAACCAGCAGGTCAACCAGCAGACTAACCAGCAGATCAACCAGCAGACTAACCAGCAGGTCAACCAGCAGACTAACCAGTAGGTCAACTAGCAGACTAACCAGAAGACTAACCAGCACGTCAACCAGCAGACTAACCAGAAGATTAACCAGCAGACTAACCAGCAGGTCAACCAGCAGACTAACCAGCAGATCAACCAGCAGACTAACCAGCAGACTAACCAGCAGGTCAACTAGCAGACTAACCAGCAGACTAACCAGCAGGTCAACCAGCAGGTCAACCAGCAGACTAACAAGCAGACTAACCAGAAGATCAACCAGCAGACTAACCAGCAGGTCAACTGGCAGACTAACCAGCAGACTAACCAGCAGACTAACCGGAAGATCAACCAGCAGATCAACCAAGAGACTAACCAGCAGGTCAACCAAGAGACTAACCAGCAGACTAACCCGCAGGTCAACGAGCAGACAAACCAGCAGACTAACCAGCAGGTCCACCAGCAGACTAACCAACAGGTCAACTAGCAGACTAACCAGCAGACTAACCAGAAGATCAACCAGCAGACTAACCAGCAGGTCAACTAGCAGACTAACCAGCAGGTCAACCAGCAGACTAACCAGCAGATCAACCAGCAGACTAACCAGCAGACTAACCAGCAGACTAACCAGCAGCTCAACCAGCAGACTAACCAGCAGATCAACCAGCAGACTAACCAACAGGTCAACCAACGGACTAACCAGCAGGTCAACCAGCAGACTAACCAGAAGATCAACCAGCAGACTAACCAGCAGGTCAACTAGCAGACTAACCAGCAGACTAACCAGCAGGTCAACTGGCAGACTAACCAGCAGACTAACCAGCAGATCAACCAGCAGACTAACCGGAAGATCAACCAGCAGATCAAACAAGAGACTAACCAGCAGACTAACCCGCAGGTCAACGAGCAGACAAACCAGCAGACTAACCAGCAGGTCAACTAGCAGACTAACGAGCAGATCAACCAGCAGACTAACCAGCAGGTCAACCAGCAGACTAACCAGCAGGTCAACTAGCAGACTAACCAGCAGATCAACGAGCAGACTAGCCAGCGGGTCAACCAGCAGACTAACCAACAGGTCACCTAGCAGACTAACCAGAAGATCAACCAGCAGACTAACCAGCAGGTCAACCAGCAGACTAACCAGCAGATCAACCAGCAGACTAACAAGCAGACTAACCAGCAGATCAACCAGCAGACTAACCAGCAGGTCAACCAGCAGACAAACCAGAAGATCAACCAGCAGACTAACCAGCAGGTCAACCAGCAGACTAACCAGCAGATCAACCAGCAGACTAACCAGCAGATCAACCAGCAGACTAACAAGCAGACTAACCAGCAGACTAACCAGCAGGTCAACCAGCAGACTAACCAGAAGATCAACCAGCAGACTAACCAGCAGGTCAACCAGCAGACTAACCAGCAGATCAACCAGCAGACTAACCAGCAGGTCAACCAGCAGACTAACTAGCAGACTAACCAGCAGGTCAACCAGCAGATCAACCAGCAGACTAACCAGCAGGTCAACTAGCAGACTAACCAGCAGATCAACGAGCAGACTAACCAGAAGGTCAACTAGCAGACTAACCAGCAGATCAACCAGCAGACTAACCAGTAGGTCAACTAGCAGACTAACCAGCAGACTAACCAGCAGGTCAACCAGAAGACTAACCAGCACGTCAACCAGCAGACTAACCAGAAGATTAACCAGCAGACTAACCAGCAGGTCAACCAGCAGACTAACCAGCAGATCAACCAGCAGACTAACCAGCAGACTAACCAGCAGGTCAACTAGCAGACTAACCAGCAGACAAACCAGCAGGTCAACCAGCAGGTCAACCAGCAGACTAACAAGCAGACTAACCAGAAGATCAACCAGCAGACTAACCAGCAGGTCAACCAGCAGACAAACCAGAAGATCAACCAGCAGACTAACCAGCAGATCAACCAGCAGACTAACCAGCAGATCAACCAGCAGACTAACAAGCAGACTAACCAGCAGATCAACCAGCAGACTAACCAGCAGGTCAACCAGCAGACTAACCAGAAGATCAACCAGCAGACTAACCAGCAGGTCAACCAGCAGACTAACCAGCAGATCAACCAGCAGACTAACCAGCAGGTCAACCAGCAGACTAACCAAAAGATCAACCAGCAGACTAACCAGCAGGTCAACTAGCAGAATAACCAGCAGGTCAACCAGCAGACTAACCAGAAGATCAACCAGCAGACTAACCAGCAGGTCAACTAGCAGACTAACCAGCAGGTCAACCAGCAGACTAACCAGCAGATCAACCAGCAGACTAACCAGCAGACTAACCAGCAGACTAACCAGCAGCTCAACCAGCAGACTAACCAGCAGATCAACCAGCAGACTAACCAGCAGGTCAACCAGCAGACTAACCAGAAGATCAACCAGCAGACTAACCAGCAGGTCAACTAGCAGACTAACCAGCAGACTAACCAGCAGGTCAACTGGCAGACTAACCAGCAGACTAACCAGCAGATCAACCAGCAGACTAACCGGAAGATCAACCAGCAGATCAAACAAGAGACTAACCAGCAGACTAACCCGCAGGTCAACGAGCAGACAAACCAGCAGACTAACCAGCAGGTCAACTAGCAGACTAACGAGCAGATCAACCAGCAGACTAACCAGCAGGTCAACCAGCAGACTAACCAGCAGATCAACCTGCAGACTAACCAGCAGGTCAACTAGCAGACTAACCAGCAGATCAACGAGCAGACTAGCCAGCGGGTCAACCAGCAGACTAACCAACAGGTCACCTAGCAGACTAACCAGCAGACTAACCAGCAGATCAACCAGCAGACTAACCAGCAGATCAACCAGCAGACTAACAAGCAGACTAACCAGCAGATCAACCAGCAGACTAACCAGCAGGTCAACCAGCAGACTAACCAGAAGATCAACCAGCAGACTAACCAGCAGGTCAACCAGCAGACTAACCAGCAGATCAACCAGCAGACTAACCAGCAGGTCAACCAGCAGACTAACTAGCAGACTAACCAGCAGGTCAACCAGCAGATCAACCAGCAGACTAACCAGCAGGTCAACTAGCAGACTAACCAGCAGATCAACGAGCAGACTAACCAGAAGGTCAACTAGCAGACTAACCAGCAGATCAACCAGCAGACTAACCAGTAGGTCAACTAGCAGACTAACCAGCAGACTAACCAGCAGGTCAACCAGAAGACTAACCAGCACGTCAACCAGCAGACTAACCAGAAGATTAACCAGCAGACTAACCAGCAGGTCAACCAGCAGACTAACCAGCAGATCAACCAGCAGACTAACCAGCAGACTAACCAGCAGGTCAACTAGCAGACTAACCAGCAGACTAACCAGCAGGTCAACCAGCAGGTCAACCAGCAGACTAACAAGCAGACTAACCAGAAGATCAACCAGCAGACTAACCAGCAGGTCAACCAGCAGACAAACCAGAAGATCAACCAGCAGACTAACCAGCAGGTCAACCAGCAGACTAACCAGAAGATCAACCAGCAGACTAACCAGCAGGTCCACCAGCAGACTAACCAACAGGTCAACTAGCAGACTAACCAGCAGACTAACCAGCAGGTCAACTAGCAGACTAACCAGCAGGTCAACCAGCAGACTAACCAGCAGACTAACCAGCAGGTCAACCAGCAGACTAACAAGCAGACCAACCAGAAGATCAACCAGCAGACTAACCAGAAGATCAACCAGCAGACTAACCAGGAGGTCCACCAGCAGACTAACCAACAGGTCAACTAGCAGACTAACTAGCAGGTCAACTAGCAGAATAACCAGCAGGTCAACTAGCAGACTACCCAGCAGACTAACCAGCAGCTCAACTAGCAGACTAACCAGCAGGTCCACCAGCAGACTAACCAGCAGGTCAACTAGCAGACTAACCAGCAGATCAACCAGCAGACTAACCAGCAGACTTACAAGCAGACTAACCAGCAGATCAACCAGCAGATCAACCAGCAGACTAACCAGCAGACTAACCAGCAGATCAACCAGCAGACTAACCAGAAGATCAACCAGCAAACTAACCAGCAGGTCAACTAGCAGACTAACCAGCAGATCAACGAGCAGACTAGCCAGCAGGTCAACCAGCAGACTAACCGGCAGGTCAACTAGCAGACTAACCAGCAGGTCAACCAGCAGACTAACCAGAAGATCAACCAGCAGACTAACCAGCAGGTCAACTAGCAGACTAACCAGCAGACTAACCAGCAGGTCAACTGGCAGACTAACCAGCAGACTAACCAGCAGATCAACCAGCAGACTAACCGGAAGATCAACCAGCAGATCAACCAAGAGACTAACCAGCAGGTCAACCAAGAGACTAACCAGCAGACTAACCCGCAGGTCAACGAGCAGACAAACCAGCAGACTAACCAGCAGGTCCACCAGCAGACTAACCAACAGGTCAACTAGCAGACTAACCAGCAGACTAACCAGCAGGTCAACTAGCAGACTACCCAGCAGACTAACCAGCAGCTCAACTAGCAGACTAACCAGCAGGTCCACCAGCAGACTAACCAGCAGGTCAACTAGCAGACTAACCAGCAGATCAACCAGCAGACTTACAAGCAGACTAACCAGCAGATCAACCAGCAGACTAACCAGCAGGTCAACCAGCAGACTAACCAAAAGATCAACCAGCAGACTAACCAGCAGGTCAACTAGCAGACTAACCAGCAGGTCAACCAGCAGACTAACCAGAAGATCAACCAGCAGTCTAACCAGCAGGTCAACTAGCAGACTAACCAGAAGATCAACCAGCAGACTAACCAGCAGGTCCACCAGCAGACTAACCAACAGGTCAACCAGCAGACTAACCGGCAGATCAACCAGCAAAACTAACCAGCAGATCAACGAGCAGACTAACCAGCAGGTCAACCAGACGACTAACCAGCAGGTCAACTAGCAAACTGACCAACAGACTAACAAGCAGACTAACCAGCAGACTAACTAGCAGGTCAACTAGCAGACTAACCAGCAGACTAACCAGCAGATCAGCCAGCAGACTAACCAGCAGGTCAACCAGCAGATCAACCAGCAGACTAACCAGCAGATCAACCAGCAGACTAACCAAAAGATCAACCAGCAGACTAACCAGCAGGTCAACTAGCAGACTAACCAGCAGGTCAACCAGCAGACTAACCAGAAGATCAACCAGCAGGTCAACTAGCAGACTAACCAGCAGGTCAACCAGCAGACTAACCAGCAGATTAACCAGCAGGTCAACCAGCAGACTAACCAGCAGGTCAACCAGCAGACTAACCAAAAGATCAACCAGCAGACTAACAAGCAAACTAACCAGAAGATCAACCAGCAGGTCAACCAGCAGACTAACCAGAAGATCAACCAGCAGACTAACCAGCAGGTCCACCAGCAGACTAACCAACAGGTCAACTAGCAGACTAACCAGCAGACTAACCAGCAGGTCAACTAGCAGACTAACCAGCAGGTCAACCAGCAGACTAACCAGCAGACTAACCAGCAGGTCAACCAGCAGATCAACCAGCAGACTAACCAGCAGGTCAACTAGCAGACTAACCAGCAGATCAACGAGCAGACTAACCAGCAGGTCAACCAGCAGACTAACCAGAAGGTCAACTAGCAGACTAACCAGCAGATCAACCAGCAGACTAACCAGTAGACTAACCAGCAGGTCAACCAGAAGACTAACCAGCACGTCAACCAGCAGACTAACCAGAAGATTAACCAGCAGACTAACCAGCAGGTCAACCAGCAGACTAACCAGCAGATCAACCAGCAGACTAACCAGCAGGTCAACTAGCAGACAAACCAGCAGGTCATCCAGCAGACTAACCAGCATGTCAACCAGCAGACTAACAAGCAGACTAACCAGAAGATCAACCAGCAGACTAACCAGCAGGTCAACTAGCAGACTAACCAGAAGATCAACCAGCAGACTAACCAGCAGGTCCACCAGCAGACTAACCAACAGGTCAACCAGCAGACTAACTAGCAGACTAACCGGCAGATCAACCAGCAAAACTAACCAGCAGATCAACGAGCAGACTAACCAGCAGGTCAACCAGACGACTAACCAGCAGGTCAACTAGCAGACTAACCAGCAGACTAACCAGCAGGTCAACCAGAAGACTAACCAGCACGTCAACCAGCAGACTAACCAGAAGATTAACCAGCAGACTAACCAGCAGGTCAACCAGCAGACTAACCAGCAGATCAACCAGCAGACTAACCAGCAGACTAACCAGCAGGTCAACTAGCAGACTAACCAGCAGACTAACCAGCAGGTCAACCAGCAGGTCAACCAGCAGACTAACAAGCAGACTAACCAGAAGATCAACCAGCAGACTAACCAGCAGGTCAACCAGCAGACAAACCAGAAGATCAACCAGCAGACTAACCAGCAGGTCAACCAGCAGACTAACCAGAAGATCAACCAGCAGACTAACCAGCAGGTCCACCAGCAGACTAACCAACAGGTCAACTAGCAGACTAACCAGCAGACTAACCAGCAGGTCAACTAGCAGACTAACCAGCAGGTCAACCAGCAGACTAACCAGCAGACTAACCAGCAGGTCAACCAGCAGACTAACAAGCAGACCAACCAGAAGATCAACCAGCAGACTAACCAGAAGATCAACCAGCAGACTAACCAGCAGGTCCACCAGCAGACTAACCAACAGGTCAACTAGCAGACTAACCAGCAGGTCAACTAGCAGAATAACCAGCAGGTCAACTAGCAGACTACCCAGCAGACTAACCAGCAGCTCAACTAGCAGACTAACCAGCAGGTCCACCAGCAGACTAACCAGCAGGTCAACTAGCAGACTAACCAGCAGATCAACCAGCAGACTAACCAGCAGACTTACAAACAGACTAACCAGCAGATCAACCAGCAGACTAACCAACAGGTCAACTAGCAGACTAACCAGCAGGTCAACTAGCAGAATAACCAGCAGGTCAACTAGCAGACTACCCAGCAGACTAACCAGCAGCTCAACTAGCAGATTAACCAGCAGGTCCACCAGCAGACTAACCAGCAGGTCAACTAGCAGACTAACCAGCAGATCAACCAGCAGACTAACCAGCAGACTTACAAGCAGACTAACCAGCAGATCAACCAGCAGATCAACCAGCCGACTAACCAGCAGACTAACCAGCAGATCAACCAGCAGACTAACCAGTAGATCAACCAGCAAACTAACCAGCAGGTCAACTAGCAGACTAACCAGCAGACTAACCAGCAGATCAACGAGCAGACTAGCCAGCAGGTCAACCAGCAGACTAACCGGCAGGTCAACTAGCAGACTAACCAGCAGGTCAAGCAGCAGACTAACCAGAAGATCAACCAGCAGACTAACCAGCAGGTCAACTAGCAGACTAACCAGCAGACTAACCAGCAGGTCAACTGGCAGACTAACCAGCAGACTAACCAGCAGATCAACCAGCAGACAAACCGGAAGATCAACCAGCAGATCAACCAAGAGACTAACCAGCAGGTCAACCAAGAGACTAACCAGCAGACTAACCCGCAGGTCAACGAGCAGACAAACCAGCAGACTAACCAGCAGGTCCACCAGCAGACTAACCAACAGGTCAACTATCAGACTAACCAGCAGACTAACCAGCAGGTCAACTAGCAGACTACCCAGCAGACTAACCAGCAGCTCAACTAGCAGACTAACCAGCAGGTCCACCAGCAGACTAACCAGCAGATCAACCAGCAGATCAACCAGCCGACTAACCAGCAGACTAACCAGCAGATCAACCAGCAGACTAACCAGTAGATCAACCAGCAAACTAACCAGCAGGTCAACTAGCAGACTAACCAGCAGACTAACCAGCAGATCAACGAGCAGACTAGCCAGCAGGTCAACCAGCAGACTAACCGGCAGGTCAACTAGCAGACTAACCAGCAGGTCAAGCAGCAGACTAACCAGAAGATCAACCAGCAGACTAACCAGCAGGTCAACTAGCAGACTAACCAGCAGACTAACCAGCAGGTCAACTGGCAGACTAACCAGCAGACTAACCAGCAGATCAACCAGCAGACAAACCGGAAGATCAACCAGCAGATCAACCAAGAGACTAACCAGCAGGTCAACCAAGAGACTAACCAGCAGACTAACCCGCAGGTCAACGAGCAGACAAACCAGCAGACTAACCAGCAGGTCCACCAGCAGACTAACCAACAGGTCAACTATCAGACTAACCAGCAGACTAACCAGCAGGTCAACTAGCAGACTACCCAGCAGACTAACCAGCAGCTCAACTAGCAGACTAACCAGCAGGTCCACCAGCAGACTAACCAGCAGGTCAACTAGCAGACTAACCAGCAGATCAACCAGCAGACTTACAAGCAGACTAACCAGCAGATCAACCAGCAGACTAACCAGCAGGTCAACCAGCAGACTAACCAAAAGATCAACCAGCAGACTAACCAGCAGGTCAACTAGCAGACTAACCAGCAGGTCAACCAGCAGACTAACCAGAAGATCAACCAGCAGACTAACCAGCAGGTCAACTAGCAGACTAACCAGCAGGTCAACCAGCAGACTAACCAGCAGATCAACCAGCAGACTAACCAGCAGACTAACCAGCAGACTAACCAGCAGCTCAACCAGCAGACTAACCAGCAGATCAACCAGCAGACTAACCAACAGGTCAACCAGCGGACTAACCAGCAGGTCAACCAGCAGACTAACCAGAAGATCAACCAGCAGACTAACCAGCAGGTCAACTAGCAGACTAACCAGCAGACTAACCAGCAGGTCAACTGGCAGACTAACCAGCAGACTAACCAGCAGATCAACCAGCAGACTAACCGGAAGATCAACCAGCAGATCAAACAAGAGACTAACCAGCAGACTAACCCGCAGGTCAACGAGCAGACAAACCAGCAGACTAACCAGCAGGTCAACTAGCAGACTAACGAGCAGATCAACCAGCAGACTAACCAGCAGGTCAACCAGCAGACTAACCAGCAGGTCAACTAGCAGACTAACCAGCAGATCAACGAGCAGACTAGCCAGCGGGTCAACCAGCACACTAACCAACAGGTCACCTAGCAGACTAACCAGCAGACTAACCAGCAGATCAACCAGCAGACTAACCAGCAGGTCAACCAGCAGACTATCAAGCAGACTAACCAGCAGATCAACCAGCAGACTAACCAGCAGGTCAACCAGCAGACAAACCAGAAGATCAACCAGCAGACTAACCAGCAGGTCAACCAGCAGACTAACCAGCAGATCAACCAGCAGACTAACCAGCAGATCAACCAGCAGACTAACAAGCAGACTAACCAGCAGATCAACCAGCAGACTAACCAGCAGGTCAACCAGCAGACTAACCAGAAGATCAACCAGCAGACTAACCAGCAGGTCAACCAGCAGACTAACCAGCAGATCAACCAGCAGACTAACCAGCAGGTCAACCAGCAGACTAACTAGCAGACTAACCAGCAGGTCAACCAGCAGATCAACCAGCAGACTAACCAGCAGGTCAACTAGCAGACTAACCAGCAGATCAACGAGCAGACTAACCAGAAGGTCAACTAGCAAACTAACCAGCAGATCAACCAGCAGACTAACCAGTAGGTCAACTAGCAGACTAACCAGCAGGTCAACCAGAAGACTAACCAGCACGTCAACCAGCAGACTAACCAGAAGATTAACCAGCAGACTAACCAGCAGGTCAACCAGCAGACTAACCAGCAGATCAACCAGCAGACTAACCAGCAGGTCAACTAGCAGACTAACCAGCAGACTAACCAGCAGGTCAACCAGCAGGTCAACCAGCAGACTAACAAGCAGACTAACCAGAAGATCAACCAGCAGACTAACCAGCAGGTCAACCAGCAGACAAACCAGAAGATCAACCAGCAGACTAACCAGCAGATCAACCAGCAGACTAACCAGCAGATCAACCAGCAGACTAACAAGCAGACTAACCAGCAGATCAACCAGCAGACTAACCAGCAGGTCAACCAGCAGACTAACCAGAAGATCAACCAGCAGACTAACCAGCAGGTCAACCAGCAGACTAACCAGCAGATCAACCAGCAGACTAACCAGCAGGTCAACCAGCAGACTAACTAGCAGACTAACCAGCAGGTCAACAAGCAGATCAACCAGCAGACTAACCAGCAGGTCAACCAGAAGATTAACCAGCACGTCAACCAGCAGACTAACCAGAAGATTAACCAGCAGGTCAACCAGCAGACTAACCAGCAGGTCAACTAGCAGACTAACCAGCAGGTCAACCAGCAGACTAACCAGCAGACTAACCAGCAGGTCAACCAGCAGACTAACTAGCAGACTAACCAGCAGGTCAACCAGCAGATCAACCAGCAGACTAACCAGCAGGTCAACTGGAAGACTAACCAGCAGTCTAACTAGCAGATCAACCAGCAGACTAACCGGAAGATCAACCAGCAGATCAACCAAGAGACTAACCAGCAGGTCAACCAAGAGACTAACCAGCAGACTAACCCGCAGGTCAACGAGCAGACAAACCAGCAGACTAACCAGCAGGTCCACCAGCAGACTAACCAACAGGTCAACTAGCAGACTAACCAGCAGACTAACCAGCAGGTTAACTAGCAGACTACCCAGCAGACTAACCAGCAGCTCAACTAGCAGACTAACCAGCAGGTCCACCAGCAGACTAACCAGCAGGTCAACTAGCAGACTAACCAGCAGAACAACCAGCAGACTAACCAGCAGACTAACCAGCAGATCAACCAGCAGACTTACAAGCAGACTAACCAGCAGATCAACCAGCAGACTAACCAGCAGGTCAACCAGCAGACTAACCAAAAGATCAACCAGCAGACTAACCAGCAGGTCAACCAGCAGACTAACCAGAAGATCAACCAGCAGACTAACCAGCAGACTAACCAGCAGACTAACCAGCAGCTCAACCAGCAGACTAACCAGCAGATCAACCAGCAGACTAACCAACAGGTCAACCAGCGGACTAACCAGCAGGTCAACCAGCAGACTAACCAGAAGATCAACCAGCAGACTAACCAGCAGGTCAACTAGCAGACTAACCAGCAGACTAACCAGCAGGTCAACTGGCAGACTAACCAGCAGACTAACCAGCAGATCAACCAGCAGACTAACCGGAAGATCAACCAGCAGATCAAACAAGAGACTAACCAGCAGACTAACCCGCAGGTCAACGAGCAGACAAACCAGCAGACTAACCAGCAGGTCAACTAGCAGACTAACGAGCAGATCAACCAGCAGACTAACCAGCAGGTCAACCAGCAGACTAACCAGCAGATCAACCTGCAGACTAACCAGCAGGTCAACTAGCAGACTAACCAGCAGATCAACGAGCAGACTAGCCAGCGGGTCACCCAGCAGACTAACCAACAGGTCACCTAGCAGACTAACCAGCACATCAACCAGCAGACTAACCAGCAGGTCAACCAGCAGACTAACAAGCAGACTAACCAGCAGATCAACCAGCAGACTAACCAGCAGGTCAACCAGCAGACAAACCAGAAGATCAACCAGCAGACTAACCAGCAGGTCAACCAGCAGACTAACCAGCAGATCAACCAGCAGACTAACAAGCAGACTAACCAGCAGATCAACCAGCAGACTAACCAGCAGGTCAACCAGCAGACTAACCAGAAGATCAACCAGCAGACTAACCAGCAGGTCAACCAGCAGACTAACCAGCAGGTCAACCAGCAGACTAACCAGAAGATCAACCAGCAGACTAACCAGCAGGTCAACCAGCAGACTAACCAGCAGATCAACCAGCAGACTAACCAGCAGGTCAACCAGCAGACTAACTAGCAGACTAACCAGCAGGTCAACCAGGAGATCAACCAGCAGACTAACCAGCAGGTCAACTAGCAGACTAACCAGCAGATCAACGAGCAGACTAACCAGAAGGTCAACTAGCAGACTAACCAGCAGATCAACCAGCAGACTAACCAGTAGGTCAACTAGCAGACTAACCAGCAGACTAACCAGCAGGTCAACCAGAAGACTAACCAGCAGGTCAACCAGCAGACTAACCAGCAGACTAACCAGCAGGTCAACCAGCAGACTAACCAGAAGATCAACCAGCAGACTAACCAGCAGGTCAACTAGCAGACTAACCAGCAGACTAACCAGCAGCTCAACCAGCAGACTAACCACCAGATCAACCAGCAGACTAACCAACAGGTCAACCAGCAGACTAACCAGCAGGTCAACCAGCAGACTAACCAGCAGATCAACCAGCAGACTAACCAAGAGACTAACCAGCAGACTAACCAAGAGACTCACCACCAGACTAACCAGCAGATCAACGAGCAGACTAACCAGAAGATCAACCAGCAAACTAACCAGCAGGCCAACTAGCAGACTAACCAGCAGACTAACCAGCAGGTCAACCAGCAGACTAACCAGTAGGTCAACTAGCAGACTAACCAGCAGACTAACCAGCAGGTCAACCAGAAGACTAACCAGCACGTCAACCAGCAGACTAACCAGCAGGTCAACTAGCAGACTAACGAGCAGATCAACCAGCAGACTACCCAGCAGGTCAACCAGCAGACTAACCAGCAGATCAACCTGCAGACTAACCAGCAGGTCAACCAGCAGACTAACCAGCAGATCAACCAGCAGACTAACCAGCAGGTCAACTAGCAGACTACCCAGCAGACTAACCAGCAGATCAACCAGCAGACTAACCAGCAGGTCAACCAGCAGACTAATTAGCAGACAAACCAGCAGGTCAACCAGCAGATCAACCAGCAGACTAACCAGCAGGTCAACTAGCAGACTAACCAGCAGATCAACGAGCAGACTAACCAGAAGGTCAACTAGCAGACGAACCAGCAGATCAACCAGCAGACTAACCAGTAGGTCAACTAGCAGACTAACCAGCAGACTAACCAGCAGGTCAACCAGAAGACTAACCAGCACGTCAACCAGCAGACTAACCAGAAGATTAACCAGCAGACTAACCAGCAGGTCAACCAGCAGACTAACCAGCAGATCAACCAGCAGACTAACCAGCAGAATAACCAGCAGGTCAACTAGCAGACTACCCAGCAGACTAACCAGCAGCTCAACTAGCAGACTAACCAGCAGGTCCACCAGCAGACTAACCAGCAGGTCAACTAGCAGACTAACCAGCAGATCAACCAGCAGACTAACCAGCAGACTTACAAGCAGACTAACCAGCAGATCAACCAGCAGACTAACCAACAGGTCAACTAGCAGACTAACCAGCAGGTCAACTAGCAGAATAACCAGCAGGTCAACTAGCAGACTACCCAGCAGACTAACCAGCAGCTCAACTAGCAGATTAACCAGCAGGTCCACCAGCAGACTAACCAGCAGGTCAACTAGCAGACTAACCAGCAGATCAACCAGCAGACTAACCAGCAGACTTACAAGCAGACTAACCATCAGATCAACCAGCAGATCAACCAGCCGACTAACCAGCAGACTAACCAGCAGATCAACCAGCAGACTAACCAGTAGATCAACCAGCAAACTAACCAGCAGGTCAACTAGCAGACTAACCAGCAGACTAACCAGCAGATCAACGAGCAGACTAGCCAGCAGGTCAACCAGCAGACTAACCGGCAGGTCAACTAGCAGACTAACCAGCAGGTCAAGCAGCAGACTAACCAGAAGATCAACCAGCAGACTAACCAGCAGGTCAACTAGCAGACTAACCAGCAGACTAACCAGCAGGTCAACTGGCAGACTAACCAGCAGACTAACCAGCAGATCAACCAGCAGACAAACCGGAAGATCAACCAGCAGATCAACCAAGAGACTAACCAGCAGGTCAACCAAGAGACTAACCAGCAGACTAACCCGCAGGTCAACGAGCAGACAAACCAGCAGACTAACCAGCAGGTCCACCAGCAGACTAACCAACAGGTCAACTAGCAGACTAACCAGCAGGTCAACTAGCAGACTACCCAGCAGACTAACCAGCAGCTCAACTAGCAGACTAACCAGCAGGTCCACCAGCAGACTAACCAGCAGGTCAACTAGCAGACTAACCAGCAGATCAACCAGCAGACTTACAAGCAGACTAACCAGCAGATCAACCAGCAGACTAACCAGCAGGTCAACCAGCAGACTAACCAAAAGATCAACCAGCAGACTAACCAGCAGGTCAACTAGCAGACTAACCAGCAGGTCAACCAGCAGACTAACCAGAAGATCAACCAGCAGACTAACCAGCAGGTCAACTAGCAGACTAACCAGCAGGTCAACCAGCAGACTAACCAGCAGATCAACCAGCAGACTAACCAGCAGACTAACCAGCAGACTAACCAGCAGCTCAACCAGCAGACTAACCAGCAGATCAACCAGCAGACTAACCAACAGGTCAACCAGCGGACTAACCAGCAGGTCAACCAGCAGACTAACCAGAAGATCAACCAGCAGACTAACCAGCAGGTCAACTAGCAGACTAACCAGCAGACTAACCAGCAGGTCAACTGGCAGACTAACCAGCAGACTAACCAGCAGATCAACCAGCAGACTAACCGGAAGATCAACCAGCAGATCAAACAAGAGACTAACGAGCAGACTAACCCGCAGGTCAACGAGCAGACAAACCAGCAGACTAACCAGCAGGTCAACTAGCAGACTAACGAGCAGATCAACCAGCAGACTAACCAGCAGGTCAACCAGCAGACTAACCAGCAGGTCAACTAGCAGACTAACCAGCAGATCAACGAGCAGACTAGCCAGCGGGTCAACCAGCAGACTAACCAACAGTTCACCTAGCAGACTAACCAGCAGACTAACCAGCAGATCAACCAGCAGACTAACCAGCAGGTCAACCAGCAGACTAACAAGCAGACTAACCAGCAGATCAACCAGCAGACTAACCAGCAGGTCAACCAGCAGACAAACCAGAAGATCAACCAGCAGACTAACCAGCAGGTCAACCAGCAGACTAACCAGCAGATCAACCAGCAGACTAACAAGCAGACTAACCAGCAGATCAACCAGCAGACTAACCAGCAGGTCAACCAGCAGACTAACCAGAAGATCAACCAGCAGACTAACCAGCAGGTCAACCAGCAGACTAACCAGCAGATCAACCAGCAGACTAACCAGCAGGTCAACCAGCAGACTAACTAGCAGACTAACCAGCAGGTCAACCAGCAGATCAACCAGCAGACTAACCAGCAGGTCAACTAGCAGACTAACCAGCAGATCAACGAGCAGACTAACCAGAAGGTCAACTAGCAAACTAACCAGCAGATCAACCAGCAGACTAACCAGTAGGTCAACTAGCAGACTAACCAGCAGGTCAACCAGAAGACTAACCAGCACGTCAACCAGCAGACTAACCAGAAGATTAACCAGCAGACTAACCAGCAGGTCAACCAGCAGACTAACCAGCAGATCAACCAGCAGACTAACCAGCAGGTCAACTAGCAGACTAACCAGCAGACTAACCAGCAGGTCAACCAGCAGGTCAACCAGCAGACTAACAAGCAGACTAACCAGAAGATCAACCAGCAGACTAACCAGCAGGTCAACCAGCAGACAAACCAGAAGATCAACCAGCAGACTAACCAGCAGATCAACCAGCAGACTAACCAGCAGATCAACCAGCAGACTAACAAGCAGACTAACCAGCAGATCAACCAGCAGACTAACCAGCAGGTCAACAAGCAGACTAACCAGAAGATCAACCAGCAGACTAACCAGCAGGTCAACCAGCAGACTAACCAGCAGATCAACCAGCAGACTAACCAGCAGGTCAACCAGCAGACTAACTAGCAGACTAACCAGCAGGTCAACAAGCAGATCAACCAGCAGACTAACCAGCAGGTCAACCAGAAGACTAACCAGCACGTCAACCAGCAGACTAACCAGAAGATTAACCAGCAGGTCAACCAGCAGACTAACCAGCAGGTCAACTAGCAGACTAACCAGCAGGTCAACCAGCAGACTAACCAGCAGACTAACCAGCAGGTCAACCAGCAGACTAACTAGCAGACTAACCAGCAGGTCAACCAGCAGATCAACCAGCAGACTAACCAGCAGGTCAACTGGCAGACTAACCAGCAGTCTAACTAGCAGATCAACCAGCAGACTAACCGGAAGATCAACCAGCAGATCAACCAAGAGACTAACCAGCAGGTCAACCAAGAGACTAACCAGCAGACTAACCCGCAGGTCAACGAGCAGACAAACCAGCAGACTAACCAGCAGGTCCACCAGCAGACTAACCAACAGGTCAACTAGCAGACTAACCAGCAGACTAACCAGCAGGTTAACTAGCAGACTACCCAGCAGACTAACCAGCAGCTCAACTAGCAGACTAACCAGCAGGTCCACCAGCAGACAAACCAGCAGGTCAACTAGCAGACTAACCAGCAGAACAACCAGCAGACTAACCAGCAGACTAACCAGCAGATCAACCAGCAGACTTACAAGCAGACTAACCAGCAGATCAACCAGCAGACTAACCAGCAGGTCAACCAGCAGACTAACCAAAAGATCAACCAGCAGACTAACCAGCAGGTCAACCAGCAGACTAACCAGAAGATCAACCAGCAGACTAACCAGCAGACTAACCAGCAGACTAACCAGCAGCTCAACCAGCAGACTAACCAGCAGATCAACCAGCAGACTAACCAACAGGTCAACCAGCGGACTAACCAGCAGGTCAACCAGCAGACTAACCAGAAGATCAACCAGCAGACTAACCAGCAGGTCAACTAGCAGACTAACCAGCAGACTAACCAGCAGGTCAACTGGCAGACTAACCAGCAGACTAACCAGCAGATCAACCAGCAGACTAACCGGAAGATCAACCAGCAGATCAAACAAGAGACTAACCAGCAGACTAACCCGCAGGTCAACGAGCAGACAAACCAGCAGACTAACCAGCAGGTCAACTAGCAGACTAACGAGCAGATCAACCAGCAGACTAACCAGCAGGTCAACCAGCAGACTAACCAGCAGATCAACCTGCAGACTAACCAGCAGGTCAACTAGCAGACTAACCAGCAGATCAACGAGCAGACTAGCCAGCGGGTCAACCAGCAGACTAACCAACAGGTCACCTAGCAGACTAACCAGCAGATCAACCAGCAGACTAACCAGCAGGTCAACCAGCAGACTAACAAGCAGACTAACCAGCAGATCAACCAGCAGACTAACCAGCAGGTCAACCAGCAGACAAACCAGAAGATCAACCAGCAGACTAACCAGCAGGTCAACCAGCAGACTAACCAGCAGATCAACCAGCAGACTAACCAGCAGATCAACCAGCAGACTAACAAGCAGACTAACCAGCAGATCAACCAGCAGACTAACCAGCAGGTCAACCAGCAGACTAACCAGAAGATCAACCAGCAGACTAACCAGCAGGTCAACCAGCAGACTAACCAGCAGATCAACCAGCAGACTAACCAGCAGGTCAACCAGCAGACTAACTAGCAGACTAACCAGCAGGTCAACCAGGAGATCAACCAGCAGACTAACCAGCAGGTCAACTAGCAGACTAACCAGCAGATCAACGAGCAGACTAACCAGAAGGTCAACTAGCAGACTAACCAGCAGATCAACCAGCAGACTAACCAGTAGGTCAACTAGCAGACTAACCAGCAGACTAACCAGCAGGTCAACCAGAAGACTAACCAGCAGGTCAACCAGCAGACTAACCAGCAGACTAACCAGCAGGTCAACCAGCAGACTAACCAGAAGATCAACCAGCAGACTAACCAGCAGGTCAACTAGCAGACTAACCAGCAGACTAACCAGCAGCTCAACCAGCAGACTAACCACCAGATCAACCAGCAGACTAACCAACAGGTCAACCAGCAGACTAACCAGCAGGTCAACCAGCAGACTAACCAGCAGATCAACCAGCAGACTAACCAAGAGACTAACCAGCAGACTAACCAAGAGACTCACCACCAGACTAACCAGCAGATCAACGAGCAGACTAACCAGAAGATCAACCAGCAAACTAACCAGCAGGCCAACTAGCAGACTAACCAGCAGACTAACCAGCAGGTCAACCAGCAGACTAACCAGTAGGTCAACTAGCAGACTAACCAGCAGACTAACCAGCAGGTCAACCAGAAGACTAACCAGCACGTCAACCAGCAGACTAACCAGAATATTAACCAGCATACTAACCAGCAGGTCAACCAGCAGACTAACCAGCAGATCAACCAGCAGACTAACCAGCAGACTAACCAGCAGGTCAACCAGCAGACTAACCAGCAGACTAACTAGCAGGTCAACTAGCAGACTAACCAGCAGATCAACCAGCAGACTAACCGGAAGATCAACCAGCAGATCAACCAAGATACTAACCAGCAGGTCAACCAAGAGACAAACCAGCAGACTAACCAGCAGGTCAACTAGCAGACTAACGAGCAGATCAACCAGCAGACTAACCAGCAGGTCAACCAGCAGACTAACCAGCAGATCAACCTGCAGACTAACCAGCAGGTCAACTAGCAGACTAACCAGCAGATCAACGAGCAGAATAGCCAGCGGGTCAACCAGCAGACTAACCAGCAGGTCAACTAGCAAACTAACCAGCAGACTAACCAACAGGTCACCTAGCAGACTAACCAGCAGACTGACCAGCAGATCAACCAGCAGACTAACCAGCAGGTCAACCAGCAGACAAACAAGCAGACTAACCAGCAGATCAACCAGCAGACTAACCAGCAGGTCAACCAGCAGACTAACTAGCAGACTAACCAGCAGGTCAACCAGGAGATCAACCAGCAGACTAACCAGCAGGTCAACTAGCAGACTAACCAGCAGATCAACGAGCAGACTAACCAGAAGGTCAACTAGCAGACTAACCAGCAGATCAACCAGCAGACTAACCAGTAGGTCAACTAGCAGACTAACCAGCAGACTAACCAGCAGGTCAACCAGAAGACTAACCAGCAGGTAAACCAGCAGACTAACCAGCAGACTAACCAGCAGGTCAACCAGCAGACTAACCAGAAGATCAACCAGCAGACTAACCAGCAGGTCAACTAGCAGACTAACCAGCAGCTCAACCAGCAGACTAACCACCAGATCAACCAGCAGACTAACCAACAGGTCAACCAGCAGACTAACCAGCAGGTCAACCAGCAGACTAACCAGCAGATCAACCAGCAGACTAACCAAGAGACTAACCAGCAGACTAACCAAGAGACTCACCACCAGACTAACCAGCAGATCAACGAGCAGACTAACCAGAAGATCAACCAGCAAACTAACCAGCAGGCCAACTAGCAGACTAACCAGCAGACTAACCAGCAGGTCAACCAGCAGACTAACCAGTAGGTCAACTAGCAGACTAACCAGCAGACTAACCAGCAGGTCAACCAGAAGACTAACCAGCACGTCAACCAGCAGACTAACCAGAATATTAACCAGCATACTAACCAGCAGGTCAACCAGCAGACTAACCAGCAGATCAACCAGCAGACTAACCAGCAGGTCAACCAGCAGACTAACCAGCAGATCAACCTGCAGACTAACCAGCAGGTCAACTAGCAGACTAACCAGCAGATCAACGAGCAGAATAGCCAGCGGGTCAACCAGCAGACTAACCAGCAGGTCAACTAGCAAACTAACCAGCAGACTAACCAACAGGTCACCTAGCAGACTAACCAGCAGACTGACCAGCAGATCAACCAGCAGACTAACCAGCAGGTCAACCAGCAGACAAACAAGCAGACTAACCAGCAGATCAACCAGCAGACTAACCAGCAGGTCAACCAGCAGACTAACCAAGAGACTAACCAGCAGACTAACCAGCAGATCAACCAGCAGACTAACTAGAAGATCAACCAGCAAACTAACCAGCAGGTCAACTAACAGACTAACCAGCAGACTAACCAACAGGTCAACTGGCAGACTAACAAGCAGACTAACCAGCAGATCAACGAGCAGACTAGCCAGCAGGTCAACCAGCAGACTAACCAGAAAATCAACCATCAGACTAACCAGCAGGTCAACCAGCAGACTAACCAAGAGACTAACCAGCAGACTAACCAAGAGACTCACCACCAGACTAACCAGCAGATCAATGAGCAGACTAACCAGAAGATCAACCAGCAAACTAACCAGCAGGCCAACTAGCAGACTAACCAGCAGACTAAAAAGCAGACTAACCAGCAGATCAACGAGCAGACTAGCCAGCAGGTCAACCAGCAGACTAACCAGCAGATCAACCAGCAGACTAACCAGCAGGTCAACCAGCAGACTAACTAGCAGACTAACCGGCAGATCAACCAGCAAAACTAACCAGCAGATCAACGAGCAGACTAACCAGCAGGTCAACCAGACGACTAACCAGCAGGTCAACTAGCAAACTGACCAACAGACTAACAAGCAGACTAACCAGCAGACTAACCAGCAGGTCAACTAGCAGACTAACCAGCAGATCAACGAGCAGACTAACCAGCAGGTCAACCAGCAGACTAACCAGAAGGTCAACTAGCAGACTAACCAGCAGATCAACCAGCAGACTAACCAGAATATTAACCAGCATACTAACCAGCAGGTCAACCAGCAGACTAACCAGCAGATCAACCAGCAGACTAACCAGCAGACTAACCAGCAGGTCAACCAGCAGACTAACCAGCAGACTAACTAGCAGGTCAACTAGCAGACTAACCAGCAGATCAACCAGCAGACTAACTGGAAGATCAACCAGCAGATCAACCAAGAGACTAACCAGCAGGTCAACCAAGAGACAAACCAGCAGACTAACCAGCAGGTCAACCAGCAGACTAACCAGCAGATCAACCTGCAGACTAACCAGCAGGTCAACTAGCAGACTAACCAGCAGATCAACGAGCAGAATAGCCAGCGGGTCAACCAGCAGACTAACCAGCAGGTCAACTAGCAAACTAACCAGCAGACTAACCAACAGGTCATCTAGCAGACTAACCAGCAGACTGACCAGCAGATCAACCAGCAGACTAACCAGCAGGTCAACCAGCAGACTAACAAGCAGACTAACCAGCAGATCAACCAGCAGACTAACCAGCAGGTCAACCAGCAGACTAACCAAGAGACTAACCAGCAGACTAACCAGCAGATCAACCAGCAGACTAACCAGAAGATCAACCAGCAAACTAACCAGCAGGTCAACTAACAGACTAACCAGCAGACTAACCAACAGGTCAACTAGCAGACTAACAAGCAGACTAACCAGCAGATCAACGAGCAGACTAGCCAGCAGGTCAACCAGCAGACTAACCAGATGATCAACCAGCAGACTAACCAGAAAATCAACCATCAGACTAACCAGCAGGTCAACCAGCAGACTAACCAAGAGACTAACCAGCAGACTAACCAAGAGACTCACCACCAGACTAACCAGCAGATCAACGAGCAGACTAACCAGAAGATCAACCAGCAAACTAACCAGCAGGCCAACTAGCAGACTAACCAGCAGACTAACCAGCAGGTCAACCAGCAGACTAACCAGTAGGTCAACTAGCAGACTAACCAGCAGACTAACCAGCAGGTCAACCAGAAGACTAACCAGCACGTCAACCAGCAGACTAACCAGAATATTAACCAGCATACTAACCAGCAGGTCAACCAGCAGACTAACCAGCAGATCAACCAGCAGACTAACCAGCAGACTAACCAGCAGGTCAACCAGCAGACTAACCAGCAGACTAACTAGCAGGTCAACTAGCAGACTAACCAGCAGATCAACCAGCAGACTAACCAGCAGGTCAACCAGCAGACTAACCAGCAGATCAACCTGCAGACTAACCAGCAGGTCAACTAGCAGACTAACCAGCAGATCAACGAGCAGAATAGCCAGCGGGTCAACCAGCAGACTAACCAGCAGGTCAACTAGCAAACTAACCAGCAGACTAACCAACAGGTCACCTAGCAGACTAACCAGCAGACTGACCAGCAGATCAACCAGCAGACTAACCAGCAGGTCAACCAGCAGACTAACAAGCAGACTAACCAGCAGATCAACCAGCAGACTAACCAGCAGGTCAACCAGCAGACTAACCAAGAGACTAACCAGCAGACTAACCAGCAGATCAACCAGCAGACTAACTAGAAGATCAACCAGCAAACTAACCAGCAGGTCAACTAACAGACTAACCAGCAGACTAACCAACAGGTCAACTAGCAGACTAACAAGCAGACTAACCAGCAGATCAACGAGCAGACTAGCCAGCAGGTCAACCAGCAGACTAACCAGAAAATCAACCATCAGACTAACCAGCAGGTCAACCAGCAGACTAACCAAGAGACTAACCAGCAGACTAACCAAGAGACTCACCACCAGACTAACCAGCAGATCAACGAGCAGACTAACCAGAAGATCAACCAGCAAACTAACCAGCAGGCCAACTAGCAGACTAACCAGCAGACTAAAAGGCAGACTAACCAGCAGATCAACGAGCAGACTAGCCAGCAGGTCAACCAGCAGACTAACCAGCAGATCAACCAGCAGACTAACCAGCAGGTCAACCAGCAGACTAACTAGCAGACTAACCGGCAGATCAACCAGCAAAACTAACCAGCAGATCAACGAGCAGACTAACCAGCAGGTCAACCAGACGACTAACCAGCAGGTCAACTAGCAAACTGACCAACAGACTAACAAGCAGACTAACCAGCAGACTAACCAGCAGGTCAACTAGCAGACTAACCAGCAGATCAACGAGCAGACTAACCAGCAGGTCAACCAGCAGACTAACCAGAAGGTCAACTAGCAGACTAACCAGCAGATCAACCAGCAGACTAACCAGAATATTAACCAGCATACTAACCAGCAGGTCAACCAGCAGACTAACCAGCAGATCAACCAGCAGACTAACCAGCAGACTAACCAGCAGGTCAACCAGCAGACTAACCAGCAGACTAACTAGCAGGTCAACTAGCAGACTAACCAGCAGATCAACCAGCAGACTAACTGGAAGATCAACCAGCAGATCAACCAAGAGACTAACCAGCAGGTCAACCAAGAGACAAACCAGCAGACTAACCAGCAGGTCAACCAGCAGACTAACCAGCAGATCAACCTGCAGACTAACCAGCAGGTCAACTAGCAGACTAACCAGCAGATCAACGAGCAGAATAGCCAGCGGGTCAACCAGCAGACTAACCAGCAGGTCAACTAGCAAACTAACCAGCAGACTAACCAACAGGTCATCTAGCAGACTAACCAGCAGACTGACCAGCAGATCAACCAGCAGACTAACCAGCAGGTCAACCAGCAGACTAACAAGCAGACTAACCAGCAGATCAACCAGCAGACTAACCAGCAGGTCAACCAGCAGACTAACCAAGAGACTAACCAGCAGACTAACCAGCAGATCAACCAGCAGACTAACCAGAAGATCAACCAGCAAACTAACCAGCAGGTCAACTAACAGACTAACCAGCAGACTAACCAACAGGTCAACTAGCAGACTAACAAGCAGACTAACCAGCAGATCAACGAGCAGACTAGCCAGCAGGTCAACCAGCAGACTAACCAGATGATCAACCAGCAGACTAACCAGAAAATCAACCATCAGACTAACCAGCAGGTCAACCAGCAGACTAACCAAGAGACTAACCAGCAGACTAACCAAGAGACTCACCACCAGACTAACCAGCAGATCAACGAGCAGACTAACCAGAAGATCAACCAGCAAACTAACCAGCAGGCCAACTAGCAGACTAACCAGCAGACTAACCAGCAGGTCAACCAGCAGACTAACCAGTAGGTCAACTAGCAGACTAACCAGCAGACTAACCAGCAGGTCAACCAGAAGACTAACCAGCACGTCAACCAGCAGACTAACCAGAATATTAACCAGCATACTAACCAGCAGGTCAACCAGCAGACTAACCAGCAGATCAACCAGCAGACTAACCAGCAGACTAACCAGCAGATCAACCAGCAGACTAACCAGCAGACTAACTAGCAGGTCAACTAGCAGACTAACCAGCAGATCAACCAGCAGACTAACCAGCAGGTCAACCAGCAGACTAACCAGCAGATCAACCTGCAGACTAACCAGCAGGTCAACTAGCAGACTAACCAGCAGATCAACGAGCAGAATAGCCAGCGGGTCAACCAGCAGACTAACCAGCAGGTCAACTAGCAAACTAACCAGCAGACTAACCAACAGGTCACCTAGCAGACTAACCAGCAGACTGACCAGCAGATCAACCAGCAGACTAACCAGCAGGTCAACCAGCAGACTAACAAGCAGACTAACCAGCAGATCAACCAGCAGACTAACCAGCAGGTCAACCAGCAGACTAACCAAGAGACTAACCAGCAGACTAACCAGCAGATCAACCAGCAGACTAACTAGAAGATCAACCAGCAAACTAACCAGCAGGTCAACTAACAGACTAACCAGCAGACTAACCAACAGGTCAACTAGCAGACTAACAAGCAGACTAACCAGCAGATCAACGAGCAGACTAGCCAGCAGGTCAACCAGCAGACTAACCAGAAAATCAACCATCAGACTAACCAGCAGGTCAACCAGCAGACTAACCAAGAGACTAACCAGCAGACTAACCAAGAGACTCACCACCAGACTAACCAGCAGATCAACGAGCAGACTAACCAGAAGATCAACCAGCAAACTAACCAGCAGGCCAACTAGCAGACTAACCAGCAGACTAAAAAGCAGACTAACCAGCAGATCAACGAGCAGACTAGCCAGCAGGTCAACCAGCAGACTAACCAGCAGATCAACCAGCAGACTAACCAGCAGGTCAACCAGCAGACTAACTAGCAGACTAACCGGCAGATCAACCAGCAAAACTAACCAGCAGATCAACGAGCAGACTAACCAGCAGGTCAACCAGACGACTAACCAGCAGGTCAACTAGCAAACTGACCAACAGACTAACAAGCAGACTAACCAGCAGACTAACCAGCAGGTCAACTAGCAGACTAACCAGCAGATCAACGAGCAGACTAACCAGCAGGTCAACCAGCAGACTAACCAGAAGGTCAACTAGCAGACTAACCAGCAGACTGACCAGCAGGTCAACCAGAGGACTAGCCAGCACGTCAACCAGCAGATCAACCAGCAGGTCAACCAGCAGACTAACCAGAAGATCAACCAGCAGACTAACCTACAGGTCAACTAGCAGACTAACCAGCAGACTAACCAGCAGCTCAACCAGCAGACTAACCACCAGATCAACCAGCAGACTAACCAACAGGTCAACCAGCAGACTAACCAGCAGGTCAACCAGCAGACTAACCAGCAGATCAACCAGCAGACTAACCAAGAGACTAACCAGCAGACTAACCAAGAGACTCACCACCAGACTAACCAGCAGATCAACGAGCAGACTAACCAGAAGATCAACCAGCAAACTAACCAGCAGGCCAACTAGCAGACTAACCAGCAGACTAACCAGCAGGTCAACCAGCAGACTAACCAGTAGGTCAACTAGCAGACTAACCAGCAGACTAACCAGCAGGTCAACCAGAAGACTAACCAGCACGTCAACCAGCAGACTAACCAGAATATTAACCAGCATACTAACCAGCAGGTCAACCAGCAGACTAACCAGCAGATCAACCAGCAGACTAACCAGCAGACAAACCAGCAGGTCAACCAGCAGACTAACCAGCAGACTAACTAGCAGGTCAACTAGCAGACTAACCAGCAGATCAACCAGCAGACTAACCGGAAGATCAACCAGCAGATCAACCAAGATACTAACCAGCAGGTCAACCAAGAGACAAACCAGCAGACTAACCAGCAGGTCAACTAGCAGACTAACGAGCAGATCAACCAGCAGACTAACCAGCAGGTCAACCAGCAGACTAACCAGCAGATCAACCTGCAGACTAACCAGCAGGTCAACTAGCAGACTAACCAGCAGATCAACGAGCAGAATAGCCAGCGGGTCAACCAGCAGACTAACCAGCAGGTCAACTAGCAAACTAACCAGCAGACTAACCAACAGGTCACCTAGCAGACTAACCAGCAGACTGACCAGCAGATCAACCAGCAGACTAACCAGCAGGTCAACCAGCAGACAAACAAGCAGACTAACCAGCAGATCAACCAGCAGACTAACCAGCAGGTCAACCAGCAGACTAACCAAGAGACTAACCAGCAGACTAACCAGCAGATCAACCAGCAGACTAACTAGAAGATCAACCAGCAAACTAACCAGCAGGTCAACTAACAGACTAACCAGCAGACTAACCAACAGGTCAACTGGCAGACTAACAAGCAGACTAACCAGCAGATCAACGAGCAGACTAGCCAGCAGGTCAACCAGCAGACTAACCAGAAAATCAACCATCAGACTAACCAGCAGGTCAACCAGCAGACTAACCAAGAGACTAACCAGCAGACTAACCAAGAGACTCACCACCAGACCAACCAGCAGATCAACGAGCAGACTAACCAGAAGATCAACCAGCAAACTAACCAGCAGGCCAACTAGCAGACTAACCAGCAGACTAAAAAGCAGACTAACCAGCAGATCAACGAGCAGACTAGCCAGCAGGTCAACCAGCAGACTAACCAGCAGATCAACCAGCAGACTAACCAGCAGGTCAACCAGCAGACTAACTAGCAGACTAACCGGCAGATCAACCAGCAAAACTAACCAGCAGATCAACGAGCAGACTAACCAGCAGGTCAACCAGACGACTAACCAGCAGGTCAACTAGCAAACTGACCAACAGACTAACAAGCAGACTAATCAGCAGACTAACCAGCAGGTCAACTAGCAGACTAACCAGCAGATCAACGAGCAGACTAACCAGCAGGTCAACCAGCAGACTAACCAGAAGGTCAACTAGCAGACTAACCAGCAGATCAACCAGCAGACTAACCAGAATATTAACCAGCATACTAACCAGCAGGTCAACCAGCAGACTAACCAGCAGATCAACCAGCAGACTAACCAGCAGACTAACCAGCAGGTCAACCAGCAGACTAACCAGCAGACTAACTAGCAGGTCAACTAGCAGACTAACCAGCAGATCAACCAGCAGACTAACTGGAAGATCAACCAGCAGATCAACCAAGAGACTAACCAGCAGGTCAACCAAGAGACAAACCAGCAGACTAACCAGCAGGTCAACCAGCAGACTAACCAGCAGATCAACCTGCAGACTAACCAGCAGGTCAACTAGCAGACTAACCAGCAGATCAACGAGCAGAATAGCCAGCGGGTCAACCAGCAGACTAACCAGCAGGTCTACTAGAAAACTAACCAGCAGACTAACCAACAGGTCATCTAGCCGACTAACCAGCAGACTGACCAGCAGATCAACCAGCAGACTAACCAGCAGGTCAACCAGCAGACTAACAAGCAGACTAACCAGCAGATCAACCAGCAGACTAACCAGCAGGTCAACCAGCAGACTAACCAAGAGACTAACCAGCAGACTAACCAGCAGATCAACCAGCAGACTAACCAGAAGATCAACCAGCAAACTAACCAGCAGGTCAACTAACAGACTAACCAGCAGACTAACCAACAGGTCAACTAGCAGACTAACAAGCAGACTAACCAGCAGATCAACGAGCAGACTAGCCAGCAGGTCAACCAGCAGACTAACCAGATGATCAACCAGCAGACTAACCAGAAAATCAACCATCAGACTAACCAGCAGGTCAACCAGCAGACTAACCAAGAGACTAACCAGCAGACTAACCAAGAGACTCACCACCAGACTAACCAGCAGATCAACGAGCAGACTAACCAGAAGATCAACCAGCAAACTAACCAGCAGGCCAACTAGCAGACTAACCAGCAGACTAACCAGCAGGTCAACCAGCAGACTAACCAGTAGGTCAACTAGCAGACTAACCAGCAGACTAACCAGCAGGTCAACCAGAAGACTAACCAGCACGTCAACCAGCAGACTAACCAGAATATTAACCAGCATACTAACCAGCAGGTCAACCAGCAGACTAACCAGCAGATCAACCAGCAGACTAACCAGCAGACTAACCAGCAGGTCAACCAGCAGACTAACCAGCAGACTAACTAGCAGGTCAACTAGCAGACTAACCAGCAGATCAACCAGCAGACTAACCAGCAGGTCAACCAGCAGACTAACCAGCAGATCAACCTGCAGACTAACCAGCAGGTCAACTAGCAGACTAACCAGCAGATCAACGAGCAGAATAGCCAGCGGGTCAACCAGCAGACTAACCAGCAGGTCAACTAGCAAACTAACCAGCAGACTAACCAACAGGTCACCTAGCAGACTAACCAGCAGACTGACCAGCAGATCAACCAGCAGACTAACCAGCAGGTCAACCAGCAGACTAACAAGCAGACTAACCAGCAGATCAACCAGCAGACTAACCAGCAGGTCAACCAGCAGACTAACCAAGAGACTAACCAGCAGACTAACCAGCAGATCAACCAGCAGACTAACTAGACGATCAACCAGCAAACTAACCAGCAGGTCAACTAACAGACTAACCAGCAGACTAACCAACAGGTCAACTAGCAGACTAACAAGCAGACTAACCAGCAGATCAACGAGCAGACTAGCCAGCAGGTCAACCAGCAGACTAACCAGAAAATCAACCATCAGACTAACCAGCAGGTCAACCAGCAGACTAACCAAGAGACTAACCAGCAGACTAACCAAGAGACTCACCACCAGACTAACCAGCAGATCAACGAGCAGACTAACCAGAAGATCAACCAGCAAACTAACCAGCAGGCCAACTAGCAGACTAACCAGCAGACTAAAAAGCAGACTAACCAGCAGATCAACGAGCAGACTAGCCAGCAGGTCAACCAGCAGACTAACCAGCAGATCAACCAGCAGACTAACCAGCAGGTCAACCAGCAGACTAACTAGCAGACTAACCGGCAGATCAACCAGCAAAACTAACCAGCAGATCAACGAGCAGACTAACCAGCAGGTCAACCAGACGACTAACCAGCAGGTCAACTAGCAAACTGACCAACAGACTAACAAGCAGACTAACCAGCAGACTAACCAGCAGGTCAACTAGCAGACTAACCAGCAGATCAACGAGCAGACTAACCAGCAGGTCAACCAGCAGACTAACCAGAAGGTCAACTAGCAGACTAACCAGCAGATCAACCAGCAGACAAACCAGTAGGTCAACTAGCAGACTAACCAGCAGACTGACCAGCAGGTCAACCAGAGGACTAACCAGCACGTCAACCAGCAGACTAACCAGCAGGTCAACCAGCATACTAACCAGAAGATCAACCAGAAGATCAACCAGCAGACTAACCAGCAGGTCAACCAGCAGACTAACCAGCAGATCAACCAGAAGATCAACCAGCAGACTAACCAGCAGGTCAACCAGCAGACTAACCAGCAGATCAACCAGCAGACTAACCAGCAGATAAACCAGCAGACTAACCAAAAGATCAACCAGCAGACTAACCAGCAGGTCAACTAGCAGACTAACCAGCAGGTCAACCAGAAGACAAACCAGCAGGTCAACCAGCAGACTAACCAGAAGATCAACCAGCAGGTCAACTAGCAGACTAACCAGCAGGTCAACCAGCAGACTAACCAGCAGATCAACCAGCAGACTAACCAGCAGACTAACCAGCAGGTCAACCAGCAGACTAACCAGCAGGTCAACCAGCAGATCAACCAGCAGACTAACCAGCAGGTCAACCAGCAGACTAACAAGCAAACTAACCAGAAGATCAACCAGCAGACTAACCAGCAGGTCAACCAGCAGACTAACCAGAAGATCAACCAGCAGACTAACCAGCAGGTCCACCAGCAGACTAACCAACAGGTCAACTAGCAGACTAACCAGCAGACTAACCAGCAGGTCAACTAGCAGACTAACCAGCAGGTCAACCAGCAGACTAACCAGCAGGTCAACCAGCAGATCAACCAGCAGACTAACCAGCAGGTCAACCAGCAGACTAACAAGCAGACTAACCAGAAGATCAACCAGCAGACTAACCAGCAGGTCAACCAGCAGACTAACCAGAAGATCAACCAGCAGACTAACCAGCAGGTCCACCAGCAGACTAACCAACAGGTCAACTAGCAGACTAACCAGCAGACTAACCAGCAGGTCAACTAGCAGAATAACCAGCAGGTCAACTAGCAGACTAACCAGCAGGTCAACTAGCAGACTAACCAGCAGACTAACCAGCAGGTCCACCAGCAGACTAACCAGCAGGTCAACTAGCAGACTAACCAGCAGAACAACCAGCAGACTAACCAGCAGATCAACCAGCAGACTAACCAGCAGGTCAACTAGCAGACTAACCAGCAGACTAACCAGCAGGTCAACTGGCAGACTAACCAGCAGACTAACCAGCAGATCAACCAGTAGACTAACCGGAAGATCAACCAGCAGATCAAACAAGAGACTAACCAGCAGACTAACCCGCAGGTCAACGAGCAGACAAACCAGCAGACTTACCAGCAGGTCAACCTGCAGACTAACCAGCAGGTCAACTAGCAGACTAACCAGCAGATCAACGAGCAGACTAGCCAGCGGGTCAACCAGCAGACTAACCAACAGGTCACCTAGCAGACTAACCAGCAGATCAACCAGCAGACTAACCAGCAGGTCAACCAGCAGACTAACCAGCAGATCAACCAGCAGACTAACCAGCAGATCAACCAGCAGACTAACAAGCAGACTAACCAGCAGATCAACCAGCAGACTAACCAGCAGGTCAACCAGCAGACTAACCAGCAGGTCAACCAGCAGACTAACCAGCAGATCAACCAGCAGACTAACCAGCAGGTCAACCAGCAGACTAACCAGCAGGTCAACCAGCAGATCAACCAGCAGACTAACCAGCAGGTCAACTAGCAGACTAACCAGCAGATCAACGAGCAGACTAACCAGAAGGTCAACTAGCAGACTAACCAGCAGATCAACCAGCAGACTAACCAGTAGGTCAACTAGCAGACAAACCAGCAGACTAACCAGCAGGTCAACCAGAAGACTAACCAGCAGGTCAACCAGCAGACTAACCAGCAGACTAACCAGCAGGTCAACCAGCAGACTAACCAGAAGATCAACCAGCAGACTAACCAGCAGGTCAACTAGCAGACTAACCAGCAGACTAACCAGCAGCTCAACCAGCAGACTAACCACCAGATCAACCAGCAGACTAACCAACAGTTCAACCAGCAGACTAACCAGCAGGTCAACCAGCAGACTAACCAGCAGATCAACCAGCAGACAAACCAGTAGGTCAACTAGCAGACTAACCAGCAGACTAACCAGCAGGTCAACCAGAAGACTAACCAGCACGTCAACCAGCAGACTAACCAGAATATTAACCAGCATACTAACCAGCAGGTCAACCAGCAGACTAACCAGCAGATCAACCAGCAGACTAACCAGCAGACTAACCAGCAGGTCAACCAGCAGACTAACCAGCAGACTAACTAGCAGGTCAACTAGCAGACTAACCAGCAGGTCAACCAGCAGACTAAACAGCAGACTAACCAGCAGGTCAACCAGCAGACTAACAAGCAGACCAACCAGAAGATCAACCAGCAGACTAACCAGAAGATCAACCAGCAGACTAACCAGCAGGTCCACCAGCAGACTAACCAACAGGTCAACTAGCAGACTAACCAGCAGGTCAACTAGCAGAATAACCAGCAGGTCAACTAGCAGACTACCCAGCAGACTAACCAGCAGCTCAACTAGCAGACTAACCAGCAGGTCCACCAGCAGACTAACCAGCAGGTCAATTAGCAGACTAACCAGCAGATCAACCAGCAGACTAACCAGCAGACTTACAAGCAGACTAACCAGCAGATCAACCAGCAGATCAACCAGCAGACTAACCAGAAGATCAACCAGCAAACTAACCAGCAGGTCAACTAGCAGACTAACCAGCAGACTAACCAGCAGATCAACGAGCAGACTAGCCAGCAGGTCAACCAGCAGACTAACCGGCAGGTCAACTAGCAGACTAACCAGCAGGTCAAGCAGCAGACTAACCAGCAGGTCAACTAGCAGACTAACCAGCAGACTAACCAGCAGGTCAACTGGCAGACAAACCAGCAGACTAACCAGCAGGTCCACCAGCAGACTAACCAACAGGTCAACTAGCAGACTAACCAGCAGACTAACCAGCAGGTCAACTAGCAGACTACCCAGCAGACTAACCAGCAGCTCAACTAGCAGACTAACCAGCAGGTCAACTAGCAGACTAACCAGCAGATCAACCAGCAGACTTACAAGCAGGTCAACTAGCAGACTAACCAGCAGACTAACCAGCAGGTCAACTGGCAGACTAACCAGCAGACTAACTAGCAGATCAACCAGCAGACTAACCGGAAGATCAACCAGCAGATCAACCAAGAGACTAACCAGCAGGTCAACCAAGAGACTAACCAGCAGACTAACCCGCAGGTCAACGAGCAGACAAACCAGCAGACTAACCAGCAGGTCCACCAGCAGACTAACCAACAGGTCAACTAGCAGACTAACCAGCAGACTAACCAGCAGGTCAACTAGCAGACTACCCAGCAGACTAACCAGCAGCTCAACCAGCAGACTAACCAGCAGGTCAACTAGCAGACTAACCAGCAGATCAACCAGCAGACTTACAAGCAGACTAACCAGCAGATCAACCAGCAGACTAACCAGCAGGTCAACCAGCAGACTAACCAAAAGATCAACCAGCAGACTAACCAGCAGGTCAACTAGCAGACTAACCAGCAGGTCAACCAGCAGACTAACCAGAAGATAAACCAGCAGACTAACCAGCAGATCAACTAGCAGACTAACCAGCAGGTCAACCAGCAGACTAACCAGCAGATCAAACAGCAGACTAACCAGCAGACTAACCAGCAGCTCAACCAGCAGACTAACCAGCAGATCAACCAGCAGACTAACCAACAGGTCAACCAGCGGACTAACCAGCAGGTCAACCAGCAGACTAACCAGAAGATCAACCAGCAGACTAACCAGCAGGTCAACTAGCAGACTAACCAGCAGACTAACCAGCAGGTCAACTGGCAGACTAACCAGCAGACTAACCAGCAGATCAACCAGCAGACTAACCGGAAGATCAACCAGCAGATCAAACAAGAGACTAACCAGCAGACTAACCCGCAGGTCAACGAGCAGACAAACCAGCAGACTAACCAGCAGGTCAACTTGCAGACTAACGAGCAGATCAACCAGCAGACTAACCAGCAGGTCAACCAGCAGACATACCAGCAGGTCAACTAGCAGACTAACCAGCAGATCAACGAGCAGACTAGCCAGCGGGTCAACCAGCAGACTAACCAACAGGTCACCTAGCAGACTAACCAGCAGACTAACCAGCAGACTAACAAGCAGACTAACCAGCAGATCAACCAGCAGACTAACCAGCAGGTCAACCAGCAGACAAACCAGAAGATCAACCAGCAGACTAACCAGCAGGTCAACCAGCAGACTAACCAGCAGATCAACCAGCAGACTAACAAGCAGACTAACCAGCAGATCAACCAGCAGACTAACCAGCAGGTCAACCAGCAGACTAACCAGAAGATCAACCTGCAGACTAACCAGCAGGTCAACCAGCAGACTAACCAGCAGATCAACCAGCAGACTAACCAGCAGGTCAACCAGCAGACTAACTAGCAGACTAACCAGCAGGTCAACCAGCAGATCAACCAGCAGACTAACCAGCAGGTCAACTAGCAGACTAACCAGCAGATCAACGAGCAGACTAACCAGAAGGTCAACTAGCAGACTAACCAGCAGATCAACCAGCAGACTAACCAGTAGGTCAACTAGCAGACTAACCAGCAGACTAACCAGCAGGTCAACCAGAAGACTAACCAGCACGTCAACCAGCAGACTAACCAGAAGATTAACCAGCAGACTAACCAGCAGGTCAACCAGCAGACTAACCAGCAGATCAACCAGCAGACTAACCAGCAGACTAACCAGCAGGTCAACTAGCAGACTAACCAGCAGACTAACCAGCAGGTCAACCAGCAGGTCAACCAGCAGACTAACAAGCAGACTAACCAGAAGATCAACCAGCAGACTAACCAGCAGGTCAACCAGCAGACAAACCAGAAGATCAACCAGCAGACTACCCAGCAGATCAACCAGCAGACTAACCAGCAGATCAACCAGCAGACTAACAAGCAGACTAACCAGCAGATCAACTAGCAGACTAACCAGCAGGTCAACCAGCAGACTAACCAGCAGATCAACCAGCAGACTAACCAGCAGATCAACCAGCAGACTAACTAGCAGACTAACCAGCAGGTCAACCAGCAGATCAACCAGCAGACTAACCAGCAGGTCAACTAGCAGACTAACCAGCAGATCAACGAGCAGACTAACCAGAAGGTCAACTAGCAGACAAACCAGCAGGTCAACCAAGAGACTAACCAGCAGACTAACCCGCAGGTCAACGAGCAGACAAACCAGCAGACTAACCAGCAGGTCCACCAGCAGACTAACCAACAGGTCAACTAGCAGACTAACCAGCAGACTAACCAGCAGGTCAACTAGCAGACTACCCAGCAGACTAACCAGCAGCTCAACCAGCAGACTAACCAGCAGGTCAACTAGCAGACTAACCAGCAGATCAACCAGCAGACTTACAAGCAGACTAACCAGCAGATCAACCAGCAGACTAACCAGCAGGTCAACCAGCAGACTAACCAAAAGATCAACCAGCAGACTAACCAGCAGGTCAACTAGCAGACTAACCAGCAGGTCAACCAGCAGACTAACCAGAAGATAAACCAGCAGACTAACCAGCAGGTCAACTAGCAGACTAACCAGCAGGTCAACCAGCAGACTAACCAGCAGATCAACCAGCAGACTAACCAGCAGACTAACCAGCAGCTCAACCAGCAGACTAACCAGCAGATCAACCAGCAGACTAACCAACAGGTCAACCAGCGGACTAACCAGCAGGTCAACCAGCAGACTAACCAGAAGATCAACCAGCAGACTAACCAGCAGGTCAACTAGCAGACTAACCAGCAGACTAACCAGCAGGTCAACTGGCAGACTAACCAGCAGACTAACCAGCAGATCAACCAGCAGACTAACCGGAAGATCAACCAGCAGATCAAACAAGAGACTAACCAGCAGACTAACCCGCAGGTCAACGAGCAGACAAACCAGCAGACTAACCAGCAGGTCAACTAGCAGACTAACGAGCAGATCAACCAGCAGACTAACCAGCAGGTCAACCAGCAGACATACCAGCAGGTCAACTAGCAGACTAACCAGCAGATCAACGAGCAGACTAGCCAGCGGGTCAACCAGCAGACTAACCAACAGGTCACCTAGCAGACTAACCAGCAGACTAACCAGCAGACTAACAAGCAGACTAACCAGCAGATCAACCAGCAGACTAACCAGCAGGTCAACCAGCAGACAAACCAGAAGATCAACCAGCAGACTAACCAGCAGGTCAACCAGCAGACTAACCAGCAGATCAACCAGCAGACTAACAAGCAGACTAACCAGCAGATCAACCAGCAGACTAACCAGCAGGTCAACCAGCAGACTAACCAGAAGATCAACCTGCAGACTAACCAGCAGGTCAACCAGCAGACTAACCAGCAGATCAACCAGCAGACTAACCAGCAGGTCAACCAGCAGACTAACTAGCAGACTAACCAGCAGGTCAACCAGCAGATCAACCAGCAGACTAACCAGCAGGTCAACTAGCAGACTAACCAGCAGATCAACGAGCAGACTAACCAGAAGGTCAACTAGCAGACTAACCAGCAGATCAACCAGCAGACTAACCAGTAGGTCAACTAGCAGACTAACCAGCAGACTAACCAGCAGGTCAACCAGAAGACTAACCAGCACGTCAACCAGCAGACTAACCAGAAGATTAACCAGCAGACTAACCAGCAGGTCAACCAGCAGACTAACCAGCAGATCAACCAGCAGACTAACCAGCAGACTAACCAGCAGGTCAACTAGCAGACTAACCAGCAGACTAACCAGCAGGTCAACCAGCAGGTCAACCAGCAGACTAACAAGCAGACTAACCAGAAGATCAACCAGCAGACTAACCAGCAGGTCAACCAGCAGACAAACCAGAAGATCAACCAGCAGACTACCCAGCAGATCAACCAGCAGACTAACCAGCAGATCAACCAGCAGACTAACAAGCAGACTAACCAGCAGATCAACTAGCAGACTAACCAGCAGGTCAACCAGCAGACTAACCAGCAGATCAACCAGCAGACTAACCAGCAGATCAACCAGCAGACTAACTAGCAGACTAACCAGCAGGTCAACCAGCAGATCAACCAGCAGACTAACCAGCAGGTCAACTAGCAGACTAACCAGCAGATCAACGAGCAGACTAACCAGAAGGTCAACTAGCAGACTAACCAGCAGATCAACCAGCAGACTAACCAGTAGGTCAACTAGCAGACTAACCAGCAGACTAACCAGCAGGTCAACCAGAAGACTAACCAGCACGTCAACCAGCAGACTAACCAGAAGATTAACCAGCAGACTAACCAGCAGGTCAACCAGCAGACTAACCAGCAGATCAACCAGCAGACTAACCAGCAGACTAACCAGCAGGTCAACTAGCAGACTAACCAGAAGACTAACCAGCAGGTCAACCAGCAGGTCAACCAGCAGACTAACAAGCAGACTAACCAGAAGATCAACCAGCAGACTAACCAGCAGGTCAACCAGCAGACAAACCAGAAGATCAACCAGCAGACTAACCAGCAGATCAACCAGCAGACTAACCAGCAGATCAACCAGCAGACTAACCAGCAGACTAATCAGCAGATCAACTAGCAGACTAACCAGCAGGTCAACCAGCAGACTAACCAGAAGATCAACCAGCAGACTAACCAGCAGGTCAACCAGCAGACTAACCAGCAGATCAACCAGCAGACTAACCAGTAGGTCAACTAGCAGACTAACCAGCAGACTAACCAGCAGGTCAACCAGAAGACTAACCAGCACGTCAACCAGCAGACTAACCAGAAGATTAACCAGCAGACTAACCAGCAGGTCAACCAGCAGACTAACCAGCAGATCAACCAGCAGACTAACCAGCAGACTAACCAGCAGGTCAACTAGCAGACTAACCAGCAGGTCAACCAGCAGGTCAACCAGCAGACTAACAAGCAGACTACCCAGAAGATCAACCAGCAGACTAACCAGCAGGTCAACCAGCAGACAAACCAGAAGATCAACCAGCAGACTAACCAGCAGGTCAACCAGCAGACTAACCAGAAGATCAACCAGCAGACTAACCAGCAGGTCCACCAGCAGACTAACCAACAGGTCAACTAGCAGACTAACCAGCAGACTAACCAGCAGGTCAACTAGCAGACTAACCAGCAGGTCAACCAGCAGACTAACCAGCAGACTAACCAGCAGGTCAACCAGCAGACTAACAAGCAGACCAACAAGAAGATCAACCAGCAGACTAACCAGAAGATCAACCAGCAGACTAACCAGCAGGTCCACCAGCAGACTAACCAACAGGTCAACTAGCAGACTAACCAGCAGGTCAACTAGCAGAATAACCAGCAGGTCAACTAGCAGACTACCCAGCAGTCTAACCAGCAGCTAAACTAGCAGACTAACCAGCAGGTCCACCAGCAGACTAACCAGCAGGTCAACTAGCAGACTAACCAGCAGATCAACCAGCAGACTAACCAGCAGACTTACAAGCAGACTAACCAGCAGATCAACCAGCAGATCAACCAGCAGACTAACCAGCAGACTAACCAGCAGATCAACCAGCAGATCAACCAGCAGACTAACCAGCAGACTAACCAGCAGATCAACCAGCAGACTAACCAGAAGATCAACCAGCAAACTAACCAGCAGGTCAACTAGCAGACTAACCAGCAGATCAACGAGCAGACTAGCCAGCAGGTCAACCAGCAGACTAACCGGCAGGTCAACTAGCAGACTAACCAGCAGGTCAAGCAGCAGACTAACCAGCAGGTCAACCAGCAGACTAACCAGCAGGTCAACTAGCAGACTAACCAGCAGACTAACCAGCAGGTCAACTGGCAGACTAACCAGCAGACTAACCAGCAGATCAACCAGCAGACTAACCGGAAGATCAACCAGCAGATCAACCAAGAGACTAACCAGCAGGTCAACCAAGAGACTAACCAGCAGACTAACCCGCAGGTCAACGAGCAGACAAACCAGCAGACTAACCAGCAGGTCCACCAGCAGACTAACCAACAGGTCAACTAGCAGACTAACCAGCAGACTAACCAGCAGGTCAACTAGCAGACTACCCAGCAGACTAACCAGCAGCTCAACTAGCAGACTAACCAGCAGGTCCACCAGCAGACTAACCAGCAGGTCAACTAGCAGACTAACCAGCAGATCAACCAGCAGACTTACAAGCAGACTAACCAGCAGATCAACCAGCAGACTAACCAGCAGGTCAACCAGCAGACTAACCAAAAGATCAACCAGCAGACTAACCAGCAGGTCAACTAGCAGACTAACCAGCAGGTCAACCAGCAGACTAACCAGAAGATCAACCAGCAGACTAACCAGCAGGTCAACTAGCAGACTAACCAGCAGGTCAACCAGCAGACTAACCAGCAGATCAACCAGCAGACTAACCAGCAGACTAACCAGCAGACTAACCAGCAGCTCAACCAGCAGACTAACCAGCAGATCAACCAGTAGACTAACCGGAAGATCAACCAGCAGATCAAACAAGAGACTAACCAGCAGACTAACCCGCAGGTCAACGAGCAGACAAACCAGCAGACTTACCAGCAGGTCAACTAGCAGACTAACGAGCAGATCAACCAGCAGACTAACCAGCAGGTCAACCTGCAGACTAACCAGCAGATCAACCTGCAGACTAACCAGCAGGTCAACTAGCAGACTAACCAGCAGATCAACGAGCAGACTAGCCAGCGGGTCAACCAGCAGACTAACCAACAGGTCACCTAGCAGACTAACCAGCAGATCAACCAGCAGACTAACCAGCAGGTCAACCAGCAGACTAACCAGCAGATCAACCAGCAGACTAACAAGCAGATCAACCAGCAGATCAACCAGCAGACTAACCAGCAGGTCAACCAGCAGACTAACCAGCAGGTCAACCAGCAGACTAACCAGCAGATCAACCAGCAGACTAACCAGCAGGTCAACCAGCAGACTAACCAGCAGGTCAACCAGCAGATCAACCAGCAGACTAACCAGCAGGTCAACTAGCAGACTAACCAGCAGATCAACGAGCAGACTAACCAGAAGGTCAACTAGCAGACTAACCAGCAGATCAACCAGCAGACTAACCAGTAGGTCAACTAGCAGACAAACCAGCAGACTAACCAGCAGGTCAACCAGAAGACTAACCAGCAGGTCAACCAGCAGACTAACCAGCAGGTCAACCAGCAGACTAACCAGAAGATCAACCAGCAGACTAACCAGCAGGTCAACTAGCAGACTAACCAGCAGACTAACCAGCAGCTCAACCAGCAGACTAACCACCAGATCAACCAGCAGACTAACCAACAGTTCAACCAGCAGACTAACCAGCAGGTCAACCAGCAGACTAACCAGCAGATCAACCAGCAGACTAACCAGTAGGTCAACTAGCAGACTAACCAGCAGACTAACCAGCAGGTCAACCAGAAGACTAACCAGCACGTCAACCAGCAGACTAACCAGAATATTAACCAGCATACTAACCAGCAGGTCAACCAGCAGACTAACCAGCAGATCAACCAGCAGACTAACCAGCAGACTAACCAGCAGGTCAACCAGCAGACTAACCAGCAGACTAACTAGCAGGTCAACTAGCAGACTAACCAGCAGGTCAACCAGCAGACTAAACAGCAGACTAACCAGCAGGTCAACCAGCAGACTAACAAGCAGACCAACCAGAAGATCAACCAGCAGACTAACCAGAAGATCAACCAGCAGACTAACCAGCAGGTCCACCAGCAGACTAACCAACAGGTCAACTAGCAGACTAACCAGCAGGTCAACTAGCAGAATAACCAGCAGGTCAACTAGCAGACTACCCAGCAGACTAACCAGCAGCTCAACTAGCAGACTAACCAGCAGGTCCACCAGCAGACTAACCAGCAGGTCAATTAGCAGACTAACCAGCAGATCAACCAGCAGACTAACCAGCAGACTTACAAGCAGACTAACCAGCAGATCAACCAGCAGATCAACCAGCAGACTAACCAGAAGATCAACCAGCAAACTAACCAGCAGGTCAACTAGCAGACTAACCAGCAGACTAACCAGCAGATCAACGAGCAGACTAGCCAGCAGGTCAACCAGCAGACTAACCGGCAGGTCAACTAGCAGACTAACCAGCAGGTCAAGCAGCAGACTAACCAGCAGGTCAACTAGCAGACTAACCAGCAGACTAACCAGCAGGTCAACTGGCAGACAAACCAGCAGACTAACCAGCAGGTCCACCAGCAGACTAACCAACAGGTCAACTAGCAGACTAACCAGCAGACTAACCAGCAGGTCAACTAGCAGACTACCCAGCAGACTAACAAGCAGACTAGCCAGCAGGTCAACCAGCAGACTAACCGGCAGGTCAACTAGCAGACTAACCAGCAGGTCAAGCAGCAGACTAACCAGCAGGTCAACCAGCAGACTAACCAGCAGGTCAACTAGCAGACTAACCAGCAGACTAACCAGCAGGTCAACTGGCAGACTAACCAGCAGACTAACCAGCAGATCAACCAGCAGACTAACCGGAAGATCAACCAGCAGATCAACCAAGAGACTAACCAGCAGGTCAACCAAGAGACTAACCAGCAGACTAACCCGCAGGTCAACGAGCAGACAAACCAGCAGACTAACCAGCAGGTCCACCAGCAGACTAACCAACAGGTCAACTAGCAGACTAACCAGCAGACTAACCAGCAGGTCAACTAGCAGACTACCCAGCAGACTAACCAGCAGCTCAACTAGCAGACTAACCAGCAGGTCCACCAGCAGACTAACCAGCAGGTCAACTAGCAGACTAACCAGCAGATCAACCAGCAGACTTACAAGCAGACTAACCAGCAGATCAACCAGCAGACTAACCAGCAGGTCAACCAGCAGACTAACCAAAAGATCAACCAGCAGACTAACCAGCAGGTCAACTAGCAGACTAACCAGCAGGTCAACCAGCAGACTAACCAGAAGATCAACCAGCAGACTAACCAGCAGGTCAACTAGCAGACTAACCAGCAGGTCAACCAGCAGACTAACCAGCAGATCAACCAGCAGACTAACCAGCAGACTAACCAGCAGACTAACCAGCAGCTCAACCAGCAGACTAACCAGCAGATCAACCAGTAGACTAACCGGAAGATCAACCAGCAGATCAAACAAGAGACTAACCAGCAGACTAACCCGCAGGTCAACGAGCAGACAAACCAGCAGACTTACCAGCAGGTCAACTAGCAGACTAACGAGCAGATCAACCAGCAGACTAACCAGCAGGTCAACCTGCAGACTAACCAGCAGATCAACCTGCAGACTAACCAGCAGGTCAACTAGCAGACTAACCAGCAGATCAACGAGCAGACTAGCCAGCGGGTCAACCAGCAGACTAACCAACAGGTCACCTAGCAGACTAACCAGCAGATCAACCAGCAGACTAACCAGCAGGTCAACCAGCAGACTAACCAGCAGATCAACCAGCAGACTAACAAGCAGATCAACCAGCAGATCAACCAGCAGACTAACCAGCAGGTCAACCAGCAGACTAACCAGCAGGTCAACCAGCAGACTAACCAGCAGATCAACCAGCAGACTAACCAGCAGGTCAACCAGCAGACTAACCAGCAGGTCAACCAGCAGATCAACCAGCAGACTAACCAGCAGGTCAACTAGCAGACTAACCAGCAGATCAACGAGCAGACTAACCAGAAGGTCAACTAGCAGACTAACCAGCAGATCAACCAGCAGACTAACCAGTAGGTCAACTAGCAGACAAACCAGCAGACTAACCAGCAGGTCAACCAGAAGACTAACCAGCAGGTCAACCAGCAGACTAACCAGCAGGTCAACCAGCAGACTAACCAGAAGATCAACCAGCAGACTAACCAGCAGGTCAACTAGCAGACTAACCAGCAGACTAACCAGCAGCTCAACCAGCAGACTAACCACCAGATCAACCAGCAGACTAACCAACAGTTCAACCAGCAGACTAACCAGCAGGTCAACCAGCAGACTAACCAGCAGATCAACCAGCAGACTAACCAGTAGGTCAACTAGCAGACTAACCAGCAGACTAACCAGCAGGTCAACCAGAAGACTAACCAGCACGTCAACCAGCAGACTAACCAGAATATTAACCAGCATACTAACCAGCAGGTCAACCAGCAGACTAACCAGCAGATCAACCAGCAGACTAACCAGCAGACTAACCAGCAGGTCAACCAGCAGACTAACCAGCAGACTAACTAGCAGGTCAACTAGCAGACTAACCAGCAGGTCAACCAGCAGACTAAACAGCAGACTAACCAGCAGGTCAACCAGCAGACTAACAAGCAGACCAACCAGAAGATCAACCAGCAGACTAACCAGAAGATCAACCAGCAGACTAACCACCAGGTCCACCAGCAGACTAACCAACAGGTCAACTAGCAGACTAACCAGCAGGTCAACTAGCAGAATAACCAGCAGGTCAACTAGCAGACTACCCAGCAGACTAACCAGCAGCTCAACTAGCAGACTAACCAGCAGGTCCACCAGCAGACTAACCAGCAGGTCAATTAGCAGACTAACCAGCAGATCAACCAGCAGACTAACCAGCAGACTTACAAGCAGACTAACCAGCAGATCAACCAGCAGATCAACCAGCAGACTAACCAGAAGATCAACCAGCAAACTAACCAGCAGGTCAACTAGCAGACTAACCAGCAGACTAACCAGCAGATCAACGAGCAGACTAGCCAGCAGGTCAACCAGCAGACTAACCGGCAGGTCAACTAGCAGACTAACCAGCAGGTCAAGCAGCAGACTAACCAGCAGGTCAACTAGCAGACTAACCAGCAGACTAACCAGCAGGTCAACTGGCAGACAAACCAGCAGACTAACCAGCAGGTCCACCAGCAGACTAACCAACAGGTCAACTAGCAGACTAACCAGCAGACTAACCAGCAGGTCAACTAGCAGACTACCCAGCAGACTAACCAGCAGCTCAACTAGCAGACTAACCAGCAGGTCAACTAGCAGACTAACCAGCAGATCAACCAGCAGACTTACAAGCAGGTCAACTAGCAGACTAACCAGCAGACTAACCAGCAGGTCAACTGGCAGACTAACCAGCAGACTAACTAGCAGATCAACCAGCAGACTAACCGGAAGATCAACCAGCAGATCAACCAAGAGACTAACCAGCAGGTCAACCAAGAGACTAACCAGCAGACTAACCCGCAGGTCAACGAGCAGACAAACCAGCAGACTAACCAGCAGGTCCACCAGCAGACTAACCAACAGGTCAACTAGCAGACTAACCAGCAGACTAACCAGCAGGACAACTAGCAGACTACCCAGCAGACTAACCAGCAGCTCAACCACCAGACTAACCAGCAGGTCAACTAGCAGACTAACCAGCAGATCAACCAGCAGACTTACAAGCAGACTAACCAGCAGATCAACCAGCAGACTAACCAGCAGGTCAACCAGCAGACTAACCAAAAGATCAACCAGCAGACTAACCAGCAGGTCAACTAGCAGACTAACCAGCAGGTCAACCAGCAGACTAACCAGAAGATCAACCAGCAGACTAACCAGCAGGTCAACTAGCAGACTAACCAGCAGGTCAACCAGCAGACTAACCAGCAGATCAACCAGCAGACTAACCAGCAGACTAACCAGCAGCTCAACCAGCAGACTAACCAGCAGATCAACCAGCAGACTAACCAACAGGTCAACCAGCGGACTAACCAGCAGGTCAACCAGCAGACTAACCAGAAGATCAACCAGCAGACTAACCAGCAGGTCAACTAGCAGACTAACCAGCAGACTAACCAGCAGGTCAACTGGCAGACTAACCAGCAGACTAACCAGCAGATCAACCAGCAGACTAACCGGAAGATCAACCAGCAGATCAAACAAGAGACTAACCAGCAGACTAACCCGCAGGTCAACGAGCAGACAAACCAGCAGACTAACCAGCAGGTCAACTAGCAGACTAACGAGCAGATCAACCAGCAGACTAACCAGCAGGTCAACCAGCAGACATACCAGCAGGTCAACTAGCAGACTAACCAGCAGATCAACGAGCAGACTAGCCAGCGGGTCAACCAGCAGACTAACCAACAGGTCACCTAGCAGACTAACCAGCAGACTAACCAGCAGACTAACAAGCAGACTAACCAGCAGATCAACCAGCAGACTAACCAGCAGGTCAACCAGCAGACAAACCAGAAGATCAACCAGCAGACTAACCAGCAGGTCAACCAGCAGACTAACCAGCAGATCAACCAGCAGACTAACCAGCAGATCAACCAGCAGACTAACAAGCAGACTAACCAGCAGATCAACCAGCAGACTAACCAGCAGGTCAACCAGCAGACTAACCAGAAGATCAACCTGCAGACTAACCAGCAGGTCAACCAGCAGACTAACCAGCAGATCAACCAGCAGACTAACCAGCAGGTCAACCAGCAGACTAACTAGCAGATCAACCAGCAGACTAACCAGCAGACTAACCAGCAGGTCAACTAGCAGACTAACCAGCAGACTAACCAGCAGGTCAACCAGCAGGTCAACCAGCAGACTAACAAGCAGACTAACCAGAAGATCAACCAGCAGACTAACCAGCAGGTCAACCAGCAGACAAACCAGAAGATCAACCAGCAGACTACCCAGCAGATCAACCAGCAGACTAACCAGCAGATCAACCAGCAGACTAACAAGCAGACTAACCAGCAGATCAACTAGCAGACTAACCAGCAGGTCAACCAGCAGACTAACCAGCAGATCAACCAGCAGACTAACCAGCAGATCAACCAGCAGACTAACTAGCAGACTAACCAGCAGGTCAACCAGCAGATCAACCAGCAGACTAACCAGCAGGTCAACTAGCAGACTAACCAGCAGATCAACGAGCAGACTAACCAGAAGGTCAACTAGCAGACTAACCAGCAGATCAACCAGCAGACTAACCAGTAGGTCAACTAGCAGACTAACCAGCAGACTAACCAGCAGGTCAACCAGAAGACTAACCAGCACGTCAACCAGCAGACTAACCAGAAGATTAACCAGCAGACTAACCAGCAGGTCAACCAGCAGACTAACCAGCAGATCAACCAGCAGACTAACCAGCAGACTAACCAGCAGGTCAACTAGCAGACTAACCAGAAGACTAACCAGCAGGTCAACCAGCAGGTCAACCAGCAGACTAACAAGCAGACTAACCAGAAGATCAACCAGCAGACTAACCAGCAGGTCAACCAGCAGACAAACCAGAAGATCAACCAGCAGACTAACCAGCAGATCAACCAGCAGACTAACCAGCAGATCAACCAGCAGACTAACAAGCAGACTAATCAGCAGATCAACTAGCAGACTAACCAGCAGGTCAACCAGCAGACTAACCAGAAGATCAACCAGCAGACTAACCAGCAGGTCAACCAGCAGACTAACCAGCAGATCAACCAGCAGACTAACCAGTAGGTCAACTAGCAGACTAACCAGCAGACTAACCAGCAGGTCAACCAGAAGACTAACCAGCACGTCAACCAGCAGACTAACCAGAAGATTAACCAGCAGACTAACCAGCAGGTCAACCAGCAGACTAACCAGCAGATCAACCAGCAGACTAACCAGCAGACTAACCAGCAGGTCAACTAGCAGACTAACCAGCAGGTCAACCAGCAGGTCAACCAGCAGACTAACAAGCAGACTACCCAGAAGATCAACCAGCAGACTAACCAGCAGGTCAACCAGCAGACAAACCAGAAGATCAACCAGCAGACTAACCAGCAGGTCAACCAGCAGACTAACCAGAAGATCAACCAGCAGACTAACCAGCAGGTCCACCAGCAGACTAACCAACAGGTCAACTAGCAGACTAACCAGCAGACTAACCAGCAGGTCAACTAGCAGACTAACCAGCAGGTCAACCAGCAGACTAACCAGCAGACTAACCAGCAGGTCAACCAGCAGACTAACAAGCAGACCAACAAGAAGATCAACCAGCAGACTAACCAGAAGATCAACCAGCAGACTAACCAGCAGGTCCACCAGCAGACTAACCAACAGGTCAACTAGCAGACTAACCAGCAGGTCAACTAGCAGAATAACCAGCAGGTCAACTAGCAGACTACCCAGCAGGTCCACCAGCAGACTAACCAGCAGGTCAACTAGCAGACTAACCAGCAGATCAACCAGCAGACTAACCAGCAGACTTACAAGCAGACTAACCAGCAGATCAACCAGCAGATCAACCAGCAGACTAACCAGCAGACTAACCAGCAGATCAACCAGCAGATCAACCAGCAGACTAACCAGCAGACTAACCAGCAGATCAACCAGCAGACTAACCAGAAGATCAACCAGCAAACTAACCAGCAGGTCAACTAGCAGACTAACCAGCAGATCAACGAGCAGACTAGCCAGCAGGTCAACCAGCAGACTAACCGGCAGGTCAACTAGCAGACTAACCAGCAGGTCAAGCAGCAGACTAACCAGCAGGTCAACCAGCAGACTAACCAGCAGGTCAACTAGCAGACTAACCAGCAGACTAACCAGCAGGTCAACTGGCAGACTAACCAGCAGACTAACCAGCAGATCAACCAGCAGACTAACCGGAAGATCAACCAGCAGATCAACCAAGAGACTAACCAGCAGGTCAACCAAGAGACTAACCAGCAGACTAACCCGCAGGTCAACGAGCAGACAAACCAGCAGACTAACCAGCAGGTCCACCAGCAGACTAACCAACAGGTCAACTAGCAGACAAACCAGCAGACTAACCAGCAGGTCAACTAGCAGACTACCCAGCAGACTAACCAGCAGCTCAACTAGCAGACTAACCAGCAGGTCCACCAGCAGACTAACCAGCAGGTCAACTAGCAGACTAACCAACAGATCAACCAGCAGACTTACAAGCAGACTAACCAGCAGATCAACCAGCAGACTAACCAGCAGGTCAACCAGCAGACTAACCAAAAGATCAACCAGCAGACTAACCAGCAGGTCAACCAGCAGACTAACCAAAAGATCAACCAGCAGACTAACCAGCAGGTCAACTAGCAGACTAACCAGCAGGTCAACCAGCAGACTAACCAGAAGATCAACCAGCAGACTAACCAGCAGGTCAACTAGCAGACTAACCAGCAGGTCAACCAGCAGACTAACCAGCAGATCAACCAGCAGACTAACCAGCAGACTAACCAGCAGACTAACCAGCAGCTCAACCAGCAGACTAACCAGCAGATCAACCAGCAGACTAACCAACAGGTCAACCAGCGGACTAACCAGCAGGTCAACCAGCAGACTAACCAGAAGATCAACCAGCAGACTAACCAGCAGGTCAACTAGCAGACTAACCAGCAGACTAACCAGCAGGTCAACTGGCAGACTAACCAGCAGACTAACCAGCAGATCAACCAGCAGACTAACCGGAAGATCAACCAGCAGATCAAACAAGAGACTAACCAGCAGACTAACCCGCAGGTCAACGAGCAGACAAACCAGCAGACTAACCAGCAGGTCAACTAGCAGACTAACGAGCAGATCAACCAGCAGACTAACCAGCAGGTCAACCAGCAGACTAACCAGCAGGTCAACTAGCAGACTAACCAGCAGATCAACGAGCAGACTAGCCAGCGGGTCAACCAGCAGACTAACCAACAGGTCACCTAGCAGACTAACCAGCAGACTAACCAGCAGATCAACCAGCAGACTAACCAGCAGGTCAACCAGCAGACTAACAAGCAGACTAACCAGCAGATCAACCAGCAGACTAACCAGCAGGTCAACCAGCAGACAAACCAGAAGATCAACCAGCAGACTAACCAGCAGGTCAACCAGCAGACTAACCAGCAGATCAACCAGCAGACTAACCAGCAGATCAACCAGCAGACTAACAAGCAGACTAACCAGCAGATCAACCAGCAGACTAACCAGCAGGTCAACCAGCAGACTAACCAGAAGATCAACCAGCAGACTAACCAGCAGGTCAACCAGCAGACTAACCAGCAGATCAACCAGCAGACTAACCAGCAGGTCAACCAGCAGACTAACTAGCAGACTAACCAGCAGGTCAACCAGCAGATCAACCAGCAGACTAACCAGCAGGTCAACTAGCAGACTAACCAGCAGATCAACGAGCAGACTAACCAGAAGGTCAACTAGCAGACTAACCAGCAGATCAACCAGCAGACTAACCAGTAGGTCAACTAGCAGACTAACCAGCAGACTAACCAGCAGGTCAACCAGAAGACTAACCAGCACGTCAACCAGCAGACTAACCAGAAGATTAACCAGCAGACTAACCAGCAGGTCAACCAGCAGACTAACCAGCAGATCAACCAGCAGACTAACCAGCAGACTAACCAGCAGGTCAACTAGCAGACTAACCAGCAGACTAACCAGCAGGTCAACCAGCAGGTCAACCAGCAGACTAACAAGCAGACTAACCAGAAGATCAACCAGCAGACTAACCAGCAGGTCAACCAGCAGACAAACCAGAAGATCAACCAGCAGACTAACCAGCAGATCAACCAGCAGACTAACCAGCAGATCAACCAGCAGACTAACAAGCAGACTAACCAGCAGATCAACTAGCAGACTAACCAGCAGGTCAACCAGCAGACTAACCAGAAGATCAACCAGCAGACTAACCAGCAGATCAACCAGCAGACTAACCAGCAGGTCAACCAGCAGACTAACCAAAAGATCAACCAGCAGACTAACCAGCAGGTCAACTAGCAGACTAACCAGCAGGTCAACCAGCAGACTAACCAGAAGATCAACCAGCAGACTAACCAGCAGGTCAACTAGCAGACTAACCAGCAGGTCAACCAGCAGACTAACCAGCAGATCAACCAGCAGACTAACCAGCAGACTAACCAGCAGACTAACCAGCAGCTCAACCAGCAGACTAACCAGCAGATCAACCAGCAGACTAACCAGCAGGTCAACCAGCAGACTAACCAGAAGATCAACCAGCAGACTAACCAGCAGGTCAACTAGCAGACTAACCAGCAGACTAACCAGCAGGTCAACTGGCAGACTAACCATCAGACTAACCAGCAGATCAACCAGCAGACTAACCGGAAGATCAACCAGCAGATCAAACAAGAGACTAACCAGCAGACTAACCCGCAGGTCAACGAGCAGACAAACCAGCAGACTAACCAGCAGGTCAACTAGCAGACTAACGAGCAGATAAACCAGCAGACTAACCAGCAGGTCAACCAGCAGACTAACCAGCAGATCAACCTGCAGACTAACCAGCAGGTCAACTAGCAGACTAACCAGCAGATCAACGAGCAGACTAGCCAGCGGGTCAACCAGCAGACTAACCAACAGGTCACCTAGCAGACTAACCAGCAGACTAACCAGCAGATCAACCAGCAGACTAACCAGCAGGTCAACCAGCAGACTAACCAGAAGATCAACCAGCAGACTAACCAGCAGGTCAACCAGCAGACTAACCAGCAGATCAACCAGCAGACTAACCAGCAGGTCAACCAGCAGACTAACTAGCAGACTAACCAGCAGGTCAACCAGCAGATCAACCAGCAGACTAACCAGCAGGTCAACTAGCAGACTAACCAGCAGATCAACGAGCAGACTAACCAGAAGGTCAACTAGCAGACTAACCAGCAGATCAACCAGCAGACTAACCAGTAGGTCAACTAGCAGACTAACCAGCAGACTAACCAGCAGGTCAACCAGAAGACTAACCAGCACGTCAACCAGCAGACTAACCAGAAGATTAACCAGCAGACTAACCAGCAGGTCAACCAGCAGACTAACCAGCAGGTCAACCAGCAGACTAACAAGCAGACTAACCAGAAGATCAACCAGCAGACTAACCAGCAGGTCAACCAGCAGACAAACCAGAAGATCAACCAGAAGACTAACCAGCAGGTCAACCAGCAGACTAACCAGAAGATCAACCAGCAGACTAACCAGCAGGTCAACCAGCAGACTAACCAGAAGATCAACCAGCAGACTAACCAGCAGGTCAACCAGCAGACTAACTAGCAGACTAACCAGCAGGTCAACCAGCAGATCAACCAGCAGACTAACCAGCAGGTCAACCAGAAGACTAACCAGCACGTCAACCAGCAGACTAACCAGAAGATTAACCAGCAGGTCAACCAGCAGACTAACCAGCAGGTCAACTAGCAGACTAACCAGCAGGTCAACCAGCAGACTAACCAGCAGACTAACCAGCAGGTCAACCAGCAGACTAACTAGCAGACTAACCAGCAGGTCAACCAGCAGATCAACCAGCAGACTAACTAGCAGATCAACCAGCAGACTAACCGGAAGATCAACCAGCAGATCAACCAAGAGACTAACCAGCAGGTCAACCAAGAGACTAACCAGCAGACTAACCCGCAGGTCAACGAGCAGACAAACCAGCAGACTAACCAGCAGGTCCACCAGCAGACTAACCAACAGGTCAACTAGCAGACTAACCAGCAGACTAACCAGCAGGTCAACTAGCAGACTACCCAGCAGACTAACCAGCAGCTCAACTAGCAGACTAACCAGCAGGTCCACCAGCAGACTAACCAGCAGGTCAACTAGCAGACTAACCAGCAGAACAACCAGCAGACTAACCAGCAGACTAACCAGCAGATCAACCAGCAGACTTACAAGCAGACTAACCAGCAGATCAACCAGCAGACTAACCAGCAGGTCAACCAGCAGACTAACCAAAAGATCAACCAGCAGACTAACCAGCAGGTCAACCAGCAGACTAACCAGCAGGTCAACTAGCAGACTAACCAGCAGAACAACCAGCAGACTAACCAGCAGACTAACCAGCAGATCAACCAGCAGACTTACAAGCAGACTAACCAGCAGATCAACCAGCAGACTAACCAGCAGGTCAACCAGCAGACTAACCAAAAGATCAACCAGCAGACTAACCAGCAGGTCAACCAGCAGACTAACCAGCAGACTAACCAGCAGACTAACCAGCAGCTCAACCAGCAGACTAACCAGCAGATCAACCTGCAGACTAACCAGCAGGTCAACTAGCAGACTAACCAGCAGATCAACGAGCAGAATAGCCAGCGGGTCAACCAGCAGACTAACCAGCAGGTCAACTAGAAAACTAACCAGCAGACTAACCAACAGGTCATCTAGCAGACTAACCAGCAGACTGACCAGCAGATCAACCAGCAGACTAACCAGCAGGTCATCCAGCAGACTAACAAGCAGACTAACCAGCAGATCAACCAGCAGACTAACCAGCAGGTCAACCAGCAGACTAACCAAGAGACTAACCAGCAGACTAACCAGCAGATCAACCAGCAGACTAACCAGAAGATCAACCAGCAAACTAACCAGCAGGTCAACTAACAGACTAACCAGCAGACTAACCAACAGGTCAACTAGCAGACTAACAAGCAGACTAACCAGCAGATCAACGAGCAGACTAGCCAGCAGGTCAACCAGCAGACTAACCAGATGATCAACCAGCAGACTAACCAGAAAATCAACCATCAGACTAACCAGCAGGTCAACCAGCAGACTAACCAAGAGACTAACCAGCAGACTAACCAAGAGACTCACCACCAGACTAACCAGCAGATCAACGAGCAGACTAACCAGAAGATCAACCAGCAAACTAACCAGCAGGCCAACTAGCAGACTAACCAGCAGACTAACCAGCAGGTCAACCAGCAGACTAACCAGTAGGTCAACTAGCAGACTAACCAGCAGACTAACCAGCAGGTCAACCAGAAGACTAACCAGCACGTCAACCAGCAGACTAACCAGAATATTAACCAGCATACTAACCAGCAGGTCAACCAGCAGACTAACCAGCAGATCAACCAGCAGACTAACCAGCAGACTAACCAGCAGGTCAACCAGCAGACTAACCAGCAGACTAACTAGCAGGTCAACTAGCAGACTAACCAGCAGATCAACCAGCAGACTAACCAGCAGGTCAACCAGCAGACTAACCAGCAGATCAACCTGCAGACTAACCAGCAGGTCAACTAGCAGACTAACCAGCAGATCAACGAGCAGAATAGCCAGCGGGTCAACCAGCAGACTAACCAGCAGGTCAACTAGCAAACTAACCAGCAGACTAACCAACAGGTCACCTAGCAGACTAACCAGCAGACTGACCAGCAGATCAACCAGCAGACTAACCAGCAGGTCAACCAGCAGACTAACAAGCAGACTAACCAGCAGATCAACCAGCAGACTAACCAGCAGGTCAACCAGCAGACTAACCAAGAGACTAACCAGCAGACTAACCAGCAGATCAACCAGCAGACTAACTAGACGATCAACCAGCAAACTAACCAGCAGGTCAACTAACAGACTAACCAGCAGACTAACCAACAGGTCAACTAGCAGACTAACAAGCAGACTAACCAGCAGATCAACGAGCAGACTAGCCAGCAGGTCAACCAGCAGACTAACCAGAAAATCAACCATCAGACTAACCAGCAGGTCAACCAGCAGACTAACCAAGAGACTAACCAGCAGACTAACCAAGAGACTCACCACCAGACTAACCAGCAGATCAACGAGCAGACTAACCAGAAGATCAACCAGCAAACTAACCAGCAGGCCAACTAGCAGACTAACCAGCAGACTAAAAAGCAGACTAACCAGCAGATCAACGAGCAGACTAGCCAGCAGGTCAACCAGCAGACTAACCAGCAGATCAACCAGCAGACTAACCAGCAGGTCAACCAGCAGACTAACTAGCAGACTAACCGGCAGATCAACCAGCAGGTCAACCAGCAGATCAACGAGCAGACTAACCAGCAGGTCAACCAGACGACTAACCAGCAGGTCAACTAGCAAACTGACCAACAGACTAACAAGCAGACTAACCAGCAGACTAACCAGCAGGTCAACTAGCAGACTAACCAGCAGATCAACGAGCAGACTAACCAGCAGGTCAACCAGCAGACTAACCAGAAGGTCAACTAGCAGACTAACCAGCAGATCAACCAGCAGACAAACCAGTAGGTCAACTAGCAGACTAACCAGCAGACTGACCAGCAGGTCAACCAGAGGACTAACCAGCACGTCAACCAGCAGACTAACCAGCAGGTCAACCAGCATACTAACCAGAAGATCAACCAGAAGATCAACCAGCAGACTAACCAGCAGGTCAACCAGCAGACTAACCAGCAGATCAACCAGAAGATCAACCAGCAGACTAACCAGCAGGTCAACCAGCAGACTAACCAGCAGATCAACCAGCAGACTAACCAGCAGATAAACCAGCAGACTAACCAAAAGATCAACCAGCAGACTAACCAGCAGGTCAACTAGCAGACTAACCAGCAGGTCAACCAGAAGACAAACCAGCAGGTCAACCAGCAGACTAACCAGAAGATCAACCAGCAGGTCAACTAGCAGACTAACCAGCAGGTCAACCAGCAGACTAACCAGCAGATCAACCAGCAGACTAACCAGCAGACTAACCAGCAGGTCAACCAGCAGACTAACCAGCAGGTCAACCAGCAGATCAACCAGCAGACTAACCAGCAGGTCAACCAGCAGACTAACAAGCAAACTAACCAGAAGATCAACCAGCAGACTAACCAGCAGGTCAACCAGCAGACTAACCAGAAGATCAACCAGCAGACTAACCAGCAGGTCCACCAGCAGACTAACCAACAGGTCAACTAGCAGACTAACCAGCAGACTAACCAGCAGGTCAACTAGCAGACTAACCAGCAGGTCAACCAGCAGACTAACCAGCAGGTCAACCAGCAGATCAACCAGCAGACTAACCAGCAGGTCAACCAGCAGACTAACAAGCAGACTAACCAGAAGATCAACCAGCAGACTAACCAGCAGGTCAACCAGCAGACTAACCAGAAGATCAACCAGCAGACTAACCAGCAGGTCCACCAGCAGACTAACCAACAGGTCAACTAGCAGACTAACCAGCAGACTAACCAGCAGGTCAACTAGCAGAATAACCAGCAGGTCAACTAGCAGACTAACCAGCAGGTCAACTAGCAGACTAACCAGCAGACTAACCAGCAGGTCCACCAGCAGACTAACCAGCAGGTCAACTAGCAGACTAACCAGCAGAACAACCAGCAGACTAACCAGCAGATCAACCAGCAGACTAACCAGCAGGTCAACTAGCAGACTAACCAGCAGACTAACCAGCAGGTCAACTGGCAGACTAACCAGCAGACTAACCAGCAGATCAACCAGTAGACTAACCGGAAGATCAACCAGCAGATCAAACAAGAGACTAACCAGCAGACTAACCCGCAGGTCAACGAGCAGACAAACCAGCAGACTTACCAGCAGGTCAACCTGCAGACTAACCAGCAGGTCAACTAGCAGACTAACCAGCAGATCAACGAGCAGACTAGCCAGCGGGTCAACCAGCAGACTAACCAACAGGTCACCTAGCAGACTAACCAGCAGATCAACCAGCAGACTAACCAGCAGGTCAACCAGCAGACTAACCAGCAGATCAACCAGCAGACTAACCAGCAGATCAACCAGCAGACTAACAAGCAGACTAACCAGCAGATCAACCAGCAGACTAACCAGCAGGTCAACCAGCAGACTAACCAGCAGGTCAACCAGCAGACTAACCAGCAGATCAACCAGCAGACTAACCAGCAGGTCAACCAGCAGACTAACCAGCAGGTCAACCAGCAGATCAACCAGCAGACTAACCAGCAGGTCAACTAGCAGACTAACCAGCAGATCAACGAGCAGACTAACCAGAAGGTCAACTAGCAGACTAACCAGCAGATCAACCAGCAGACTAACCAGTAGGTCAACTAGCAGACAAACCAGCAGACTAACCAGCAGGTCAACCAGAAGACTAACCAGCAGGTCAACCAGCAGACTAACCAGCAGACTAACCAGCAGGTCAACCAGCAGACTAACCAGAAGATCAACCAGCAGACTAACCAGCAGGTCAACTAGCAGACTAACCAGCAGACTAACCAGCAGCTCAACCAGCAGACTAACCACCAGATCAACCAGCAGACTAACCAACAGTTCAACCAGCAGACTAACCAGCAGGTCAACCAGCAGACTAACCAGCAGATCAACCAGCAGACTAACCAGTAGGTCAACTAGCAGACTAACCAGCAGACTAACCAGCAGGTCAACCAGAAGACTAACCAGCACGTCAACCAGCAGACTAACCAGAATATTAACCAGCATACTAACCAGCAGGTCAACCAGCAGACTAACCAGCAGATCAACCAGCAGACTAACCAGCAGACTAACCAGCAGGTCAACCAGCAGACTAACCAGCAGACTAACTAGCAGGTCAACTAGCAGACTAACCAGCAGGTCAACCAGCAGACTAAACAGCAGACTAACCAGCAGGTCAACCAGCAGACTAACAAGCAGACCAACCAGAAGATCAACCAGCAGACTAACCAGAAGATCAACCAGCAGACTAACCAGCAGGTCCACCAGCAGACTAACCAACAGGTCAACTAGCAGACTAACCAGCAGGTCAACTAGCAGAATAACCAGCAGGTCAACTAGCAGACTACCCAGCAGACTAACCAGCAGCTCAACTAGCAGACTAACCAGCAGGTCCACCAGCAGACTAACCAGCAGGTCAATTAGCAGACTAACCAGCAGATCAACCAGCAGACTAACCAGCAGACTTACAAGCAGACTAACCAGCAGATCAACCAGCAGATCAACCAGCAGACTAACCAGAAGATCAACCAGCAAACTAACCAGCAGGTCAACTAGCAGACTAACCAGCAGACTAACCAGCAGATCAACGAGCAGACTAGCCAGCAGGTCAACCAGCAGACTAACCGGCAGGTCAACTAGCAGACTAACCAGCAGGTCAAGCAGCAGACTAACCAGCAGGTCAACTAGCAGACTAACCAGCAGACTAACCAGCAGGTCAACTGGCAGACAAACCAGCAGACTAACCAGCAGGTCCACCAGCAGACTAACCAACAGGTCAACTAGCAGACTAACCAGCAGACTAACCAGCAGGTCAACTAGCAGACTACCCAGCAGACTAACCAGCAGCTCAACTAGCAGACTAACCAGCAGGTCAACTAGCAGACTAACCAGCAGATCAACCAGCAGACTTACAAGCAGGTCAACTAGCAGACTAACCAGCAGACTAACCAGCAGGTCAACTGGCAGACTAACCAGCAGACTAACTAGCAGATCAACCAGCAGACTAACCGGAAGATCAACCAGCAGATCAACCAAGAGACTAACCAGCAGGTCAACCAAGAGACTAACCAGCAGACTAACCCGCAGGTCAACGAGCAGACAAACCAGCAGACTAACCAGCAGGTCCACCAGCAGACTAACCAACAGGTCAACTAGCAGACTAACCAGCAGACTAACCAGCAGGTCAACTAGCAGACTACCCAGCAGACTAACCAGCAGCTCAACCAGCAGACTAACCAGCAGGTCAACTAGCAGACTAACCAGCAGATCAACCAGCAGACTTACAAGCAGACTAACCAGCAGATCAACCAGCAGACTAACCAGCAGGTCAACCAGCAGACTAACCAAAAGATCAACCAGCAGACTAACCAGCAGGTCAACTAGCAGACTAACCAGCAGGTCAACCAGCAGACTAACCAGAAGATAAACCAGCAGACTAACCAGCAGGTCAACTAGCAGACTAACCAGCAGGTCAACCAGCAGACTAACCAGCAGATCAACCAGCAGACTAACCAGCAGACTAACCAGCAGCTCAACCAGCAGACTAACCAGCAGATCAACCAGCAGACTAACCAACAGGTCAACCAGCGGACTAACCAGCAGGTCAACCAGCAGACTAACCAGAAGATCAACCAGCAGACTAACCAGCAGGTCAACTAGCAGACTAACCAGCAGACTAACCAGCAGGTCAACTGGCAGACTAACCAGCAGACTAACCAGCAGATCAACCAGCAGACTAACCGGAAGATCAACCAGCAGATCAAACAAGAGACTAACCAGCAGACTAACCCGCAGGTCAACGAGCAGACAAACCAGCAGACTAACCAGCAGGTCAACTAGCAGACTAACGAGCAGATCAACCAGCAGACTAACCAGCAGGTCAACCAGCAGACATACCAGCAGGTCAACTAGCAGACTAACCAGCAGATCAACGAGCAGACTAGCCAGCGGGTCAACCAGCAGACTAACCAACAGGTCACCTAGCAGACTAACCAGCAGACTAACCAGCAGACTAACAAGCAGACTAACCAGCAGATCAACCAGCAGACTAACCAGCAGGTCAACCAGCAGACAAACCAGAAGATCAACCAGCAGACTAACCAGCAGGTCAACCAGCAGACTAACCAGCAGATCAACCAGCAGACTAACCAGCAGATCAACCAGCAGACTAACAAGCAGACTAACCAGCAGATCAACCAGCAGACTAACCAGCAGGTCAACCAGCAGACTAACCAGAAGATCAACCTGCAGACTAACCAGCAGGTCAACCAGCAGACTAACCAGCAGATCAACCAGCAGACTAACCAGCAGGTCAACCAGCAGACTAACTAGCAGACTAACCAGCAGGTCAACCAGCAGATCAACCAGCAGACTAACCAGCAGGTCAACTAGCAGACTAACCAGCAGATCAACGAGCAGACTAACCAGAAGGTCAACTAGCAGACTAACCAGCAGATCAACCAGCAGACTAACCAGTAGGTCAACTAGCAGACTAACCAGCAGACTAACCAGCAGGTCAACCAGAAGACTAACCAGCACGTCAACCAGCAGACTAACCAGAAGATTAACCAGCAGACTAACCAGCAGGTCAACCAGCAGACTAACCAGCAGATCAACCAGCAGACTAACCAGCAGACTAACCAGCAGGTCAACTAGCAGACTAACCAGCAGACTAACCAGCAGGTCAACCAGCAGGTCAACCAGCAGACTAACAAGCAGACTAACCAGAAGATCAACCAGCAGACTAACCAGCAGGTCAACCAGCAGACAAACCAGAAGATCAACCAGCAGACTACCCAGCAGATCAACCAGCAGACTAACCAGCAGATCAACCAGCAGACTAACAAGCAGACTAACCAGCAGATCAACTAGCAGACTAACCAGCAGGTCAACCAGCAGACTAACCAGCAGATCAACCAGCAGACTAACCAGCAGATCAACCAGCAGACTAACTAGCAGACTAACCAGCAGGTCAACCAGCAGATCAACCAGCAGACTAACCAGCAGGTCAACTAGCAGACTAACCAGCAGATCAACGAGCAGACTAACCAGAAGGTCAACTAGCAGACTAACCAGCAGATCAACCAGCAGACTAACCAGTAGGTCAACTAGCAGACTAACCAGCAGACTAACCAGCAGGTCAACCAGAAGACTAACCAGCACGTCAACCAGCAGACTAACCAGAAGATTAACCAGCAGACTAACCAGCAGGTCAACCAGCAGACTAACCAGCAGATCAACCAGCAGACTAACCAGCAGACTAACCAGCAGGTCAACTAGCAGACTAACCAGAAGACTAACCAGCAGGTCAACCAGCAGGTCAACCAGCAGACTAACAAGCAGACTAACCAGAAGATCAACCAGCAGACTAACCAGCAGGTCAACCAGCAGACAAACCAGAAGATCAACCAGCAGACTAACCAGCAGATCAACCAGCAGACTAACCAGCAGATCAACCAGCAGACTAACCAGCAGACTAATCAGCAGATCAACTAGCAGACTAACCAGCAGGTCAACCAGCAGACTAACCAGAAGATCAACCAGCAGACTAACCAGCAGGTCAACCAGCAGACTAACCAGCAGATCAACCAGCAGACTAACCAGTAGGTCAACTAGCAGACTAACCAGCAGACTAACCAGCAGGTCAACCAGAAGACTAACCAGCACGTCAACCAGCAGACTAACCAGAAGATTAACCAGCAGACTAACCAGCAGGTCAACCAGCAGACTAACCAGCAGATCAACCAGCAGACTAACCAGCAGACTAACCAGCAGGTCAACTAGCAGACTAACCAGCAGGTCAACCAGCAGGTCAACCAGCAGACTAACAAGCAGACTACCCAGAAGATCAACCAGCAGACTAACCAGCAGGTCAACCAGCAGACAAACCAGAAGATCAACCAGCAGACTAACCAGCAGGTCAACCAGCAGACTAACCAGAAGATCAACCAGCAGACTAACCAGCAGGTCCACCAGCAGACTAACCAACAGGTCAACTAGCAGACTAACCAGCAGACTAACCAGCAGGTCAACTAGCAGACTAACCAGCAGGTCAACCAGCAGACTAACCAGCAGACTAACCAGCAGGTCAACCAGCAGACTAACAAGCAGACCAACAAGAAGATCAACCAGCAGACTAACCAGAAGATCAACCAGCAGACTAACCAGCAGGTCCACCAGCAGACTAACCAACAGGTCAACTAGCAGACTAACCAGCAGGTCAACTAGCAGAATAACCAGCAGGTCAACTAGCAGACTACCCAGCAGTCTAACCAGCAGCTAAACTAGCAGACTAACCAGCAGGTCCACCAGCAGACTAACCAGCAGGTCAACTAGCAGACTAACCAGCAGATCAACCAGCAGACTAACCAGCAGACTTACAAGCAGACTAACCAGCAGATCAACCAGCAGATCAACCAGCAGACTAACCAGCAGACTAACCAGCAGATCAACCAGCAGATCAACCAGCAGACTAACCAGCAGACTAACCAGCAGATCAACCAGCAGACTAACCAGAAGATCAACCAGCAAACTAACCAGCAGGTCAACTAGCAGACTAACCAGCAGATCAACGAGCAGACTAGCCAGCAGGTCAACCAGCAGACTAACCGGCAGGTCAACTAGCAGACTAACCAGCAGGTCAAGCAGCAGACTAACCAGCAGGTCAACCAGCAGACTAACCAGCAGGTCAACTAGCAGACTAACCAGCAGACTAACCAGCAGGTCAACTGGCAGACTAACCAGCAGACTAACCAGCAGATCAACCAGCAGACTAACCGGAAGATCAACCAGCAGATCAACCAAGAGACTAACCAGCAGGTCAACCAAGAGACTAACCAGCAGACTAACCCGCAGGTCAACGAGCAGACAAACCAGCAGACTAACCAGCAGGTCCACCAGCAGACTAACCAAACGGTCAACTAGCAGACTAACCAGCAGACTAACCAGCAGGTCAACTAGCAGACTACCCAGCAGACTAACCAGCAGCTCAACTAGCAGACTAACCAGCAGGTCCACCAGCAGACTAACCAGCAGGTCAACTAGCAGACTAACCAGCAGATCAACCAGCAGACTTACAAGCAGACTAACCAGCAGATCAACCAGCAGACTAACCAGCAGGTCAACCAGCAGACTAACCAAAAGATCAACCAGCAGACTAACCAGCAGGTCAACTAGCAGACTAACCAGCAGGTCAACCAGCAGACTAACCAGAAGATCAACCAGCAGACTAACCAGCAGGTCAACTAGCAGACTAACCAGCAGGTCAACCAGCAGACTAACCAGCAGATCAACCAGCAGACTAACCAGCAGACTAACCAGCAGACTAACCAGCAGCTCAACCAGCAGACTAACCAGCAGATCAACCAGTAGACTAACCGGAAGATCAACCAGCAGATCAAACAAGAGACTAACCAGCAGACTAACCCGCAGGTCAACGAGCAGACAAACCAGCAGACTTACCAGCAGGTCAACTAGCAGACTAACGAGCAGATCAACCAGCAGACTAACCAGCAGGTCAACCAGCAGACTAACCAGCAGATCAACCTGCAGACTAACCAGCAGGTCAACTAGCAGACTAACCAGCAGATCAACGAGCAGACTAGCCAGCGGGTCAACCAGCAGACTAACCAACAGGTCACCTAGCAGACTAACCAGCAGATCAACCAGCAGACTAACCAGCAGGTCAACCAGCAGACTAACCAGCAGATCAACCAGCAGACTAACCAGCAGGTCAACCAGCAGACTAACCAGCAGGTCAACCAGCAGATCAACCAGCAGACTAACCAGCAGGTCAACTAGCAGACTAACCAGCAGATCAACGAGCAGACTAACCAGAAGGTCAACTAGCAGACTAACCAGCAGATCAACCAGCAGACTAACCAGTAGGTCAACTAGCAGACAAACCAGCAGACTAACCAGCAGGTCAACCAGAAGACTAACCAGCAGGTCAACCAGCAGACTAACCAGCAGACTAACCAGCAGGTCAACCAGCAGACTAACCAGAAGATCAACCAGCAGACTAACCAGCAGGTCAACTAGCAGACTAACCAGCAGACTAACCAGCAGCTCAACCAGCAGACTAACCACCAGATCAACCAGCAGACTAACCAACAGTTCAACCAGCAGACTAACCAGCAGGTCAACCAGCAGACTAACCAGCAGATCAACCAGCAGACTAACCAGTAGGTCAACTAGCAGACTAACCAGCAGACTAACCAGCAGGTCAACCAGAAGACTAACCAGCACGTCAACCAGCAGACTAACCAGAATATTAACCAGCATACTAACCAGCAGGTCAACCAGCAGACTAACCAGCAGATCAACCAGCAGACTAACCAGCAGACTAACCAGCAGGTCAACCAGCAGACTAACCAGCAGACTAACTAGCAGGTCAACTAGCAGACTAACCAGCAGGTCAACCAGCAGACTAAACAGCAGACTAACCAGCAGGTCAACCAGCAGACTAACAAGCAGACCAACCAGAAGATCAACCAGCAGACTAACCAGAAGATCAACCAGCAGACTAACCAGCAGGTCCACCAGCAGACTAACCAACAGGTCAACTAGCAGACTAACCAGCAGGTCAACTAGCAGAATAACCAGCAGGTCAACTAGCAGACTACCCAGCAGACTAACCAGCAGCTCAACTAGCAGACTAACCAGCAGGTCCACCAGCAGACTAACCAGCAGGTCAACCAGCAGACTAACAAGCAGACTAACCAGCAGATCAACTAGCAGACTAACCAGCAGGTCAACCAGCAGACTAACCAGCAGATCAACCAGCAGACTAACCAGCAGGTCAACTAGCAGACTAACCAGCAGGTCCACCAGCAGACTAACCAGCAGGTCAACCAGCAGACTAACCAGCAGATCAACCAGCAGACTAATCAGCAGACTAACCAGCAGGTCAACTAGCAGACTAACCAGCAGACTAACCAGCAGGTCAACCAGCAGGTCAACCAGCAGACTAACAAGCAGACTAACCAGAAGATCAACCAGCAGACTAACCAGCAGGTCAACCAGCAGACAAACCAGAAGATCAACCAGCAGACTACCCAGCAGATCAACCAGCAGACTAACCAGCAGATCAACCAGCAGACTAACAAGCAGACTAACCAGCAGATCAACTAGCAGACTAACCAGCAGGTCAACCAGCAGACTAACCAGCAGATCAACCAGCAGACTAACCAGCAGATCAACCAGCAGACTAACTAGCAGACTAACCAGCAGGTCAACCAGCAGATCAACCAGCAGACTAACCAGCAGGTCAACTAGCAGACTAACCAGCAGATCAACGAGCAGACTAACCAGAAGGTCAACTAGCAGACTAACCAGCAGATCAACCAGCAGACTAACCAGTAGGTCAACTAGCAGACTAACCAGCAGACTAACCAGCAGGTCAACCAGAAGACTAACCAGCACGTCAACCAGCAGACTAACCAGAAGATTAACCAGCAGACTAACCAGCAGGTCAACCAGCAGACTAACCAGCAGATCAACCAGCAGACTAACCAGCAGGTCAACTAGCAGACTAACCAGAAGACTAACCAGCAGGTCAACCAGCAGGTCAACCAGCAGACTAACAAGCAGACTAACCAGAAGATCAACCAGCAGACTAACCAGCAGGTCAACCAGCAGACAAACCAGAAGATCAACCAGCAGACTAACCAGCAGATCAACCAGCAGACTAACCAGCAGATCAACCAGCAGACTAACCAGCAGACTAATCAGCAGATCAACTAGCAGACTAACCAGCAGGTCAACCAGCAGACTAACCAGAAGATCAACCAGCAGACTAACCAGCAGGTCAACCAGCAGACTAACCAGCAGATCAACCAGCAGACTAACCAGTAGGTCAACTAGCAGACTAACCAGCAGACTAACCAGCAGGTCAACCAGAAGACTAACCAGCACGTCAACCAGCAGACTAACCAGAAGATTAACCAGCAGACTAACCAGCAGGTCAACCAGCAGACTAACCAGCAGATCAACCAGCAGACTAACCAGCAGACTAACCAGCAGGTCAACTAGCAGACTAACCAGCAGGTCAACCAGCAGGTCAACCAGCAGACTAACAAGCAGACTACCCAGAAGATCAACCAGCAGACTAACCAGCAGGTCAACCAGCAGACAAACCAGAAGATCAACCAGCAGACTAACCAGCAGGTCAACCAGCAGACTAACCAGAAGATCAACCAGCAGACTAACCAGCAGGTCCACCAGCAGACTAACCAACAGGTCAACTAGCAGACTAACCAGCAGACTAACCAGCAGGTCAACTAGCAGACTAACCAGCAGGTCAACCAGCAGACTAACCAGCAGACTAACCAGCAGGTCAACCAGCAGACTAACAAGCAGACCAACAAGAAGATCAACCAGCAGACTAACCAGAAGATCAACCAGCAGACTAACCAGCAGGTCCACCAGCAGACTAACCAACAGGTCAACTAGCAGACTAACCAGCAGGTCAACTAGCAGAATAACCAGCAGGTCAACTAGCAGACTACCCAGCAGTCTAACCAGCAGCTAAACTAGCAGACTAACCAGCAGGTCCACCAGCAGACTAACCAGCAGGTCAACTAGCAGACTAACCAGCAGATCAACCAGCAGACTAACCAGCAGACTTACAAGCAGACTAACCAGCAGATCAACCAGCAGATCAACCAGCAGACTAACCAGCAGACTAACCAGCAGATCAACCAGCACGTCAACCAGCAGACTAACCAGAATATTAACCAGCATACTAACCAGCAGGTCAACCAGCAGACTAACCAGCAGATCAACCAGCAGACTAACCAGCAGACTAACCAGCAGGTCAACCAGCAGACTAACCAGCAGACTAACTAGCAGGTCAACTAGCAGACTAACCAGCAGGTCAACCAGCAGACTAAACAGCAGACTAACCAGCAGGTCAACCAGCAGACTAACAAGCAGACCAACCAGAAGATCAACCAGCAGACTAACCAGAAGATCAACCAGCAGACTAACCAGCAGGTCCACCAGCAGACTAACCAACAGGTCAACTAGCAGACTAACCAGCAGGTCAACTAGCAGAATAACCAGCAGGTCAACTAGCAGACTACCCAGCAGACTAACCAGCAGCTCAACTAGCAGACTAACCAGCAGGTCCACCAGCAGACTAACCAGCAGGTCAATTAGCAGACTAACCAGCAGATCAACCAGCAGACTAACCAGCAGACTTACAAGCAGACTAACCAGCAGATCAACCAGCAGATCAACCAGCAGACTAACCAGAAGATCAACCAGCAAACTAACCAGCAGGTCAACTAGCAGACTAACCAGCAGACTAACCAGCAGATCAACGAGCAGACTAGCCAGCAGGTCAACCAGCAGACTAACCGGCAGGTCAACTAGCAGACTAACCAGCAGGTCAAGCAGCAGACTAACCAGCAGGTCAACTAGCAGACTAACCAGCAGACTAACCAGCAGGTCCACCAGCAGACTAACCAACAGGTCAACTAGCAGACTAACCAGCAGACTAACCAGCAGGTCAACTAGCAGACTACCCAGCAGACTAACCAGCAGCTCAACTAGCAGACTAACCAGCAGGTCAACTAGCAGACTAACCAGCAGATCAACCAGCAGACTTACAAGCAGGTCAACTAGCAGACTAACCAGCAGACTAACCAGCAGGTCAACTGGCAGACTAACCAGCAGACTAACTAGCAGATCAACCAGCAGACTAACCGGAAGATCAACCAGCAGATCAACCAAGAGACTAACCAGCAGGTCAACCAAGAGACTAACCAGCAGACTAACCCGCAGGTCAACGAGCAGACAAACCAGCAGACTAACCAGCAGGTCCACCAGCAGACTAACCAACAGGTCAACTAGCAGACTAACCAGCAGACTAACCAGCAGGTCAACTAGCAGACTACCCAGCAGACTAACCAGCAGCTCAACCACCAGACTAACCAGCAGGTCAACTAGCAGACTAACCAGCAGATCAACCAGCAGACTTACAAGCAGACTAACCAGCAGATCAACCAGCAGACTAACCAGCAGGTCAACCAGCAGACTAACCAAAAGATCAACCAGCAGACTAACCAGCAGGTCAACTAGCAGACTAACCAGCAGGTCAACCAGCAGACTAACCAGAAGATCAACCAGCAGACTAACCAGCAGGTCAACTAGCAGACTAACCAGCAGGTCAACCAGCAGACTAACCAGCAGATCAACCAGCAGACTAACCAGCAGACTAACCAGCAGCTCAACCAGCAGACTAACCAGCAGATCAACCAGCAGACTAACCAACAGGTCAACCAGCGGACTAACCAGCAGGTCAACCAGCAGACTAACCAGAAGATCAACCAGCAGACTAACCAGCAGGTCAACTAGCAGACTAACCAGCAGACTAACCAGCAGGTCAACTGGCAGACTAACCAGCAGACTAACCAGCAGATCAACCAGCAGACTAACCGGAAGATCAACCAGCAGATCAAACAAGAGACTAACCAGCAGACTAACCCGCAGGTCAACGAGCAGACAAACCAGCAGACTAACCAGCAGGTCAACTAGCAGACTAACGAGCAGATCAACCAGCAGACTAACCAGCAGGTCAACCAGCAGACATACCAGCAGGTCAACTAGCAGACTAACCAGCAGATCAACGAGCAGACTAGCCAGCGGGTCAACCAGCAGACTAACCAACAGGTCACCTAGCAGACTAACCAGCAGACTAACCAGCAGACTAACAAGCAGACTAACCAGCAGATCAACCAGCAGACTAACCAGCAGGTCAACCAGCAGACAAACCAGAAGATCAACCAGCAGACTAACCAGCAGGTCAACCAGCAGACTAACCAGCAGATCAACCAGCAGACTAACCAGCAGATCAACCAGCAGACTAACAAGCAGACTAACCAGCAGATCAACCAGCAGACTAACCAGCAGGTCAACCAGCAGACTAACCAGAAGATCAACCTGCAGACTAACCAGCAGGTCAACCAGCAGACTAACCAGCAGATCAACCAGCAGACTAACCAGCAGGTCAACCAGCAGACTAACTAGCAGACTAACCAGCAGGTCAACCAGCAGATCAACCAGCAGACTAACCAGCAGGTCAACTAGCAGACTAACCAGCAGATCAACGAGCAGACTAACCAGAAGGTCAACTAGCAGACTAACCAGCAGATCAACCAGCAGACTAACCAGTAGGTCAACTAGCAGACTAACCAGCAGACTAACCAGCAGGTCAACCAGAAGACTAACCAGCACGTCAACCAGCAGACTAACCAGAAGATTAACCAGCAGACTAACCAGCAGGTCAACCAGCAGACTAACCAGCAGATCAACCAGCAGACTAACCAGCAGACTAACCAGCAGGTCAACTAGCAGACTAACCAGCAGACTAACCAGCAGGTCAACCAGCAGGTCAACCAGCAGACTAACAAGCAGACTAACCAGAAGATCAACCAGCAGACTAACCAGCAGGTCAACCAGCAGACAAACCAGAAGATCAACCAGCAGACTACCCAGCAGATCAACCAGCAGACTAACCAGCAGATCAACCAGCAGACTAACAAGCAGACTAACCAGCAGATCAACTAGCAGACTAACCAGCAGGTCAACCAGCAGACTAACCAGCAGATCAACCAGCAGACTAACCAGCAGATCAACCAGCAGACTAACTAGCAGACTAACCAGCAGGTCAACCAGCAGATCAACCAGCAGACTAACCAGCAGGTCAACTAGCAGACTAACCAGCAGATCAACGAGCAGACTAACCAGAAGGTCAACTAGCAGACTAACCAGCAGATCAACCAGCAGACTAACCAGTAGGTCAACTAGCAGACTAACCAGCAGACTAACCAGCAGGTCAACCAGAAGACTAACCAGCACGTCAACCAGCAGACTAACCAGAAGATTAACCAGCAGACTAACCAGCAGGTCAACCAGCAGACTAACCAGCAGATCAACCAGCAGACTAACCAGCAGACTAACCAGCAGGTCAACTAGCAGACTAACCAGAAGACTAACCAGCAGGTCAACCAGCAGGTCAACCAGCAGACTAACAAGCAGACTAACCAGAAGATCAACCAGCAGACTAACCAGCAGGTCAACCAGCAGACAAACCAGAAGATCAACCAGCAGACTAACCAGCAGATCAACCAGCAGACTAACCAGCAGATCAACCAGCAGACTAACAAGCAGACTAATCAGCAGATCAACTAGCAGACTAACCAGCAGGTCAACCAGCAGACTAACCAGAAGATCAACCAGCAGACTAACCAGCAGGTCAACCAGCAGACTAACCAGCAGATCAACCAGCAGACTAACCAGTAGGTCAACTAGCAGACTAACCAGCAGACTAACCAGCAGGTCAACCAGAAGACTAACCAGCACGTCAACCAGCAGACTAACCAGAAGATTAACCAGCAGACTAACCAGCAGGTCAACCAGCAGACTAACCAGCAGATCAACCAGCAGACTAACCAGCAGACTAACCAGCAGGTCAACTAGCAGACTAACCAGCAGGTCAACCAGCAGGTCAACCAGCAGACTAACAAGCAGACTACCCAGAAGATCAACCAGCAGACTAACCAGCAGGTCAACCAGCAGACAAACCAGAAGATCAACCAGCAGACTAACCAGCAGGTCAACCAGCAGACTAACCAGAAGATCAACCAGCAGACTAACCAGCAGGTCCACCAGCAGACTAACCAACAGGTCAACTAGCAGACTAACCAGCAGACTAACCAGCAGGTCAACTAGCAGACTAACCAGCAGGTCAACCAGCAGACTAACCAGCAGACTAACCAGCAGGTCAACCAGCAGACTAACAAGCAGACCAACAAGAAGATCAACCAGCAGACTAACCAGAAGATCAACCAGCAGACTAACCAGCAGGTCCACCAGCAGACTAACCAACAGGTCAACTAGCAGACTAACCAGCAGGTCAACTAGCAGAATAACCAGCAGGTCAACTAGCAGACTACCCAGCAGTCTAACCAGCAGCTAAACTAGCAGACTAACCAGCAGGTCCACCAGCAGACTAACCAGCAGGTCAACTAGCAGACTAACCAGCAGATCAACCAGCAGACTAACCAGCAGACTTACAAGCAGACTAACCAGCAGATCAACCAGCAGATCAACCAGCAGACTAACCAGCAGACTAACCAGCAGATCAACCAGCAGATCAACCAGCAGACTAACCAGCAGACTAACCAGCAGATCAACCAGCAGACTAACCAGAAGATCAACCAGCAAACTAACCAGCAGGTCAACTAGCAGACTAACCAGCAGATCAACGAGCAGACTAGCCAGCAGGTCAACCAGCAGACTAACCGGCAGGTCAACTAGCAGACTAACCAGCAGGTCAAGCAGCAGACTAACCAGCAGGTCAACCAGCAGACTAACCAGCAGGTCAACTAGCAGACTAACCAGCAGACTAACCAGCAGGTCAACTGGCAGACTAACCAGCAGACTAACCAGCAGATCAACCAGCAGACTAACCGGAAGATCAACCAGCAGATCAACCAAGAGACTAACCAGCAGGTCAACCAAGAGACTAACCAGCAGACTAACCCGCAGGTCAACGAGCAGACAAACCAGCAGACTAACCAGCAGGTCCACCAGCAGACTAACCAACAGGTCAACTAGCAGACTAACCAGCAGACTAACCAGCAGGTCAACTAGCAGACTACCCAGCAGACTAACCAGCAGCTCAACTAGCAGACTAACCAGCAGGTCCACCAGCAGACTAACCAGCAGGTCAACTAGCAGACTAACCAGCAGATCAACCAGCAGACTTACAAGCAGACTAACCAGCAGATCAACCAGCAGACTAACCAGCAGGTCAACCAGCAGACTAACCAAAAGATCAACCAGCAGACTAACCAGCAGGTCAACTAGCAGACTAACCAGCAGGTCAACCAGCAGACTAACCAGAAGATCAACCAGCAGACTAACCAGCAGGTCAACTAGCAGACTAACCAGCAGGTCAACCAGCAGACTAACCAGCAGATCAACCAGCAGACTAACCAGCAGACTAACCAGCAGACTAACCAGCAGCTCAACCAGCAGACTAACCAGCAGATCAACCAGCAGACTAACCAACAGGTCAACCAGCGGACTAACCAGCAGGTCAACCAGCAGACTAACCAGAAGATCAACCAGCAGACTAACCAGCAGGTCAACTAGCAGACTAACCAGCAGACTAACCAGCAGGTCAACTGGCAGACTAACCAGCAGACTAACCAGCAGATCAACCAGCAGACTAACCGGAAGATCAACCAGCAGATCAAACAAGAGACTAACCAGCAGACTAACCCGCAGGTCAACGAGCAGACAAACCAGCAGACTAACCAGCAGGTCAACTAGCAGACTAACGAGCAGATCAACCAGCAGACTAACCAGCAGGTCAACCAGCAGACTAACCAGCAGGTCAACTAGCAGACTAACCAGCAGATCAACGAGCAGACTAGCCAGCGGGTCAACCAGCAGACTAACCAACAGGTCACCTAGCAGACTAACCAGCAGACTAACCAGCAGATCAACCAGCAGACTAACCAGCAGGTCAACCAGCAGACTAACAAGCAGACTAACCAGCAGATCAACCAGCAGACTAACCAGCAGGTCAACCAGCAGACAAACCAGAAGATCAACCAGCAGACTAACCAGCAGGTCAACCAGCAGACTAACCAGCAGATCAACCAGCAGACTAACCAGCAGATCAACCAGCAGACTAACAAGCAGACTAACCAGCAGATCAACCAGCAGACTAACCAGCAGGTCAACCAGCAGACTAACCAGAAGATCAACCAGCAGACTAACCAGCAGGTCAACCAGCAGACTAACCAGCAGATCAACCAGCAGACTAACCAGCAGGTCAACCAGCAGACTAACTAGCAGACTAACCAGCAGGTCAACCAGCAGATCAACCAGCAGACTAACCAGCAGGTCAACTAGCAGACTAACCAGCAGATCAACGAGCAGACTAACCAGAAGGTCAACTAGCAGACTAACCAGCAGATCAACCAGCAGACTAACCAGTAGGTCAACTAGCAGACTAACCAGCAGACTAACCAGCAGGTCAACCAGAAGACTAACCAGCACGTCAACCAGCAGACTAACCAGAAGATTAACCAGCAGACTAACCAGCAGGTCAACCAGCAGACTAACCAGCAGATCAACCAGCAGACTAACCAGCAGACTAACCAGCAGGTCAACTAGCAGACTAACCAGCAGACTAACCAGCAGGTCAACCAGCAGGTCAACCAGCAGACTAACAAGCAGACTAACCAGAAGATCAACCAGCAGACTAACCAGCAGGTCAACCAGCAGACAAACCAGAAGATCAACCAGCAGACTAACCAGCAGATCAACCAGCAGACTAACCAGCAGATCAACCAGCAGACTAACAAGCAGACTAACCAGCAGATCAACTAGCAGACTAACCAGCAGGTCAACCAGCAGACTAACCAGAAGATCAACCAGCAGACTAACCAGCAGATCAACCAGCAGACTAACCAGCAGGTCAACCAGCAGACTAACCAAAAGATCAACCAGCAGACTAACCAGCAGGTCAACTAGCAGACTAACCAGCAGGTCAACCAGCAGACTAACCAGAAGATCAACCAGCAGACTAACCAGCAGACTAACCAGCAGACTAACCAGCAGCTCAACCAGCAGACTAACCAGCAGATCAACCAGCAGACTAACCAGCAGGTCAACCAGCAGACTAACCAGAAGATCAACCAGCAGACTAACCAGCAGGTCAACTAGCAGACTAACCAGCAGACTAACCAGCAGGTCAACTGGCAGACTAACCAGCAGACTAACCAGCAGATCAACCAGCAGACTAACCGGAAGATCAACCAGCAGATCAAACAAGAGACTAACCAGCAGACTAACCCGCAGGTCAACGAGCAGACAAACCAGCAGACTAACCAGCAGGTCAACTAGCAGACTAACGAGCAGATAAACCAGCAGACTAACCAGCAGGTCAACCAGCAGACTAACCAGCAGATCAACCTGCAGACTAACCAGCAGGTCAACTAGCAGACTAACCAGCAGATCAACGAGCAGACTAGCCAGCGGGTCAACCAGCAGACTAACCAACAGGTCACCTAGCAGACTAACCAGCAGACTAACCAGCAGATCAACCAGCAGACTAACCAGCAGGTCAACCAGCAGACTAACCAGAAGATCAACCAGCAGACTAACCAGCAGGTCAACCAGCAGACTAACCAGCAGATCAACCAGCAGACTAACCAGCAGGTCAACCAGCAGACTAACTAGCAGACTAACCAGCAGGTCAACCAGCAGATCAACCAGCAGACTAACCAGCAGGTCAACTAGCAGACTAACCAGCAGATCAACGAGCAGACTAACCAGAAGGTCAACTAGCAGACTAACCAGCAGATCAACCAGCAGACTAACCAGTAGGTCAACTAGCAGACTAACCAGCAGACTAACCAGCAGGTCAACCAGAAGACTAACCAGCACGTCAACCAGCAGACTAACCAGAAGATTAACCAGCAGACTAACCAGCAGGTCAACCAGCAGACTAACCAGCAGGTCAACCAGCAGACTAACAAGCAGACTAACCAGAAGATCAACCAGCAGACTAACCAGCAGGTCAACCAGCAGACAAACCAGAAGATCAACCAGAAGACTAACCAGCAGGTCAACCAGCAGACTAACCAGAAGATCAACCAGCAGACTAACCAGCAGGTCAACCAGCAGACTAACCAGAAGATCAACCAGCAGACTAACCAGCAGGTCAACCAGCAGACTAACTAGCAGACTAACCAGCAGGTCAACCAGCAGATCAACCAGCAGACTAACCAGCAGGTCAACCAGAAGACTAACCAGCACGTCAACCAGCAGACTAACCAGAAGATTAACCAGCAGGTCAACCAGCAGACTAACCAGCAGGTCAACTAGCAGACTAACCAGCAGGTCAACCAGCAGACTAACCAGCAGACAAACCAGCAGGTCAACCAGCAGACTAACTAGCAGACTAACCAGCAGGTCAACCAGCAGATCAACCAGCAGACTAACTAGCAGATCAACCAGCAGACTAACCGGAAGATCAACCAGCAGATCAACCAAGAGACTAACCAGCAGGTCAACCAAGAGACTAACCAGCAGACTAACCCGCAGGTCAACGAGCAGACAAACCAGCAGACTAACCAGCAGGTCCACCAGCAGACTAACCAACAGGTCAACTAGCAGACTAACCAGCAGACTAACCAGCAGGTCAACTAGCAGACTACCCAGCAGACTAACCAGCAGCTCAACTAGCAGACTAACCAGCAGGTCCACCAGCAGACTAACCAGCAGGTCAACTAGCAGACTAACCAGCAGAACAACCAGCAGACTAACCAGCAGACTAACCAGCAGATCAACCAGCAGACTTACAAGCAGACTAACCAGCAGATCAACCAGCAGACTAACCAGCAGGTCAACCAGCAGACTAACCAAAAGATCAACCAGCAGACTAACCAGCAGGTCAACCAGCAGACTAACCAGCAGGTCAACTAGCAGACTAACCAGCAGAACAACCAACAGACTAACCAGCAGACTAACCAGCAGATCAACCAGCAGACTTACAAGCAGACTAACCAGCAGATCAACCAGCAGACTAACCAGCAGGTCAACCAGCAGACTAACCAAAAGATCAACCAGCAGACTAACCAGCAGGTCAACCAGCAGACTAACCAGCAGACTAACCAGCAGACTAACCAGCAGCTCAACCAGCAGACTAACCAGCAGATCAACCAGCAGACTAACCAACAGGTCAACCAGCGGACTAACCAGCAGGTCAACCAGCAGACTAACCAGAAGATCAACCAGCAGACTAACCAGCAGGTCAACTAGCAGACTAACCAGCAGACTAACCAGCAGGTCAACTGGCAGACTAACCAGCAGACTAACCAGCAGATCAACCAGCAGACTAACCGGAAGATCAACCAGCAGATCAAACAAGAGACTAACCAGCAGACTAACCCGCAGGTCAACGAGCAGACAAACCAGCAGACTAACCAGCAGGTCAACTAGCAGACTAACGAGCAGATCAACCAGCAGACTAACCAGCAGGTCAACCAGCAGACTAACCAGCAGGTCAACTAGCAGACTAACCAGCAGATCAACGAGCAGACTAGCCAGCGGGTCAACCAGCAGACTAACCAACAGGTCACCTAGCAGACTAACCAGCAGACTAACCAGCAGATCAACCAGCAGACTAACCAGCAGGTCAACCAGCAGACTAACAAGCAGACTAACCAGCAGATCAACCAGCAGACTAACCAGCAGGTCAACCAGCAGACAAACCAGAAGATCAACCAGCAGACTAACCAGCAGGTCAACCAGCAGACTAACCAGCAGATCAACCAGCAGACTAACCAGCAGATCAACCAGCAGACTAACAAGCAGACTAACCAGCAGATCAACCAGCAGACTAACCAGCAGGTCAACCAGCAGACTAACCAGAAGATCAACCAGCAGACTAACCAGCAGGTCAACCAGCAGACTAACCAGCAGATCAACCAGCAGACTAACCAGCAGGTCAACCAGCAGACTAACTAGCAGACTAACCAGCAGGTCAACCAGCAGATCAACCAGCAGACTAACCAGCAGGTCAACTAGCAGACTAACCAGCAGATCAACGAGCAGACTAACCAGAAGGTCAACTAGCAGACTAACCAGCAGATCAACCAGCAGACTAACCAGTAGGTCAACTAGCAGACTAACCAGCAGACTAACCAGCAGGTCAACCAGAAGACTAACCAGCACGTCAACCAGCAGACTAACCAGAAGATTAACCAGCAGACTAACCAGCAGGTCAACCAGCAGACTAACCAGCAGATCAACCAGCAGACTAACCAGCAGACTAACCAGCAGGTCAACTAGCAGACTAACCAGCAGACTAACCAGCAGGTCAACCAGCAGGTCAACCAGCAGACTAACAAGCAGACTAACCAGAAGATCAACCAGCAGACTAACCAGCAGGTCAACCAGCAGACAAACCAGAAGATCAACCAGCAGACTAACCAGCAGATCAACCAGCAGACTAACCAGCAGATCAACCAGCAGACTAACAAGCAGACTAACCAGCAGATCAACTAGCAGACTAACCAGCAGGTCAACCAGCAGACTAACCAGAAGATCAACCAGCAGACTAACCAGCAGATCAACCAGCAGACTAACCAGCAGGTCAACCAGCAGACTAACCAAAAGATCAACCAGCAGACTAACCAGCAGGTCAACTAGCAGACTAACCAGCAGGTCAACCAGCAGACTAACCAGAAGATCAACCAGCAGACTAACCAGCAGGTCAACTAGCAGACTAACCAGCAGGTCAACCAGCAGACTAACCAGCAGATCAACCAGCAGACTAACCAGCAGACTAACCAGCAGACTAACCAGCAGCTCAACCAGCAGACTAACCAGCAGATCAACCAGCAGACTAACCAGCAGGTCAACCAGCAGACTAACCAGAAGATCAACCAGCAGACTAACCAGCAGGTCAACTAGCAGACTAACCAGCAGACTAACCAGCAGGTCAACTGGCAGACTAACCAGCAGACTAACCAGCAGATCAACCAGCAGACTAACCGGAAGATCAACCAGCAGATCAAACAAGAGACTAACCAGCAGACTAACCCGCAGGTCAACGAGCAGACAAACCAGCAGACTAACCAGCAGGTCAACTAGCAGACTAACGAGCAGATAAACCAGCAGACTAACCAGCAGGTCAACCAGCAGACTAACCAGCAGATCAACCTGCAGACTAACCAGCAGGTCAACTAGCAGACTAACCAGCAGATCAACGAGCAGACTAGCCAGCGGGTCAACCAGCAGACTAACCAACAGGTCACCTAGCAGACTAACCAGCAGACTAACCAGCAGATCAACCAGCAGACTAACCAGCAGGTCAACCAGCAGACTAACCAGAAGATCAACCAGCAGACTAACCAGCAGGTCAACCAGCAGACTAACCAGCAGATCAACCAGCAGACTAACCAGCAGGTCAACCAGCAGACTAACTAGCAGACTAACCAGCAGGTCAACCAGCAGATCAACCAGCAGACTAACCAGCAGGTCAACTAGCAGACTAACCAGCAGATCAACGAGCAGACTAACCAGAAGGTCAACTAGCAGACTAACCAGCAGATCAACCAGCAGACTAACCAGTAGGTCAACTAGCAGACTAACCAGCAGACTAACCAGCAGGTCAACCAGAAGACTAACCAGCAGGTCAACCAGCAGACTAACCAGCAGATCAACCAGCAGACTAACCAGCAGATCAACCAGCAGACTAACAAGCAGACTAACCAGCAGATCAACCAGCAGACTAACCAGCAGGTCAACCAGCAGACTAACCAGAAGATCAACCAGCAGACTAACCAGCAGGTCAACCAGCAGACTAACCAGCAGATCAACCAGCAGACTAACCAGCAGGTCAACCAGCAGACTAACCAGCAGGTCAACCAGCAGATCAACCAGCAGACTAACCAGCAGGTCAACTAGCAGACTAACCAGCAGATCAACGAGCAGACTAACCAGAAGGTCAACTAGCAGACTAACCAGCAGATCAACCAGCAGACTAACCAGTAGGTCAACTAGCAGACTAACCAGCAGGTCAACCAGAAGACTAACCAGCAGGTCAACCAGCAGACTAACCAGCAGACTAACCAGCAGGTCAACCAGCAGACTAACCAGAAGATCAACCAGCAGACTAACCAGCAGGTCAACTAGCAGACTAACCAGCAGACTAACCAGCAGCTCAACCGGCAGACTAACCACCAGATCAACCAGCAGACTAACCAACAGGTCAACCAGCAGACTAACCAGCAGGTCAACCAGCAGACTAACCAGCAGATCAACCAGCAGACTAACCAGTAGGTCAACTAGCAGACTAACCAGCAGACTAACCAGCAGGTCAACCAGAAGACTAACCAGCACGTCAACCAGCAGACTAACCAGAATATTAACCAGCATACTAACCAGCAGGTCAACCAGCAGACTAACCAGCAGATCAACCAGCAGACTAACCAGCAGACTAACCAGCAGGTCAACCAGCAGACTAACTAGCAGGTCAACTAGCAGACTAACCAGCAGATCAACCAGCAGACTAACCGGAAGATCAACCAGCAGATCAACCAAGAGACTAACCAGCAGGTCAACCAAGAGACAAACCAGCAGACTAACCAGCAGGTCAACTAGCAGACTAACGAGCAGATCAACCAGCAGACTAACCAGCAGGTCAACCAGCAGACTAACAAGCAGACTAACCAGCAGATCAACCAGCAGACTAACCAGCAGGTCAACCAGCAGACAAACCAGAAGATCAACCAGCAGACTAACCAGCAGGTCAACCAGCAGACTAACCAGCAGATCAACCAGCAGACTAACCAGCAGATCAACCAGCAGACTAACAAGCAGACTAACCAGCAGATCAACCAGCAGACTAACCAGCAGGTCAACCAGCAGACTAACCAGAAGATCAACCAGCAGACTAACCAGCAGGTCAACCAGCAGACTAACCAGCAGATCAACCAGCAGACTAACCAGCAGGTCAACCAGCAGACTAACTAGCAGACTAACCAGCAGGTCAACCAGCAGATCAACCAGCAGACTAACCAGCAGGTCAACTAGCAGACTAAAAAGCAGATCAACGAGCAGACTAACCAGAAGGTCAACTAGCAGACTAACCAGCAGATCAACCAGCAGACTAACCAGTAGGTCAACTAGCAGACTAACCAGCAGACTAACCAGCAGGTCAACCAGAAGACTAACCAGCACGTCAACCAGCAGACTAACCAGAAGATTAACCAGCAGACTAACCAGCAGGTCAACCAGCAGACTAACCAGCAGATCAACCAGCAGACTAACCAGCAGACTAACCAGCAGGTCAACTAGCAGACTAACCAGCAGACTAACCAGCAGGTCAACCAGCAGGTCAACCAGCAGACTAACAAGCAGACTAACCAGAAGATCAACCAGCAGACTAACCAGCAGGTCAACCAGCAGACAAACCAGAAGATCAACCAGCAGACTAACCAGCAGATCAACCAGCAGACTAACCAGCAGATCAACCAGCAGACTAACAAGCAGACTAACCAGCAGATCAACTAGCAGACTAACCAGCAGGTCAACCAGCAGACTAACCAGAAGATCAACCAGCAGACTAACCAGCAGATCAACCAGCAGACTAACCAGCAGGTCAACCAGCAGACTAACCAAAAGATCAACCAGCAGACTAACCAGCAGGTCAACTAGCAGACTAACCAGCAGGTCAACCAGCAGACTAACCAGAAGATCAACCAGCAGACTAACCAGCAGGTCAACTAGCAGACTAACCAGCAGGTCAACCAGCAGACTAACCAGCAGATCAACCAGCAGACTAACCAGCAGACTAACCAGCAGACTAACCAGCAGCTCAACCAGCAGACTAACCAGCAGATCAACCAGCAGACTAACCAGCAGGTCAACCAGCAGACTAACCAGAAGATCAACCAGCAGACTAACCAGCAGGTCAACTAGCAGACTAACCAGCAGACTAACCAGCAGGTCAACTGGCAGACTAACCAGCAGACTAACCAGCAGATCAACCAGCAGACTAACCGGAAGATCAACCAGCAGATCAAACAAGAGACTAACCAGCAGACTAACCCGCAGGTCAACGAGCAGACAAACCAGCAGACTAACCAGCAGGTCAACTAGCAGACTAACGAGCAGATAAACCAGCAGACTAACCAGCAGGTCAACCAGCAGACTAACCAGCAGATCAACCTGCAGACTAACCAGCAGGTCAACTAGCAGACTAACCAGCAGATCAACGAGCAGACTAGCCAGCGGGTCAACCAGCAGACTAAACAACAGGTCACCTAGCAGACTAACCAGCAGACTAACCAGCAGATCAACCAGCAGACTAACCAGCAGGTCAACCAGCAGACTAACCAGAAGATCAACCAGCAGACTAACCAGCAGGTCAACCAGCAGACTAACCAGCAGATCAACCAGCAGACTAACCAGCAGGTCAACCAGCAGACTAACTAGCAGACTAACCAGCAGGTCAACCAGCAGATCAACCAGCAGACTAACCAGCAGGTCAACTAGCAGACTAACCAGCAGATCAACGAGCAGACTAACCAGAAGGTCAACTAGCAGACTAACCAGCAGATCAACCAGCAGACTAACCAGTAGGTCAACTAGCAGACTAACCAGCAGACTAACCAGCAGGTCAACCAGAAGACTAACCAGCACGTCAACCAGCAGACTAACCAGAAGATTAACCAGCAGACTAACCAGCAGGTCAACCAGCAGACTAACCAGCAGGTCAACCAGCAGGTCAACCAGCAGACTAACAAGCAGACTAACCAGAAGATCAACCAGCAGACTAACCAGCAGGTCAACCAGCAGACAAACCAGAAGATCAACCAGAAGACTAACCAGCAGGTCAACCAGCAGACTAACCAGAAGATCAACCAGCAGACTAACCAGCAGGTCAACCAGCAAACTAACCAGAAGATCAACCAGCAGACTAACCAGCAGGTCAACCAGCAGACTAACTAGCAGACTAACCAGCAGGTCAACCAGCAGATCAACCAGCAGACTAACCAGCAGGTCAACCAGAAGACTAACCAGCACGTCAACCAGCAGACTAACCAGAAGATTAACCAGCAGGTCAACCAGCAGACTAACCAGCAGGTCAACTAGCAGACTAACCAGCAGGTCAACCAGCAGACTAACCAGCAGGTCAACCAGCAGACTAACTAGCAGACTAACCAGCAGGTCAACCAGCAGATCAACCAGCAGACTAACTAGCAGATCAACCAGCAGACTAACCGGAAGATCAACCAGCAGATCAACCAAGAGACTAACCAGCAGGTCAACCAAGAGACTAACCAGCAGACTAACCCGCAGGTCAACGAGCAGACAAACCAGCAGACTAACCAGCAGGTCCACCAGCAGACTAACCAACAGGTCAACTAGCAGACTAACCAGCAGACTAACCAGCAGGTCAACTAGCAGACTACCCAGCAGACTAACCAGCAGCTCAACTAGCAGACTAACCAGCAGGTCCACCAGCAGACTAACCAGCAGGTCAACTAGCAGACTAACCAGCAGAACAACCAGCAGACTAACCAGCAGACTAACCAGCAGATCAACCAGCAGACTTACAAGCAGACTAACCAGCAGATCAACCAGCAGACTAACCAGCAGGTCAACCAGCAGACTAACCAAAAGATCAACCAGCAGACTAACCAGCAGGTCAACCAGCAGACTAACCAGCAGACTAACCAGCAGACTAACCAGCAGCTCAACCAGCAGACTAACCAGCAGATCAACCAGCAGACTAACCAACAGGTCAACCAGCGGACTAACCAGCAGGTCAACCAGCAGACTAACCAGAAGATCAACCAGCAGACTAACCAGCAGGTCAACTAGCAGACTAACCAGCAGACTAACCAGCAGGTCAACTGGCAGACTAACCAGCAGACTAACCAGCAGATCAACCAGCAGACTAACCGGAAGATCAACCAGCAGATCAAACAAGAGACTAACCAGCAGACTAACCCGCAGATCAACGAGCAGACAAACCAGCAGACTAACCAGCAGGTCAACTAGCAGACTAACGAGCAGATCAACCAGCAGACTAACCAGCAGGTCAACCAGCAGACTAACCAGCAGATCAACCTGCAGACTAACCAGCAGGTCAACTAGCAGACTAACCAGCAGATCAACGAGCAGACTAGCCAGCGGGTCAACCAGCAGACTAACCAACAGGTCACCTAGCAGACTAACCAGCAGATCAACCAGCAGACTAACCAGCAGGTCAACCAGCAGACTAACAAGCAGACTAACCAGCAGATCAACCAGCAGACTAACCAGCAGGTCAACCAGCAGACAAACCAGAAGATCAACCAGCAGACTAACCAGCAGGTCAACCAGCAGACTAACCAGCAGATCAACCAGCAGACTAACCAGCAGATCAACCAGCAGACTAACAAGCAGACTAACCAGCAGATCAACCAGCAGACTAACCAGCAGGTCAACCAGCAGACTAACCAGAAGATCAACCAGCAGACTAACCAGCAGGTCAACCAGCAGACTAACCAGCAGATCAACCAGCAGACTAACCAGCAGGTCAACCAGCAGACTAACCAGCAGGTCAACCAGCAGATCAACCAGCAGACTAACCAGCAGGTCAACTAGCAGACTAACCAGCAGATCAACGAGCAGACTAACCAGAAGGTCAACTAGCAGACTAACCAGCAGATCAACCAGCAGACTAACCAGTAGGTCAACTAGCAGACTAACCAGCAGGTCAACCAGAAGACTAACCAGCAGGTCAACCAGCAGACTAACCAGCAGACTAACCAGCAGGTCAACCAGCAGACTAACCAGAAGATCAACCAGCAGACTAACCAGCAGGTCAACTAGCAGACTAACCAGCAGACTAACCAGCAGCTCAACCGGCAGACTAACCACCAGATCAACCAGCAGACTAACCAACAGGTCAACCAGCAGACTAACCAGCAGGTCAACCAGCAGACTAACCAGCAGATCAACCAGCAGACTAACCAGTAGGTCAACTAGCAGACTAACCAGCAGACTAACCAGCAGGTCAACCAGAAGACTAACCAGCACGTCAACCAGCAGACTAACCAGAATATTAACCAGCATACTAACCAGCAGGTCAACCAGCAGACTAACCAGCAGATCAACCAGCAGACTAACCAGCAGACTAACCAGCAGGTCAACCAGCAGACTAACTAGCAGGTCAACTAGCAGACTAACCAGCAGATCAACCAGCAGACTAACCGGAAGATCAACCAGCAGATCAACCAAGAGACTAACCAGCAGGTCAACCAAGAGACAAACCAGCAGACTAACCAGCAGGTCAACTAGCAGACTAACGAGCAGATCAACCAGCAGACTAACCAGCAGGTCAACCAGCAGACTAACCAGCAGATCAACCTGCAGACTAACCAGCAGGTCAACTAGCAGACTAACCAGCAGATCAACGAGCAGAATAGCCAGCGGGTCAACCAGCAGACTAACCAGCAGGTCAACTAGCAAACTAACCAGCAGACTAACCAACAGGTCACCTAGCAGACTAACCAGCAGACTGACCAGCAGATCAACCAGCAGACTAACCAGCAGGTCAACCAGCAGACTAAAAAGCAGACTAACCAGCAGATCAACCAGCAGACTAACCAGCAGGTCAACCAGCAGACTAACCAAGAGACTAACCAGCAGACTAACCAGCAGATCAACCAGCAGACTAACCAGAAGATCAACCAGCAAACTAACCAGCAGGTCAACTAAGAAACTAACCAGCAGACTAACCAACAGGTCAACTAGCAGACTAACAAGCAGACTAACCAGCAGATCAACGAGCAGACTAGCCAGCAGGTCAACCAGCAGACTAACCAGATGATCAACCAGCAGACTAACCAGAAAATCAACCATCAGACTAACCAGCAGGTCAACCAGCAGACTAACCAAGAGACTAACCAGCAGACTAACCAAGAGACTCACCACCAGACTAACCAGCAGATCAACGAGCAGACTAACCAGAAGATCAACCAGCAAACTAACCAGCAGGCCAACTAGCAGACTAACCAGCAGACTAACCAGCAGGTCAACCAGCAGACTAACCAGCAGATCAACCAGCAGACTAACCAGTAGGTCAACTAGCAGACTAACCAGCAGACTAACCAGCAGGTCAACCAGAAGACTAACCAGCACGTCAACCAGCAGACTAACCAGAATATTAACCAGCATACTAACCAGCAGGTCAACCAGCAGACTAACCAGCAGATCAACCAGCAGACTAACCAGCAGACTAACCAGCAGGTCAACCAGCAGACTAACCAGCAGACTAACTAGCAGGTCAACTAGCAGACTAACCAGCAGATCAACCAGCAGACTAACCGGAAGATCAACCAGCAGATCAACCAAGAGACTAACCAGCAGGTCAACCAAGAGACAAACCAGCAGACTAACCAGCAGGTCAACTAGCAGACTAACGAGCAGATCAACCAGCAGACTAACCAGCAGGTCAACCAGCAGACTAACCAGCAGATCAACCTGCAGACTAACCAGCAGGTCAACTAGCAAACTAACCAGCAGACTAACCAACAGGTCACCTAGCAGACTAACCAGCAGACTGACCAGCAGATCAACCAGCAGACTAACCAGCAGGTCAACCAGCAGACTAACAAGCAGACTAACCAGCAGATCAACCAGCAGACTAACCAGCAGGTCAACCAGCAGACTAACCAAGAGACTAACCAGCAGACTAACCAGCAGATCAACCAGCAGACAAACCAGAAGATCAACCAGCAAACTAACCAGCAGGTCAACTAACAGACTAACCAACAGGTCAACTAGCAGACTAACAAGCAGACTAACCAGCAGATCAACGAGCAGACTAGCCAGCAGGTCAACCAGCAGACTAACCAGAAAATCAACCATCAGACTAACCAGCAGGTCAACCAGCAGACTAACCAAGAGACTAACCAGCAGACTAACCAAGAGACTCACCACCAGACTAACCAGCAGATCAACGAGCAGACTAACCAGAAGATCAACCAGCAAACTAACCAGCAGGCCAACTAGCAGACTAACCAGCAGACTAAAAAGCAGACTAACCAGCAGATCAACGAGCAGACTAGCCAGCAGGTCAACCAGCAGACTAACCAGCAGATCAACCAGCAGACTAACCAGCAGGTCAACCAGCAGACTAACTAGCAGACTAACCGGCAGATCAACCAGCAAAACTAACCAGCAGATCAACGAGCAGACGAACCAGCAGGTCAACCAGACGACTAACCAGCAGGTCAACTAGCAAACTGACCAACAGACTAACAAGCAGACTAACCAGCAGACTAACCAGCAGGTCAACTAGCAGACTAACCAGCAGATCAACGAGCAGACTAACCAGCAGGTCAACCAGCAGACTAACCAGAAGGTCAACTAGCAGACTAACCAGCAGATCAACCAGCAGACTAACCAGAAGATCAACCAGAAGATCAACCAGCAGACTAACCAGCAGGTCAACCAGCAGACTAACCAGCAGATCAACCAGAAGATCAACCAGCAGACTAACCAGCAGGTCAACCAGCAGACTAACCAGCAGATCAACCAGCAGACTAACCAGCAGATAAACCAGCAGACTAACCAAAAGATCAACCAGCAGACTAACCAGCAGGTCAACTAGCAGACTAACCAGCAGGTCAACCAGAAGACAAACCAGCAGGTCAACCAGCAGACTAACCAGAAGATCAACCAGCAGGTCAACTAGCAGACTAACCAGCAGGTCAACCAGCAGACTAACCAGCAGATCAACCAGCAGACTAACCAGCAGACTAACCAGCAGGTCAACCAGCAGACTAACCAGCAGGTCAACCAGCAGATCAACCAGCAGACTAACCAGCAGGTCAACCAGCAGACTAACAAGCAAACTAACCAGAAGATCAACCAGCAGACTAACCAGCAGGTCAACTAGCAGACTAACCAGCAGACTAACCAGCAGCTCAACCGGCAGACTAACCACCAGATCAACCAGCAGACTAACCAACAGGTCAACCAGCAGACTAACCAGCAGGTCAACCAGCAGACTAACCAGCAGATCAACCAGCAGACTAACCAGTAGGTCAACTAGCAGACTAACCAGCAGACTAACCAGCAGGTCAACCAGAAGACTAACCAGCACGTCAACCAGCAGACTAACCAGAATATTAACCAGCATACTAACCAGCAGGTCAACCAGCAGACTAACCAGCAGATCAACCAGCAGACTAACCAGCAGGTCAACCAGCAGACTAACTAGCAGGTCAACTAGCAGACTAACCAGCAGATCAACCAGCAGACTAACCGGAAGATCAACCAGCAGATCAACCAAGAGACTAACCAGCAGGTCAACCAAGAGACAAACCAGCAGACTAACCAGCAGGTCAACTAGCAGACTAACGAGCAGATCAACCAGCAGACTAACCAGCAGGTCAACCAGCAGACTAACAAGCAGACTAACCAGCAGATCAACCAGCAGACTAACCAGCAGGTCAACCAGCAGACAAACCAGAAGATCAACCAGCAGACTAACCAGCAGGTCAACCAGCAGACTAACCAGCAGATCAACCAGCAGACTAACCAGCAGATCAACCAGCAGACTAACAAGCAGACTAACCAGCAGATCAACCAGCAGACTAACCAGCAGGTCAACCAGCAGACTAACCAGAAGATCAACCAGCAGACTAACCAGCAGGTCAACCAGCAGACTAACCAGCAGATCAACCAGCAGACTAACCAGCAGGTCAACCAGCAGACTAACTAGCAGACTAACCAGCAGGTCAACCAGCAGATCAACCAGCAGACTAACCAGCAGGTCAACTAGCAGACTAACCAGCAGATCAACGAGCAGACTAACCAGAAGGTCAACTAGCAGACTAACCAGCAGATCAACCAGCAGACTAACCAGTAGGTCAACTAGCAGACTAACCAGCAGACTAACCAGCAGGTCAACCAGAAGACTAACCAGCACGTCAACCAGCAGACTAACCAGAAGATTAACCAGCAGACTAACCAGCAGGTCAACCAGCAGACTAACCAGCAGATCAACCAGCAGACTAACCAGCAGACTAACCAGCAGGTCAACTAGCAGACTAACCAGCAGACTAACCAGCAGGTCAACCAGCAGGTCAACCAGCAGACTGACAAGCAGACTAACCAGAAGATCAACCAGCAGACTAACCAGCAGGTCAACCAGCAGACAAACCAGAAGATCAACCAGCAGACTAACCAGCAGATCAACCAGCAGACTAACCAGCAGATCAACCAGCAGACTAACAAGCAGACTAACCAGCAGATCAACTAGCAGACTAACCAGCAGGTCAACCAGCAGACTAACCAGAAGATCAACCAGCAGACTAACCAGCAGATCAACCAGCAGACTAACCAGCAGGTCAACCAGCAGACTAACCAAAAGATCAACCAGCAGACTAACCAGCAGGTCAACTAGCAGACTAACCAGCAGGTCAACCAGCAGACTAACCAGAAGATCAACCAGCAGACTAACCAGCAGGTCAACTAGCAGACTAACCAGCAGGTCAACCAGCAGACTAACCAGCAGATCAACCAGCAGACTAACCAGCAGACTAACCAGCAGACTAACCAGCAGCTCAACCAGCAGACTAACCAGCAGATCAACCAGCAGACTAACCAGCAGGTCAACCAGCAGACTAACCAGAAGATCAACCAGCAGACTAACCAGCAGGTCAACTAGCAGACTAACCAGCAGACTAACCAGCAGGTCAACTGGCAGACTAACCAGCAGACTAACCAGCAGATCAACCAGCAGACTAACCGGAAGATCAACCAGCAGATCAAACAAGAGACTAACCAGCAGACTAACCCGCAGGTCAACGAGCAGACAAACCAGCAGACTAACCAGCAGGTCAACTAGCAGACTAACGAGCAGATAAACCAGCAGACTAACCAGCAGGTCAACCAGCAGACTAACCAGCAGATCAACCTGCAGACTAACCAGCAGGTCAACTAGCAGACTAACCAGCAGATCAACGAGCAGACTAGCCAGCGGGTCAACCAGCAGACTAACCAACAGGTCACCTAGCAGACTAACCAGCAGACTAACCAGCAGATCAACCAGCAGACTAACCAGCAGGTCAACCAGCAGACTAACCAGAAGATCAACCAGCAGACTAACCAGCAGGTCAACCAGCAGACTAACCAGCAGATCAACCAGCAGACTAACCAGCAGGTCAACCAGCAGACTAACTAGCAGACTAACCAGCAGGTCAACCAGCATATCAACCAGCAGACTAACCAGCAGGTCAACTAGCAGACTAACCAGCAGATCAACGAGCAGACTAACCAGAAGGTCAACTAGCAGACTAACCAGCAGATCAACCAGCAGACTAACCAGTAGGTCAACTAGCAGACTAACCAGCAGACTAACCAGCAGGTCAACCAGAAGACTAACCAGCACGTCAACCAGCAGACTAACCAGAAGATTAACCAGCAGACTAACCAGCAGGTCAACCAGCAGACTAACCAGCAGGTCAACCAGCAGGTCAACCAGCAGACTAACAAGCAGACTAACCAGAAGATCAACCAGCAGACTAACCAGCAGGTCAACCAGCAGACAAACCAGAAGATCAACCAGAAGACTAACCAGCAGGTCAACCAGCAGACTAACCAGAAGATCAACCAGCAGACTAACCAGCAGGTCAACCAGCAGACTAACCAGAAGATCAACCAGCAGACTAACCAGCAGGTCAACCAGCAGACTAACTAGCAGACTAACCAGCAGGTCAACCAGCAGATCAACCAGCAGACTAACCAGCAGGTCAACCAGAAGACTAACCAGCACGTCAACCAGCAGACTAACCAGAAGATTAACCAGCAGGTCAACCAGCAGACTAACCAGCAGGTCAACTAGCAGACTAACCAGCAGGTCAACCAGCAGACTAACCAGCAGGTCAACCAGCAGACTAACTAGCAGACTAACCAGCAGGTCAACCAGCAGATCAACCAGCAGACTAACTAGCAGATCAACCAGCAGACTAACCGGAAGATCAACCAGCAGATCAACCAAGAGACTAACCAGCAGGTCAACCAAGAGACTAACCAGCAGACTAACCCGCAGGTCAACGAGCAGACAAACCAGCAGACTAACCAGCAGGTCCACCAGCAGACTAACCAACAGGTCAACTAGCAGACTAACCAGCAGACTAACCAGCAGGTCAACTAGCAGACTACCCAGCAGACTAACCAGCAGCTCAACTAGCAGACTAACCAGCAGGTCCACCAGCAGACTAACCAGCAGGTCAACTAGCAGACTAACCAGCAGAACAACCAGCAGACTAACCAGCAGACTAACCAGCAGATCAACCAGCAGACTTACAAGCAGACTAACCAGCAGATCAACCAGCAGACTAACCAGCAGGTCAACCAGCAGACTAACCAAAAGATCAACCAGCAGACTAACCAGCAGGTCAACCAGCAGACTAACCAGCAGACTAACCAGCAGACTAACCAGCAGCTCAACCAGCAGACTAACCAGCAGATCAACCAGCAGACTAACCAACAGGTCAACCAGCGGACTAACCAGCAGGTCAACCAGCAGACTAACCAGAAGATCAACCAGCAGACTAACCAGCAGGTCAACTGGCAGACTAACCAGCAGACTAACCAGCAGATCAACCAGCAGACTAACCGGAAGATCAACCAGCAGATCAAACAAGAGACTAACCAGCAGACTAACCCGCAGATCAACGAGCAGACAAACCAGCAGACTAACCAGCAGGTCAACTAGCAGACTAACGAGCAGATCAACCAGCAGACTAACCAGCAGGTCAACCAGCAGACTAACCAGCAGATCAACCTGCAGACTAACCAGCAGGTCAACTAGCAGACTAACCAGCAGATCAACGAGCAGACTAGCCAGCGGGTCAACCAGCAGACTAACCAACAGGTCACCTAGCAGACTAACCAGCAGATCAACCAGCAGACTAACCAGCAGGTCAACCAGCAGACTAACAAGCAGACTAACCAGCAGATCAACCAGCAGACTAACCAGCAGGTCAACCAGCAGACAAACCAGAAGATCAACCAGCAGACTAACCAGCAGGTCAACCAGCAGACTAACCAGCAGATCAACCAGCAGACTAACCAGCAGATCAACCAGCAGACTAACAAGCAGACTAACCAGCAGATCAACCAGCAGACTAACCAGCAGGTCAACCAGCAGACTAACCAGAAGATCAACCAGCAGACTAACCAGCAGGTCAACCAGCAGACTAACCAGCAGATCAACCAGCAGACTAACCAGCAGGTCAACCAGCAGACTAACCAGCAGGTCAACCAGCAGATCAACCAGCAGACTAACCAGCAGGTCAACTAGCAGACTAACCAGCAGATCAACGAGCAGACTAACCAGAAGGTCAACTAGCAGACTAACCAGCAGATCAACCAGCAGACTAACCAGTAGGTCAACTAGCAGACTAACCAGCAGGTCAACCAGAAGACTAACCAGCAGGTCAACCAGCAGACTAACCAGCAGACTAACCAGCAGGTCAACCAGCAGACTAACCAGAAGATCAACCAGCAGACTAACCAGCAGGTCAACTAGCAGACTAACCAGCAGACTAACCAGCAGCTCAACCGGCAGACTAACCACCAGATCAACCAGCAGACTAACCAACAGGTCAACCAGCAGACTAACCAGCAGGTCAACCAGCAGACTAACCAGCAGATCAACCAGCAGACTAACCAGTAGGTCAACTAGCAGACTAACCAGCAGACTAACCAGCAGGTCAACCAGAAGACTAACCAGCACGTCAACCAGCAGACTAACCAGAATATTAACCAGCATACTAACCAGCAGGTCAACCAGCAGACTAACCAGCAGATCAACCAGCAGACTAACCAGCAGACTAACCAGCAGGTCAACCAGCAGACTAACTAGCAGGTCAACTAGCAGACTAACCAGCAGATCAACCAGCAGACTAACCGGAAGATCAACCAGCAGATCAACCAAGAGACTAACCAGCAGGTCAACCAAGAGACAAACCAGCAGACTAACCAGCAGGTCAACTAGCAGACTAACGAGCAGATCAACCAGCAGACTAACCAGCAGGTCAACCAGCAGACTAACCAGCAGATCAACCTGCAGACTAACCAGCAGGTCAACTAGCAGACTAACCAGCAGATCAACGAGCAGAATAGCCAGCGGGTCAACCAGCAGACTAACCAGCAGGTCAACTAGCAAACTAACCAGCAGACTAACCAACAGGTCACCTAGCAGACTAACCAGCAGACTGACCAGCAGATCAACCAGCAGACTAACCAGCAGGTCAACCAGCAGACTAAAAAGCAGACTAACCAGCAGATCAACCAGCAGACTAACCAGCAGGTCAACCAGCAGACTAACCAAGAGACTAACCAGCAGACTAACCAGCAGATCAACCAGCAGACTAACCAGAAGATCAACCAGCAAACTAACCAGCAGGTCAACTAAGAAACTAACCAGCAGACTAACCAACAGGTCAACTAGCAGACTAACAAGCAGACTAACCAGCAGATCAACGAGCAGACTAGCCAGCAGGTCAACCAGCAGACTAACCAGATGATCAACCAGCAGACTAACCAGAAAATCAACCATCAGACTAACCAGCAGGTCAACCAGCAGACTAACCAAGAGACTAACCAGCAGACTAACCAAGAGACTCACCACCAGACTAACCAGCAGATCAACGAGCAGACTAACCAGAAGATCAACCAGCAAACTAACCAGCAGGCCAACTAGCAGACTAACCAGCAGACTAACCAGCAGGTCAACCAGCAGACTAACCAGCAGATCAACCAGCAGACTAACCAGTAGGTCAACTAGCAGACTAACCAGCAGACTAACCAGCAGGTCAACCAGAAGACTAACCAGCACGTCAACCAGCAGACTAACCAGAATATTAACCAGCATACTAACCAGCAGGTCAACCAGCAGACTAACCAGCAGATCAACCAGCAGACTAACCAGCAGACTAACCAGCAGGTCAACCAGCAGACTAACCAGCAGACTAACTAGCAGGTCAACTAGCAGACTAACCAGCAGATCAACCAGCAGACTAACCGGAAGATCAACCAGCAGATCAACCAAGAGACTAACCAGCAGGTCAACCAAGAGACAAACCAGCAGACTAACCAGCAGGTCAACTAGCAGACTAACGAGCAGATCAACCAGCAGACTAACCAGCAGGTCAACCAGCAGACTAACCAGCAGATCAACCTGCAGACTAACCAGCAGGTCAACTAGCAAACTAACCAGCAGACTAACCAACAGGTCACCTAGCAGACTAACCAGCAGACTGACCAGCAGATCAACCAGCAGACTAACCAGCAGGTCAACCAGCAGACTAACAAGCAGACTAACCAGCAGATCAACCAGCAGACTAACCAGCAGGTCAACCAGCAGACTAACCAAGAGACTAACCAGCAGACTAACCAGCAGATCAACCAGCAGACAAACCAGAAGATCAACCAGCAAACTAACCAGCAGGTCAACTAACAGACTAACCAACAGGTCAACTAGCAGACTAACAAGCAGACTAACCAGCAGATCAACGAGCAGACTAGCCAGCAGGTCAACCAGCAGACTAACCAGAAAATCAACCATCAGACTAACCAGCAGGTCAACCAGCAGACTAACCAAGAGACTAACCAGCAGACTAACCAAGAGACTCACCACCAGACTAACCAGCAGATCAACGAGCAGACTAACCAGAAGATCAACCAGCAAACTAACCAGCAGGCCAACTAGCAGACTAACCAGCAGACTAAAAAGCAGACTAACCAGCAGATCAACGAGCAGACTAGCCAGCAGGTCAACCAGCAGACTAACCAGCAGATCAACCAGCAGACTAACCAGCAGGTCAACCAGCAGACTAACTAGCAGACTAACCGGCAGATACACCAGCAAAACTAACCAGCAGATCAACGAGCAGACGAACCAGCAGGTCAACCAGACGACTAACCAGCAGGTCAACTAGCAAACTGACCAACAGACTAACAAGCAGACTAACCAGCAGACTAACCAGCAGGTCAACTAGCAGACTAACCAGCAGATCAACGAGCAGACTAACCAGCAGGTCAACCAGCAGACTAACCAGAAGGTCAACTAGCAGACTAACCAGCAGATCAACCAGCAGACTAACCAGAAGATCAACCAGAAGATCAACCAGCAGACTAACCAGCAGGTCAACCAGCAGACTAACCAGCAGATCAACCAGAAGATCAACCAGCAGACTAACCAGCAGGTCAACCAGCAGACTAACCAGCAGATCAACCAGCAGACTAACCAGCAGATAAACCAGCAGACTAACCAAAAGATCAACCAGCAGACTAACCAGCAGGTCAACTAGCAGACTAACCAGCAGGTCAACCAGAAGACAAACCAGCAGGTCAACCAGCAGACTAACCAGAAGATCAACCAGCAGGTCAACTAGCAGACTAACCAGCAGGTCAACCAGCAGACTAACCAGCAGATCAACCAGCAGACTAACCAGCAGACTAACCAGCAGGTCAACCAGCAGACTAACCAGCAGGTCAACCAGCAGATCAACCAGCAGACTAACCAGCAGGTCAACCAGCAGACTAACAAGCAAACTAACCAGAAGATCAACCAGCAGACTAACCAGCAGGTCAACCAGCAGACTAACCAGAAGATCAACCAGCAGACTAACCACCAGGTCCACCAGCAGACTAACCAACAGGTCAACTAGCAGACTAACCAGCAGACTAACCAGCAGGTCAACTAGCAGACTAACCAGCAGGTCAACCAGCAGACTAACCAGCAGGTCAACCAGCAGATCAACCAGCAGACTAACCAGCAGGTCAACCAGCAGACTAACAAGCAGACTAACCAGAAGATCAACCAGCAGACTAACCAGCAGGTCAACCAGCAGACTAACCAGAAGATCAACCAGCAGACTAACCAGCAGGTCCACCAGCAGACTAACCAACAGGTCAACTAGCAGACTAACCAGCAGACTAACCAGCAGGTCAACTAGCAGAATAACCAGCAGGTCAACTAGCAGACTAACCAGCAGGTCAACTAGCAGACTAACCAGCAGACTAACCAGCAGGTCCACCAGCAGACTAACCAGCAGGTCAACTAGCAGACTAACCAGCAGAACAACCAGCAGACTAACCAGCAGATCAACCAGCAGACTAACCAGCAGATCAACCAGCAGACTTACAAGCAGACTAACCAGCAGATCAACCAGCAGACTAACCAGCAGGTCAACCAGCAGACTAACCTAAAGATCAACCAGCAGACTAACCAGCAGGTCAACTAGCAGACTAACCAGCAGGTCAACCAGCAGACTAACCAGCAGACTAACCAGCAGGTCAACCAGCAGACTAACCAGAAGATCAACCAGCAGACTAACCAGCAGGTCAACTAGCAGACTAACCAGCAGACTAACCAGCAGCTCAACCAGCAGACTAACCACCAGATCAACCAGCAGACTAACCAACAGGTCAACCAGCGGACTAACCAGCAGGTCAACCAGCAGACTAACCAGCAGATCAACCAGCAGACTAACCAGTAGGTCAACTAGCAGACTAACCAGCAGACTAACCAGCAGGTCAACCAGAAGACTAACCAGCACGTCAACCAGCAGACTAACCAGAAGATTAACCAGCATACTAACCAGCAGGTCAACCAGCAGACTAACCAGCAGATCAACCAGCAGACTAACCAGCAGACGAACCAGCAGGTCAACCAGCAGACTAACCAGCAGATCAACCAGCAGACTAACCAGCAGGTCAACTAGCAGACTAACCAGCAGATCAACCAGCAGACTAACCGGAAGATCAACCAGCAGATCAACCAAGATACTAACCAGCAGGTCAACCAAGAGACAAACCAGCAGACTAACCAGCAGGTCAACTAGCAGACTAACGAGCAGATCAACCAGCAGACTAACCAGCAGGTCAACCAGCAGACTAACCAGCAGATCAACCTGCAGACTAACCAGCAGGTCAACTAGCAGACTAACCAGCAGATCAACGAGCAGAATAGCCAGCGGGTCAACCAGCAGACTAACCAGCAGGTCAACTAGCAAACTAACCAGCAGACTAACCAACAGGTCACCTAGCAGACTAACCAGCAGACTGACAAGCAGATCAACCAGCAGACTAACCAGCAGGTCAACCAGCAGACTAACAAGCAGACTAACCAGCAGATCAACCAGCAGACTAACCAGCAGGTCAACCAAGAGACTAACCAGCAGACTAACCAGCAGATCAACCAGCAGACTAACCAGAAGATCAACCAGCAAACTAACCAGCAGGTCAACTAACAGACTAACCAGCAGACTAACCAACAGGTCAACTAGCAGACTAACAAGCAGACTAACCAGCAGATCAACGAGCAGACTAGCCAGCAGGTCAACCAGCAGACTAACCAGATGATCAACCAGCAGACTAACCAGAAAATCAACCATCAGACTAACCAGCAGGTCAACCAGCAGACTAACCAAGAGACTAACCAGCAGACTAACCAGCAGATCAACCAGCAGACTAACCAAGAGACTAACCAGCAGATCAACGAGCAGACTAACCAGAAGATCAACCAGCAAACTAACCAGCAGGCCAACTAGCAGACTAACCAGCAGACTAAAAAGCAGACTAACCAGCAGATCAACGAGCAGACTAGCCAGCAGGTCAACCAGCAGACTAACCAGCAGATCAACCAGCAGACTAACCAGCAGGTCAACCAGCAGACTAACTAGCAGACTAACCGGCAGATCAACCAGCAAAACTAACCAGCAGATCAAGGAGCAGACTACCCAGCAGGTCAACCAGACGACTAACCAGCAGGTCAACTAGCAAACTGACCAACAGACTAACAAGCAGACTAACCAGCAGGTCAACTAGCAGACTAACCAGCAGATCAACGAGCAGACTAACCAGCAGGTCAACCAGCGGACTAACCAGAAGGTCAACTAGCAGACTAACCAGCAGATCAACCAGCAGACTAACCAGTAGGTCAACTAGCAGACTAACCAGCAGACTAACCAGCAGGTCAACCAGAAGACTAACCAGCACGTCAACCAGCAGACTAACCAGCAGGTCAACCAGCATACTAACCAGAAGATCAACCAGCAGGTCAACTAGCAGACTAACCAGCAGGTCAACCAGCAGACTAACCAGCAGATCAACCAGCAGACTAACCAGCAGACTAACCAGCAGACTAACAAGCAGGTCAACCAGCAGACTAACCAAAAGATCAACCAGCAGACTAACCAGCAGGTAAACCAGCAGACTAACAAGCAAACTAACCAGAAGATCAACCAGCAGACTAACCAGCAGGTCAACCAGCAGACTAACCAGAAGATCAACCAGCAGACTAACCAGCAGGTCCACCAGCAGACTAACCAACAGGTCAACTAGCAGACTAACCAGCAGACTAACCAGCAGACTAACCAGCAGGTCAACCAGCAGGTCAACCAGCAGACTAACAAGCAGACTAACCAGAAGATCAACCAGCAGACTAACCAGCAGGTCAACCAGCAGACTAACCAGCAGGTCAACTAGCAGACTAACCAGCAGATCAACCAGCAGACTAACCAGCAGACTAACCAGCAGGTCAACCAGCAGACTAACCAGCAGACTAACCAGCAGCTCAACCAGCAGACTAACCAGCAGATCAACCAGCAGACTAACCAACAGGTCAACCAGCGGACTAACCAGCAGGTCAACCAGCAGACTAACCAGCAGGTCAACCAGCAGACTAACCAGAAGATCAACCAGCAGACTAACCAGCAGGTCAACTAGCAGACTAACCAGCAGACTAACCAGCAGGTCAACTGGCAGACTAACCAGCAGACTAACCAGCAGATCAACCAGCAGACTAACCGGAAGATCAACCAGCAGATCAACCAACAGACTAACCAGCAGGTCAACCAAGAGACTAACCAGCAGACTAACCCGCAGGTCAACGAGCAGACAAACCAGCAGACTAACCAGCAGGTCCACCAGCAGACTAACCAACAGGTCAACTAGCAGACTAACCAGCAGACTAACCAGCAGGTCAACTAGCAGAATAACCAGCAGGTCAACTAGCAGACTACCCAGCAGACTAACCAGCAGCTCAACTAGCAGACTAACCAGCAGGTCCACCAGCAGACTAACCAGCAGGTCAACTAGCAGACTAACCAGCAGAACAACCAGCAGACTAACCAGCAGCTCAACCAGCAGACTAACCAGCAGATCAACCAGCAGACTTACAAGCAGACTAACCAGCAGATCAACCAGCAGACTAACCAAAAGATCAACCAGCAGACTAACCAGCAGGTCAACTAGCAGACTAACCAGCAGGTCAACCAGCAGACTAACCAGAAGATCAACCAGCAGACTAACCAGCAGGTCAACTAGCAGACTAACCAGCAGGTCAACCAGCAGACTAACCAGCAGATCAACCAGCAGACTAACCAGCAGACTAACCAGCAGGTCAACCAGCAGACTAACCAGCAGCTCAACCAGCAGACTAACCAGCAGATCAACCAGCAGACTAACCAACAGGTCAACCAGCGGACTAACCAGCAGGTCAACCAGCAGACTAACCAGCAGGTCAACCAGCAGACTAACCAGAAGATCAACCAGCAGACTAACCAGCAGGTCAACTAGCAGACTAACCAGCAGACTAACCAGCAGGTCAACTGGCAGACTAACCAGCAGATCAACCAGCAGACTAACCGGAAGATCAACCAGCAGATCAACCAAGAGACTAACCAGCAGGTCAACCAAGAGACTAACCAGCAGACTAACCCGCAGGTCAACGAGCAGACAAACCAGCAGACTAACCAGCAGGTCAACTAGCAGACTAACGAGCAGATCAACCAGCAGACTAACCAGCAGGTCAACCAGCAGACTAACCAGCAGGTCAACTAGCAGACTAACCAGCAGATCAACGAGCAGACCAGCCAGCGGGTCAACCAGCAGACTAACCAACAGGTCACCTAGCAGACTAACCAGCAGACTAACCAGCAGACTAACCAGCAGACTAACTAGCAGGTCAACTAGCAGACTAACCAGCAGACTAACCAGCAGATCAGCCAGCAGACTAACCAGCAGGTCAACCAGCAGACTAACCAGCAGATCAACCAGCAGACTAACCAAAAGATCAACCAGCAGACTAACCAGCAGGTCAACTAGCAGACTAACCAGCAGGTCAACCAGCAGACTAACCAGCAGGTCAACCAGCAGACTAACCAGAAGATCAACCAGCAGGTCTACTAGCAGACTAACCAGCAGGTCAACCAGCAGACTAACCAGCAGATCAACCAGCAGACTAACCAGCAGACTAACCAGCAGGTCAACCAGCAGACTAACCAGCAGACTAACCAGCAGGTCAACCAGCAGACTAACCAAAAGATCAACCAGCAGACTAACAAGCAAACTAACCAGAAGATCAACCAGCAGACTAACCAGCAGGTCAACCAGCAGACTAACCAGCAGATCAACGAGCAGACTAACCAGAAGGTCAACTAGCAGACTAACCAGCAGATCAACCAGCAGACTAACCAGTAGGTCAACTAGCAGACTAACCAGCAGACTAACCAGCAGGTCAACCAGAAGACTAACCAGCACGTCAACCAGCAGACTAACCAGAAGATTAACCAGCAGACTAACCAGCAGGTCAACCAGCAGACTAACCAGCAGATCAACCAGCAGACTAACCAGCAGACTAACCAGCAGGTCAACTAGCAGACTAACCAGCAGACTAACCAGCAGGTCAACCAGCAGGTCAACCAGCAGACTAACAAGCAGACTAACCAGAAGATCAACCAGCAGACTAACCAGCAGGTCAACCAGCAGACAAACCAGAAGATCAACCAGAAGACTAACCAGCAGGTCAACCAGCAGACTAACCAGAAGATCAACCAGCAGACTAACCAGCAGGTCAACCAGCAGACTAACCAGCAGATCAACCAGCAGACTAACCAGCAGGTCAACCAGCAGACTAACTAGCAGACTAACCAGCAGGTCAACCAGCAGATCAACCAGCAGACTAACCAGCAGGTCAACCAGAAGACTAACCAGCACGTCAACCAGCAGACTAACCAGAAGATTAACCAGCAGGTCAACCAGCAGACTAACCAGCAGGTCAACTAGCAGACTAACCAGCAGGTCAACCAGCAGACTAACCAGCAGACTAACCAGCAGGTCAACCAGCAGACTAACTAGCAGACTAACCAGCAGGTCAACCAGCAGATCAACCAGCAGACTAACTAGCAGATCAACCAGCAGACTAACCGGAAGATCAACCAGCAGATCAACCAAGAGACTAACCAGCAGGTCAACCGAGAGACTAACCAGCAGACTAACCCGCAGGTCAACGAGCAGACAAACCAGCAGACTAACCAGCAGGTCCACCAGCAGACTAACCAACAGGTCAACTAGCAGACTAACCAGCAGACTAACCAGCAGGTCAACTAGCAGACTACCCAGCAGACTAACCAGCAGCTCAACTAGCAGACTAACCAGCAGGTCCACCAGCAGACTAACCAGCAGGTCAACTAGCAGACTAACCAGCAGAACAACCAGCAGACTAACCAGCAGACTAACCAGCAGATCAACCAGCAGACTTACAAGCAGACTAACCAGCAGATCAACCAGCAGACTAACCAGCAGGTCAACCAGCAGACTAACCAAAAGATCAACCAGCAGACTAACCAGCAGGTCAACCAGCAGACTAACCAGCAGACTAACCAGCAGACTAACCAGCAGCTCAACCAGCAGACTAACCAGCAGATCAACCAGCAGACTAACCAACAGGTCAACCAGCGGACTAACCAGCAGGTCAACCAGCAGACTAACCAGAAGATCAACCAGCAGACTAACCAGCAGGTCAACTAGCAGACTAACCAGCAGACTAACCAGCAGGTCAACTGGCAGACTAACCAGCAGACTAACCAGCAGATCAACCAGCAGACTAACCGGAAGATCAACCAGCAGATCAAACAAGAGACTAACCAGCAGACTAACCCGCAGATCAACGAGCAGACAAACCAGCAGACTAACCAGCAGGTCAACTAGCAGACTAACGAGCAGATCAACCAGCAGACTAACCAGCAGGTCAACCAGCAGACTAACCAGCAGATCAACCTGCAGACTAACCAGCAGGTCAACTAGCAGACTAACCAGCAGATCAACGAGCAGACTAGCCAGCGGGTCAACCAGCAGACTAACCAACAGGTCACCTAGCAGACTAACCAGCAGATCAACCAGCAGACTAACCAGCAGGTCAACCAGCAGACTAACAAGCAGACTAACCAGCAGATCAACCAGCAGACTAACCAGCAGGTCAACCAGCAGACAAACCAGAAGATCAACCAGCAGACTAACCAGCAGGTCAACCAGCAGACTAACCAGCAGATCAACCAGCAGACTAACCAGCAGATCAACCAGCAGACTAACAAGCAGACTAACCAGCAGATCAACCAGCAGACTAACCAGCAGGTCAACCAGCAGACTAACCAGAAGATCAACCAGCAGACTAACCAGCAGGTCAACCAGCAGACTAACCAGCAGATCAACCAGCAGACTAACCAGCAGGTCAACCAGCAGACTAACCAGCAGGTCAACCAGCAGATCAACCAGCAGACTAACCAGCAGGTCAACTAGCAGACTAACCAGCAGATCAACGAGCAGACTAACCAGAAGGTCAACTAGCAGACTAACCAGCAGATCAACCAGCAGACTAACCAGTAGGTCAACTAGCAGACTAACCAGCAGGTCAACCAGAAGACTAACCAGCAGGTCAACCAGCAGACTAACCAGCAGACTAACCAGCAGGTCAACCAGCAGACTAACCAGAAGATCAACCAGCAGACTAACCAGCAGGTCAACTAGCAGACTAACCAGCAGACTAACCAGCAGCTCAACCGGCAGACTAACCACCAGGTCAACCAGCAGACTAACCAGCAGGTCAACCAGCAGACTAACCAGCAGATCAACCAGCAGACTAACCAGTAGGTCAACTAGCAGACTAACCAGCAGACTAACCAGCAGGTCAACCAGAAGACTAACCAGCACGTCAACCAGCAGACTAACCAGAATATTAACCAGCATACTAACCAGCAGGTCAACCAGCAGACTAACCAGCAGATCAACCAGCAGACTAACCAGCAGACTAACCAGCAGGTCAACCAGCAGACTAACCAGCAGACTAACTAGCAGGTCAACTAGCAGACTAACCAGCAGATCAACCAGCAGACTAACCGGAAGATCAACCAGCAGATCAACCTAGAGACTAACCAGCAGGTCAACCAAGAGACAAACCAGCAGACTAACCAGCAGGTCAACTAGCAGACTAACGAGCAGATCAACCAGCAGACTAACCAGCAGGTCAACCAGCAGACTAACCAGCAGATCAACCTGCAGACTAACCAGCAGGTCAACTAGCAGACTAACCAGCAGATCAACGAGCAGAATAGCCAGCGGGTCAACCAGCAGACTAACCAGCAGGTCAACTACCAAACTAACCAGCAGACTAACCAACAGGTCACCTAGCAGACTAACCAGCAGACTGACCAGCAGATCAACCAGCAGACTAACCAGCAGGTCAACCAGCAGACTAACAAGCAGACTAACCAGCAGATCAACCAGCAGACTAACCAGCAGGTCAACCAGCAGACTAACCAAGAGACTAACCAGCAGACTAACCAGCAGATCAACCAGCAGACTAACCAGAAGATCAACCAGCAAACTAACCAGCAGGTCAACTAACAGACTAACCAGCAGACTAGCCAGCAGGTCAACCAGCAGACTAACCAGATGATCAACCAGCAGACTAACCAGAAAATCAACCATCAGACTAACCAGCAGGTCAACCAGCAGACTAACCAAGAGACTAACCAGCAGACTAACCAAGAGACTCACCACCAGACTAACCAGCAGATCAACGAGCAGACTAACCAGAAGATCAACCAGCAAACTAACCAGCAGGCCAACTAGCAGACTAACCAGCAGACTAACCAGCAGGTCAACCAGCAGACTAACCAGCAGATCAACCAGCAGACTAACCAGTAGGTCAACTAGCAGACTAACCAGCAGACTAACCAGCAGGTCAACCAGAAGACTAACCAGCACGTCAACCAGCAGACTAACCAGAATATTAACCAGCATACTAACCAGCAGGTCAACCAGCAGACTAACCAGCAGATCAACCAGCAGACTAACCAGCAGACTAACCAGCAGGTCAACCAGCAGACTAACCAACAGGTCAACCAGCGGACTAACCAGCAGGTCAACCAGCAGACTAACCAGCAGGTCAACCAGCAGACTAACCAGCAGACTAAAAAGCAGACTAACCAGCAGATCAACGAGCAGACTAGCCAGCAGGTCAACCAGCAGACTAACCAGCAGATCAACCAGCAGACTAACCAGCAGGTCAACCAGCAGACCAACTAGCAGACTAACCGGCAGATCAACCAGCAAAACTAACCAGCAGATCAAGGAGCAGACTACCCAGCAGGTCAACCAGACGACTAACCAGCAGGTCAACTAGCAAACTGACCAACAGACTAACAAGCAGACTAACCAGCAGGTCAACTAGCAGACTAACCAGCAGATCAACGAGCAGACTAACCAGCAGGTCAACCAGCAGACTAACCAGAAGGTCAACTAGCAGACTAACCAGCAGATCAACCAGCAGACTAACCAGTAGGTCAACTAGCAGACTAACCAGCAGACTAACCAGCAGGTCAACCAGAAGACTAACCAGCACGTCAACCAGCAGACTAACCAGCAGGTCAACCAGCATACTAACCAGAAGATCAACCAGCAGGTCAACTAGCAGACTAACCAGCAGGTCAACCAGCAGACTAACCAGCAGATCAACCAGCAGACTAACCAGCAGACTAACCAGCAGACTAACAAGCAGGTCAACCAGCAGACTAACCAAAAGATCAACCAGCAGACTAACCAGCAGGTAAACCAGCAGACTAACAAGCAAACTAACCAGAAGATCAACCAGCAGACTAACCAGCAGGTCAACCAGCAGACTAACCAGAAGATCAACCAGCAGACTAACCAGCAGGTCCACCAGCAGACTAACCAACAGGTCAACTAGCAGACTAACCAGCAGACTAACCAGCAGACTAACCAGCAGGTCAACCAGCAGGTCAACCAGCAGACTAACAAGCAGACTAACCAGAAGATCAACCAGCAGACTAACCAGCAGGTCAACCAGCAGACTAACCAGCAGGTCAACTAGCAGACTAACCAGCAGATCAACCAGCAGACTAACCAGCAGGTCAACCAGCAGACTAACCAGCAGACTAACCAGCAGCTCAACCAGCAGACTAACCAGCAGATCAACCAGCAGACTAACCAACAGGTCAACCAGCGGACTAACCAGCAGGTCAACCAGCAGACTAACCAGCAGGTCAACCAGCAGACTAACCAGAAGATCAACCAGCAGACTAACCAGCAGGTCAACTAGCAGACTAACCAGCAGACTAACCAGCAGGTCAACTGGCAGACTAACCAGCAGACTAACCAGCAGATCAACCAGCAGACTAACCGGAAGATCAACCAGCAGATCAACCAAGAGACTAACCAGCAGGTCAACCAAGAGACTAACCAGCAGACTAACCCGCAGGTCAACGAGCAGACAAACCAGCAGACTAACCAGCAGGTCCACCAGCAGACTAACCAACAGGTCAACTAGCAGACTAACCAGCAGACTAACCAGCAGGTCAACTAGCAGAATAACCAGCAGGTCAACTAGCAGACTACCCAGCAGACTAACCAGCAGCTCAACTAGCAGACTAACCAGCAGGTCCACCAGCAGACTAACCAGCAGGTCAACTAGCAGACTAACCAGCAGAACAACCAGCAGACTAACCAGCAGCTCAACCAGCAAACTAACCAGCAGATCAACCAGCAGACTTACAAGCAGACTAACCAGCAGATCAACCAGCAGACTAACCAAAAGATCAACCAGCAGACTAACCAGCAGGTCAACTAGCAGACTAACCAGCAGGTCAACCAGCAGACTAACCAGAAGATCAACCAGCAGACTAACCAGCAGGTCAACTAGCAGACTAACCAGCAGGTCAACCAGCAGACTAACCAGCAGATCAACCAGCAGACTAACCAGCAGACTAACCAGCAGGTCAACCAGCAGACTAACCAGCAGCTCAACCAGCAGACTAACCAGCAGATCAACCAGCAGACTAACCAACAGGTCAACCAGCGGACTAACCAGCAGGTCAACCAGCAGACTAACCAGCAGGTCAACCAGCAGACTAACCAGAAGATCAACCAGCAGACTAACCAGCAGGTCAACTAGCAGACTAACCAGCAGACTAACCAGCAGGTCAACTGGCAGACTAACCAGCAGATCAACCAGCAGACTAACCGGAAGATCAACCAGCAGATCAACCAAGAGACTAACCAGCAGGTCAACCAAGAGACTAACCAGCAGACTAACCCGCAGGTCAACGAGCAGACAAACCAGCAGACTAACCAGCAGGTCAACTAGCAGACTAACGAGCAGATCAACCAGCAGACTAACCAGCAGGTCAACCAGCAGACTAACCAGCAGGTCAACTAGCAGACTAACCAGCAGATCAACGAGCAGACTAGCCAGCGGGTCAACCAGCAGACTAACCAACAGGTCACCTAGCAGACTAACCAGCAGACTAACCAGCAGACTAACCAGCAGACTAACTAGCAGGTCAACTAGCAGACTAACCAGCAGACTAACCAGCAGATCAGCCAGCAGACTAACCAGCAGGTCAACCAGCAGACTAACCAGCAGATCAACCAGCAGACTAACCAAAAGATCAACCAGCAGACTAACCAGCAGGTCAACTAGCAGACTAACCAGCAGGTCAACCAGCAGACTAACCAGCAGGTCAACCAGCAGACTAACCAGAAGATCAACCAGCAGGTCTACTAGCAGACTAACCAGCAGGTCAACCAGCAGACTAACCAGCAGATCAACCAGCAGACTAACCAGCAGACTAACCAGCAGGTCAACCAGCAGACTAACCAGCAGACTAACCAGCAGGTCAACCAGCAGACTAACCAAAAGATCAACCAGCAGACTAACCAGCAGGTAAACCAGCAGACTAACAAGCAAACTAACCAGAAGATCAACCAGCAGACTAACCAGCAGGTCAACCAGCAGACTAACCAGCAGATCAACGAGCAGACTAACCAGAAGGTCAACTAGCAGACTAACCAGCAGATCAACCAGCAGACTAACCAGTAGGTCAACTAGCAGACTAACCAGCAGACTAACCAGCAGGTCAACCAGAAGACTAACCAGCACGTCAACCAGCAGACTAACCAGAAGATTAACCAGCAGACTAACCAGCAGGTCAACCAGCAGACTAACCAGCAGATCAACCAGCAGACTAACCAGCAGACTAACCAGCAGGTCAACTAGCAGACTAACCAGCAGACTAACCAGCAGGTCAACCAGCAGGTCAACCAGCAGACTAACAAGCAGACTAACCAGAAGATCAACCAGCAGACTAACCAGCAGGTCAACCAGCAGACAAACCAGAAGATCAACCAGAAGACTAACCAGCAGGTCAACCAGCAGACTAACCAGAAGATCAACCAGCAGACTAACCAGCAGGTCAACCAGCAGACTAACCAGCAGATCAACCAGCAGACTAACCAGCAGGTCAACCAGCAGACTAACTAGCAGACTAACCAGCAGGTCAACCAGCAGATCAACCAGCAGACTAACCAGCAGGTCAACCAGAAGACTAACCAGCACGTCAACCAGCAGACTAACCAGAAGATTAACCAGCAGGTCAACCAGCAGACTAACCAGCAGGTCAACTAGCAGACTAACCAGCAGGTCAACCAGCAGACTAACCAGCAGACTAACCAGCAGGTCAACCAGCAGACTAACTAGCAGACTAACCAGCAGGTCAACCAGCAGATCAACCAGCAGACTAACTAGCAGATCAACCAGCAGACTAACCGGAAGATCAACCAGCAGATCAACCAAGAGACTAACCAGCAGGTCAACCGAGAGACTAACCAGCAGACTAACCCGCAGGTCAACGAGCAGACAAACCAGCAGACTAACCAGCAGGTCCACCAGCAGACTAACCAACAGGTCAACTAGCAGACTAACCAGCAGACTAACCAGCAGGTCAACTAGCAGACTACCCAGCAGACTAACCAGCAGCTCAACTAGCAGACTAACCAGCAGGTCCACCAGCAGACTAACCAGCAGGTCAACTAGCAGACTAACCAGCAGAACAACCAGCAGACTAACCAGCAGACTAACCAGCAGATCAACCAGCAGACTTACAAGTAGACTAACCAGCAGATCAACCAGCAGACTAACCAGCAGGTCAACCAGCAGACTAACCAAAAGATCAACCAGCAGACTAACCAGCAGGTCAACCAGCAGACTAACCAGCAGACTAACCAGCAGACTAACCAGCAGCTCAACCAGCAGACTAACCAGCAGATCAACCAGCAGACTAACCAACAGGTCAACCAGCGGACTAACCAGCAGGTCAACCAGCAGACTAACCAGAAGATCAACCAGCAGACTAACCAGCAGGTCAACTAGCAGACTAACCAGCAGACTAACCAGCAGGTCAACTGGCAGACTAACCAGCAGACTAACCAGCAGATCAACCAGCAGACTAACCGGAAGATCAACCAGCAGATCAAACAAGAGACTAACCAGCAGACTAACCCGCAGATCAACGAGCAGACTAACCAGCAGACTAACCAGCAGGTCAACTAGCAGACTAACGAGCAGATCAACCAGCAGACTAACCAGCAGGTCAACCAGCAGACTAACCAGCAGATCAACCAGCAGACTAACCAGCAGGTCAACTAGCAGACTAACCAGCAGATCAACGAGCAGACTAGCCAGCGGGTCAACCAGCAGACTAACCAACAGGTCACCTAGCAGACTAACCAGCAGATCAACCAGCAGACTAACCAGCAGGTCAACCAGCAGACTAACAAGCAGACTAACCAGCAGATCAACCAGCAGACTAACCAGCAGGTCAACCAGCAGACAAACCAGAAGATCAACCAGCAGACTAACCAGCAGGTCAACCAGCAGACTAACCAGCAGATCAACCAGCAGACTAACCAGCAGATCAACCAGCAGACTAACAAGCAGACTAACCAGCAGATCAACCAGCAGACTAACCAGCAGGTCAACCAGCAGACTAACCAGAAGATCAACCAGCAGACTAACCAGCAGGTCAACCAGCAGACTAACCAGCAGATCAACCAGCAGACTAACCAGCAGGTCAACCAGCAGACTAACCAGCAGGTCAACCAGCAGATCAACCAGCAGACTAACCAGCAGGTCAACTAGCAGACTAACCAGCAGATCAACGAGCAGACTAACCAGAAGGTCAACTAGCAGACTAACCAGCAGATCAACCAGCAGACTAACCAGTAGGTCAACTAGCAGACTAACCAGCAGGTCAACCAGAAGACTAACCAGCAGGTCAACCAGCAGACTAACCAGCAGACTAACCGGCAGGTCAACCAGCAGACTAACCAGAAGATCAACCAGCAGACTAACCAGCAGGTCAACTAGCAGACTAACCAGCAGACTAACCAGCAGCTCAACCGGCAGACTAACCACCAGATCAACCAGCAGACTAACCAACAGGTCAACCAGCAGACTAACCAGCAGGTCATCCAGCAGACTAACCAGCAGATCAACCAGCAGACTAACCAGTAGGTCAACTAGCAGACTAACCAGCAGACTAACCAGCAGGTCAACCAGAAGACTAACCAGCACGTCAACCAGCAGACTAACCAGAATATTAACCAGCATACTAACCAGCAGGTCAACCAGCAGACTAACCAGCAGATCAACCAGCAGACTAACCAGCAGACTAACCAGCAGGTCAACCAGCAGACTAACCAGCAGACTAACTAGCAGGTCAACTAGCAGACTAACCAGCAGATCAACCAGCAGACTAACCGGAAGATCAACCAGCAGATCAACCTAGAGACTAACCAGCAGGTCAACCAAGAGACAAACCAGCAGACTAACCAGCAGGTCAACTAGCAGACTAACGAGCAGATCAACCAGCAGACTAACCAGCAGGTCAACCAGCAGACTAACCAGCAGATCAACCTGCAGACTAACCAGCAGGTCAACTAGCAGACTAACCAGCAGATCAACGAGCAGAATAGCCAGCGGGTCAACCAGCAGACTAACCAGCAGGTCAACTAGCAAACTAACCAGCAGACTAACCAACAGGTCACCTAGCAGACTAACCAGCAGACTGACCAGCAGATCAACCAGCAGACTAACCAGCAGGTCAACCAGCAGACTAACAAGCAGACTAACCAGCAGATCAACCAGCAGACTAACCAGCAGGTCAACCAGCAGACTAACCAAGAGACTAACCAGCAGACTAACCAGCAGATCAACCAGCAGACTAACCAGAAGATCAACCAGCAAACTAACCAGCAGGTCAACTAACAGACTAACCAGCAGACTAGCCAGCAGGTCAACCAGCAGACTAACCAGATGATCAACCAGCAGACTAACCAGAAAATCAACCATCAGACTAACCAGCAGCTCAACCAGCAGACTAACCAAGAGACTAACCAGCAGACTAACCAAGAGACTCACCACCAGACTAACCAGCAGATCAACGAGCAGACTAACCAGAAGATCAACCAGCAAACTAACCAGCAGGCCAACTAGCAGACTAACCAGCAGACTAACCAGCAGGTCAACCAGCAGACTAACCAGCAGATCAACCAGCAGACTAACCAGTAGGTCAACTAGCAGACTAACCAGCAGACTAACCAGCAGGTCAACCAGAAGACTAACCAGCACGTCAACCAGCAGACTAACCAGAATATTAACCAGCATACTAACCAGCAGGTCAACCAGCAGACTAACCAGCAGATCAACCAGCAGACTAACCAGCAGACTAACCAGCAGGTCAACCAGCAGACTAACCAGCAGACTAACTAGCAGGTCAACTAGCAGACTAACCAGCAGATCAACCAGCAGACTAACCGGAAGATCAACCAGCAGATCAACCAAGAGACTAACCAGCAGGTCAACCAAGAGACAAACCAGCAGACTAACCAGCAGGTCAACTAGCAGACTAACGAGCAGATCAACCAGCAGACTAACCAGCAGGTCAACCAGCAGACTAACCAGCAGATCAACCTGCAGACTAACCAGCAGGTCAACTAGCAGACTAACCAGCAGATCAACGAGCAGAATAGCCAGCGGGTCAACCAGCAGACTAACCAGCAGGTCAACTAGCAAACTAACCAGCAGACTAACCAACAGGTCACCTAGCAGACTAACCAGCAGACTGACCAGCAGATCAACCAGCAGACTAACCAGCAGGTCAACCAGCAGACTAACAAGCAGACTAACCAGCAGATCAACCAGCAGACTAACCAGCAGGTCAACCAGCAGACTAACCAAGAGACTAACCAGCAGACTAACCAGCAGATCAACCAGCAGACAAACCAGAAGATCAACCAGCAAACTAACCAGCAGGTCAACTAACAGACTAACCAACAGGTCAACTAGCAGACTAACAAGCAGACTAACCAGCAGATCAACGAGCAGACTAGCCAGCAGGTCAACCAGCAGACTAACCAGAAAATCAACCATCAGACTAACCAGCAGGTCAACCAGCAGACTAACCAAGAGACTAACCAGCAGACTAACCAAGAGACTCACCACCAGACTAACCAGAAGATCAACGAGCAGACTAACCAGAAGATCAACCAGCAAACTAACCAGCAGGCCAACTAGCAGACTAACCAGCAGACTAAAAAGCAGACTAACCAGCAGATCAACGAGCAGACTAGCCAGCAGGTCAACCAGCAGACTAACCAGCAGATCAACCAGCAGACTAACCAGCAGGTCAACCAGCAGACTAACTAGCAGACTAACCGGCAGATCAACCAGCAAAACTAACCAGCAGATCAACGAGCAGACGAACCAGCAGGTCAACCAGACGACTAACCAGCAGGTCAACTAGCAAACTGACCAACAGACTAACAAGCAGACTAACCAGCAGACTAACCAGCAGGTCAACTAGCAGACTAACCAGCAGATCAACGAGCAGACTAACCAGCAGGTCAACCAGCAGACTAACCAGAAGGTCAACTAGCAGACTAACCAGCAGATCAACCAGCAGACTAACCAGTAGGTCAACTAGCAGACTAACCAGCAGACTGACCAGCAGGTCAACCAGAGGACTAACCAACACGTCAACCAGCAGACTAACCAGCAGGTCAACCAGCATACTAACCAGAAGATCAACCAGAAGATCAACCAGCAGACTAACCAGCAGGTCAACCAGCAGACTAACCAGCAGATCAACCAGAAGATCAACCAGCAGACTAACCAGCAGGTCAACCAGCAGACTAACCAGCAGATCAACCAGCAGACTAACCAGCAGATAAACCAGCAGACTAACCAAAAGATCAACCAGCAGACTAACCAGCAGGTCAACTAGCAGACTAACCAGCAGGTCAACCAGAAGACAAACCAGCAGGTCAACCAGCAGACTAACCAGAAGATCAACCAGCAGGTCAACTAGCAGACTAACCAGCAGGTCAACCAGCAGACTAACCAGCAGATCAACCAGCAGACTAACCAGCAGACTAACCAGCAGGTCAACCAGCAGACTAACCAGCAGGTCAACCAGCAGATCAACCAGCAGACTAACCAGCAGGTCAACCAGCAGACTAACAAGCAAACTAACCAGAAGATCAACCAGCAGACTAACCAGCAGGTCAACCAGCAGACTAACCAGAAGATCAACCAGCAGACTAACCAGCAGGTCCACCAGCAGACTAACCAACAGGTCAACTAGCAGACTAACCAGCAGACTAACCAGCAGGTCAACTAGCAGACTAACCAGCAGGTCAACCAGCAGACTAACCAGCAGGTCAACCAGCAGATCAACCAGCAGACTAACCAGCAGGTCAACCAGCAGACTAACAAGCAGACTAACCAGAAGATCAACCAGCAGACTAACCAGCAGGTCAACCAGCAGACTAACCAGAAGATCAACCAGCAGACTAACCAGCAGGTCCACCAGCAGACTAACCAACAGGTCAACTAGCAGACTAACCAGCAGACTAACCAGCAGGTCAACTAGCAGAATAACCAGCAGGTCAACTAGCAGACTAACCAGCAGGTCAACTAGCAGACTAACCAGCAGACTAACCAGCAGGTCCACCAGCAGACTAACCAGCAGGTCAACTAGCAGACTAACCAGCAGAACAACCAGCAGACTAACCAGCAGATCAACCAGCAGACTAACCAGCAGATCAACCAGCAGACTTACAAGCAGACTAACCAGCAGATCAACAAGCAGACTAACCAGCAGGTCAACCAGCAGACTAACCAAAAGATCAACCAGCAGACTAACCAGCAGGTCAACTAGCAGACTAACCAACAGGTCAACTAGCAGACTAACCAGCAGACTAACCAGCAGGTCAACTAGCAGACTACCCAGCAGACTAACCAGCAGCTCAACTAGCAGACTAACCAGCAGGTCCACCAGCAGACTAACCAGCAGGTCAACTAGCAGACTAACCAGCAGAACAACCAGCAGACTAACCAGCAGACTAACCAGCAGATCAACCAGCAGACTTACAAGTAGACTAACCAGCAGATCAACCAGCAGACTAACCAGCAGGTCAACCAGCAGACTAACCAAAAGATCAACCAGCAGACTAACCAGCAGGTCAACCAGCAGACTAACCAGCAGACTAACCAGCAGACTAACCAGCAGCTCAACCAGCAGACTAACCAGCAGATCAACCAGCAGACTAACCAACAGGTCAACCAGCGGACTAACCAGCAGGTCAACCAGCAGACTAACCAGAAGATCAACCAGCAGACTAACCAGCAGGTCAACTAGCAGACTAACCAGCAGACTAACCAGCAGGTCAACTGGCAGACTAACCAGCAGACTAACCAGCAGATCAACCAGCAGACTAACCGGAAGATCAACCAGCAGATCAAACAAGAGACTAACCAGCAGACTAACCCGCAGATCAACGAGCAGACTAACCAGCAGACTAACCAGCAGGTCAACTAGCAGACTAACGAGCAGATCAACCAGCAGACTAACCAGCAGGTCAACCAGCAGACTAACCAGCAGATCAACCTGCAGACTAACCAGCAGGTCAACTAGCAGACTAACCAGCAGATCAACGAGCAGACTAGCCAGCGGGTCAACCAGCAGACTAACCAACAGGTCACCTAGCAGACTAACCAGCAGATCAACCAGCAGACTAACCAGCAGGTCAACCAGCAGACTAACAAGCAGACTAACCAGCAGATCAACCAGCAGACTAACCAGCAGGTCAACCAGCAGACAAACCAGAAGATCAACCAGCAGACTAACCAGCAGGTCAACCAGCAGACTAACCAGCAGATCAACCAGCAGACTAACCAGCAGATCAACCAGCAGACTAACAAGCAGACTAACCAGCAGATCAACCAGCAGACTAACCAGCAGGTCAACCAGCAGACTAACCAGAAGATCAACCAGCAGACTAACCAGCAGGTCAACCAGCAGACTAACCAGCAGATCAACCAGCAGACTAACCAGCAGGTCAACCAGCAGACTAACCAGCAGGTCAACCAGCAGATCAACCAGCAGACTAACCAGCAGGTCAACTAGCAGACTAACCAGCAGATCAACGAGCAGACTAACCAGAAGGTCAACTAGCAGACTAACCAGCAGATCAACCAGCAGACTAACCAGTAGGTCAACTAGCAGACTAACCAGCAGGTCAACCAGAAGACTAACCAGCAGGTCAACCAGCAGACTAACCAGCAGACTAACCGGCAGGTCAACCAGCAGACTAACCAGAAGATCAACCAGCAGACTAACCAGCAGGTCAACTAGCAGACTAACCAGCAGACTAACCAGCAGCTCAACCGGCAGACTAACCACCAGATCAACCAGCAGACTAACCAACAGGTCAACCAGCAGACTAACCAGCAGGTCATCCAGCAGACTAACCAGCAGATCAACCAGCAGACTAACCAGTAGGTCAACTAGCAGACTAACCAGCAGACTAACCAGCAGGTCAACCAGAAGACTAACCAGCACGTCAACCAGCAGACTAACCAGAATATTAACCAGCATACTAACCAGCAGGTCAACCAGCAGACTAACCAGCAGATCAACCAGCAGACTAACCAGCAGACTAACCAGCAGGTCAACCAGCAGACTAACCAGCAGACTAACTAGCAGGTCAACTAGCAGACTAACCAGCAGATCAACCAGCAGACTAACCGGAAGATCAACCAGCAGATCAACCTAGAGACTAACCAGCAGGTCAACCAAGAGACAAACCAGCAGACTAACCAGCAGGTCAACTAGCAGACTAACGAGCAGATCAACCAGCAGACTAACCAGCAGGTCAACCAGCAGACTAACCAGCAGATCAACCTGCAGACTAACCAGCAGGTCAACTAGCAGACTAACCAGCAGATCAACGAGCAGAATAGCCAGCGGGTCAACCAGCAGACTAACCAGCAGGTCAACTAGCAAACTAACCAGCAGACTAACCAACAGGTCACCTAGCAGACTAACCAGCAGACTGACCAGCAGATCAACCAGCAGACTAACCAGCAGGTCAACCAGCAGACTAACAAGCAGACTAACCAGCAGATCAACCAGCAGACTAACCAGCAGGTCAACCAGCAGACTAACCAAGAGACTAACCAGCAGACTAACCAGCAGATCAACCAGCAGACTAACCAGAAGATCAACCAGCAAACTAACCAGCAGGTCAACTAACAGACTAACCAGCAGACTAGCCAGCAGGTCAACCAGCAGACTAACCAGATGATCAACCAGCAGACTAACCAGAAAATCAACCATCAGACTAACCAGCAGCTCAACCAGCAGACTAACCAAGAGACTAACCAGCAGACTAACCAAGAGACTCACCACCAGACTAACCAGCAGATCAACGAGCAGACTAACCAGAAGATCAACCAGCAAACTAACCAGCAGGCCAACTAGCAGACTAACCAGCAGACTAACCAGCAGGTCAACCAGCAGACTAACCAGCAGATCAACCAGCAGACTAACCAGTAGGTCAACTAGCAGACTAACCAGCAGACTAACCAGCAGGTCAACCAGAAGACTAACCAGCACGTCAACCAGCAGACTAACCAGAATATTAACCAGCATACTAACCAGCAGGTCAACCAGCAGACTAACCAGCAGATCAACCAGCAGACTAACCAGCAGACTAACCAGCAGGTCAACCAGCAGACTAACCAGCAGACTAACTAGCAGGTCAACTAGCAGACTAACCAGCAGATCAACCAGCAGACTAACCGGAAGATCAACCAGCAGATCAACCAAGAGACTAACCAGCAGGTCAACCAAGAGACAAACCAGCAGACTAACCAGCAGGTCAACTAGCAGACTAACGAGCAGATCAACCAGCAGACTAACCAGCAGGTCAACCAGCAGACTAACCAGCAGATCAACCTGCAGACTAACCAGCAGGTCAACTAGCAGACTAACCAGCAGATCAACGAGCAGAATAGCCAGCGGGTCAACCAGCAGACTAACCAGCAGGTCAACTAGCAAACTAACCAGCAGACTAACCAACAGGTCACCTAGCAGACTAACCAGCAGACTGACCAGCAGATCAACCAGCAGACTAACCAGCAGGTCAACCAGCAGACTAACAAGCAGACTAACCAGCAGATCAACCAGCAGACTAACCAGCAGGTCAACCAGCAGACTAACCAAGAGACTAACCAGCAGACTAACCAGCAGATCAACCAGCAGACAAACCAGAAGATCAACCAGCAAACTAACCAGCAGGTCAACTAACAGACTAACCAACAGGTCAACTAGCAGACTAACAAGCAGACTAACCAGCAGATCAACGAGCAGACTAGCCAGCAGGTCAACCAGCAGACTAACCAGAAAATCAACCATCAGACTAACCAGCAGGTCAACCAGCAGACTAACCAAGAGACTAACCAGCAGACTAACCAAGAGACTCACCACCAGACTAACCAGCAGATCAACGAGCAGACTAACCAGAAGATCAACCAGCAAACTAACCAGCAGGCCAACTAGCAGACTAACCAGCAGACTAAAAAGCAGACTAACCAGCAGATCAACGAGCAGACTAGCCAGCAGGTCAACCAGCAGACTAACCAGCAGATCAACCAGCAGACTAACCAGCAGGTCAACCAGCAGACTAACTAGCAGACTAACCGGCAGATCAACCAGCAAAACTAACCAGCAGATCAACGAGCAGACGAACCAGCAGGTCAACCAGACGACTAACCAGCAGGTCAACTAGCAAACTGACCAACAGACTAACAAGCAGACTAACCAGCAGACTAACCAGCAGGTCAACTAGCAGACTAACCAGCAGATCAACGAGCAGACTAACCAGCAGGTCAACCAGCAGACTAACCAGAAGGTCAACTAGCAGACTAACCAGCAGATCAACCAGCAGACTAACCAGTAGGTCAACTAGCAGACTAACCAGCAGACTGACCAGCAGGTCAACCAGAGGACTAACCAACACGTCAACCAGCAGACTAACCAGCAGGTCAACCAGCATACTAACCAGAAGATCAACCAGAAGATCAACCAGCAGACTAACCAGCAGGTCAACCAGCAGACTAACCAGCAGATCAACCAGAAGATCAACCAGCAGACTAACCAGCAGGTCAACCAGCAGACTAACCAGCAGATCAACCAGCAGACTAACCAGCAGATAAACCAGCAGACTAACCAAAAGATCAACCAGCAGACTAACCAGCAGGTCAACTAGCAGACTAACCAGCAGGTCAACCAGAAGACAAACCAGCAGGTCAACCAGCAGACTAACCAGAAGATCAACCAGCAGGTCAACTAGCAGACTAACCAGCAGGTCAACCAGCAGACTAACCAGCAGATCAACCAGCAGACTAACCAGCAGACTAACCAGCAGGTCAACCAGCAGACTAACCAGCAGGTCAACCAGCAGATCAACCAGCAGACTAACCAGCAGGTCAACCAGCAGACTAACAAGCAAACTAACCAGAAGATCAACCAGCAGACTAACCAGCAGGTCAACCAGCAGACTAACCAGAAGATCAACCAGCAGACTAACCAGCAGGTCCACCAGCAGACTAACCAACAGGTCAACTAGCAGACTAACCAGCAGACTAACCAGCAGGTCAACTAGCAGACTAACCAGCAGGTCAACCAGCAGACTAACCAGCAGGTCAACCAGCAGATCAACCAGCAGACTAACCAGCAGGTCAACCAGCAGACTAACAAGCAGACTAACCAGAAGATCAACCAGCAGACTAACCAGCAGGTCAACCAGCAGACTAACCAGAAGATCAACCAGCAGACTAACCAGCAGGTCCACCAGCAGACTAACCAACAGGTCAACTAGCAGACTAACCAGCAGACTAACCAGCAGGTCAACTAGCAGAATAACCAGCAGGTCAACTAGCAGACTAACCAGCAGAACAACCAGCAGACTAACCAGCAGATCAACCAGCAGACTAACCAGCAGATCAACCAGCAGACTTACAAGCAGACTAACCAGCAGATCAACCAGCAGACTAACCAGCAGGTCAACCAGCAGACTAACCAAAAGATCAACCAGCAGACTAACCAGCAGGTCAACTAGCAGACTAACCAGCAGGTCAACCAGCAGACTAACCAGCAGACTAACCAGCAGGTCAACCAGCAGACTAACCAGAAGATCAACCAGCAGACTAACCAGCAGGTCAACTAGCAGACTAACCAGCAGACTAACCAGCAGCTCAACCAGCAGACTAACCACCAGATCAACCAGCAGACTAACCAACAGGTCAACCAGCGGACTAACCAGCAGGTCAACCAGCAGACTAACCAGCAGATCAACCAGCAGACTAACCAGTGGGTCAACTAGCAGACTAACCAGCAGACTAACCAGCAGGTCAACCAGAAGACTAACCAGCACGTCAACCAGCAGACTAACCAGAAGATTAACCAGCATACTAACCAGCAGGTCAACCAGCAGACTAACCAGCAGATCAACCAGCAGACTAACCAGCAGGTCAACCAGCAGACTAACCAGCAGATCAACCAGCAGACTAACCAGCAGGTCAACTAGCAGACTAACCAGCAGATCAACCAGCAGACTAACCGGAAGATCAACCAGCAGATCAACCAAGAGACTAACCAGCAGGTCAACCAAGAGACAAACCAGCAGACTAACCAGCAGGTCAACTAGCAGACTAACGAGCAGATCAACCAGCAGACTAACCAGCAGGTCAACCAGCAGACTAACCAGCAGATCAACCTGCAGACTAACCAGCAGGTCAACTAGCAGACTAACCAGCAGATCAACGAGCAGAATAGCCAGCGGGTCAACCAGCAGACTAACCAGCAGGTCAACTAGCAAACTAACCAGCAGACTAACCAACAGGTCACCTAGCAGACTAACCAGCAGACTGACCAGCAGATCAACCAGCAGACTAACCAGCAGGTCAACCAGCAGACTAACAAGCAGACTAACCAGCAGATCAACCAGCAGACTAACCAGCAGGTCAACCAGCAGACTAACCAAGAGACTAACCAGCAGACTAACCAGCAGATCAACCAGCAGACAAACCAGAAGATCAACCAGCAAACTAACCAGCAGGTCAACTAACAGACTAACCAACAGGTCAACTAGCAGACTAACAAGCAGACTAACCAGCAGATCAACGAGCAGACTAGCCAGCAGGTCAACCAGCAGACTAACCAGAAAATCAACCATCAGACTAACCAGCAGGTCAACCAGCAGACTAACCAAGAGACTAACCAGCAGACTAACCAAGAGACTCACCACCAGACTAACCAGCAGATCAACGAGCAGACTAACCAGAAGATCAACCAGCAAACTAACCAGCTGGCCAACTAGCAGACTAACCAGCAGACTAAAAAGCAGACTAACCAGCAGATCAACGAGCAGACTAGCCAGCAGGTCAACCAGCAGACTAACCAGCAGATCAACCAGCAGACTAACCAGCAGGTCAACCAGCAGACTAACTAGCAGACTAACCGGCAGATCAACCAGCAAAACTAACCAGCAGATCAACGAGCAGACGAACCAGCAGGTCAACCAGACGACTAACCAGCAGGTCAACTAGCAAACTGACCAACAGACTAACAAGCAGACTAACCAGCAGACTAACCAGCAGGTCAACTAGCAGACTAACCAGCAGATCAACGAGCAGACTAACCAGCAGGTCAACCAGCAGACTAACCAGAAGGTCAACTAGCAGACTAACCAGCAGATCAACCAGCAGACTAACCAGTAGGTCAACTAGCAGACTAACCAGCAGACTGACCAGCAGGTCAACCAGAGGACTAACCAACACGTCAACCAGCAGACTAACCAGCAGGTCAACCAGCATACTAACCAGAAGATCAACCAGAAGATCAACCAGCAGACTAACCAGCAGGTCAACCAGCAGACTAACCAAAAGATCAACCAGCAGACTAACCAGCAGGTCAACTAGCAGACTAACCAACAGGTCAACTAGCAGACTAACCAGCAGACTAACCAGCAGGTCAACTAGCAGACTACCCAGCAGACTAACCAGCAGCTCAACTAGCAGACTAACCAGCAGGTCCACCAGCAGACTAACCAGCAGGTCAACTAGCAGACTAACCAGCAGAACAACCAGCAGACTAACCAGCAGACTAACCAGCAGATCAACCAGCAGACTTACAAGTAGACTAACCAGCAGATCAACCAGCAGACTAACCAGCAGGTCAACCAGCAGACTAACCAAAAGATCAACCAGCAGACTAACCAGCAGGTCAACCAGCAGACTAACCAGCAGACTAACCAGCAGACTAACCAGCAGCTCAACCAGCAGACTAACCAGCAGATCAACCAGCAGACTAACCAACAGGTCAACCAGCGGACTAACCAGCAGGTCAACCAGCAGACTAACCAGAAGATCAACCAGCAGACTAACCAGCAGGTCAACTAGCAGACTAACCAGCAGACTAACCAGCAGGTCAACTGGCAGACTAACCAGCAGACTAACCAGCAGATCAACCAGCAGACTAACCGGAAGATCAACCAGCAGATCAAACAAGAGACTAACCAGCAGACTAACCCGCAGATCAACGAGCAGACTAACCAGCAGACTAACCAGCAGGTCAACTAGCAGACTAACGAGCAGATCAACCAGCAGACTAACCAGCAGGTCAACCAGCAGACTAACCAGCAGATCAACCTGCAGACTAACCAGCAGGTCAACTAGCAGACTAACCAGCAGATCAACGAGCAGACTAGCCAGCGGGTCAACCAGCAGACTAACCAACAGGTCACCTAGCAGACTAACCAGCAGATCAACCAGCAGACTAACCAGCAGGTCAACCAGCAGACTAACAAGCAGACTAACCAGCAGATCAACCAGCAGACTAACCAGCAGGTCAACCAGCAGACAAACCAGAAGATCAACCAGCAGACTAACCAGCAGGTCAACCAGCAGACTAACCAGCAGATCAACCAGCAGACTAACCAGCAGATCAACCAGCAGACTAACAAGCAGACTAACCAGCAGATCAACCAGCAGACTAACCAGCAGGTCAACCAGCAGACTAACCAGAAGATCAACCAGCAGACTAACCAGCAGGTCAACCAGCAGACTAACCAGCAGATCAACCAGCAGACTAACCAGCAGGTCAACCAGCAGACTAACCAGCAGGTCAACCAGCAGATCAACCAGCAGACTAACCAGCAGGTCAACTAGCAGACTAACCAGCAGATCAACGAGCAGACTAACCAGAAGGTCAACTAGCAGACTAACCAGCAGATCAACCAGCAGACTAACCAGTAGGTCAACTAGCAGACTAACCAGCAGGTCAACCAGAAGACTAACCAGCAGGTCAACCAGCAGACTAACCAGCAGACTAACCGGCAGGTCAACCAGCAGACTAACCAGAAGATCAACCAGCAGACTAACCAGCAGGTCAACTAGCAGACTAACCAGCAGACTAACCAGCAGCTCAACCGGCAGACTAACCACCAGATCAACCAGCAGACTAACCAACAGGTCAACCAGCAGACTAACCAGCAGGTCATCCAGCAGACTAACCAGCAGATCAACCAGCAGACTAACCAGTAGGTCAACTAGCAGACTAACCAGCAGACTAACCAGCAGGTCAACCAGAAGACTAACCAGCACGTCAACCAGCAGACTAACCAGAATATTAACCAGCATACTAACCAGCAGGTCAACCAGCAGACTAACCAGCAGATCAACCAGCAGACTAACCAGCAGACTAACCAGCAGGTCAACCAGCAGACTAACCAGCAGACTAACTAGCAGGTCAACTAGCAGACTAACCAGCAGATCAACCAGCAGACTAACCGGAAGATCAACCAGCAGATCAACCTAGAGACTAACCAGCAGGTCAACCAAGAGACAAACCAGCAGACTAACCAGCAGGTCAACTAGCAGACTAACGAGCAGATCAACCAGCAGACTAACCAGCAGGTCAACCAGCAGACTAACCAGCAGATCAACCTGCAGACTAACCAGCAGGTCAACTAGCAGACTAACCAGCAGATCAACGAGCAGAATAGCCAGCGGGTCAACCAGCAGACTAACCAGCAGGTCAACTAGCAAACTAACCAGCAGACTAACCAACAGGTCACCTAGCAGACTAACCAGCAGACTGACCAGCAGATCAACCAGCAGACTAACCAGCAGGTCAACCAGCAGACTAACAAGCAGACTAACCAGCAGATCAACCAGCAGACTAACCAGCAGGTCAACCAGCAGACTAACCAAGAGACTAACCAGCAGACTAACCAGCAGATCAACCAGCAGACTAACCAGAAGATCAACCAGCAAACTAACCAGCAGGTCAACTAACAGACTAACCAGCAGACTAGCCAGCAGGTCAACCAGCAGACTAACCAGATGATCAACCAGCAGACTAACCAGAAAATCAACCATCAGACTAACCAGCAGCTCAACCAGCAGACTAACCAAGAGACTAACCAGCAGACTAACCAAGAGACTCACCACCAGACTAACCAGCAGATCAACGAGCAGACTAACCAGAAGATCAACCAGCAAACTAACCAGCAGGCCAACTAGCAGACTAACCAGCAGACTAACCAGCAGGTCAACCAGCAGACTAACCAGCAGATCAACCAGCAGACTAACCAGTAGGTCAACTAGCAGACTAACCAGCAGACTAACCAGCAGGTCAACCAGAAGACTAACCAGCACGTCAACCAGCAGACTAACCAGAATATTAACCAGCATACTAACCAGCAGGTCAACCAGCAGACTAACCAGCAGATCAACCAGCAGACTAACCAGCAGACTAACCAGCAGGTCAACCAGCAGACTAACCAGCAGACTAACTAGCAGGTCAACTAGCAGACTAACCAGCAGATCAACCAGCAGACTAACCGGAAGATCAACCAGCAGATCAACCAAGAGACTAACCAGCAGGTCAACCAAGAGACAAACCAGCAGACTAACCAGCAGGTCAACTAGCAGACTAACGAGCAGATCAACCAGCAGACTAACCAGCAGGTCAACCAGCAGACTAACCAGCAGATCAACCTGCAGACTAACCAGCAGGTCAACTAGCAGACTAACCAGCAGATCAACGAGCAGAATAGCCAGCGGGTCAACCAGCAGACTAACCAGCAGGTCAACTAGCAAACTAACCAGCAGACTAACCAACAGGTCACCTAGCAGACTAACCAGCAGACTGACCAGCAGATCAACCAGCAGACTAACCAGCAGGTCAACCAGCAGACTAACAAGCAGACTAACCAGCAGATCAACCAGCAGACTAACCAGCAGGTCAACCAGCAGACTAACCAAGAGACTAACCAGCAGACTAACCAGCAGATCAACCAGCAGACAAACCAGAAGATCAACCAGCAAACTAACCAGCAGGTCAACTAACAGACTAACCAACAGGTCAACTAGCAGACTAACAAGCAGACTAACCAGCAGATCAACGAGCAGACTAGCCAGCAGGTCAACCAGCAGACTAACCAGAAAATCAACCATCAGACTAACCAGCAGGTCAACCAGCAGACTAACCAAGAGACTAACCAGCAGACTAACCAAGAGACTCACCACCAGACTAACCAGCAGATCAACGAGCAGACTAACCAGAAGATCAACCAGCAAACTAACCAGCAGGCCAACTAGCAGACTAACCAGCAGACTAAAAAGCAGACTAACCAGCAGATCAACGAGCAGACTAGCCAGCAGGTCAACCAGCAGACTAACCAGCAGATCAACCAGCAGACTAACCAGCAGGTCAACCAGCAGACTAACTAGCAGACTAACCGGCAGATCAACCAGCAAAACTAACCAGCAGATCAACGAGCAGACGAACCAGCAGGTCAACCAGACGACTAACCAGCAGGTCAACTAGCAAACTGACCAACAGACTAACAAGCAGACTAACCAGCAGACTAACCAGCAGGTCAACTAGCAGACTAACCAGCAGATCAACGAGCAGACTAACCAGCAGGTCAACCAGCAGACTAACCAGAAGGTCAACTAGCAGACTAACCAGCAGATCAACCAGCAGACTAACCAGTAGGTCAACTAGCAGACTAACCAGCAGACTGACCAGCAGGTCAACCAGAGGACTAACCAACACGTCAACCAGCAGACTAACCAGCAGGTCAACCAGCATACTAACCAGAAGATCAACCAGAAGATCAACCAGCAGACTAACCAGCAGGTCAACCAGCAGACTAACCAGCAGATCAACCAGAAGATCAACCAGCAGACTAACCAGCAGGTCAACCAGCAGACTAACCAGCAGATCAACCAGCAGACTAACCAGCAGATAAACCAGCAGACTAACCAAAAGATCAACCAGCAGACTAACCAGCAGGTCAACTAGCAGACTAACCAGCAGGTCAACCAGAAGACAAACCAGCAGGTCAACCAGCAGACTAACCAGAAGATCAACCAGCAGGTCAACTAGCAGACTAACCAGCAGGTCAACCAGCAGACTAACCAGCAGATCAACCAGCAGACTAACCAGCAGACTAACCAGCAGGTCAACCAGCAGACTAACCAGCAGGTCAACCAGCAGATCAACCAGCAGACTAACCAGCAGGTCAACCAGCAGACTAACAAGCAAACTAACCAGAAGATCAACCAGCAGACTAACCAGCAGGTCAACCAGCAGACTAACCAGAAGATCAACCAGCAGACTAACCAGCAGGTCCACCAGCAGACTAACCAACAGGTCAACTAGCAGACTAACCAGCAGACTAACCAGCAGGTCAACTAGCAGACTAACCAGCAGGTCAACCAGCAGACTAACCAGCAGGTCAACCAGCAGATTAACCAGCAGACTAACCAGCAGGTCAACCAGCAGACTAACAAGCAGACTAACCAGAAGATCAACCAGCAGACTAACCAGCAGGTCAACCAGCAGACTAACCAGAAGATCAACCAGCAGACTAACCAGCAGGTCCACCAGCAGACTAACCAACAGGTCAACTAGCAGACTAACCAGCAGACTAACCAGCAGGTCAACTAGCAGAATAACCAGCAGGTCAACTAGCAGACTAACCAGCAGGTCAACTAGCAGACTAACCAGCAGACTAACCAGCAGGTCCACCAGCAGACTAACCAGCAGGTCAACTAGCAGACTAACCAGCAGAACAACCAGCAGACTAACCAGCAGATCAACCAGCAGACTAACCAGCAGATCAACCAGCAGACTTACAAGCAGACTAACCAGCAGATCAACCAGCAGACTAACCAGCAGGTCAACCAGCAGACTAACCAAAAGATCAACCAGCAGACTAACCAGCAGGTCAACTAGCAGACTAACCAGCAGGTCAACCAGCAGACTAACCAGCAGACTAACCAGCAGGTCAACCAGCAGACTAACCAGAAGATCAACCAGCAGACTAACCAGCAGGTCAACTAGCAGACTAACCAGCAGACTAACCAGCAGCTCAACCAGCAGACTAACCACCAGATCAACCAGCAGACTAACCAACAGGTCAACCAGCGGACTAACCAGCAGGTCAACCAGCAGACTAACCAGCAGATCAACCAGCAGACTAACCAGTAGGTCAACTAGCAGACTAACCAGCAGACTAACCAGCAGGTCAACCAGAAGACTAACCAGCACGTCAACCAGCAGACTAACCAGAAGATTAACCAGCATACTAACCAGCAGGTCAACCAGCAGACTAACCAGCAGATCAACCAGCAGACTAACCAGCAGGTCAACCAGCAGACTAACCAGCAGATCAACCAGCAGACTAACCAGCAGGTCAACTAGCAGACTAACCAGCAGATCAACCAGCAGACTAACCGGAAGATCAACCAGCAGATCAACCAAGAGACTAACCAGCAGGTCAACCAAGAGACAAACCAGCAGACTAACCAGCAGGTCAACTAGCAGACTAACGAGCAGATCAACCAGCAGACTAACCAGCAGGTCAACCAGCAGACTAACCAGCAGATCAACCTGCAGACTAACCAGCAGGTCAACTAGCAGACTAACCAGCAGATCAACGAGCAGAATAGCCAGCGGGTCAACCAGCAGACTAACCAGCAGGTCAACTAGCAAACTAACCAGCAGACTAACCAACAGGTCACCTAGCAGACTAACCAGCAGACTGACCAGCAGATCAACCAGCAGACTAACCAGCAGGTCAACCAGCAGACTAACAAGCAGACTAACCAGCAGATCAACCAGCAGACTAACCAGCAGGTCAACCAGCAGACTAACCAAGGGACTAACCAGCAGACTAACCAGCAGATCAACCAGCAGACAAACCAGAAGATCAACCAGCAAACTAACCAGCAGGTCAACTAACAGACTAACCAACAGGTCAACTAGCAGACTAACAAGCAGACTAACCAGCAGATCAACGAGCAGACTAGCCAGCAGGTCAACCAGCAGACTAACCAGAAAATCAACCATCAGACTAACCAGCAGGTCAACCAGCAGACTAACCAAGAGACTAACCAGCAGACTAACCAAGAGACTCACCACCAGACTAACCAGCAGATCAACGAGCAGACTAACCAGAAGATCAACCAGCAAACTAACCAGCAGGCCAACTAGCAGACTAACCAGCAGACTAAAAAGCAGACTAACCAGCAGATCAACGAGCAGACTAGCCAGCAGGTCAACCAGCAGACTAACCAGCAGATCAACCAGCAGACTAACCAGCAGGTCAACCAGCAGACTAACTAGCAGACTAACCGGCAGATCAACCAGCAAAACTAACCAGCAGATCAACGAGCAGACGAACCAGCAGGTCAACCAGACGACTAACCAGCAGGTCAACTAGCAAACTGACCAACAGACTAACAAGCAGACTAACCAGCAGACTAACCAGCAGGTCAACTAGCAGACTAACCAGCAGATCAACGAGCAGACTAACCAGCAGGTCAACCAGCAGACTAACCAGAAGGTCAACTAGCAGACTAACCAGCAGATCAACCAGCAGACTAACCAGTAGGTCAACTAGCAGACTAACCAGCAGACTGACCAGCAGGTCAACCAGAGGACTAACCAACACGTCAACCAGCAGACTAACCAGCAGGTCAACCAGCATACTAACCAGAAGATCAACCAGAAGATCAACCAGCAGACTAACCAGCAGGTCAACCAGCAGACTAACCAGCAGATCAACCAGAAGATCAACCAGCAGACTAACCAGCAGGTCAACCAGCAGACTAACCAGCAGATCAACCAGCAGACTAACCAGCAGATAAACCAGCAGACTAACCAAAAGATCAACCAGCAGACTAACCAGCAGGTCAACTAGCAGACTAACCAGCAGGTCAACCAGAAGACAAACCAGCAGGTCAACCAGCAGACTAACCAGAAGATCAACCAGCAGGTCAACTAGCAGACTAACCAGCAGGTCAACCAGCAGACTAACCAGCAGATCAACCAGCAGACTAACCAGCAGACTAACCAGCAGGTCAACCAGCAGACTAACCAGCAGGTCAACCAGCAGATCAACCAGCAGACTACCCAGCAGGTCAACCAGCAGACTAACAAGCAAACTAACCAGAAGATCAACCAGCAGACTAACCAGCAGGTCAACCAGCAGACTAACCAGAAGATCAACCAGCAGACTAACCAGCAGGTCCACCAGCAGACTAACCAACAGGTCAACTAGCAGACTAACCAGCAGACTAACCAGCAGGTCAACTAGCAGACTAACCAGCAGGTCAACCAGCAGACTAACCAGCAGGTCAACCAGCAGATTAACCAGCAGACTAACCAGCAGGTCAACCAGCAGACTAACAAGCAGACTAACCAGAAGATCAACCAGCAGACTAACCAGCAGGTCAACCAGCAGACTAACCAGAAGATCAACCAGCAGACTAACCAGCAGGTCCACCAGCAGACTAACCAACAGGTCAACTAGCAGACTAACCAGCAGACTAACCAGCAGGTCAACTAGCAGAATAACCAGCAGGTCAACTAGCAGACTAACCAGCAGGTCAACTAGCAGACTAACCAGCAGACTAACCAGCAGGTCCACCAGCAGACTAACCAGCAGGTCAACTAGCAGACTAACCAGCAGAACAACCAGCAGACTAACCAGCAGATCAACCAGCAGACTAACCAGCAGATCAACCAGCAGACTTACAAGCAGACTAACCAGCAGATCAACCAGCAGACTAACCAGCAGGTCAACCAGCAGACTAACCAGAAGATCAACCAGCAGACTAACCAGCAGGTCCACCAGCAGACTAACCAACAGGTCAACTAGCAGACTAACCAGCAGACTAACCAGCAGGTCAACTAGCAGACTAACCAGCAGGTCAACCAGCAGACTAACCAGCAGGTCAACCAGCAGATCAACCAGCAGACTAACCAGCAGGTCAACCAGCAGACTAACAAGCAGACTAACCAGAAGATCAACCAGCAGACTAACCAGCAGGTCAACCAGCAGACTAACCAGAAGATCAACCAGCAGACTAACCAGCAGGTCCACCAGCAGACTAACCAACAGGTCAACTAGCAGACTAACCAGCAGACTAACCAGCAGGTCAACTAGCAGAATAACCAGCAGGTCAACTAGCAGACTAACCAGCAGGTCAACTAGCAGACTAACCAGCAGACTAACCAGCAGGTCCACCAGCAGACTAACCAGCAGGTCAACTAGCAGACTAACCAGCAGAACAACCAGCAGACTAACCAGCAGATCAACCAGCAGACTAACCAGCAGATCAACCAGCAGACTTACAAGCAGACTAACCAGCAGATCAACCAGCAGACTAACCAGCAGGTCAACCAGCAGACTAACCAAAAGATCAACCAGCAGACTAACCAGCAGGTCAACTAGCAGACTAACCAGCAGGTCAACCAGCAGACTAACCAGCAGACAAACCAGCAGGTCAACCAGCAGACTAACCAGAAGATCAACCAGCAGACTAACCAGCAGGTCAACTAGCAGACTAACCAGCAGACTAACCAGCAGCTCAACCAGCAGACTAACCAGCAGATCAACCAGCAGACTAACCAGCAAGTCAACCAGCAGACTAACAAGCAGACTAACCAGCAGATCAACCAGCAGACTAACCAGCAGGTCAACCAGCAGACTAACCAAGAGACTAACCAGCAGACTAACCAGCAGATCAACCAGCAGACAAACCAGAAGATCAACCAGCAAACTAACCAGCAGGTCAACTAACAGACTAACCAACAGGTCAACTAGCAGACTAACAAGCAGACTAACCAGCAGATCAACGAGCAGACTAGCCAGCAGGTCAACCAGCAGACTAACCAGAAAATCAACCATCAGACTAACCAGCAGGTCAACCAGCAGACTAACCAAGAGACTAACCAGCAGACTAACCAAGAGACTCACCACCAGACTAACCAGCAGATCAACGAGCAGACTAACCAGAAGATCAACCAGCAAACTAACCAGCTGGCCAACTAGCAGACTAACCAGCAGACTAAAAAGCAGACTAACCAGCAGATCAACGAGCAGACTAGCCAGCAGGTCAACCAGCAGACTAACCAGCAGATCAACCAGCAGACTAACCAGCAGGTCAACCAGCAGACTAACTAGCAGACTAACCGGCAGATCAACCAGCAAAACTAACCAGCAGATCAACGAGCAGACGAACCAGCAGGTCAACCAGACGACTAACCAGCAGGTCAACTAGCAAACTGACCAACAGACTAACAAGCAGACTAACCAGCAGACTAACCAGCAGGTCAACTAGCAGACTAACCAGCAGATCAACGAGCAGACTAACCAGCAGGTCAACCAGCAGACTAACCAGAAGGTCAACTAGCAGACTAACCAGCAGATCAACCAGCAGACTAACCAGTAGGTCAACTAGCAGACTAACCAGCAGACTGACCAGCAGGTCAACCAGAGGACTAACCAACACGTCAACCAGCAGACTAACCAGCAGGTCAACCAGCATACTAACCAGAAGATCAACCAGAAGATCAACCAGCAGACTAACCAGCAGGTCAACCAGCAGACTAACCAAAAGATCAACCAGCAGACTAACCAGCAGGTCAACTAGCAGACTAACCAACAGGTCAACTAGCAGACTAACCAGCAGACTAACCAGCAGGTCAACTAGCAGACTACCCAGCAGACTAACCAGCAGCTCAACTAGCAGACTAACCAGCAGGTCCACCAGCAGACTAACCAGCAGGTCAACTAGCAGACTAACCAGCAGAACAACCAGCAGACTAACCAGCAGACTAACCAGCAGATCAACCAGCAGACTTACAAGTAGACTAACCAGCAGATCAACCAGCAGACTAACCAGCAGGTCAACCAGCAGACTAACCAAAAGATCAACCAGCAGACTAACCAGCAGGTCAACCAGCAGACTAACCAGCAGACTAACCAGCAGACTAACCAGCAGCTCAACCAGCAGACTAACCAGCAGATCAACCAGCAGACTAACCAACAGGTCAACCAGCGGACTAACCAGCAGGTCAACCAGCAGACTAACCAGAAGATCAACCAGCAGACTAACCAGCAGGTCAACTAGCAGACTAACCAGCAGACTAACCAGCAGGTCAACTGGCAGACTAACCAGCAGACTAACCAGCAGATCAACCAGCAGACTAACCGGAAGATCAACCAGCAGATCAAACAAGAGACTAACCAGCAGACTAACCCGCAGATCAACGAGCAGACTAACCAGCAGACTAACCAGCAGGTCAACTAGCAGACTAACGAGCAGATCAACCAGCAGACTAACCAGCAGGTCAACCAGCAGACTAACCAGCAGATCAACCTGCAGACTAACCAGCAGGTCAACTAGCAGACTAACCAGCAGATCAACGAGCAGACTAGCCAGCGGGTCAACCAGCAGACTAACCAACAGGTCACCTAGCAGACTAACCAGCAGATCAACCAGCAGACTAACCAGCAGGTCAACCAGCAGACTAACAAGCAGACTAACCAGCAGATCAACCAGCAGACTAACCAGCAGGTCAACCAGCAGACAAACCAGAAGATCAACCAGCAGACTAACCAGCAGGTCAACCAGCAGACTAACCAGCAGATCAACCAGCAGACTAACCAGCAGATCAACCAGCAGATCAACCAGCAGACTAACCAGCAGGTCAACCAGCAGACTAACCAGAAGATCAACCAGCAGACTAACCAGCAGGTCAACCAGCAGACTAACCAGCAGATCAACCAGCAGACTAACCAGCAGGTCAACCAGCAGACTAACCAGCAGGTCAACCAGAAGATCAACCAGCAGACTAACCAGCAGGTCAACTAGCAGACTAACCAGCAGATCAACGAGCAGACTAACCAGAAGGTCAACTAGCAGACTAACCAGCAGATCAACCAGCAGACTAACCAGTAGGTCAACTAGCAGACTAACCAGCAGGTCAACCAGAAGACTAACCAGCAGGTCAACCAGCAGACTAACCAGCAGACTAACCGGCAGGTCAACCAGCAGACTAACCAGAAGATCAACCAGCAGACTAACCAGCAGGTCAACTAGCAGACTAACCAGCAGACTAACCAGCAGCTCAACCGGCAGACTAACCACCAGATCAACCAGCAGACTAACCAACAGGTCAACCAGCAGACTAACCAGCAGGTCATCCAGCAGACTAACCAGCAGATCAACCAGCAGACTAACCAGTAGGTCAACTAGCAGACTAACCAGCAGACTAACCAGCAGGTCAACCAGAAGACTAACCAGCACGTCAACCAGCAGACTAACCAGAATATTAACCAGCATACTAACCAGCAGGTCAACCAGCAGACTAACCAGCAGATCAACCAGCAGACTAACCAGCAGACTAACCAGCAGGTCAACCAGCAGACTAACCAGCAGACTAACTAGCAGGTCAACTAGCAGACTAACCAGCAGATCAACCAGCAGACTAACCGGAAGATCAACCAGCAGATCAACCTAGAGACTAACCAGCAGGTCAACCAAGAGACAAACCAGCAGACTAACCAGCAGGTCAACTAGCAGACTAACGAGCAGATCAACCAGCAGACTAACCAGCAGGTCAACCAGCAGACTAACCAGCAGATCAACCTGCAGACTAACCAGCAGGTCAACTAGCAGACTAACCAGCAGATCAACGAGCAGAATAGCCAGCGGGTCAACCAGCAGACTAACCAGCAGGTCAACTAGCAAACTAACCAGCAGACTAACCAACAGGTCACCTAGCAGACTAACCAGCAGACTGACCAGCAGATCAACCAGCAGACTAACCAGCAGGTCAACCAGCAGACTAACAAGCAGACTAACCAGCAGATCAACCAGCAGACTAACCAGCAGGTCAACCAGCAGACTAACCAAGAGACTAACCAGCAGACTAACCAGCAGATCAACCAGCAGACTAACCAGAAGATCAACCAGCAAACTAACCAGCAGGTCAACTAACAGACTAACCAGCAGACTAGCCAGCAGGTCAACCAGCAGACTAACCAGATGATCAACCAGCAGACTAACCAGAAAATCAACCATCAGACTAACCAGCAGCTCAACCAGCAGACTAACCAAGAGACTAACCAGCAGACTAACCAAGAGACTCACCACCAGACTAACCAGCAGATCAACGAGCAGACTAACCAGAAGATCAACCAGCAAACTAACCAGCAGGCCAACTAGCAGACTAACCAGCAGACTAACCAGCAGGTCAACCAGCAGACTAACCAGCAGATCAACCAGCAGACTAACCAGTAGGTCAACTAGCAGACTAACCAGCAGACTAACCAGCAGGTCAACCAGAAGACTAACCAGCACGTCAACCAGCAGACTAACCAGAATATTAACCAGCATACTAACCAGCAGGTCAACCAGCAGACTAACCAGCAGATCAACCAGCAGACTAACCAGCAGACCAACCAGCAGGTCAACCAGCAGACTAACCAGCAGACTAACTAGCAGGTCAACTAGCAGACTAACCAGCAGATCAACCAGCAGACTAACCGGAAGATCAACCAGCAGATCAACCAAGAGACTAACCAGCAGGTCAACCAAGAGACAAACCAGCAGACTAACCAGCAGGTCAACTAGCAGACTAACGAGCAGATCAACCAGCAGACTAACCAGCAGGTCAACCAGCAGACTAACCAGCAGATCAACCTGCAGACTAACCAGCAGGTCAACTAGCAGACTAACCAGCAGATCAACGAGCAGAATAGCCAGCGGGTCAACCAGCAGACTAACCAGCAGGTCAACTAGCAAACTAACCAGCAGACTAACCAACAGGTCACCTAGCAGACTAACCAGCAGACTGACCAGCAGATCAACCAGCAGACTAACCAGCAGGTCAACCAGCAGACTAACAAGCAGACTAACCAGCAGATCAACCAGCAGACTAACCAGCAGGTCAACCAGCAGACTAACCAAGAGACTAACCAGCAGACTAACCAGCAGATCAACCAGCAGACAAACCAGAAGATCAACCAGCAAACTAACCAGCAGGTCAACTAACAGACTAACCAACAGGTCAACTAGCAGACTAACAAGCAGACTAACCAGCAGATCAACGAGCAGACTAGCCAGCAGGTCAACCAGCAGACTAACCAGAAAATCAACCATCAGACTAACCAGCAGGTCAACCAGCAGACTAACCAAGAGACTAACCAGCAGACTAACCAAGAGACTCACCACCAGACTAACCAGCAGATCAACGAGCAGACTAACCAGAAGATCAACCAGCAAACTAACCAGCAGGCCAACTAGCAGACTAACCAGCAGACTAAAAAGCAGACTAACCAGCAGATCAACGAGCAGACTAGCCAGCAGGTCAACCAGCAGACTAACCAGCAGATCAACCAGCAGACTAACCAGCAGGTCAACCAGCAGACTAACTAGCAGACTAACCGGCAGATCAACCAGCAAAACTAACCAGCAGATCAACGAGCAGACGAACCAGCAGGTCAACCAGACGACTAACCAGCAGGTCAACTAGCAAACTGACCAACAGACTAACAAGCAGACTAACCAGCAGACTAACCAGCAGGTCAACTAGCAGACTAACCAGCAGATCAACGAGCAGACTAACCAGCAGGTCAACCAGCAGACTAACCAGAAGGTCAACTAGCAGACTAACCAGCAGATCAACCAGCAGACTAACCAGTAGGTCAACTAGCAGACTAACCAGCAGACTGACCAGCAGGTCAACCAGAGGACTAACCAACACGTCAACCAGCAGACTAACCAGCAGGTCAACCAGCATACTAACCAGAAGATCAACCAGAAGATCAACCAGCAGACTAACCAGCAGGTCAACCAGCAGACTAACCAGCAGATCAACCAGAAGATCAACCAGCAGACTAACCAGCAGGTCAACCAGCAGACTAACCAGCAGATCAACCAGCAGACTAACCAGCAGATAAACCAGCAGACTAACCAAAAGATCAACCAGCAGACTAACCAGCAGGTCAACTAGCAGACTAACCAGCAGGTCAACCAGAAGACAAACCAGCAGGTCAACCAGCAGACTAACCAGAAGATCAACCAGCAGGTCAACTAGCAGACTAACCAGCAGGTCAACCAGCAGACTAACCAGCAGATCAACCAGCAGACTAACCAGCAGACTAACCAGCAGGTCAACCAGCAGACTAACCAGCAGGTCAACCAGCAGATCAACCAGCAGACTAACCAGCAGGTCAACCAGCAGACTAACAAGCAAACTAACCAGAAGATCAACCAGCAGACTAACCAGCAGGTCAACCAGCAGACTAACCAGAAGATCAACCAGCAGACTAACCAGCAGGTCCACCAGCAGACTAACCAACAGGTCAACTAGCAGACTAACCAGCAGACTAACCAGCAGGTCAACTAGCAGACTAACCAGCAGGTCAACCAGCAGACTAACCAGCAGGTCAACCAGCAGATTAACCAGCAGACTAACCAGCAGGTCAACCAGCAGACTAACAAGCAGACTAACCAGAAGATCAACCAGCAGACTAACCAGCAGGTCAACCAGCAGACTAACCAGAAGATCAACCAGCAGACTAACCAGCAGGTCCACCAGCAGACTAACCAACAGGTCAACTAGCAGACTAACCAGCAGACTAACCAGCAGGTCAACTAGCAGAATAACCAGCAGGTCAACTAGCAGACTAACCAGCAGGTCAACTAGCAGACTAACCAGCAGACTAACCAGCAGGTCCACCAGCAGACTAACCAGCAGGTCAACTAGCAGACTAACCAGCAGAACAACCAGCAGACTAACCAGCAGATCAACCAGCAAACTAACCAGCAGATCAACCAGCAGACTTACAAGCAGACTAACCAGCAGATCAACCAGCAGACTAACCAGCAGGTCAACCAGCAGACTAACCAAAAGATCAACCAGCAGACTAACCAGCAGGTCAACTAGCAGACTAACCAGCAGGTCAACCAGCAGACTAACCAGCAGACTAACCAGCAGGTCAACCAGCAGACTAACCAGAAGATCAACCAGCAGACTAACCAGCAGGTCAACTAGCAGACTAACCAGCAGACTAACCAGCAGCTCAACCAGCAGACTAACCACCAGATCAACCAGCAGACTAACCAACAGGTCAACCAGCGGACTAACCAGCAGGTCAACCAGCAGACTAACCAGCAGATCAACCAGCAGACTAACCAGTAGGTCAACTAGCAGACTAACCAGCAGACTAACCAGCAGGTCAACCAGAAGACTAACCAGCACGTCAACTAGCAGACTAACCAGAAGATTAACCAGCATACTAACCAGCAGGTCAACCAGCAGACTAACCAGCAGATCAACCAGCAGACTAACCAGCAGGTCAACCAGCAGACTAACCAGCAGATCAACCAGCAGACTAACCAGCAGGTCAACTAGCAGACTAACCAGCAGATCAACCAGCAGACTAACCGGAAGATCAACCAGCAGATCAACCAAGAGACTAACCAGCAGGTCAACCAAGAGACAAACCAGCAGACTAACCAGCAGGTCAACTAGCAGACTAACGAGCAGATCAACCAGCAGACTAACCAGCAGGTCAACCAGCAGACTAACCAGCAGATCAACCTGCAGACTAACCAGCAGGTCAACTAGCAGACTAACCAGCAGATCAACGAGCAGAATAGCCAGCGGGTCAACCAGCAGACTAACCAGCAGGTCAACTAGCAAACTAACCAGCAGACTAACCAACAGGTCACCTAGCAGACTAACCAGCAGACTGACCAGCAGATCAACCAGCAGACTAACCAGCAGGTCAACCAGCAGACTAACAAGCAGACTAACCAGCAGATCAACCAGCAGACTAACCAGCAGGTCAACCAGCAGACTAACCAAGAGACTAACCAGCAGACTAACCAGCAGATCAACCAGCAGACTAACTAGCAGACTAACCGGCAGATCAACCAGCAAAACTAACCAGCAGATCAACGAGCAGACGAACCAGCAGGTCAACCAGACGACTAACCAGCAGGTCAACTAGCAAACTGACCAACAGACTAACAAGCAGACTAACCAGCAGACTAACCAGCAGGTCAACTAGCAGACTAACCAGCAGATCAACGAGCAGACTAACCAGCAGGTCAACCAGCAGACTAACCAGAAGGTCAACTAGCAGACTAACCAGCAGATCAACCAGCAGACTAACCAGTAGGTCAACTAGCAGACTAACCAGCAGACTGACCAGCAGGTCAACCAGAGGACTAACCAACACGTCAACCAGCAGACTAACCAGCAGGTCAACCAGCATACTAACCAGAAGATCAACCAGAAGATCAACCAGCAGACTAACCAGCAGGTCAACCAGCAGACTAACCAGCAGATCAACCAGAAGATCAACCAGCAGACTAACCAGCAGGTCAACCAGCAGACTAACCAGCAGATCAACCAGCAGACTAACCAGCAGATAAACCAGCAGACTAACCAAAAGATCAACCAGCAGACTAACCAGCAGGTCAACTAGCAGACTAACCAGCAGGTCAACCAGAAGACAAACCAGCAGGTCAACCAGCAGACTAACCAGAAGATCAACCAGCAGGTCAACTAGCAGACTAACCAGCAGGTCAACCAGCAGACTAACCAGCAGATCAACCAGCAGACTAACCAGCAGACTAACCAGCAGGTCAACCAGCAGACTAACCAGCAGGTCAACCAGCAGATCAACCAGCAGACTAACCAGCAGGTCAACCAGCAGACTAACAAGCAAACTAACCAGAAGATCAACCAGCAGACTAACCAGCAGGTCAACCAGCAGACTAACCAGAAGATCAACCAGCAGACTAACCAGCAGGTCCACCAGCAGACTAACCAACAGGTCAACTAGCAGACTAACCAGCAGACTAACCAGCAGGTCAACTAGCAGACTAACCAGCAGGTCAACCAGCAGACTAACCAGCAGGTCAACCAGCAGATTAACCAGCAGACTAACCAGCAGGTCAACCAGCAGACTAACAAGCAGACTAACCAGAAGATCAACCAGCAGACTAACCAGCAGGTCAACCAGCAGACTAACCAGAAGATCAACCAGCAGACTAACCAGCAGGTCCACCAGCAGACTAACCAACAGGTCAACTAGCAGACTAACCAGCAGACTAACCAGCAGGTCAACTAGCAGAATAACCAGCAGGTCAACTAGCAGACTAACCAGCAGGTCAACTAGCAGACTAACCAGCAGACTAACCAGCAGGTCCACCAGCAGACTAACCAGCAGGTCAACTAGCAGACTAACCAGCAGAACAACCAGCAGACTAACCAGCAGATCAACCAGCAGACTAACCAGCAGATCAACCAGCAGACTTACAAGCAGACTAACCAGCAGATCAACCAGCAGACTAACCAGCAGGTCAACCAGCAGACTAACCAAAAGATCAACCAGCAGACTAACCAGCAGGTCAACTAGCAGACTAACCAGCAGGTCAACCAGCAGACTAACCAGCAGACTAACCAGCAGGTCAACCAGCAGACTAACCAGAAGATCAACCAGCAGACTAACCAGCAGGTCAACTAGCAGACTAACCAGCAGACTAACCAGCAGCTCAACCAGCAGACTAACCACCAGATCAACCAGCAGACTAACCAACAGGTCAACCAGCGGACTAACCAGCAGGTCAACCAGCAGACTAACCAGCAGATCAACCAGCAGACTAACCAGTAGGTCAACTAGCAGACTAACCAGCAGACTAACCAGCAGGTCAACCAGAAGACTAACCAGCACGTCAACCAGCAGACTAACCAGAAGATTAACCAGCATACTAACCAGCAGGTCAACCAGCAGACTAACCAGCAGATCAACCAGCAGACTAACCAGCAGGTCAACCAGCAGACTAACCAGCAGATCAACCAGCAGACTAACCAGCAGGTCAACTAGCAGACTAACCAGCAGATCAACCAGCAGACTAACCGGAAGATCAACCAGCAGATCAACCAAGAGACTAACCAGCAGGTCAACCAAGAGACAAACCAGCAGACTAACCAGCAGGTCAACTAGCAGACTAACGAGCAGATCAACCAGCAGACTAACCAGCAGGTCAACCAGCAGACTAACCAGCAGATCAACCTGCAGACTAACCAGCAGGTCAACTAGCAGACTAACCAGCAGATCAACGAGCAGAATAGCCAGCGGGTCAACCAGCAGACTAACCAGCAGGTCAACTAGCAAACTAACCAGCAGACTAACCAACAGGTCACCTAGCAGACTAACCAGCAGACTGACCAGCAGATCAACCAGCAGACTAACCAGCAGGTCAACCAGCAGACTAACAAGCAGACTAACCAGCAGATCAACCAGCAGACTAACCAGCAGGTCAACCAGCAGACTAACCAAGAGACTAACCAGCAGACTAACCAGCAGATCAACCAGCAGACAAACCAGAAGATCAACCAGCAAACTAACCAGCAGGTCAACTAACAGACTAACCAACAGGTCAACTAGCAGACTAACAAGCAGACTAACCAGCAGATCAACGAGCAGACTAGCCAGCAGGTCAACCAGCAGACTAACCAGAAAATCAACCATCAGACTAACCAGCAGGTCAACCAGCAGACTAACCAAGAGACTAACCAGCAGACTAACCAAGAGACTCACCACCAGACTAACCAGCAGATCAACGAGCAGACTAACCAGAAGATCAACCAGCAAACTAACCAGCAGGCCAACTAGCAGACTAACCAGCAGACTAAAAAGCAGACTAACCAGCAGATCAACGAGCAGACTAGCCAGCAGGTCAACCAGCAGACTAACCAGCAGATCAACCAGCAGACTAACCAGCAGGTCAACCAGCAGACTAACTAGCAGACTAACCGGCAGATCAACCAGCAAAACTAACCAGCAGATCAACGAGCAGACGAACCAGCAGGTCAACCAGACGACTAACCAGCAGGTCAACTAGCAAACTGACCAACAGACTAACAAGCAGACTAACCAGCAGACTAACCAGCAGGTCAACTAGCAGACTAACCAGCAGATCAACGAGCAGACTAACCAGCAGGTCAACCAGCAGACTAACCAGAAGGTCAACTAGCAGACTAACCAGCAGATCAACCAGCAGACTAACCAGTAGGTCAACTAGCAGACTAACCAGCAGACTGACCAGCAGGTCAACCAGAGGACTAACCAACACGTCAACCAGCAGACTAACCAGCAGGTCAACCAGCATACTAACCAGAAGATCAACCAGAAGATCAACCAGCAGACTAACCAGCAGGTCAACCAGCAGACTAACCAGCAGATCAACCAGAAGATCAACCAGCAGACTAACCAGCAGGTCAACCAGCAGACTAACCAGCAGATCAACCAGCAGACTAACCAGCAGATAAACCAGCAGACTAACCAAAAGATCAACCAGCAGACTAACCAGCAGGTCAACTAGCAGACTAACCAGCAGGTCAACCAGAAGACAAACCAGCAGGTCAACCAGCAGACTAACCAGAAGATCAACCAGCAGGTCAACTAGCAGACTAACCAGCAGGTCAACCAGCAGACTAACCAGCAGATCAACCAGCAGACTAACCAGCAGACTAACCAGCAGGTCAACCAGCAGACTAACCAGCAGGTCAACCAGCAGATCAACCAGCAGACTAACCAGCAGGTCAACCAGCAGACTAACAAGCAAACTAACCAGAAGATCAACCAGCAGACTAACCAGCAGGTCAACCAGCAGACTAACCAGAAGATCAACCAGCAGACTAACCAGCAGGTCCACCAGCAGACTAACCAACAGGTCAACTAGCAGACTAACCAGCAGACTAACCAGCAGGTCAACTAGCAGACTAACCAGCAGGTCAACCAGCAGACTAACCAGCAGGTCAACCAGCAGATCAACCAGCAGACTAACCAGCAGGTCAACCAGCAGACTAACAAGCAGACTAACCAGAAGATCAACCAGCAGACTAACCAGCAGGTCAACCAGCAGACTAACCAGAAGATCAACCAGCAGACTAACCAGCAGGTCCACCAGCAGACTAACCAACAGGTCAACTAGCAGACTAACCAGCAGACTAACCAGCAGGTCAACTAGCAGAATAACCAGCAGGTCAACTAGCAGACTAACCAGCAGGTCAACTAGCAGACTAACCAGCAGACTAACCAGCAGGTCCACCAGCAGACTAACCAGCAGGTCAACTAGCAGACTAACCAGCAGATCAACCAGCAGACTAACCAGCAGATCAACCAGCAGACTAACCAGCAGATCAACCAGCAGACTTACAAGCAGACTAACCAGCAGATCAACCAGCAGACTAACCAGCAGGTCAACCAGCAGACTAACCAAAAGATCAACCAGCAGACTAACCAGCAGGTCAACTAGCAGACTAACCAGCAGGTCAACCAGCAGACTAACCAGCAGACTAACCAGCAGGTCAACCAGCAGACTAACCAGAAGATCAACCAGCAGACTAACCACCAGGTCAACTAGCAGACTAACCAGCAGACTAACCAGCAGCTCAACCAGCAGACTAACCACCAGATCAACCAGCAGACTAACCAACAGGTCAACCAGCGGACTAACCAGCAGGTCAACCAGCAGACTAACCAGCAGATCAACCAGCAGACTAACCAGTAGGTCAACTAGCAGACTAACCAGCAGACTAACCAGCAGGTCAACCAGAAGACTAACCAGCACGTCAACCAGCAGACTAACCAGAAGATTAACCAGCATACTAACCAGCAGGTCAACCAGCAGACTAACCAGCAGATCAACCAGCAGACTAACCAGCAGGTCAACCAGCAGACTAACCAGCAGATCAACCAGCAGACTAACCAGCAGGTCAACTAGCAGACTAACCAGCAGATCAACCAGCAGACTAACCGGAAGATCTACCAGCAGATCAACCAAGAGACTAACCAGCAGGTCAACCAAGAGACAAACCAGCAGACTAACCAGCAGGTCAACTAGCAGACTAACGAGCAGATCAACCAGCAGACTAACCAGCAGGTCAACCAGCAGACTAACCAGCAGATCAACCTGCAGACTAACCAGCAGGTCAACTAGCAGACTAACCAGCAGATCAACGAGCAGAATAGCCAGCGGGTCAACCAGCAGACTAACCAGCAGGTCAACTAGCAAACTAACCAGCAGACTAACCAACAGGTCACCTAGCAGACTAACCAGCAGACTGACAAGCAGATCAACCAGCAGACTAACCAGCAGGTCAACCAGCAGACTAACAAGCAGACTAACCAGCAGATCAACCAGCAGACTAACCAGCAGGTCAACCAAGAGACTAACCAGCAGACTAACCAGCAGATCAACCAGCAGACTAACCAGAAGATCAACCAGCAAACTAACCAGCAGGTCAACTAACAGACTAACCAGCAGACTAACCAACAGGTCAACTAGCAGACTAACAAGCAGACTAACCAGCAGATCAACGAGCAGACTAACCAGCAGGTCAACCAGCAGACTAACCAAGAGACTAACCAGCAGACTAACCAAGAGACTAACCAGCAGATCAACGAGCAGACTAACCAGAAGATCAACCAGCAAACTAACCAGCAGGCCAACTAGCAGACTAACCAGCAGACTAAAAAGCAGACTAACCAGCAGATCAACGAGCAGACTAGCCAGCAGGTCAACCAGCAGACTAACCAGCAGATCAACCAGCAGACTAACCAAAAGATCAACCAGCAGACTAACCAGCAGGTCAACTAGCAGACTAACCAGCAGGTCAACCAGCAGACTAACCAGAAGATCAACCAGCAGACTAACCAGCAGGTCAACTAGCAGACTAACCAGCAGGTCAACCAGCAGACTAACCAGCAGATCAACCAGCAGACTAACCAGCAGACTAACCAGCAGGTCAACCAGCAGACTAACCAGCAGCTCAACCAGCAGACTAACCAGCAGATCAACCAGCAGACTAACCAACAGGTCAACCAGCGGACTAACCAGCAGGTCAACCAGCAGACTAACCAGCAGGTCAACCAGCAGACTAACCAGAAGATCAACCAGCAGACTAACCAGCAGGTCAACTAGCAGACTAACCAGCAGACTAACCAGCAGGTCAACTGGCAGACTAACCAGCAGATCAACCAGCAGACTAACCGGAAGATCAACCAGCAGATCAACCAAGAGACTAACCAGCAGGTCAACCAAGAGACTAACCAGCAGACTAACCCGCAGGTCAACGAGCAGACAAACCAGCAGACTAACCAGCAGGTCAACTAGCAGACTAACGAGCAGATCAACCAGCAGACTAACCAGCAGGTCAACCAGCAGACTAACCAGCAGGTCAACTAGCAGACTAACCAGCAGATCAACGAGCAGACTAGCCAGCGGGTCAACCAGCAGACTAACCAACAGGTCACCTATCAGACTAACCAGCAGACTAACCAGCAGACTAACTAGCAGGTCAACTAGCAGACTAACCAGCAGACTAACCAGCAGATCAGCCAGCAGACTAACCAGCAGGTCAACCAGCAGACTAACCAGCAGACTAACCAAAAGATCAACCAGCAGACTAACCAGCAGGTCAACTAGCAGACTAACCAGCAGGTCAACCAGCAGACTAACCAGCAGGTCAACCAGCAGACTAACCAGAAGATCAACCAGCAGGTCTACTAGCAGACTAACCAGCAGGTCAACCAGCAGACTAACCAGCAGATCAACCAGCAGACTAACCAGCAGACTAACCAGCAGGTCAACCAGCAGACTAACCAGCAGACTAACCAGCAGGTCAACCAGCAGACTAACCAAAAGATCAACCAGCAGACTAACCAGCAGGTAAACCAGCAGACTAACAAGCAAACTAACCAGAAGATCAACCAGCAGACTAACCAGCAGGTCAACCAGCAGACTAACCAGAAGATCAACCAGCAGACTAACCAGCAGGTCCACCAGCAGACTAACCAACAGGTCAACTAGCAGACTAACCAGCAGACTAACCAGCAGGTCAACTAGAAGACTAACCAGCAGGTCAACCAGCAGACTAACCAGCAGACTAACCAGCAGGTCAACCAGCAGGTCAACCAGCAGACTAACAAGCAGACTAACCAGAAGATCAACCAGCAGACTAACCAGCAGGTCAACCAGCAGACTAACCAGAAGATCAACCAGCAGACAAACCAGCAGGTCCACCAGCAGACTAACCAACAGGTCAACTAGCAGACTAACCAGCAGACTAACCAGCAGGTCAACTAGCAGACTAACCAGCAGACTAACCAGCAGGTCAACCAGCAGGTCAACCAGCAGACTAACAAGCAGACTAACCAGAAGATCAACCAGCAGACTAACCAGCAGGTCAACCAGCAGACAAACCAGAAGATCAACCAGAAGACTAACCAGCAGGTCAACCAGCAGACTAACCAGAAGATCAACCAGCAGACTAACCAGCAGGTCAACCAGCAGACTAACCAGCAGATCAACCAGCAGACTAACCAGCAGGTCAACCAGCAGACTAACTAGCAGACTAACCAGCAGGTCAACCAGCAGATCAACCAGCAGACTAACCAGCAGGTCAACCAGAAGACTAACCAGCACGTCAACCAGCAGACTAACCAGAAGATTAACCAGCAGGTCAACCAGCAGACTAACCAGCAGGTCAACTAGCAGACTAACCAGCAGGTCAACCAGCAGACTAACCAGCAGACTAACCAGCAGGTCAACCAGCAGACTAACTAGCAGACTAACCAGCAGGTCAACCAGCAGATCAACCAGCAGACTAACTAGCAGATCAACCAGCAGACTAACCGGAAGATCAACCAGCAGATCAACCAAGAGACTAACCAGCAGGTCAACCAAGAGACTAACCAGCAGACTAACCCGCAGGTCAACGAGCAGACAAACCAGCAGACTAACCAGCAGGTCCACCAGCAGACTAACCAACAGGTCAACTAGCAGACTAACCAGCAGACTAACCAGCAGGTCAACTAGCAGACTACCCAGCAGACTAACCAGCAGCTCAACTGGCAGACTAACCAGCAGGTCCACCAGCAGACTAACCAGCAGGTCAACTAGCAGACTAACCAGCAGAACAACCAGCAGACTAACCAGCAGACTAACCAGCAGATCAACCAGCAGACTTACAAGCAGACTAACCAGCAGATCAACCAGCAGACTAACCAGCAGGTCAACCAGCAGACTAACCAAAAGATCAACCAGCAGACTAACCAGCAGGTCAACCAGCAGACTAACCAGCAGACTAACCAGCAGACTAACCAGCAGCTCAACCAGCAGACTAACCAGCAGATCAACCAGCAGACTAACCAACAGGTCAACCAGCGGACTAACCAGCAGGTCAACCAGCAGACTAACCAGAAGATCAACCAGCAGACTAACCAGCAGGTCAACTAGCAGACTAACCAGCAGACTAACCAGCAGGTCAACTGGCAGACTAACCAGCAGACTAACCAGCAGATCAACCAGCAGACTAACCGGAAGATCAACCAGCAGATCAAACAAGAGACTAACCAGCAGACTAACCCGCAGATCAACGAGCAGACAAACCAGCAGACTAACCAGCAGGTCAACTAGCAGACTAACGAGCAGATCAACCAGCAGACTAACCAGCAGGTCAACCAGCAGACTAACCAGCAGATCAACCTGCAGACTAACCAGCAGGTCAACTAGCAGACTAACCAGCAGATCAACGAGCAGACTAGCCAGCGGGTCAACCAGCAGACTAACCAACAGGTCACCTAGCAGACTAACCAGCAGATCAACCAGCAGACTAACCAGCAGGTCAACCAGCAGACTAACAAGCAGACTAACCAGCAGATCAACCAGCAGACTAACCAGCAGGTCAACCAGCAGACAAACCAGAAGATCAACCAGCAGACTAACCAGCAGGTCAACCAGCAGACTAACCAGCAGATCAACCAGCAGACTAACCAGCAGATCAACCAGCAGACTAACAAGCAGACTAACCAGCAGATCAACCAGCAGACTAACCAGCAGGTCAACCAGCAGACTAACCAGAAGATCAACCAGCAGACTAACCAGCAGGTCAACCAGCAGACTAACCAGCAGATCAACCAGCAGACTAACCAGCAGGTCAACCAGCAGACTAACCAGCAGGTCAACCAGCAGATCAACCAGCAGACTAACCAGCAGGTCAACTAGCAGACTAACCAGCAGATCAACGAGCAGACTAACCAGAAGGTCAACTAGCAGACTAACCAGCAGATCAACCAGCAGACTAACCAGTAGGTCAACTAGCAGACTAACCAGCAGGTCAACCAGAAGACTAACCAGCAGGTCAACCAGCAGACTAACCAGCAGACTAACCAGCAGGTCAACCAGCAGACTAACCAGAAGATCAACCAGCAGACTAACCAGCAGGTCAACTAGCAGACTAACCAGCAGACTAACCAGCAGCTCAACCGGCAGACTAACCACCAGATCAACCAGCAGACTAACCAACAGGTCAACCAGCAGACTAACCAGCAGGTCAACCAGCAGACTAACCAGCAGATCAACCAGCAGACTAACCAGTAGGTCAACTAGCAGACTAACCAGCAGACTAACCAGCAGGTCAACCAGAAGACTAACCAGCACGTCAACCAGCAGACTAACCAGAATATTAACCAGCATACTAACCAGCAGGTCAACCAGCAGACTAACCAGCAGATCAACCAGCAGACTAACCAGCAGACTAACCAGCAGGTCAACCAGCAGACTAACCAGCAGACTAACTAGCAGGTCAACTAGCAGACTAACCAGCAGATCAACCAGCAGACTAACCGGAAGATCAACCAGCAGATCAACCAAGAGACTAACCAGCAGGTCAACCAAGAGACAAACCAGCAGACTAACCAGCAGGTCAACTAGCAGACTAACGAGCAGATCAACCAGCAGACTAACCAGCAGGTCAACCAGCAGACTAACCAGCAGATCAACCTGCAGACTAACCAGCAGGTCAACTAGCAGACTAACCAGCAGATCAACGAGCAGAATAGCCAGCGGGTCAACCAGCAGACTAACCAGCAGGTCAACTAGCAAACTAACCAGCAGACTAACCAACAGGTCACCTAGCAGACTAACCAGCAGACTGACCAGCAGATCAACCAGCAGACTAACCAGCAGGTCAACCAGCAGACTAACAAGCAGACTAACCAGCAGATCAACCAGCAGACTAACCAGCAGGTCAACCAGCAGACTAACCAAGAGACTAACCAGCAGACTAACCAGCAGATCAACCAGCAGACTAACCAGAAGATCAACCAGCAAACTAACCAGCAGGTCAACTAACAGACTAACCAGCAGACTAACCAACAGGTCAACTAGCAGACTAACAAGCAGACTAACCAGCAGATCAACGAGCAGACTAGCCAGCAGGTCAACCAGCAGACTAACCAGATGATCAACCAGCAGACTAACCAGAAAATCAACCATCAGACTAACCAGCAGGTCAACCAGCAGACTAACCAAGAGACTAACCAGCAGACTAACCAAGAGACTCACCACCAGACTAACCAGCAGATCAACGAGCAGACTAACCAGAAGATCAACCAGCAAACTAACCAGCAGGCCAACTAGCAGACTAACCAGCAGACTAACCAGCAGGTCAACCAGCAGACTAACCAGCAGATCAACCAGCAGACTAACCAGTAGGTCAACTAGCAGACTAACCAGCAGACTAACCAGCAGGTCAACCAGAAGACTAACCAGCACGTCAACCAGCAGACTAACCAGAATATTAACCAGCATACTAACCAGCAGGTCAACCAGCAGACTAACCAGCAGATCAACCAGCAGACTAACCAGCAGACTAACCAGCAGGTCAACCAGCAGACTAACCAGCAGACTAACTAGCAGGTCAACTAGCAGACTAACCAGCAGATCAACCAGCAGACTAACCGGAAGATCAACCAGCAGATCAACCAAGAGACTAACCAGCAGGTCAACCAAGAGACAAACCAGCAGACTAACCAGCAGGTCAACTAGCAGACTAACGAGCAGATCAACCAGCAGACTAACCAGCAGGTCAACCAGCAGACTAACCAGCAGATCAACCTGCAGACTAACCAGCAGGTCAACTAGCAGACTAACCAGCAGATCAACGAGCAGAATAGCCAGCGGGTCAACCAGCAGACTAACCAGCAGGTCAACTAGCAAACTAACCAGCAGACTAACCAACAGGTCACCTAGCAGACTAACCAGCAGACTGACCAGCAGATCAACCAGCAGACTAACCAGCAGGTCAACCAGCAGACTAACAAGCAGACTAACCAGCAGATCAACCAGCAGACTAACCAGCAGGTCAACCAGCAGACTAACCAAGAGACTAACCAGCAGACTAACCAGCAGATCAACCAGCAGACAAACCAGAAGATCAACCAACAAACTAACCAGCAGGTCAACTAACAGACTAACCAACAGGTCAACTAGCAGACTAACAAGCAGACTAACCAGCAGATCAACGAGCAGACTAGCCAGCAGGTCAACCAGCAGACTAACCAGAAAATCAACCATCAGACTAACCAGCAGGTCAACCAGCAGACTAACCAAGAGACTAACCAGCAGACTAACCAAGAGACTCACCACCAGACTAACCAGCAGATCAACGAGCAGACTAACCAGAAGATCAACCAGCAAACTAACCAGCAGGCCAACTAGCAGACTAACCAGCAGACTAAAAAGCAGACTAACCAGCAGATCAACGAGCAGACTAGCCAGCAGGTCAACCAGCAGACTAACCAGCAGATCAACCAGCAGACTAACCAGCAGGTCAACCAGCAGACTAACTAGCAGACTAACCGGCAGATCAACCAGCAAAACTAACCAGCAGATCAACGAGCAGACGAACCAGCAGGTCAACCAGACGACTAACCAGCAGGTCAACTAGCAAACTGACCAACAGACTAACAAGCAGACTAACCAGCAGACTAACCAGCAGGTCAACTAGCAGACTAACCAGCAGATCAACGAGCAGACTAACCAGCAGGTCAACCAGCAGACTAACCAGAAGGTCAACTAGCAGACTAACCAGCAGATCAACCAGCAGACTAACCAGTAGGTCAACTAGCAGACTAACCAGCAGACTGACCAGCAGGTCAACCAGAGGACTAACCAACACGTCAACCAGCAGACTAACCAGCAGGTCAACCAGCATACTAACCAGAAGATCAACCAGAAGATCAACCAGCAGACTAACCAGCAGGTCAACCAGCAGACTAACCAGCAGATCAACCAGAAGATCAACCAGCAGACTAACCAGCAGGTCAACCAGCAGACTAACCAGCAGATCAACCAGCAGACTAACCAGCAGATAAACCAGCAGACTAACCAAAAGATCAACCAGCAGACTAACCAGCAGGTCAACTAGCAGACTAACCAGCAGGTCAACCAGAAGACAAACCAGCAGGTCAACCAGCAGACTAACCAGAAGATCAACCAGCAGGTCAACTAGCAGACTAACCAGCAGGTCAACCAGCAGACTAACCAGCAGATCAACCAGCAGACTAACCAGCAGACTAACCAGCAGGTCAACCAGCAGACTAACCAGCAGACTAACCAGAAGATCAACCAGCAGACTAACCAGCAGGTCCACCAGCAGACTAACCAACAGGTCAACTAGCAGACTAACCAGCAGACTAACCAGCAGGTCAACTAGCAGAATAACCAGCAGGTCAACTAGCAGACTAACCAGCAGACTAACCAGCAGGTCCACCAGCAGACTAACCAGCAGGTCAACTAGCAGACTAACCAGCAGAACAACCAGCAGACTAACCAGCAGATCAACCAGCAGACTAACCAGCAGATCAACCAGCAGACTTACAAGCAGACTAACCAGCAGATCAACCAGCAGACTAACCAGCAGGTCAACCAGCAGACTAACCAAAAGATCAACCAGCAGACTAACCAGCAGACTAACCAGCAGGTCAACCAGCAGACTAACCAGAAGATCAACCAGCAGACTAACCAGCAGGTCAACTAGCAGACTAACCAGCAGACTAACCAGCAGCTCAACCAGCAGACTAACCACCAGATCAACCAGCAGACAAACCAACAGGTCAACCAGCGGACAAACCAGCAGGTCAACCAGCAGACTAACCAGCAGATCAACCAGCAGACTAACCAGTAGGTCAACTAGCAGACTAACCAGCAGACTAACCAGCAGGTCAACCAGAAGACTAACCAGCACGTCAACCAGCAGACTAACCAGAAGATTAACCAGCATACTAACCAGCAGGTCAACCAGCAGACTAACCAGCAGATCAACCAGCAGACTAACCAGCAGACTAACCAGCAGGTCAACCAGCAGACTAACCAGCAGATCAACCAGCAGACTAACCAGCAGGTCAACTAGCAGACTAACCAGCAGATCAACCAGCAGACTAACCGGAAGATCAACCAGCAGATCAACCAAGAGACTAACCAGCAGGTCAACCAAGAGACAAACCAGCAGACTAACCAGCAGGTCAACTAGCAGACTAACGAGCAGATCAACCAGCAGACTAACCAGCAGGTCAACCAGCAGACTAACCAGCAGATCAACCTGCAGACTAACCAGCAGGTCAACTAGCAGACTCACCAGCAGATCAACGAGCAGAATAGCCAGCGGGTCAACCAGCAGACTAACCAGCAGGTCAACTAGCAAACTAACCAGCAGACTAACCAACAGGTCACCTAGCAGACTAACCAGCAGACTGACAAGCAGATCAACCAGCAGACTAACCAGCAGGTCAACCAGCAGACTAACAAGCAGACTAACCAGCAGATCAACCAGCAGACTAACCAGCAGGTCAACCAAGAGACTAACCAGCAGACTAACCAGCAGATCAACCAGCAGACTAACCAGAAGATCAACCAGCAAACTAACCAGCAGGTCAACTAACAGACTAACCAGCAGACTAACCAACAGGTCAACTAGCAGACTAACAAGCAGACTAACCAGCAGATCAACGAGCAGACTAGCCAGCAGGTCAACCAGCAGACTAACCAGATGATCAACCAGCAGACTAACCAGAAAATCAACCATCAGACTAACCAGCAGGTCAACCAGCAGACTAACCAAGAGACTAACCAGCAGACTAACCAGCAGATCAACCAGCAGACTAACCAAGAGACTAACCAGCAGATCAACGAGCAGACTAACCAGAAGATCAACCAGCAAACTAACCAGCAGGCCAACTAGCAGACTAACCAGCAGACTAAAAAGCAGACTAACCAGCAGAACAACGAGCAGACTAGCCAGCAGGTCAACCAGCAGACTAACCAGCAGATCAACCAGCAGACTAACCAGCAGGTCAACCAGCAGACTAACTAGCAGACTAACCGGCAGATCAACCAGCAAAACTAACCAGCAGATCAAGGAGCAGACTACCCAGCAGGTCAACCAGACGACTAACCAGCAGGTCAACTAGCAAACTGACCAACAGACTAACAAGCAGACTAACCAGCAGGTCAACTAGCAGACTAACCAGCAGATCAACGAGCAGACTAACCAGCAGGTCAACCAGCAGACTAACCAGAAGGTCAACTAGCAGACTAACCAGCAGATCAACCAGCAGACTAACCAGTAGGTCAACTAGCAGACTAACCAGCAGACTAACCAGCAGGTCAACCAGAAGACTAACCAGCACGTCAACCAGCAGACTAACCAGCAGGTCAACCAGCAGACTAACAAGCAGACTAACCAGCAGATCAACCAGCAGACTAACCAGCAGGTCAACCAAGAGACTAACCAGCAGACTAACCAGCAGATCAACCAGCAGACTAACCAGAAGATCAACCAGCAAACTAACCAGCAGGTCAACTAACAGACTAACCAGCAGACTAACCAACAGGTCAACTAGCAGACTAACAAGCAGACTAACCAGCAGATCAACGAGCAGACTAGCCAGCAGGTCAACCAGCAGACTAACCAGATGATCAACCAGCAGACTAACCAGAAAATCAACCATCAGACTAACCAGCAGGTCAACCAGCAGACTAACCAAGAGACTAACCAGCAGACTAACCAGCAGATCAACCAGCAGACTAACCAAGAGACTAACCAGCAGATCAACGAGCAGACTAACCAGAAGATCAACCAGCAAACTAACCAGCAGGCCAACTAGCAGACTAACCAGCAGACTAAAAAGCAGACTAACCAGCAGAACAACGAGCAGACTAGCCAGCAGGTCAACCAGCAGACTAACCAGCAGATCAACCAGCAGACTAACCAGCAGGTCTACCAGCAGACTAACTAGCAGACTAACCGGCAGATCAACCAGCAAAACTAACCAGCAGATCAAGGAGCAGACTACCCAGCAGGTCAACCAGACGACTAACCAGCAGGTCAACTAGCAAACTGACCAACAGACTAACAAGCAGACTAACCAGCAGGTCAACTAGCAGACTAACCAGCAGATCAACGAGCAGACTAACCAGCAGGTCAACCAGCAGACTAACCAGAAGGTCAACTAGCAGACTAACCAGCAGATCAACCAGCAGACTAACCAGTAGGTCAACTAGCAGACTAACCAGCAGACTAACCAGCAGGTCAACCAGAAGACTAACCAGCACGTCAACCAGCAGACTAACCAGCAGGTCAACCAGCATACTAACCAGAAGATCAACCAGCAGGTCAACTAGCAGACTAACCAGCAGGTCAACCAGCAGACTAACCAGCAGATCAACCAGCAGACTAACCGGCAGACTAACCAGCAGACTAACAAGCAGGTCAACCAGCAGACTAACCAAAAGATCAACCAGCAGACTAACCAGCAGGTAAACCAGCAGACTAACAAGCAAACTAACCAGAAGATCAACCAGCAGACTAACCAGCAGGTCAACCAGCAGACTAACCAGCAGGTCAACCAGAAGACTAACCAGCAGACTAACCAGCAGACTAACCAGCAGGTCAACCAGCAGGTCAACCAGCAGACTAACAAGCAGACTAACCAGAAGATCAACCAGCAGACTAACCAGCAGGTCAACCAGCAGACTAACCAGCAGGTCAACTAGCAGACTAACCAGCAGATCAACCAGCAGACTAACCAGCAGGTCAACCAGCAGGTCAACCAGCAGACTAACCAGCAGACTAACCAGCAGCTCAACCAGCAGACTAACCAGCAGATCAACCAGCAGACTAACCAACAGGTCAACCAGCGGACTAACCAGCAGGTCAACCAGCAGACTAACCAGCAGGTCAACCAGCAGACTAACCAGAAGATCAACCAGCAGACTAACCAGCAGGTCAACTAGCAGACTAACCAGCAGACTAACCAGCAGGTCAACTGGCAGACTAACCAGCAGACTAACCAGCAGATCAACCAGCAGACTAACCGGAAGATCAACCAGCAGATCAACCAAGAGACTAACCAGCAGGTCAACCAAGAGACTAACCAGCAGACTAACCCGCAGGTCAACGAGCAGACAAACCAGCAGACTAACCAGCAGGTCAACCAGCAGACTAACCAACAGGTCAACTAGCAGACTAACCAGCAGACTAACCAGCAGGTCAACTAGCAGAATAACCAGCAGGTCAACTAGCAGACTACCCAGCAGACTAACCAGCAGCTCAACTAGCAGACTAACCAGCAGGTCCACCAGCAGACTAACCAGCAGGTCAACTAGCAGACTAACCAGCAGAACAACCAGCAGACTAACCAGCAGCTAAACCAGCAGACTAACCAGCAGACTAACCAGCAGGTCAACCAGCAGACTAACTAGCAGACTAACCAGCAGGTCAACCAGCAGATCAACCAGCAGACTAACTAGCAGATCAACCAGCAGACTAACCGGAAGATCAACCAGCAGATCAACCAAGAGACTAACCAGCAGGTCAACCAAGAGACTAACCAGCAGACTAACCCGCAGGTCAACGAGCAGACAAACCAGCACACTAACCAGCAGGTCCACCAGCAGACTAACCAACAGGTCAACTAGCAGACTAACCAGCAGACTAACCAGCAGACTAACCAGCAGGTCAACTAGCAGACTACCCAGCAGACTAACCAGCAGCTCAACTAGCAGACTAACCAGCAGGTCCACCAGCAGACTAACCAGCAGGTCAACTAGCAGACTAACCAGCAGAACAACCAGCAGACTAACCAGCAGACTAACCAGCAGATCAACCAGCAGACTTACAAGCAGACTAACCAGCAGATCAACCAGCAGACTAACCAGCAGGTCAACCAGCAGACTAACCAAAAGATCAACCAGCAGACTAACCAGCAGGTCAACCAGCAGACTAACCAGCAGACTAACCAGCAGACTAACCAGCAGCTCAACCAGCAGACTAACCAGCAGATCAACCAGCAGACTAACCAACAGGTCAACCAGCGGACTAACCAGCAGGTCAACCAGCAGACTAACCAGAAGATCAACCAGCAGACTAACCAGCAGGTCAACTAGCAGACTAACCAGCAGACTAACCAGCAGGTCAACTGGCAGACTAACCAGCAGACTAACCAGCAGATCAACCAGCAGACTAACCGGAAGATCAACCAGCAGATCAAACAAGAGACTAACCAGCAGACTAACCCGCAGATCAACGAGCAGACAAACCAGCAGACTAACCAGCAGGTCAACTAGCAGACTAACGAGCAGATCAACCAGCAGACTAACCAGCAGGTCAACCAGCAGACTAACCAGCAGATCAACCTGCAGACTAACCAGCAGGTCAACTAGCAGACTAACCAGCAGATCAACGAGCAGACTAGCCAGCGGGTCAACCAGCAGACTTACCAACAGGTCACCTAGCAGACTAACCAGCAGATCAACCAGCAGACTAACCAGCAGGTCAACCCGCAGACTAACAAGCAGACTAACCAGCAGATCAACCAGCAGACTAACCAGCAGGTCAACCAGCAGACAAACCAGAAGATCAACCAGCAGACTAACCAGCAGGTCAACCAGCAGACTAACCAGCAGATCAACCAGCAGACTAACCAGCAGATCAACCAGCAGACTAACAAGCAGACTAACCAGCAGATCAACCAGCAGACTAACCAGCAGGTCAACCAGCAGACTAACCAGAAGATCAACCAGCAGACTAACCAGCAGGTCAACCAGCAGACTAACCAGCAGATCAACCAGCAGACTAACCAGCAGGTCAACCAGCAGACTAACCAGCAGGTCAACCAGCAGATCAACCAGCAGACTAACCAGCAGGTCAACTAGCAGACTAACCAGCAGATCAACGAGCAGACTAACCAGAAGGTCAACTAGCAGACTAACCAGCAGATCAACCAGCAGACTAACCAGTAGGTCAACTAGCAGACTAACCAGCAGGTCAACCAGAAGACTAACCAGCAGACTAACCAGCAGACTAACCAGCAGGTCAACCAGCAGACTAACCAGAAGATCAACCAGCAGACTAACCAGCAGGTCAACTAGCAGACTAACCAGCAGACTAACCAGCAGCTCAACCGGCAGACTAACCACCAGATCAACCAGCAGACTAACCAACAGGTCAACCAGCAGACTAACCAGCAGGTCAACCAGCAGACTAACCAGCAGATCAACCAGCAGACTAACCAGTAGGTCAACTAGCAGACTAACCAGCAGACTAACCAGCAGGTCAACCAGAAGACTAACCAGCACGTCAACCAGCAGACTAACCAGAATATTAACCAGCATACTAACCAGCAGGTCAACCAGCAGACTAACCAGCATATCAACCAGCAGACTAACCAGCAGACTAACCAGCAGGTCAACCAGCAGACTAACCAGCAGACTAACTAGCAGGTCAACTAGCAGACTAACCAGCAGATCAACCAGCAGACTAACCGGAAGATCAACCAGCAGATCAACCAAGAGACTAACCAGCAGGTCAACCAAGAGACAAACCAGCAGACTAACCAGCAGGTCAACTAGCAGACTAACGAGCAGATCAACCAGCAGACTAACCAGCAGGTCAACCAGCAGACTAACCAGCAGATCAACCTGCAGACTAACCAGCAGGTCAACTAGCAGACTAACCAGCAGATCAACGAGCAGAATAGCCAGCGGGTCAACCAGCAGACTAACCAGCAGGTCAACTAGCAAACTAACCAGCAGACTAACCAACAGGTCACCTAGCAGACTAACCAGCAGACTGACCAGCAGATCAACCAGCAGACTAACCAGCAGGTCAACCAGCAGACTAACAAGCAGACTAACCAGCAGATCAACCAGCAGACTAACCAGCAGGTCAACCAGCAGACTAACCAAGAGACTAACCAGCAGACTAACCAGCAGATCAACCAGCAGACTAACCAGAAGATCAACCAGCAAACTAACCAGCAGGTCAACTAACAGACTAACCAGCAGACTAACCAACAGGTCAACTAGCAGACTAACAAGCAGACTAACCAGCAGATCAACGAGCAGACTAGCCAGCAGGTCAACCAGCAGACTAACCAGATGATCAACCAGCAGACTAACCAGAAAATCAACCATCAGACTAACCAGCAGGTCAACCAGCAGACTAACCAAGAGACTAACCAGCAGACTAACCAAGAGACTCACCACCAGACTAACCAGCAGATCAACGAGCAGACTAACCAGAAGATCAACCAGCAAACTAACCAGCAGGCCAACTAGCAGACTAACCAGCAGACTAACCAGCAGGTCAAACAGCAGACTAACCAGCAGATCAACCAGCAGACTAACCAGTAGGTCAACTAGCAGACTAACCAGCAGACTAACCAGCAGGTCAACCAGAAGACTAACCAGCACGTCAACCAGCAGACTAACCAGAATATTAACCAGCATACTAACCAGCAGGTCAACCAGCAGACTAACCAGCAGATCAACCAGCAGACTAACCAGCAGACTAACCAGCAGGTCAACCAGCAGACTAACCAGCAGACTAACTAGCAGGTCAACTAGCAGACTAACCAGCAGATCAACCAGCAGACTAACCGGAAGATCAACCAGCAGATCAACCAAGAGACTAACCAGCAGGTCAACCAAGAGACAAACCAGCAGACTAACCAGCAGGTCAACTAGCAGACTAACGAGCAGATCAACCAGCAGACTAACCAGCAGGTCAACCAGCAGACTAACCAGCAGATCAACCTGCAGACTAACCAGCAGGTCAACTAGCAGACTAACCAGCAGATCAACGAGCAGAATAGCCAGCGGGTCAACCAGCAGACTAACCAGCAGGTCAACTAGCAAACTAACCAGCAGACTAACCAACAGGTCACCTAGCAGACTAACCAGCAGACTGACCAGCAGATCAACCAGCAGACTAACCAGCAGGTCAACCAGCAGACTAACAAGCAGACTAACCAGCAGATCAACCAGCAGACTAACCAGCAGGTCAACCAGCAGACTAACCAAGAGACTAACCAGCAGACTAACCAGCAGATCAACCAGCAGACAAACCAGAAGATCAACCAGCAAACTAACCAGCAGGTCAACTAACAGACTAACCAACAGGTCAACTAGCAGACTAACAAGCAGACTAACCAGCAGATCAACGAGCAGACTAGCCAGCAGGTCAACCAGCAGACTAACCAGAAAATCAACCATCAGACTAACCAGCAGGTCAACCAGCAGACTAACCAAGAGACTAACCAGCAGACTAACCAAGAGACTCACCACCAGACTAACCAGCAGATCAACGAGCAGACTAACCAGAAGATCAACCAGCAAACTAACCAGCAGGCCAACTAGCAGACTAACCAGCAGACTAAAAAGCAGACTAACCAGCAGATCAACGAGCAGACTAGCCAGCAGGTCAACCAGCAGACTAACCAGCAGATCAACCAGCAGACTAACCAGCAGGTCAACCAGCAGACTAACTAGCAGACTAACCGGCAGATCAACCAGCAAAACTAACCAGCAGATCAACGAGCAGACGAACCAGCAGGTCAACCAGACGACTAACCAGCAGGTCAACTAGCAAACTGACCAACAGACTAACAAGCAGACTAACCAGCAGACTAACCAGCAGGTCAACTAGCAGACTAACCAGCAGATCAACGAGCAGACTAACCAGCAGGTCAACCAGCAGACTAACCAGAAGGTCAACTAGCAGACTAACCAGCAGATCAACCAGCAGACTAACCAGTAGGTCAACTAGCAGACTAACCAGCAGACTGACCAGCAGGTCAACCAGAGGACTAACCAACACGTCAACCAGCAGACTAACCAGCAGGTCAACCAGCATACTAACCAGAAGATCAACCAGAAGATCAACCAGCAGACTAACCAGCAGGTCAACCAGCAGACTAACCAGCAGATCAACCAGAAGATCAACCAGCAGACTAACCAGCAGGTCAACCAGCAGACTAACCAGCAGATCAACCAGCAGACTAACCAGCAGATAAACCAGCAGACTAACCAAAAGATCAACCAGCAGACTAACCAGCAGGTCAACTAGCAGACTAACCAGCAGGTCAACCAGAAGACAAACCAGCAGGTCAACCAGCAGACTAACCAGAAGATCAACCAGCAGGTCAACTAGCAGACTAACCAGCAGGTCAACCAGCAGACTAACCAGCAGATCAACCAGCAGACTAACCAGCAGACTAACCAGCAGGTCAACCAGCAGACTAACCAGCAGGTCAACCAGCAGATCAACCAGCAGACTAACCAGCAGGTCAACCAGCAGACTAACAAGCAAACTAACCAGAAGATCAACCAGCAGACTAACCAGCAGGTCAACCAGCAGACTAACCAGAAGATCAACCAGCAGACTAACCAGCAGGTCCACCAGCAGACTAACCAACAGGTCAACTAACAGACTAACCAGCAGACTAACCAGCAGGTCAACTAGCAGACTAACCAGCAGGTCAACCAGCAGACGAACCAGCAGGTCAACCAGCAGATCAACCAGCAGACTAACCAGCAGGTCAACCAGCAGACTAACAAGCAGACTAACCAGAAGATCAACCAGCAGACTAACCAGCAGGTCAACCAGCAGACTAACCAGAAGATCAACCAGCAGACTAACCAGCAGGTCCACCAGCAGACTAACCAACAGGTCAACTAGCAGACTAACCAGCAGACTAACCAGCAGGTCAACTAGCAGAATAACCAGCAGGTCAACTAGCAGACTAACCAGCAGGTCAACTAGCAGACTAACCAGCAGACTAACCAGCAGGTCCACCAGCAGACTAACCAGCAGGTCAACTAGCAGACTAACCAGCAGATCAACCAGCAGACTAACCAGCAGATCAACCAGCAGACTAACCAGCAGATCAACCAGCAGACTTACAAGCAGACTAACCAGCAGATCAACCAGCAGACTAACCAGCAGGTCAACCAGCAGACTAACCAAAAGATCAACCAGCAGACTAACCAGCAGGTCAACTAGCAGACTAACCAGCAGGTCAACCAGCAGACTAACCAGCAGACTAACCAGCAGGTCAACCAGCAGACTAACCAGAAGATCAACCAGCAGACTAACCAACAGGTCAACTAGCAGACTAACCAGCAGACTAACCAGCAGCTCAACCAGCAGACTAACCACCAGATCAACCAGCAGACTAACCAACAGGTCAACCAGCGGACTAACCAGCAGGTCAACCAGCAGACTAACCAGCAGATCAACCAGCAGACTAACCAGTAGGTCAACTAGCAGACTAACCAGCAGACTAACCAGCAGGTCAACCAGAAGACTAACCAGCACGTCAACCAGCAGACTAACCAGAAGATTAACCAGCATACTAACCAGCAGGTCAACCAGCAGACTAACCAGCAGATCAACCAGCAGACTAACCAGCAGACTAACCAGCAGGTCAACCAGCAGACTAACCAGCAGATCAACCAGCAGACTAACCAGCAGGTCAACTAGCAGACTAACCAGCAGATCAACCAGCAGACTAACCGGAAGATCAACCAGCAGATCAACCAAGAGACTAACCAGCAGGTCAACCAAGAGACAAACCAGCAGACTAACCAGCAGGTCAACTAGCAGACTAACGAGCAGATCAACCAGCAGACTAACCAGCAGGTCAACCAGCAGACTAACCAGCAGATCAACCTGCAGACTAACCAGCAGGTCAACTAGCAGACTAACCAGCAGATCAACGAGCAGAATAGCCAGCGGGTCAACCAGCAGACTAACCAGCAGGTCAACTAGCAAACTAACCAGCAGACTAACCAACAGGTCACCTAGCAGACTAACCAGCAGACTGACAAGCAGATCAACCAGCAGACTAACCAGCAGGTCAACCAGCAGACTAACAAGCAGACTAACCAGCAGATCAACCAGCAGACTAACCAGCAGGTCAACCAAGAGACTAACCAGCAGACTAACCAGCAGATCAACCAGCAGACTAACCAGAAGATCAACCAGCAAACTAACCAGCAGGTCAACTAACAGACTAACCAGCAGACTAACCAACAGGTCAACTAGCAGACTAACAAGCAGACTAACCAGCAGATCAACGAGCAGACTAGCCAGCAGGTCAACCAGCAGACTAACCAGATGATCAACCAGCAGACTAACCAGAAAATCAACCATCAGACTAACCAGCAGGTCAACCAGCAGACTAACCAAGAGACTAACCAGCAGACTAACCAGCAGATCAACCAGCAGACTAACCAAGAGACTAACCAGCAGATCAACGAGCAGACTAACCAGAAGATCAACCAGCAAACTAACCAGCAGGCCAACTAGCAGACTAACCAGCAGACTAAAAAGCAGACTAACCAGCAGATCAACGAGCAGACTAGCCAGCAGGTCAACCAGCAGACTAACCAGCAGATCAACCAGCAGACTAACCAGCAGGTCAACCAGCAGACTAACTAGCAGACTAACCGGCAGATCAACCAGCAAAACTAACCAGCAGATCAAGGAGCAGACTACCCAGCAGGTCAACCAGACGACTAACCGGAAGGTCAACTAGCAAACTGACCAACAGACTAACAAGCAGACTAACCAGCAGGTCAACTAGCAGACTAACCAGCAGATCAACGAGCAGACTAACCAGCAGGTCAACCAGCAGACTAACCAGAAGGTCAACTAGCAGACTAACCAGCAGATCAACCAGCAGACTAACCAGTAGGTCAACTAGCAGACTAACCAGCAGACTAACCAGCAGGTCAACCAGAAGACTAACCAGCACGTCAACCAGCAGACTAACCAGCAGGTCAACCAGCATACTAACCAGAAGATCAACCAGCAGGTCAACTAGCAGACTAACCAGCAGGTCAACCAGCAGACTAACCAGCAGATCAACCAGCAGACTAACCAGCAGACTAACCAGCAGACTAACAAGCAGGTCAACCAGCAGACTAACCAAAAGATCAACCAGCAGACTAACCAGCAGGTAAACCAGCAGACTAACAAGCAAACTAACCAGAAGATCAACCAGCAGACTAACCAGCAGGTCAACCAGCAGACTAACCAGAAGATCAACCAGCAGACTAACCAGCAGGTCCACCAGCAGACTAACCAACAGGTCAACTAGCAGACTAACCAGCAGACTAACCAGCAGACTAACCAGCAGGTCAACCAGCAGGTCAACCAGCAGACTAACAAGCAGACTAACCAGAAGATCAACCAGCAGACTAACCAGCAGGTCAACCAGCAGACTAACCAGCAGGTCAAATAGCAGACTAACCAGCAGATCAACCAGCAGACTAACCAGCAGACTAACCAGCAGGTCAACCAGCAGACTAACCAGCAGACTAACCAGCAGCTCAACCAGCAGACTAACCAGCAGATCAACCAGCAGACTAACCAACAGGTCAACCAGCGGACTAACCAGCAGGTCAACCAGCAGACTAACCAGCAGGTCAACCAGCAGACTAACCAGAAGATCAACCAGCAGACTAACCAGCAGGTCAACTAGCAGACTAACCAGCAGACTAACCAGCGGGGTCAACTGGCAGACTAACCAGCAGACTAACCAGCAGATCAACCAGCAGACTAACCGGAAGATCAACCAGCAGATCAACCAAGAGACTAACCAGCAGGTCAACCAAGAGACTAACCAGCAGACTAACCCGCAGGTCAACGAGCAGACAAACCAGCAGACTAACCAGCAGGTCCACCAGCAGACTAACCAACAGGTCAACTAGCAGACTAACCAGCAGACTAACCAGCAGGTCAACTAGCAGAATAACCAGCAGGTCAACTAGCAGACTACCCAGCAGACTAACCAGCAGCTCAACTAGCAGACTAACCAGCAGGTCCACCAGCAGACTAACCAGCAGGTCAACTAGCAGACTAACCAGCAGAACAACCAGCAGACTAACCAGCAGCTCAACCAGCAGACTAACCAGCAGATCAACCAGCAGACTTACAAGCAGACTAACCAGCAGATCAACCAGCAGACTAACCAAAAGATCAACCAGCAGACTAACCAGCAGGTCAACTAGCAGACTAACCAGCAGGTCAACCAGCAGACTAACCAGAAGATCAACCAGCAGACTAACCAGCAGGTCAACTAGCAGACTAACCAGCAGGTCAACCAGCAGACTAACCAGCAGATCAACCAGCAGACTAACCAGCAGACTAACCAGCAGGTCAACCAGCAGACTAACCAGCAGCTCAACCAGCAGACTAACCAGCAGATCAACCAGCAGACTAACCAACAGGTCAACCAGCGGACTAACCAGCAGGTCAACCAGCAGACTAACCAGCAGGTCAACCAGCAGACTAACCAGAAGATCAACCAGCAGACTAACCAGCAGGTCAACTAGCAGACTAACCAGCAGACTAACCAGCAGGTCAACTGGCAGACTAACCAGCAGATCAACCAGCAGACTAACCGGAAGATCAACCAGCAGATCAACCAAGAGACTAACCAGCAGGTCAACCAAGAGACTAACCAGCAGACTAACCCGCAGGTCAACGAGCAGACAAACCAGCAGACTAACCAGCAGGTCAACTAGCAGACTAACGAGCAGATCAACCAGCAGACTAACCAGCAGGTCAACCAGCAGACTAACCAGCAGGTCAACTAGCAGACTAACCAGCAGATCAACGAGCAGACTAGCCAGCGGGTCAACCAGCAGACTAACCAACAGGTCACCTAGCAGACTAACCAGCAGACTAACCAGCAGACTAACTAGCAGGTCAACTAGCAGACTAACCAGCAGACTAACCAGCAGATCAGCCAGCAGACTAACCAGCAGGTCAACCAGCAGACTAACCAGCAGATCAACCAGCAGACTAACCAAAAGATCAACCAGCAGACTAACCAGCAGGTCAACTAGCAGACTAACCAGCAGGTCAACCAGCAGACTAACCAGCAGGTCAACCAGCAGACTAACCAGAAGATCAACCAGCAGGTCTACTAGCAGACTAACCAGCAGGTCAACCAGCAGACTAACCAGCAGATCAACCAGCAGACTAACCAGCAGACTAACCAGCAGGTCAACCAGCAGACTAACCAGCAGACTAACCAGCAGGTCAACCAGCAGACTAACCAAAAGATCAACCAGCAGACTAACCAGCAGGTAAACCAGCAGACTAACAAGCAAACTAACCAGAAGATCAACCAGCAGACTAACCAGCAGGTCAACCAGCAGACTAACCAGAAGATCAACCAGCAGACTAACCAGCAGGTCCACCAGCAGACTAACCAACAGGTCAACTAGCAGACTAACCAGCAGACTAACCAGCAGGTCAACTAGAAGACTAACCAGCAGGTCAACCAGCAGACTAACCAGCAGACTAACCAGCAGGTCAACCAGCAGACTAACAAGCAGACTAACCAGAAGATCAACCAGCAGACTAACCAGCAGGTCAACCAGCAGACTAACCAGAAGATCAACCAGCAGACAAACCAGCAGGTCCACCAGCAGACTAACCAACAGGTCAACTAGCAGACTAACCAGCAGACTAACCAGCAGGTCAACTAGCAGAATAACCAGCAGGTCAACTAGCAGACTACCCAGCAGACTAACCAGCAGCTCAACTAGCAGACTAACCAGCAGGTCCACCAGCAGACTAACCAGCAGAAAAACCAGCAGACTAAACAGCAGATCAACCAGCAGACTAACCAGCAGATCAACCAGCAGACTTACAAGCAGACTAACCAGCAGATCAACCAGCAGACTAACCAGCAGGTCAACCAAGAGACTAACCAGCAGACTAACCCGCAGGTCAACGAGCAGACAAACCAGCAGACTAACCAGCAGGTCCACCAGCAGACTAACCAACAGGTCAACTAGCAGACTAACCAGCAGACTAACCAGCAGGTCAACTAGCAGAATAACCAGCAGGTCAACTAGCAGACTACCCAGCAGACTAACCAGCAGCTCAACTAGCAGACTAACCAGCAGGTCCACCAGCAGACTAACCAGCAGGTCAACTAGCAGACTAACCAGCAGAACAACCAGCAGACTAACCAGCAGATCAACCAGCAGACTAACCAGCAGATCAACCAGCAGACTTACAAGCAGACTAACCAGCAGATCAACCAGCAGACTAACCAGCAGGTCAACCAGCAGACTAACCAAAAGATCAACCAGCAGACTAACCAGCAGGTCAACCAGCAGACTAACCAGAAGATCAACCAGCAGACTAACCAGCAGGTCAACTAGCAGACTAACCAGCAGATCCACCAGCAGACTAACCAGCAGACTAACCAGCAGGTCAACCAGCAGACTAACCAGCAGCTCAACCAGCAGACTAACCAGCAGATCAACCAGCAGACTAACCAACAGGTCAACCAGCGGACTAACCAGCAGGTCAACCAGCAGACTAACCAGCAGGTCAACCAGCAGACTAACCAGAAGATCAACCAGCAGACTAACCAGCAGGTCAACTAGCAGACTAACCAGCAGACTAACCAGCAGGTCAACTGGCAGACTAACCAGCAGATCAACCAGCAGACTAACCGGAAGATCAACCAGCAGATCAACCAAGAGACTAACCAGCAGGTCAACCAAGAGACTAACCAGCAGACTAACCCGCAGGTCAACGAGCAGACAAACCAGCAGACTAACCAGCAGGTCAACTAGCAGACTAACGAGCAGATCAACCAGCAGACTAACCAGCAGGTCAACCAGCAGACTAACCAGCAGATCAACCTGCAGACGAACCAGCAGGTCAACTAGCAGACTAACCAGCAGATCAACGAGCAGACTAACCAGCAGATCAACCAGCAGACTAACCAGCAGACTAACCAGCAGGTCAACCAGCAGACTAACCAAAAGATCAACCAGCAGACTAACCAGCAGGTAAACCAGCAGACTAACAAGCAAACTAACCAGAAGATCAACCAGCAGACTAACCAGCAGGTCAACCAGCAGACTAACCAGAAGATCAACCAGCAGACTAACCAGCAGGTCCACCAGCAGACTAACCAACAGGTCAACTAGCAGACTAACCAGCAGACTAACCAGCAGGTCAACTAGAAGACTAACCAGCAGGTCAACCAGCAGACTAACCAGCAGACTAACCAGCAGATCAACCAGCAGGTCAACCAGCAGACTAACAAGCAGACTAACCAGAAGATCAACCAGCAGACTAACCAGCAGGTCAACCAGCAGACTAACCAGAAGATCAACCAGCAGACAAACCAGCAGGTCCACCAGCAGACTAACCAACAGGTCAACTAGCAGACTAACCAGCAGACTAACCAGCAGGTCAACTAGCAGAATAACCAGCAGGTCAACTAGCAGACTACCCAGCAGACTAACCAGCAGCTCAACTAGCAGACTAACCAGCAGGTCCACCAGCAGACTAACCAGCAGGTCAACTAGCAGACTAACCAGCAGAACAACCAGCAGACTAAACAGCAGATCAACCAGCAGACTAACCAGCAGATCAACCAGCAGACTTACAAGCAGACTAAGCAGCAGATCAACCAGCAGACTAACCAGCAGGTCAACCAGCAGACTAACCAAAAGATCAACCAGCAGACTAACCAGCAGGTCAACTAGCAGACTAACCAGCAGGTCAACCAGCAGACTAACCAGAAGATCAACCAGCAGACTAACCAGCAGGTCAACTAGCAGACTAACCAACAGGTCAACCGGCAGACTAACTAGCAGACTAACCGGCAGATCAACCAGCAAAACTAACCAGCAGATCAACGAGCAGACTAACCAGCAGGTCAACCAGACGACTAACCAGCAGGTCAACTAGCAAACTGACCAACAGACTAACAAGCAGACTAACCAGCAGACTAACTAGCAGGTCAACTAGCAGACTAACCAGCAGACTAACCAGCAGATCAGCCAGCAGACTAACCAGCAGGTCAACCAGCAGACTAACCAGCAGATCAACCAGCAGACTAACCAAAAGATCAACCAGCAGACTAACCAGCAGGTCAACTAGCAGACTAACCAGCAGGTCAACCAGCATAACTAACCAGCAGGTCAACCAGCAGACTAACCAGAAGATCAACCAGCAGACTAACCAGCAGGTCAACTAGCAGACTAACCAGCAGGTCAACCAGCAGACTAACCAGCAGATCAACCAGCAGACTAACCAGCAGACTAACCAGCAGGTCAACCAGCAGACTAACTAGCAGACTAACCGGCAGATCAACCAGCAAAATTAACCAGCAGATCAACGAGCAGACTAACCAGCAGGTCAACCAGACGACTAACCAGCAGGTCAACTAGCAAACTGACCAACAGACTAACAAGCAGACTAACCAGCAGACTAACTAGCAGGTCAACTAGCAGACTAACCAGCAGACTAACCAGCAGATCAGCCAGCAGACTAACCAGCAGGTCAACCAGCAGACTAACCAGCAGATCAACCAGCAGACTAACCAAAAGATCAACCAGCAGACCAACCAGCAGGTCAACTAGCAGACAAACCAGCAGGTCAACCAGCATTTCAACCAGCAGACTAACCAGAAGATCAACCAGCAGGTCAACTTGCAGACTAACCAGCAGGTCAACCAGCAGACTAACCAGCAGATCAACCAGCAGACTAACCAGCAGACTAACCAGCAGACTAACCAGCAGGTCAACCAGCAGACTAACCAAAAGATCAACCAGCAGACTAACCAGCAGGTAAACCAGCAGACTAACAAGCAAACTAACCAGAAGATCAACCAGCAGACTAACCAGCAGGTCAACCAGCAGACTAACCAGAAGATCAACCAGCAGACTAACCAGCAGGTCCACCAGCAGACTAACCAACAGGTCAACTAGCAGACTAACCAGCAGACTAACCAGCAGGTCAACTAGAAGACTAACCAGCAGGTCAACCAGCAGACTAACCAGCAGACTAACTAGCAGGTCAACTAGCAGACTAACCAGCAGACTAACCAGCAGATCAGCCAGCAGACTAACCAGCAGGTCAACCAGCAGACTAACCAGCAGATCAACCAGCAGACTAACCAAAAGATCAACCAGCAGACTAACCAGCAGGTCAACTATCAGACTAACCAGCAGGTCAACCAGCAGACTAACCAGCAGGTCAACCAGCAGACTAACCAGAAGATCAACCAGCAGACTAACCAGCAGGTCAACTAGCAGACTAACCAGCAGGTCAACCAGCAGACTAACCAGCAGATCAACCAGCAGACTAACCAGCAGACTAACCAGCAGGTCAACCAGCAGACTAACTAGCAGACTAACCGGCAGATCAACCAGCAAAACTAACCAGCAGATCAACGAGCAGACTAACCAGCAGGTCAACCAGACGACTAACCAGCAGGTCAACTAGCAAACTGACCAACAGACTAACAAGCAGACTAACCAGCAGACTAACTAGCAGGTCAACTAGCAGACTAACCAGCAGACTAACCAGCAGATCAGCCAGCAGACTAACCAGCAGGTCAACCAGCAGACTAACCAGCAGATCAACCAGCAGACTAACCAAAAGATCAACCAGCAGACTAACCAGCAGGTCAACTAGCAGACTAACCAGCAGGTCAACCAGCAGGTCAACCAGCAGACTAACCAGAAGATCAACCAGCAGGTCAACTAGCAGACTAACCAGCAGGTCAACCAGCAGACTAACCAGCAGATCAACCAGCAGACTAACCAGCAGACTAACCAGCAGACTAACCAGCAGGTCAACCAGCAGACTAACAAAAAGATCAACCAAGAGACTAACCAGCAGGTAAACCAGCAGACTAACAAGCAAACTAACCAGAAGATCAACCAGCAGACTAACCAGCAGGTCAACCAGCAGACTAACCAGAAGATCAACCAGCAGACTAACCAGCAGGTCCACCAGCAGACTAACCAACAGGTCAACTAGCAGACTAACCAGCAGACTAACCAGCAGGTCAACTAGAAGACTAACCAGCAGGTCAACCAGCAGACTAACCAGCAGACTAACCAGCAGGTCAACCAGCAGGTCAACCAGCAGACTAACAAGCAGACTAACCAGAAGATCAACCAGCAGACTAACCAGCAGGTCAACCAGCAGACTAACCAGAAGATCAACCAGCAGACAAACCAGCAGGTCCACCAGCAGACTAACCAACAGGTCAACTAGCAGACTAACCAGCAGACTAACCAGCAGGTCAACTAGCAGAATAACCAGCAGGTCAACTAGCAGACTACCCAGCAGACTAACCAGCAGCTCAACTAGCAGACTAACCAGCAGGTCCACCAGCAGACTAACCAGCAGGTAAACTAGCAGACTAACCAGCAGAACAACCAGCAGACTAAACAGCAGATCAACCAGCAGACTAACCAGCAGATCAACCAGCAGACTTACAAGCAGACTAACCAGCAGATCAGCCAGCAGACTAACCAGCAGGTCAACCAGCAGACTAACCAAAAGATCAACCAGCAGACTAACCAGCAGGTCAACTAGCAGACTAACCAGCAGATCAACCAGCAGACTAACCAGAAGATCAACCAGCAGACTAACCAGCAGGTCAACTAGCAGACTAACCAGCAGGTCAACCAGCAGACTAACCAGCAGATCAACCAGCAGACTAACCAGCAGACTAACCAGCAGCTCAACCAGCAGACTAACCAGCAGATCAACCAGCAGACTAACCAACAGGTCAACCAGCGGACTAACCAGCAGGTCAACCAGCAGACTAACCAGCAGGTCAACCAGCAGACTAACCAGAAGATCAACCAGCAGACTAACCAGCAGGTCAACTAGCAGACTAACCAGCAGACTAACCAGCAGGTCAACTGGCAGACTAACCAGCAGACTAACCAGCAGATCAACCAGCAGACTAACCGGAAGATCAACCAGCAGATCAACCAAGAGACTAACCAGCAGGTCAACCAAGAGACTAACCAGCAGACTAACCCGCAGGTCAACGAGCAGACAAACCAGCAGACTAACCAGCAGGTCAACTAGCAGACTAACGAGCAGATCAACCAGCAGACTAACCAACAGGTCAACCAGCAGACTAACCAGCAGATCAACCTGCAGACTAACCAGCAGGTCAACTAGCAGACTAACCAGCAGATCAACCAGCAGACTAGCCAGCAGATCAACCAGCAGACTAACCAGCAGGTCAACCAGCAGACTAACAAGCAGACTAACCAGCAGATCAACCAGCAGACTAACCAGCAGGTCAACCAGCAGACTAACCAGAAGATCAACCAGCAGACTAACCAGCAGGTCAACCAGCAGACTAACCAGCAGATCAACCAGCAGACTAACCAGCAGGTCAACCAGCAGACTAACTAGCAGACTAACCAGCAGGTCAACCAGCAGACTAACCAGCAGGTCAACTAGCAGACTAACCAGCAGATCAACGAGCAGACTAACCAGCAGGTCAACCAGACGACTAACCAGCAGGTCAACTAGCAAACTGACCAACAGACTAACAAGCAGACTAACCAGCAGACTAACTAGCAGGTCAACTAGCAGACTAACCAGCAGACTAACCAGCAGATCAGCCAGCAGACTAACCAGCAGGTCAACCAGCAGACTAACCAGCAGATCAACCAGCAGACTAACCAAAAGATCAACCAGCAGACTAACCAGCAGGTCAACTAGCAGACTAACCAGCAGGTCAACCAGCAGACTAACCAGCAGGTCAACCAGCAGACTAACCAGAAGATCAACCAGCAGACTAACCAGCAGGTCAACTAGCAGACTAACCAGCAGGTCAACCAGCAGACTAACCAGCAGATCAACCAGCAGACTAACCAGCAGACTAACCAGCAGGTCAACCAGCAGACTAACTAGCGGACTAACCGGCAGATCAACCAGCAAAATTAACCAGCAGATCAACGAGCAGACTAACCAGCAGGTCAACCAGACGACTAACCAGCAGGTCAACTAGCAAACTGACCAACAGACTAACAAGCAGACTAACCAGCAGACTAACTAGCAGGTCAACTAGCAGACTAACCAGCAGACTAACCAGCAGATCAGCCAGCAGACTAACCAGCAGGTCAACCAGCAGACTAACCAGCAGATCAACCAGCAGACTAACCAAAAGATCAACCAGCAGACTAACCAGCAGGTCAACTAGCAGACTAACCAGCAGGTCAACCAGCAGGTCAACCAGCAGACTAACCAGAAGATCAACCAGCAGGTCAACTTGCAGACTAACCAGCAGGTCAACCAGCAGACTAACCAGCAGATCAACCAGCAGACTAACCAGCAGACTAACCAGCAGACTAACCAGCAGGTCAACCAGCAGACTAACCAAAAGATCAACCAGCAGACTAACCAGCAGGTAAACCAGCAGACTAACAAGCAAACTAACCAGAAGATCAACCAGCAGACTAACCAGCAGGTCAACCAGCAGACTAACCAGAAGATCAACCAGCAGACTAACCAGCAGGTCCACCAGCAGACTAACCAACAGGTCAACTAGCAGACTAACCAGCAGACTAACCAGCAGGTCAACTAGAAGACTAACCAGCAGGTCAACCAGCAGACTAACCAGCAGACTAACTAGCAGGTCAACTAGCAGACTAACCAGCAGACTAACCAGCAGATCAGCCAGCAGACTAACCAGCAGGTCAACCAGCAGACTAACCAGCAGATCAACCAGCAGACTAACCAAAAGATCAACCAGCAGACTAACCAGCAGGTCAACTAGCAGACTAACCAGCAGGTCAACCAGCAGACTAACCAGCAGGTCAACCAGCAGACTAACCAGAAGATCAACCAGCAGACTAACCAGCAGGTCAACTAGCAGACTAACCAGCAGGTCAACCAGCAGACTAACCAGCAGATCAACCAGCAGACTAACCAGCAGACTAACCAGCAGGTCAACCAGCAGACTAACTAGCAGACTAACCGGCAGATCAACCAGCAAAACTAACCAGCAGATCAACGAGCAGACTAACCAGCAGGTCAACCAGACGACTAACCAGCAGGTCAACTAGCAAACTGACCAACAGACTAACAAGCAGACTAACCAGCAGACTAACTAGCAGGTCAACTAGCAGACTAACCAGCAGACTAACCAGCAGATCAGCCAGCAGACTAACCAGCAGGTCAACCAGCAGACTAACCAGCAGATCAACCAGCAGACTAACCAAAAGATCAACCAGCAGACTAACCAGCAGGTCAACTAGCAGACTAACCAGCAGGTCAACCAGCAGGTCAACCAGCAGACTAACCAGAAGATCAACCAGCAGGTCAACTAGCAGACTAACCAGCAGGTCAACCAGCAGACTAACCAGCAGACTAACCAGCAGACTAACCAGCAGGTCAACCAGCAGACTAACCAAAAGATCAACCAAGAGACTAACCAGCAGGTAAACCAGCAGACTAACAAGCAAACTAACCAGAAGATCAACCAGCAGACTAACCAGCAGGTCAACCAGCAGACTAACCAGAAGATCAACCAGCAGACTAACCAGCAGGTCCACCAGCAGACTAACCAACAGGTCAACTAGCAGACTAACCAGCAGACTAACCAGCAGGTCAACTAGAAGACTAACCAGCAGGTCAACCAGCAGACTAACCAGCAGACTAACCAGCAGGTCAACCAGCAGGTCAACCAGCAGACTAACAAGCAGACTAACCAGAAGATCAACCAGCAGACTAACCAGCAGGTCAACCAGCAGACTAACCAGAAGATCAACCAGCAGACAAACCAGCAGGTCCACCAGCAGACTAACCAACAGGTCAACTAGCAGACTAACCAGCAGACTAACCAGCAGGTCAACTAGCAGAATAACCAGCAGGTCAACTAGCAGACTACCCAGCAGACTAACCAGCAGCTCAACTAGCAGACTAACCAGCAGGTCCACCAGCAGACTAACCAGCAGGTCAACTAGCAGACTAACCAGCAGAACAACCAGCAGACTAAACAGCAGATCAACCAGCAGACTAACCAGCAGATCAACCAGCAGACTTACAAGCAGACTAACCAGCAGATCAACCAGCAGACTAACCAGCAGGTCAACCAGCAGACTAACCAAAAGATCAACCAGCAGACTAACCAGCAGGTCAACTAGCAGACTAACCAGCAGATCAACCAGCAGACTAACCAGAAGATCAACCAGCAGACTAACCAGCAGGTCAACTAGCAGACTAACCAGCAGGTCAACCAGCAGACTAACCAGCAGATCAACCAGCAGACTAACCAGCAGACTAACCAGCAGCTCAACCAGCAGACTAACCAGCAGATCAACCAGCAGACTAACCAACAGGTCAACCAGCGGACTAACCAGCAGGTCAACCAGCAGACTAACCAGCAGGTCAACCAGCAGACTAACCAGAAGATCAACCAGCAGACTAACCAGCAGGTCAACTAGCAGACTAACCAGCAGACTAACCAGCAGGTCAACTGGCAGACTAACCAGCAGACTAACCAGCAGATCAACCAGCAGACTAACCGGAAGATCAACCAGCAGATCAACCAAGAGACTAACCAGCAGGTCAACCAAGAGACTAACCAGCAGACTAACCCGCAGGTCAACGAGCAGACAAACCAGCAGACTAACCAGCAGGTCAACTAGCAGACTAACGAGCAGATCAACCAGCAGACTAACCAACAGGTCAACCAGCAGACTAACCAGCAGATCAACCTGCAGACTAACCAGCAGGTCAACTAGCAGACTAACCAGCAGATCAACCAGCAGACTAGCCAGCAGATCAACCAGCAGACTAACCAGCAGGTCAACCAGCAGACTAACAAGCAGACTAACCAGCAGATCAACCAGCAGACTAACCAGCAGGTCAACCAGCAGACTAACCAGAAGATCAACCAGCAGACTAACCAGCAGGTCAACCAGCAGACTAACCAGCAGATCAACCAGCAGACTAACCAGCAGGTCAACCAGCAGACTAACTAGCAGACTAACCAGCAGGTCAACCAGCAGACTAACCAGCAGGTCAACTAGCAGACTAACCAGCAGATCAACGAGCAGACTAACCAGCAGATCAACCAGCAGACTAACCAGTAGGTCAACTAGCAGACTAACCAGCAGACTAACCAGCAGGTCAACCAGAGGACTAACCAGCACGTCAACCAGCAGACTAACCAGCAGATCAACCAGCAGACTAACCAGCAGACTAACCAGAAGGTCAACTAGCAGACTAACCAGCAGGTCAACCAGCAGACTAACCAGCAGACTAACCAGCAGGTCAACCAGCAGGTCAACCAGCAGACTAACAAGCAGACTAACCAGAAGATCAACCAGCAGACTAACCAGCAGGTCAACTAGCAGACTAACCAGAAGATCAACCAGCAGACTAACCAGCAGGTCCACCAGCAGACTAACCAACAGGTCAACTAGCAGACTAACCAGCAGACTATCCAGCAGGTCAACTAGCAGAATAACCAGCAGGTCAACTAGCAGACTACCCAGCAGACTAACCAGCAGCTCAACTAGCAGACTAACCAGCAGACTAACCAGCAGGTCCACCAGCAGACTAACCAGCAGGTCAACTAGCAGACTAACCAGCAGAACAACCAGCAGACTAACCAGCAGATCAACCAGCAGACTAACCAGCAGATCAACCAGCAGACTTACAAGCAGACTAACCAGCAGATCAACCAGCAGACTAACCAGCAGGTCAACCAGCAGACTAACCAAAAGATCAACCAGCAGACTAACCAGCAGGTCAACTAGCAGACTAACCAGCAGGTCAACCAGCAGACTAACCAGCAGGTCAACCAGCAGACTAACCAGCAGATCAACCAGCAGACAAACCAGCAGACTAACCAGCAGGTCAACCAGCAGACTAACCAAAAGATCAACCAGCAGGTAAACCAGCAGACTAACAAGCAAACTAACCAGAAGATCAACCAGCAGACTAACCAGCAGGTCAACCAGCAGACTAACCAGAAGATCAACCAGCAGACTAACCAGCAGGTCCACCAGCAGACTAACCAACAGGTCAACTAGCAGACTAACCAGCAGACTAACCAGCAGGTCAACTAGAAGACTAACCAGCAGGTCAACCAGCAGACTAACCAGCAGACTAACCAGCAGGTCAACCAGCAGGTCAACCAGCAGACTAACAAGCAGACTAACCAGAAGATCAACCAGCAGACTAACCAGCAGGTCAACCAGCAGACTAACCAGAAGATCAACCAGCAGACAAACCAGCAGGTCCACCAGCAGACTAACCAACAGGTCAACTAGCAGACTAACCAGCAGACTAACCAGCAGGTCAACTAGCAGAATAACCAGCAGGTCAACTAGCAGACTACCCAGCAGACTAACCAGAAGATCACCCAGCACACTAACCAGCAGGTCCACCAGCAGACTAACCAACAGGTCAACCAGCAGACTAACTAGCAGACTAACCGGCAGATCAATCAGCAAAACTAACCAGCAGATCAACGAGCAGACAAACCAGCAGGTCAACCAGACGACTAACCAGCAGGTCAACTAGCAAACTGACCAACAGACTAACAAGCAGACTAACCAGCAGACTAACTAGCAGGTCAACTAGCAGACTAACCAGCAGATCAGCCAGCAGACTAACCAGTAGGTCAACTAGCAGACTAACCAGCAGACTAACCAGCAGGTCAACCAGAGGACTAACCAGCACGTCAACCAGCAGACTAACCAGCAGATCAACCAGCAGACTAACCAGCAGACTAACCAGCAGGTCAACCAGCAGACTAACCAGCAGACTAACCAGCAGGTCAACCAGCAGGTCAACCAGCAGACTAACAAGCAGACTAACCAGAAGATCAACCAGCAGACTAACCAGCAGGTCAACTAGCAGACTAACCAGAAGATCAACCAGCAGACTAACCAGCAGGTCCACCAGCAGACTAACCAACAGGTCAACTAGCAGACTAACCAGCAGACTATCCAGCAGGTCAACTAGCAGAATAACCAGCAGGTCAACTAGCAGACTACCCAGCAGACTAACCAGCAGCTCAACTAGCAGACTAACCAGCAGACTAACCAGCAGGTCCACCAGCAGACTAACCAGCAGGTCAACTAGCAGACTAACCAGCAGAACAACCAGCAGACTAACCAGCAGATCAACCAGCAGACTAACCAGCAGATCAACCAGCAGACTTACAAGCAGACTAACCAGCAGATCAACCAGCAGACTAACCAGCAGGTCAACCAGCAGACTAACCAAAAGATCAACCAGCAGACTAACCAGCAGGTCAACTAGCAGACTAACCAGCAGGTCAACCAGCAGACTAACCAGCAGGTCAACCAGCAGACTAACCAGCAGATCAACCAGCAGACAAACCAGCAGACTAACCAGCAGGTCAACCAGCAGACTAACCAAAAGATCAACCAGCAGGTAAACCAGCAGACTAACAAGCAAACTAACCAGAAGATCAACCAGCAGACTAACCAGCAGGTCAACCAGCAGACTAACCAGAAGATCAACCAGCAGACTAACCAGCAGGTCCACCAGCAGACTAACCAACAGGTCAACTAGCAGACTAACCAGCAGACTAACCAGCAGGTCAACTAGAAGACTAACCAGCAGGTCAACCAGCAGACTAACCAGCAGACTAACCAGCAGGTCAACCAGCAGGTCAACCAGCAGACTAACAAGCAGACTAACCAGAAGATCAACCAGCAGACTAACCAGCAGGTCAACCAGCAGACTAACCAGAAGATCAACCAGCAGACAAACCAGCAGGTCCACCAGCAGACTAACCAACAGGTCAACTAGCAGACTAACCAGCAGACTAACCAGCAGGTCAACTAGCAGAATAACCAGCAGGTCAACTAGCAGACTACCCAGCAGACTAACCAGAAGATCACCCAGCACACTAACCAGCAGGTCCACCAGCAGACTAACCAAAAGGTCAACCAGCAGACTAACTAGCAGACTAACCGGCAGATCAACCAGCAAAACTAACCAGCAGATCAACGAGCAGACAAACCAGCAGGTCAACCAGACGACTAACCAGCAGGTCAACTAGCAAACTGACCAACAGACTAACAAGCAGACTAACCAGCAGACTAACTAGCAGGTCAACTAGCAGACTAACCAGCAGATCAGCCAGCAGACTAACCAGCAGGTCAAGCAGAGGACTAACCAGCAGATCAACCAGCAGACTAACCAAAAGATCAACCAGCAGACTAACCAGCAGGTCAACTAGCAGACTAACCAGCAGGTCAACCAGCAGACTAACCAGCAGGTCAACCAGCAGACTAACCAGAAGATCAACCAGCAGGTCAACTAGCAGACTAACCAGCAGGTCAACCAGCAGACTAACCAGCAGATCAACCAGCAGACTAACCAGCAGACTAACCAGCAGGTCAACCAGCAGACTAACCAAAAGATCAACCAGCAGACTAACCAGCAGGTAAACCAGCAGACTAACAAGCAAACTAACCAGAAGATCAACCAGCAGACTAACCAGCAGGTCAACCAGCAGACTAACCAGAAGATCAACCAGCAGACTAACCAGCAGGTCCACCAGCAGACTAACCAACAGGTCAACTAGCAGACTAACCAGCAGACTAACCAGCAGGTCAACTAGAAGACTAACCAGCAGGTCAACCAGCAGACTAACCAGCAGACTAACCAGCAGATCAACCAGCAGGTCAACCAGCAGACTAACAAGCAGACTAACCAGAAGATCAACCAGCAGACTAACCAGCAGGTCAACCAGCAGACTAAACAGAAGATCAACCAGCAGACAAACCAGCAGGTCCACCAGCAGACTAACCAACAGGTCAACTAGCAGACTAACCAGCAGACTAACCAGCAGGTCAACTAGCAGAATAACCAGCAGGTCAACTAGCAGACTACCCAGCAGACTAACCAGCAGCTCAACTAGCAGACTAACCAGCAGGTCCACCAGCAGACTAACCAGCAGGTCAACTAGCAGACTAACCAGCAGAACAACCAGCAGACTAAACAGCAGATCAACCAGCAGACTAACCAGCAGATCAACCAGCAGACTTACAAGCAGACTAAGCAGCAGATCAACCAGCAGACTAACCAGCAGGTCAACCAGCAGACTAACCAAAAGATCAACCAGCAGACTAACCAGCAGGTCAACTAGCAGACTAACCAGCAGGTCAACCAGCAGACTAAACAGAAGATCAACCAGCAGACAAACCAGCAGGTCCACCAGCAGACTAACCAACAGGTCAACTAGCAGACTAACCAGCAGACTAACCAGCAGGTCAACTAGCAGAATAACCAGCAGGTCAACTAGCAGACTACCCAGCAGACTAACCAGCAGCTCAACTAGCAGACTAACCAGCAGGTCCACCAGCAGACTAACCAGCAGGTCAACTAGCAGACTAACCAGCAGAACAACCAGCAGACTAAACAGCAGATCAACCAGCAGACTAACCAGCAGATCAACCAGCAGACTTACAAGCAGACTAAGCAGCAGATCAACCAGCAGACTAACCAGCAGGTCAACCAGCAGACTAACCAAAAGATCAACCAGCAGACTAACCAGCAGGTCAACTAGCAGACTAACCAGCAGGTCAACCAGCAGACTAACCAGAAGATCAACCAGCAGACTAACCAGCAGGTCAACTAGCAGACTAACCAACAGGTCAACCAGCAGATTAACTAGCAGACTAACCGGCAGATCAACCAGCAAAACTAACCAGCAGATCAACGAGCAGACTAACCAGCAGGTCAACCAGACGACTAACCAGCAGGTCACCTAGCAAACTGACCAACAGACTAACAAGCAGACTAACCAGCAGACTAACTAGCAGGTCAACTAGCAGACTAACCAGCAGACTAACCAGCAGATCAGCCAGCAGACTAACCAGCAGGTCAACCAGCAGACTAACCAGCAGATCAACCAGCAGACTAACCAAAAGATCAACCAGCAGACTAACCAGCAGGTCAACTAGCAGACTAACCAGCAGGTCAACCAGCAGACTAACCAGCAGGTCAACCAGCAGACTAACCAGAAGATCAACCAGCAGACTAACCAGCAGGTCAACTAGCAGACTAACCAGCAGGTCAACCAGCAGACTAACCAGCAGATCAACCAGCAGACTAACCAGCAGACTAACCAGCAGGTCAACCAGCAGACTAACTAGCAGACTAACCGGCAGATCAACCAGCAAAACTAACCAGCAGATCAACGAGCAGACTAACCAGCAGGTCAACCAGACGACTAACCAGCAGGTCAACTAGCAAACTGACCAACAGACTAACAAGCAGACTAACCAGCAGACTAACTAGCAGGTCAACTAGCAGACTAACCAGCAGACTAACCAGCAGATCAGCCAGCAGACTAACCAGCAGGTCAACCAGCAGACTAACCAGCAGATCAACCAGCAGATCAACCAGCAGACTAACCAAAAGATCAACCAGCAGACTAACCAGCAGGTCAACTAGCAGACTAACCAGCAGGTCAACCAGCAGGTCAACCAGCAGACTAACCAGAAGATCAACCAGCAGGTCAACTAGCAGACTAACCAGCAGGTCAACCAGCAGACTAACCAGCAGATCAACCAGCAGACTAACCAGCAGACTAACCAGCAGACTAACCAGCAGGTCAACCAGCAGACTAACCAAAAGATCAACCAGCAGACTAACCAGCAGGTAAACCAGCAGACTAACAAGCAAACTAACCAGAAGATCAACCAGCAGACTAACCAGCAGGTCAACCAGCAGACTAACCAGAAGATCAACCAGCAGACTAGCCAGCAGGTCCACCAGCAGACTAACCAACAGGTCAACTAGCAGACTAACCAGCAGACTAACCAGCAGGTCAACTAGAAGACTAACCAGCAGGTCAACCAGCAGACAATCTAGCAGGTCAACTAGCAGACTAACCAGCAGACTAACCAGCAGATCAGCCAGCAGACTAACCAGCAGGTCAACCAGCAGACTAACCAGCAGATCAACCAGCAGACTAACCAAAAGATCAACCAGCAGACTAACCAGCAGGTCAACTAGCAGACTAACCAGCAGGTCAACCAGCAGACTAACCAGCAGGTCAACCAGCAGACTAACCAGAAGATCAACCAGCAGACTAACCAGCAGGTCAACTAGCAGACTAACCAGCAGGTCAACCAGCAGACTAACCAGCAGATCAACCAGCAGACTAACCAGCAGACTAACCAGCAGGTCAACCAGCAGACTAACTAGCAGACTAACCGGCAGATCAACCAGCAAAACTAACCAGTAGATCAACGAGCAGACTAACCAGCAGGTCAACCAGACGACTAACCAGCAGGTCAACTAGCAAACTGACCAACAGACTAACAAGCAGACTAACCAGCAGACTAACTAGCAGGTCAACTAGCAGACTAACCAGCAGACTAACCAGCAGATCAGCCAGCAGACTAACCAGCAGGTCAACCAGCAGACTAACCAGCAGATCAACCAGCAGACTAACCAAAAGATCAACCAGCAGACTAACCAGCAGGTCAACTAGCAGACTAACCAGCAGGTCAACCAGCAGGTCAACCAGCAGACTAACCAGAAGATCAACCAGCAGGTCAACTAGCAGACTAACCAGCAGGTCAACCAGCAGACTAACCAGCAGATCAACCAGCAGACTAACCAGCAGACTAACCAGCAGACTAACCAGCAGGTCAACCAGCAGACTAACCAAAAGATCAACCAAGAGACTAACCAGCAGGTAAACCAGCAGACTAACAAGCAAACTAACCAGAAGATCAACCAGCAGACTAACCAGCAGGTCAACCAGCAGACTAACCAGAAGATCAACCAGCAGACTAACCAGCAGGTCCACCAGCAGACTAACCAACAGGTCAACTAGCAGACTAACCAGCAGACTAACCAGCAGGTCAACTAGAAGACTAACCAGCAGGTCAACCAGCAGACTAACCAGCAGACTAACCAGCAGGTCAACCAGCAGGTCAACCAGCAGACTAACAAGCAGACTAACCAGAAGATCAACCAGCAGACTAACCAGCAGGTCAACCAGCAGACTAACCAGAAGATCAACCAGCAGACAAACCAGCAGGTCCACCAGCAGACTAACCAACAGGTCAACTAGCAGACTAACCAGCAGACTAACCAGCAGGTCAACTAGCAGAATAACCAGCAGGTCAACTAGCAGACTACCCAGCAGACTAACCAGCAGCTCAACTAGCAGACTAACCAGCAGGTCCACCAGCAGACTAACCAGCAGGTCAACTAGCAGACTAACCAGCAGAACAACCAGCAGACTAAACAGCAGATCAACCAGCAGACTAACCAGCAGATCAACCAGCAGACTTACAAGCAGACTAACCAGCAGATCAACCAGCAGACTAACCAGCAGGTCAACCAGCAGACTAACCAAAAGATCAACCAGCAGACTAACCAGCAGGTCAACTAGCAGACTAACCAGCAGCTCAACCAGCAGACTAACCAGCAGATCAACCAGCAGACTAACCAACAGGTCAACCAGCGGACTAACCAGCAGGTCAACCAGCAGACTAACCAGCAGGTCAACCAGCAGACTAACCAGAAGATCAACCAGCAGACTAACCAGCAGGTGAACTAGCAGACTAACCAGCAGACTAACCAGCAGGTCAACTGGCAGACTAACCAGCAGACTAACCAGCAGATCAACCAGCAGACTAACCGGAAGATCAACCAGCAGATCAACCAAGAGACTAACCAGCAGGTCAACCAAGAGACTAACCAGCAGACTAACCCGCAGGTCAACGAGCAGACAAACCAGCAGACTAACCAGCAGGTCAACCAGACGACTAACCAGCAGGTCAACTAGCAAACTGACCAACAGACTAACAAGCAGACTAACCAGCAGACTAACTAGCAGGTCAACTAGCAGACTAACCAGCAGATCAGCCAGCAGACTAACCAGCAGGTCAAGCAGAGGACTAACCAGCAGGTCAACCAGCAGACTAACCAAAAGATCAACCAGCAGACTAACCAGCAGGTCAACTAGCAGACTAACCAGCAGGTCAACCAGCAGACTAACCAGCAGGTCAACCAGCAGACTAACCAGAAGATCAACCAGCAGGTCAACTAGCAGACTAACCAGCAGGTCAACCAGCAGACTAACCAGCAGATCAACCAGCAGACTAACCAGCAGACTAACCAGCAGGTCAACCAGCAGACTAACCAAAAGATCAACCAGCAGACTAACCAGCAGGTAAACCAGCAGACTAACAAGCAAACTAACCAGAAGATCAACCAGCAGACTAACCAGCAGGTCAACCAGCAGACTAACCAGAAGATCAACCAGCAGACTAACCAGCAGGTCCACCAGCAGACTAACCAACAGGTCAACTAGCAGACTAACCAGCAGACTAACCAGCAGGTCAACTAGAAGACTAACCAGCAGGTCAACCAGCAGACTAACCAGCAGACTAACCAGCAGATCAACCAGCAGGTCAACCAGCAGACTAACCAGAAGATCAACCAGCAGACTAACCAGCAGGTCCACCAGCAGACTAACCAACAGGTCAACTAGCAGACTAACCAGCAGACTAACCAGCAGGTCAACTAGAAGACTAACCAGCAGGTCAACCAGCAGACTAACCAGCAGACTAACCAGCAGGTCAACCAGCAGGTCAACCAGCAGACTAACAAGCAGACTAACCAGAAGATCAACCAGCAGACTAACCAGCAGGTCAACCAGCAGACTAACCAGAAGATCAACCAGCAGACAAACCAGCAGGTCCACCAGCAGACTAACCAACAGGTCAACTAGCAGACTAACCAGCAGACTAACCAGCAGGTCAACTAGCAGAATAACCAGCAGGTCAACTAGCAGACTACCCAGCAGACTAACCAGCAGCTCAACTAGCAGACTAACCAGCAGGTCCACCAGCAGACTAACCAGCAGGTCAACTAGCAGACTAACCAGCAGAACAACCAGCAGACTAAACAGCAGATCAACCAGCAGACTAACCAGCAGATCAACCAGCAGACTTACAAGCAGACTAACCAGCAGATCAACCAGCAGACTAACCAGCAGGTCAACCAGCAGACTAACCAAAAGATCAACCAGCAGACTAACCAGCAGGTCAACTAGCAGACTAACCAGCAGCTCAACCAGCAGACTAACCAGCAGATCAACCAGCAGACTAACCAACAGGTCAACCAGCGGACTAACCAGCAGGTCAACCAGCAGACTAACCAGCAGGTCAACCAGCAGACTAACCAGAAGATCAACCAGCAGACTAACCAGCAGGTCAACTAGCAGACTAACCAGCAGACTAACCAGCAGGTCAACTGGCAGACTAACCAGCAGACTAACCAGCAGATCAACCAGCAGACTAACCGGAAGATCAACCAGCAGATCAACCAAGAGACTAACCAGCAGGTCAACCAAGAGACTAACCAGCAGACTAACCCGCAGGTCAACGAGCAGACAAACCAGCAGACTAACCAGCAGGTCAACCAGACGACTAACCAGCAGGTCAACTAGCAAACTGACCAACAGACTAACAAGCAGACTAACCAGCAGACTAACTAGCAGGTCAACTAGCAGACTAACCAGCAGATCAGCCAGCAGACTAACCAGCAGGTCAAGCAGAGGACTAACCAGCAGGTCAACCAGCAGACTAACCAAAAGATCAACCAGCAGACTAACCAGCAGGTCAACTAGCAGACTAACCAGCAGGTCAACCAGCAGACTAACCAGCAGGTCAACCAGCAGACTAACCAGAAGATCAACCAGCAGGTCAACTAGCAGACTAACCAGCAGGTCAACCAGCAGACTAACCAGCAGATCAACCAGCAGACTAACCAGCAGACTAACCAGCAGGTCAACCAGCAGACTAACCAAAAGATCAACCAGCAGACTAACCAGCAGGTAAACCAGCAGACTAACAAGCAAACTAACCAGAAGATCAACCAGCAGACTAACCAGCAGGTCAACCAGCAGACTAACCAGAAGATCAACCAGCAGACTAACCAGCAGGTCCACCAGCAGACTAACCAACAGGTCAACTAGCAGACTAACCAGCAGACTAACCAGCAGGTCAACTAGAAGACTAACCAGCAGGTCAACCAGCAGACTAACCAGCAGACTAACCAGCAGATCAACCAGCAGGTCAACCAGCAGACTAACAAGCAGACTAACCAGAAGATCAACCAGCAGACTAACCAGCAGGTCAACCAGCAGACTAAACAGAAGATCAACCAGCAGACAAACCAGCAGGTCCACCAGCAGACTAACCAACAGGTCAACTAGCAGACTAACCAGCAGACTAACCAGCAGGTCAACTAGCAGAATAACCAGCAGGTCAACTAGCAGACTACCCAGCAGACTAACCAGCAGCTCAACTAGCAGACTAACCAGCAGGTCATTCCAGCAGACTAACCAGCAGGTCAACTAGCAGACTAACCAGCAGACTAACCAGCAGACTAAACAGCAGATCAACCAGCAGACTAACCAGCAGATCAACCAGCAGACTTACAAGCAGACTAACCAGCAGATCAACCAGCAGACTAACCAGCAGGTCAACCAGCAGACTAACCAAAAGATCAACCAGCAGACTAACCAGCAGGTCAACTAGCAGACTAACCAGCAGATCAACCAGCAGACTAACCAGAAGATCAACCAGCAGACTAACCAGCAGGTCAACTAGCAGACTAACCAGCAGGTCAACCAGCAGACTAACCAGCAGATCAACCAGCAGACTAACCAGCAGACTAACCAGCAGCTCAACCAGCAGACTAACCAGCAGATCAACCAGCAGACTAACCAACAGGTCAACCAGCGGACTAACCAGCAGGTCAACCAGCAGACTAACCAGCAGGTCAACCAGCAGACTAACCAGAAGATCAACCAGCAGACTAACCAGCAGGTCAACTAGCAGACTAACCAGCAGACTAACCAGCAGGTCAACTAGCAGACTAACCAGCAGACTAACCAGCAGATCAACCAGCAGACTAACCGGAAGATCAACCAGCAGATCAACCAAGAGACTAACCAGCAGGTCAACCAAGAGACTAACCAGCAGACTAACCCGCAGGTCAACGAGCAGACAAACCAGCAGACTAACCAGCAGGTCAACTAGCAGACTAACGAGCAGATCAACCAGCAGACTAACCAACAGGTCAACCAGCAGACTAACCAGCAGATCAACCTGCAGACTAACCAGCAGGTCAACTAGCAGACTAACCAGCAGATCAACCAGCAGACTAGCCAGCAGATCAACCAGCAGACTAACCAGCAGGTCAACCAGCAGACTAACAAGCAGACTAACCAGCAGATCAACCAGCAGACTAACCAGCAGGTCAACCAGCAGACTAACCAGAAGATCAACCAGCAGACTAACCAGCAGGTCAACCAGCAGACTAACCAGCAGATCAACCAGCAGACTAACCAGCAGGTCAACCAGCAGACTAACTAGCAGACTAACCAGCAGGTCAACCAGCAGACTAACCAGCAGGTCAACTAGCAGACTAACCAGCAGATCAACGAGCAGACTAACCAGCAGATCAACCAGCAGACTAACCAGTAGGTCAACTAGCAGACTAACCAGCAGACTAACCAGCAGGTCAACCAGAGGACTAACCAGCACGTCAACCAGCAGACTAACCAGCAGATCAACCAGCAGACTAACCAGCAGACTAACCAGAAGGTCAACTAGCAGACTAACCAGCAGGTCAACCAGCAGACTAACCAGCAGACTAACCAGCAGGTCAACCAGCAGGTCAACCAGCAGACTAACAAGCAGACTAACCAGAAGATCAACCAGCAGACTAACCAGCAGGTCAACTAGCAGACTAACCAGAAGATCAACCAGCAGACTAACCAGCAGGTCCACCAGCAGACTAACCAACAGGTCAACTAGCAGACTAACCAGCAGACTATCCAGCAGGTCAACTAGCAGAATAACCAGCAGGTCAACTAGCAGACTACCCAGCAGACTAACCAGCAGCTCAACTAGCAGACTAACCAGCAGACTAACCAGCAGGTCCACCAGCAGACTAACCAGCAGGTCAACTAGCAGACTAACCAGCAGAACAACCAGCAGACTAACCAGCAGATCAACCAGCAGACTAACCAGCAGATCAACCAGCAGACTTACAAGCAGACTAACCAGCAGATCAACCAGCAGACTAACCAGCAGGTCAACCAGCAGACTAACCAAAAGATCAACCAGCAGACTAACCAGCAGGTCAACTAGCAGACTAACCAGCAGGTCAACCAGCAGACTAACCAGCAGGTCAACCAGCAGACTAACCAGCAGATCAACCAGCAGACAAACCAGCAGACTAACCAGCAGGTCAACCAGCAGACTAACCAAAAGATCAACCAGCAGGTAAACCAGCAGACTAACAAGCAAACTAACCAGAAGATCAACCAGCAGACTAACCAGCAGGTCAACCAGCAGACTAACCAGAAGATCAACCAGCAGACTAACCAGCAGGTCCACCAGCAGACTAACCAACAGGTCAACTAGCAGACTAACCAGCAGACTAACCAGCAGGTCAACTAGAAGACTAACCAGCAGGTCAACCAGCAGACTAACCAGCAGACTAACCAGCAGGTCAACCAGCAGGTCAACCAGCAGACTAACAAGCAGACTAACCAGAAGATCAACCAGCAGACTAACCAGCAGGTCAACCAGCAGACTAACCAGAAGATCAACCAGCAGACAAACCAGCAGGTCCACCAGCAGACTAACCAACAGGTCAACTAGCAGACTAACCAGCAGACTAACCAGCAGGTCAACTAGCAGAATAACCAGCAGGTCAACTAGCAGACTACCCAGCAGACTAACCAGCAGCTCAACTAGCAGACTAACCAGCAGGTCCACCAGCAGACTAACCAGCAGAACAACCAGCAGACTAAACAGCAGATCAACCAGCAGACTAACCAGCAGATCAACCAGCAGACTTACAAGCAGACTAACCAGCAGATCAACCAGCAGACTAACCAGCAGATCAACCAGCAGACTAACCGGAAGATCAACCAGCAGATCAACCAAGAGACTAACCAGCAGGTCAACCAAGAGACTAACCAGCAGACTAACCCGCAGGTCAACGAGCAGACAAACCAGCAGACTAACCAGCAGGTCCACCAGCAGACTAACCAACAGGTCAACTAGCAGACTAACCAGCAGACTAACCAGCAGGTCAACTAGCAGAATAACCAGCAGGTCAACTAGCAGACTACCCAGCAGACTAACCAGCAGCTCAACTAGCAGACTAACCAGCAGGTCCACCAGCAGACTAACCAGCAGGTCAACTAGCAGACTAACCAGCAGAACAACCAGCAGACTAACCAGCAGATCAACCAGCAGACTAACCAGCAGATCAACCAGCAGACTTACAAGCAGACTAACCAGCAGATCAACCAGCAGACTAACCAGCAGTTCAACCAGCAGACTAACCAAAAGATCAACCAGCAGACTAACCAGCAGGTCAACCAGCAGACTAACCAGAAGATCAACCAGCAGACTAACCAGCAGGTCAACTAGCAGACTAACCAGCAGATCAACCAGCAGACTAACCAGCAGACTAACCAGCAGGTCAACCAGCAGACTAACCAGCAGCTCAACCAGCAGACTAACCAGCAGATCAACCAGCAGACTAACCAACAGGTCAACCAGCGGACTAACCAGCAGGTCAACCAGCAGACTAACCAGCAGGTCAACCAGCAGACTAACCAGAAGATCAACCAGCAGACTAACCAGCAGGTCAACTAGCAGACTAACCAGCAGACTAACCAGCAGGTCAACTGGCAGACTAACCAGCAGATCAACCAGCAGACTAACCGGAAGATCAACCAGCAGATCAACCAAGAGACTAACCAGCAGGTCAACCAAGAGACTAACCAGCAGACTAACCCGCAGGTCAACGAGCAGACAAACCAGCAGACTAACCAGCAGGTCAACTAGCAGACTAACGAGCAGATCAACCAGCAGACTAACCAGCAGGTCAACCAGCAGACTAACCAGCAGATCAACCTGCAGACGAACCAGCAGGTCAACTAGCAGACTAACCAGCAGATCAACGAGCAGACTAGCCAGCGGGTCAACCAGCAGACTAACCAACAGGTCACCTAGCAGACTAACCAGCAGACTAACCAGCAGATCAACCAGCAGACTAACCAGCAGGTCAACCAGCAGACTAACAAGCAGACTAACCAGCAGATCAACCAGCAGACTAACCAGCAGGTCAACCAGCAGACAAACCAGAAGATCAACCAACAGACTAACCAGCAGGTCAACCAGCAGACTAACCAGCAGATCAACCAGCAGACTAACCAGCAGGTCAACCAGCAGACTAACAAGCAGACTAACCAGCAGATCAACCAGCAGACAAACCAGCAGGTCAACCAGCAGACTAACCAGAAGATCAACCAGCAGACTAACCAGCAGGTCAACCAGCAGACTAACCAGCAGATCAACCAGCAGACTAACTAGCAGACTAACCAGCAGGTCAACCAGCAGATCAACCAGCAGACTAACCAGCAGGTCAACTAGCAGACTAACCAGCAGATCAACGAGCAGACTAACCAGCAGGTCAACCAGCAGACTAACCAGATGGTCAACTAGCAGACTAACCAGCAGATCAACCAGCAGACTAACCAGTAGGTCAACTAGCAGACTAACCAGCAGACTAACCAGCAGGTCAACCAGAAGACTAACCAGCACGTCAACCAGCAGACTAACCAGAAGATTAACCAGCAGACTAACCAGCAGGTCAACCAGCAGACTCACCAGCAGATCAACCAGCAGACTAACCAGCAGACTAACAAGCAGGTCAACTAGCAGACTAACCAGCAGGTCAACCAGCAGACTAACCAGCAGGTCAACCAGCAGACTAACAAGCAGACTAACCAGAAGATCAACCAGCAGACTAACCAGCAGGTCAACTAGCAGACTAACCAGAAGATCAACCAGCAGACTAACCAGCAGGTCCACCAGCAGACTAACCAACAGGTCAACCAGCAGACTAACTAGCAGACTAACCGGCAGATCAACCAGCAAAACTAACCAGCAGATCAACGAGCAGACTAACCAGCAGGTCAACCAGACGACTAACCAGCAGGTCAACTAGCAAACTGACCAACAGACTAACAAGCAGACTAACCAGCAGACTAACTAGCAGGTCAACTAGCAGACTAACCAGCAGACTAACCAGCAGATCAGCCAGCAGACTAACCAGCAGACTAACCAGCAGATCAACCAGCAGACTAACCAAAAGATCAACCAGCAGGTCAACCAGCAGACTAACTAGCAGACTAACCAGCAGGTCAACCAGCAGATCAACCAGCAGACTAACCAGCAGGTCAACTAGCAGACTAACCAGCAGATCAACGAGCAGACAAACCAGCAGGTCAACCAGCAGACTAACCAGAAGGTCAACTAGCAGACTAACCAGCAGATCAACCAGCAGACTAACCAGTAGGTCAACTAGCAGACTAACCAGCAGACTAACCAGCAGGTCAACCAGAAGACTAATCAGCACGTCAACCAGCAGACTAACCAGAAGATTAACCAGCAGACTAACCAGCAGGTCAACCAGCAGACTCACCAGCAGATCAACCAGCAGACTAACCAGCAGACTAACCAGCAGGTCAACTAGCAGACTAACCAGCAGGTCAACCAGCAGACTAACCAGCAGACTAACCAGCAGGTCAACCAGCAGACTAACAAGCAGACTAACCAGAAGATCAACCAGCAGACTAACCAGCAGGTCAACTAGCAGACTAACCAGAAGATCACCCAGCACACTAACCAGCAGGTCCACCAGCAGACTAACCAACAGGTCAACCAGCAGACTAACTAGCAGACTAACCGGCAGATCAACCAGCAAAACTAACCAGCAGATCAACGAGCAGACTAACCAGCAGGTCAACCAGACGACTAATCAGCAGGTCAACTAGCAAACTGACCAACAGACTAACAAGCAGACTAACCAGCAGACTAACTAGCAGGTCAACTAGCAGACTAACCAGCAGATCAGCCAGCAGACTAACCAGCAGGTCAAGCAGAGGACTAACCAGCAGATCAACCAGCAGACTAACCAAAAGATCAACCAGCAGACTAACCAGCAGGTCAACTAGCAGACTAACCAGCAGGTCAACCAGCAGACTAACCAGCAGGTCAACCAGCAGACTAACCAGAAGATCAACCAGCAGGTCAACTAGCAGACTAACCAGCAGGTCAACCAGCAGACTAACCAGCAGATCAACCAGCAGACTAACCAGCAGACTAACCAGCAGGTCAACCAGCAGACTAACCAAAAGATCAACCAGCAGACTAACCAGCAGGTAAACCAGCAGACTAACAAGCAAACTAACCAGAAGATCAACCAGCAGACTAACCAGCAGGTCAACCAGCAGACTAACCAGAAGATCAACCAGCAGACTAACCAGCAGGTCCACCAGCAGACTAACCAACAGGTCAACTAGCAGACTAACCAGCAGACTAACCAGCAGGTCAACTAGAAGACTAACCAGCAGGTCAACCAGCAGACTAACCAGCAGACTAACCAGCAGATCAACCAGCAGGTCAACCAGCAGACTAACAAGCAGACTAACCAGAAGATCAACCAGCAGACTAACCAGCAGGTCAACCAGCAGACTAACCAGAAGATCAACCAGCAGACAAACCAGCAGGTCCACCAGCAGACTAACCAACAGGTCAACTAGCAGACTAACCAGCAGACTAACCAGCAGGTCAACTAGCAGAATAACCAGCAGGTCAACTAGCAGACTACCCAGCAGACTAACCAGAAGATCACCCAGCACACTAACCAGCAGGTCCACCAGCAGACTAACCAACAGGTCAACCAGCAGACTAACTAGCAGACTAACCGGCAGATCAACCAGCAAAACTAACCAGCAGATCAACGAGCAGACAAACCAGCAGGTCAACCAGACGACTAACCAGCAGGTCAACTAGCAAACTGACCAACAGACTAACAAGCAGACTAACCAGCAGACTAACTAGCAGGTCAACTAGCAGACTAACCAGCAGATCAGCCAGCAGACTAACCAGCAGGTCAAGCAGAGGACTAACCAGCAGATCAACCAGCAGACTAACCAAAAGATCAACCAGCAGACTAACCAGCAGGTCAACTAGCAGACTAACCAGCAGGTCAACCAGCAGACTAACCAGCAGGTCAACCAGCAGACTAACCAGAAGATCAACCAGCAGGTCAACTAGCAGACTAACCAGCAGGTCAACCAGCAGACTAACCAGCAGATCAACCAGCAGACTAACGAGCAGACTAACCAGCAGGTCAACCAGCAGACTAACCAAAAGATCAACCAGCAGACTAACCAGCAGGTAAACCAGCAGACTAACAAGCAAACTAACCAGAAGATCAACCAGCAGACTAACCAGCAGGTCAACCAGCAGACTAACCAGAAGATCAACCAGCAGACTAACCAGCAGGTCCACCAGCAGACTAACCAACAGGTCAACTAGCAGACTAACCAGCAGACTAACCAGCAGGTCAACTAGAAGACTAACCAGCAGGTCAACCAGCAGACTAACCAGCAGACTAACCAGCAGATCAACCAGCAGGTCAACCAGCAGACTAACAAGCAGACTAACCAGAAGATCAACCAGCAGACTAACCAGCAGGTCAACCAGCAGACTAAACAGAAGATCAACCAGCAGACAAACCAGCAGGTCCACCAGCAGACTAACCAACAGGTCAACTAGCAGACTAACCAGCAGACTAACCAGCAGGTCAACTAGCAGAATAACCAGCAGGTCAACTAGCAGACTACCCAGCAGACTAACCAGCAGCTCAACTAGCAGACTAACCAGCAGGTCCACCAGCAGACTAACCAGCAGGTCAACTAGCAGACTAACCAGCAGAACAACCAGCAGACTAACCAGCAGATCAACCAGCAGACTAACCAGCAGATCAACCAGCAGACTTACAAGCAGACTAAGCAGCAGATCAACCAGCAGACTAACCAGCAGGTCAACCAGCAGACTAACCAAAAGATCAACCAGCAGACTAACCAGCAGGTCAACCAGCAGACTAACCAGCAGGTCAACCAGCAGACTAACCAGAAGATCAACCAGCAGACTAACCAGCAGGTCAACTAGCAGACTAACCAACAGGTCAACCAGCAGACTAACTAGCAGACTAACCAGCAGATCAACCAGCAAAACTAACCAGCAGATCAACGAGCAGACTAACCAGCAGGTCAACCAGACGACTAACCAGCAGGTCAACTAGCAAACTGACCAACAGACTAACAAGCAGACTAACCAGCAGACTAACTAGCAGGTCAACTAGCAGACTAACCAGCAGACTAACCAGCAGATCAGCCAGCAGACTAACCAGCAGGTCAACCAGCAGACTAACCAGCAGATCAACCAGCAGACTAACCAAAAGATCAACCAGCAGACTAACCAGCAGGTCAACTAGCAGACTAACCAGCAGGTCAACCAGCAGACTAACCAGCAGGTCAACCAGCAGACTAACCAGAAGATCAACCAGCAGACTAACCAGCAGGTCAACTAGCAGACTAACCAGCAGGTCAACCAGCAGACTAACCAGCAGATCAACCAGCAGACTAACCAGCAGACTAACCAGCAGGTCAACCAGCAGACTAACTAGCAGACTAACCGGCAGATCAACCAGCAAAACTAACCAGCAGATCAACGAGCAGACTAACCAGCAGGTCAACCAGACGACTAACCAGCAGGTCAACTAGCAAACTGACCAACAGACTAACAAGCAGACTAACCAGCAGACTAACTAGCAGGTCAACTAGCAGACTAACCAGCAGACTAACCAGCAGATCAGCCAGCAGACTAACCAGCAGGTCAACCAGCAGACTAACCAGCAGATCAACCAGCAGACTAACCAAAAGATCAACCAGCAGACTAACCAGCAGGTCAACCAGCAGGTCAACCAGCAGACTAACCAGAAGATCAACCAGCAGGTCAACTAGCAGACTAACCAGCAGGTCAACCAGCAGACTAACCAGCAGATCAACCAGCAGACTAACCAGCAGACTAACCAGCAGACTAACCAGCAGGTCAACCAGCAGACTAACCAAAAGATCAACCAGCAGACTAACCAGCAGGTAAACCAGCAGACTAACAAGCAAACTAACCAGAAGATCAACCAGCAGACTAACCAGCAGGTCAACCAGCAGACTAACCAGAAGATCAACCAGCAGACTAGCCAGCAGGTCCACCAGCAGACTAACCAACAGGTCAACTAGCAGACTAACCAGCAGACTAACCAGCAGGTCAACTAGAAGACTAACCAGCAGGTCAACCAGCAGACTAACCAGCAGACTAACTAGCAGGTCAACTAGCAGACTAACCAGCAGACTAACCAGCAGATCAGCCAGCAGACTAACCAGCAGGTCAACCAGCAGACTAACCAGCAGATCAACCAGCAGACTAACCAAAAGATCAACCAGCAGACTAACCAGCAGGTCAACTAGCAGACTAACCAGCAGGTCAACCAGCAGACTAACCAGCAGGTCAACCAGCAGACTAACCAGAAGATCAACCAGCAGACTAACCAGCAGGTCAACTAGCAGACTAACCAGCAGGTCAACCAGCAGACTAACCAGCAGATCAACCAGCAGACTAACCAGCAGACTAACCAGCAGGTCAACCAGCAGACTAACTAGCAGACTAACCGGCAGATCAACCAGCAAAACTAACCAGTAGATCAACGAGCAGACTAACCAGCAGGTCAACCAGACGACTAACCAGCAGGTCAACTAGCAAACTGACCAACAGACTAACAAGCAGACTAACCAGCAGACTAACTAGCAGGTCAACTAGCAGACTAACCAGCAGACTAACCAGCAGATCAGCCAGCAGACTAACCAGCAGGTCAACCAGCAGACTAACCAGCAGATCAACCAGCAGACTAACCAAAAGATCAACCAGCAGACTAACCAGCAGGTCAACTAGCAGACTAACCAGCAGGTCAACCAGCAGGTCAACCAGCAGACTAACCAGAAGATCAACCAGCAGGTCAACTAGCAGACTAACCAGCAGGTCAACCAGCAGACTAACCAGCAGATCAACCAGCAGACTAACCAGCAGACTAACCAGCAGACTAACCAGCAGGTCAACCAGCAGACTAACCAAAAGATCAACCAAGAGACTAACCAGCAGGTAAACCAGCAGACTAACAAGCAAACTAACCAGAAGATCAACCAGCAGACTAACCAGCAGGTCAACCAGCAGACTAACCAGAAGATCAACCAGCAGACTAACCAGCAGGTCCACCAGCAGACTAACCAACAGGTCAACTAGCAGACTAACCAGCAGACTAACCAGCAGGTCAACTAGAAGACTAACCAGCAGGTCAACCAGCAGACTAACCAGCAGACTAACCAGCAGGTCAACCAGCAGGTCAACCAGCAGACTAACAAGCAGACTAACCAGAAGATCAACCAGCAGACTAACCAGCAGGTCAACCAGCAGACTAACCAGAAGATCAACCAGCAGACAAACCAGCAGGTCCACCAGCAGACTAACCAACAGGTCAACTAGCAGACTAACCAGCAGACTAACCAGCAGGTCAACTAGCAGAATAACCAGCAGGTCAACTAGCAGACTACCCAGCAGACTAACCAGCAGCTCAACTAGCAGACTAACCAGCAGGTCCACCAGCAGACTAACCAGCAGGTCAACTAGCAGACTAACCAGCAGAACAACCAGCAGACTAAACAGCAGATCAACCAGCAGACTAACCAGCAGATCAACCAGCAGACTTACAAGCAGACTAACCAGCAGATCAACCAGCAGACTAACCAGCAGGTCAACCAGCAGACTAACCAAAAGATCAACCAGCAGACTAACCAGCAGGTCAACTAGCAGACTAACCAGCAGCTCAACCAGCAGACTAACCAGCAGATCAACCAGCAGACTAACCAACAGGTCAACCAGCGGACTAACCAGCAGGTCAACCAGCAGACTAACCAGCAGGTCAACCAGCAGACTAACCAGAAGATCAACCAGCAGACTAACCAGCAGGTCAACTAGCAGACTAACCAGCAGACTAACCAGCAGGTCAACTGGCAGACTAACCAGCAGACTAACCAGCAGATCAACCAGCAGACTAACTGGAAGATCAACCAGCAGATCAACCAAGAGACTAACCAGCAGGTCAACCAAGAGACTAACCAGCAGACTAACCCGCAGGTCAACGAGCAGACAAACCAGCAGACTAACCAGCAGGTCAACCAGACGACTAACCAGCAGGTCAACTAGCAAACTGACCAACAGACTAACAAGCAGACTAACCAGCAGACTAACTAGCAGGTCAACTAGCAGACTAACCAGCAGATCAGCCAGCAGACTAACCAGCAGGTCAAGCAGAGGACTAACCAGCAGATCAACCAGCAGACTAACCAAAAGATCAACCAGCAGACTAACCAGCAGGTCAACTAGCAGACTAACCAGCAGGTCAACCAGCAGACTAACCAGCAGGTCAACCAGCAGACTAACCAGAAGATCAACCAGCAGGTCAACTAGCAGACTAACCAGCAGGTCAACCAGCAGACTAACCAGCAGATCAACCAGCAGACTAACCAGCAGACTAACCAGCAGGTCAACCAGCAGACTAACCAAAAGATCAACCAGCAGACTAACCAGCAGGTAAACCAGCAGACTAACAAGCAAACTAACCAGAAGATCAACCAGCAGACTAACCAGCAGGTCAACCAGCAGACTAACCAGAAGATCAACCAGCAGACTAACCAGCAGGTCCACCAGCAGACTAACCAACAGGTCAACTAGCAGACTAACCAGCAGACTAACCAGCAGGTCAACTAGAAGACTAACCAGCAGGTCAACCAGCAGACTAACCAGCAGACTAACCAGCAGATCAACCAGCAGGTCAACCAGCAGACTAACAAGCAGACTAACCAGAAGATCAACCAGCAGACTAACCAGCAGGTCAACCAGCAGACTAAACAGAAGATCAACCAGCAGACAAACCAGCAGGTCCACCAGCAGACTAACCAACAGGTCAACTAGCAGACTAACCAGCAGACTAACCAGCAGGTCAACTAGCAGAATAACCAGCAGGTCAACTAGCAGACTACCCAGCAGACTAACCAGCAGCTCAACTAGCAGACTAACCAGCAGGTCCACCAGCAGACTAACCAGCAGGTCAACTAGCAGACTAACCAGCAGAACAACCAGCAGACTAAACAGCAGATCAACCAGCAGACTAACCAGCAGATCAACCAGCAGACTTACAAGCAGACTAAGCAGCAGATCAACCAGCAGACTAACCAGCAGGTCAACCAGCAGACTAACCAAAAGATCAACCAGCAGACTAACCAGCAGGTCAACTAGCAGACTAACCAGCAGGTCAACCAGCAGACTAACCAGAAGATCAACCAGCAGACTAACCAGCAGGTCAACTAGCAGACTAACCAACAGGTCAACCAGCAGACTAACTAGCAGACTAACCGGCAGATCAACCAGCAAAACTAACCAGCAGATCAACGAGCAGACTAACCAGCAGGTCAACCAGACGACTAACCAGCAGGTCAACTAGCAAACTGACCAACAGACTAACAAGCAGACTAACCAGCAGACTAACTAGCAGGTCAACTAGCAGACTAACCAGCAGACTAACCAGCAGATCAGCCAGCAGACTAACCAGCAGGTCAACCAGCAGACTAACCAGCAGATCAACCAGCAGACTAACCAGCAGGTCAACTAGCAGACTAACCAGCAGGTCAACCAGCAGACTAACCAGCAGGTCAACCAGCAGACTAACCAGAAGATCAACCAGCAGACTAACCAGCAGGTCAACTAGCAGACTAACCAGCAGGTCAACCAGCAGACTAACCAGCAGATCAACCAGCAGACTAACCAGCAGACTAACCAGCAGGTCAACCAGCAGACTAACTAGCAGACTAACCGGCAGATCAACCAGCAAAACTAACCAGCAGATCAACGAGCAGACTAACCAGCAGGTCAACCAGACGACTAACCAGCAGGTCAACTAGCAAACTGACCAACAGACTAACAAGCAGACTAACCAGCAGACTAACTAGCAGGTCAACTAGCAGACTAACCAGCAGACTAACCAGCAGATCAGCCAGCAGACTAACCAGCAGGTCAACCAGCAGACTAACCAGCAGATCAACCAGCAGACTAACCAAAAGATCAACCAGCAGACTAACCAGCAGGTCAACTAGCAGACTAACCAGCAGGTCAACCAGCAGGTCAACCAGCAGACTAACCAGAAGATCAACCAGCAGGTCAACTAGCAGACTAACCAGCAGGTCAACCAGCAGACTAACCAGCAGATCAACCAGCAGACTAACCAGCAGACTAACCAGCAGACTAACCAGCAGGTCAACCAGCAGACTAACCAAAAGATCAACCAGCAGACTAACCAGCAGGTAAACCAGCAGAATAACCAGCAGGTCAACTAGCAGACTACCCAGCAGACTAACCAGCAGCTCAACTAGCAGACTAACCAGCAGGTCCACCAGCAGACTAACCAGCAGGTCAACTAGCAGACTAACCAGCAGAACAACCAGCAGACTAAACAGCAGATCAACCAGCAGACTAACCAGCAGATCAACCAGCAGACTTACAAGCAGACTAAGCAGCAGATCAACCAGCAGACTAACCAGCAGGTCAACCAGCAGACTAACCAAAAGATCAACCAGCAGACTAACCAGCAGGTCAACTAGCAGACTAACCAGCAGGTCAACCAGCAGACTAACCAGAAGATCAACCAGCAGACTAACCAGCAGGTCAACTAGCAGACTAACCAACAGGTCAACCAGCAGACTAACTAGCAGACTAACCGGCAGATCAACCAGCAAAACTAACCAGCAGATCAACGAGCAGACTAACCAGCAGGTCAACCAGACGACTAACCAGCAGGTCAACTAGCAAACTGACCAACAGACTAACAAGCAGACTAACCAGCAGACTAACTAGCAGGTCAACTAGCAGACTAACCAGCAGACTAACCAGCAGATCAGCCAGCAGACTAACCAGCAGGTCAACCAGCAGACTAACCAGCAGATCAACCAGCAGACTAACCAGCAGGTCAACTAGCAGACTAACCAGCAGGTCAACCAGCAGACTAACCAGCAGGTCAACCAGCAGACTAACCAGAAGATCAACCAGCAGACTAACCAGCAGGTCAACTAGCAGACTAACCAGCAGGTCAACCAGCAGACTAACCAGCAGATCAACCAGCAGACTAACCAGCAGACTAACCAGCAGGTCAACCAGCAGACTAACTAGCAGACTAACCGGCAGATCAACCAGCAAAACTAACCAGCAGATCAACGAGCAGACTAACCAGCAGGTCAACCAGACGACTAACCAGCAGGTCAACTAGCAAACTGACCAACAGACTAACAAGCAGACTAACCAGCAGACTAACTAGCAGGTCAACTAGCAGACTAACCAGCAGACTAACCAGCAGATCAGCCAGCAGACTAACCAGCAGGTCAACCAGCAGACTAACCAGCAGATCAACCAGCAGACTAACCAAAAGATCAACCAGCAGACTAACCAGCAGGTCAACTAGCAGACTAACCAGCAGGTCAACCAGCAGGTCAACCAGCAGACTAACCAGAAGATCAACCAGCAGGTCAACTAGCAGACTAACCAGCAGGTCAACCAGCAGACTAACCAGCAGATCAACCAGCAGACTAACCAAAAGATCAACCAGCAGACTAACCAGCAGGTCAACTAGCAGACTAACCAGCAGGTCAACCAGCAGGTCAAACAGCAGACTAACCAGAAGATCAACCAGCAGGTCAACTAGCAGACTAACCAGCAGGTCAACCAGCAGACTAACCAGCAGATCAACCAGCAGACTAACCAGCAGACTAACCAGCAGGTCAACCAGCAGACTAACCAAAAGATCAACCAAGAGACTAACCAGCAGGTAAACCAGCAGACTAACAAGCAAACTAACCAGAAGATCAACCAGCAGACTAACCAGCAGGTCAACCAGCAGACTAACCAGAAGATCAACCAGCAGACTAACCAGCAGGTCCACCAGCAGACTAACCAACAGGTCAACTAGCAGACTAACCAGCAGACTAACCAGCAGGTCAACTAGAAGACTAACCAGCAGGTCAACCAGCAGACTAACCAGCAGACTAACCAGCAGGTCAACCAGCAGGTCAACCAGCAGACTAACAAGCAGACTAACCAGAAGATCAACCAGCAGACTAACCAGCAGGTCAACCAGCAGACTAACCAGAAGATCAACCAGCAGACAAACCAGCAGGTCCACCAGCAGACTAACCAACAGGTCAACTAGCAGACTAACCAGCAGACTAACCAGCAGGTCAACTAGCAGAATAACCAGCAGGTCAACTAGCAGACTACCCAGCAGACTAACCAGCAGCTCAACTAGCAGACTAACCAGCAGGTCCACCAGCAGACTAACCAGCAGGTCAACTAGCAGACTAACCAGCAGAACAACCAGCAGACTAAACAGCAGATCAACCAGCAGACTAACCAGCAGATCAACCAGCAGACTTACAAGCAGACTAACCAGCAGATCAACCAGCAGACTAACCAGCAGGTCAACCAGCAGACTAACCAAAAGATCAACCAGCAGACTAACCAGCAGGTCAACTAGCAGACTAACCAGCAGCTCAACCAGCAGACTAACCAGCAGATCAACCAGCAGACTAACCAACAGGTCAACCAGCGGACTAACCAGCAGGTCAACCAGCAGACTAACCAGCAGGTCAACCAGCAGACTAACCAGAAGATCAACCAGCAGACTAACCAGCAGGTCAACTAGCAGACTAACCAGCAGACTAACCAGCAGGTCAACTGGCAGACTAACCAGCAGACTAACCAGCAGATCAACCAGCAGACTAACCGGAAGATCAACCAGCAGATCAACCAAGAGACTAACCAGCAGGTCAACCAAGAGACTAACCAGCAGACTAACCCGCAGGTCAACGAGCAGACAAACCAGCAGACTAACCAGCAGGTCAACTAGCAGACTAACGAGCAGATCAACCAGCAGACTAACCAGCAGGTCAACCAGCAGACTAACCAGCAGATCAACCTGCAGACTAACCAGCAGGTCAACTAGCAGACTAACCAGAAGATCAACCAGCAGACTAGCCAGCAGGTCCACCAGCAGACTAACCAACAGGTCAACTAGCAGACTAACCAGCAGACTAACCAGCAGGTCAACTAGAAGACTAACCAGCAGGTCAACCAGCAGACTAACCAGCAGACTAACTAGCAGGTCAACTAGCAGACTAACCAGCAGACTAACCAGCAGATCAGCCAGCAGACTAACCAGCAGGTCAACCAGCAGACTAACCAGCAGATCAACCAGCAGACTAACCAAAAGATCAACCAGCAGACTAACCAGCAGGTCAACTAGCAGACTAACCAGCAGGTCAACCAGCAGACTAACCAGCAGGTCAACCAGCAGACTAACCAGAAGATCAACCAGCAGACTAACCAGCAGGTCAACTAGCAGACTAACCAGCAGGTCAACCAGCAGACTAACCAGCAGATCAACCAGCAGACTAACCAGCAGACTAACCAGCAGGTCAACCAGCAGACTAACTAGCAGACTAACCGGCAGATCAACCAGCAAAACTAACCAGTAGATCAACGAGCAGACTAACCAGCAGGTCAACCAGACGACTAACCAGCAGGTCAACTAGCAAACTGACCAACAGACTAACAAGCAGACTAACCAGCAGACTAACTAGCAGGTCAACTAGCAGACTAACCAGCAGACTAACCAGCAGATCAGCCAGCAGACTAACCAGCAGGTCAACCAGCAGACTAACCAGCAGATCAACCAGCAGACTAACCAGCAGGTCAACCAGCAGACTAACCAGAAGATCAACCAGCAGACTAACCAGCAGGTCAACCAGCAGACTAACCAGCAGATCAACCAGCAGACTAACCAGCAGGTCAACCAGCAGACTAACTAGCAGACTAACCAGCAGGTCAACCAGCAGACTAACCAGCAGGTCAACTAGCAGACTAACCAGCAGATCAACGAGCAGACTAACCAGCAGATCAACCAGCAGACTAACCAGTAGGTCAACTAGCAGACTAACCAGCAGACTAACCAGCAGGTCAACCAGAGGACTAACCAGCACGTCAACCAGCAGACTAACCAGCAGATCAACCAGCAGACTAACCAGCAGACTAACCAGAAGGTCAACTAGCAGACTAACCAGCAGGTCAACCAGCAGACTAACCAGCAGACTAACCAGCAGGTCAACCAGCAGGTCAACCAGCAGACTAACAAGCAGACTAACCAGAAGATCAACCAGCAGACTAACCAGCAGGTCAACTAGCAGACTAACCAGAAGATCAGCCAGCAGATCAACCAAGAGACTAACCAGCAGGTCAACCAAGAGACTAACCAGCAGACTAACCCGCAGGTCAACGAGCAGACAAACCAGCAGACTAACCAGCAGGTCAACTAGCAGACTAACGAGCAGATCAACCAGCAGACTAACCAGCAGGTCAACCAGCAGACTAACCAGCAGATCAACCTGCAGACTAACCAGCAGGTCAACTAGCAGACTAACCAGCAGATCAACCAGCAGACTAGCCAGCAGATCAACCAGCAGACTAACCAGCAGGTCAACCAGCAGACTAACAAGCAGACTAACCAGCAGATCAACCAGCAGACTAACCAGCAGGTCAACCAGCAGACTAACCAGAAGATCAACCAGCAGACTAACCAGCAGGTCAACCAGCAGACTAACCAGCAGATCAACCAGCAGACTAACCAGCAGGTCAACCAGCAGACTAACTAGCAGACTAACCAGCAGGTCAACCAGCAGACTAACCAGCAGGTCAACTAGCAGACTAACCAGCAGATCAACGAGCAGACTAACCAGCAGATCAACCAGCAGACTAACCAGTAGGTCAACTAGCAGACTAACCAGCAGACTAACCAGCAGGTCAACCAGAGGACTAACCAGCACGTCAACCAGCAGACTAACCAGCAGATCAACCAGCAGACTAACCAGCAGACTAACCAGAAGGTCAACTAGCAGACTAACCAGCAGGTCAACCAGCAGACTAACCAGCAGACTAACCAGCAGGTCAACCAGCAGGTCAACCAGCAGACTAACAAGCAGACTAACCAGAAGATCAACCAGCAGACTAACCAGCAGGTCAACTAGCAGACTAACCAGAAGATCAACCAGCAGACTAACCAGCAGGTCCACCAGCAGACTAACCAACAGGTCAACTAGCAGACTAACCAGCAGACTATCCAGCAGGTCAACTAGCAGAATAACCAGCAGGTCAACTAGCAGACTACCCAGCAGACTAACCAGCAGCTCAACTAGCAGACTAACCAGCAGACTAACCAGCAGGTCCACCAGCAGACTAACCAGCAGGTCAACTAGCAGACTAACCAGCAGAACAACCAGCAGACTAACCAGCAGATCAACCAGCAGACTAACCAGCAGATCAACCAGCAGACTTACAAGCAGACTAACCAGCAGATCAACCAGCAGACTAACCAGCAGGTCAACCAGCAGACTAACCAAAAGATCAACCAGCAGACTAACCAGCAGGTCAACTAGCAGACTAACCAGCAGGTCAACCAGCAGACTAACCAGCAGGTCAACCAGCAGACTAACCAGCAGATCAACCAGCAGACAAACCAGCAGACTAACCAGCAGGTCAACCAGCAGAATAACCAGCAGGTCAACCAGCAGACTAACCAGCAGACTAACCAGCAGCTCAACCAGCAGACTAACCAGCAGATCAACCAGCAGACTAACCAACAGGTCAACCAGCGGACTAACCAGCAGGTCAACCAGCAGACTAACCAGCAGGTCAACCAGCAGACTAACCAGAAGATCAACCAGCAGACTAACCAGCAGGTCAACTAGCAGACTAACCAGCAGACTAACCAGCAGGTCAACTAGCAGACTAACCAGCAGACTAACCAGCAGATCAACCAGCAGACTAACCGGAAGATCAACCAGCAGATCAACCAAGAGACTAACCAGCAGGTCAACCAAGAGACTAACCAGCAGACTAACCCGCAGGTCAACGAGCAGACAAACCAGCAGACTAACCAGCAGGTCAACTAGCAGACTAACCAGCAGGTCAACCAGCAGACTAACCAGCAGGTCAACCAGCAGACTAACCAGCAGGTCAACTAGCAGACTAACCAGCAGGTCAACCAGCAGACTAACCAGCAGATCAACCAGCAGACTAACCAGCAGACTAACCAGCAGGTCAACCAGCAGACTAACCAGCAGGTCAACCAGCAGACTAACCAGCAGACTAACCAGCAGCTCAACCAGCAGACTAACCAGCAGATCAACCAGCAGACTAACCAACAGGTCAACCAGCGGACTAACCAGCAGGTCAACCAGCAGGTCAACCAGCAGACTAACCAGAAGATCAACCAGCAGACTAACCAGCAGGTCAACTAGCAGACTAACCAGCAGACTAACCAGCAGGTCAACTAGCAGACTAACCAGCAGACTAACCAGCAGATCAACCAGCAGACTAACCGGAAGATCAACCAGCAGATCAACCAAGAGACTAACCAGCAGGTCAACCAAGAGACTAACCAGCAGACTAACCCGCAGGTCAACGAGCAGACAAACCAGCAGACTAACCAGCAGGTCAACTAGCAGACTAACGAGCAGATCAACCAGCAGACTAACCAGCAGGTCAACCAGCAGACTAACCAGCAGGTCAACTAGCAAACTAACCAGCAGACTAACCAACAGGTCACCTAGCAGACTAACCAGCAGACTAACCAGCAGATCAACCAGCAGACTAACCAGCAGGTCAACCAGCAGACTAACAAGCAGACTAACCAGCAGATCAACCAGCAGACTAACCAGCAGGTCAACCAGCAGACTAACCAGAAGATCAACCAGCAGACTAACCAGCCGATCAACCAGCAGACTAACTAGCAGACTAACCAGCAGGTCAACCAGCAGATCAACCAGCAGACTAACCAGCAGGTCAACTAGCAGACTAACCAGCAGATCAACGAGCAGACTAACCAGCAGGTCAACCAGCAGACTAACAAGCAGACTAACCAGAAGATCAACCAGCAGACTAACCAGCAGGTCAACCAGCAGACTAACCAGAAGATCAACCAGCAGGTCAACTAGCAGACTAACCAGCAGGTCAACCAGCAGACTAACCAGCAGATCAACCAGCAGACTAACCAGCAGACTAACCAGCAGGTCAACCAGCAGACTAACCAGCAGGTCAACCAGCAGACTAACCAGCAGGTCAACCAGCAGACAAACCAGCAGGTAAACCAGCAGACTAACAAGCAAACTAACCAGAAGATCAACCAGCAGACTAACCAGCAGGTCAACCAGCAGACTAACCAGAAGATGAACCAGCAGACTAACCAGCAGGTCCACCAGCAGACTAACCAACAGGTCAACTAGCAGACTAACCAGCAGACTAACCAGCAGGTCAACTAGAAGACTAACCAGCAGGTCAACCAGCAGACTAACCAGCAGACTAACCAGCAGGTCAACCAGCAGGTCAACCAGCAGACTAACAAGCAGACTAACCAGAAGATCAACCAGCAGACTAACCAGCAGGTCAACCAGCAGACTAACCAGAAGGTCAACCAGCAGACAAACCAGCAGGTCCACCAGCAGACTAACCAACAGGTCAACTAGCAGACTAACCAGCAGACTAACCAGCAGGTCAACTAGCAGAATAACCAGCAGGTCAACTAGCAGACTACCCAGCAGACTAACCAGCAGCTCAACTAGCAGACTAACCAGCAGGTCCACCAGCAGACTAACCAGCAGGTCAACTAGCAGACTAACCAGCAGAACAACCAGCAGACTAAACAGCATATCAACCAGCAGACTAACCAGCAGATCAACCAGCAGACTTACAAGCAGACTAACCAGCAGATCAACCAGCAGACTAACCAGCAGGTCAACCAGCAGACTAACCAAAAGATCAACCAGCAGACTAACCAGCAGGTCAACTAGCAGACTAACCAGCAGGTCAACCAGCAGACAAACCAGAAGATCAACCAGCAGACTAACCAGCAGGTCAACTAGCAGACTAACCAGCAGGTCAACCAGCAGACTAACCAGCAGATCAACCAGCAGACTAACCAGCAGACTAACCAGCAGGTCAACCAGCAGACTAACCAGCAGGTCAACCAGCAGACTAACCAGCAGATCAACCAGCAGACTAACCAACAGGTCAACCAGCGGACTAACCAGCAGGTCAACCAGCAGACTAACCAGCAGGTCAACCAGCAGACTAACCAGAAGATCAACCAGCAGACTAACCAGCAGGTCAACTAGCAGACTAACCAGCAGACTAACCAGCAGGTCAACTGGCAGACTAACCAGCAGACTAACCAGCAGATCAACCAGCAGACTAACCGGAAGATCAACCAGCAGATCAACCAAGAGACTAACCAGCAGGTCAACCAAGAGACTAACCAGCAGACTAACCCGCAGGTCAACGAGCAGACAAACCAGCAGACTAATCAGCAGGTCAACTAGCAGACTAACGAGCAGATCAACCAGCAGACTAACCAGCAGGTCAACCAGCAGACTAACCAGCAGATCAACCTGCAGACTAACCAGCAGGTCAACTAGCAGACTAACCAGCAGATCAACGAGCAGACTAGCCAGCGGGTCAACCAGCAGACTAACCAACAGGTCACCTAGCAGACTAACCAGCAGATCAACCAGCAGACTAACCAGCAGGTCAACCAGCAGACTAACAAGCAGACTAACCAGCAGATCAACCAGCAGACTAACCAGCAGGTCAACCAGCAGACAAACCAGAAGATCAACCAGCAGACTAACCAGCAGGTCAACCAGCAGACTAACCAGCAGATCAACCAGCAGACTAACCAGCAGATCAACCAGCAGACTAACCAGCAGGTCAACCAGCAGACTAACAAGCAGACTAACCAGCAGATCAACCAGCAGACTAACCAGCAGGTCAACCAGCAGACTAACCAGAAGATCAACCAGCAGACTAACCAGCAGGTCAACCAGCAGACTAACCAGCAGGTCAACCAGCAGACTAACTAGCAGACTAACCAGCAGGTCAACCAGCAGCTCAACCAGCAGACTAACAAGCAGACTAACCAGAAGATCAACCAGCAGACTAACCAGCAGGTCAACCAGCAGACTAACCAGCAGATCAACCAGCAGACTAACCAGCAGGTCCACCAGCAGACTAACCAACAGGTCAACTAGCAGACTAACCAGCAGACTAACCAGCAGGTCAACTAGCAGAATAACCAGCAGGTCAACTAGCAGACTACCCAGCAGACTAACCAGCAGCTCAACTTGCAGACTAACCAGCAGACTAACCAGCAGGTCCACCAGCAGACTAACCAGCAGGTCAACTAGCAGACTAACCAGCAGATCAACCAGCAGACTAACCAGCAGATCAACCAGCAGACTAACCAGTAGATCAACCAGCAGACTAACCAGCAGGTCAACCAGCAGACTAACCAAAAGATCAACCAGCAGACTAACCAGCAGGTCAACTAGCAGACTAACCAGCAGGTCAACCAGCAGACTAACCAGCAGGTCAACCAGCAGACTAACCAGAAGATCAACCAGCAGACTAACCAGCAGGTCAACTAGCAGACTAACCAGCAGGTCAACCAGCAGACTAACCAGCAGATCAACCAGCAGACTAACCAGCAGGTCAACCAGCAGACTAACCAGCAGGTCAACCAGCAGACTAACCAGCAGACTAACCAGCAGGTCAACCAGCAGACTAACCAACAGATCAACCAGCAGACTAACCAACAGGTCAACCAGCGGACTAACCAGCAGGTCAACCAGCAGACTAACCAGCAGGTCAACCAGCAGACTAACCAGAAGATCAACCAGCAGACTAACCAGCAGGTCAACTAGCAGACTAACCAGCAGACTAACCAGCAGGTCAACTAGCAGACTAACCAGCAGACTAACCAGCAGATCAACCAGCAGACTAACCGGAAGATCAACCAGCAGATCAACCAAGAGACTAACCAGCAGACTAACCCGCAGGTCAACGAGCAGACAAACCAGCAGACTAACCAGCAGGTCAACCAGCAGACTAACAAGCAGACTAACCAGCAGATCAACCAGCAGACTAACCAGCAGGTCAACCAGCAGACTAACCAGAAGATCAACCAGCAGACTAACCAGCAGGTCAACCAGCAGACTAACCAGCAGATCAACCAGCAGACTAACTAGCAGACTAACCAGCAGGTCAACCAGCAGATCAACCAGCAGACTAACCAGCAGATCAACGAGCAGACTAACCAGCAGGTCAACCAGCAGACTAACAAGCAGACTAACCAGCAGATCAACCAGCAGACTAACCAGCAGGTCAACCAGCAGACTAACCAGAAGATCAACCAGCAGGTCAACTAGCAGACTAACCAGCAGGTCAACCAGCAGACTAACCAGCAGATCAACCAGCAGACTAACCAGCAGACTAACCAGCAGGTCAACCAGCAGACTAACCAGCAGGTCAACCAGCAGACTAACCAGCAGGTCAACCAGCAGACAAACCAGCAGGTAAACCAGCAGACTAACAAGCAAACTAACCAGAAGATCAACCAGCAGACTAACCAGCAGGTCAACCAGCAGACTAACCAGAAGATGAACCAGCAGACTAACCAGCAGGTCCACCAGCAGACTAACCAACAGGTCAACTAGCAGACTAACCAGCAGACTAACCAGCAGGTCAACTAGAAGACTAACCAGCAGGTCAACCAGCAGACTAACCAGCAGACTAACCAGCAGGTCAACCAGCAGGTCAACCAGCAGACTAACAAGCAGACTAACCAGAAGATCAACCAGCAGACTAACCAGCAGGTCAACCAGCAGACTAACCAGAAGATCAACCAGCAGACAAACCAGCAGGTCCACCAGCAGACTAACCAACAGGTCAACTAGCAGACTAACCAGCAGACTAACCAGCAGGTCAACTAGCAGAATAACCAGCAGGTCAACTAGCAGACTACCCAGCAGACTAACCAGCAGCTCAACTAGCAGACTAACCAGCAGGTCCACCAGCAGACTAACCAGCAGGTCAACTAGCAGACTAACCAGCAGAACAACCAGCAGACTAAACAGCATATCAACCAGCAGACTAACCAGCAGATCAACCAGCAGACTTACAAGAAGACTAACCAGCAGATCAACCAGCAGACTAACCAGCAGGTCAACCAGCAGACTAACCAAAAGATCAACCAGCAGACTAACCAGCAGGTCAACTAGCAGACTAACCAGCAGGTCAACCAGCAGACAAACCAGAAGATCAACCAGCAGACTAACCAGCAGGTCAACTAGCAGACTAACCAGCAGGTCAACCAGCAGACTAACCAGCAGATCAACCAGCAGACTAACCAGCAGACTAACCAGCAGGTCAACCAGCAGACTAACCAGCAGGTCAACCAGCAGACTAACCAACAGGTCAACCAGCGGACTAACCAGCAGGTCAACCAGCAGACTAACCAGCAGGTCAACCAGCAGACTAACCAGAAGATCAACCAGCAGACTAACCAGCAGGTCAACTAGCAGACTAACCAGCAGACTAACCAGCAGGTCAACTGGCAGACTAACCAGCAGACTAACCAGCAGATCAACCAGCAGACTAACCGGAAGATCAACCAGCAGATCAACCAAGAGACTAACCAGCAGGTCAACCAAGAGACTAACCAGCAGACTAACCCGCAGGTCAACGAGCAGACAAACCAGCAGACTAATCAGCAGGTCAACTAGCAGACTAACGAGCAGATCAACCAGCAGACTAACCAGCAGGTCAACCAGCAGACTAACCAGCAGATCAACCTGCAGACTAACCAGCAGGTCAACTAGCAGACTAACCAGCAGATCAACGAGCAGACTAGCCAGCGGGTCAACCAGCAGACTAACCAACAGGTCACCTAGCAGACTAACCAGCAGATCAACCAGCAGACTAACCAGCAGGTCAACCAGCAGACTAACAAGCAGACTAACCAGCAGATCAACCAGCAGACTAACCAGCAGGTCAACCAGCAGACAAACCAGAAGATCAACCAGCAGACTAACCAGCAGGTCAACCAGCAGACTAACCAGCAGATCAACCAGCAGACTAACCAGCAGATCAACCAGCAGACTAACCAGCAGGTCAACCAGCAGACTAACAAGCAGACTAACCAGCAGATCAACCAGCAGACTAACCAGCAGGTCAACCAGCAGACTAACCAGAAGATCAACCAGCAGACTAACCAGCAGGTCAACCAGCAGACTAACCAGCAGATCAACCAGCAGACTAACCAGCAGGTCAACCAGCAGACTAACTAGCAGACTAACCAGCAGGTCAACCAGCAGCTCAACCAGCAGACTAACAAGCAGACTAACCAGAAGATCAACCAGCAGACTAACCAGCAGGTCAACCAGCAGACTAACCAGCAGATCAACCAGCAGACTAACCAGCAGGTCCACCAGCAGACAAACCAACAGGTCAACTAGCAGACTAACCAGCAGACTAACCAGCAGGTCAACTAGCAGAATAACCAGCAGGTCAACTAGCAGACTACCCAGCAGACTAACCAGCAGCTCAACTTGCAGACTAACCAGCAGACTAACCAGCAGGTCCACCAGCAGACTAACCAGCAGATCAACCAGCAGACTAACCAGCAGATCAACCAGCAGACTAACCAGCAGATCAACCAGCAGACTAACCAGCAGGTCAACCAGCAGACTAACCAAAAGATCAACCAGCAGACTAACCAGCAGGTCAACTAGCAGACTAACCAGCAGGTCAACCAGCAGACTAACCAGCAGGTCAACCAGCAGACTAACCAGAAGATCAACCAGCAGACTAACCAGCAGGTCAACTAGCAGACTAACCAGCAGGTCAACCAGCAGACTAACCAGCAGATCAACCAGCAGACTAACCAGCAGGTCAACCAGCAGACTAACCAGCAGACTAACCAGCAGGTCAACCAGCAGACTAACCAGCAGACTAACCAGCAGGTCAACCAGCAGACTAACCAACAGATCAACCAGCAGACTAACCAACAGGTCAACCAGCGGACTAACCAGCAGGTCAACCAGCAGACTAACCAGCAGGTCAACCAGCAGACTAACCAGAAGATCAACCAGCAGACTAACCAGCAGGTCAACTAGCAGACTAACCAGCAAAACTAACCAGCAGGTCAACTAGCAGACTAACCAGCAGACTAACCAGCAGATCAACCAGCAGACTAACCGGAAGATCAACCAGCAGATCAACCAAGAGACTAACCAGCAGACTAACCCGCAGGTCAACGAGCAGACAAACCAGCAGACTAACCAGCAGGTCAACTAGCAGACTAACGAGCAGATCAACCAGCAGACTAACCAGCAGGTCAACCAGCAGACTAACCAGCAGATCAACTAGCAGACTAACCAGCAGATCAACGAGCAGACTAGCCAGCGGGTCAACCTGCAGACTAACCAGCAGGTCAACTAGCAGACTAACCAGCAGATCAACGAGCAGACTAGCCAGCGGGTCAACCAGCAGACTAACCAGCAGGTCAACTAGCAAACTAACCAGCAGACTAACCAACAGGTCACCTAGCAGACTAACCAGCAGACTAACCAGCAGATCAACCAGCAGACTAACCAGCAGGTCAACCAGCAGACTAACAAGCAGACTAACCAGCAGATCAACCAGCAGACTAACCAGCAGGTCAACCAGCAGACTAACCAGAACATCAACCAGCAGACTAACCAGCAGGTCAACCAGCAGACTAACCAGCAGATCAACCAGCAGACTAACCAGCAGGTCAACCAGCAGACTAACCAGCAGACTAACCAGCAGGTCAACCAGCAGATCAACCAGCAGACTAACCAGCAGGTCAACTAGCAGACTAACCAGCAGATCAACGAGCAGACTAACCAGCAGGTCAACCAGCAGACTAACCAGAAGGTCAACTAGCAGACTAACCAGCAGACTAACCAGTAGGTCAACTAGCAGACTAACCAGCAGACTAACCAGCAGGTCAACCAGAAGACTAACCAGCACGTCAACCAGCAGACTAACCAGAAGATTAACCAGCAGACTAACCAGCAGGTCAACCAGCAGACTAACCAGCAGACTAACCAGCAGGTCAACCAGCAGACTAACCAGCAGATCAACCAGCAGACTAACCAGCAGACTAACTAGCAGGTCAACTAGCAGACTAACCTGCAGATCAACCAGCAGACTAACCGGAAGATCAACCAGCAGATCAACCAAGAGACTAACCAGCAGGTCAACCAAGAGACAAACCAGCAGACTAACCAGCAGGTCAACTAGCAGACTAACGAGCAGATCAACCAGCAGACTAACCAGCAGGTCAACCAGCAGACTAACCAGCAGATCAACCTGCAGACTAACCAGCAGGTCAACTAGCAGACTAACCAGCAGATCAACGAGCAGAATAGCCAGCGGGTCAACCAGCAGACTAACCAGCAGGTCAACTAGCAAACTAACCAGCAGACTAACCAACAGGTCACTTAGCAGACTAACCAGCAGACCGACCAGCAGATCAACCAGCAGACTAACCAGCAGGTCAACTAGCAAACTAACCAGCAGACTAACCAACAGGTCACCTAGCAGACTAACCAGCAGACTAACCAGCAGATCAACCAGCAGACTAACCAGCAGGTCAACCAGCAGACTAACAAGCAGACTAACCAGCAGATCAACCAGCAGACTAACCAGCAGGTCAACCAGCAGACTAACCAGAACATCAACCAGCAGACTAACCAGCAGGTCAACCAGCAGACTAACCAGCAGATCAACCAGCAGACTAACCAGCAGGTCAACCAGCAGACTAACCAGCAGACTAACCAGCAGGTCAACCAGCAGATCAACCAGCAGACTAACCAGCAGGTCAACTAGCAGACTAACCAGCAGATCAACGAGCAGACTAACCAGCAGGTCAACCAGCAGACTAACCAGAAGGTCAACTAGCAGACTAACCAGCAGACTAACCAGTAGGTCAACTAGCAGACTAACCAGCAGACTAACCAGCAGGTCAACCAGAAGACTAACCAGCACGTCAACCAGCAGACTAACCAGAAGATTAACCAGCAGACTAACCAGCAGGTCAACCAGCAGACTAACCAGCAGACTAACCAGCAGGTCAACCAGCAGACTAACCAGCAGATCAACCAGCAGACTAACCAGCAGACTAACTAGCAGGTCAACTAGCAGACTAACCTGCAGATCAACCAGCAGACTAACCGGAAGATCAACCAGCAGATCAACCAAGAGACTAACCAGCAGGTCAACCAAGAGACAAACCAGCAGACTAACCAGCAGGTCAACTAGCAGACTAACGAGCAGATCAACCAGCAGACTAACCAGCAGGTCAACCAGCAGACTAACCAGCAGATCAACCTGCAGACTAACCAGCAGGTCAACTAGCAGACTAACCAGCAGATCAACGAGCAGAATAGCCAGCGGGTCAACCAGCAGACTAACCAGCAGGTCAACTAGCAAACTAACCAGCAGACTAACCAACAGGTCACTTAGCAGACTAACCAGCAGACCGACCAGCAGATCAACCAGCAGACTAACCAGCAGGTCAACCAGCAGACTAACAAGCAGACTAACCAGCAGATCAACCAGCAGACTAACCAGCAGGTCAACCAGCAGACTAACCAGAACATCAACCAGCAGACTAACCAGCAGGTCAACCAGCAGACTAACCAGCAGATCAACTAGCAGACTAACCAGCAGGTCAACCAGCAGACTAACCAGCAGACTAACCAGCAGGTCAACCAGCAGATCAACCAGCAGACTAACCAGCAGGTCAACTAGCAGACTAACCAAAAGATCACCCAGCAGACTAACCAGCAGGTCAACTAGCAGACTAACCAGCAGGTCAACCAGCAGACTAACCAGCAGGTCAACCAGCAGACTAACCAGAAGATCAACCAGCAGACTAACCAGCAGGTCAACTAGCAGACTAACCAGCAGATCAACCAGCAGACTAACCATCAGGTCAACTAGCAGACTAACCAGCAGACTAACCAGCAGGTCAACCAGCAGACTAACCAGAAGATCAACCAGCAGACTAACCAGCAGGTCCACCAGCAGACTAACCAGCAGATCAACCAGCAGACTAACCAGCAGATCAACCAGCAGGTCAACCAGCAGACTAACCAGCAGGTCCACCAGCAGACTAACCAGCAGACTAACCAGCAGGTCAACTAGCAGACTAACCAGCAGACTAACCAGCAGATCAACCAGCAGACTAACCAGCAGATCAACCAGCAGGTCAACCAGCAGACTAACCAGCAGACTAACCAGCAGCTTGTGTGTATGATCATCGATTTCCAAGCAGAAGGAGCCGTTTTAACTTTCATCTCCATTCCAAACGAGTTAATCGATGAATCTAAAAACGGATGAAAGTCTGTAAAATCTGGTCTGGTTTGGTTTTAGATGCACGGCGGCTCCAACACGACAGTTTAACTAGTTAACTAGTTCCTGAACTTTTTGTTACATATAAGATCATTTCAGGTTTTCAGACTTGTTGCTCCTGCTCTTCCTTGTCGTGTTTGCAGGCAGGGTGTTTGTAGGTGTGTGTGTAATGGCGGTCCATGGCGTTGGCATTGTCTCTGAAGCCATGAGTGAGCTTCATCACCATCATCATCTGGACTCTATGCTGCCGTTCAGCATAAAACCTTCAGGTCTTCATGGTTCCAGCAGATCTTTTGGACCAGTTTTCCATCTGGGATCTGATTGGCAGAGTTGTAACAGCAGGTGGCTTCACGGCTCGCTCTTAATCTTTAGGCTGGGATCCTCATTCCACAGCGGCCTCCCAGTTTCCCATCAACAGGCCGTTCCAGGCTGCTGGTCCACATGCTAACCAGTAGTTCTCAGAGCTCGGCGCTGTTCTGCATCCCCTCATCGCCCCCGAGGCACACGCATCTGAACACGATGTGCTGGGCGATGTGAAGTCTGCGTTTATCCCAACCAGCCGGTGGTGGAGAGGCTGAAGCTCGGGGAAAACCAAAGCAGCCCTTAAATGAGACGCATAAGGAGCCCGGCGGACTGGGAACCCAGAGGACTGGGAGCCCGGCGAACTGGGAGCCCGGCGGACTGGGAGCCCGGCGTACTGGGAGCCTGGAGGACTGGGAACCCGGCGGACTGGGAACCCAGAGGACTGGGAGCCCGGCGAACTGGGAGCCCGGTGGACTGGGAGCCCGGAGGACTGGGAGCCCGGTGGACTGGGAGCCCGGAGGACTGGGAGCCCGGAGGACTGGGAACCCGGAGGACTGGGAGCCCGGCGAACTGGGAGCCCGGTGGACTGGGAGCCCGGAGGACTGGGAACCCAGAGGACTGGGAGCCCGGCGAACTGGGAGCCCGGCGGACTGGGAGCCCGGAGGACTGGGAGCCCGGAGGACTGGGAACCCAGAGGACTGGGAGCCCGGCGAACTGGGAGCCCGGCGAACTGGGTGCCCGGCGGACTGGGAGCCCGGAGGACTGGGAACCCAGAGGACTGGGAGCCCGGCGAACTGGGAGCCTGGAGGACTGAGAGCCCGGAGGACTGGGAGCCCGGAGGACTGGGAACCCGGAGGACTGGGAGCCCGGCGGACTGGGAGCCCGGCGAACTGGGTGCCCGGCGGACTGGGAGCCTGGAGGACTGAGAGCCCGGAGGACTGGGAGCCCGGAGGACTGGGAGCCCGGCGGACTGGGAGCCCGGCGGACTGGGAGCCCGGCGAACTGGGAGCCCGGCGGACTGGGAGACTGGAGGACTGGGAGCCCGGCGAACTGGGAGCCCGGCGGACTGGGAACCCGGAGGACTGGGAGCCCGGAGGACTGGGAGCCTGGCGGACTGGGAGCCCGGCGGACTGGGAGCCTTTCCATGACCCTGATGCTGTACGTGGATCCTGAACGCCTCCCTGCAGCCCGTCTGAGGCGTGGACCGTCGGTGGGAAAGGAGCCGCAGCTCGCCATCTGCATTTCCACACAGGTGGCTGAGAGCAGCTGGGGGGGCGTTAACCGCCCACACTTCCTGGCTTCCTTCTGAAAGTACGTTCCTCCCAGTGACAAGTCAAAACCAGCAGGTCACCCAGTATCCTGCTACCAGCTGAGAGGCCCCGGACCTGCTTCCAGTCCTGCCTCATTATCTGGGTCACTGCTCTTTCCTTTCTGCTAACGTGATTGGCTGTCTCTGCTGTCACTCACTCCGTCCACAATGCTAGGTGCACCAGCTTCAGGCGGCGAGTGATGTTACTGCTGGTCTTAAGTCCCATCTGCTGCTCTTCAGTCCCACCTGCTGGTCTTCAATCCCATCTGCTGGTATTTAGTCCCACCTGCTGGTCTTCAATCCCACCTGCTGGTCTTTAGTCCCACCTGCTGGTCTTCAATCCCATCTGCTGGTATTTAGTCCCATCTGCTGATCTTCAGTCCCCATCTGCTGGTCTTCAGCGTGGATCAATATCATCCGTCTGGATTAACTTCACATTTCAGGGTCATGCTCCATAAAAAGCAAGTTTAAAAAAAAAGAAAAATGACATGAGAAACTGTTGTTCAGATTTAACCGGTTTTAACCAGCTGGACCTGGACTAAAAGGCTAAGCCCCTGAGGCAGACGACCACCTGCACAGGAGGATGTAAGTATTTGGGAAATTATTCAGATATTAACATAGTGGGCATGTTTCATATCTAATGCTAACAGCAAATGCTGATGCTAGCAGTTCTTTATTAATTATTGTAGCACTGAACATTCATGCTACTGTTACTTTGTGGTTCTTTCGTTTAATGGTTGAGTCTGAATCAGGAAAATCTGCAACTGAGCTGGATGTACGTTTGAGAGGCTTTAGCTGTGGAGCCTCAAAGTTAGCCACAAGCTAATGTTAGCTGTCTGTAAGCTATTAAGCTGGTCATTGCCTGTTAGGTGTTTGTTAGCTCTTAGCTGTATGTGTACCTTTAGCGGTCAGCCATCTTGTCGGGTGTTGGAGATGCTGGACTAAAATGATTTCATTGACCAAATAAAAATGACAATCATCCTGAAATTACTCCAGTAGACCATGGACCAAAGTAATTAGTATATATCAGTAGAATTAAATTTAAGGCTGGAATTCCACATAGATGTTTGGGGAGCCTTGTTTTCAGACATACAAAGTCAAAAACACTCAGCTGCTAGCAAATGCAGCATTTACACAGCTCACAACGCATAAACTATTCAGCTGGCCATGATGCTGAAATGAACTCCTCATATTTGTATTTAAATATCAGTTTCACTATGTTTGCTGTTTGTTTGCTGTTAGCCATCTGTTAACTGTCAGCGACCTGCTAACTGTTAGCTGTCCATTAACTGTTAGCTAACTCTTAGCTGTCAGCCAACTGCTAGCGCTTAGCCGTCCTTTAGCTATTAGCTGTCCATTAGCTGTTAGCCAACTCTTAGCTGTCAGCCAACTGCTAATAGTTAGCTGTCCTTTAGCTATTAGCTGTCTGTTAGCTGTCCATTAGCTTTTAGCCAACTATTAACTGTCTGTTAGCTGCCCATTAGCTGTTAGCCAACTCTTAGCTGTCAGCCAACTGCTAATAGTTAGCTGTCCTTTAGCTATTAGCTGTCTGTTAGCTGTCCATTAGCTGTTAGCCAACTCTTAGCTGTCAGCCATGCAGTTTGACATGTTGCAACTTACCGACAATAATATATCAGCAGTTTGATTGGTGATTAGCTTGATATTTCTGTGATTCTTTCCACCTGGTTTGTGCAGATATTTACCTCTGCGTGCTCTTCAAAGCATCCTGTTTGTCTTTCTAATGGATGATCCAAAAGAAGGCTGGACAGATTTCCTGCAGGCCTGGAACGGCTCAACAAGTTATTTACTGTTTAATATCATATCAGTCTCGACCACCTTATTCATCCTTCCAACATGTAAAAATAAAAAAATATTCTGCAAACTGATTGATGAAAGACACGACCATAACTCCTCATCATCATCCGTCTCAGGAACATTTTCAGGATGAACTGTCTCTGTATGTCGGGGAAACTGTTTCTCAGTAAAACTCAAAGGTCAAATCTGGGATAAAAACTGTTCTTCTTCATCTCGACTGCTTTCTCTTTTCGAATTATGAGTGCACATCAAGCAGACGTTGATGTGGCTTCTTCCATCCAGCAAACGGATCAATAGAAGGATCGATGATGCAGGAGGAGGTCCCTCAGACCTCTTGCTGTGTTCGTCTTCACATCCCTGCAGAAACGGTGGATTATAACACAACGTTCCGTCCGAGAAAGATGGGATTTTAAGGGGAAGGGTACATCCCAGGGAAAAATGTCCTGGGATGGACGACAATCTCTCTTTCTGAGCTGCTGAACGTTCAGGAGGAACATCTGCTTGAGAGAAGCTTCATGAGCACCTAATGGTTCTGAATTCACAGAATCAATTCATTCATTAATCCTAAACATTCCTCCATGTTGTGACGGCAAAACAATGTAACCTTGGAAACAGAACAAAAACAGTTCTTTTCATTCTAATGACTTTCCATTCAGAACATTTCACGTTCAAAACCCAAAGAGGGTGAATGAGAACCAATAGCAGGTTTTACTTGGATGGAAAGATGGAAAGAAAAATCTGTTCATTATTTTAGTTGTTTGTTCATATTGTTTACGAACAAAAAACTTCAGTAAAAATTTCTTTAATAAGTAGAAAGATATTTATAATGTTTTTTATAATAAAAGTCAAAGATGTCACAGATCAGCCTGGCTCAGCCTGGCTCAGCCTGGCTCAGACTGGCTCAGACTGGCTCAGGATACAGCGACAAGTTTTTCTGCCACATTTTATCACATTAACGGCATTAAACTTGAAAAAAATCAAATAAAACAGAACAAACTAAAGTGAAATAAGCAAATCCATGATGTAAAAGGTCAGGCTGCGTGACTTTCATGCCTTATTTTACAGCTGTGTCTCTGTCATGTAATTAGAAAAAAATAATCATTTCTGAACTTGTATAAATCAGTGAAATCCATCCATCCCTCCATTTTCTGCTGCTTATCCGGGGTCGGGTCGCGGGGGCAGCAGCCTAAGCAGGGAAGCCCAGACTTCCCTCTCTCCAGCCATATTTGCCAACTCTGTGGGGGGGATCCCGAGGCATTCCCAGACCAGCCGAGAGATATAATCCCTCCAGCGTGTCCTGGGTCTTCCCCGGGGTCTCCTCCCAGAGGGACGTGCCTGGAACACCTCACCAGGGAGGTCCAGGAGGCATCCTGACCAGATGCCCAAGCCACCTCAACTGGTTCCTCTCGATGCGGAGGAGCAGCGGCTCTACTCTGATCTCCTCCCGGATGACCAAGCTCCTCACCCTATCTCTAAGGGAGAGCCCGGCCACCCTGCGGAGGAAACTCATTTCAGCCGTCTGTATACGAGATCTCCTTCTTTCGGTCACGACCCACAGCTCATGACCATAGGTGAGGGTAGGAACGTAGATCGACTGGTAAATCGAGAGCTTCGCCTTCTGGCTCAACTCCTTCTTCACCACGACAGACCGGCACAGAGTCCGCATTACTGCAGACGCCGCACCGATCCGTCTGTCGATCTCGCGCTCCATCCTTCCCTCACTCGTGAACAAGACCCCGAGATATTTAAACTCCTCCACTTGAGGCAGGACCTGACCCCCGACCCGGAGAGGGCAATCCACCCTATTCCGGCTGAGGACCATGGTCTCAGATTTGGAGGTGCTGATTCTCATCCCAGTCGCTTCACACTCGGCCGCGAATCTCTCAAGCGAGAGCTGGAGATCACGACCAGATGAAGCCAACAGGACCACGTCATCCGCAAAAAGCAGGGACCCAATCCTGAGGCCACCAAGTCGGATCCCCTCAACACCTCGGCTGCACCTAGAAATTCTGTCCATATAAGTTATGAACAGAATCGGTGATAAAGGGCAGCCTTGGCGGAGTCCAACCCTCACCGGAAACGGATCCGACTTACTACCGGCAATGTGGACCAAGCTCTGACACCTGTCGTACAGGTACCGGACAGCTCGTACAAGGGGGTCCGGTACCCCATACTCCTGGAGTACCCCCGGGGGACACGGTCAAATGCCTTCTCCAGGTCCACAAAACACATGTAGACTGGTTGGACAAACTCCCATGCCCCCTCCAGGACCCCAAAGAGGGTATAGAGCTGGTCCACTGTTCCACGACCAGGACGAAAACCACACTGCTCCTCCTCAATCCGAGATTCGACTATCTGGCGGACCCTCCTCTCCAGGACCCCTGAATAGACCTTACCAGGGAGGCTGAGGAGTGTGACTCCCCTGTAATTGGAACACACCCTCCGGTCCCCCTTCTTAAAAAGGGGGACCACCACCCCAGTCTGCCAGTCCAGCGGTACTGCCCCCGATGTCCACGCGATGCTGCAGAGGCGTATCAGCCAGGACAGCCCCACAGCATCCAGAGCCTTAAGGAACTCCGGGCGGATCTCATCCACCCCCGGGGCCTTGCCGCCAAGGAGCTTTTTGACCACCTCAGCGACTTCAGCCCCAGAGATAGGAGAGTCCACCCCTGAGTCCACCAGCTCTGCTTCCTCATCGGAAGATGTGTTGGTAGGATTGAGGAGGTCTTCGAAGTATTCCTTCCACCGACCCACAACGTCCCGAGTTGAGGTCAGCAGCTCCCCATCTCCACTGTACACAGTGTTGACGGAGCACTGCTTCCCCCTCCTGAGCCGCCGGATGGTGGACCAGAATCTCCTCGAAGCCGTCCAGAAGTCTTTCTCCATGGCGTCGCCGAACTCCTCCCATGCCCGAGTTTTTGCCTCGGCGACAGCCGAAGCCGCATGCTGCTTAGCCCGTCGGTACCCATCAGCTGCCTCCAGAGTCCCACAGGCCAAGAAGGCCCGATAGGACTCCTTCTTCAGCTTGACGGCATCCCTCACTGCTGGTGTCCACCAACGAGTCCTGGGATTACCACCACGACGGAGCTTGCCTCAGCAATAGAGGCACGGAACACAGCCCATTCGGACTCAATGTCCCCTGCCTCACTCGGGACATGTTTGAAGCTCTGCTGAAGGTGGGAGTTGAAGCTCGCTCTGACAGGGGACTCAGCCAGACGTTCCCAGCAGACCCTCACAACACGTTTGGGTCTGCCAGATCTGACCGGCTTCCTCCCCCACCATCTGAGCCAACTCACCACCAGGTGGTGATCAGTTGAAGCTCCGCCCCCCTCTTCACCCGAGTGTCCAAGGCATGTGGCCGCAGATCCGACGATACGACTACAAAATCGATCATCGAACTGCGGCCCAGGGAATCCTGATGCCAGGTGTACATATGGGCACTCTTATGTTGGAACATGGTGTTCGTTATGGACAATCCATGACGAGCACAGAGGTTCAATAACAAAACACCATTTGGGTTCGGGGGGGGACCATGCCTCCCAATCACTCCCCTCCAGGTCTCACTGTCATTGCCCACGTGAGCATTGAAGTCCCCCAGCAGAACTATGGAGTCCCTGAACTGCTGTTCGGTGCATAAGCACAGACAACAGTCAGGACCCGTCCCCCCACCCGGAGGCGGAGGGAAACTACCCTTTCATCCACCGGGGTAAACCCCAACGTGCAGGCACCAAGCTGGGGGCTGATGAGAATGCCCACACCTGCTCGGCGCCTCTCACCATGAGCAACTCCAGAGTGGAAGAAGGTCCAGCCCCTCTCGAGGGTTCTGGTTCCAGAGCCCAAGCCATGCGTCGAGGTGAGTCCAATTATATCTAGTCGGAACCGCTCAACCTCGCGCACAAGCTCAGGCTCCTTCCCCACCAGAGAGGTGACGTTCCACGTCCCTGGAGCCAGCTTCTGCAGCCGGGGATCGGACTGCCAGGGTCCCCGCCCCTTGCTGCCGCCCAGCTCACATTGCACCCGACCCCTACAGCTCCTCCTGCAGATGGTGAGCCCACGGGAGGTGGGGCCCATGTAACCCTTTTGGGCTGAGCCCGACCGGGCCCCAGCGAAGGCCCGGCCACCAGACGCTTCCTCTCGTACCCCACCTCCAGGCCTGGCTCCAGAGGGGGGTCCCGGTAACCCGCGTCCGGGCAAGGGAACATTTATGCCCAGGTTAGTCGTCATCATAGGGGTCTATGAGCCGTGCTTGGTCTGGAAGCACGGCTTCAGGAAGACCTGCGGAAAAAAGGAGAAATATGTTAGAGACAGCAATATTGGCATATATTTATACATTAATATATTAGAGAAATAGAGTGAGGTACTTCTCAGTGCATCAGGTAACATCCCCATTGCTACATAAGTAATGGATGGCTAGACTACCCATAACTATAAGAGCAATGAGCAGAACCTGGACAGTTGGGTCCCGTACATGCAGACTCCAACTCAGGAGATGCTCATATCCTAACTATAAGAATCATGGAAAAGGAAGGTTTTCAGCTCCATCTTAAAGGTGTGGAGGGAGTCTGTCTCCCGAACCCACGGTGGGAGCTGGTTCCATAAGAGAGGAGCCTGATGGCTAAAGGCCCTTCCTCCCATAGTACTCTTTGAGACTCCGGGAACCACCAGTAAACCTGCAGTCTGAGAGCCAAGTGCTCTATTTGGAATATATGGAACTATAAGATCTTTTATGTACAATGGGGCTTGGTCATGGAGAGCTTTATATGTGAGGAGAAGACTTTTAAACTTTATCCTGGATTTAACAGGGAGCCAGTGTAGAGAGGCTAAAACTGTTGAAACATGATCTCTCCTGCTAGTCCTCATCAGAACCCTCGCTGCAGCATTTTGGATCAGATGGAGACTTTTCAGGGCATATTTGGGACAACCTGAAATGATCGGAGAAAGGACCCAAAAGCAGCACAAGAGATCTGGGCAGATTAACAGTCTTTATTTTAGCCACTTGGTGAGGTTCGGTGCTGGAGTTGAACTCTGGTTCCCAATGAGCAGAACAGAGCAGAGCAACTTTCCTCTGGGCCGACAGACACCTAGCACAACAAGGTGAGTGAAGATCCACAACTCACGGTTGGGGGTCCTCCAGGACAGAAACCCAGTAACCACTGGGGAGCAGGCTCCAAGGGCAAGGCAGGAAGCGGAAGTCGGGGACGGATCAGGTCGGTAACGGGCAGGCAATTGCGGTCGGAGTGCTGGAAGGTCAGGCATGAGAGCAATGACAATCTGGCAGTGAGTGAATGGTGGAGGCTGCATATATGCGCAGGCTGAACTGATGTGGATTGTGAACAGGTGGCAGAGGCAGGTGAGAGCAGTGAACTGATTAGGGGTGTGGCAAGCAGCAATGCTGGAGGAAGCAAGGCTGATTGTGACAAAACCCATAAATAAGGAATTGCAGTAATCCAGTCTGGAAGTAATAAAGGCATGGACTCATTTTTCTGCATCTCTCTGAGACAAGATGCTCCTAATTTTTGCAATATTACGCAGGTGGAAGAAGGCGGTTCTAGAAACCTGTTTTACATGTGAGCTAAAAGACCAGTCCTGGTCAATAATGACTCCAAGATTCCTCACAGTGGTACTGGAGGCAAGATTAATGCCATCCAGATTAATTACATAACTGGATAATTTAGTTCTAAGTTTTTCAGCCCGAAGATAACGACCTCTGTCTTGTCTGAGTTTAAAAGGAGAAAATTCAGAGTCATCCAGGTCTTGATGTCTGTAAGACATCTTTGTGAATGAATTGGCAGGAGAAGCTGCTCGATTAGATTGCATCTAAGGAATGCTAAAACACAGGAAGTCTGGCTCTGAAGATGTTGTGGTTACAGACTCCATTTCCCAGAGGTCACTGTGTGTGTGATCACATATTACCTCTAAGTGATGGAGTGCCTCTGACACCTGCTCTCTGATGTACGGCATCAATACCTGGAGAAGGAGATGGGATCACATTCATTCAGTGGGCTCTAAAGCAGCTGTTCCTCCTGCAGGTTATTCATGGAGCAGCTCCACTATTAGCAGCTACGCTCTGAAATGCTGCCAAACAGCGTTTTCTTCACCCGGCAGAAAACCCTTCCATGCATTATCCGAACATGTGTCCTTCTGCAGCTTGTAACGGAGCAGTTGGAAGGCAAATCACCGCTCCAGCCTCACTACTGTGGTAGCAGCCTGTTTAGTTCAAGCTGGTGAAAGGAGTTGGGGAGGAAGTACTTGTAGTGGAGAAGCCGAACGGTTGAATAAAAAAGTTCGTTAACCGTTGCAGTCAATCCTTAATGCACAACACGTCATTACAAAGCATAATTCCTGCCATGTTTGGTCCTGGAACGCCACCTAGAGTACCAAAAGGTTTTACAGCTGTGGACGGAGAAGATGATCCACTCGGTTGCAGTGTGGTTTTCCACCACAAGGTTTCCATTTGGTCTGGGATGCAAAAAAAGTGTTTCCATTACACTTTTACAATATATTTCGATGTCAAAACGGCTGAAAAATCACCTCATTGGAGCCTAAAAACTTTTTTTTTATTTTTGATGTAGATGTTTCCATTAGCGTTTTTTTATTGCAATATTTAGTTTTTCACAATTCTAGGTGTAAAAGAAATGCAGCTTCTGACTGTGGAAACTGATGAAAGACCAGATCCACAAGACCTGAGGGGTCGACGAGGTTCAGAGCATTCCTCAGTTGTTAACGTCACAATGAACCTGTATGTTTGTTATTCTCCATATGCGCTTGGCTTTCCAGCACTTTTTTCATGTTTCGCCAATGTGGAATTTCACCATGCAGACATTTTACTTCCAGAGATAACGTCAACTTTAGTGGAAGCAACAGCTCCTCGAATATCTGACATTTCAGTGTTGAAACTTGTGACTGAACCTCTGACAGGGAAGGCCTGGTTAAACATCTTATTCATGTTTTCAGTTTTTGTGATTACTTCCGTTCAAACAAGTGTGAACAGGGATCCTACCCTCAAAGAAAACACAGTAATGGTCAGACAGGCCCACATCACACAGAAACCATGGAAATGTTCAAACCCTTTAAAATCAGCAAATCTATATGCTGAGTCAGCACTATCTTTAGCTCCTTTGTCCTGAGACTTGTCAACATGGGTGTTCAAATCACCAACTATAATTATACAGTCAAAATCAACACAGATCATAGACAGCAGTTCACTGAAATGATCTCAGATAAGACTGAAGGAATTCTCGTTGGATCTGAAAAACTCAGAGCTAAATTTTCCAGTTATGTAATGAACCTGGATGGCATTTCTTTAGCTTCCAGTGCTACAGTGAGAAACCTTGGAGTAATATTTGACCCTGACCTGTCCTTTGGCCCACATATTAAGCAGGTTACTAAAACAGCCTTCTTTCATTTACGTAATAAAGCCAAAATTAGGGACATTCTGTCTCGGAGTGATGCAGAAAAACTGGTTCATGCTTTTGTTACTTCGAGACTAGATTACTGTAACTCTCTATTACTGGGCTGTCCTAAATATGCCCTGAAAAGCCTTCAGCTGATCCAGAATTCTGCAGCCAGAGTCCTGACCAGAACCAGCATGAGAGATCATATTTCTCCAGTTTTAGCCTCTCTTCATTGGCTGCCTGTTGAATCTAGAATAGAATTTAAAATCCTTCTCCTTACATATAAAGCCCTCCACAACCAGGCACCACTATATATCAAAGACCTCATAGTTCCTTATATACCAAGCAGAGTACTTCGTTCGCAGACTGCAGGCTTACTTGTGGTTCCTAGAGTCTCAAAGAGCCGAGCAGGAGGCAGAGCCTTTGGTTATCAGGCCCCTCTCTTATGGAATAAGCTCCCAGTTAGTGTTAGGGAAGCAGACACCCTCCCCACCTTTAAGACTAGGCTGAAGACTTATCTTTTTGATAAGTCCTATAGCTAGGGATGGTTAGCATCCCTTAGTTATGCTGCTATAGGTTTAGACTGCTGAGGGACATTTCCTGATACACTGAGCTTCTTTCTTTTTCTCTTTATCGCTCTCTTTTATCCCCCCCAGGTAAGTTTTATTTTTTATTCTGGTGTTGTCTATTTGTGTTTGGCATTTTATTGTTAATCTGTGTTCATGTGATGTTGTCGATTTGCCTGCGTTTGGACCACAGATAGAAATTAGCATTCTTTGCCGGTTCAGGATTTAGGTTCTGATGGTCTGCTCTGTCCCAGTTAAATTACAAAGAACATAGAAAAAAACATATTTAAAAAAGACATAACAGATTAAATAAGAGAATATTGTTTATTGTGCAGATATAGCTTACATAATTAGCAGCTACGATGACTTAATTTTCACATTTTAATACAATAAAACCTGATTTAATGATTGTTTTCACACAGAATGAAATGTAAGCTTATTTCACAGCATTTCTAACATGAAATAACTAAACATTTATTTCTCCAGACATGAAACATGAAGTGCAGTATATTTTTCTTTCATAAAGCCATTTAATTACCCAAAGCCTGTTGTGTATATACAGAGAAATAAATTATTTTTCAATTAAATATGCCAACTCTCATCCAGATGTTACATTTTGTGTCTGTAGACCAATAAAAATGAAGCAGATGAAGCTAGCAGGTGATTAACTTGGCATTGACAAGAACAATCTGGTTTTTGGAGATTAGTTTTGTTTTTTGGTTTGTCAATGCGTAACACGCAGCTGTTAGTATCTGCAGACGGAACAGCACTGTCAGATGTTAAATAATCTGACACAATGAGTGTGAAATGTCCTATTAATGTTAGCAGCAATTAGATTTTACAGAATGGTTTTTGCGAAACGGAAGAGTGTTGAGAAAAATAAAACAAAAGGCGACATGTGAAAACACCACATGCAGACTGGAGCCACCATGCAGGTAGCAAAGCATTCCAAGGAGCAACCCGGCTCCTGCGTCCCTGAGCAGCTAGCTAATGGGCGCTCCTGTTGTCACCAGCTTGTAGTACGCTCCCTTCAGGGTCATGAGCTGGTCATGTGTTCCCTTCTCAATCACAAAGCCTCTGGACATGACCGCGATGATGTCCGAGTTCTGAATGGTGGAGAGACGGTGGGCGATGACGATGCAGGTCCGACCCTCACGGGCTTTATCCAGGGCTTCTTGCACAGTCTGCCGCGGTGGTAAAAACACAAAGATAAGCATGAACATACAACCCAGGCAGAAGCCGTGATCCCACAGAATGTAGCGCACAGTTACAGCTATTTTACAATCCTGTGTTGATGACCATCATTAGAGCAGAGCAGAGGCCTCCATGTTGGTTCAGTCATTTCAGAGGCTCAGTGCGAAGACTGTTCATTATGACCATTATGACGACAATTATCTGCTGCCGAGGAGAGCAGCTGAGCTGTGCTGCCGTCAGCGTACCTTCTCGCTCTCCGTGTCCAGGGCGGACGTTGCCTCGTCCAGGAGCAGGATCTTAGGATCACGTATGATTGCCCGGGCGATGGCGATGCGTTGCTTCTGACCGCGAGACAGCTGGGACCCCTGAGAGCCCACATTGGTGTCGTATTTCTGAGGACAGAAGAACAACGTTCTACAGATGGATTGG